>NW_026691982.1:11267500-12579754 GCF_021218885.2 Marmota monax | reverse complement strand
TAGGTTTTTCAGTTACTAAAATAATTACTAAAATAAGTTCATTTTAGGGATTAGAAGAAGTTCATCATTAGGGAATGATGGGGACTTGAGTTTCTGACAGATATTTCATCCAGAGATGAGGAGAGAGAAAAGCAACTTAAAATGTGGATATCATGAGAAGGACTAATATTGTTTTCTGCTTCAATCCTGTGGAGTCCAGCTTGTGTAGTAAATCAGTTGTATTTGCTTCTCTCCACAATTGAAATTGGCTTACTCGGGTCTGGGGTTATAGCTCAGAGGTAGAGCGTTTCCCTAGCACATGTGAGGCACTGGGTTCAATCCTCAGCAACACATAAAAATAAATAAATAGAATAAAGGTATTGTGTCCATCTACAACTTAAAAAAAATATATATATATATATATTTTTAAAAAAGGCTTACCAAGTGGTACTGTGCCTTTCCATGGCTTATTGGTATGGACTCTCTCTTAAGGAAGGGCCTAATGTTTTGATGTCATACTGTTGCACTTGAGAATCTGTTTCTGCAGAATGAGTTAAAAGACTTAGGTAAACATTTCTTAGCACATGTTAGTTTTGCAAATTTCCTTCTCATCGGAGACAGTGGTAAAATTAATGAACCAAAATATTTATTGAAGTGTTCAATTTTGAAATAATACAGTGAACACTTTAGGTAGACCAAGATATTTCTTCTCAGTGGAATATTATGCAGAAATTAGAAATGAGGTTTATACAATGATAAAATGTTGGAAGATGCTATGTACTCATGATAAAACTCAAACATATTTTAAAATCCTTACATTAATGGCAATGTACAAAAATGTATGTAGTGGTAGAACTACAAATAGTATATGAACTTATTTATTTCTGCCTTTTTATGTTTTCCAGATGCTCTTTCCTGTCTCTTCTCCCTTCTTTCTGCCCTGATCCTTCTCTTACTCCCTCCCTTTCTCCTTCCACTTCTTTCCTTTCATCCTTTTTTCCACCCTTCTTAATATTTCCTAAGCAAGCACCTCTTCTCAAAGACCTCTTTATGGCTATAGGAAGCCATAAATTACAAAAAATAGATATCAATTCTGAATCTGATGTTATCATAGGTTGGGAATGAATTGGAGAGGAAGTAACTAGAGGTCTCTGACAGGGTAGGGAAATGATGGTACCCATTCAGGTCAAAGATGATCAGAGTGTGAATGACATTGGTTGCTCTGAGTTTGCTTTCTTCTCACTTTCTTTGTGCAATCTCATTTTATTCAGGCCTCTAGTTAAAGTCCATTCTCAGAAAGGTATTCTATAATATTCTGTCTTCTTTGCTTTTCTATCTTGCTCTGCATACCCCTCCTTCTATAAATAGTATTATCTGTTATCATAGGAGGAATTCATACATTATTCATCTATTTATTTTTGTTTTCCTTTCTCAGAATGAAAGCATGAAGTTAGAGACTTTGGATTTATTTTTTATTCTTTAAACATATATTTATTGGTTTTTTTTAAATTTTTTATTGTGGGTTGTTCAAAACATTACAAATTTCTTGACATATCATATTCCACACTTTGATTCAAGTGGGTTATGAACTCCCACCTTCACCCCATACACAGATTGCAGAATCACATCAGTTACACCACCAGTTTAGCCCATTCCATCTTGGAAAGAGTCTGCTGGCTCTACCATTTCTCAGCTATGTGACTTTGACTTTGGGAAAATCATTTCATCCCTCTACTCCTTAAGATTCTCACTAAGTTGGAAGTTAGATTCTGATTGATTTTTTCTTTCTTTCAACTCATATGTATTCATTGATGGCTTTTAATGAAATAATCCTGTCATTTATTTAGATAATATACTTTAGAAATCTTCCTTCTACACAGGAACACAAAACCTTACAGAACTTGAGGTCTCTCCTTCACTAATATCAGTTATGATATTAGTGCTCATATTTTGTCACTTTTGCCTCATTCAGGTACTAGTTGTTCAAGTTCATCTTTGTTCTTTTCTTGGCCTTGACGTCTTTGGCAGCTTATTGTCACCTGCCAGCCGGGGTATAGTATTAAATGTCTGGTTGGTGATGTGACCTGTATCATAATTAGCCTACAGCCTGCCCTCTAGCTGCCACCCGCACCAAACCTTGGAAGCTCTTCTCATCAACTCCTTTTGTGTTTCTGAACTACTTTAAAAATATTTTTTTTATTATGGTAACATGCACATAATCCTAGATTTACCATCTGAGCCATTTAAAATGTCCAACTCTGTGATATTAAATACATTCATAATGTTGTGTAACACCATCCATCTCCATATTCTTTTTTCATCTTGTAAAACTGAAACTCTCCACCTATTAAAGTACTTGGGGACTTTGTTTTGTTCACTGTATCCCCACCATTGAGACCTGTCCATTGAGGGACCTATAGCAATGCAATACATATTATCTTAATGATTGAATAAGTGTTTCCAAAGTCTAACTAACCCTTCAAAATGTATCCCAAGGACACTTTGAGCTCCAGGTGTTCAAAGAATCTTCTGACCAGCCTCTTTGCCTAGTTGAATCTCCTTCACTTCTTGTGAACTCTTGGTTGAGGTCATTCCTTTGTCTCTCAAGTCTTCAGCCCCACCCCTAGGTTCCATTGTCATTACATCCTGTTTGGCTTCCAAAGAGAGAACATAAGGAAAGCTGGTAGAATGAAAGTTTTACTCTGAAGTCTTTTTTTTTTAAACATATGTATGGGGAACCATGCGATATTTTGATACATGCATGTATTGCATAATGTTAAAATCAGGTCAAACATTTATCTCTGCAAACATTTATCATTTCTTTATGATAAAAGCTTTCAACATCCTTTATTCTAGCTTTTTGAAATATATAGTCCATTATCATTATATAGAGTCACCCTATAATGAAAGCATGAAGTTTGAGACTTTGGATTTATTTTTTATTCTTTAAACATATATTTATTGGTTTGTAATAACTACCATTGGTTTTTAATAACTATTGTGCAATAGCACATCAGAATTTCTTTTTCTTATCTAACAAACCCTAAAATCTTTTAATCAAAGGATTTGTCCTGAATTCTGTGAGTGCTGTGACAGTGTAGTAGGGGCTGAGTTTCCAGGTATAGGAGACTGAACATGGTGCTTGGACCAGAGAGAAATAAATAGAGATAGATAGAGATAGACATGTTACTTGGGAGAGATATTAGAGATGGAGATGTTATTTGATAGACAAGAGCTCACATTTTTCCACTTGTTGATATTCTAATATATTTGTTTACTTATACTCATCTGATTAAAGAAGTAGATAATTGTCCATGAGAGTTTTTTGGCCTGATCTTTACATTGAATTACCATATTCTCCTCCAATTGACTGAACACGCTTACTGTCTGCCAAGTAGGAAAAGACCAGCATCACTTATATCACTCTCCCTTTTAATTACATTAAGAGACAGGAATGGAGAGCTGTAAGGATATACTATGTAGTTATTGCTAATGATGAGTTCTGCATAATTATGTTATTTTGGGAGAAGGAGAGAAGTGGTAATTCAATTTATACCACTTTTTTTTGGGTCCACTCTAAAATTCTATTCTATTCAGGGTGTTTAAATATACAAGTTTACTTATTCATGATGTAGCTTTTGAATTGCCTTAATAGATGTTATCCATACCTATAAGAAATAAGCCAAAGGAGGGGCCTGTATTCACTGAAGCCTTATCAAGCCCCCTACACTTGCCAATTGTCAGGCAACTTTAATTATAACTAAGGGCGATTCCATTAACTGGGTCCTGCTCTCAAGGAGCTTGCAGGTGCTATGAGGAGACTTAGACTACCAACGATGTAAGATAATACCACCAAAATAAGTTCTCTAAGTTTTTAGCATATCATAGGATATATTACTTTGCTGCTGGCTATCTTTCCTTGGGCAAACTGAATGACTGATTTTACTTCTGTGCTTTAAAAGCAAACATGAGGAGCTGAGGTTGTGGCTCAGTGGCAGAGCTCTTGCCTAGCATGTGTGAGGCACTGGGTTCGATTCTCGGCATCGCATATAAATAAATAAAACAAAGGTCCATGGACAACTAAAAAAATAAAAATTAAAAAAAGCAAACATGAAATAAATACACATAAGACATTTGTATTCTGCAACCACAGCATTTCCCTTTCATGCCTTTCATGCCTGAGGCTTCCATCGGAGTATTAGAGTTGAAGAAGATGATTTAAGTCTACAAACGTCTAGTTCTGCATTTTAAGACACTGCTCAACTATCAGGGGGAACGTATCTCTTCCCTAGAAGTACATTCCGCAAATACCGTTGCCCTGAGTTGAGGTTAGGGCTGCAGAGAGACGTCTGGGCTAGGCGGGGCGGGGCCGGGGCGGGGCTGGGGCCAGGGCGGGGGATCTTCAGATGGGGTTGGGTTAAACGTTGCTTGGAGGCTGGGGCTGGGCGAGATCCTGAGTTACAGGTTGTGTGCAGTGGGGCATGATTTGCTGAGGCGGTTCGAAGCATGGAGGAGGGGGCGGGAGGCTACTCAGCTAGTGGTTCTGGTTGGACTAATCCAGGCTTGGAGGGCGGGAACAGGAGGCTCCTCCGCTAAGGGTCGCGCCCGGTTGGGCGGGGCTTCAAGGACGGGGCGGGGCATCTCCTTAGTTAACGGTCCAGGCGGCAAGGCGCGTGCCCGCGGGCGGCGCCTGCAGGGGCCCGGGCCGTTCTGGAGCGCGCCGCCGCCGCCTAGGTCTGCTCCTCCTCCGCCGCGGCTTCCTCTTGCATTTCCATCTCGCTAGGGCCCCAGCTCCACCGGCTGCGGCTGAGTCTTACCTTGGCGGCGCCCCCTGCGCCATGAGGATCCCGCCCTCGGGGCCCGCTCTGGGCCTCTCGGTGTTGCGGGGTTGGCGGTGACCAGGCGCTGGTGCTGGGGGCCGACCCGGGCCCCGCGGCCGAGATCGCCCGCCATGGGGGACAGGTAACCAGCCCGGGCCCGGCCCAGGGCCGCGTGGGGGTTCGGTGCCCGAGACCCGCACGCTCTGTGGACTCGGGGCGGGGCCGGTCCTCCCCACGTGGTCCCACTGAGAGTCCTTTGCCTCTCTTGCAGGTGGGTCCGCGTGACCGTCCTCCCTGGCTGCGTGGGCTGCAGGACAGTGGCGGTGCCGGCCTCCTGGACCGCGCGCGACCTCAAGGAGCGCATCTTCACTGAGACTGGCTTCCCGGTGTCAGAGCAGCGGCTGTGGCGCGGCGACAGGGAGGTAGGCGGCCGGCACTAGCGCAGCGGGACGGGCGACTCCAGTCCCCGAAATCAGGGCCGGCACTGGGTTAGGATGTAGCACATCACCTTGCTGATATGGAGCGAAGGTCTTTACTTAGTGTCATAGAAGACCATCACTCAAATTTAAAAGTGCTTTGTAAATTTCAACATTTGTATTGCCCCCACCACCCATTTTTTTTGTCTGAGTCTTCACTTACTGAAATTAATATAATTTTTTAAAAAATATATTTTTAGTTGTTGTTAGACCTTTATTTTATTTTTTTATATGTATTGCTGAGAAACCAACCCAGCGCCTCATAACATGCCAGGCAAGTGTGCTACAGCTGAGTCCCAGCCCCCAAACTAATAATTTTTTAATGGACATTATAACCTGAGTAGTTTTTTTTCTTTTCAGTTTAGAGACATCATTATGGAAGTGACTTAATCATTACTCACACTTTCTATTTATGTTTTAAGTTTAACTGGAAGATTATTGAATGTCTTCACTGTAGATACTGTGAAAGTTTTCCTCCATTTCTGAATTATAGGCATCTAGGACTGAAAAGGATCTTCAGACATAACTTACTATTACAACTTCTAATTTGGAAGAGAGACCTTACATTAAAACTTTTGAAGTGCTAACAAATAACTTGGTAGAGCAAAACTTTGGACAAAAGGAATATTTCATATTGTGATATGTATCCTTTAAGATTGGTGAAAAGTCTACAGTTTTCTTAAAGAGGGAATTGAAGACATTTTTACTGAAAATTCACTTATTAAGTTAGTCTAATAAGGGTCTTCACCTTTTTGTGTGAAAAAAGAGCATCATTTTCAGGATTTGAAAGAGGCAAAAGGAGTTGAGCAGATAGACAAGAAATACTTGAACAATACTGAATGACATTTCTAGCATTGGATTTGCTTATTACAAAATACAAATAATAAAGTACCTGCTCCTGATGATTTTTACCCTTCAATGTAGTCTTGACTTTCCATGTACCTAGGTCAGTTTTTTTTTGCTTATTTAGATATAGGTTTCTGATTGATCTGTTCTTATGCTCCTCTGTGGGTGGACTCAATCCTCATTGTCAGTTCCCTCTAGTGTTCCTTGGCATGCCAACATTGACTTGATTGAGGACTTTAGACAAAGTTGAAAAGGATCAAACTCTTGTCATTCCTATCTCTTTTTCTGTGCCCACCCCCATCCCATAACTTCCCTCTCCTTTCTACTCTCCTGGTTCTCTGCCCACTTTTTTGGTTGCTCCTTTAGTTCTACTTTGTCATCTTGTCCCCTAGATATGATCATACCTCAAGGCTCATTTGTGACACCATCTTGCCATTGGAAGTGTTTGAGCAGATGTGTGTAGAGATCCTGGGTATGGGGTGATAGAAGTTGTAGTGGCATAGTGTTTGGGATTGAGTGGGTGGGTGAAAAGGGTCTAGGTAGGACACTGTCCTGATATGAGGCCACCGAGTTCTAGACTGTGGTTGTGAAGGTGAAACTAAGATTTATAGGAGACTTTGTAGAAGAATATGGCAATTTGGTACCAAATGGGTCACCAGGATTTGAGGATGGATGTAGACTAAATAAGGCAAAAACCTTGTCAAGGATGTCACAAAACCTAAAGTCAGATGAGGAAAATAAGAGTTCACTTAGCAGAGATAAATAAGCACAGAGTTAGGTAAGGAATTCACTGGAGGTGTGGTGACCAGTTTGCTTTTAAATATGATTTAGCTGATGGTGAGACATAAAAGAAGGATCTAGGAACATGCACACAAGAGAGAAAAGAGTGTTTTCTATTTTGTCAATGTACATATATAACAAATGCCAAATGAATTTATGTATGAGGCTCTGCTTTTTTATTTCTAATAATAATACAATAAAACTAATTCTAACCAATTCTAAGGTCACCACTGGATAGTGAAATCCAGCAGGTAGCTGCAGCTCTCCGACTAAAACTCAAGGGTGAGCCAAGGTTCAAAGAGATGAAGTATCAGGGCAGGATTTGAACCCATGTCTGCTTGATTCCAAAGTCTATGGACTTTTTACTGTTCCATTCTAAAGATTATCTATTTATCTGTTGGGGATAAATAATATTTAAATGCAAAACTCTGTAAAACAGGGAGGAAGGATTTGTACTATTAAAAATATGAACTTTAAAAGTCAAGGATGAAGTTCATGCAGAAAATAAGTAGAAGGCACAGTTCTGATTCAAAGAGGATGGGCTTATGCCATCCAAAAGGGACACCTATATATAAGCAGATCTTTCACAGAAGTGTAATTTTCTTTTCCTTTTTAGTTTAATTTTCTTTTTCTTTTTATGCTGCTTAGAACTTTTAGATAAGAATTATTGATGAGAATTCTGAATACTTAAGGATAGGCAGGAAGTTAAAGCAGTTAACAACTCCTTGTCTCTGCTTTGGGTTGGTATTAGACATTGTCAGCAATAAGCTCTCTTAGTTCTTAGTTGGTCATCTATTAGCCTCTTTCTCTTTGTCTCTGTTTTACTTTTTCTGGCCTCATAGTGGAATTTGTAAATGTTTCACTTTAACTCCTGGTCCATGGAGAGACCAAACCTGTAAATTATAGCTGTGCCTCTTCCTGTCCCTTTTTGCTCTTTACCAAATGTGTTTGGGCCTCCGATATTTGATGTATTACTTACTTTTATTTTAAATGATCATGAATGCTGCCCATACCTCCCCTTCCCTAACTTTTTACTCTTTAACGTCTTCTATCTTTGAGAGGTGTTGGAAGATTTAGACAGTAGTTTATATTGTTTGCTTAATAATTTGGAGAGTTATTGTTTCCTAGTAAATGAAGATGAACATCTCTGAGATCTATAAGACACATAATGCTGGTAAGGCCAATATTCAGAGGTTCACATTGTCTTATAATCTCTGTTTTAAAAACAAATAATTGAAATGGGCAACTTTTAAGATTTCATATGGCACATTGCTTGTAGGTTTAAATAGGACTAACATTCTTTGCCTGCTTGGAGTATCCAGGGAAGGGAGAGGCCTAAGCAAAACTCCCAAATCTTGTCAAGCTCAGTAAGAGATGGTACTGCTAAAGGTATCTCTGCTGCTTGATTGCCTTTTTGGACAATCATTTCCCTGTAGATGGGCCACAGATTGTTGATTGCCAGACCCATGTAGTCAGTTACATCTCTTTGGTGTGGTCCTATTTGGTGTCTTCTTCCTAAATCTTCTTTAAGACCTGGAAACCCCATATAGTATAGATTTACTTCCTTCCTGCCTACCTTTCTTTCTGTTTGCCTTTCTTTCAGTGCACCTTAGCCACACGAAATTGAAATAATCCTTGTTTTATGCAGGGCTGTCTTTTAGTAATTCATTAGTTAATTAACCAAGAGTAGAATGAAAATCTATGATAACATTATCCAGCAGAGAATTAAAACACTGTCCAATGGCTTATATTGATCTCTGTATGTCATCTTCCTAGCCTGTTAGCCTGCCTCTCTTCCTTTACCTTTATGTGTGTATTGTTCTGTTGCCTCTTGGTGTTGTTTTAATGTTCTATAAATCTATGTTTTTATATATACATATGTGAAAGTGTATGTGAATATGTGTGTGTGTACCTAAATATATAACCAAAATAACACACTGTTTAGTTTTATCTGCTTATGAACTTTATAAGAAACTTATTATTCTGATGTAGTAATGTTGAACTAGCTTTGTTCATTCAAAATTGTTTGTTAATATTCACCCAATTGTGTGCAGCTTAGTTAATTCATTCTTTACTGCTCTATGTCACAGAATTTGGGTTGCTTCTAAATTTTCTTGTTAGAAACAGTCCTTCCATTGATATTCTTATCCATGTTGCTGAAGCACCTTTGCAAGTGGTAAACTAGTTTTTTTATAGGGTAGCTTTAAGATTCAGTGGGAATATGTGCATAAAAGTACTCTATAAACGAGAATAGTAACAGTGTGCTCAGATTTGTGTTTTTACATATGGGAATAGGATGAGGATGATGTACAGGAAGGAGATCAGATAGGGGAGATAGTTATAAAAATTGAAGAGAGATGCGGAGGGTCTGTGTGAGTGGGAATGGAAAAAACAATTTAGAGAGATTGGGGGATGGACATTCTGGGATCTAGAAGTTAATTGGAAATGTGGTTTGAAGAGAGATGTTCCTCCAGCATTGTTGACTGAGATGAAATAAAGATGAGAGAGGGTTTTGGAAGGATAATTAGTGACTTTGCTTTTTCACAGGTTAAATTTCAGAAACCTTGGAGGATATCATGTGAGATGAGTGGTAGTCAGTTAGAAATATTGAATGTTTAAAATAGTAAGTAATGTCCTTCACCTTATTTGTGCAGTGCTAGGGACTGAATTCAGGGATTCATACATGCTAGGCAAGTGCTGTACCACTGATTTACACCCCTAGCCCACATATACAGTTTTAAATGAATCAGATCATTAACATTGAAAAGCATTCTTTTGATCAACATACCTTAAGTATATTTATTACTCAGAACATAGGTCCACTAAACTTAACCAGATAGCAGAGTACAAAGGAAAACCTTTGTTTTTAAATTGTTTGGAATAATTTACTTTTTAGGGTATTTAACATATTAATATGTATGGTAAATTTTTTTTTCTTGGTTCTGGATATTGAGCCCAGGGGCACTTTATCCTGTCAGAGAAGTGTATACTGGGTGAGCTTTTGATTAATGTTGTACACTATTGACCTTTACAAGGTCATTCCATATTAGGAAGACTCAAGAGTGGATCTGGTTGATCTGACTTAAAAAAAAATCTCTCTTATGGATCACAGTAGTAAATCTTGTACTTGATTTTATGGTATAAAAATTGCCAAAAGGGAAGCAAATATCAAGACTTTTCTGGGAAAGTCAATGTCAGAGATGTTATAGACCCAATTAGCTTCAGGAGTTGAAAGGTTCATTTGTCCCTTTGTTTCACACCACACCTTTTTTTTTTCTTTTTTTTTTTTTTTTAGTAGCAACATCTGTGACAATATTTTCCAAAGTGTGTTTCTGTAGGAATACTAATCATATATGCTCTTTGAAAGTAAAATTTTATGAAGTGCTGCTAAAATTTGGGAAATACTATATAATAACTCTAAGAAAGTTACCAGGTGAGAGCTGGGCACAGTGGTGCATGTCTGTAAACCCAGGGACTTGAGAGGCTGAGGTAGAAGGATATCAAGTTTGAGGCCAGCTTCAGCAACTTAGCAAGCCCAAAGCAACTTAGTTAGGCTCCGTCTCAAAATATGAAATAAAAAGGGCTAGAGATGTGGCTCAGTGGTAAAGTGCCCTGGGTTCAATGCCCAGCACCAAGAAAAAAAAATATTAATATATGGTAGAGCACTTGCCTAATGTGTGTGAATCCCTGAATTTAGTCCCTAGCACTGCACGAACAAAAATATCCACAAAAATGTAAGTTATCACCAGCAGAAAAATGTGTAATCTATTTCTAATTATTTAAAGAAGCATCCTTAAATCTTAAATTTAAATCTTTCAACTTTTTTGACTTTTTGTTTTCTGCAGTCTTCACTACAGAGGAAAATATTTCCTGATAAAAACAGTTAGCCATCATTATTTCTTAAGTGAAAAATAATTTGTGGTAATGTTTTGAATTTATAGTAGTAGAGATTATGTTGCTTTTCATACATCTTATCTTCTTCTTTTTAGTTACCTGACTGGATCAAGATCGGAGATGTGACTTCCAAAAATTGTCATCTTTTTGTAAATCTTCAATCAAAAGGCTTAAAAGGGGGAGGTATAATATCGACTTTACATGAAGATTGTGTTTTTATGTAGAAATGGGAGAGTAAAATGATTGCCAGAGGCTGGGGGGATGCTTTGAGTAAACTGCACAAAGTTTCAGTTGGGCAAAGTGAATGAAATCTGGCAGTTTACTTAGCATAGGGCTGGATTATGATTAGGAATACTGTGTTGAATACTTAAAAAATATCCAGGAAGGTAGATATTAAATTAAGAGCTCTTCAACAAAAGCGGGAAAAAAGAGGAATGGGAAGAAATTTTTGAACGTGAAGGATAAGTTTCTGGGATTGATGGTAATGATGGTTTGATAGTTTCACAGGTGTGGTGTATTTGTCTCCAAATTCCTCATGTTGTGTACATTAAATATCTGTAGCTTTTTGTATGCCAATCATGCCTCAGTAAAGTGGTTTAAAAATGATTATGTTTTAAAAGTGAATTGAAAGCATATAATGTTGGGATGTAATGACGGGATACCAGAGTTAAAGGAGAACAAAGGTGGGTGGAGCTAGATGAGGGATGAGTGAGAAAGAGTAGTAATAATCTGTGGAATTGGTCTTGGTCTTGGTGGATAGTTGTACCAAATTGTGCAAGTAAATGTACACAGGTTGAGTATCCCCAGACTATGAATACAGAATACTGCTAAATCCAAAACTTTGTTGTGAGTGCCAATATAGTGCCACAAATGGAAAGAAAATTCTGTGCCTGATTTCCATGTGACAGTTCACAGTTAAAACAGTTATACTAAAAATATTGTATAAAATTATCTTCAGAGCATTGTGTATAAGGCAAATATGAAATGTAAATTAATTTCATGTTTAGAGTCGGATTCTATCCTCAAAATATTTCATTAAGCATATGCAAATATTGCAGAATTTGAAATCTGAAACAATTCTTGTCTCAGAAACACTTCTGGTTCCTTATCTAGTTGATAAAGAGAACTCAGTCTAAAGTAATGACTTAGTTTTTTTTTTTTTTTTTTTTTAAAGAGAGAGTGAGAGAGAGAGAGAGAGAGAGAGAGAGAGAGAGAGAGAGAGAGAATTTTTTAATATTTATTTTTTAGTTTTCGGCGGACACAACATCTTTGTTTGTATGTGGTGCTGAGGATCGAACCCGGGCCGCACGCATGCCAGGCGAGCGCGCTACCGCTTGAGCCACATCCCCAGCCCGACTTAGTTTTTTTTAAAGTGCCAATTACTTTTTACTTATATACAGATTTTGTTTTGTTTTGTTTTTTGGTACCAGGACACTTGACCACTGAGCCACATTCCCCCGCCCTATTTTGTATTTTATTTAGAGACAGAGTCTCACTGAGTTGCTTAGTGCCTCACCATTGCTGAGGCTGGCTGTGAGTTGCACCTCTCCTAACTCAGCCTCCTGAGCCACTGGAATTACAGGCATGTGCTATGGCACCCAGCTGTATACAGATTTTTAAAATTGTGTGCCTCTGAGGAATTACTTCTTACATATTCTTGTAAATAACTTCCTGTTAGCTATTGAAGATATCCTTGTTATTTGATGTAAGAATATCTAGCATAGGCAAGACTACAGAGTAGTTAAACTAGACAACCATGGAGATAAGGACTGCTGAATTTCAGAATTATCAGAGCATTGGTTGAGTTTGAGAGTATTAAGAATGTGACACAAGGCACCACTGTCTCTAGCCAATAATATATTGGCAAAGCAATGACAAATAGCACCATTTATTTAGTTTTATTTGGAAAATAGCAACATTTCCACACCTATTGTGCTCTTTATTTTTGAATAAGTAATCTTTTTTTATAATATATTTAAAATATTTTTGTAACCTAATTTGTAGCTCAGTTAAAAGTCTTGAGATTTGATAAAATTGAGTTTGCTTTACTTCATAATGAATTGCTTAGGTAGATTTTTGAACCAGGATCCTGCTTGAGATATATGAAACAAACTGTACTATCTATAGTTATCTGTGTCATGGAACCAAATCATATGGCTGATAAATCGAAGATATTTATCTAAATCATTTTAAAGGTATTCTGTATTTTAGGTCGATTTGGTCAAACAACTCCACCACTTGTTGATTTTCTCAAGGACATTTTAAGAAGATATCCAGAAGGAGGACAGATTCTTAAGGTAGGGTATGTGTTGTGCTCATGTTTAATTTCCTTTGATAAAAATGAGACACCGCAGAATTTCTTAGAAATCTTTTAGTGTTTAAAGTTTTAAAGTTTTGTCTAGATTTAAATGGCTATATTTATTTATTTCTGTGACTGCAGTGTATAGGTGGATGGGATAAGTTTGAGAATGCAGTCGGTGTGAGTATGTGAGTTTACCAGGGCAGAGGAGCTCACTGAGCTGCTGTGACTGTCATTAGGCACAAAGTGTTGCTCTAGGAAATTGTGTAGAACATGGTGCAGGAGCATCACACAGCAATCAAATTACCAGCCAACCAAACTAATATAAACTTCACGTCAGGGAGCAGCAATATATTTACATTTGGCTTTTGGATTTAGAAGTTTACTTTTTGGGCAGGTTTATTTAATAGGATATTTATTTATTTATTTCTACTGACTGATATTCTTTTTGAATGTACTCATTAAAAACAAAGGGGCTGGGGTGTGGCTCAGTGGTACAGTGCTTGCCTAGCATGTGTGAGGCACTGGGTTCAATCCTCAGCACCACATAAAAATAAATAAATAGAATAAAGGTATTATGTACATCTACAACTAAAATAATTAAAATAACAATAGCAACAACAACCCCCTCCCAACTGAACAACCATAAAAGAAAGCAATAAAGGAAGATATTTTAAAAAGTAGATTTTGTGTTTAATAACAAATCTCCTTAATGAATTATAAAAACAGATCAATTATTATATCTTTTTCCTTACTAATTTGTTTAGTATTTGTTATCTTTGGTATCTTAGCCCTCATTTCTTTAGAGATGGTTAGGACTGGGTCAGTTGTGCTCACATAGTAATGTTCAGTTAGGCACTCAGTGAGCATAGTGTCATTCTTTAATGATGGTCATGAGATGAAATACTGAAGGAATTTCAGATTGGGCACCAGTGGTTCATATAAGGTTAATTCGCAAACTTATTATATTGATTAATTAGGAAAATGGACCTGGGAAGAGTATGGATATGGGATTATTATGGGGGTAGAGAGAAGTGAACAGAGTGAATTCAGAATGAAGATGCAGTTGTGACAGGAAGTAAGGTCTCATCAATTCATTAGTGAGTGATTCGGATCATTGCTAGGAAATGAGGCAGTGGTCTGAGCAAGGTGTGTTGCAAACAGCTGGTGATTGATTCTTCTCCTTTGCATGTTGTGTATATTTATTTTGTAGCCAGTTCAATAGAATTTTGTTTCTTGGATATTTTAGTGCTAGATTTAATAGGAACCTTAAAAAAAACTGCCTGTACCTCAGCTAATACCTTTTGTGATTTTTTTTTTTTTTTAAAAAAGGATCCAGATATTTTAGTGACCTGCCCAAGAGCAAATACAAAATTTATTGCTGCTGCTTCTCAGAATCAATTTATAAGTGATTCCCTGAGGAAATAACTGAGTAGAAAGTTTCCCATCCTATTTGGAGCTGGGGACTTAATATTTTATCTTCATTTTTTTCCATCTCTGCTTCCTAAAATATATATAAATCACAGATATCTGAATGAAGACAAGATCCAACCTCTAAAATGCTATCATTTTGTAAGCTTCCTATTGTTTTGGTAATTATTTCATCCTTATTTTTCTTTCTGTATGTTGTATCATAATGTAAATAAGGTTGCTAAATTTGAGAGATTTTGTTAGGTTGAATAGAATTAAAATGGGCTTAAAAAATAAAAATCCTATGAGAAATGGGCAGTTTGTAAATAGGAGGAATTAGTAGCTGACAAGGATGTAGTAGAAGGGTGTGGTTCAAATACTCAAGTTTGGGGTTGAACAGCTGGGGGCTGAGAACCCCCATCCTGTAGCATGCTCTTGATGAACTGAAAGCCTGATCTCAAGCTTAGCTTCTCAGTTAAGCACTATTCCTTCAGTATCCTTTCAGTTGTTGCATTTCACATGGAAGTGTCTCCTGTCTACTCTAATTAAGGCTTTCCTCTCCACACTGCTATAGTATCAGTGTCAGCTCTCTTAAATTCTTATTCATCCCTACCTCTGATTTAGTGAACCTAAGGTTTGGGGGAGGTAAAGAGGTACTATATTTCATTGTATAATTGTTGCAGATTTTATGCCAATTTTTTGGTAAAAAAGTGGGGTGCAACCATTATGTGAAGTTTTTTGTTTGTTTAAATTGTGCTGGTGTTACTTAAAAATCCTGTCTGAGAGGCAAGATTAGGATGTACTCCTGAATTAATGTCAATGTGGTGGTGACAATCATGCAGTGAAGTATAGTATTTCTCCGCAAAGTCAGGTTCCTGAGTATAATAATACAGAGTGATTTATTGTGTTTGTAATGACCTGCCTATTTAAACAGAAGCCCTTGATTGGTTTGGTCTTAAGTCATAGCTCATTTGGAAAATTATCATCTATTGATCTTTCCTTACTTTAGACAAGATCTGAAGAAAATAAACTAGGGATAATGTCTATGGAGTTCAGATCAATGTTTTGATGATTATAGCCTGACTTTAGGAGTTAAATCTTAAAATGAAGTTTCTTTTCAACTTACCAGGGCTCAGCAAGTTTTGGTAGATGTCCAGAAGTCGTTGGGGTGGTTGGGGTTGGAAGTTTTGTTGAGGCCAGTGATGGGTATAAATCTTAATTTTTCCTTTCATTTCTACATTACAGGGGTCTTGTCACCCATTCACTCATCCACCATCCACCAAGCGAACAATATTATTATCTCCTTTGTGAAAGGACTGAAACAGTCCCAGTCATCACACTTTGTACTTAGGAGAATGCCATGTTCATGTGTCAGGCTCTCAAGAATGTAGCATATGAAAGGGTACATATAGATTGATACTACTTGGTTCTTTTTTTTTTTTTATGAGAAGGTAAGTGTGGTAAGCAAACGATAACCAAAGGTCTGTTTTTGGAAATTGCTCAATAAGCATGAGATACTCCTACAGAGAACAAGATGTGCAGCTTTTGGAAATAATTTCTTTTTAAGGAAGATAAAAAGTTTTAGGTAGATTGAAGAAACAGTTGAAAATAGTTCCAGGATTTGTATTTAGAGGTTAAACTTAGTAATGGTGACTTGAAAAATGTATATAATTGGAGAAGGACTTTTTAGCCACACCTTCATATGTATGTAGCAATTACTATTTTTGGTAACCTCACTAGAGCTTAAAGATAATAAGTAGTTGAATTCCTTATATATATATGTACTTTTAAAAATTGTTGTAGGTAAATACAAAGTCGGGCAATAAATAACTATATTATTGAATTATATATTATTTAATGTATTTCTATACATTAAATTATTTTATAACATGAACTATATTATAATGTATTATAATGAACTATATTATTTAATGTATTTCATGTTTAGGAATTAATTCAGAATGCAGAAGATGCTGGGGCCACAGAAGTTAAATTTTTATATGATGAAACTCAATATGGAACGGAAACTCTTTGGTCAAAAGATATGGCACAATATCAGGGTAAGAATCAATAATTAGGAGCAAACTTTATTTTATGAAACAAGTGATTTTTAATGATTTATGATTCTTTGTTTAATGAACAGTCTAATTATCATTTGCATTTCATGTCTTGGAATGTTTAATTACACTTATTCAGGCACTTTTCTCTGCTTTTGGTTGGAAGATGTCTCTGCCACTTGGTAATTTTAGAGAACAAAGAAAAAGCAATATAATTACATAAGTGTTTTATTCTATTCAATCACTTTGGATTTATATTTTTACTAAGATGATGGGATACCCTCTCCATATACATAACATTTTTTGAATTTTGGAAAGAAGGTGTAAGAGGTTGTGCTTTGTGTGTGTTTTGTTTTCTACTCCAGGGGTACTTTACACTAGGGGTGAGAGGAAAGATTGAAGGGGAGGAGGAAACAGGAAAATGAAAGAAAAGATAACAAAAGAGCCATAGCCAGTAGATTACTCTGAGCATACTTACACTCTGAAGCAATGTATTGAAAAGAATGTTCATAACTTTTAGTGCAGCTCTGAAGTTGATAGGGTGATTGTAAATGACTATAAATGAAAAAGAAGGGTCAGTTCCCTTTTCTCACAGATTTTCAGAGAGAGATGAGT
This sequence comes from Marmota monax, assembly GCF_021218885.2. Lineage (NCBI taxonomy): Eukaryota > Metazoa > Chordata > Mammalia > Rodentia > Sciuridae > Marmota > Marmota monax. The sequence goes on along the minus strand of NW_026691982.1, from coordinate 12,562,578 downwards.
CATACAGTTTAAAAAGATGCTTTGTGATTTAGGAGGGTGATCACCATTGGTAACTAAGTATTTGGCATAGTCATAACTTAGATAAAATTTGTGATTTGGAAGTTGCACTTTCTTTATTCTTTAAAAAGAGACGTATGAGTCCTGGTAACATCAGAAAGCTTGCATTTTGGATCTGAGTTCCTGCCACTGTGCTGATTTATGGTCAGTCACATCAGAGTTCATATTGTTTCAAGAGAGGTTTAATGTGTAAGATTTCTCGACTCTTAAGTCTGTGACTGAAGGTAATCATGTGGCAAGACATCCAACTTGGATTCTAGGGACTTCAGGCTATGTCCTAGACCTACAAGGGGCTACCATACTGTCAGCTCCTCAGGTACAGGTGCACCAAGTGGCACCTCTGATCCTTACATTTATTCCTGCTCACCTACAATTGGTAACAAGGGCAAAATCTGTCTCCTAGTTATTTTGATGATTAAATAAGATCATAGACATGATAATGTTTGTGTCTGGTATTATTCTGATGTTGTGTATGTACTGTAGAACCATAAAGGTAAGATTGTGACGAGTTGTTAGAAAGATTTTGCTTCAGAATTCTGCCAGATGTCTGGGATATTTTGCTTCCAGTCTTTTTACCTCATTAAAAAATATTTTAAATAAGATTATTTAGTTGAGTTGGTGCATATTTATGGATAGCCTCTTTAAAAGCATTATCCATTTAATCATTTTTAAAATAAAAGTCGAGCCAGGCGGGGTGGTGCATGCCTATAATCCCAGCAGCTTGGGAGGCTGAGGCAGGAGGATCATGAGTACAAAGCCAGCCTCAGCCAAAGTGAGGTGCTAAGCAACTCAGTGAGAGCCTGTCTGTAAATAAAATACAAATTAGGCCTGGGGATGTGGCTCAGTGGTGGAATGCCGTTGAGTTCAATTTTGGCATGCTCCTCCCCAGAAAAATGTGACATATAAAAATAGGTGACAGTGATCTTTATCTGTATTTTAAAAAGATTTATTGAAGATTCTCTGTGCTCTTGCATATTTGGGAATGACTTTCTCTTGCCTTTAGACATGAGCAATCTTCTTGGATCACAATTTATTTCTGTTTTTTTTTCCTCCATGTAGTGTTATTTAGAATTTATATGAGAACTCTTCTGTATAGCTTGTTTTTATTTCTTTTTATATAATGAGTTAATAGAAGGCTAAGATGGTAAATCAGATGCACCAGAGTAAGAGATCTTACCCAGCATTGCACTTAATGAGTCTTTCAAAGATAAGAGTTAAGACTCACAGGTGAAGGGAACACGGAAAAGTCTGGGACTCCTCTTACCTATCTTCAGGTTCTTTGATGCTGTTAGGACACACACTGGCCTTGGTTTAACAGAAATGGTCCCTGAGTTGTACATGTGGATCATAACTTAACATAGGAGCTATTCCAGTCATAAAACACACTCATATTTTTCTCTGATAATCACAAAACTATGACATTTTCAAGTAGATTATCTTTCATAAAATGTATAAATTCCAGATGTTTTTACAATAAACTACCTTTTTGAAGCTATCCAATAGCTAAGGACTCTCCTCCTAGTAAATACTACGAATTTCCCCAGAGATCTGTCATCAGCATGTTTATAAGGAGACTTAGCTAGGCCATCTCTTTCTTGAGTATTCCCTAGGTAAAGAAGGTAGGTTGCAGGCCTCTGCTAATTTTTTTCTTCTGAAATGCACATTTTCTTCTTTTGGGATGCTTTTCTCATAAATATCTCATTTTTGGTACTAAGAGCACCCCCTTTTAATCAGGTGCTGATTTAATAGGTGGTGGGTGTTAAATTGATCTCAGTGATGGAAACAGAGAGAGATCCAGTGAGACTCCCAAGTTGACTGGAACAAGGGAAAAATATGTGGTCTCTCCTAATTCCAGGATGAGTATGATCAGAATTAACCCTTGAATTAAAGACACTGAGAATTGACAAGGCTTTTCTTGCTGGATGCACAGACTTGAGAAGGGATGTATCTGGCCCACTTTGACCAGTTCCCTGTGCTGCTGTAGGGTCATGTTTGTCTTTGGTTCTAACTGTGAACAGACAGGGTGTAAGGAAGCTCCGGTTCCCAAGGCCTAGGGAAGCTCTGCTTATGGGGTGGTTTTCACTGTGTTCCTTCTTTTAGGACCTATAATAGCAATTTGAATACGTACAAAAGCCTCCGAAAAGAGATGTGAGGGGGAAATTATTTTTCAACAAGCACTTTATTTGAATTTTCCCAAAAAAGGTCCTGTTGCTTTGTAATTTAATGGATGTTTTAAATAGGCAGTCAAGCAGTAAAGAGTTGGCTGCCGGCTTTCCTGTTAGTGGAAGGGATGGTGGGTCTTCCTTTGGGCTGGTGGTCTGTTGCATTCCTGGTAATGTTTCATTCAGGGTGTATCCCCTGCTAAATTTCTTAATTACCTTCCACAGGCCTTACAGTTACATGAGTTCTTTGTAGTTTTTGGTAAGAAGATCACTCGGGCTTGGTGTTCAGTGTTGAGTTTTTGTGGTCCTTTATTCTGTGTCTTCATAGCTATTTTTAATGGACATGGAGCAGGCAGAACCAGGCACTGCTTTGTTAGATTCCATTTTAAATCAACTCAGGTTAACTGTTGTGCAATAACAATATGTGTTTGTTACTATTCCTATGATACTGTGTAAAATTATATATTTTATTTTATCATACTATGTAAAGACTGCTAGCATTATATTAAAGACTAATGGTATCATATGCTGATACTGATTATATTAACACTGACACTTTTAGGTATGTTCTCTCTCCTGGGTGCTGTGCTCAGTCTCTTATTTGTATCATTAGATCTTCAACGCTTCTTTGTGGGTAGCTACTATTCTTGTCTTTGTTGCCCAGATGAGGAAACTGAGCCTTCTGACTGTGGTTGCTAATGGTCAGGCTGGTGACATCCAGACTTACTTAAGTCCAGAATCCTCTCACTTGTCCTTTCCAAAACAACCTTTGCAGCCTTAATTTATTATTATCCTGATTATTTTGAAGATAGAAGTGACCATTTTTTTGTAAAACAAAACAGGCTGTCATCTTTATATCTGGGCTTAAATTTAAAGGAGCATGAGGAGAACCATTTGAGGGTGCTGAGAATTGCCTAAGTTCATTTTCATAGTGTATACATACACATACCATAGCTTTTTTTTTTTTTTTATACCACTGAGCCACATCCCCAGCCCTTTTTTTGTTTTTTGTTTTATTTTATTTAGAGACAGGGTCTGGTTAAGTTGCTTAGCCTTGCTAAATTACTAAATCTGGTTTCGAACTTGCTATCCTCCTGCCTCACCTCCTGAGCTACTGGGATTACAGGCATTTGCCATCACACCTGGCACACATTACTGTGTATGTGTTATTAAGTAACTATTTTTAAGAGAAAGCATGTTTAAAGTATAATGAATTAATACAGTTGAATATTTAAAAGAATGTTAGTGCTTCTCAAAATAGAGTCCCAAAAATATTGGTGCAGAATTATAAAAATAACTTTTTAAAGAAGCTACTTTGGGTACATGTATGAAGATACAAATTGGTGTCAACATACTTTATATACAATCAGAGATATGAAAAATTGTGTTGTATACGTGTAACAAGAATTAGAATGCATTCCACTGTCATTTATTTAAAAATAATAATAAATAAATAAAAAAGAAGCTACTTTGGATATAATTCTGGATCACGTATTTAAACATTTGTCACACTAATGACTTTTTAAATTTTATAAGTAATACCTTATGTAGAAAACAAAAAGCAAAACTAAAAAAAGGCAAAACTCCAGAATTTATAACATGATTATTAATAGTGAAGAATTATTTTTCATTTTATTGAATAATACATTAATAAGGTTTTTTTTGGTCAGCAATAAATTCTTGATTTATTCAGCTGCTAATTTTTACCATTACATTGTTTTTAATGTGAAAATAATTGAAATTATAATGAATTCTGAATTCTGTCATTGCATTCACTTCTCTCCATTTTCTCTTCAAAAAAAAAAAAAAAAGTGTACTACTTTCTGAATATCTGTCTTGCATTTTAACACCCAGGGTCAGCTCTCTATGTGTACAACAATGCGGTTTTCACTCCAGAGGACTGGCATGGCATTCAAGAAATAGCAAGAAGCAGGAAAAAGGATGATCCGTTGAAGGTTGGAAGATTTGGAATTGGGTTTAATTCGGTCTACCACATAACAGGTGTAGTATTTGACTTTTAAGTCTTGATAATGGAAGATATTTTAGATTACATGTATAATTTATTTGGTTAATTTTAGAAATGATACTTTTTTAAAGACATCTTTCCCACATTCTTCTGTCAGTAGCAAGAAGTATGTTAATGAATATCAGTGTTCCAAATTTTCTAAAATCATCATAGTTAATTGTGGCACTTGTTATTGATTAGATTGAATCAAAAGAGAAATCATTTTTAATGTTCAAAGCATTCATTACTTTTTCAATGCCAAATTAAGTCAGTTTTTGAATCATGTTTTTCAGGTGCTAGATTTTGATGGTAATTTTAATCTTATTATAACCACTTATTATCACAGTGCATTAAATTTCAGAGTTGATCATGACTTTAATTTTTATTTACAGATGTTCCTTGTATCTTTAGTGGTGACCAGATTGGGATGTTAGATCCTCATCAAACACTTTTTGGCCCCCATGAATCAGGCCAGTGTTGGAATCTCAAAGATGACAGCAAGGAAATTAGTGAGCTTTCAGACCAATTTGCACCTTTTATTGGCATTTTTGGAAGCACCAAGGAAACATTTATAAATGGCAATTTTCCAGGAACTTTTTTCCGTTTCCCTCTTCGCTTACAACCTTCGCAGCTTAGTAGCAACCTCTATAACAAGCAGAAAGTTCTTGAATTGTTTGAATCTTTTAGGGCAGACGCAGACACAGTACTGCTCTTTCTAAAAAGTGTGCAGGATGTCTCTTTACATGTGCGAGAGGCTGATGGGACGGAGAAACTGGTGTTTAGAGTGACTGCCAGTGAAAATAAGGCCCTGAAACATGAACGGCCAAATTCTGTAAAGATTCTGGAAACTGCAATAAGTAACTATTGTAAAAAGATTCCAAGCAATAGTATCACCTGTGTAACATACCATATAAATATAGTTTTAGAAGATGAGAGTACTAAGGATGCACAGAAGACATCTTGGCTGGTGTGTAACAGTGTGGGTGGACGAGGGATTTGTAGTAAACTTGACTCTTTAGCTGATGAATTGAAATTTGTCCCAATCATTGGAATAGCCATGTCTTTGTCATGCAGAGGTGACGAAGAAAAAGGAGCAATATCTGATTTCTCAGGAAAAGCATTTTGTTTTCTTCCTTTACCTCCTGGTGAGGAGAGCAGAACTGGGCTCCCAGTCCACATCAGTGGGTTCTTCGGCCTGACTGACAACCGCAGGAGCATAAAATGGAGAGAGCTAGACCAGTGGAGAGATCCAGCAGCCCTGTGGAATGAATTTCTTGTTGTGAATGTTGTCCCCAAAGCATATGCCACCTTGATCTTAGATTCAATAAAACGTCTGGAGATGGAAAAGAGCTCCGATTTCCCTTTGTCTGTGGATGTTATCTACAAGCTTTGGCCTGAGGCCAGCAAAGTCAAGGTGCATTGGCAACCGGTATTGGGGCCTCTGTTTAGTGAATTATTCCAAAATGCTGTGATTTACTCAATCAGTAATGATTGGATCAAGTTGGAACAAGCCTATTTTTCAGAACTCGATGAAAGTTTGGAATACACAGAATCTGTGCTCAACTACCTCCAGAGCTCAGGGAAGCAGATTGCCAGGGTGCCAGCAAATCTGGCTGCTGCAGTTCAGCTCAATGCTGTTGCCTCCTCCAGCTCCATACCTATGAGGAAGGTGACACCTGCATGGGTGCGGCAGGTGCTGAGGAAGTGTGCACATTTGGGCAGTGCTGAAGAAAAGCTTCACCTTCTGGAATTTGTGCTTTCTGACCAAGCCTACAGTGAGCTGCTTGGGCTGGAGCTGCTACCTTTGCAAAATGGAAATTTCATCCCCTTTTCCTCATCTGTGTCAGATCAAGATGTTATTTATATTACCTCAGAAGAGTATCCAAGGTAGAGATCATACCTCTCAAATGCTTGTTTACTCTGGGGGCTCCCTGCCCCTCCCCGCATCTTTTATTGTAAAACATATCAGTTAGCTATGTAGATTTTGTGGTTGGGAAGGTTTTTTTAAGAAATATTTTGTTAAAATACTAAAGGATATGTTGCACATTTTAAAATGCAAAAGGGTGCCAGTTATTTATCATTTAAAAAATTATCTAAAAGCTGGGCATGGTAGCATACATCTGTAGTCTCAGATACTTGGGAGGCTGAGGCAGAAGGATTATTTGAGCCCAGGAATTCAAGGCCAACATGGGCAATAGTGAGACTCCATCTTAAAAAAAAAGTTATCCAAGTAGTTATTTACCTTAAATTTGAATAGCATCCCTGAGAACCATGATTATAAAGTGCTAATAATAACTAGGTCAGATTAGTCTCTATTGAGGTGTTTTGATGTATCTCTTTATAACTGAGGGTATGTATTGACATTTCAGAAAGGAAAACTGATTTTATCCTATGGTGTTTAGAACATGTCTGAATTATTTTTTAAGAATTTTTCTTTAGTTGTAGATAGATGTACATAATGACTTTATTTATTTATTTATTTTTATGTGGTGCTGAGGATTGAACCCAGTGCCTCACACGTGCTAGGCGAGCACTCTACCACTGGGCCACAACCCAATATGGTACACAATACCCTCATATTTTAAGCCAAAGCCTAGGTAATAATTGGTCAAAAGTACTGAAATTTGATTTCATCTGTATACTTCATGTAAATTTAATCTTATCATTTTATGTAAGACAAAAATGGTAGGTTTAACTGGCTTGAAATTCTATGGAGGAATATTTTTTAATTTTAGAATTATTAAAAGATTATAATTGCTGTGTGCCTTTCATTTTCTAGGTCCCTTTTCCCAGGTCTTGAAGGAAGATTTATTTTGGATAACTTGAAACCTCACCTTCTAGCTGCTTTAAAGGAAGCTGCCCAAACCCGAGGTATTGTAGTTGTTTAGAATTTTTTAAAAAACAAACCTCTTGCTGGGCATGATGGTGCATGCCTGTAATTCCGGTGGTGTGGGAGGCTGAGTCAGGAGGATCACAGGTTCAAAGCCAGCTTCAGCAATTTAGAGAGGGCCGGAGCAAGTTATCGAGACTCTGTCTCAAAATAAAAAGGACTGGGGATGTGGCTCAGTGGTTAAGTGCCCCTGGGTTCAATCCCTGCTACCCTCCCCCCAAAAAAAAAAAATGAATCTTACAAGGATGTAAATAGGTTTTGTAAGTTTTCTATTAATAATTATTCATTTTAGACTTGTAAATTAATGATTTTATATGGTTCAGCCTAATAGTATTGCTGTATTTTAAGATATTTCAGAAGTCATTCTAGCATCTAAAAGAATCCAAACATAATGTATGTAAGAGTCTCTCCTGTCATGGTCTGATGGTGGCTATTTACAGAATCTCATCTTTACCAGTGTAGGGCTTTGCATTTTTTTTTTTTTTTTAGTGCTTTTCATTTTGACGTTTGAGCCTCTTCTCCTCATACCTTGCAGAGCCTATGTAGTAATAAGGACAGCAATTATTAGTTAAGTGGCATGGATAGGAATAGAAAGGTTAATAAGAATCAAGGACATCACGGAAGTTCAGGTCTTTGACCTTGCCCTCCTTGTTTCCTCCAGGGCTTCTTGTGGTTTTGCTGGGTTTGCATTAAATGTGATCAGCTTCCTAGAAATGTGGGCTGGTACATTGAACCCCATAAAACTTTTCACTGAAGTATAACGTACATACAGAAAAGTGCACATATCGTGAATGTTGGCTTAGAGGAATTGTACAAACTGAGCATTACCTATGTCACCTAGATAAGAAAACAGGACCAAAGTCCCTCTCTTTCCTTTTCAGTTCACAACTCAAGGGGCACAGCAGAAATTAACTTAGCTAGTTATTATCCTTTTAAAAGCAATCATACAGTATGTACTTTTTGTTTTGCTTCTTTAACTTAACTGTAGTGCTACTGAGATTCTTCCAATCATTGTATGGTGGTATAATTGCTCTTATTGCTATAGTACTTCATTGTGTGATGGATTACTTTCTTTTGAAGAGAATATTTTGTTGGTGGCAAATAGTTTCTGATGTGGATATGGATTTACAAATCAGCTGAAAGTTATTCAGAGCCAAATTAGGTGAAAAGAATAGAAGGCCAACAGAGTAATACTACTTTGGCTTGGAGTTTTTCAGATATCCTGTTGTACAGAGCGTGGCCAAAGTTTGCTTGGTGTTACATTTGTAGGAGTGAGTTAAATTTATAAGTTAACTTTGGTAATTTGATATCTTTACAAAGTTCAGTCTTCCTACTTTACATATTTTTTCTCTCTCTTTTTTTTGTTCTTAGGACTTAACCCAGAGGTGCTTTACCAGTGAGCTGTATCCCCAGTACTTTTTTATTTTTTTGAGACAAGGTCTTGCTGAGTTGCTCAGGGCCTTGCTAAATTGCTGAGGCTGACCTCAAACTTGCAATCCTCCTGCCTCAGCCTCCTGAGTCACTGGGTTTACAAATGTGTGCCACCATGTCCTGCTCATTATCTCTTCTGCATGTCCTGGTTATTTCCTGGTCATACCATAAACACTGTGTTTTGTCTCTTGTTAGTTTATCTTTTGGTTAATTTTTTTTGGAATATTAACTAGATGTTTATTCAAGGTTTTCTTTTGTTTTTCATCACCCATCATGTGTGCTTATGGCAGCCAGTGTCCTGTTCTTCTATTGAGCCCTAGAATTAAATGCAGTAGCTCACAATGTAGTTATAGGCAACATTAGAAAAACCACAGGCTTCTTTACATGTGTCCTGCCCTTGCAAAATATGGAGGAGCTTGCTGTAGGAAACGTACTGAGTATGTGCAGATTCTCTTCCTAAATTTACCAATTGGGTCATTCTACCTTGGAGGTGTGGGGTATATGAGTATGAGAAGAGAGAGGCCAAAAATATTGTTTGTGGAGATCTCTTCATGTGGTAGGAAACACCAAAAATACATAACAACATTTGGTATTTTCTGTTCTAAGTAATGGTTACTCCATTGTTTTGCTGACAGAAAGCACCGTGGATTCTCAACTTCTGTTTACCTGTAAAACTGCTTACCCAGTCTTGAAAGTACTGCTGCTTGAAATTAAAATGTGATGTTTCTTCCCACGCAATGGATAGTTCTCTTCTACTTCTGTAACTCAAACAATTTCTCTTATTATTTGATAATTTCTCCTTTTACTTATAACACATTTAAATTCTTAGTCAAATAGTAATTACTGCTTGTATTTTCAATGTTTACATCTATTGTCCTTTTATCATTAGCAATTGAACATGTTTCAGTATCTTCTATTTCAGAGAAAACAAAAGAAACCTTGACTTTGATTTCAATTCTTGAATTCTGTCACAGTCCAGGTTCTAGAAGAGTAGTCTTATTACTCTGACCATTCATTATCACTGTAAACAGACTTTTACTTCTACTATCATTCCTCTTAATGCTGGCTGAGGTCAACTATTAATAATTTCTGTGTTACTATGTTTAGTGTATTCTTTTTTCCCTTTTATATGATCTCCCTGAAGATCTCGTGCTGTTGCTCACTACTTTATACCCTCTGCTTTTAAGCTACTATTCTTTCTTTTATCCTCCTATATCTTTGACTATCCCCAGAATTATTTGTGAATCCCTGTTCTTTAGTTAACTCCCTAAATATGAGTTAGTTCAGGGGCTCCTTCTTTAGCTATTTTATTTTATTCTTTATTTTCTTTGAGTATATTTATTTGTGTATTAACAACCTCCATAGCAATCCAGTCTCAAGTGTAATGTAATGAAACAATTAAAAACCTGGCCTTATAGTGACATAAGTCTGGGTTCAAACTTCATTCCTTGATTTATTGTATGACTTTGAACAAAATCATTACCCTCTCTGAACCTCTGTTTCCTCTTTGATGCACTGATATCCTTCCATAAGGGTGTATCTGATGTCCTCAGGATTTGATTTCATGGAATAAAAGGACATACTGCTTTATTGTGAGGTTAATGAAATGAGAATAAAGATTGAGTGGATGATGGCACCAATCACATGTTACCAACTGAATTTTATCCAGATTTGTATAAATTACAGCAGGGAAGATTATTAAGAAGATTTTTTGAGGACAAAATAATGTATACAGAATCTATCTATCTATCTAATTATCTATCTATATTTGTCTATTATATATGTTGCTTAGCTCAATTCCTAGCGCATAGTGAACATTAATAAATGGCATTTATTATGAATGATCATTTTACACTTGTAGTTTCATAAGTATTTAAAAAATAAAACATTTTCAAAAACTTTAGTCCTCACCTGAAATCATTTCTTCTTTTGAATGATCCTGTTGAGAATGATGCCACTATCCATGGGAATTGTTCTAGATGAGTTCTTGTTTGTCGTCTTTTTCTGCAGTTTGCTGGTTGTTTGTTTTAGTCAACTTTCTCACTTCTCTGACCAAAGACTTGACAAGAGCAATTTTGGGGATGGGGGGAATGTTTATTTGGCACTTAGGATTTCAGAGATCTCAGTGCTTAGACATCCAACTCCACTGCTCTGTGCCTGAGGTGAGGCAGAACATCATGGAAAAAGCAGCTCAGGACATGGCAATCGGGAAGCAGAGAGACTAAGCTCAGCTCACCAGGGTAAAATGTATATCCCAGAGGCAGACCCAGTGACCAACCTCCTCCAGCCACACTCTGCCTGCCTACAGTTAACACCCAGTGAATCCATTCAAGTGGATTAATTCACTGATTAGATTAAGCTCTCATAACCCAATCATTTAGCATCTAAACCTTCTTGTCTTTTGTATGACATGAGCTATAGAGGGGACACCTCATATCTAAACCGTAACAACCCTGCTCCAGGCTTTCCAGTAGATACTGATTTATCAAAAGAGATCTAGACTTGTTAGTATGTGCCAGATAGTGTTCATGATTCTGAACTCTTTCATAATTGTGAAGAGTATCTTAGTGACCTTGCTCCAGTCAAAGTTACTCTTCTATTCTAGTCATACAGGCACATATAGATTGACAGACATAAATGATCCCTTAATTACATGAGAGCAGCAATACCAAGCAGATCTGTCACCACCATGTAGAACAGTGTCTACTTCAAGATAGGTGCTCAATAATTTTTTTAACTGAATCACCATTTTCTCGTATCTGTACTTTTGTATATGGTATTTCTTTTGCGTAGGATACTTTCTTTCCATCTTGCATTTGCCCAGGTAACATTTGTGTGTGTGTGTGTGTGTGTTGCTGGGATTGAATGCAGCACTTGCATATACTAGGCAAGTGCTCTACCAATGAGCTACAGCCCCAGCTCCTAACATTTTTTTAATTAATTTTTAAAACTGATACATAAAAACATAAAGATTTTGCATGTTTATGGGGTACCATGTAATGTTTTGATATATTTATACATTGTATAATATTTTAAATCAGGTTAAACATGCCCATCTTCTCAAACATTTATCATTTCTTTATGGTGAAAACATTCAAAATTCTTTCTTTTAGCTTTGTGAAATACACAGTATATTATTGTTATATATAGTCACTCTGCTGTACAATAACACAGTTGAAATTCTTATTCCTGTCTAACTCTAACTCATTACCAATCGATGAACCTCTTCCCATCCCTCTCACTTCTCTACTCTTACCATTTCCTGTAACCAGCATTCTTCTCTCAATTTATATGAGATCAACATTTTTACATTCTGTGTATGAGTGAGATCTTGTGGTAACTGTCTTCTGTGCCTGGTTTATTAGCATAAGGATCTCTGTTTTCATCCATGTTGTTATGAATGACAGTATTCTATCCTTTTTTATGGCCTGATAGTATTTCATGGTATGTATATACCACTTTATCCATTCATAATATGATGGATACTTAACGTTGTTTCCATTTCTTGCCTATTGTAAATAGTGCTGTAGTAAACCTGGGAGTGCAGATGTCTCTGACATGTCAGTTTCTTTTCCTTTAGATATATCCAGGAGTGGTATTGCTAGATGATTGGTAGTTCTAGTTTTAATTTTTTTTTTTTTTTGAGGGAACTGCATACTGTTTTTTATAATGGCTGTACTAATCTACATTCCCACTAACAGTGTGTAGTGTTGCCTTTTCTCCACATCCTTGCCAGAACTTATTATCTTTGTCTTTATAGCGGCAGTTCTTAATGGAATGAGTTGATACTTTATTGTGATTTGATTTACATTTCCCTTATGATTAATGTTTTTGTGCACTTTTTCATAAACCTGTTGGCCATTTCTGTGTCTTTTGAGAAGTGTCTGTTTAGGTCCTTTACCCATTTTTAAATCTGGTTATCTTAAAATCAGCATACTATATTGACGCAGCCACATCAACGTTTATAGCAGCTTAATTCACAATAGCTAGACTATAGAACCAACCTAGGTGTCCCTTAATAAATGAATGGATAAAGAAAATGTATATATACTCAATGGAAAATTACTCAGCTTTAAAAAAGAGTGAAATTATGGCATTTGCCAGTAAATGATTGGAGTTGGAGAATATCATGCTAAACAAAATAAGCCAATCTCACAAAACCAGACTGGATGCTTTCTCTATATGCAGATGCTAATTCACAATAAGGCAGGGGGTGGGGGCACTAGGGAAGAATGTGTAAGTATATAAATAAATATATTAGGTAGAGGGAAGTGATGGGAGGGGAGGGGAGGGGATGTGGTGATAGGAAAGATAGTAGAATGGAACAGACATTATTACAGTATGTATATATGTGACTACATGACCAATATGATTCTGCAACATGTACACTCATAAAAATGAGAAATTATATTCCATCCATGTATGATATATCAAAGGCATAAATATATAACTAATGAAAGCAAATAAAAATTTTGAAAAAATCTAGTTATCTGATTTTTTTGCTATTGAGTTGTTTGAATTCTTACACATTCTGCTGAATATTATCCCCTCCTCAGATGTAATTTACACATATTTTCTTCTGTGGTATATGTTTTCTCTTCACTCTGATGATTTTTTTTTAACCTATTTTCCATGACAATATTTTTATTTTTGAGTAAATTTCATTTATTTTTCTCTCTATATCTCTTTTTTTTAATTTTTTTATTAGTTATTCAAAACATTACAAAGCTCTTGACATATCATATTTCATACATTAGATTCAAGTTGGTTATGAACTCCCAATTTTACCCCAAATACAGATTGCAGAATCACATCGGTTACACATCCACATTTTTACATAATGCCCTATTAGTAACTGTATTCTGCTACCTTTCCTATCCTCAACTATCCCCCCTCCCCTTCCCTCCCATCTTCTCTCTCTACCCCATCTACTGTAATTCATTTCTCTCCTTGTTTATTTTCCCATCCCCCTCACAACCTCTTATATGTAATTTTGTATAACAATGAGGGTCTCCCTCCATTACCATGCAATTTCCCTTTTCTCTCCTTTTGCCTCCCACCTCATGTCTCTGTTTAATGTTAATCTTTTCTTCCTGCTCTTCCTCCCTGCTCTGTTCTTAGTTGCTCTCATTATATCAAAGAAGACATTTGGTATTTGTTTTTTAGGGATTGGCTAGCTTCACTAAGCATAATCTGCTCTAGTGCCATCCATTTCCCTGCAAATTCCATGATTTTGTCATTTTTTAGTGCTTCGTAATGCTCCATGGTGTATAAATGCCACATTTTTTTTTATCCATTCATCTATTGAAGGGCATCTGGGTTGGTTCCACAGTCTAGCAATTGTGAATTGTGCTGCTATGAACATCGATGTAGCAGTATCCCTGTAGTACGCTCTTTTAAGGTCTTCAGGGAATAGTCCGAGAAGGGCAATAGCTGGGTCAAATGGTGGTTCCATTCCCAGCTTTCCAAGAAATCTCCATACTGCTTTCCAAATTGGCCGCACCAGTTTGCAGTCCCACCAGCAATGTACAAGAGTACCCTTTTCGCCACATCCTCGCCAGCACTTGTTGTTGTTTGACTTCATAATGGCTGCCAATCTTACTGGAGTGAGATGGTATCTTAGGGTGGTTTTGATTTGCATTTCTCTGACTGCTAGAGATGGTGAGCATTTTTTCATGTACTTGTTGATTGATTGTATGTCCTCCTCTGAGAAGTGTCTGTTCAGGTCCTTGGCCCATTTGTTGACTGGGTTATTTGTTATCTTATTGTCTAATTTTTTGAGTTCTTTGTATACTCTGGATATTAGGGCTCTATCTGAAGTGTGAGGAGTAAAAATTTGTTCCCATGATGTAGGCTCCCTATTTACCTCTCTTATTGTTTCTCTTGCTGAGAAAAAACTTTTCAGTTTGAGTAAGTCCCATTTGTTGATTCTTGTTATTAACTCTTGTGCTATGGGTGTCCTATTAAGGAATTTGGAGCCCGACCCTACAATATGTAGATCGGAGCCAACTTTTTCTTCTATCAGACGCAGAGTCTCTGATTTGATATCTAGCTCCTTGATCCACTTTGAGTTAACTTTTGTGCATGGCGAGAGAAAGGGATTCAGTTTCATTTTGTACTGTTTTTACATCTACTAATTTTTTTTTTTTTATACTGAGGACTGAGCTCAGGAACACTCAGCCACTGAGCCACATCCCCATTCCCATTTTGCATTTTATTTAGAGACAGGGTCTCACTGAGTTGTTTAGCACCTTGCTTTTGCTGAGATTGGCTTTGAACCCGCCATCCTCCCGTCTCAGCTCCCAAGCCTCTGGGATTACAGGTGTGTACCACTGTGCCCGGCATCTCCTAGCATTTTAAAGTTTTGTTGTTCCATTTTGCATCTTTCCCTGTTGTCTGCTCCTACTATTGTTAACATAGTTATTAAGGTCTTCTTTTTGTTTTTAATATTCATAATAAAGATATGAATTGCCTACATACCGTGTTCCGAGCATTCTGAATTTGTCTGTGTAGTTACTTTGACCAATGCATTGTATACTCTTCAATGTTTTCCTCTTACTCATTAACATCTCTTTTTTTTCAGTTTGAAGAACTCTTAACATTTCTAAACGCATGTGTGGAGGAGATATATTCTCTCAGCTTTTGTTGTCTGGGAATATTTAACTCTCATTTCTAAAGGATAGCTTTGCTGGATACAGCATTCTTTACTGACATTTTTTTCTTCTTCATTATTGTGAAAATTCCTTACCATTATTGTGAAAATTCCCTCTTTCATTGCCTATAAGGTTTCTGCTGACAAGTCTGATATCAGGCAAACTTGGACTCTTATTTGTTAATTGTTTCTTTAATTTTGAGAATCTTATCTTACACCTTGCTTGATTGTAATATGTCTTAGGATAGACATGGTGGAGTTAAATCTGACTGGTGATCTGTTGACCTTCCTATACCTGGATGTTTGTTTTCTTTTTAGATTTAGGAAGTTTTCTGTTATTATTTCTTTGAATAAACTTTCTCTCCTTTTGGCATCCTCAAGATCCTTTTAAACCTCCAAATCTGAAGAGTTGCTCTTTTATTATTGTCCCGATGTTGATATTAGCTTTCTTCTTTCCCCTTCATTTTTTTCAAGAGGTTGATGTTTCCATCTGCCACGTGAGGCCTGGATTTCAGGAACAGGACTACAAAAGGGATGTCAATCATGTCATTTGCCTGTGATTTAGTATTTCTTTCCAAATTAGTGTCTTCTGTTACAGTGTTTTCCATAACCATGAGATAACAGCCTGAATCATCATTTCCTTTTGAGAAGCTCAAAGAAATTGAAGGATTTAAATGATTTGCTTGAGTTGTAGAATTGGAGCCACAATTCTATTTGTATTTTTTATTTGCAGGTCTAGATTATTTATCTATTAAAAAGTGAGTAAATGGGTTAATTCAGAAATTGGGGAAGAAGAGAAGAGTTAGAAGAGCAGGTAAATGAACACTGAATGAAAGGAAAAAGCAATTAAGCAAGTCAAATGCTTAATATATTGGCACCAGGATCCTATTTGTACACTTTTAAATTTTTATATTTATTTATTAGGCATGGTCATATGCCTTGTTTCATATCATGACCAGAGTCTTCCATAAGTGTTAGTTTCAAATTCCCATATGTACCAGGCATCATGCTAAATGAGATTAATATACAGATGGATAAAATTGAAGAAGTTCACAGTGGAGTGAGGACCCTGATGTAAAAATCATTACTGTCATTTAGTTTGATGGGCACTTAATCAAATATTGAGAATAGAGTGGGTCTATATTGAGGTGGGTGGCAAGTCAGGGAGAGCCCATGTTCTGTCTTGCACATGTAGCTCTAGCCACCCCCATAGCTATTTGTTGGATGGATGGTCTCTTTTACCCTCCCAACTCCACTCTCACCTTCATCCTCATTCAGGCCACTGTCATCTCTCCTTGAAATAGGGAAATAACCTCTAGTATCTCCCCATGTTCATTCTTGCTCCTCAGGTTAACTCAACGTGCACAAGTATTGTCTTTCTAAAATACTACTTTCCTACCACTTCTCAAAAATCTTTCACAGACTTCCACCTTTTCCTTACATAAAGGCCTAATCCTTAACCTTTCTAACAAGGCTGTTTATTACCTGGCTTTGTTTTCTGGGTGTCATAAAGATGCCTGAAACGTGGAAGTCCTACATAAACCTTTGGTGTTATTCTTCTCCTTCCTTGATTTCTTTGTTTCTTGTGATCTTCTCATATTTGGGGAACAATATGTTCTCCTTCTCCCTTAGGTGTGGGACATGTGGCTTTTGTCTTCGCCATCCTCCTTCATCTTGCTACTTGGTACTACTCTTGCTTGCCGCCACCTGTGCTTCCAGAGCACTGGGCTCACCACAGCACTACAACGGTACTTCTTGTTTGTGTGTTTATCTAATACCTGCTTTCCTCATTAGACAGAGACAGAGTCTGGGACTATGACTGGCTGTTACCTTCTGTGTCACTAGCACTCAGCTGATTTGCCTGACAAATGCCTGCCCTTAAGATGATTTGAAGGATGTTTAGAAGATTAGAAGAACTTAAGTTCCTTTGGTTAGACCTGTGATTCTTGTCTTAGCTGCCAGGTTGAGCCTAAGATGCCCAAATACACAAACATTTTATCAAGTTACAGCTGTAACTTGATCAAATAAACGACTTGCCTAGGCAGGGAGGGGTTAGATGTCAATGGAGCAGTTCTTGGAAGTATGTAATTATTGGTGGTTGTCTAAGCAAGTGGTGGGAATATTTGATAAAATTTCCCTTTCTTTTTCATAAACTTAGAATTGTACCTTTACTTTCTTTAAGTATTTAAAAATTATACTTCTCTTTCTCAATTCTTTTCTAGAATCTCTGAAAAGTTATATGATACTAGCCTGTGCATAAAGCCCATAAAGGCTTATCAAGTGGCTTATTATGTGGATGAAATGCAATTGATGCATATAAACTACATGCTTCTTACTTCTTTACTTTGTTTCTGAACTAAAACTCCTGTTATGTAGTTTGGATTAGCTTGCATTGAAATGTCTTTAAAATTTTAAATGTATATTCTGCTACATTAAGAGTTTTGTTTGTGTCTTGTCTTTTACATAATGATGTGTAAAGATTCTATAGACAGCATTGTCTTAAGATACCAAATAATTGTTACAGCAGACATGTGAAAATTGTGACAATTTTGGCTTTTCTAAGAATGGATTTGATTACATTCTAGCACAACAACTTCTCTGGGGATATTCAGGTAGGATAACTGACTGAATGTTGTGTTCTTTTGAAGCTTGATGTTTGTGTTCATTTGATTTTTGAATCGTGTTTTCTTTTATCTGAGTAGTTAGAAATTATGCCAACAATTTTTTTTTTGGTGGTAATAACTATTAAAGGAGAGAGGAAACTTGATTAATACAGGTATTTGTTGTTGCACATAGTACAATAAAACCATATTTAAATGACTTAGAAACAGTTCATTTCATAGGACATTTAGTCTCAAATGAAAGATCACGCAGAAATTTTGTATTTTAAGCTGTGATATTTAATGGGAAAATGTAACAGTGAATGTACCTCTGTTATATGTACACACCGATATTCAGATGAGAGTGTAGGAAGAATGAATTCTGAGATATCTCTCACTAGAAAGTTAGAGGCCTCACAATGAACCATTTGATTTTGGCTTAGTGCTGAGGCTGGTGATAGTGGGAGCCTTGTCCTGGGCATGTTGAAGAATCACACCGTGGCCCATCTAGTTTTTATTAGGGACCATTGACTAACTGCCTATTTTGTCATTTTACTGATATATGTATATTTTTTTTTTACATAAAAACAACTTTATTTAACTTGTGGTTTTACTTTTCCCAAGTTCATGTTTCACTTAGAAATTTAAGAGATGCAATATTTACTTTATAGAAATTGTTTCTATGATATGATAAATGTTATTCTTTGAAATAGACCATGCATATAAAATCAGCTTAGAAATCAAATCATTATTGTACTGATAATTGATAATAGATATTAGATTTGGCTTCTGATTTATATTAGAAGTACCTAATTAGTCTTAACTACTATTATAAAAATTTTCCTAAAGCTTTATCAATATATCTTACATTTTGTAACATGTAGTCAAATCAAAGAGGAAAGGAAAATCTTGCCTAAAGTAGGCTGCATAGTTAACACTTGCCCTGAGGACTCTTCCAGGTTAGGTATAGTTCTCTAAATGTTGTTTCATCTCCCATTCTAAACCAAAGCCTGGAAATCAGTGGCAGAGCATCAGTGCTGTTTAGGAGAATAAATTTGGTCATTGGGACTAATTTTGAACCCCCTTGGCCTGCTGCATATAAAAGTGGGACATTTGCACTAATCCCCGATGCTTAGCAGTGCTGCCGCTAGATTTGTGGCATTCCTGCTAGAGTCTTAGCTGTCAGTTAAAATCTCTTTCCTTTTTGGGTTTGGTCTTTTCTTTTTCTTTCTTTCTATATATATATATATATATATATATATATATATATATATATATATATATTATTTTGAAGATTTGACTTGACCATTTAATTGGACCATCACTATATCACATATTTATTTACAAAGAGATTTTAATATGTCTACACATTAATATTAATATTTAATATGTCTACACAGTGGAGCATTATTGGAACTCATTAAAGCTGCCATTGCCATGTATGCCCAAAAGTATAAAAAACTCACCTGTACTTGAAGTCTCAGATCAGCACTGTAGCCAGTTGGGTGTGATTTTAGAGGAGTCTGATCAAATGTTGTAAACTTCAGTTAATATTTGGGACTGTGATTTTTTTTGGTTAAGTAATTTTTTTTTTAATTTTAAAAAAAGTGCTTTCTCAACATATAATGATCTTTACAACATTCAAGAGAGGTACATAAATAACACAACACTTTCAAAGATGGAGAAACTCAGAGATTAGTAAATTATATTGAAGGGCACAATATGTAGTACAATTGGGAAAAGAATTTTAAGTAGACTGCATTATTTCCATTCATGTTGAACTTGTCTTCACTAAGCATAAATATGTAAATAAACATAGACATTAAAAAAATAGTTCAGTCTTTGAATAGTGATTCATCCTATTGATGTTGTTATTCTCACCATGTAAGGGATTAACTCATCTATAGTGAAGCAAAATTGCTCATAGAAGAGTTATTCCAAATTCAGTGATCCTACCAGATAATAGTGAAGATAACTTTTACTTTCTCTAGGAATAGCTTCACTTCTATGGTTAACTTCTTTTGACATTGTTGCAGATTTTCAAGGACATAAAACCCACATTTACTAAAATGTATAAAAATTATTTTCTTGATTCTATTAGAGATGCTTCAGTAGATTTCTAACCCAGGACATGGAGACTTTTTTTCTTTTTTGAAATTTATACTTCAGGTTAAAGGCTAAATGTCTTTAATGCAAAGTAGATAGAACTCAGGAACTCAGATTGAATCAACTTAATGTATTTAGAATTGTGTCTTTCTACATTTTCTCTCTCCTTTATTTTCTATCATGTTTTTTCAATTGAGCATGACTGGTGTGTTAGTTGCATGCTATATTTGATGTGTGTGTGTCTTGGCATTTTATTTACATATTAATATCAGGCAATTTTCCTGAAGGTAGGTATCTATAAGTTGCCACATTTCATGCCAGGATATTCAGTAGGATATCTTCAGGATGCATGTCTTATGGCAATTAACATAGAACATAAAGTGGTGCATATTTAATTTTTTGTTCTGAGTGTTCTGATTTTTTAACTTTTTTATATCTGAAGTATTATATCCATGCTTTACTTATATTATAATTTAGATACCCCATAACCATATTTTAAGAACATTATTGAAAATTATATTTTAATGGGGTTAATAGATCAAAGAAGCTGTACTGGTTAGATTGCTCTCAAGGTCTTATAATTTTTAAAATATTTCTACTTAAATGACCCTAAATCATACAGTATAGAAAATGAAAATATTCTGAATCTGGGTATTGTCACTCTCCTGAAGTAGCAAAAGTGTGCCCTTATTTAAATTTCTGTGAAAGTAATTTTGAAATGTCTTATTGTAACCTGACAGATAATGTTTGGTAGAAGATAAGGCCATTTTCCTGCTGTGTTAAGCATTTGAAAGAAAGGTATTCTTCCTTGCTTAAGAAATAATGGTTTAAAAAATTACCAAGGGCCTGAGGTATACTCCCTTTTACAATGTTTTCCAAAATTGCTTTTTTAAGGGTCTAGAAGTCATATATACAGGGAGAAACTAAATATTGGTTTCTACAAAATTGAATTTAAGATTCTTTTTATTGTCTCTGTGGGCAACTAGATACCTCTAGGTATGTAGTGTTATTTTTTTCCATTGTGTTCCTACTGATATAAATACTATAAATATTCTGAAACACAAAATGCACTTAGAAAGAAAACATGAATTTTTAGACCAGTGGTTAAAATCAACACCCCACCCTCACCACCAAAAAAAACATTATTTCTCTCCTAGTTCATGAACTTACAGAAGTAAAATTGTTCTGGTGGGAGACAACCCCTGCCTTTATTGCACATCCATTCCACTTTCTCACTTTCCTGGCCCCTGAAGCGTTTTTGCAAAATTCCAGGGCTCTTTAGAACACACTTTATAAATAATAAGTAGTGCTGAAAAAGTTGTGACTATGTTGTGTATTTGGCATATATATAGAACAGTCTTTATACTAAGATCCTCATCCTTATTGTTTTACCAGATGAGAGTTTTTCAAATTCTGGAAAGAATAATTAATATCTAAATTACATGTCTGGTTAGTGGTTGAAAGGAAACTATGTAAGTCTCACTGTTGCCTGTGCTTCAGAAAATGTTAGTCACTGAGATGAATAGTCAGGCTCTGACTTCACATCCTTCTCTCTATCCCACATAGCCATGTGGCTCCTTCATGAGGGAACATGAAGTAACATAAAAAGATATTTCCACTTGGGGATTCCATTTGTAGAACATCATAGGATACTTTTAAAAACACATTTAATGTGTTTTATATTTTTTCTTAAAATATGAATTTTCTAGAGGGAATTATTTCTACCAAAGGCTATTCTAAATATGGATTCATACATAAATTCTCTATCATTATTATTTAAAAATTACCCCAGGTGTACTGAATTTTCACATCTACTTAAAACTCCTGTAATTTTCTAGTACTTTCTTACCTGTGATAATAGAAGGCTATTACAATAGAATTATGTGTATTTATGATATTTCTGTGTATGATTTACAGGAAGGCCATGTACTCAACTGCAGCTTCTAAATCCAGAGCGATTTGCACGTCTTATTAAAGAAGTAATGAATACATTCTGGCCCGGCAGAGAGTTGATCGTTCAGTGGTATCCATTCAGTGAAGACAGAAATCACCCATCTGTTTCATGGCTTAAGGTGGTTTGGAAGAATCTCTATATACATTTTTCAGAGGATTTGACTTTATTTGATGAAATGCCACTTATCCCAAGAACTACACTAGATGAAGGTCAGATGTGTGTAGAACTCATCAGACTCAGGATTCCATCTTTAGTTATTTTAGATGATGAAACGGAAGCACAGCTTCCAGAATTTTTAGCAGACATTGTACAAAAACTTGGAGGGATTGTTTTGAAAAAATTAGATGCCGCTATACAACATCCACTCATTAAAAAATACATTCATTCACCATTACCAAGTGCAGTTTTGCAGATAATGGAAAAGATGCCAATGCAGAAATTATGTAATCAAATAGCTTCTCTTCTTCCTACACACAAAGATGCTCTGAGGAAATTTTTGGCTAGTTTAACTGATACTAGTGAAAAGGAGAAAAGAATAATTCAAGAACTGACAATATTCAAACGAATTAACCACTCATCTGATCAGGGAATTTCCTCTTATACAAAATTGAAAGGTTGTAAGGTCTTACACCATACTGCCAAACTTCCACCAGATTTGCGACTTTCTATTTCAGTAATAGACAGTAGTGATGAAGCTACCATTCGCTTGGCAAACATGTTGAAGATAGAGAAATTAAAGACTACTAGCTGCTTAAAGCTTGTTTTAAGAGATATGGAAAATGCATTTTATTCACATGAAGAAGTAACACACCTGATGTTATGGATCCTTGAAAATCTGTCCTCTCTTAAAAATGAGAATCCAAATGTGCTTGATTGGTTAATGCCATTAAAATTCATTCAGATTTCACAGGAACGGATGGTATCAGCAAGTGAACTCTTCGATCCTGATATAGAAATACTTAAAGATCTCTTTTATAATGAAGAAGAAACCTGTTTCCCACCCTCAGTTTTTACCTCACCAGATATTCTTCACTCTTTGAGACAGATTGGTTTAAAAAATGAAGCCAGTCTCAATGAGAAAGATGTTGTGCAAGTAGCAAAAAAAATTGAATCCTTACAGGTCAGTTCTTGTCCAGATCAGGATGTTCTGAAGAAAGCCAAAACACTGTTACTGGTTTTAAATAAGAATCATACACTCTTGCAATCTTCTGAAGGAAAGATGACATTGAAGAAAATAAAATGGGTTCCAGCCTGCAAGGAAAGGCCTCCAAATTATCCAGGTTCTTTAGTCTGGAAAGGAGATCTCTGTAATCTTTGTGTACCACCCGATATGTGCGATGTGGCCCATGCGACTCTAGTGGGCTCATCACTTCCTCTTGTTGAAAGTATCCATGTAAACTTGGAAAAAGCATTAGGTATTTTTACAAAGCCTAGCATCAGTGCTGTCTTAAAACACTTCAAAATTGTTGTTGACTGGTATACTTCAAAAACCTTTAGTGATGAAGACTACTATCAGTTCCAACACATTTTGCTTGAAATTTATGGATTCATGCATGATCATTTGAATGAAGGGAAAGAATCTTTTAAGGCCTTAAAGTTTCCATGGGTTTGGACTGGCAAAAAATTTTGTCCTCTTGCCCAAGCTGTGATCAAACCAATCCATGATCTGGACCTTCAGCCGTATTTACATAATGTGCCTAAAACCATGGCAAAATTTCACCAACTCTTTAAGGTCTGTGGTTCAATAGAGGAATTGACATCAGATCATATTTCCATGGTCATTCAGAAGGTGTATCTCAAAAGTGATCAGGATCTCAGTGAACAAGAAAGCAAACAAAATCTTCAACTTATATTGAGTATTATCAGATGGCTGTATAGCAATCAGATCCCAGCAAGTCCCAATACACCAGTTCCTATACATCACAGCAAAAATCCTTCTAAACTTATCATGAAACCAATTCATGAATGCTGTTACTGTGACATCAAAGTTGATGACCTCAATGACTTATTAGAAGATTCAGTGGAACCAATCATTTTGGTGCACGAGGACATACCCATGAAAACTGCAGAATGGCTAAAAGTTCCATGCCTTAGTACAAGACTGATCAATCCTGAAAACATGGGATTTGAGCAGTCAGGACAAAGAGAACCACTCACTGTAAGAATTAAAAATATTCTGGAAGAGTACCCTTCTGTGTCAGATATTTTTAAGGAATTACTTCAAAATGCTGATGATGCAAATGCAACAGAATGCAGTTTCATGATTGATATGAGAAGAAATATGGACATAAGAGAGAATCTTCTAGACCCAGGAATGGCAGTTTGCCATGGGCCTGCTTTGTGGTCATTCAATAATTCTGAATTCTCAGATTCAGATTTTGTGAACATAACTAGGTTAGGAGAATCTTTAAAAAGGGGAGAAGTTGACAAAGTTGGAAAATTTGGTCTTGGATTTAATTCTGTATACCATCTCACTGATATTCCCATTATTATGAGTCGAGAATTCATGATAATGTTTGATCCAAACATAAATCATATTAGTAAACACATTAAAGATAAATCTAATCCTGGGATCAAGATTAATTGGAGTAAACAACAGAAAAGACTTAGGAAATTTCCTAATCAGTTCAAACCATTTATAGATGTATTTGGCTGTCAGTTACCTTTGACGGTAGAAGCACCTTATAGCTACAATGGAACTCTTTTCCGATTGTCCTTTAGAACTCAACAGGAGGCAAAAGTGAGTGAAGTAAGTAGTACCTGCTACAATACAGCAGATATTTACTCTCTTGTGGATGAATTTAGTCTCTGTGGACATAGACTTATCATTTTTACTCAGAGTGTAAATTCTATGTATTTGAAATACTTAAAGATTGAGGAAACCAATCCTAGCTTAGCACAAGATACAATAATAATTAAAAAAAAGTCCTGCTCTTCCAAAGCATTGAATGCACCTGTTTTAAGTGTTTTAAAGGAAGCTGCTAAACTCATGAAGACTTGTAGCAGCAGTAGTAGAAAGCTTCCCACAGATGCACCAAAGTCATCTTGCATTCTTCAGATCACAGTTGAAGAATTTCACCATGTGTTCAGAAGGATTGCTGATTTGCAGTCACCACTCTTTAGAGGTCCAGATGATGACCCAGCTGCTCTCTTTGAAATGGCCAAGTCTGGCCAGTCAAAAAAACCATCAGATGAGTTGCCACAAAAAACAGTAGATTCTACCACATGGCTTATATGCACCTGCATGGATACAGGAGAGGCTCTCAAATTTTCCCTGAATGAAAGTGGAAGACGACTGGGGCTGGTTCCTTGTGGGGCAGTAGGAATTCTGCTGTGTGAAACTCAAGACCAGAAGTGGACTGTGAAACCACACATTGGAGAAGTGTTTTGCTATTTACCTTTACGAATAAAAACAGGCTTACCAGTTCACATCAATGGGTGTTTTGCTGTTACTTCAAATAGAAAGGAAATCTGGAAGACAGATACAAAGGGACGATGGAATACCACGTTCATGAGACACGTTATTGTGAAAGCTTACTTACAGGCTCTCAGTGTCTTACGGGACCTGGCCACTAGTGGGGAACTAACTGATTATACTTACTATGCAACATGGCCTGATCCTGATTTAGTTCATGATGACTTTTCTGTAATTTGTCAAGGGTTTTATGAAGATATAGCTCATGGAAAAGGAAAGGATATGACCAGAGTCTTCTCTGATGGATCTACTTGGGTTTCCATGAAGAATGTGAGATTTCTAGATGACTCTATACTTAAAAGAAAAGATGTTGGTCCAGCAGCCTTCAAGATATTTCTGAAATACCTCAAAAAGACTGGATCCAAAAACCTTTGTGCTGTTGAACTTCCTTCTTCAGTAAAATTAGGATTTGAAGAAGCTGGCTGCAAACAGATACTGCTTGAAAATACATTTTCAGAGAAACAGTTTTTTTCAGAAGTGTTTTTTCCAAATATTCAAGAAATTGAAGCAGAACTTAGAGATCCCTTAATGAATTTTGTTCTAAATGAAAAAGTTGATGAGTTCTCAGGAATTCTTCGTGTTACTCCATGTATTCCTTGTTCCTTGGAGGGGCATCCTTTGGTCTTGCCATCTAGATTAATCCATCCTGAAGGACGTGTTGCTAAGTTATTTGATACTAAAGATGGACGGTTCCCTTATGGTTCTACTCAGGATTACCTTAATCCTATTATTTTGATTAAACTAGTTCAGTTAGGTATGGCAAAAGATGATATTTTATGGGATGACATGCTGGAACGTGCAGAGTCAGTAGCTGAAATTAATAAAAGGGATCATGTTGCTGCTTGTCTAAGAAGTAGTATCTTATTAAGTCTTATTGATGAGAAGCTAAAGATAAGGGATCCTAGAGCAAAGGATTTTGCTGCAAAATATCAAACAATCCCCTTCCTTCCATTTCTAACAAAACCAGCAGGTTTTTCTTTGGAATGGAAAGGTAACAGTTTTAAGCCTGAAAAAATGTTTGCAGCAACTGAGCTTTATACAGCTGAACATCAAGATATAGTCTGTCTTTTGCAGCCAATTCTAAATGAAAATTCTCATTCCTTTAGAGGTTGTGGTTCAATGTCATTGGCTGTTAAGGAGTTTTTGGGATTACTAAAAAAACCAACAGTTGATGTGGTTATAAACCAATTGAAAGAAGTTGCAAAATCAGTTGATGATGGAATTACATTGTACCAGGAAAATATCACCAATGCTTGCTACAAATACCTTCATGAAGCAATGATGCAAAGTGAAATAACTAAGGTATCAATTACTGAAAAATTAAAGTCTTTTAGCTTCATCCTAGTTGAAAATGCATATGTTGACTCAGAAAAAGTTTCTTTTCATTTGAATTTTGAAGCAGCACCATACCTTTATCAGTTACCTAATAAATATAAAAATAATTTTCGTGAACTGTTTGAAAGTGTGGGTGTGAGGCAGTCATTTATGGTTGAAGATTTTGCCCTAGTTTTGGAATCCATTGACCGAGAAAGAGAAAATAAACAAATAACAGAAGAGAATTTTCAGCTTTGCCGACGCATAATCAGTGAAGGAATATGGAGTCTCATTAGAGAAAAGAAACAAGAGTTTTGTGAGAAAAATTATGGTAAAATATTGTTGCCAGATACTAATCTTATGCTTCTCCCTGCTAAGTCCTTATGCTACAATGATTGTCCCTGGATAAAAGTAAAGGATACCACTGTAAAATATTGCCATGCTGATATACCAAGGGAGGTAGCTGTAAAACTAGGAGCAATACCAAAGAGACATAAAGCATTAGAAAGATATGCATCCAACATTTGTTTTACAACACTTGGCACAGAATTTGGGCAGAAAGAAAAATTGACCAGCAGAATTAAGAGCATCCTTAATGCTTATCCTTCAGAAAAGGAAATGTTGAAAGAGCTTCTTCAAAATGCTGATGATGCTAAGGCCACAGAAATCTGTTTTGTGTTTGATCCTAGACAGCATCCAGTTGATAGAATATTTGATGATAAGTGGGCCCCATTGCAAGGGCCAGCACTTTGTGTGTACAACAACCAGCCTTTTACAGAAGATGATGTTAGAGGAATTCAAAATCTTGGAAAAGGTACCAAAGAAGGAAATCCTTGCAAAACTGGACAGTATGGTATAGGATTCAATTCTGTGTATCATATTACAGACTGCCCTTCTTTTATTTCTGGCAATGACATCCTGTGTATTTTTGATCCTCATGCCCGATATGCACCAGGAGCCACATCTGTTAGTCCTGGACGCATGTTTAGAGATTTGGATGCAGATTTTAGGACACAGTTCTCAGATGTTCTTGACCTTTATTTGGGAACCCACTTTAAGTTGGATAATTGCACAATGTTTAGATTTCCTCTTCGTAATGCAGAAATGGCAAAAGTTTCAGAAATTTCCTCAGTTCCATCATCAGACAGAATGGTCCAGAATCTTTTGGACAAATTACGCTCAGATGGGGCAGAACTTCTAATGTTTCTTAATCACATGGAAAAAATTTCTATTTGTGAAATAGATAAAGCTACAGGAGCTCTAAATGTGCTGTATTCAGTAAAGGGCAAAATCACTGATGGAGACAGATTGAAAAGAAAACAGTTTCATGCATCTGTAATTGATAGTGTTACTAAAAAGAGACAACTCAAAGACATACCAGTTCAACAGATAACATATACTATGGATACTGAGGATTCTGAAGGAAATCTTACCACATGGCTAATATGTAATAGGTCAGGTTTTTCAAGTATGGACAAAGTATCTAAGAGTGTTATATCAGCACACAAGAACCAAGATATTACTCTCTTCCCACGAGGTGGAGTGGCTGCCTGTATTACTCACAACTATAAAAAACCTCACAGGGCCTTCTGTTTTCTACCCCTCTCACTGGAGACAGGGTTGCCATTTCATGTGAATGGCCACTTTGCACTCGATTCAGCCAGAAGAAACCTGTGGCGTGATGATAATGGCGTTGGTGTCCGAAGTGACTGGAATAACAGCTTAATGACTGCATTAATAGCTCCTGCATATGTTGAATTATTAATCCAATTGAAAAAACGGTACTTCCCCGGTTCTGACCCAACATTATCAGTTTTGCAAAACACACCCATTCATGTTGTAAAGGACACTTTGAAGAAGTTTTTATCATTTTTCCCAGTCAACAGGCTTGATCTACAGCCAGATTTGTATTGCCTAGTGAAAGCGCTTTATAGCTGCATTCATGAAGACATGAAACGTCTTTTACCTGTTGTCCGGGCACCAAATATTGATGGTTCTGATTTGCACTCAGCAGTCATAATTACTTGGATTAATATGTCTTCTTCAAACAAAACTAGACCATTTTTTGACAATTTACTACAGGATGAATTACAACACCTTAAAAATGCAGATTATAATATTACAACACGCAAAACAGTAGCAGAGAATGTCTATAGACTGAAACACCTACTTTTGGAAATAGGTTTCAACTTGGTGTATAACTGTGATGAAACTGCCAATCTTTACCACTGCCTTATAGATGCAGATATCCCTGTTAGTTATGTGACTCCTGCTGATGTTAGGTCTTTTTTAATGACGTTCTCCTCTCCTGATACTAACTGCCATATTGGGAAGCTGCCTTGTCGTCTTCAGCAGACAAATCTGAAACTTTTTCACAGTTTAAAACTTTTAGTTGATTATTGTTTTAAGGATGCAGAAGAAAATGAGATTGAAGTTGAAGGATTGCCCCTTCTCATTACACTGGACAGTGTTTTGCAAACTTTTGATGCAAAACGAGCCAAGTTTCTAACAACATACCATGAATTGATCCCATCGCGCAAAGACTTGTTTATGAATACACTGTATTTGAAATATAGTAGTATTTTATTGAACTGTAAAGTTGCAAAAGTGTTTGACATTTCCAGCTTTGCTGATTTGTTATCATCTGTGTTGCCTCGTGAATATAAGACCAAAAATTGTACAAAGTGGAAAGACAATTTTGCAAGTGAGTCTTGGCTTAAGAATGCATGGCATTTTATCAGTGAATCTGTAAGTGTGAAAGAAGATCAAGAAGAAACAAAACCAACATTTGATATCGTTGCTGATACTCTCAAAGACTGGGCATTGCTTCCAGGAACAAAGTTTACTGTTTCAGCCAATCAGCTTGTGGTTCCTGAAGGAGATGTTCTGCTTCCTCTAAGCCTTATGCATATTGCTGTTTTTCCAAATGCCCAGAGTGATAAAGTTTTTCATGCTCTAATGAAAGCTGGCTGTATCCAGCTTGCTTTGAACAAAATCTGTTCCAAAGAGAGTACATTTGTTCCTCTTTTGTCTTGTCACACAGCAAACATAGAGAGCCCCACAAGCATTTTGAAAGCTGTACATTACATGGTCCAGACTTCAACATTTAGAACTGAAAAATTGGTAGAAAGTGATTTTGAAGCCCTTCTAATGTATTTCAACTGTAATTTGAGTCACTTGATGTCCCAAGATGACATAAAAATTTTAAAGTCTCTTCCATGTTACAAATCCATCAGTGGCCGCTACATGAGCATTGGCAAATTTGGAACATGCTATGTACTTACAAAAAGCATTCCTTCAGCTGAAGTGGAAAAATGGACACAATCATCATCTTCTGCATTTCTTGAAGAAAAAGTTCATTTAAAAGAGCTGTATGAAGTGCTTGGTTGTGTGCCTGTAGATGACCTTGAGGTATATTTGAAACATCTTTTACCCAAGATTGAAAATCTCTCTTATGATGCAAAATTAGAGCACTTAATCTATCTTAAGAATAGATTATCTAGTATTGAGGAATTATCAGAGATTAAGGAACAACTTTTTGAAAAACTAGAAAGTTTATTGATCATCCATGATGCTAACAGTCGACTAAAGCAAGCCAAACATTTTTATGATAGAACTGTGAGAGTTTTTGAAGTTATGCTTCCTGAAAAACTGTTTATTCCTAAGGATTTCTTTAAAAAACTGGAACAGCTTATAAAACCTAAAAATCAAATTGCATTTATGACATCCTGGGTGGAGTTCTTAAGAAATATTGGGCTGAAATACATACTTTCTCAGCAGCAATTGTTACAATTTGCTAAGGAAATTAGTGTGAGAGCTAACACAGAAAACTGGTCTAAAGAAACATTGCAAAATACAGTTGATATCCTTCTGCATCATATATTCCAAGAACGAATGGATTTATTATCTGGAAATTTTCTGAAAGAACTGTCTTTAATACCTTTCTTATGTCCTGAGAGGGCCCCAGCTGAGTACATTCGATTTCATCCTCAATACCAAGAGGTAAATGGAACACTTCCTCTTATCAAGTTCAATGGAGCACAGGTAAATCCAAAATTCAAACAGTGTGATGTGCTCCAGCTGCTATGGACATCTTGCCCTATTCTTCCAGAGAAAGCCACACCCTTGAGTATCAAAGAGCAAGAAGGTAGTGACCTTGGTCCACAAGAACAGCTTGAACAAGTTTTAAATATGCTTAATGTTAACCTGGATCCCCCTCTTGATAAGGTCATTAATAATTGCAGAAATATATGCAACATAACAACTTTAGATGAAGAAATGGTAAAAACTAGAGCAAAGGTTTTAAGGAGCATATATGAATTTCTCAGTGCAGAAAAAAGGGAGTTCCGTTTTCAACTCCGGGGAGTTGCTTTTGTGATGGTAGAAGATGGTTGGAAACTTCTGAAGCCTGAGGAGGTAGTGATAAACCTGGAATATGAATCTGATTTTAAACCTTATTTGTACAAACTACCTTTAGAGCTTGGCACATTTCATCAGTTGTTCAAGCACTTAGGTACTGAAGATATTATTTCAACTAAGCAATATGTTGAAGTGTTGAGCCGCATATTCAAAAATTCTGAAGGAAAACAATTAGATCCTAATGAAATGCGTACAGTTAAGAGAGTAGTTTCTGGTTTGTTCAAGAGTCTGCAAAATGATTCTGTCAAGGTGAGGAGTGATCTAGAGAATGTTCGAGATCTTTCACTTTATCTTCCAAGCCAGGATGGTAGGTTGGTAAAGTCAAGCATCTTAGTGTTCGATGATGCACCCCATTATAAAAGTAGAATCCAAGGGAATATTGGTGTGCAAATGTTGGTTGACCTTAGCCAGTGCTACTTAGGGAAGGATCATGGATTTCATACCAAGTTGATAATGCTCTTTCCGCAAAAACTTAGACCTCGGCTTTTGAGCAGTATCCTTGAAGAACAGTTAGATGAAGAGACTCCCAAAGTGTGTCAGTTTGGAGCATTGTGTTCTCTTCAGGGAAGACTGCAGTTACTCTTGTCTTCTGAACAGTTCATTACAGGATTGATTAGGATTATGAAGCATGAAAATGATAATGCTTTCCTGGCCAATGAAGAAAAAGCCATAAGACTTTGCAAAGCCTTAAGAGAAGGCTTAAAAGTGTCCTGTTTTGAAAAGCTTCAAACAACATTAAGAGTTAAAGGTTTTAATCCCATTCCCCATAGCAGAAGTGAAACTTTTGCTTTTCTGAAGAGGTTTGGTAATGCAGTCATCCTGCTTTACATCCAACATTCAGACAGTAAAGATATTAATTTCCTATTAGCATTAGCAATGACACTGAAATCAGCAACTGACAATTTGATTTCTGACACTTCATATTTGATTGCTATGCTGGGATGCAATGATATTTATAGGATTAGTGAGAAACTTGATAGTTTAGGAGTGAAATATGACTCTTCAGAGCCATCAAAACTGGAACTTCCAATGCCCGGCACGCCAATACCTGCTGAAATTCATTATACTCTGCTTATGGATCCAATGAATGTGTTTTATCCAGGAGAATATGTTGGGTACCTTGTGGATGCTGAAGGTGGTGACATCTATGGGTCATACCAGCCAACGTATACATATGCAATTATTGTACAGGAAGTTGAAAGAGAAGATGCTGACAATTCTAGTTTTCTAGGCAAGATATATCAGATTGATATCGGTTATAGTGAATATAAAATAGTTAGTTCACTTGATCTGTATAAGTTTTCGAGGCCTGATGAAAGCTCTCAAAGTAGAGACAGTGCTCCTTCTACACCAACCAGCCCCACAGAGTTCCTCGCCCCTGGTCTGCGGAGCATTCCTCCTCTATTCTCTGGTAAAGAAAGTCACAAGACTTCATCCTCAAAACACCACTCCCCCAAAAAGCTTAAGGTTAATTCTTTACCCGAAATCTTAAAAGAAGTGACATCAGTGGTAGAGCAAGCTTGGAAGCTTCCAGAATCAGAACGAAAAAAGATTATTAGGCGGTTGTATTTGAAGTGGCACCCTGACAAAAATCCAGAGAATCATGACATTGCTAATGAAGTTTTTAAACATCTGCAGAATGAAATCAACAGATTAGAAAAACAGGCTTTTCTAGATCAAAATGCAGACAGAGCTTCCAGAAGAACATTTCCAACCTCAGCATCTCGATTTCAATCAGACAAATACTCATTTCAGAGATTTTATACTTCATGGAATCAAGAAGCAACAAGCCATAAATCTGAGCGGCAACAACAAAATAAAGAAAAATGCCCTCCTTCGACTGGGCAGACTTATTCTCAAAGGTTCTTTGTTCCTCCCACTTTCAAGTCAGTTGGCAATCCTGTTGAAGCACGGAGATGGTTAAGACAAGCCAGAGCAAATTTCTCAGCTGCCAGGAATGACCTTCATAAAAATGCCAATGAATGGGTGTGCTTTAAATGTTACCTTTCCACGAAGTTAGCTTTGATTGCAGCTGACTATGCAGTGAGGGGAAAGTCCGATAAAGATGTAAAACCAACTGCACTTGCACAAAAAATAGAAGAATATAGTCAGCAACTTGAAGGACTGACAAATGATGTTCACACGTTGGAAGCTTACGGTGTAGACAGTTTAAAAACAAGGTATCCTGATTTGCTTCCTTTCCCACAGATCCCAAATGACAGGTTCACTTCTGAGGTTGCCATGAGGGTGATGGAATGTACTGCCTGTATCATAATAAAACTTGAAAATTTTATACAACAAAAAGTGTGAAAGTATTTAAAGAAAAAATAAAGCAGAGCCAGATCTTGAATGTGTTGTAGCACAAATATGAATTGCTGTACTTCGTTAAGCTTCATTGACAGTTATCTAGGAATTGTGAAGCACATTGCAGATTGTTCTGGAAGAATTTTGGAGTTATTAGTATGAATACCTATAGAGAAGTTTAACTGAATCTAAAAGAAAATCATTTTGAAGATGGTTGTCAACCCCAAAATTGCTAGAAGTATTTGAATGACTGGGATGGCACATTATTGAACTGCACTTTATATAACCAAAGCTTAGCAAGTTGTTAGATAATGAGTCTATATGTCTCTGGTTAGGATGAAATCAATTTTGTTTTTAAACATGGTATTTTTGAAGGAGCTAATGAAACACTGGACATATCTTTGGTTTGAACATAAAAGGGGAATTAAGTCTTTTGAAGTTTATCAGTTTTAAATGGATATTCTTGGATGCATTATTCTTATCAGCTGGATCTGATTATGAATTTGTTGCAATTTTACATCTTAAGTACTCAGTATGTTTAAAATGGTACAGTATTTTAATCCTGAATATTACTTGAGTAAGAGTATGAAGATAGTATTTAGAGTGCACTGAGTGCACTTTACATCTTTATTTTAATTTTTTTTTTACACCTTATGTTTACAGGCTTCCTATTTCATGAAGATAACATATGGAAAACTCCAAGTGGTGGCAGTTCTCATTACATGATGTTAAATATTGTTTCTGAAACTGCTTACCAAATGACATTTATCAGTGGTTAGAACATTTGCTTTATGTTTGTGTGTACGTATTTTCCACAGATGTCATAATTTATATAGTGTGGTTGAACAGGATGCAATCTTTTGTTGTCTAAAGGTGCTGCAATTTAAAAAAACAAACCTCTTTGTCTTTCAATATGGCACTTATTGAAATTTTTTATTTTAAGTTAAAAATTAAAATCATGATGATACTAGTAGCTTATAAAAGAGGAATTATTAGCTTGCATTTTCTTCATGAATGATTCAAAACTGACTTTTAATTTTCATGATGTTCAGATGTCCTACTTATTTACTTTAACATATTTTGTTTGCAGAATGTTAATGAAAGAAAATAATAGTTTATATAAATGTACTGGCTGTAAATGATGCTAAACATAATATTTTATGCAATTAAGGGCTTACAGACCATGTTAAAACTTTTTTACTTTTATTGGTAATAAGGAATGTTTGCACCTCTATGATTGTGTTGCTTTTGGATGTGAAATCATGTAATTATTTCTGCTGTTAATAGTAAGTGCCATAATTTTAATAAAGCAAATGTACATATGAAATCATTGTAACTGGTATTTCTTGAAAAATAGTTCATTGGCAATTAAACTTAATTTCTTCCTTATTAAGTTGTGATATGCATATTTATGTGCATTTATTGGAATACTGGAATAGGATTGTTCTGTGTTTTTATGTTGGAATTAGGTTTCTTTTTCATGGTTAGTTGAATAAGGAGTGTATGGTATATATTATGTTTATGAGGTGCTCACTGATGTAGTTAAGAGTGGAATTTACTTCAGCTTTTTAGGGAGTAAGATTATTTGATATGTATGTTATATAAATGTATTTGAAAACAGACACATCAAATATGGGTCTCCTTTAGGTAGAGTTTGAATTGATAGTTCCTTGCCTTAGCTGCATGTCTGGGGCTCATTCACACTTAAGCTTACCTGATAGAGAATGTTCATCTTTATTTTATTTTTATTGTTTTTTTTTAAAGATATACATGGATGTAGAGTATATTTTGACATATTATACATACATGGAGTATAACTTATTCTAATTAGAACCCCATTCTTGAGATTGTACTAAATGTGGAGTTTCTGGTCATGTATTCATATATGAACATAAGAAAATTATGTTAAATTGATTCTGCTGTCTTTTCTATTCCCATTCCCTTCCCTTCATTCCCTTTGTTTAATCCAGTGGACTTCTATTCTTCCCTCTCTTCCCACCTTATTGTGTGTCAGTATCCACATATCAGAGAATATAGTTGGCATTTGGATTTGGGGGATTGGCTTATTTTACTTAACATGATAGTCTCTAGTCCAACCATTTACCACTAAATGCCATAATTTCATTCTTTATGTCTGAGTAATATTCCATTGTGTATATATGCCACATTTTCTTTATCCATTCATCCATTGAAGGGCATTTAGGCTCTTTGATAGGTTAGCTATTGTAAATTGAGCTGCTGTAAACATTGATGTGGCTGCATCACTGTAGTATGCTGATTTTAAGTCCTTTGGATATAAACTGAGGGATGGGATAACTGGGTCAAATGGTGGTTCCGCTCAATCTCCATACTGCTTTCCAGAGTGGTTGCACCAATGCATTCCCACCAGCAATGTATGAGTGTGCCTTCCCCCCCCCCACATTCTCACTAACATTCATTGTTGCTTGTATTCTTGATAATTGCCAGAGAATGTTCAACTTTGTAACTGAGGCACAAAGTTAGGTGGAGGAGGCCTAACAAGCTTTCTCTTCTGGGGTTTCCCAAATTCTCTCTTAAGCTTTATTGAAACAGTGCTTGCTGCTTTGAAGCTCAGAGTCAGCACTTAGAACATTTTTCATTGCTTTGCAGTATTAAAAATCACACAGAAAACCTTGTTTGGCTTTATTGATAGTTAATTTAATTTGATTTCTGTGTTTTTTAAAACTTTTAAAAAGCTATATATAAGTTCATAATCATGTTTATGAAACACTTGGATCCAAAGGAGTTTCAGAATTTGATTTTAGAATGTTAATATGAGGGCATATCTGTTTGTGATGATTACAGGCAGCACCCTGTGATCAAACCTACTAATATTTCCAGAAAGCCTATGAATATCCACACTTGAATACATAAGTCTGATAAAGAGCTTCATATAGATTCAGGTCAGGTTTTGCCACCAGTAGTTTGTAGCAGACATACTTGAAAATATTTTATTTTTCAGATTTCTTTAGATTTTGAAATAGACTAAGGAATTTTGGCTCTGAATTCAATTTATGTATTTTACTATTTTATGCTTTAAAAAATCTCCCCCCCCCTTTTTTTTTAAGACAGTGGAACACAGGTGCTTCTGAGTAGCAGGTGTGGCGCAGGAGGGAGGGCATCCCTAGCAAGATGGCCAACTTATACATAGTCTCCTTGCCAAACTGGGCAAGGAACCTGCATGGTGCATCTAGTTAATGAAGCAGGGGTAGGGAGCCCAAGAAAAGTTTAAGTAGAAGGTTGTCATAGTGTTCAACAAAACAAGGGAAGTTGTTCACAGGTCTGAACATCTTGGGGATGGGTGCCAACTGACACTTACTGTACTTTAAGTGTTTTGTAGATCTCCAGAATGTTGTCTAGTGCTAGTAGAAATCAGCAGTCATAGAAGATTTTCAATTCAGTCATTTTCAATCCAGATTGTACCAGAGAAACAACAGTAGGGGAAAAGAAGAGGGAGGAGGGGAGAGATAGATAGATAGATAGATAGATATTGATTTAGTGAAAAAATTGTCTTGTGATTGTGGAGCTGGCAAGTCTAAAATCTATTTCTGCAGGCTAGAAAGACTTGAGTAGGAGCCAAACCTGAAATCAACAGGTGGAATTCTTAAAACTTTGGCTTCTAAATTTGGTTTTCATTTCTCTTGTTTTAAGAGACATGACTTAAAGTAGTGTCATTCATTCATTTGAAGCGAAACAAAAAGTAAAACACCTCTGAGCACATTGCAGGTGTTATATATGCTGGGTGTTGGGATATGATGGGCACATTCCATTCCATGAATCTAACTAGCCTGATATGATTTATCTACTAGCATGAAATCAGTCAACTTATATTCTAAAGCCAAATTAGTTAAAATTTTTTATTTATTTTTTAAATAATGAGTCTAAAATGTTTGCTTTTGGGGGGGGGGGGTTTGTTTTGTATCAGGGATTGAACTGAGGGGAACTTAAAAGCCACATCCCCAGCCCAATTTTCTTTTTTGTTACTTTGTGTTGAGACAGTAGACTGCTAAATTGTTGAGGCTGACTTTGAATTTGTAATTCTCCTGCCTCAGCCTCTTGCGCCATTGGGATTACAGGTGTGTGCCACCCACCTACTTGTCTCTTTTACAATTGACACGTGGTTCTAGAAGTACCCTCCTTTACCCTGAATACAAAAGCTGGCCTCTAAGGAGAATTGAAGTCAGTGTGTTTATTTAGTTAAAAATATGTTTTTTACAAAATTTATTTGGCTTTCAAACCTCAGCAATAGTAAGTGGCATTTAAAATTTGGAGAAGACTGGTAGAGCCAAGTAAGAAGCAATGCTATTTGTGGGAGGGAGGGTACCAGGGGTTGAATTTAGGGGTACTTGACCACTGAGCCACACCCCCAGCCCTATTTTGTATTTGGAGACAGGGTCTCACTGAGTTGCTTAGCACCTTGCTGTTGCTAAGGCTGGCTATGTACTCGAGAACCTCCTGCCTGAGCCTCCTGAGCCGCTGGGATTATAGGCATGGGACACCGTGCCTGGTCAAGCAATGGTATTTTTAAATCAGGGGAAAAAAGGGGATGAACAGCCATATGAAACAGAAACAAAATAAAAACATTAGTGCGCAGGGTTTCAGAACCTCTGCCTTCATTCACTCTTCCCTAAAGAAGAGAGGCTTGCCCCGTATGTGAACTGGGGAGAAGGGCCTAGAATATGCAGCTCTAAACTTTCAGTGTGAGTTCGGTGACCTTTAGAAAAAGTGGTCTTTCTTTCCCTTCTCTATGTAGGGAACCATGAGAGTTGGGACACTGCAGTTCTGCCTGTGATCCCTAAGTTTTTTTTTTTTTTTTGTTCAGCTGTGAAGTCCTTTTTGCAGCAAACCCAATGTCTTTACAATTAAAGTTTATATTTTTATTGTCTTCTTTTTGATTCATGTGTCTACTTTTCAGTTTGGTTCATAAAAGAAGTCAGGGTTATTTTTGGATCCCTAAAACATCAACACTCCATTGTCTACCACCACTTTGTATAATGAGTCTGTCTATGCACCTTGTTAAGTGTGTTTATCATCATGACCTTGGACCTTCAGTGAAAATTTAAAGTACATCCTATAATGTACTAATAATTTTAGGATACAGACCATCTAAATTTTTCAATCTAACAAGGGGTAAATTCCTTATTGCTGGAGAATGCAGCTATCTGTACAGCTTCTTTCAAGATGATTCCACTTAACTAAGGAGAAAAAAAATCAAATTTAAACATTCCCCATATTTCTCCTTGATTGTTTTTCTTGATCTACTGTCATCAGAACACCATCTTTTGGACATGTACTATGAGAACCAAGCTAAGTTGGTGATCCTATGTTAGGTCAACAGAGCTTGAAGACATTTGTTTTTCACAGATATGGTAAGGAAGTAAATATGAGAAAATAGCAGAATGGTTTACTATGACCATAGGCATGTTGTGTTAAGAAAGCAGTATTGATTTTAAAATTCAGAATTTAACTAAATGGAAAAGGTGAATACCAATTTATAATTAGAAGCATACCCCCCACCCTGCAAAACTTTAGGATCATTACATTTATAGAGTTTTCTCTTAACGGCTTAGGGAGCATTGTTTGTATTTGCAATTGAATGTGTGTATGAATACTCAATACTTCAAAACCAGGGAGTTGTGAGCAACACTGTTAAATTAGCACCTCATTAAAGCAGCCCTAGAAATAGTTCTTTCTCTTGATTCTGAGACTAGAATAAGAACTTGAACTTGGTATACATCCTATAATTAGGATGTTCCAATGCTCTTGGTTTTGCTGCATCTTTAGCTGTTTGGTGATTCTTATTGTAGCACTGTTTAAAACAAAACAAAAGCAAATCCCACCACAGAAAGTGGTGACATCTTTCAAAGTAAGTTCCAGGCCTCTATAAAATGGACCTGCTTTCATAGGTTCAGCATCCCAAGTGTTTTAATCAACCCACACAATTACTTGCCACACTAAACATACTTTCACCAAAGGTCAAGAGGGATTTAGAATGCAGTATCCAGTCTCTGTGGTATAGAGGGAAGCACGCAGGCTGAGCAGGTAGGAGTCCCACCACTCACTACTTGAATCCCGGAAGATGAAAACAACACTTTGGGCTTCAGTTTCTTTATTTGTCCAATTGGCAATATCTCATTTGTACAGTTGTCATATAGTCTGGTGTTTGGGATAGAATGAGAATATATCAGTGTTTCCAGAGAAAAGAGCTATGCAAAATTTGGGTCATAGTTTGGGTCAATTCCAGTAGTTCTCTGTGACCTGTGACTTGCTCTGAGTCTTTGTCATCAGTACCTTGATGACAAAGGTACTAACCTCAAAGAATTGTTTGTAGGGATTAAAGAAAGTAAGAACCATGGAGTCTGAAATATGTAGGTTGATTTTTATTGCTAATTGACTATATATATAAAATAACTTATTTTGTGTAATTTATTCAATTGACTACATATTGTAAATCAGATCAACCTCAAATCACCTTTGAAACCTGAATATTTTCTTGTGAAGCCTGACACACTGTATGAAGCTGCAGGAAGAAGGAGACGCTGTATAGAACTTGTGACATTTTTGTATTGACCAGTTCTACTTTTGTGAGGAGTTAGATATCCACTGTTGAACATTATAAATTAATTCCACACCAAAATTCAACATTTTGTTGAACATTGACATGTATCAGAGATGGAGAAGAGGGTTAGGAAAAGTCACAATTGTTCTGATGAAAATTAATCCAGTGGAATAAACTTTCTTCTGACATTCTGATTTTTGTATCTAACATCCACATGTCACCTTGAGATCGTGTCGTTTTGTCTGAACACTTCCATTACATTGTTTTTGGTGCATTCCTCTGGAAAGCCTGTCCTCCTCCCAGTTCTCATCCTGTCTCAGTCTTGCAGGATGTCTGGCTGCTCCCTAAGTGGAAAGGTTCAAGGCCACACTTCCCAGGGAAACAAGGCAGGCTGTCTGTGGAAGAGGCAGTGGTTCAGAGACAGACGTGGCTGTGTTCCTGGCATGTGGTATCCACACCAGCCACAGACAGGTATAGCTTCCCATCCGGACACACACAGATTTCATAGAGTCCCTCCGAGCCACCAGAGGGACCCCAAGTCCCCTGTACCAGCTTGGGTAGACAAATGGTTTCAGTATCAAGCACCAGCTGTTTGGAAGAAAGAAAGGGATGGGATGCTAAGGAGGAATGAAATGGATCAACAGGAAATTCATATTCTCACAATGTTTCAAGAAGATTAGTTTTTTTCTCATAGAGAAAGAATTCCTGACTTGAATTAAGCCCCATCACAATTATCTGTTTATTTAAAAACCTACTTCACATTTGCATGCCAGCAGGGGCTAGACAATTCCTCCTCCAAATTGGAGGGAGGCCACTCTTTCTTTTACCCATGGAGTTAGTCCAGCTGGAAAAACTGACCACTCCTGACACCATGCTATGCCCTTACAATTTGTGTGTTCAATAAACTGGATTGCTTTTCAGTACTGCGATGCTACACTCCTAAAAATTCCTTTCAGAATTATTTGGCAAAAATATCACAATTCTTTGTCAATTCACATTTATCTTGTGAGCCAATTTGACTTCATGTTAAATTATCTCCTCCTTAGGATGATGTACAATTCAAAAGAAATAGATTCATCTTGATAATTTTTACCTGTAAATGTTGGAATTTATCCTGATTTTATCTGTGATTTTGTTTTCCTATGAGAGACAATTAAATTACCCTTGTTAGCAATCAACCATCGCCCTAACATTGTAAGATTGTTTGAATTTCCACTTCTAGATGCTAAAAACAATAGATTTACTGATGAAAGCCAATTCAAATCCAATGAAAGTGACTAGACCGTCTAGTCATACTATAATTTAGTTAAATTGAAATGCAAACACATAGCTATTGATGGAGGTTTGGGAACATTTTTAATAAGGAAGTTAAGAATCATCACACTGAGCAGGAGCATCTAGCTGATCCTTAGCTATCCCAGTATGCTTACTGGAGGGAATTAAAATAGGTTGTGGGTAGGCATAGTTTTCTTCCTTGCTGACAAGGTTAGGTCCTCCGTTTATTTCATGTAGCTGTAACCCTGGAATTGCAATCTTAATCAACTGGTGTCTGTCTGCTTTCTACCTTCTCCCTGAGACACGGGCCCTGCTGTGCATGGTGCGAGCAGCATCACAGGCAGAGCTTGCCTTACTTACGTGGCCTGGCACATTGTTAGTGTAGAGGAAATCAAATGGAAATTATTGTTTGAAACTCAGGTGTCCAGTGCATGAGGTTCATTGGGTACTTGCTTTTCCCCAGTGTTTTTGACTTGTTGGTTTCTTTCCCTTTCCTTGCGGTTAATTGGACATTTTTTTTTCTAGTTGTTTTCCAGCTGTTATTTCTTTTCCTACACTTTCAGCAAACGGTTATCACTGGCAGCCCACATACCACTTCCTTGCTCGTTTTCATTTGCTCTTAGGGGACAATATTTGGTTGGGGGGCGGAGCTGAACATCTACCACTTCACTTTGAACTAGCTCCTAGTAACAAGAAATATCAACTTTAATTATGGGTCTGATCATGTGCTACTTGTAAAAATGATGCCTTAAGTGGCATCATTTCAACATTAAGATCAGTTTAATGTTTTTTGAGGATAATACATTTTAAGTGCATAATGATACTATGACTCAACAGTGGGATTCCAAAATTCTTGGTTTCCATTTCTGCTTTATCTGTTCTTTGTAAGCTCCAGCTGCAGGGGGTTCTCCAGGTGACTTTTATGTCCACCTGTAGGCAGCTAACTATTAGGTGCTGTCCACACACCCTGTAACAACCTCTCATGGCCTGTTTGAGGACAGTACATGTGCATCTCAACTGCACCTTCCTATTAATATTGATGTCATTTCAAAATATTGTATTAATGTTTCAAGACACTATGACATTGTTAAGCAAATATTTTCCTGCTTGATAAATGAGGAGACAGACCCGGGGAGAGCCACTGAACTTTTCTGAACTTGGGTAATGATTTAGCAGTAGATTGGGCTTCCTGACTGGCAGCTGAATCCTTAGGCCATTGCACTGTTGTCATAGGTATGATGGTGCGACAGGGCTGGGGAAGGAGTGTAGAGATCCATGTACCCTCTCCTTGTACCAACAACTTCCACAGACTGATTCCAATACATGCACTGGAGGCATAAGCAGTATAACCTGCACCATTCACTGCAAATTGTAGTTAAGTTGGAGCTGTTTAAAAGAAAATCCATGGACCTGTGCCTTATCCTAAACACATATGAAAATACCTAGGGATAGGCGAGAGAAGATGAGATCAGTTGTTTGTGCACATTTGTAAGACAGTATCATGTGATTGGAATCAGCTTTTCTGCCAAACCCTGGGTTTTTTCCCTAGAGCTTTAGGAACACCTTTAGCATGCCTTATTTTCTGGCTGACTGAAATTGAGTTTTTCCTTTTAAAAATAAACAGTATTCCAACAAGTGACATTGAGTGACATGTGCTCCATTATGTCATTATGACTTTGACTTCTAAGAGTGGTGTTTTTATTTCTAGACTTGAAGTCCCAGATTATATCCCTATTGTAGTTGACTTTCAAAAAATGCTCTTATTTTTCACCTTTCATCTTCATTTAAACTTAATTCTGTGTTAGTGCTCTGGGCATTACCAGACAATGATTGTCATTTATAGATAACCCCCAGTGACAGCCAGCCTGAGAGTAGTTGGGTCACTAGGAAACGGCAAATGATATTTTCTGTAAGCTCTGAAAGTTCGTAATGTTTTCACAAAGTTGAAAAAAATAAGTGATTTGATAGCACAAATGCCAAAGAAAGCTGTCCTGATCTAATGTGGAATAATTTTCATCTTTCTTGGCCCTTTCAATGCTGAAGTGTCTTTTGCTTTCCTTTCACATTTTCTACAATACGGATTTTATGATGTTTCATTAGAGAACAACCCCAAATTTAATATCTGATGCCTTGATGGACATGGCTCAGGAATTTCATCACCAGGACATACAATAGGATGAACTCACCATTCCATCACTGCTCTGAAAAATGATGTCCATTTGAGAAAGTGCCTCGATTTTCCCAGCATGAGCTTTAATATGAACCCCCCTCGGGGCATCCACGCTCAGACTCCGTGTGGGGGATTCTAACCTGAAGTGAGAAAAAGAAGCCAAGAAAAGGTATTACTTAAAAAGCCACCCTTGAGCCAGGTGTAGTGCTGTGCACCTGTAGCCCCAGCCACTTGGAAGGCAGAGCTAAGAGCATAACTTAAACCCAGGGGAAAGGAAAAAAATAGCCACCCTAATAATCCCTCAAGCAATGGCTTAGCATAGAAAGTACAATTAACAAGGGATATAGGATCTTTAAGTCGTTCCTAAATACTGACATGCTGTGCATTATTCATTCATAAATCAAAAAATAATGTGTAGTAAAGAAATAAATGTGCTATCAACAAGAGCCTATGTAATTAGTGTCCTAGACAGTCCTAATCCTGTGCAGTGTTCAGCTGGTATGATTAAACTTGGAGGCATTCCACACCAGGAGAAAAATGCCATTGTGAAGGACTTCGTAAAACTATTAGAGTATTTATTTATTTTTTATTTTTTATTTTATTTATTTATTTTTTTATATTTATTTTTTATTTTTCGGCGGACACAACATCTTTGTTTGTATATGGTGTTGAGGATCGAACCTGGCGAGCGCGCTACCGCTTGAGCCACATCCTCAGCCCCATAGAGTATTTATTTAAAACACAAAATTATTTGGAAAACAAAAAACTGATTCAAGATCAACACATGCATTTGGCACATGTTTGGCCTAGGTTTTCTTTCTCCTTCCTTTTTTCTCTTTCCTCCCTCTCTCCTCCCTCCCTCCCTTCCTTTCTTTAGTTTAGAAAGATTGCAGGGCAGGTGAAAAGATTTCTTTTGGAAAAATACTGAAGTGATTAAAGTGAATAGAATAGAGTTGGCCTCAGCTGGCTTTGTTTTAGCAAACTTTATGACAATCTGATCCAGGAATACACAATTCAGAAAAATTTTTATTTGCCTGTACCTGGAGAAAAATAAATTTCCACCAGATGGCACAATGTGATCACTTGGAATATT
The DNA here is from genome assembly GCF_021218885.2 of Marmota monax. Lineage (NCBI taxonomy): Eukaryota > Metazoa > Chordata > Mammalia > Rodentia > Sciuridae > Marmota > Marmota monax. The sequence continues at coordinate 12,518,094 of NW_026691982.1, read as the reverse complement.
TTTTTCAGCTGTTTAGCCCAAAAGTTTGAAAAGCTCATTTCACACTAATGTGTCAAGATCAGCAAGAGGGGGCTGGGGTTGTGGATCAGTGGTAAAGCACTTGCCTAGCACATGTGGGGCCCTAGGCTCGATCCTGAGCACCACATAAAAAATGAATAAACAAATAAAGGTATTGTGTCCATCTACAACTAAAAAATATTTTTAAAAAATCAGCGAGAGGGACAATAGATAGAGAGATATGCAATTCAAAATTCTTTGCAATGTAAGGCAGGACTGGATGGGAATAGGGTTAGGAAGGAGAGAGAAAGAGGTATGGTATAGGAGAAATGTCTTAAGAATGAATTTGCTTTTAAATTGATATTAATTGGATGGATTTTTTTTTTTTGATGCTGGGGTCCAACTCAGGGCCTTACACATGCTAGGTAAACACTGTACCACTGAGCTACTCTTTGTAGAGTTTTTTAAAAATATATTTTAAAAAATTTTTACTTATAGATTCACATGATATCTTTATTTTGTTTATTTATATTTATGTGGTGCTGAGAATTGAACCCAGTGCCTCACAGGTGCTAGGCAAGTGCTCTGCCACTGAGCCAACAACCCCAGCCCCTTGGTAGAATTTTAAATCAGATGGATACTACCTTTAGTTGGAAAATTATTTACCCATCACTATGATAGAAGATAGAGTTTCATTTTTGTACATATATCAGAGCATATAAAAATTTTACTTGCCTCACATTTTGAAATCTTATCTTGAATATGAGAATACTCTTAAAAGACATTTATGGAACTTATTGGTCAAATTAGGTTAGGCTCCACTTATGGGGAAACGCTTTGGTGTATCTAAATGTATTTTCTCTGGTCCAGCTTGCTAGTTTGACCTCTGCTAATTGCCTACACTTTTCCTGTCTGGGTGGAAGGGAAGGAAGGAAGAACACATAGGCAACTCTGAGAGGCCTAGTTCATTTAAGGCTATCCATGGGTGCCCTAGGAGGTCCGAAGTTGACTGTTTCCAAGACCAGTTACTAATCAACAACAATGAGTTCAAAATGACCATATACTACTGCATGGGTGGAAAGATGTGATACCTTTCTCACCATCAAAAAGGTCCCAGCCAACACTCCTCCCACAATAGACAGGTTCACAAGAGAGAAGCATAACAGATTTGTTTAATCCAAGTTTTACATGGCATGGGTGCATTCAAGAGGGGTGTCCCAAGACCCAGGGAGACCTGTCCATTGTGCTTAAGTTTGATGAAGAATGGACATCATGTAGAAACGTGGCTGAGTGACAGGGTGTGACACAGTGTGTCACAGAGTGTACTTACATAGCTAAGATGGCAATGGCCTCAGCAGGTGATATAAGCTTTTCTCCCCCATGTTTTTTATTAGTGCATTATAGCTGTACAGAATGGTGGGATTTGTTGTTACATATTCATACACGCACATGATATAATTAATAATAGAATTTGGCTAATATCACTCCCCAGCACTTCCCCCTCCCTCCTTTACTAGGTGATATAACCTTATGGGACCACCACCACATACACAGCCTATTCTTGACAGTAATATCCTAATGACTGTTAAGAACTATATCCATATGCTTATATGTACATTTGTGTGTGTATTTATTTTTTCTGTATCAAATATTTTTGTCACTTCACAGAAGTTTTTTTCTCAGAACATAAGACCTTGACTTTGCTTTCAGAATTTGACTTACTCTCTTCTTGTTTATTCAACCAAAGATGTCTGTGAAAGAGAAGTTGGCTTTGGGAGACCTCACAGTTGATTAGTATCTCTCTCTCTCTCTCTCTCTCTCTCTCTCTCTCACACACACACACACACACACACACACCAATTGGTATGATTTACTTCTAATGTAGATGAGTTTTCAATTGTTCTCATTTTTAAATAAAAATAAATAGAATTCAGTAATTTCCCAAAACTTTGTTGATATTCATTTTTAGTTGAGTTTCTAGAACATGGCTAGTCAATCATATGTGACTTTAATATGTATTGCTCATGTCATGTAGTGCCATTCAATAAAAGGGCAAAAGTTATGGGAAAATATGGATAATATTTCAGTTTTAAACATTTTCAGACTTAGATTAAGCCCAAATTTTGTAAATATGATAAGAGACTAGGAAGCACAAATACAAATATAATAAGAAAAGAGCTTTTATTTGGGGGAGGGGGAGAGAACTTCATGGGTTTATCAATGGCTGAATTCCAAGTGCGTAATTAAAAGGAGCCTAAATCCTGGCATCTGTGCCTTCATTTTGTATCAGTCCCCTTCACCTTAAACCTTGAGTCAGATTCCTGCTCAGTTCTGCATGAAGTCATGATAATCACTTAAGGAGTACCTAAAACCTGGTAGCCCTAAATTTTCCTAATCTGTCTCACCCCCTTTCAAGTGGAAGACATCAAGATAAGAGTAACTACGTTATTTTCAAGATTTTCAGGGTCATTCATCTGCCAGCTTTTATGATGTTCTGTCACAGACCCCCCTGGATTGGCACCTAGATGTCTCCAGTCATTTCTCTTAACCTGCAGTTATCTTGGATTCCAGAAGAGCAGAGCCTGGTAGACCACCATGATGAGAGTACCACTCCCACAAAAGGGAGCAGTTCCCCATAACAGGAACTGAGACTGCCCCAACACAAACACATGATGAGTGTTTGAGGAGGTGGAAATGCCAATCACGCTGATTTGAACATTATACACTGTGTATATATATATTAATTGAATTATCACATTGGACCCCACAACTAAATATCATTAAAAGAAATAATTGCAGTGGAAATACTACAAATATTTCAAAATTCTTGTCATTTCCACTTACTTTATACATCAGTTATTTAATGAATTCATGTTTAGTTTTTGAACCATGTTTAGTTTTCTTCATTATGTCTTTACAAGTGACACCTAATTTAACTGATTATACTGGTGACAGATGCTTTAATTGATTCTAGACTTAGGACTGCTGGGGATGACTTGTTGGACACAACTGTTTCATAGGACCATGACTTAGGAGTTATCTCAGCCCAGGCTTTTCATGCACACTGGGCTGTCCTTGGCATCTCAATCCCTGTATCCCCATTAGAGTCCCAGCCCCTAGTCTCTGGGATTTCCCAAGGGTACCTTGGCTTAGCTTCCCTTCTGCTCTGACCATGAGCTTCTTCTTTATTACTGGGACCTGGGAAATGTTCTTTTTTGTTTCTAGTTGAGTTTAATGTCTGTAAACTCTGATTAAATAAGTGTCAGTATTTACAAGTATTTGCAAAGGAGTAAACTCTGATTAAATAAGTGTCAGTATTTACAAGTATTTGCAAAGGAGCAAACGTGTTTCCATGTTTGATCAATTTATTTATCTGATGAAGACTCTGTAGTAGACATTTTTTTCCAGAAATTTACACATACTAACTTGGTTGACATCACATCCCTATGTGGTTGCAGAGGATTTAAATGCTTCCTTCCCTGGGATGTCACTTCCGAACACCCTGGGAGATTTTATGTTCTTCCTTCTGTACCCTTACTATAATTTGCACTTTTATCAGAGCAACTAATTAAACTCTCAAACTTGTATTCGTGTTTCTTTTCTCAATTGATTGTTAAATCACTAAGATCAAAAACAATGTCTTTGATTCCATACAACTAGGACTTATTATAGATTCTGGTGTATAAATATTTCAATATATTTTTGCTGATTGTTTTTGAAAAGAATAAATTATATTATGTATGAATGAAAGCTAGCTTTAAAATAACATCAGAGTTTTTATTTACCTGTGAATGGTTTCTCCACAGGTCATATAAATCTAGCTTCCATACAAGTTGTTCATTTTTTATTCAAGAAAATAATAACTATCTTCTTTCTATGACTAACATTGAGCAAACAAACTTTAAATTGTAATAAATCCATATATTTCAGAAACCTATTTATAAATGCACTGTGATCTAAACCTTCCAAAAATCATATTAAATATTTTCTTAGGTCAATTAAGATATTTTGAAATCTTTTTCAGCTACTCATGCAGGAATAGTAATGCAACTGGATGCAGAAATTAAAAAGTGAAACAGTTTAAGAGTTTGCAGAAGAAAATATGACCATCATACAATCAATCAAGGAAAACTGATAATAAAGAACAAATCTCAAGGGTCTACTTGGGTGCTGGGGACACTGATTAGGATATACATGGGCTCTAGAACTGGATCTGAATTTGAACTATGGAACAACTACATTTTTAGTTTTGTAACTTAGAACATGGTACTACCTTGATCTCATTTTCTTCCTTTACAAAATGGGGATAATATTATTTACATTTTAAGGCTGGGTTGATGATTAAATGAGATACATTATGTGAAAGCCCTAGGCATAGTTACTGGCAGTCACAGGCATTCAATAAATTAATTAATACCTTCCATTCTTACCAATGCCTCAAATAATTCCTTGCAACATCAAGGAATATATCAAGGAATACTCAAGTAATTCCTGAGTATTTGCTCAGTCTCTTTGGTTATAACACTCAGATTATATAATTTTATGTATCACCTTTTAGAAAGCAATGGGATATTCTTTTGTCTTCTTTCTAAATAAGAGTGTGGTAAAAGCTAGCAGGTTTATGTCCTAATGGGAAAACATAAGAGGAATTAATTTTGAGAGCTACATATTTTAACATTTATTTTTAAAAGTGCTTTAATGTCTCTAAAACTTGTATTATTTTGCTATTTCAAAATAGTGTTAATGGGATTACTTTTAAAGATATTGAATGATTTTCCTGTCTTCAGAAAGTAAAATATTTTATTCCCTAACTAAAATAGTTCTTTAATATCAATCTTATGGTCCTTTATAAAAATTAATGAACGTTGGAGTACTTTAATTATAGCCACACTTTATTTTTATGTTACAAATGTTCTGTAAGGGATATGATAAATTGAAGTTCTATTTGCCTTTAATATTGATTTCAATATTAAATAAAAGGAAAAAAGTTTGAATTTCCTAACTCCTATTAGTGTGAATACCTATTTAGAATAATAACAATACTAAAAATGATGGGGATTAGTATTAATATTTAAAATACCAATTGGATGAAAAAAAAACATCTCAAAAAATTAGTTTGACCAAGGCTACCTGGGTGGTCCATGTAAAGCTGGGATCCCTACTGCACCTTGTTTTCCCTATTATACGTAACGTATTATAATATGTTAATTGTCCTGTGTATACTTCAACTTTTAAATGTGATTTACAGTGATATATTGGACTTAAAGATCATTTATTTTAAAGGCTATTATTTGGTTTTTGATATAAAACATATATTATTGGAATTGGCAGATACCATGTGACATTCAGTAGTCTGGGAGAGGTGAAATACACACTGGAACACAGACTCTGAAGGCGAGGAAAAAAAATCGAAGTAAACTCACATTTTTAAGAATGCCTTTGGCAAATTTCAAAGTCCATGTATGGGCACCATTGTCTTCCACTAAAAGGAAGAGAAAAGATTTTGCCTTGTTTGCAGATGGTGTTGAGATGGATGGTATAGCAAGAGAGGCCCTCCAGCCAGTTGGAACAACTTGTGAAAAAGTATGGGGTGGAGGGCATGGCAGCCACTCAAGTCTGGGAGGGCACATAAGGAGGAGACAGCTGCCAGGCACATCCTAGAGCGCAAAAGGCCATGAGTACCCCCTGCAGGGCTGTTAAATTTTCCTATGGTTGAAGCAGAATCAATGAAGTATTTTAAAATAGTTTGCAATGAGCAAAGTCACTTTGATACCAATGTGAAGGGCAACTGGAGAGGAACAGGCTGGAGGGAGGAGTAGACTGTTGGAATAGTACAGAGCCTGAGTCAAAGCAGGGGGGACAGGGAGAGTGAAGAGGCATGGAACTCAGAGAAAAGAGTAGTGTAAAATCAATAGAACTTTTGTCTTGTTTTGGAGTTCAATTAATAATGACTGGTTAAGTGCAAAAAGTCAATGAAAATAAAGCCAACTAATGCAGTAAGAAATAATCTGGTAACAACTGCTGAAATATTATTGCACCACATACCCAGTTATCTTCTGCAAGAGTTTGTTTAAATTGGAACAAAAATTCTTACCTAAGGTCTTCAAATGGGTCGGCTCTGACAAGGGGTGTCTCCACCGAGTGTTCAAAAAGAGCTCCTTCAGGCCCTGAACAAAAACCAAAGATGTGTCCAGAACCAAAGCAAAATAAGTGGCACCAAAGAAATAAAACTTCCATTTGACACAGGTTGAGCATCCCTAATCTGGAAATCCAAAATATTCCAACATCTGAAACTTTTTGAGCACTGACATTGGTGTCAAAAGTGGAAATGTCTACACCGGACCTTATGTGAGAGGTCACATGCAAATCGTATAATGTTACCTTCAGGTTATGTGTTTAAGGTGTATATGAAACAAACAAACAAAAAAATGTGTCTTCAGACTTGGTTCCCATCCCCTAGATTTCGCATCATGTATTAATTTTTTTTTAAAAAAAAATCTGAAACATTTCTGGGATACTCAACCTGTAGATTTTGTTGTTTGTTGCTGAATTTGTACAGATGTTTCAGTCACAGACAAAAAAAGGCACAACTTCTTCTTTACTTTTCTAGACTACAACAACATCCTATCAACGAAATGTGATTTTCAAAATGATTCAAAATCAGTGGGTTTATTGAGTACGGTACCTGCTATCAAATTGAAAAATAATTCCTGTTAAAAAATGCATTTGCGGGGGGATAGTAGAGGATAGGAAAGGCAGCAGAATACAACAGACACTAGTATGGCAATATGTAAATCAATGGATGTGTAACTGATGTGATTCTGCAATTTGTATACGGGGTAAAAATGGGAGTTCATAACCCACTTGAATCAAAGTGTGAAATATGATATATCAAGAACTATGTAATGTTTTGAACAACCAACAATAAAAAATTAAAAAAAATGCATTTGCATTTATGTTGTAGGCAACGATAAGTTAACTAATTATCTAGATTTTATGTGTAAAAGTTGTGTTGTGCACTTATTTCTAATGCATAGAATAATTAAAAAATTAAATATTCAAAATAGACCTGCTAATTTCTAGCAATTGGTACATTATCATTTTCATTAGTTTAAGAACTAATTGCATGCCAGACATTCTGTCATTTGGGGTGCAGAGATATACAGTTGAAAATGACACACTGTTATGTCCTAACTTGTTTAATACTTTGAGCCTTATTAAGAAGATAATATTTTCCCGACAAGGAAACTGAGGAACAGAGAGGTTAATTTGCTTTCCTAGGATAAGATAGTTAAATGCAGAGTTGTAATTTGAATTTAAAGCCCACATTTTAATCTATAAGCTGTTGGATTTCTCATACACAAATAAACTATAGATGTATGATAGAAAGCAATGTGCCAGGAGCAAAGTGCAACACGGTTATTTTGGTGGTCATTGGCAGGGAAGAATTACTTTACAAGAGTTGGAAAGACTTGATATGAAAAAAAAATTTAGTCTGAATCTTAAAGGACATGGACATTTATGAATGTATGTAGCTCATGGGCAAGGATTGCAAGATAAACTGTAATCTGGGGCAGGAAACTGTCATGGGTGCACATCATGGAAATGTAAAAGATCCAAGATGTAAATGCAACTTCATTGTTCATCTAAAATATTTCTCCTCTTGAATTTTATGGATAGACATGTCTGCATGCACCTGTCATGATTTACCTTGGTGGCAGGAGCCTGGCTCTGGCCCTACCCCTAGTTCAGGCCCTGCCCATCTCAGGCCTCCTCTGGTTTAGGCCCCTCCCTGTTTTAGGGCTGCTGCTGTAGTTCACAAGAAATTTATATCTCCCTCTTGATTCCACAGGGATCTCAGAACTCATCCTCACATGGTACAGACTTTCTTCTATAGGAAACCCTCCAACAATTAAAATGTTTATTTTCTAATCTATCATTGTACTGGTTTTGATATTGGGCATTCAAAAACAAGTGCGTTTGTGAAAGTTTCCTGGACTAGGTTGAGAAATTATCCTGGGCTAAAGGTCTCAGCAGCAGCCCTTGTTAATTTAAGGATTCCTAATACCTTCACTTTTCTGTTTTCTATGATGGGGGCCAAACCCAGGGCGTTACACATGTTAGGCAAGCACTCTATCACTGAGCTACACTCCCAGCCCCAATGCCTTCATGTTTTCTTCACAATAGTACTAACTATATTAGCTTTGCTATTATAATTACTATTTTCTTTGTGATTTTACTTAAATGTGAAGACATGACAAATTATCACATTGAAAGCTCTCATTTTAAGAAATAATAGCTTATGGTACATAAGTAAAAGAGATTTAAATCAGCACAAAATGAAATTTTAAAATTACAACCAGATTTAGTAGCATGATTTACATAAAAACTAGCGTCAGCTGAAATAAAGGAACACATAAATGAAGGTTAATGGTTCATGAAAATTATAATTAATGCAAATTATATTCAGATGAGAAACAGATCCCAATATATTCTAACAAGTCACATCTCTTTAAACTACCACTTAAGCAAACCTAAATGATAATGGGGACCATTATGTAAAGTAAGGCTATACTAAGCATTGGAGTTTCCACAATGAATTGTGCCAATCAAATTTTATAGTACAATGTTTGGTTTGCCTGAGTATAGACAACATTTTGTGTTTGGTGGAGGCAGAAAATAATTTAACTCAGTAATTTGTATGATATTTGTACATCCTCTTTATGTTTTTCTTTCTTCTGCTTCTTCTGATTTGCAAGACATAAAAGAAAAAGTAAAGAACACCACAAACCAATCATTAGGCAGAGATATGCTAAGTATAGTTTTATATGAGAAGTAGATTTTTGTGTGGTTTAAATATCATCGTTGAGACATGAACAGTGCTTTGTTATGAGAGACCTAGGATGAGCTTTACAAATACAGATGGTCCCCAACTTAGGATGGTTCTTTGTATAATTGTTTAAATTTATGCTGGTGTGAAAGCAATATACATTCAGTAAAATCAGTATTTGAATTTTGATCTTCCTAGAATCATGATATGTGGCCCCATGCTCTCTTGAGATGTAGGGCAGTGGCAATAAGCTGCAGCTTCTGGTCAGGCCTGTGATCACACGGTTACTGTGTGTAAAATAGGCTGGATGTTAGATGATGTTGACCAGCTGTAGACTCATTTAATTGTTCTGATCACTTTTCAGGTAAGCTAAATTAATCTGGGAAGCTCGGTAGGTTAGATGCATTGAAAACATTTAATTTGCAATATTTCCAACTTATGATGGGTTTATTGAAATATATTATAAGTCAAGGAGCATATATAATTCAAAAAATAATTTCTTTCCATAACTAAGTAATAGAAATGAAAGGAATATGGACCTTAAACTCTTATGTCATTTTTTATCTGTTTTTATATAAACAAATGGTAAGATGACTGAAAAAAGAAGTGTCAAGACATTTTAATCTCTACAAAAATATACCCTTTGTAAAACCAAACTGGAAACTATAGTGTATTTCAATTGCAGAAGCAATTTTTTTTCCTAGTGTGGGGATTGAACCCAAGGCTTTGTCTACCACTGATCTACACCCTCAGGCAATTTTTATTTGAGGATAGCTTCAATTCTTTTCCCCTTAAAAGCTGAAATTATTCAGTGTCAGTGGCACTATTTTTACAAAGAAATATAACTCAATAATAGGTTTTTTACATACATTGCTGTGGAATTTAAAATTTTCGTTACTTCTGATATAATCATAATTAGTGATATTGTCACATGATGGTAATGTACATATAGGCAGATATACAACCTTTAAATAAGAGCAGCAGTTTCTCTATCACTGAAATTGTAAATGCCCCCATTATATGATCTTAATTATGTCATTACCATTTAGCCTCAAAGTATATATACTCCTCAGAACCTATTTGCATATAATAAAATGAATTTCCCTGCATGACTTCATAAAATGATTCTCAGTAAGTGGTTTTTCATCGGTCAATGTAAATATATTTCCTTTATTTTTGCACTCCAATTTCAATATTCCCAAACAAATTTTGATTAAAAATATAATTGGCAAAACACTTGTTCCTTGTAGAAAATAAAACACATTTATTTGAGATCATATAACCTAAATTTTATGTAGGAAAAGAATTCTACTATAAGATAGATGACATTAATTAACCCATGCATTAAAGTCATCCTCTTAAAAATGTATATTGTTAATTCTGGAAAGTACAACCTAAAATGAAAAAAAAAGTACAAAAGACAAATCCTTGTCTTTATAATGCTAACTTTTTAATTTTTTAAAAGAATATGTCACCAAGATTAGACATGATAGATAGTCTGGTCATTTCTACAGGGAAGTAGTAGTATTTATGTAACATCATTCTTCTCTTCTGGATTCTAGAGCATTTTATGATAAATGACACTCATGTGGAGCTCTGTATGTAGTAAGACTGTGGTAGAAGATGTTTTGAAATGGTGGTGAAAGAAGGTGAAACATTCATGTAATAGTGTCCAACAATCAGGGAGTTCATGGTCAGAACCCAACTGGGGGGAAAATGGCTCCTATTTGCTCCATTCTTCCCAACATGCTGCTATTTCTAGGTTCTTTCAGTTACAGGGAAAAAAACAACAACCCAGAATTTACTATTAATACTTATGTTCAAATAGTAGGTACTATCCACTCAGATTTTTGTATCTAAACTGATAACCATTGAGGTTCATGCCACATATTCACTGAGCATTTTATGGGCTGATACGGGCTTTTCAATTGAAACAAAATAATACCATTGCCTGCCTCAGTGCCAAACTTCCACATAAAAGCTCTACTACCTCCCATTCTACTCACATTATAACCATTTCAACCATCTCTGGCCTTTCATAAAAACGCTCTTGTCAAGATAGCAGTGACTTCCATGATGATATACCCAAGGACAGTTTCTGTCATTTTCTTTTGATTCCACATTCTGGGAGCATGGGCTCTATTGGTACAGAAACACGGCTACCAAGATATCCCTTCCACCACACTGTCTCCCCTTTTCACTCTTTTTTTTTTTCGTGGCTCTCTTCTTTATGGCCTCTAATGTCGGCATTTTTTTAGAGCTCAATTGGTGCAGGAAGCTCCTTTGTATCTCCAGCCTCGACTTTTGCTCTGAGCAATAACTAGATCACATACCCAATAGCTACTAAACTGACACATCCACGTGGCTGTTTCACAAGTATCCTCAACTTACATACCTAAAATATGAAAAGTTAATGCCTTCTGCTGTGCAAATGTATTCTTCTCCTTAGGCTTAGCCATTTTCCAGAGAGTAATGCCATTATCCAACAAAAAATTCTCTCCTGGGTTATCTGCCACCCATTTGATCTACTGACAAGCTCTACATGTCAGATCTTAATTTGGAGTAATTCACTTCCCTCTGTACCACTGCTACCATCTAGGCAGGTCACCATCATGGATTGCTTGTACTGCAATTAATGTCATCCTGTCTTAAGGCTTTAATTCTTGCCTTCAAACAATCTATCCACCCTTGCAATGATTAGACTGATCTTAAAATGTATGATAACTCAAGGGGTATGCCATTCAAAACAGTTCAATGTTTTTTCATTGCATTTGAACAAATCCCACATCTCTATAATGACCAACAAGTCCTTCCATGATCTGATCCCTTTCTATCTCCCCTCACATTAGGCTCATTTCAAACTCAAACTCCATATGATTAAAACATAAAGACCATGAAATAATTATTACATAGATAAACTCTAATAGAGAAGTTATCAAAATGAATATGAATGTCTTAAAACTGTTTTAGATTGGGTTCACAAAATAAAATTGAGCTAAATGCCACTTACAAGAGAAATGCAAGCAATTGAATATGAGGAGAATTCTAGGCTGGAAGTATAACTTAGAGACCATTTCACCAGGAGCCACTGAGTTCTTCTCGTAGATGGAAGTAATCACAGAGGAAGGTGATGCTTGAAGGTGATGCTTGGAGCTGATAGAACCATTTTGCATTCACAGAGGAATGTCAAAGTAGTTCCCAAGAGAAAAACATGGAATCAATAAATTACTCAGCCAGGAGTTACCCTTTCCAGACTTCTTGAGGCAACGTATGGCCTTATAGTTTGAACCAGTTTTAATTGGGTCCTGTGGTAGGAGGTTCATCAGCTGTCCACAGGCTGCATCTCAAAGTTTTTGGTGATCTTGGATATGGGCTTGAAGGATATGGTGATCTTTAAGAACCTTCCAGATGTCTGTCTTTATGTCTCTTTATGGGACCTGGACCTATCCATGCTTATTTTCACTTCTCAGCCGTTGAAATCTTCCTTCTGTAGGTCTGCTTTTGTTAGTCGTAAAGAATTTGTGGGAGACTCCAGCATTTCTACAGGATCACTCTGACTTAATGTAATCCTGCTCATCTGCTCAGAAAATGATAAAGAAGTTGCACTGGGCCTATCACTAGAGCTTATTAGTGGTGGGAATTGTATACGATTACAGGACCTTCTTATTTTAAACTTAATGTTGAGGAACAGAATCAGCCTACCAAATTATTATCAAGGTGCTAAAAAATACACTTGGGTAGCCTAATAATTTATCATCTGGCAGAAGTCATTTATGGCAATGGTATGGAATATATCCTTTTGAAGACAAAATTTTGATGTTATTCCTAGAATATGCTCTGTAACTGGGGTTAGGAAGAGAGGCACACTAACTTGGTCACTTGGCAACCAATTCTATTTTGAAGGGGGGATGAAGCCTAGGTTAATCCAACTGAGCTGGCGAAAGTATCTAATTTTCTCTATACATCTTACTTTAAAAACTATCTGTAGCTTCCTAGTTGACTAAGGAATTACGAATTAACAAAGAGTTTCATCTTTTTCTTTGGTATTATTTGAATAAAAGAGACAAATACAATGGCAAGAAAATGTTTCTGAGTCCAGTGAGGATTTACTATGAGTTAGAAGTTCAGAGAGCACTGTGTTAAATTTAGAGCACTTCACCCCTCCCTTGTAGCCCCATGCTGAGAGCAGCTGTGCCAATGAGAAAAGTGAAGCAAATGTTCCATTTCTTTTCCCAACCCCCACAGTGAGGCTCTCTTCTCCTCTCCTACTGCTCCTCTTTCCTTGGCTGTCACCTGTTGCTACTTTTGCAGATCTGAGAAAAATCCAAAGGCTACTTAGAGTCAATCCACTTAAAAAAGGATCAAACTCTCAGAGGAAGTAGTGGAGAAAAGTTTTTGTATGAGTTTATCTTGAGAGACTTGAGTTCATAAAAACATTCTATTATACTGAACAAAACTTAGAATTGTAGGAACTATGAAATTACATAAGTAAAAAATAAATCTAGTTTTGTTTTGTTTGGTGCTATTTCCCACCGTAGTGGGAATGGCATGAAGGATGCCTTTTTTTTTCTATTTCTGTGCTACTAATTATGACAAACTTAGCTGATAGAAACCATGCCCATTTGTTAGCCCCAGGTCCTGTAAGTCCCAGGTTCTACTCAATGGGTTTGGCTGGGTTTTAAGCTTGGGGTCTCTCTAGGTGGCAGCTGGAAAATGATCCCACCTGGAGGCTCCAGGCAAGAGGCTGCTTCTCAGCTCATTTAGGTAGTTGGCAGAACTCAGTTCCCTGTGGTTGTAGGGCAGAGACTCTGTTTCCATGCTCTCTGCCCTGGTCCTTTCTCAGCTTCCAGAGCCACAATTACCTTGACACAGAGCCCCCCTCCGTCTTCCTGAACAGCAGAGCAATGAATCCTGCTTGCTCTTGAATCTCTCCAGCTCTCCCTTCTGCTACCAGGCAGAAAAACTCTCTGTTCCTGAAGGGTTCATGAAGTCTGATTAGGCCACCCAGATTATTTCCCTCTTGCCATGTAAATGACACAATCACAAGAGTGACATACTCATGGATTCCACTTTCACTCGCAGGGGAGGGAATCACACAAGGGCAAAGGTCATCCTTAGAATTCTACACAATACCACAGTGGCACAACGTGGCTTTGTTCACTTAATATTTAACATTGGCAGTAAAACAATAATAGCCATATCGAGAGCGCCATCAATCATCTCAAGGGTGAATATTAATCTGCAATTTTAAAACGATCACTCCTTGAAGTAGTGCCTGTCAGGTCGTCATCCTTGTGGTTGATTTGTACCTTCTTCTTCAGGGCTGGCAAGTCTAACTTTCCAGTTCTTCTTTAGTTGGTGGTTTTGTCAGTGATCACATCATTTCTACTCCATTTTTGACTTCCTAGAACCCTGCATCTTAATGTGACAATCAATTTTTGTGGGATGCTACACAACATCCTACTATCAGTGATCCGTGGATACTGATGTTTGTAGTGTGAAGCACTGAGGGAAAGTACTCACTCAAGGTCACATGCCTACTCACTGGAGCAGCTAGGATGGGTCTCAGTCTGACCCTTAAAAAGTTAACCATTGATATTTTTGTTTTACCAATTATCTATTAATATCCATTCGTGCTTTACATTCTGCACAGAATGATAAGCCTTATTTTTTCTTCTGAAAAACTCGTACTCATCATTCTAAAACATCTTATTCCTTGGGAAATATTTTCTGACCCAGTTTGTCTCTCTTCCCATTATATCCTGGAAGAACTGACTCCTTTCTCTGGGTTGCTCCCAAATTCCTTTGTCCAGACATCTTTTATTGCGCTTAACACAATACATCCAACAAGTTAACTTGTGTTTCCATCTCCCCAGCCCAAATGTAAGCATTGTTTACAATGGAATTTAGCTTAATTAGTAAACATTAAACAAATGCTAATGAATTCCAGAAAAACATTATAGATTTAGGGTAGACCAGAGATTCTCGGCTGGGGTTGATTTAACTCCCCTTCTCCCTGAAGTTTTTGGCAGTGAATTGAAACATTTTTGGTTGTCATAAATGAGGCAGTGAAGATGCTATTGGTATCTAGTATATAGGAGCTAGGAAACATCCTGCTGTAAACATCCTGCCATGCACAGAACTGTCCCCTTATCCACACCCAAAGCACCATCCAACTTGGAATGTTAATATTGTTATTGTTGAGAAAGTCTAGGCTACACAATACATAGAGAGTCAGACATCGGAGAGAAACAAGGAAAGTCAGAAATGTGGAATTTCTTGGTTTTCTTTAATTACAGGGGAAGCTAAGAACATATTGTTGAGCTGAGAAGAAGTAAGATCTGGTCACCCGGGTTGCCAAGGCAACAAGAATTTCATATTAGTATGATATCATAATGACAAGGAAGTTACACAGTCAGAAAAGTGGGGGTATATCTGTTCTAGTTTGCCTCATTGGAAAAAAAAATGAGGATTTGGGGGAGAATTTTCTGCCTTGGACCAAAAAAAGAAAGAAAGAAGAAGAAGGCTTTTATTTATTTATTTTTAAAGGATAACTTGGGTGTGTCTTCTAGAAAGTGTCTACGTGTTGCTGACCTGTTGCTTTTTTCCATTGACTCTGATCAAATTAGCATAGGGCAGTGGTTCTCAGAGTGTGGTCCCTGAAACTACAGCACCAGCATCATCTAAAGTGTGTTCAAACTGCAGATTCTCAAAACCATTCCAGACCTACTGAATCAGAAACTCTGGGGGTGAATATAATAAATATGAGTATAATATAACAAAATGTCAAGGTGGTTTTGATGCATGCGTGCCGGTAATAAATAATATAGTTGCTCTCAGTTTTTCTCATCTGTTCCACTAATGATGTTATAGCCTGGCATGAACTCTGGGCCAGGTAAAGTTGATTTTCCTAATTCTCTGTGAAGGATGGCGTGGGGCTGAGGCAGTGTAAGCTCATGTGTAGACTGTTTTTCCTGTGGATTCTATTGCTCTGTTCTGCAGTAATACTCTCCCCAGAACTCTGTTCTCCTTTGCACACATCAATCCATGTGATTCAGCAGTAATAGGAGAATAAAGATACTGTTAACAACCCACTCATAAAAGTGAGGAAACAGCCAACAAAGACAAAATAATTTCTTGAGGTCATGTAGCTAGTACTTTTTGAAGTAGGAATAGATTCTAGATCTGCAAAGGCTATATTTCTTATATAGAAGCTCCTTGATTTGTGAGGAGTTATATCCCAGTAAACCATTCATAAATAAAAATATTTCAGTCAATACTATTAGCATATAGTGAACATCATAGTGTAGCAACAGAGTACACAGTGTCAGTTGATTGTCCTCATGATCATGTGGCTAGCTGGGAGCTCTGGTTACCGTGCCGCCCAGCATCACCACAGAGGATCCGACTGCACACTGCTTCCCAGGGAGAGAAGTGGGACTTCAACCCAATATGTATTGCTTTCACCCCATCATAAAACTGGAAGCCTGTAAGTAGAACTGTCTAGGTCTGTACCGGGCAATTATCAATTTCCTTTAATACTCTTTCTAGTGTCATTCATTTTGTAATATCAGAGACACTAATGCCTAGAAAATACTGCAATATTACATAATACTGTATTAGGGCAGGGTCTACTTTCTAGGTCAGAAACATCTCGTTTTCATTTGAGAGTTTGGTAATATTAATAAGAGAATAATGTTGCTATTGGTTTTCAGAATGAGACAGAAGAGTATGGAATAGATTCAATAAGTACCTGATTGTTTATGCCTTCTACTCTTTACAGAAGTTTAGCAAGTGAATTTAGAATATGTCCTGAAAAACAATCTTTTCATTACATTTCATCTTTTTGTTAAATGTGAATACTATGAGAACTTATTCTACATTTTATTCACCAAAAGTGTTTTCTTTCCTTTTTCTTTTTTTGTAGAAATGTAGGAAATCCAAATACCTGATATAATGGGAATAAAATTAACCTGAAAAACAGATAATTGAATTATACAAATCTTAGAGGAGTATATGATAAGCCTTTGGGTTACACCAATTGGCAAGAGAGAAAGGGTAAAATGTGGTGGAAGCCAGGAGGGGGAAGAGATTTCATTCTCCTAGGAGAGGATAACAAGAATTTCAAAAGTTATGCCACCAAGAGAAGTTAACAGATTCGAACTATGTTTTCTTATCTAATAAAGAGTCCAGAATAAAGTTGCCAAAAATACAAATGCAGAAGTGCATTCCATGAGATATTGTCTTTCTCAAGGTTACTACATACCAGTCACCCGAAGTTTATCTGTGCCAACCACAACTTCCTTTTCATCAACAGTAAAAAGTGGCTTTCCATCTTTGGAGTTGATCTGAAACTGCTGACTCTGGACTTCTACCATTTTAGGACCTGAAGGATCAATTAAAACAGTTTATTATAAAGTATTTACCATAGGCAATGTTGAAATCCTTATTTTTTACTATGCCATGTCATCCAGTACCAAGTAACTAAACATTTAGGATTTGCTATCAATAGTTTTATTGATTCTGTGACTAAAGTTTGTAAGTCTTAAGCTTAAATCTATAATTAAAATTAATTTGTCAAGCACATGCTAATCAATATCAAATAGATGCATGACCATTTAAAAGATATTTTTTGTTCATATTTATAACATTATAATATGATTCTTCTACTCGTAATTAAATTTGTATTCTTATTAACCAGCTGAGGGCTTTGTATTCTCAAGTGCAAGGTTTGTGAAAGACCATCTTACAATCTGCTCACTTGAGGGGACCAAGTTCACCCAGAAGACAGTCAACCTCGACTCTCTCCTTTGTCATCATTCTCAGAAGAGGGCCTGCCCTGCTACAAACACTGCCATGCAAGAACTCCCTTTCATTTTTTCCCTTCTTCTGCTCTTAGGAAATGTTTATCTTTTTCACGCTCTCTTTTTTTCTGGTCCACTTTTCCTCCAACCTCAATCCCTTCACCTGGCTCTAGACCCACCAACTTCCAGCTCATTAATTTATTCCACAGATGACTAACTGGAGCCCACTTTGTGCTGGACACAGGAGACACTGTGCCCTGTGGGGTGTATTCCCTTATATTCATTTTTTTTTTTTACCCCTCACATGCCTACACCCAACTATGAATGAACCCTGGGCACTCATCCTTGCATGTGTGTGAGTGTGAGTGTGTGTGTGTGTGTGTGTGTATTTCCCAATTTCTGTGCTTCCAGTCTCTCCAACCCAGGTAGCAGTATGGATCGTCTCTAGAACATAGTTTTATTATTTGCTTAAGAAACTGTAAGAATCCTCCAGTTATTTTATGCCCCCTTCATATTCTTGTCTATAAAAGGTAAGTTTATTGAGAAGTATATTATATCTTATAAACTTTGTGTGTGTTCTCATGTTCTTCATAGTATTTATAAATATTTGGGGGTAGAAATGAAGTAAATCTTTTAATTTAATGTATTAATTAGTCTTAGACATGATCACCAGAGTATTTTTATATAATTTTATTAATTCCTACTTCAAAACTCTCCAGTAATAAATAAGAAATAAATGGTTTTGATAAGAGAAGTAGTTTTAATTGAAAGCTCATTTCCCCCTGTCTCCTGTTTTTTAAGGAAGCCTGATAATTGTATGTATTTTTCCTCCTCTAAGACTCATGGTCAGTATTTCCCGTATCTTGGTCACTAATATGTCTTTCATATTTATTATATGAGGATGGATTTGTATTAAATAATAAAAACAAACTTATCTGATATGAAATCTAGGAAAGAACTGTAATAATTTACCCATTACAAGTTCACAGTTTTGGTTTTCAGAAGTTCTTATGACAATTCTAGGAAGTTTTGTTGAATGTCAGGGATTAAATTTAATTGATTAATATTTTTCTGAAATAATAATTTCTTATACATTGATAAATACCCATCAAATGAATCTAGCTGCTTATTATTTGAATAGCAAAACCATATAAACCCTTACTCAAAGAAAATGCAAGGAAGTTAATCTATTCCATTTATCTCATTTATTGCATACTTTTAAAGATCCCATGCTAAGAACTGTATAGATGAATAAGAAGTAACTCATGACCTGTAGGAGTTCCTAGGCCACTAAGGAGAAAAGCATTAAGCCTAACGTCAGGACAGTCTGGTAAGTGCTGGATACAAGCATGGGCAGTGTTTGATAAGGGCCTTGAAAGGAATGCATCCTCCATCTTCTGAGATCAGAAACGGCCTCCAGGAAAAGATGATGTCTGAGCTGACCTTGAAGGAGTGAGGAAAGGGCACTGTAGTAGGAGGAACTGCCTGAGCAAAGGCATTTGGGAAAATAAAGTTTCATCTCCATTTCATTAAAGAAAATGTTGGCATCGAATGTTTAAATTAAATGTTTTCCACTTCAGAAAAAAAAATACTGTTCTCCAGGTGATAATAAACCCATGATCACTGAGTTTGTAATTAATCTTGTACCTTTCACTACCTTTCTACCAGTTTTTATGAACTCATTGGATATTGATTAGATCTGGGCAAGTAATCATCTTTTGCAGAGAGATCTTAAGAAACAAAATTCTACCTTGTTGATAAAAAATGACTACTAGTATAATATTTTTAATGGAAAACTCTTATACAAACGAAGAAAAGTTAATGGTTTTATAATCTGATTAATTTTAGTGAAAATTCTTCCTTAACACCCCAAATGCTTCATTAGCAAACATTTTCCCCCTCGCAACATCGTTACTAAGATATCATTATTGAAAAACAAATATTAGAAAATCCTTTAAAAAAAAAGAAATGTGTATTCTGTTGCTGCAAATATGGCATTATAAAGTACCGGACAAAACTATGATAAAGTTTGCTCTCTACTTTTTTGGTGTATTATTTCATTTATTTATTTCATTATTTCATTTCACTTTATAAGTCAACATTAATGATCCTTTAAAATAACTCAATAAAGTGAAATAAAATGGAACCAGCCTTGAGAATTCTTTGAGCAGAAAAAGCCAGTTGATCCATGCAAGTGAAAAATAACTTATGCTACTTTTTGTTAATGTATCTGACAATCATAAACAAAATTTAAGTGGCCTTCCAAAAAGGGTGAAAGCTGATCACTTCTAACCATCCTCTGCCATCTGAAAACCTGCCTTGTAATAGTCCAGTATTGTATAAGGTCTAACATCTTCACTGTTGCTCTAGATACTTAAGCCAACCTGTAAGGCCAGCTTCTGAGCTTACTCTTATCACTTCCTGGTTGGACAACTGGTTTTTGTCTGCACAATGCGCCTTTTAAACTTGGTCTGATTTATTTTTGACACCTGTTTAGCCTGACCCAATTCTTGAGGCCAGTCCATTATATCCCTGCAATGTGAACTTGTGGACCCACATTGACTAGGCAGATGCTCCCAAGCTGTTCACAGGAATTGCCTTGGAAGAATTCCTTTTCCTTGTTCCTGACTTGCTTTGTTGAAGTTTGACCATCTGTCTTTGTTGCAAAATCTTGGCTCTGTTTCTCATTCCTGATTCTCACTCTGACTATAAATACCTCTAAAGGCCATGGCTCAGACCTGCCTCTGAAACTTTTTCCACTTTGGACCTCCTTGGATAGGTTACCTTGCCTTGTCTCATCTTTTGGAGTCCTATTCCAAGTTTAAACTCAGTTCATCCCATCATTCCTCCATTTATTTACAAATATTTATTGAATGTCTACTAAATCTATAATAGTAGCCTGAATTAAGAATTGTGGCATTAGCTGGATGGAAAAAAAGTTCAATATTTGAGTATTGTTTAATCATATTATTATATACATGAATTCCTTGCAACATTACAGAGCCATTCAAATAATGCCATGAAGATGTTTTATTAAATTGGAAAATGATGAATTTATGGGTAGCTGAAGACAGTGGTGGCTCTGCAATAATCAACTTCCCCAAAATCTTCTCCCCAAACTATAAGGAATAGCTTTCCCAGCTATAAAAATTCTACACAGACCACACCCTCAGCAGGATTTGAAGAGAAGCTGAAAAATAATGGAATCAAGGAGAAAAATGTCCAAGTGCCAGGACCACAGCTGCGGAAATTCTTGCACAATTCTGGCCCATGGGAGCCTGGGAGCACTGAGAAGCCTATGGGGAAAGCAGAGGAGCTGCATTTGTGAAGGACTTACAAGGGATGGACAAAGTAATTACAGAAATGGATGCAAATTAGAGCTGGGATAGAACTTGTGATGTTGAGTGTCCGCTAAAGGTCCAATATAAAGGCTTGTCACCATGCTGGTGGTATAGGGACATTCTGGGGAACCTTTGATAAATGAGATCTAGTGAGAGGTCCTTAGGTCATGGAGACCTGGTCTCTTGGTCTCTCTGCTTTCTGGTTCAAAAGTGAATGCTCACTCCAACATGCACTCCCACCATAATGTACCACCTTCACCCCAGGCCTAGTCCAACAAGGCTGCCTGATCTTGGACTTGAACCTTCAGAACCATGAGTAAAAATAAACCTCTTTTTACTTCGTAAGTATCCTGTGTCAGGTATTTCATTATGGTAATGGAAAACTGACTTAGATAGTAATAGTGATATTATTCAATGCAACTAACAAAGTAAATCAACTAGAGGCATATGATTCAACAGGAAAGTAAAACTACCTCTCACTGGCAGGTGATACGATAGTACATCTGGTAAACCCCAAAGATCCTGTCAAAAACAACTAAAACAATTTTTTAAAACTCAGCAAAGTAGCAGGATATAAGAATCAGAATACTTTTTTTCACTTCCCATTATTTTATTTTTTATTGCTATAATTATTCTACTTTATTAGTACTTATTCTTTTTCACATTTTTATTGGTACATTATAGTTGTACAAAAGGATGGAATTTGTTGTTACAGATTAATACATGCACACAATATAACCATATAATATGGCCACTATCACTCTCCAGCATTTCCCCCCTCCTTTCCTGCCTCCCACACCTCGGTCCCTTTCCTCTACTGATCTCCCTTTGATTTTTAGGAGATCCATCCCCACCTTTCTTTTCTTTTTTCCTCTCTAGCTTTGACATATGAGAGAAAACACATGACTCTTGACCTTCTGAGTTTGACTTATTTTGCTTAACATGATGGTCTTTAATTCCATCCATTTTCCTGCAAATGCCATAATTTCATTTTTCTTTTTGGCTGAATAAAACTCCTTTGTGTATTTATACCACATTTTCTTTATCCATTCATCCATTTATGGACACCTAAGCTGGTTCCATATTTGGCTATAGTGAATTGTGCTGCTATAAACATGGGTATGCATGTATCACTGTAGTAAGATGACTTTAATTCATTACTGGGGAGTGATACAGCTGGATCATATGGTTGTTCCATGCCTAATCTTTTGAGGAACATCCTTACTGATTCCCATAGTGGTAGTACAGTCCCACCAACAGTGTAAAAGTGTTCCTCTCTTTTCATATCCTCTCTAGCATTTATTATTATTTGCATTCTTGATGACTGCCATTCTGACTGACCTGAAATGAAATCTCAGTGTAATTTTGCATTTTCCTAATTGCTAATGATGTTGAACAATTCTTTCCCCATTTATTGGCCATTTGTATTTCTTCTTTTGAGAAACGTGTGTTCAATTCATATGCCCATTTATTAGGTTGTTTTTGTGAAAAGTTTTTTGAGCTCTGAATACATTCTAAATATTAATCTTCTGCCAAAGAGTAGCTTGAAAAGATTTTCTCCCATTAGGTAGCTTCTCTCTTCACATTTCTAATTGTTTCCTTTAGCATACCTCTTAAACAAATGGTGTTGGGATAATTGGCCAGGGCTTCATGCATGCTAGGTGCATGCTAGGCAAGAGCTCTGCCACTGAGCCATATCCCAAGCCCAATAATTCCAAAGTAAGTGAAAACACATTCTATTGGTGAGGCTGTCAAGAGACAGGCATCCTCTTACATTGCTGGTGCAGAATGCCTGCATTGCCACAAACTTCTAGAGGGAAATTTGGCAAAACCTGACAAAAGTAAGTATACACATATTATCAATCCCACTTCTAGCTACCTTAAAGGTTGCCTCTAAGAAAACAAAATACTTATGCAATGGGCATACTTTGTGGCAATATTTATAATAAAAAATATTGATACCTGCATATATGAGTGGATGATTTAACAACTATAAGATATCTGTCAATGGAGTACTGGGCAACTATTAAAAAAAACAATGAGGGAGAATCTATGAATTGATATAAAGTAATTTCCAGGACATACTGTTAAATAAAAAAGTAAAGCATAAAAACACTATCTATTGCATACTACCTTTCATATAAATATGAAGGGGATATCAGAAAATACACATGGACCTGCTCATTTTTACAAACAAAAGGGTAAAGTCAAAACTAAAGACTGGTTACCTACAGGTGTGGAAAGGAGGTCACATTGAGTGCAATGGTTTATGCTGATAATCCCAGAGCCTTGAGAGGCAGAAGCAGGAGGACGGTAAGTTCAAAGCCAGTTTTAGCAACTTAGTGAGGCCCTAACTAAGTTAGCAAGACCCTGTTTCAAAATAAAAAGAATTAGGGATGTGATTCAGTGGTTGGGTGTCCCTGGGTTAGATCCCCAGTACCAAAAAAAAAAAAAAATGAAGTCATACTTCTCTGACCAGATCTTCTTGTTTCGATATGACTTTGCCAACCACAATAATGTTACACACTCTCACTGTTACACATGTCCTTAAAAAATAAACATTGTGTTGTCTTTAAAGCAAATTCCTGTTTCTCTCTCTCTCTCTCTCTCTCTCTCTCTCTCTCTCTCTCTCTCTCTCTCTTTTGGTGCTGGGGATTGAATCCAAGGCCTTGTGCAAGCAAGGCAAGCACTACCAAATGAGCTGTATCCCCAGCCCCCCGTTTCTCTTTTTGGATTAGATTTTTCAAAGTATAGTGCTTCTAAAAATTTTAAATGTATGCAGGCATTTTTTTTGGTTTATTGTTTTTCAGAGCAATTAAAATTTAGCATTATCCTTGAAGTGGAATGTAACTTCATTCTATCTCTTTTTCTCCCCAAAGTCCACCTTATGATGCCAGGTGCTTTCTTCTGAAAGAGAACCTATAGTTGATTGGGTATTCTTTTTTTTTTTTTTTTTTTTTTTAATTTTTTATTGTGGGTTGTTCAAAACATTACAAATTTCTTGACATATCATATTCCACACTTTGATTCTAGTGGGTTATGAACTCCCACCTTCACCCCATACACAGATTGCAGATTCACATCAGTTACACATCCATTGATTTACAAATTGCCATACTAGTGTCTGTTGTGCTCCGCTGCCTTTCCCATCATCCACCCTCCCCCCTCCCCACCTCTCCCCTCCCCTCCCCTCCTCTCTCTCTACCCCCTCCACTGTATAACCCTGAGGGTCTCCTTCCATTACCGTGCAATTTACCTTCTCTCTCCCTTTCCCTCCCACCTCTCATCCCTGTTAAATGTTAATCTTCTTCTCCTGTTCTTTGTCCCTACTCTGTTCTTAGTTACTTTCCTTATATCAAAGAAGACATTTGGCATTTGTTTTTTAGGGATTGGCTAGCTTCACTTAGCATAATCTGCTCTAATGCCATCCATTTCCCTGTAAATTCTATGATTTTGTCATTTTTTAATGCAGAGTAATACTCCATTGTGTATGGGTATTCTTGATATAACACATCATCATAAAGTTCTATTTATGTGGAACTGAAAAATTGACTTATTTTGGTTTTCTTCCTTTTCTGTGGGTATTTCCTGTCACTGCAATTGCTAGTCTTATATTCCTGTCAGTCCTGAGATTTTTTATGCCAATGTTCAAAATTCTTAAGCAAAAATACCTGTGTATTTTATGTACATATTTATGTTTGGGGACTTTCCTGGAGCATGCCTGAGTATGTTCCTCAAATGTACTGGGTATATTTTCTGCAAGTCTTCATGGATTAGAACTCAACTACTGCTGAGGGTGGCAGCCCCTCCATGAACCTGCTGCTCAGCTTCTTGGAAAGTTCTTATTATTCTTCAGGGAAGAGTGCTACACATCCACCCAACCACATGGGCATCCTCCTCCTCCATGACACTGGCTCTTTCCCACTGAACTTTACCCTTCTCAACATTCTCTTCCTCTTTTTCAACTTCCAGAAATTTCCCTCTTTGTAATGTAATACTTGGCATCTAACTTGGCATCTAATGCTCATATTTTCACATTTTTGCTTCTACCAAGGTCTTTGTAGGCTTGCCCCAGAATTTCCTCCATAACATCTGACACTTTGATACTCAGAAGAACTGAATTCAAGTTCTAGCAGATATCATCACATGTTTATGTTTGTTTGTTTTAGACTGGGGCAATTTTTGAGGGGCCTTTAAGTCATGGTGAGAACATCTAGATGTTCTTTTTTAGCATTGATTCTTTCTGTCATGCCTTCTCCAGAGTTCTTGTCCATAGAAAAACTGTTGGCCATGGTCCTAAACCATAATATGTGGGTGCAGCATAAAGAAGGCTCTTGGTTACTTCTCTTTGATGGAGATGCAGAATTCTCTGCATAAGGTGATCAAAGCTAAAGAAAAAAGACTCATGAATAGCCACCAGTCTAGAGACAAGGTCAATTAATATCATCCTCAGGGGCTGGGGATGTGCTCAAGCAGTAGTGCGCTTGCCTGGCATGCACGGGGCGCTGGGTTCAATCCTCAGCACCACATAAAAATAAAATAAAGATGCTGTGTCCACCGAAAACTAAAAAAAAATAAATATTAAAAAAGGAAATTCTCTCTATCTCTCTCTCTTTCTCTCTCTTTTAAAAAAGTCATCCTCAGTTCATACTTCACCTTAGAATACTCTAGCTGCTTTAGTAATTTTTCTGCAGAAACTTGAATGGTTAGAAGTTTAGACTCCTTTGCTAGAGTTAACTTTTTTTTCTCAAATTCTTTCAAAACCTGTTCCAAACTTGTGCTGTGTTTGGAGCTCCTCTTTCCCATGTATTCTTCACTAAGAAGGTCTTTCATTTTCATATTCTGAGTTGCCATACTTTCTTTCCTATTTCCCTAGAAAGGATTTCAAAGCAGTAGCCTATATCTTAGTGACTTTAGAGATATGTACTTGTGGTAATGCTTGACAGTTCTTGCATCATTCCAAATGTTTCTTGCATTGAGTTCAACTATTTTACCCAAAGACATGTTTGTAAGTTGCATTACTATTCTTAACATTATGTTCATGAAATTCTACAATACTATATTCATCTTATAATACTTATGTTTTATATTTATATCAGATACACACTGAATATATAGTCTTTCTTGAAAGCTTACCACAACAATTCTTTGAATAGAGAAGTTCAATGAACTCTAACAAACTTGATGGACCAATGAGATTCTTATTTCTCAGTAAGATCAAAGCCTTGAAAATGTCATTGAAGTTTTGGATCCAAGACTGTGACTGTAGCAGAGCAGATCTTTCAGTATTGAGGAAAGTGATTTAGATTTCTGGGTGGCATTAACTAGTTTAGTCAGTGTTGTCCAGAGAGACAGGACCAGTCAGGGACACACACACACACATACACAGACTCACACACACAAGTGCAGATTGATAGGAGGACAAGATAGATATATGAGGAGGAATTTATTATGGGAACTGGTTCATGATTACAGAAGCTGAGAAGTCTTACAACAGACCATCTGCAGCTGGAGACCCAGGGATGGTCAGTAGCATGACTTAGCCCAAGTCTAAGGGCCTCAGAACCAGGGATGCTGATGGTATAATTCTCAGTCTGAGGTTAAAGTTCTGAAATACCAGAGGGGATGCTGATGTTAAGTCCTAGAGTCCAAGACTGAAGATCCTGGGGTTCTAATGTGCAAGGGCAGAAGGATGAGGGCATTCAGGAGAGAGAGTGAATTCATCTTTTCTCTGCCTTTTTTGTACTATTCAGGTTCCCAACTGACCAAATGGTGCCTGCCTAAAATAAGGGTGGATCTTTTCCATTTAGTCTGTCTAACTGCATACCATCACCTCTAAAAACAGCCTCATAGATACACCTAGAAATAATGCTTTACCAGGTGAAGAGGAATCCTTTAATCCAGTCAAGTTGACATTTAAAATCAACTACCACAAACATAAACATCAGCAGCTCCCCTACTGTTATGGTGTGAATAAGTGGTATCCCCCAAGAGCTTATGTGTGAGACAATGCAGAAATATTCAGAAGTGAAATGATTAGATTATTAGAACTTTAACCTAATCAGTGAAAATTCATTTGATTATTAATTTTAAAGGACTTCTGTACTGAATGGTAAATATAGACAGTTGGGGTGTGCCTGGAGGAAGTAGGTCACTGAGGGCAGACCTTTAGAGATTGTATCTGGTCCCCAGGCTCCTCCCTCTTTCTCTATGCCTCCTGGCTACCATGTAAAACAGCTTGCCTCCACCATTCCATTCTGTAATGATGCTCCACATTACCACAGGCCCAGAGTGATGGAGTTGGCTGACTATGGACTGAAATCGTGAGTTCAAAAAAACCTTTCCTCCTCTAAGTTGTTCTTGTCATGTATTTTGGTCACCATGATGATAAGGTGACTAACACACAAATTGGTGGCAGGCCGAGGTTGTTGCTGTGACTAATCTGACCATTTGGTTAAGAAGTTTTTGGAACCGGTTTAAAGAAAGAGTCTTATATTTTTAAATTTTTTTTATTTTTATTTTTTTAAAGTTAAGAGATTCAGGTTGAGAAAGTCTTAAAATATTGTAAACAGTGCTTAGTAGGTGATTCTGGTTAGAACTCAAGAGACCAAAATGCTGAAGGAAATGTGGACAGTGAAGACAGGGCTTGTGAGGTTTTAGAGTGGACCAGGTATTCTACTAAAAATTAAGCTAGAGTCCATTTGTATTACATTCTGACAAAAAGACTTGTCTGTATTTCGTTCATGTGCTGAGACTTTCTGTAAAGCCTAATTTAAAGGTCATGGGCTAATCAATCCGGCAGAGAAAATTTCAAGACAACACAACATTCAGGTGGTGGTGTGGGTATTGCTGACAAAATTTTATCCATTTTACTGTAAGAACCAGGAGCAAAAACCAGAAAACTAAATTTAAACACTTGCAGTTTAGACAAAAATGTACATATAAAACTGGGGCCATAAAAGGTGGGTTGTTAGAGAGATTATAGAGAAAAGTAGACAATGCTTTGAGGGCATTTCAAAATCAGCAAGACCACACCCATCATGGGGTCAAAGGTGTAAAAGAGAAAACTCCTTTTAAAAGACATTATGGGAGCACCCTGGGTGCCTAAAAAGCTATTTCTTCAGAATCTGTTTTCACAGTGCTCAGTCTCTCAGGGATTCAAAAGCCACTATGGCTGTGATCCAAGGTGGGTGGGGGGTAGCTACTGCTCAAGCAGGTGATAAACCTTGGCATTGCTCATGCTGTGCTGTTTCCTCAGGAATGCAGGATACTAGAGTTAGAGCATCATGGAGGCTTCCACCGTGATTTCAAAGAAAAGGCTTAGAAGGTTAGGCAAATTTTAATAGGGTCAAAATCCCTGTGGGCTACCCCTGAGAGGGTGATGCATATAGCAGTCAAGGAAAAGCTGAAGCTAAAATGGAGAACCTAGAAATTAAGAGATACTAGTAATGTGGACTGTCTCCCAAAATGAAAAAGCTGCCAGCTCTGGAGAGAGCTAGCCTGAGAGAGGCCATGTGGGCTGCAACAGGCAAGGCCATAGGAGCAGGAATGCAGAGATTTTTGTAGATCACATCTCACTGCCATGTGCCCCTGATGTCAAACATGTTGCTGCAGGAACTAATGTTTGCCTGGCTGGTTTTGGTTCCATCTCTTCTTTCTATTCCATTCTTTCTCCCTTTTAAAATGGAGACATTTACTCTGTGCTATTGTATGTTAGATATATGTAATATTTTTTTTTACTTTTATGGGGGCTCACAACCAGGAGTTTGTCTTGAGGCTCAGATGTGACTTTAAATTTGCACTTTTGGGCATTGCTAAAACCGTTAAGACTATTTGGACTCTTAAAGATAGACTAAATGCATTTTGCTTTGTGAGATAGACATTCAGTTTGGCGGACAGGGGATGAATGTTATGGATTAGCTATTAGGTGTCCCCCAAAGGCTCATGTGTGAGATAATGTTACAATGTTCAGAGGTGAAAGCTGTAACCTAATTGGTGAATCAGTACATTTGCTAGGTTGATAATTGAAAGTTTGACTGTTCTGGATAGTAACTATAGGCAAGCAGGGTGTGGTTGGAGAAAGTAGGTTATTGGAGGCATGGCCTTGGAGATTCTATCTTGTTCCTTGGCTCCCCACCCCTGCCCACTCTGCTTCCTGGCTACTATGAAGTGAACAACTTTCCTCTGCCATGCCCTTCTTCCATGATGCTCCACCTTACCACGGACCCCAGAGTAAACTTTTCCTACTCTAAGTTGTTCTTGTAAGGTGTTTTGGTCACAGTGATGAAACACTGACTGACAGCTACTGTGTTTACTTCATTGTAATTTGAAGATCTCCACAGGGCATTTGTCGTGATTAGACTGCCTAAACTGCAGACATTCCTTGAGGTAAAGGCCAGGGACATACTGGGGGCATGTTTATACCTAGTTTTGGTGGTTGTTTATGTAGGACACATTGGTTGCAGCCTGGCTCAGTTCTCAGAAAATTCATCTCTTAGCCATACCAACTGGGATAGGTGCAATTTACACACTTCTTGATGTGTCTTTTATTTTTAAGCTAACTGTGATTGATTTTTGCTATTTGAAATTAAAGGAAAATTAGCTCTAGTAACCAGAGCTGCATATACCTCTAGTAAAACCCCCTTGTTGTTGCTTATGATTTGGCATCATTTAGTTCAAAGACTTGAAATGCCAGTTCCTAGAACACGCTTTGTAATGTTTGATTTCCTTTGGAATTTAATCAGTATTTTTGGTTTTGATTGTATTGCATGTCATTTCCCCCCCTAGTGGTTGAATAGAAAATAGCTATTCCTTTAATTAAATAGGATTAATTTGGCTACTTCCCATAAATTACAACTTAATATCCAAACTGGCTCAAGTTTACATCTTCCAGGAAATGTGAGGCTGGAAGGATTTTGACTGTGGGAAGTCATTTACTGAAAAGGCTCTTGAATTTGGTCCTCAACATAATAGACTTTCTGGACAAAGGTTTAGGATAAGTCATGAATTTAGAAACAATGTGGCATGAGTTTAAAACTAAAGATTTGAGGTTTAAATTTTGGACCAAAGTAATTTCAATGGGTAACTTAAAAACAACAACAACAACAACAACAACTGTATAGCACCTAGTCATTCCTTGGTGACAGAAGTGGAAACTATGTTTGCAACCAATAGAATAGTTACTGACATGTAATTTCAGGAAATTGATGGGCAGGAGGACTAGTGGAAACAGCCAGCTGAGAGAAGCACTTCTTGGGTCATTCCTGTTTTGACTTTTCAATTAAGTGGCTATGTGTTATTGAAAAAATTAGCTTTTCAGTACTTGCATTTGTCTACCTATGAAATGAGAGGCAGGTTTGTATTATTTCTGAGCTCTTTGTTTGCTACATGTAAACCCATATTTAACAAAAAGATAAATAAGCAAATGAGTATTTATGCAAATTAAGTTTTACAAGAGTAAATAATTCTACTTTTGGTGCTTCTAAGTAATAATTGCATATTCTTCATATGTTATGATAAAACAGCATATAGAAACGTACACAGGCATTCAATATGCATTTTGTATGAATGTGAAAAATTAGCAAAACCCCCACAAACATTTAAAATCTAGGCAGCTAAGGATTTTAAAGAAATGATAAAAATTGTAATACTGTATAACTCATTAGGAAAATAGAATTTGATATCCCAAGTTTCAAGAATATGGATGTTAGGTCAACTCAGGTCCATTTCTAGAGCAACTGGAAATTTCACTGGACTGAGTGATCAAACGTTTCATTTTTAAGTGAAAGAAAAATGCAATTCATTATTCAGAATATGCTATAAAAATTAAAACAATATAAAAAATGGAACACCTTGTATCAGTATAATAAAAGTCATCATCTGGTTAATGTATGCTGTTTACAGTGCAATGGAAGTTATCAGCTTGCATTGGCAGTGCACCTTTTATCTCTCTCCCGATAATCACAAGGGCAATCCAGTTTCCTAGATTCAACAGATCTGTATAGGATTGAGGTATAGAGAATGACATGCATTCTTTCCACCAGCTCTTTTGTTATTTCTATCACCTACAGTTGCTTCTCAAAATCCATGAGGATCCCCATAGATGCCCAAATCCACAGGTGCTTAAAATAGCACAGTATCTGCATATAACTCCCAATATTTCTCTATGCTTTAAATCATTCTTATGACTTAGAATACCGAATACAATGTAAATGCCATGAAAATAGTTGCTATAGTATATTGTTTAGAAAATAATGAGAAAATAAAGTTTATACATGTTCAGAATAGATACAATTAAAAAATTAATTTCCATTTGTGGTTGGTTGAATCTGAGGATGAGGAACCTACAGATAAAGAGGGTTAAGTGCATATTCTTTCTTGCTGGTCCTTTTCTCCTTCTGCCAGCTTCCATGTGACCTCATTCCTAGGGAACCTTATTCTATGTCATTAGTTGATTGGATAGGTGTGCATAGCTGACCCAAAGGCCGTTGGTTGAATGATTGAATTGGGTTAATTAGGGGACTTTGTTGACATTTTAGAATTTGTATAATTTGAGATGACAGTGGTTGATGCTGAGAACAACAGAACCAAGGAGGCCCTGCAGGATCAGTAGAGACAGAAGTGATGCAGCCATATACCAGAAAGGAACTGATGGGTGGAGATACCCTGGAAAGGAGGAGAATGGAGCATATGGGTAGAAGGAGAGAGAGAGAAGTGAGAAAAATGGAAAGAGTGACATATGAAGAAAGGAGGAGGAGATGATGTATATGCTTTTGGCACTCAGCTCTGGTTCTGTTCTCTTGAGAACAGCTACTTTAGTTCTTTTACTTTGGTCACTAAGAGGTGTGTGTATGCGCATGCGCTATAATAA
Organism: Marmota monax; assembly: GCF_021218885.2. Taxonomy (NCBI): domain Eukaryota; kingdom Metazoa; phylum Chordata; class Mammalia; order Rodentia; family Sciuridae; genus Marmota; species Marmota monax. The sequence goes on along the minus strand of NW_026691982.1, from coordinate 12,486,252 downwards.
ATATTCTCTTCCTTTCACTCAGTTGAAAGGTCTTCTATTTCTTGGAAACAAAACAATTTGGATTAAAGCATTTCATACTGTGCTTCCAGCTTCTTTACCCCTTCCTTTGGTATTAACCATTCTCTGTGGTCAACACATTATATAATTTAGAAAATTTATGATTTCTTACTCATAAATAAGCTTTGAATTCCTTAGAATAAAAATTAATTTATCTGTGTAGCACTGCTCATGGACCTCATGCATACAAAGTGCTGAGAGGAAGTTGGACTCACCCACTTTCAACCTGCCTGTGACCTCCCCTTCTGAGTTGTGTGCATTGACGGTAACATTCTGAGTTGACTGCAGAAGCAGAGATGAGTCCTAGAAAGAGATTTACCAAATCAGCTAAATATATCATATATTCATATCTGTAGAAAAATCCAGAGTTATATAAAATTTCTCCATTGCCACAGATCCTAGAACTCTATAAATTTTTGGCTAAAACCGTGAAAAATCCTGGATTACATTATGTTAAAGAAATAAATGTATAAACTTTTTTTATAAACTATAACAATTTTATGGGTTTGTAATGCTATGCATACTGTTTACAACGTGTCAATCAGTTTTCAAGATAAATGCCTAATATGATCAAGTTCAAATTATTGCTTTTTCTTTTCCAAGGAATTCGAATTCTTTTGCTGTTATTTATGACCAAAAAAGACATATTTTAAGGAGAGAAATTAGATAATAGGAAGGTGGGTGAATGAGGAGAGCCTGATTGATGGGTATCAGGTTAGAATTAGGCATAAGAAATTCTGGGGTGCTATTGCACAGTAGGGTGGCTATAAATAACAATAGGGTGACTATAGATAACAAAAATACTATCCATTTAAAAAGGCTGGGAGAAATAACTTTGAATGTTGTTACCTTAAAGAAAAGATGAACATTTGAGGAGATAGTTACATTTAAGCTGATTTATTTATTTATTTTTATTTTTGCTTCTTATTTAAAAATTTTTTTATTGGTGCATTATAATTGTACATAGTGGTGGGATTTGCTGTTACATATTTGTACATGCACGTAATATACCAGTATAATTTGGCAAGTATAATTATCTAATATTTCCCCTTTTAACCCGATTTAAACATTACCTAATGTATACATATATCAAAACATCACGCAGTACTATATTAATATAAATAATTTTTATGGTTTTATGTGTCAGTTAAAAATAAATTTAATTCTAAAAAAGTTTTAACAATTTGTTGGGTGTCTTTGTTATCTGAACTTTTTGTTGGGAATTAAAGTCATGAGCAAGTAAGTGTTTTCTGGGTTATCATAATTTTGAATGATTGCCTCTGTTATGTAGACGATCTTGCATTTATATAAATAATTGCTTTCAACAGGACTGCAGTAATCTGACTGTGGGACTCAGGGGTTAATGTTTCATGCAGAAGAACTGAATGTCCTCCCAAAGAATAGGGAATTATGTGATCTTTCAAGTGATGTTCATTTTGCCCAGTGATGTGACCTCAATACTTGTTTTTGCATTGTTAGAAAATAACTATCTTGATTAGAAGAGTTAACACTTTTACCAATAGTTTTAGCTGGGATTCCCTCATTTCATCTTCTACGTTATGAAGTAGGTACCTATTATAGAAATGAGGTAATTGAGTTCAGACAGAGTAAATTACTGCTCATCCAAAGTTATACCTGGCAATGACAATTCCGTGATGGAATGCAATCTTTAGATGCCACCGCCCAGCCCCTTTTGTACCTTTCTGTTGGATGGGAGAGCAGGTTAGAGCTGTAAGATTCATTCCCTTGTCTATACAAATTCGGCTCTTTTGGGGTTCACTTTGGGTCGTTTGAGCCAACTTGGACTCTCCATCTCTTTTACTAGAAAAGGACTGCCTTCCACTGTGAAGGCAGGGAAGCTAAATGCTTGTTTGCCCATCCTGTCCTATAGCTATGGGTAGCCAAGTGACAACTCTGGTCAATGAGATGTGAGCTGCAGTCTGCTGAGGGCAGGGCAGGGAGTTTCTAGGCAAGCTCTTGCTTTCTAATGGAAGGCACACAGGCACCAATATGGCCCGTTGCTCTGCCATGGGCCGTGGATATGGTGTAGCAGTCGTCTAGTGAAGGGGCGGAGGGAAGCAGAGGATGGCAAAGATGCTGGAGCCAAGCTTTGCTGAGTTCTGAACCAGTGCTGACCTTGCCCCTCCTGCTTCTTGTTAAGTAAGAATAGAAAAACTTTTGCTAGTTTATGCCACTATTGGCTGAGTATCCTGTATTTCTGTTTGGATCCCAAGGTCTCTCAGTCTTACAATAGTGGCTTTGGGCTTTGGTCCTCAGTGACATTCCAGTCCTGGCCTTGCGTCTTTATGGCCTCCTCCCCACAGGTGTGCAGCTTTATTCAAGGGCGACGGGCAGTAGTTACAGCTGTTTTCTGCCTTCCTCACTGTCTCATGCAGTGGTCTGGCTGGAGTCTCATCCATGTAGGTGACATTTTGATTCTTGTTATTCTGTGGGCTTTGGCTGTAGGTTACCTGCTTCTTTTCAGGACTGTGAATCTCAAAGATAATTATTTTGAGTAAAACGTTATCACCAGGTGTTATGGTTTGGTTATGAGATGTTCCCCCAAATTTCAAATGGAAGAATTCTTAGATGTAAAATGATTAGGTTATGAGATAATATAATTGTTGTGTAAATCTTATACGGATTAACAGGGCCATAACTGTAGGCAGGTAGGGTGTTGCTGGAGGAGGTGGGTCACTGGGAGCATGTCCCTGGTGAGGGGAACTCTCTCCCTCTCTGCTTCCTGGCTGCCATGTCCTGAGCTGCTTTCCCCTGCCATGCCCCTCTGCCATGATGTTCTGCCTCACCAGGGCCCAGAGCTATGGGGTCAGTTGACAGTGGACTGAACCTCTGAAATCATGAGCCAAAATAAACTTTTCTTCCTCTAATTTGTTCTTGTTGGGCATTTTGTTCAGAGTGAGGAAAAAGCTGACTAAAACTCCAGATAGTTCCGTCTCATTTCTGTTTGTTCATAGTATGTTTTTAAATATAGGTTGAGCAGTGCTAATTTGAAAATCCAACACCCAAAGTGCTCCAAAATTTGCAATTTTTTGAGCATCAATATGATGCTACAAGTGGAAAATTCCACACCTGATCTCATATGATGGGTTACAGTTAAAATTCAGGTGCACTACAAATATTACATAAATTACCTTCTGGCTATGTGTATAAAGTGTATATAAAGTATAAATGAAATTTCATGTTTAGACTTGGGTCCTATCCCCAGGATAGTTCATTATGTTTAGGCAAATATTTCAAAATATTTTTTAAAAAACCCAAATCCCAAACACTCTGGTTATTAGAATTTAGATTAAGGGATATTAAACCTATAAAGCCTTTTTGTCTTATCAGAAATAATTTTTATGTATTTGGGTTAATGGGCAGAGTGAGTGGATTTAAGGCATTATTTCAGTATTGTTTTCAAGGAGTTATTGAATAATCAGACATTAGAGATCAGAGCACCATGCTGATTTATATTTATAATGAAGAAATTCTTTTAGTCCAGCATTGTAGATAAGTGAATTATGTGGCAAATTTTGCAAGTTTATAAAGTAATTTATGTTCTATAATTTTATGTAAAATTACTTTCTAGACTTACCTTTGAAAAGAAAACTAACATATCAGTGCATACAGAAGTGGTGAGGCACAGTTTTGTTTGGTGGCTGCTATTGTTGGAAGGTCAGATTAGTTACATAATTCTGTACAGCTTTGTTATCACATACTATTCAAATTGTTCCTGTAATTTTATGTGTTGATTGACATATCCATTAATGCCACATTATGAGACTTTAATATGTGCTTATATGAAATATTTTTGCAATTTTGCTCCCCGTTTTTTTTTTTCAAAGTGTACCGGAGATGAAAAAGCCTGATAAAATATTACTGAAAGTTATTAATTCCAGAATATTACATTCACTCTGATTTAGTCACCTGATATCTATCATCAGGTTATTTTACCAGTCCCATCTCTTCCAAAATATGGAAGAGAAAAGGATATGTTCTAATATTTGAATTCTTTATTTATGTCGATTTAATTTTCCACGTTCCTTTATGACAGGGCTATAACACCCTGAAATGTCATCTGATTAATTGTATTGCCAGAATAAGCTCACAGAATCAGACTTATGCATGTATCATTTGTCTACTCCTACCTCCAAAAAGACATTTCTAGAAGTGATACAGTATAGTACTGCATAAAACAACTTAGATGCTTTGCATTCTCTGGTATCTCATCTTTCTGGTATTTAAATGTAAGTTTTATGCTGTGTCTACTACTATAGCTGATAGTAAGAGCTGGGTAAAGGGTCCAGTGTCTACATTAGGAGTGTTTTTTTCTCAGCGAGATCTGCTGTTTCTTAACAGTAATTCTGTTATTTTCTAATTTCTCTATAGCAGCTGTATAGCCTCTGCAGGCAGGAGATACCAAAATATCCATTCACATTTAGAAATACAGAAGGAAAAGGAAGGCTGTACTCTTCAAATAGTATCATTTATCAATAACCTATCATCAAAATGATTATGTTTACTACACAGTTTATGGTCTAACAGAAGAAAAAATAGAACATATTACAAAAATCATTTGACTTTTTTGTATTTTATTTTTGACTCTCCTCTTTATGAATTCGTTGGAGGTGAATAAAGAAAATTTTGATTCACTTTTATTTTTTGGGGGGGCGGGTACTAGAGATTGAACTCACGGGCACTCAACCACTGAGCCATATCCCCAGCCCTATTTTGTATTTTATGTAGAGATAGGATCTCCCTGAGTTGCTTAGTACCTCTCAGTTGCTGAGGCTGGCTTTGAACTTTCGATCTTCCTGCCTCAGTTCCTGAGCCACTGGGATTACAGGCTTGCACCACTGTACCCAGCTTGATTTACTTTTAAAGTCACACAATTATTTAATAATGATGTTGCACCCGATTATGGATAATTCTGTGAGATCTTAATCTGTAATTAGAATAACTAATGCAGAACATACTACTATGGAACTAATTTCTCTAAGATAATTTGAATGCCCTGAAATTGCATTGATTAAAGCTTAAATGGTGTTTGGTAAAAATGTTCATTTCTAAGATCTTTAGTTAATTATGGCCTAAATTACTGAGGTCATCACATTCAGATCCAAAGCACATGAATATAAAATCTTTATAGAATATGATATCAGAGATGAGTTCCACAACCTAATAGCCAAGTTTTTTTATTTTTTTAAATAAAGAGAAGACCATGAATGTATGGACATGTATGCTTTTTAAAAATTTCTTCCATCAATACTGAATACTTAATCATTATCTATTTTTCACAAAGAACAAATTATTTAAATCTTTCATCATTTTCTTACCACTCTGGAGCGTATTTCTTTGGCATATAATGGTAATAAAAATTCTGATTCTCCTTCCAGGCGAAGTCCATCATTTGTTACATGCAAATGACCCATTCCTATCTGTTAAGAAAATGAGATAAATAGAATTTTTTATTACTGTCTTTTTAATATTTCTATATTGACATATATCTCCATATATTTACACATATATCTCCATATATTTCCTTCTACATTGTTGGTTATTTCTTGTAAGTTCCTAATTTAAAACTTTACTTACTTTTATTCAATATTCAAGTTTTTAAAAATCTTGTGTAAAGCTGCCGGGCACTACAGCACATGCCTGTAATCCCAGTGGCTCTGGAGGTTGCCGCAGGAGGATCACGAGTTCAAAGCCAGCCTCAGCAACTTAGTGAGGCGCTAAGCAACTCAGTGAGACCCTGTCTCTAAATAAAATACAAAATAGGGCTGGGGATGTGGCTCAGTGGTTGAATGCCCCTGAGTTCAATCCCCAGCACCCCGCCCACCAAAAAATTCTTATATAAATTCAAGGACTATTTAGAAGATACATATAAGACTTGAAAAATCATTTTACAATAAACATCCAAGACCTCACAACCATATATAAGAAAAACCTTTACCATTAATATTTCTTTTTAGTTTTAAATAAAGACACAATAAAATAGGTTCTTGTGAGGTGTAAAGTTCTATGAGTTTTAATACATCTATAAATTCGTGAAACCACAAGGATACAGAATAATTTCATCACATCCCTCAAACACTATAAATACCTTTATAAGGCTTCAAGTGTGTCATCTGAGTTCACTATGTTCACTACATAGTAAATATTTATTGGAGAAAAGCAAGAAGCATTACAGGAGGGTGGAGAGCTCTGTTCAAGGAACCTTTGATTGTTATGAAGGGTTACCAAGCAGACATCAAAATTCTGGAGGTCACCAGTGACCACCATGCTATCAAATTTTGTGGGCATCTTTAGCTTCTTTTCTTTGCAGTCTTAACAGCATTTAACATTGGGACTATTTCTCCCTGAAAAAACTATCTTCCTCTAGTTTTCATGACTTCCTCCCACCCCCAGAATTGCATTCTCAGTTTCTTCTTCTTGTCCTTCTCTATCTTTGACAGCTGGCTTCCTCAAGCTCAGTCCTGTCTTTTCCTGTGTTGACTCTGTAACTCTACTTCTAACCATCTCAGTGGCGAAAATAGGGAAATCATGCCAAGTGTTCATCCATAGATAAATGGATAAGCAAAATGTGGCTTGTACACATAATGGGATTTTATTCAGACTTAAAAAGGGAAAGAAATTCTGACATATGCTACAACATGAATGAACCTTGAGGACATTGTGGTAAGTGAACTAAGCCAGTCACAAAAAGTCAAAGTCCCACTCAGATGAGGGACTTAGACACAGAAAATGGAATGGTAGTTGTCAGGGCCTAAGGGAAGTGAAAAGGAGGAGTAGTTGTAGAATGTGTGTACAGTTTCAGTTTTACAAGATAAAAAATGCTCTGGAGGTGGATGTTGGTAACAATTGTACAACCTGGATGTGGTTTTTGCCTTTCAATACCTAAAATGTTGAAGCTTCAGGCTGTTTTCTGGAGAGACAACTTGCTCCAGAGGGAAGCAGTCCAGGCTGGTCAGAATAAAGACTCTTTGATTTAAACAAAACTGGGACTTGGTGTGTTTTCTGAGTGACCTGCTATACAACAATATCAGAAAATATCCTGAATGGCAGTCCCATACATTCTGTTTGGATGCGGTAGCTACATGTACTGTCTTAAAGCAGTACTCCAAGGTCACCATCATCAGTGCCGTCACACGTATCACCATAACCATCAGTTACTACTACCCAAGAATTGCAAACAGATATCCACATTTATCGGAATGTGCTTCTCAATATATTTCCAAACAGTGTAGTGGCACTAGGACCAGATGATTTCAGCAGAATCTATTTTGAGATTAAAGCATAAGCAATCATGATCAGCTGAAGAAGTCTTTGTTGAATCTATTGGTCCCTATTGTTTTATGCACATAACATAATTAATTATATTAAAACATAATTAATGTCCTTTACACAAAACACCTGGACATTAGATATAAAGAAAAGTCAATATTAGATGATAAATACCTTTCAGCAAATTTTGGGAAGCAACAACTATAAGAATGTGCATATTTTTAGATCAATTTATTTAGGTGCATTGGCAAAGAGATGGGAGAATTTGTGAGGAAATGTTATGGTCCATTAAGTATACTCTTAACAAAATAATAAATTAATGATATTTGGATTGTAATCCTGGGTCCATCAGTCTGTTGGAAAAATGCTAGAGAAATTTTAACCTGTCAATCCAGTATTAAATTTGTGTCATTCTTTCTTGATCATTGCTAACTTCATAATCACACATACACCTGACAAAGTCATCTTTAATTTCTACCTATGTTTTAGAATTATAAAATATTTACTGGGTACATAATTATGTGCAAGTCACTGTAATATGGCTGGGGATTCAAATCAGTACAATGCTCTGCCAGGAGCTGTGGCGCATGCCTGTAATCCCAGTGGCTCAGGAGGCTGAGGCAGGAAGATCTTGAGTCGAAAGCCAGCCTCAGCAACTTGGTGAGGCCCTATGAAACTCAAGGAGACCCTGTCTCTAAATAAAATACAAAAAGGGCTGGAATGTGGCTCAGTGGCAGCGCCCCTGGGTTCAATCCCTGGTACCAAAAGAAAAAAAAGTACAATGTTCTATTGGTCCCTTAGTTTCTCTGATATAAAAAGACTACTAGTATAGGAAACTTCAAGAATTTACATTGGGGTTTTGTTAGAGAGTGTTGGAGAATTGGAGAATGTGTTTCAGAGGATGCAGGACCTGCACTGAGCCCAGCTAGAAGGGGAAGTCTTTAGAGTCTTGATAGAATGTCAGTGACAAACTTTGTCATGGAGGGACTATGCTGAGGAAACATGTTCAAGATTCTAATAGCTTTTGTTACTAGGAAAAGATAATTATCTTCTTCAATGTATCTAATTTTTAAGTGCTGTCATCTTTGAAATTCTGTTTAACATTTTGTGCTGAAATTGGTCTGAGTTCCACATTTGAAAGTTGTATATAATTTCTTCCTCCTTCCCGTCCCTTCTTCTTGGTACTAGAGATTGAATTCAGAGGTATTCTACTACTGAGATACATACCCAGACCTTTTTATTTTTTATTTTGAGATAGGGTCTCACTAAGTTGTCCAGGCTGGTCTTGAACTTACAATCTTCTTGCCTCAGTTTCCCTCAGCTGGGAATATAGGCATGTGTGTGCCATTGCACCTGGTTGTAGTTCAGCTATTATGGTATGGCAATGGTGATTACTGAAAAAGTAGGTCTTGTTTTAGTTATTCCTTGAGTTCCATCTCATTATATTAACATCTCACAAATCATCTGAGATCCATATTTTACAAATGGGGTAGTGGTTTTTGTCTGAGTATGATTACTTTTTTTTTCTTTTTGCACTGGGAAGTTTAATAGGGATGGCAGGTACTTTAATGTCATATTGGAAATAGATCAAATAATAATTTTGGCCAGTGGACTTTATAATTTTATGCCAAGCATTAACTGAGATTTAATTAGTATAAATACAATTGTTTTTTTTTTTTTTTTGTATCCATGGGAATTGGTTCCAGGACCATCCACAGATACCAAAATTCCTAGGGGCTTAAGCTTTTTATATAAAATATCATGATATTTGCATAGAACCTATGTACCTCCCCTACATACTTTAAATCATCTTTGACTTAAAATAGAGATGAATTACTAATTTGATGCAAGTATTATGCAAATAATTGTTACATTGTTTAGAGAACAAAGACAAGAAAAATGTCTGTATAGGTTCAATATAGATGCAACTTTTATTCTGAAAATTTCTATTCACAGTTGTTTGAGTCCATGGCTGCAGAACCTGCAGATAAAAAGGGCTGACTGTGATCATATATGCTTTTGGTTTTGTCTGAATATGTGTGCCATCAAATATTTATGCCTTCAACATAATCCTAATTAAAACTTTTACAGTATCTTAAAGTAAGTTTTGTTTTATCAAATAAAATGGAAGTCAATGAGATTTGGTTGGTCTATAATTTCAAGACATTATTTTCATTAACATTTGTGAGAGAAAACAATTATGTTAATGGAAGACATTAACAGTTTTATATTACTGGTGGGAAAGGAAAGAAAGCGAGCAAATTCACATTTGAAGCCCATTACTTTTGTTATAGTAATGCTCCACATGACAGAGATGTGAATCACAGTTCCAGTTCAAGCTGATGAATATTACCACTTGCAAGAGCCTGTGGCTTATGAGACGATGCATGCTTCTGCCTTCTTTATTTGTTATAATATGGCTAAATCACTCATATTAAATTATAATAAAAGGAAAAATTGAAGGCATAGTCCTAGGATAAAAATTAAAACTATACTGCTATTTGTATCTTTAGACACCAGTAATAATAGGATTTGTATCACTGATACCAGTGACAATGAAATTCCTCTGAACTTGAAATAGCTCTAGGTTTATCTTTCTCCTCCAAACTCAGTCTTAGAAAGAAAATGCCATTAAGCTAATACACTTTCCTGCTGTCCGTGACTTCTGCTTCAATACCACTGTTATGAAGAACATATAAATCAAAAATTTCAATTTGGTTTTTAGACTGGAAAGCACTGATAGAATATAATACCTTTTAGAAGGGTATAAATAATTTGAGAAAACTGCCAAGGTACTGGTTAAAAAATGCCACAGTGTCATATTTTTCTATAATCAGGGTTTCCACTAGTCTGAAAAGCATGGGAAAGAAAGGTCAGGAGTGTAAGGCAAACAAGGAACATCTGAGGGTGATGAGGGCTGGGCACGGGCAAAGGTGGAGTCACAGGAGAAGCAAGAGGAACAGACTGCTTCTTGGCACCAGGCACATCCCCACCAACCCATGGTAAAATGTTGTTCCATGAAGACATCACACAAGTTGATAGAATCAGTGAAGAAGAATGGCTTCCTTAGTCTCTGTGCCAAATTCTGTCAACTGCCTTCCATTCTTATATGTTGCTTTCCATAAGTAGCAACTGTGTTATATTGTGTTTCTTTCACAACCAATTTCATTAGAGACCTCTCTCCAAATGAGGATTCACTGCCCTTCTTCAGGAGCCATACTAGAGCCAGCCTCTGAGAGTAGAGCAAAACCACCACCAGGCTGAGTGAGAAGACTACTCACGTATGACGGCAAGTAGAAATAGAGGCACCAAGATGTGGTGCCAGTTCTTGTGAAGAAGAGAAGCAAAGATTTCTTAATGTATAACAAAATCACTAAAATTATGATATTGTATTTTTTGTATAATTACTTATGTAAGATTTTATTACAAAATAAAATCACTATTCGAGCAGCCTATTGAATAGTCTAATAAGTACTTTAGTAGGAGTCATCTTGGTTTTGGTTCAATTTGATCTCTTAAGTCCAATAAATGAGCAATGGTTGACACAAAAAATAGAATTTCATTAGCATAGGTGTCATTTTTTTCTTTCATGAAGGAATCTTATAAAATATAATCCTATTCAACGTATTTGCTAGTATGACCACTATGGAGATATGAGAAATGAAATTGCACCTTTGAGAAAATTCAGTGTCTTGATTGTGTGATCTCATTCAGAGATCTTACCCAGTGAAGGCCCAGAATGCCTCTAATACATACCATATCCACACTGTCAGCATAAAACATTATGAATGAGACAATAGAGAAAACAATGAAATCTGGTACTCCATGCAAATCAAGTTGTTTTTTAGATGACCCTAAGGTAGCACTTTCCTAAGATAGTGTACCTAACCTGCAGCCCAGACTTCCCTAAGACCCACATATACTTGGGTCCAACCAAGGTTTCCATAAGGTTAAAACACATTAATATTTTAGATTAAGCTAAAATATTGTTAGCTTTTTGCTGCTTCCCAGTGACTTAGAATATCAATATCCAACAATATATTGAAACTTAAATATTTTTCTATTAGTAAATTGCCAAGAATAGGGTCATCTGATAAGTTTTTTTAGAAATTTTCTGTTTTTTTTTTCCTTTTCTTTTTGTTAGTGTACATCAGAAGAGAAATTAAACACTTTTTTTGGGTAATGTGGTACCATTGCATTTGTTTTATATTGCCCTGTAACAAATCAGCACAAATTCAGCAGCTTTAAACAATGCACAGATCTTATTTCAACTTTCCTGGGTCAGGAAGAGCTTAGCTGGGGCCTCTATTCAGAGTCTCACGTGACTTCAATCAATTAATTACCAGCCAGGCAGAGTTTTCAGTTCTGGAGCTTGGGGTTGTTTTCCCAGCAGGTGTGACTGTTAGAAGAATTTAGTCTCTTGCAGAGTAGGGCTGAGATCTCTTGCCTTTCTGGCAGGCAGTAGGGGTCACTCTCAACTTGTGTCATGAAGTGACACAGACCCTCTCAACACAGGACAGCCGCCTCTTTAAGACCAGCAGGAAAATTATGCCCCTTACAAAAGGGCATTGTCTCGATTTTAAGGTCTGATGGGTCAGACCTACCCAGAATAATCTCCCTTTTGATGACTGAAAAACTTAGTGATTCAGAACCTTAGTTACATCTGCAAAATTCCTTCACCATGTAATTGGAATCTCACTGAAGAAGTGACAATCCTTCATCTATTATTGGCTGGAAGCAAACCCAGGTCCTGCCCACACTCAAGGCACAGGGCTTCAGAGTACTCAACTCCGTGGGACAAAGATCTTGGGACTTAAGAGTTCTGCCTATCACAGACATAAGCCAAGTAGAGTTTAAAAAATAAAGATTAAAAAAAGTTAACACTCTAAAGGCATTTTTGTTATCATGATTGCCATCAAATCTTTTTATAATACAGTCATTATCATGAAGTTAGTAAGCAATAGTATATTCGTACTTATCCAAAGCAGAAAATGTTTTATAAGATTATGAATTTTCTTCTCAAAAAGTGAGATAATGCAACTTGCCTAAAATCCATGAGTAAAGTATATTGGACCTACAATTATCAGTTTTTACATCAGGAAGGACTTGAGAATCATTTGTTATAAATCAAGTATTTTAGGAAAGGAAGAAAATAAAGGCCATTGAGTTAAACAATGTCCCTTCAAGTTTTCATACAGAGTTTGTATAATTTTGTTTTCAGATTTTTAGAGTTTATAAGATGTAAATGGAGATTTTAGAAAATATCACTACAAAGGTGATAGTTTGATGGCTCTTCCTGAGGACCCTGCATCTACAGAAAGCCTGTAGTCGCTGCTCTGTTGCATTCTTTTCTGACTGAGATTTTAAAATCCTTTTCAAATGATTATATAATCACAGGGCTAAAGTAAAAGTCATTAAGATGCCATCTAACTCCATTTTCCCCAGCTTCCTATGAGTGATCACTGACTGCTTAATGACAAAACATTTATCTAAGGAAATATCTGCAGAGGCTGTCTAATAAGGCTTTTACTCACTTGCCAAATGAAAGATTCTTAATGGGATAGCCCTTAATGGAAGGTTTCTAGCTGCTAGTTTCCAAAATGAATTAATATCAAATCCTTGTTAGGGATTAATTCACTTGGGGTTTTTGATCTCCTAAAAAAGGGCATTGCTACCTATTACCAGAGTAAATGAAAACAAACAAAAATTGCCAACAAAATGTTTCATAATCCTACAATTATAATATTTAGTAATATTCAGTATTATAATTCTGCTTTCATTATTTATTCCCCCTTTCCCCAAAGTACTACCAAAATTTAATTTTCGGGTTTAATACAGTTAGTTTAGAATCATTAATCATACTTTGCTGAACTTATACCCAGTAAGTGCACTGAACTATTATGTGTGTAAGAAAATATTAATAACGAAAGTTTTTGTGAAGTATTTGTCATTTAAATTAAAGATATCATTTAAATTTAACATACTTAGAGATATGACTTATACACATTATCCTATGGCCCTGAGCACTGTAAGTAAATTAATATACATATTAGCTTTATGGAAATGAAATATAACAAGGAAAAATATAATAAGCCACTTTGCTGCACTGATTTCCACTTAGTGTCCACTTTCCTAATTGATATAATCAAATATTCTAGAAACTTTATGCTCAGCATCAGTTGTAACAACTTCCTAAATAGTTTTTAATTCTAGGAATAGAAGTAAATTTTTAGATGGTGTTTTGGGTCCTTTGTAATTCCAGTTGGGTAGATTATAAAACCTGGCTCAATCTCATTTGAATTTAATCATTTCTTGTCAATATTGTCCTTATGTCTCCTGTTCTTTCATCTCTTTGAAATCTCAGTGTTCTTTGGTGTCATTATGTTTTCATTTTCTCGATTTCTTTTTGTCTTGGTATTGTTGAATGTCTTATTGATAGTTAACTTTATTGCTTTCTACTGTGAAATATTGAAGCATGATGAGGTGAATAACATATTATTGATATATTGTTGGGGATAAAATAGAGAAAGCCATGCTAAATTTTGCTCATAAAATTATGGTTTTCCTCATGCCTTCACTAATGACTATGTGGGTGGTAAGCTATTACCCTGAGGTTAGGTAGAGAACTCTATCTAATTGGTACATGTTCAAAATTTTACAGCTCTCAGCAAATGCTCAATGCCTTACATAATGTTACCATTTGATAGTTGAGCTCTCCAAAAGGTTCGTTTAAAGTCATAATACTTCCTTGGCATGTCTACATTCAAGAAGGGACCTTGGCTTATATATGAATAAAATAAAAAAAAATTTCCATTCTTTTGGATAAATACCCAGAAGTGGGTTTTAAAGAAACCTCCATACTGTTTTCCCCAGCGGAAGCACCATTTTGCATTCCCACCAACAGTGTGCCAGGGTCGAAAGTTCTCCACAACCTCATCTCCACATCCTTATCACGAATTGCAATCTTTGTTTTTTTTATTTTTTGAATAATAATCATTCTGACAGGTGGGAGGTGACCTCTCATTGTTTTCTATTTGCATTTCCCTGAGGATTAGTGGTGTTGAGCATCCTTTCATATGCTTATTGTCCATTTGTACGTCTTTCTTGGATAATTGTTTATTAGGTTTTTAGTGGTTTTAGGTTGCAGGAATTCCTTACATATTTTGGAAATTAACCCCTTATTAGATATATGGTTTGCAAATATTTTCTCCCATTCTGTAAGTTGTCTTTCACTGTACTATTTTCTTTACTGTGCAGAAGCTTTTAATTTTGATGTAGTCCCATTTGTCTATTTTTGCTTTTGTTTCCTGTGTTTTGGGGGCCATATGCAGTTTCTTAATCATTGCTAAGACCATTATCATTACGCTTTCCCTCAAATTTTTTTTTCTCCTAAGAATTAGGCAGTTTCAGGCCTCGAGTTTAAGTCTTTAATTTAGTTTGTGTTGATTTCTGTGTATGGTAAAAGAGAAGGATTCAGTTTCATTCTTTGATATGTGTTAATGCAGGAATATTCAAAGGTAAATGATTGGATTGTGAGAGCTGCAATCCAATCAGTCCATCCTAGTTTGAATGGACTCACTGTGTGGTAACTGTAGGCAGGTGAAACATGGCTGAGGAGGGGAGTCACTGGAAGCATGTCCTAGAAGAGTTGTTCTTCCTGTGGCCTTTTGGCCCTTTCCTCCCTCCCATCCTCTCTCCTCTTCTTCCTCCTTCTTCTACACCCTCTCTTCCCCCTGTCCTGACCCCTCCATGAGCTAAGCAACTTTCCTCCACCGAACCCTTCTTCCATAATGTGCTCCCTTACTTTAGACCCAGAGCGATGGAGTCAGTTGAGAATAGACTAGATATCAGAAGTCATGAGCCAAAATAAACTTGCCCTCCTCTAAGTTGTTCTTATTGGGTATTTTGGTCACAGTGAGGGTAAATCCGATGAACACAGCATGTGAATTTCAATTTTCCCTGCACCATTTGTTGAAGAGGCTATATTTTCTCCAACATATACATTATACACACTTGGCACCCTTGTCAAAAGTCAGTTGACCACATATGAATAGAATTATTACTGGGTTATGAATTTTGTTCCACTGGTCTATGTGTGTGTCTTTATGCCAATACCACAATTCTTTAATCACTGTAACTTTTTAATATATTTTGGAATCAGGACATGGGAGGCCTCCAACTTTGCTCTTTCACAAGACTGATTTGGCTGTTTGGGGTCTTTTGTGGTTTCACAAGAATTTTTGGATTTTGTTTTCTTTTTTAAAATTCATTTCTTTCATACATGACAATAGTGGAATGCATTACATTCATAATTATCCATTCACAGCACAATTTTTCATAACTCTGTATATAGAGTATGTTCATGGCAAATTATACCATTATACGTGAGCCCTCTTATTGATTTTTTTTTTTTTGCAAGGATGGTGGAAAGAGATGGTCATCATTATACAAAATACATGTATGAAGATGTGAATTTGGTGTTAACATACCTTATATACAACAGAGATATGATAAATTTTGGTATAAAGGTGTATTAAGAATTGGATTTTGTTTTCTACTCCTGAAGAGAATGCAATTAGTAGTTTAATATGCCCTGAATGTATAGATACTTTGTATAGTATGGAAAATTTAAGAGTGCTAAGTCTTCCAATCAATGAACATGAGACACTCTCTCATTCACTCTATCTTTAATTCCTTTCATCTGTGCTTTGTAGTTTTTAATCACACAAGTCTTTTACCTCCTTAATTAAATTTTTCTCTGAGATATTTTGTTGTTTTTGGTGCCACTTGAAAATGCGACTACTTTCTTAATTTCATTTTCAGGTACTGCTGTTTATCTGAAAGACTGGAAATCAGGATCTGGAAGAGATTTCTATACTCTCATATCGATTAAAACCCAAGTCATGATAGAGAAGATGCAGAGACAAACTAAATGTCCATGGAGGATGAATGGATAAATAAAATGCATACAAAGATGCATATGAGGAAATATTATTTGACATTAAAAAATAGAAAAGTCTGCAGTATGATGCAACATGGATAAAACTTGAGGATCTCATGCTAAATGAAATAAGCCAAGCACAGAAGGAGAAATACTGTATGATTACACTTCTACTAGGTATCTAAAATAGTCAAACTTATAGATTCTAAGAGTGGAATTGAATGGTGGTTAAAAGGCCTAGGGAAGTGGGGGAAGTGTGGCATTACTAATAAATGGGCATAAAGTTTTACTCAAGCAAAACGAATAAATTCTAGAGATATGCTACTGTACAAAGTTATTATTTATGCAATTGTACTATACACTTAAAAACTAGACAATAAAGTAGATCTCCTGTTGTTTTCTTACTACAATAAAATGACATTTAAAATAAATACATAACATAAAAGAAGATAAAATTTAGTGTATTAGTATTTTTCAAGTCAGTAAAAAGTTAAAGCGTAAGTTAATATGCAATTTGCAGTCTCATATGTATATAATATTCACAAAAGCAAGGAATCAAGCTTGTAAACATATGAAAATTACATTGTTGATATCATTCCACTTTGAGAATAATGACTCAAAGTCTATTCAATAATTTTAGATTAAAGCCTGGCACTTTCCATAGACCAGGGCTTTTGCATATCTTGCCTTATGATCCCATAAATGTTAGTGAGAGTTTTTCTTATTTTGATAAAGGGCAGCAGTAGGGAACCCTGGATACTCACTGTCAGTGTGCATACGCACTAGAAAAGGCAGAAATGGCAGTTGATGTCTGCAGCAAGCTGTTCTGCATTGGTAAATGGACTTTTCACCTGGCACAGTTTAATTTCACCTGAGTTTATAATGCCTAAAAGTTGTTTTAAGTGCTACGATATATGATAAAAGCATCAACTAAATGTCACTTTACATTTATGCAGTTTACAAAGTTAATTTACACATATTTCTAAAATAAGGAACATCTTCATTCATTCAAGGTAAAGTCTGGCCTTACCCAGACCTTGCTGGGCTGTGAGATGGTTTCCTTCAGGTTCTTCTAGAATCTGCTTCCTAGCGAACCATCTCTCAACTCTGCATAGTCGATGGGCTTTGGGAGGTTGATTAAGGGCCATCTCTTCCCTGTTTATAATTTGAGGACTTCAACCTTGAGTTTATTCCCACAAATAAAATTTAAAAATCCTAAATGTAAATGATAAAGTCATATATGATATTCAAAAACATGCATGCTGCATGCTGTGCTGCTTCATGAAACAAAGATATCCAATGGAGGTCAACATGATTATGACGCCATAGAAATATTATGTTTATAAATTTTATCCAAGAAATAACTTAAATTTGCTACTTAAATATATATATTTACATAGAATTTATAATAATAATTTAATACATATTATGCATTTATATTATTACATACTGAGTTACTAAATACACATATTTCAAAACATATTTTAATTTGTTTGGTATTCTAACTCTTTGCATGTGTGAAAATGTAAATATTTATTTGTGTCAACAAAATAAATAATGTGTCTTTGGGATTAAAACCTTAGCAGGATAAAAATAATTAAATAAAAGTGAAGGGTACTGTCATTGGAAGGCATTACAGACCAAAAGGCTACAACTTTTGCTTTTAAAAAGAGCCCCTTCAGATGCATGCAAGGAATATATTGATTTACCTATGATCTTCTCTGTAGTAGTATTTTTATATAACTGTAAGTATCTTGCAAAATTAAGACAATATACATTAAATAAGTCTTTTTTTTTCAAAAAGTACACAAAATAGAGGCTAGAGATGTAGTTCAATGGTAAGTATTTGCCTAGCATGTGCAAGGCCCTGGGTTAATTTCCCAGCACCACAAAACAAATAAAATGTATACAACATATCATCAGGGCATATAAAACTATGTAGTTATCTTTAAACCTGAGGATGTTTAAAATAGAATATGAATTCCTTAGGACTGCTAGTATTTCATTTACTAAATCTCCTGTGACTCAAGTGTAACAAAATGTGAAGATAAATTTATCGCATATCAAAACAGAGTCTTTAAATAATAACAGAGTGGAACCTCTACAGTGTGAATATGGTTTAAGTGTGCCCATCCAAGGTTCACAAGTTGGAGAATTGGTCCTCAAGGTGGCAACACTGGAGATGGTGTGGATCTTTAAGAGGTAGGGCCTTGAGGGAAGTCCTCAGGTCAGTGGGGACATGCCCTCATTAGAGAGGAAGTGTTTCTCAAGGGGCACTGGCTATTTCTCCAGAGAAGGTTGTTATGAAAGCTTGAGCTGGGCCCTATCCAGCCTATTTCCTGTCTGGCTTCCTATTGGTTGTGATTTCTTCTTCCTGTATGCATCCCTATCATCCACAATGAGTTCATCACTAGAGCTGAAATGCCATGCCCTTGGACTTCCCAAAACTGTGAGTTGAATAGACCTCTTTTATTTATAAAGTTAGCCTGCCTAAGGTATTTCATTATAGTAATGCAAAATAGGCAAATACAGGCATCTTAATTGTAAATATTTATGAATTAATGAAATGGGAAACTATTGATGTATATAATTTAAAAAAATGATGAATCTAATAATCATGGTCATCTTGACTCAATCAACCACAAATTCAAGATTCCAGTTTTCCCACCACATAGAAATAATGACAGTATCCTTAACAAATTTTTGTAATGAAAAACATCATGGTAGAAACAAACAAAATGAACACGACTGTTCACAATGAGGTAAAGAAGGGAGAAAAATATAAATATTACACACACATTTTGCTAGTGAAAATTCTGGGGCAGACAGGAAAGAAACAAATAGTACATTAGAGGAAACTTCTATCAATACAGTCTAGATGCAGGGATGTAGTGAACACAAGCACCTACTAGCCAGAAAAATAATAATACTTACTGGAGAAAACCACATCACTCTAAGAATCCAAATCGTAAGAGCAAGATTCACAACAAGGATGATGAGTAAGAGAAGAACGAATAAGTAGAGGCAACGCTTTCTCCAGCCATAAATGCCAATTTTGTAGACACACTGGTTCTCGGGCCTCTCTATGGGGGTGCCTTCTGTGGTGGTTGTGTACTGTTCCCGCACCATCTGCCATGGGAGGTGTGCAGGAGGAGAGAGAGAAGAAGCAGGGAGGGGGAGGGGGAGAGAGAGAACTTATTTGTCAATACTGGTTTGCTACCAGTGGAGGAGAAAAGTTTTTAACCACAGTAATAAATTTCCAGAATTAATAGTTTTTGAAAAGGGAATGAAATATAACTTTGAAATGCATCACGTTTTAACCACAGGGAGATATTTAATCTATTATTTAAAATATTTTAGATATGACAAATTCATTTGAAATCCAGTGAACATATTTTCAGATTTTAATCAATAAACACAATACACATATACAGCTTTAAAAATTCTGCAGGGTTAAACTTGGAATTGAAGCATCAATGTCCAATAATCAAGTTATCAAGTTCTTGAAATATTCAGTGGGAAAAAAATCAAACTGGTATCTATCTATGTGTGTGTGTGTGTGTGTGTGTGTGTGTGTTCCAGTTACTCAATTTTATGTCAAATAATTAAATTATATCTTCCTTCAGTTAATTACTCAGAATTAAAAGGCTCTTTTCAAGATGTCTACCACACCAACCTTTGCCTCTAATAAAGTTCTCAAATATTTACCCACTTTAAGACAGATAAGAATACATTTTATATACAAATGTTTACAAATACTCATTGTTTACGCAAATTAGAGTAAGTTTTAGCCACCATTTCAGCTCTATGAAGAGATTTTAAAAAATCATTTTTTCCCTTTACACAAAGAATAAAAGAAACTGCTTTTTTTTTTCCATAAAGGGAAAATTAGAAATTATGAAGATTTTGTAAATGTGGTGAAGTGATGAATCAGAATATAGAATACCCTTGTCTGGGATGTTTTTATGCAGAGTTTATATGTTTATTTTTAGGGATGATTTGGATGTGTCCTTATTGAAAAACAAGTCATGGTCTAAAATAATTCTTTAAATCTCTTTCCAATTTTACAATAGGCATTTTCTCATGTTGTAACTGACTATATAAAATTATTTCCACTAGTATCCTCAAGTTCACAGGACTGACCTTAATGATGATTTCATAAAGGCGTTACTTACGCATTTCTTTGATATCCTTCAGTCTTCTCTATATTAGACAGTGCAACACTATCCACTTAGTTACCCAAGCCCAGGTCCCTGATGCTAATTCTCTTTTCCCTTCAGCCACACCTTGGCATGTCCTATCAACTGCCCCTTGGTGAACTCTAATCTGTGTTGCTGCAAACTCCACTTCATTCTTTCCTCCACAGTCTGTTTTGCAGTGATGCAGACCAGGCACCCCACCTCCCACTCCATAATTGTAATAATTAAGCTTCTATCCTGGCCAACAAGATCTTTATGAAGCGCATCAATAGGCTTTCACAGGAGTTCTGCAGAGAGTGCAATGTGGTTTGAAGCTTCCTCTTTCTTGTAAATGCCAGGTGTGTAGACATAAGGTGTGATAGACTCTGTCTCAAGAGAGCTCACTGTACAAGTTATGTCTCTGTTTTCCATGTAAAAACATGTGCGGCCTCTGCCCGCCTAAAACTATGGGACAAAGAGTAACTGTTGAGTACCCACCCATAGTCATGTAACCACCCCCACTGAGTATAAATCTAAAAGAATTTCCAGACCCAGGGTCCAGAGATTTTTAGGCATTAGTCCTCGGACTGCTGAAGCTTAAATAAACCTGTTTCCTGAAAATTCTTCCAGTATCCAACCTCGTCTGTCCTATATCAGCAGTACTGACATGATTAATAAAACTAGCAAAGTTTTCCAAGAGTGTGGGTATGTTCCTAATTCTATATGTTCCTATTCCTGTACATACTTTATTATTGTTGGTTGAACAAATTATCTAAAGTTTAGTGACTTAGCACAATACAACTTTATCTTATAGCCCAAAGTTCCCAAATATACATCTCTATGACCAAAATCAAAGTGCGGGCAGGGATGCATTTCTGTAGAGGGTGTAGGTGAGAATCGGTTCCTTCCTTTTCCCAGCTTCTAGAGGCAGCCTGAGTTCTTGGCTCTAAACTATATCCTTGTCAAATCTCCATCTCTGACTCTGGCTTTCCTGCCCACTCCTCGTAAGAAATCTCATGATTACACTGGGCACCCCAGTGTAAATTATCTAATTTAGGATGATCTCTCCATCCTAAGAGCCTTAACACAATCACATCTGCAAAGTCCCTTTTACCAAGAACGTGCTCACAGATTCTGAGGGTTAGCAACATGGACATTTTTGGAAGGCATTGTTCTGTCTACCATAAAATGCTTTTGTTCATACATAAAATTGAGTATATTGGTATTCACTTAAGACAATTTTGTCTTGGGCTGATTGCAAATCTGTTACTCAGGCCCCCTAAATCAGTGCTGAGAAACTGAACAGTTTATTTGTTCAC
This sequence comes from Marmota monax, assembly GCF_021218885.2. NCBI lineage: Eukaryota > Metazoa > Chordata > Mammalia > Rodentia > Sciuridae > Marmota > Marmota monax. The sequence continues at coordinate 12,464,467 of NW_026691982.1, read as the reverse complement.
TTGTTTATTTCCTCCAATTTTTTAGAATGTAAACACCACGAGAATATTTTCTGCTTTATTCATCACTAGATCCTTCATTCACTAGATCCTTTATTCACCACTAGATCTAAATGAATGAATGAACTGTTGAGTTTGATAGATATTAATTGAGCTACCTTCCAGGAATGATGCTACAAAAGGAGGCTAGATTGACAGCAGCAAATCCTGTGAAGTATATACTAAGTAAAATATTATTGATTTATGGGTATATTCAATCCATTAAGAAAAGACTCAGTACTTGTTCTTAAACAATTATTAGGAACGAGGAGTTAATCTAAATTAGGATGCAGACTGGTGGAGAAAAATAAAATGTCTCTAGTATTTTAAATATGAAAAGAATATGAATGAGGATATACTATACAAGATTAGATAAACAGTTTTAGAAGGCATGAACCACAGTCAATGGCCTCCTGAGGGCTGTGGTCATGCACACTGCCAGGTGCCCTGGAAAACAGAAGATGCTTGCCGAATGTTTCTAGCCCAGCCCCATTTCTTCCTCTTCCTTACAGCAAAATAATTACAGTCAGTTGATTATACTCAATGTCTCTTCAATTCAGTTCTGTGACTTGCATTATCTCTAGAACCCACATCCAGCCCTACCACTTCATTGAACTTGTCCTTGCAAAATCACTGTTGACTTCCACATTGTTAAACAAGATGTTCATTCACAGGACCTGCAGCCATTTCCTCCTCTTCCTTGAAATGCTTTTTGTACCTGGGATCCAGAAACTTCACCTGGCTTTCTTCTCCCTGCAAAGACTTCTTATTCTCATTGACTGCTTCTGCTCATCTCCTTACCCTGGGCTCAGTTTTGAATTTCTCATTTTCATAGCCACTTGCCCCTATTATAGATGCACATTTAAGTTGGGGATTCCCTTATGTATATTCCTAGGCTGGAGTCACCTTGGATCAAGATCCACACTTGGACCCCAATATCCAACTGGGGATCTCAAACTTTGCAAAACTCTTCTCCCTGACCTGTTCCTTGTAATATTTTTTTTCCATGTAACTAATGGAAACTTCATCCTTCAAGTTGTTTGAGCCAAAAATCTTTGAGTTGCTCGTAGTTCCTTTTTCTTTTCCATAGCACATCCACTCTGTCAGCAAGTCTTCTAAGCATTACGAAGTCTAGAGTGTGATTTCTACCATCTCCATTCACCTGAACTATTGTAATGGCCATGGAACTGTTCTCAGCCTCCATCTCTATATCTTTTACTGTCGATTACCAACATAGAGGCTGGCGCTGTCCTTTTAAAACATGATCACACCCCACTTCTGCAAAAAAAAAACCCTCTTGGAATAAAAACCCAAAATCCTTATTGCAACTGGCATGGTTCCTCCTGCCTCCACACTCTGTCACCTTCTCTGACCCCTATGACTCTAGTTCATACTGGTCCTACTCATGGTGAGTACTCAAGTGTAACCCCACTTCAGGGGCTCTGGTCACCATTCTCTCTACATGGAAGGTCTTCTCCCAGATAACTGCATGACTCAACTTCCTCAAATCTCTGCTCCAAGTTCACTTATCAGTAGAGCTCCCCCACCAATGCCACCACAAACCTGGCTATGTTCCCTTCTGCTTAAAATTTTTTACCCATGACACTTAACTGTATATTACACACTATATATTTTCCTGCTCATCCCAAGAGGGAAGAGCTTTGAACTGTTTGTTATTTTGTTATATCTCCAGCACCTAAACAATACCTGGTATATAGTATTGGTTCAATAAGTACTTACTGAATAAATGGAATAAAAATATTGAATGAACAAACAGCCAGATTACTTATATAAATTTAAAGGTAAAACTAACAATAAGATAAGCTGAGAGTTACTTCTGAGTTTCCTTGAACTTGTATAATTAGAAAGTGAAAACCTACTCACAATGGAGAATATTAGGTTGATTACTAGTTTACTGAGGAGACTCAGCAAGCTCCATTACAATCTGGCAGGTTTCTTCCAGGGAAGGGGAAACTGGGGATTGTGCTTCCCTGGTTTGTGAGTCACCCCACATATGCGCACTTTCTTTTCGACAGCTTGAGTAAGAGGCTGGACCACTTCCTGAGTAGAACCCATTGAGGACTTGCTGACTGTTGGGGGCTCATGAGTTGCTTTCTAATCCTTCCTTTCTGAATTGCATTTACCAAAATCATTTCTATTTGATCACAAACATGTTTTCTTTTAGATTTCCAGTTTTATTTCTTATTATGTCATGTTTTATGATTGCCTTTTTACACTACTCTGGATTTGTTAAACTGCCACCTACCAGTGTTAACTGTGTTGCATTAAAAAGGCCTTAATCTAGGTAAGCAGGAGCTAAATGAGTAGCTATATTCAATTTAAACCTCTTTAAAAAGCTGGTTTTGTTTTTTAATGTACCATTTATATTTCTTACAACTCAAATTTTTTATTAGACATTATATAAAATATTTCTAGACTCTCTAGTTTAGTGAGCTTCTTTCTGATATTTATATAGTTATCACTGGGAAGGAGGCCAATTCTTCAGCACTTTGAGGTCATGTAAATTGATATTCATGTTGGCAAGAAATTGTTCTGACTGGAACAACGCATAGCACTTTTGGACCTATTTCTAACCCTTTACAAAAAATAATTACAAAGCAAACATTTTAGAATTTAACATATATGTTCCAAGATAAAATATTTTGAAATTTAATATATATTGGACAGAATTTGATTTTATAGACTCCTTTATTTTTAAAAATAATTTGTTATCTTTGAAAGATTATACATCTTCCCCTGCTAACCATCTTTCAAAGTATGTTGAGGCTATGCTTAATCATAATTGGTTTGAAATGCATCTGTCAAATATAGTTATCAATCTTTTAATGGATAAGGATTCAGACATGAATCATTATAATATCTTTTGCATAAATATAAGCTTTAATATACTTTGGAAATCATGATTTTGTATTTGTTATTTAAAACAAAATGGTCTTAAGAGTAGGTATTTTGCCTTCTATAATCACTAATTCTCGTCATGGCACTTAGATTGAAAATAGGCACTGACTCCTCAGCAGGATAAATTAATTCAAATTTGTTAAATAAAATCATCAGAAACTTTAAAAATTTAATAGAAAATGAAAAGGTGTACCATTAAAAAAACTTTATAGATGTTTTTTGAAAGTAAAAAATGGTAAAAACATGTACCAGAAAAACATTGAAACCAAAAAGTGGGATACCAAAGTCAACATGGAACAGAACAGCTTTCAAGGTAAAATAGACTTTAAAGCAAAAACCAAAAATAAAACGGAAAAAAACCACTTGGGATTACAGTAAGTGAACCCACCTTAACATGGTAAGTATGGCCCCTAAATTTCAACTGTGTAAAGATGGAGGCGTGAGGCAAAGTTAAGGAAATCACTCAGGTGAACACATGTAGGCTATGGCCCATTAGTCTAGGATCTCACAGAGAGTTTCAATCCATCCTTCTCCAGCAAGCACTAATGTTTGAGTACCTCTGGGGATGATCCTGAACCTTGGAGCTTGCACAGCGATTCTAATAGGAAGTAAAGGAGGGTGAAAGGGGCACTATTCCAGTTCTCTCATGGTTCATAGAAGCCTGTTTCATTAGTTTGTTCTGAGTTTAGATTACTGGTGTTAGGGGTCCATCTTAATACCCTCTTTGCAGTCATTGCTTGTTTCCAATCAGACATGTTCATTATACCATGCCATTCTGCATGCCTTCCCAAAGAAGATGGTAACTTCAGCCACCCCTTTCTCATGGGGCAGAAGCCATCTGCCATTTATGTAATGTCTGGATTCCCATAATTATAGGATACTGATGAGGTATTACTATACTACTTAGATATAAAATAAATTCTCCAGGAGGTATACAAATTCTAGACTTATATGCACCTAACAACATATCCTGATATACCTACGTCCTTCCATCTACTTAAAGAAGTCATTTTCAGAGTGGAAAATTGTCATAGTGGAGAATTTTAATACCTCTATTAATAGATCAAGTCCACCAAAATGAGACTTGTGCAGAGAACACAATTAACTGACATTGAGAAATTCTTATATTTTTCGAGCACACAATGAAAAATTTACAAAAACTGAGAATATTCTAGGTCACAGGAAGTATAAAGAATGCCAAAACACATCTCTCACACAAATATTTTTCACTGGTCATAATAGAATTAAATTAGAAACTCATAGACAATGGTGTTTGTATCCCTTGCCTCTTAGCCAGAACCAGGTGCCACTTGGTACTGAATTTGCTCCAGTTCTTGGCATGGGTTCTATCTACCATCAATTTCTGATTTAGTGTGCATATATCAAAATGGAACCAGAAAAGTTAGCAGCTGGTTGCAGTGAGAGTTGAGTTAATGCTAACAGAGTCCTGTACTGATGAGCTACTGGAAGATGCAACTCCTTGTCTGCTTCTGTATCATATGGTAGTGGTACCTACTGTTTTCTTCTGTATTGATAGTGGCCTCTACTGTTATTTTCTGTATCCTGCTGTTATTTTCTGTATCAGATGATAGTGAATGCCTACTGTTTTCTGTATCATATAATTAGTGGGCACCTACTATTTTCTTCTGTATATTATAGTTTTATTCTACATCATATTATACTGGGCACCTAATGTCTTGTTTTATATCATATAGTGGTGCACGCCGTATTCTTCTGTGTTATATTATAGTTGGTGCCCCCTATTTTCTTCTGTTTATGACAATTTAATGGGCCTCCACTGTTTTCTTCTGTATCACAAGATGGTAGGCAATGACTTTTATGGTCTTCCTCGGGAACACCCCTCCTCACCTCCATGTTGTTTGTGGTCCAGCTATCAAGTCCAGTATCTCAGTTGTGTATGTCACATAGGCAGAGCAAGTAGGGTGTACCATTAGTGTTAAACATGGAAAATGGCATTGGGACATCATGTAATTCAATCAGCCACTCAAAGCCAATTGTTCCAAATTGATTCAGATGTTCTGAGAGCAGCTTGCCTCTGGCATCAGAAGTTGATGGCTCATCTAACACTTACCAGCCAATACTTCTGTTTCCATCTCTTGGAGAGAGCTTGCCAGAGAAGAAACCAGTAAGAAGGGAAGAGAGTGAAAGAGTGCAAGAGTAAATATTTAGATAGAAGGACAATTTCTCTAAGAGGTATGCCATCGTATTTAGCTTTGGCTAATACTGAAGAGATCATAAGACCTCTTTGTTTCTAGGTCAAATGTTCACTTTCCTATGCTCATTTCCCTCATTTTATTTATCTTATTTTATTTTAATGCTTAGCTATTTCTTCCTAGAAAACATTTCCTCTACCTTCTCAGATTTTTCATAATCTTCTCTCTCCAGCCTCTACACATCAGGCTTTGCCTGAACTTTACTGGGACCATCTCTTCTCCTCTTCCCTTAGTCTTTCAAGGTGACACTATTCATAATTATATCTTTAAATACTATTTATTGGTTTATGATCCCCAAATTTACAATCTATCTAAAATATCTCTAGATTTATGTCTGATAATTGCCTGTTTGATGTTTTCACTTGGCACATGGAGTACATTGTTAAAAAAAGTAACTTAACTTTTAATAACCTTACTCTCTGCTCCTAAATCTCCTCTTGGCCTTCTCTCATCTCATCTCAGCTGTTTCCAATTGATTTTCTCAGCAACATGAGTGTCATCCATGATTCCTCTTTGCCACCCCTGTGTCTACTTCATTAGCAAGTTGTGTCCACATCACTGACCACCACTTACCCAATCTGAATTGACACTGGACCCTCTTAGTCCAGTTCTGCACATGGCAGCCCAACAACTGACCATGAGCTGGCCTGCTCAAGGTCACTCAGGAGTTTTCCATTGTAGCTAAACCCCAAGATGGTACAGCTAGTCTCTCCAGCTCCATCTTATCCCATTCTGCTCTTTTCCACAATGGCTTCTTTTTATTTCCTCATACTGAATCGCTTTTCCTGCATTACACAGGCTTTTCCCTCTGCCTGGAGAGTTGGTCTGTCCCCCATGTCTGCCACTTCTGACCTCCTGATGCCAGCCTTCCATGCTCACTGTTCTGTGTACCTTTTGGGGTAGAAAATATGCAATCTGTCCTGTTTCTTTTTTCTATAACTCTTTACAGGAATAATGATATCTTTGTTTACTTTTTATTGCCTATTCCTCTTGCGACTCTTCTCCATGAGGAAAGGAAGGGTTCCTATTTTATTTACTATACAGCTAGACCCCTAAAATAATGTCTGGTGCACAGTAGGGGCTCAAATTGTAAGCATTTGCTGAAGACAGCAGAATGAAGCACATTCTTATCTGCAATGCATTTGTGGAATAGATTTTCAATGTTAGACTATAAAATTATATTTAAAAACTGAATCATTCCATCTTTACTGATATTTCATGTAACTCTCATCCCCGTTCTTTCACAAAAACCCTCCCAACTTGAATACCAATTACTTTAACAGCTGGGAAAAGAACTTGAACTCATTGAACAAAAGAGGAAAATGATATATTTACATATTATTATTTTCCAGACCCTTTTGTTGCTGTAATGGTGTGATGGATGCCTGGATGCCTATGTGTTGATTCATAGGCTGAAACTTCCCTCAATTCACATTTCAGTGGTCAAGCACACCGCTTCATTTTCTAACATGAATGTTAATCCCATAAGCATTCTTTGTCTTTGAACTGTGCATTTTAAAGCTCAAGATCAAAGAAAGTTCTACCTTCATAAGATGAAATGGGTTGGATCTAGGAGGAAGATTAGCATCTGAAAAGCACTGTTTCTACTTCTGCTTTTCAAATCTAAGGCAATTCTCTTTTGGTTTCATATAAGCCAGCCTGAATTTTAACAACCTATTAATGACAAAAATATGATGATCAATTCTGTCAGCTGATCAAGTCAAATGGCCTGTCCAGCTCATCCCCATAGCTGGTGGCTTCTGACCACCCCAGTTCTAGGATGCATCCTGATACTGGTTAGAACGCATTGGAAGTGCTCTGCTGCAGAGTTCGGTGTTTTTGACCCCCTGGTCCTGAGCCCTAGAAGTGGTGCAAGAAGCTATGTCTCCTTCTTATCCCTGAGCTCAACAGCTTAACATCTGGCATTCTCCTTGCTGTTTTTCCTCTTCCTTTCCTTCTTCAAACTGCCATTTCTTTCCCAACCTACTCCAGTTGAGGTCTTAGTGGAGCTCTGGGGAAGATTGTGAAGATTTACTCAGGGACTCACAGCCTTTTAACATTAAGACTCCCCCAACAAAAGTGTCAGATTAAAGGTATAGTATTCTTTGATCCCAGCTTATCTGTTTGTTTTTAAAGCATATACTTTTTTGATTTAGGTGTCAAATAAACAAGATGGCTTATTTCTTAATTTAATTTGCAGTCTTTAAAAAAACATGTACTTTCTAAGGTTTTGTTGTGGATTTTGAGTTCCGAGTCCAAAAAGTATCTTCATATTGTTCAGTAAGTATCTCTCAAGATGTGGACTATTTGATTGCATAGGTGTTTTAAAAGGTATATCAACAAAATAGTTGTTATCAAGTATAGTTTCCAATTATTCAGTTGTTCAAGAATTTTTTTTTTAACACATGAGTGTTTTATAGGCCTGTTGCTTGGTATCATAAAGGGTTTTCCAATATTGTGAGTGATATAATAATTTTCTTCTAAATTCCCCTGATTCTCTAAAGGAGGCTTATAGCCAGGACTCTCAAAGTTCTTATGGTCAATTTTTCTGTACATGGTGGCTATCTTTCTCAAAGCAGTTGAATTGCAAAACTGCCTGGTGAATTACATACAGGATTTAACATCTCAAGAACTATAAGTTTCATAAAGTCTATTATGCCTCTAGTTATTATAATTCTTTCAAAGTCACTTTATTATTCCTGGTCATTAATATTTATAACCAATCTAGTTAACCTTGTAAAGGCTGTGTTACATCCTTTAAAATATTTAGGCATCTTACACATCTGGAGGCTTCTAAAATTTGTCAGTTCCAAATGTAAAATAAAATGCTCCTAGAATAATGTTTAGCATAGGGGAAACATTATACTTGCTGTTATTGTATAGTAAGTATGAAATTCATAGTTTCTTATGGTAGGTCATCTTAATGTTTCAAAGATTATATATTTATAGAATGTGATGATGCTACTTCTTGACAAAGTTCTGGAAAATATTACTACAGACATTACATTAAATCAGAAAGGCTATATAATGTCATTAATAAAATTAATCAAGGCCATCTGGGCAAGGATATTTTGGAGAAGATGCCAAAGTATTGGTGACAACAGCAAAAGTAGACAAATGGGATTGTACCAAATTTAAAAGCTACAGCTTCTGCACAGCAAAGGAAACACAAAACAGATTAAAGAGACAATCTACAGAATGGGAGAAAATATTTGCAAGCTATATATATGATAAGGAGTTAATATCCAGAGCATAAAAGGAACTCAAACAATGAAATAGTAATAAATTAATTAATAACCTGATTTAAAAATGGTCAAAAAACCTGAATAGGCATTTCTCAAGGGAATACATACAAATAGGCAATAGGTATCAGAAAATATCCCCAACATTACTAATCACTAGGGAAATGCAAATCAAAACCACTATAATATAGCACCTCATACCTGACTAGAATAGCTACACTAAAATAGATAAATTTTGGTGAGAGCGTGGAGAAATTTAAATCCTTATAAATGGTTGGTGCTATTAAATTTGTACAGACATTATGGTGGTATCCTCAAAAAATTAAAAATAGAACAACATATGATCAAGTAATGTCACTGCTGGGTACATATCCAAAGGAAATGAAATCAATCTCTCTGCTAGTTATGCTTTGGATATGAAGTGCCTCCTGAAAAGCTCATGTGTTAGGCAATGCAGGAATGTTCAGAGGTTAAATGATTCGATTATGAGAGCTGTAATCTCATCAGTGAACTAATTCATTTGATGGACTGATAATTTGAGAGGACCAGTATACTGGGTGGTAACTCTGGAAAAGTAGGGAGTGGCTAGAGGAAATAGGTCCCTGGGGACATGGCCCATAACCACGTACAATCATTATGTGTCAGAGGTAAAGATGTTAAAATACAAAGTTGCTAAAATTATTATATAAATTATTTACATGTTTATATACTTTCCATGTATAGTCATACTAAAATATTTTAAATAGAGCAATTTTATAAAATTGCTTTTTGTATCAAAGTAATCACCAAAATAATGAAAACCTCTAATATGTCCATGTTGAGAATAAAGAGACACTTATTTAGCTGTCCTTTGGCCTTTCCCTTTGAGTATAATTACTATTTAAGGCAGAATTTGTGCAGGGCTAGGCTGGGAGGTTAGAGTTGGGGGCACTCAGTTATGTTGGTAGCTCTAACCTGTTTATCTACTTCTGAATCCAAGAATATTACTTTTTGTTTTGTTTTGTTTTATTTTCTAGTCTGGGCATTGAACCCATGGCTTAAATTATTCTTAATGCAGGTTTTTCTCCCCAGTCTCCTCTTTCCTAGATAATTTAACACTCAAAACAAAACCAAAACCAAAACCCAAATGTTGCATCTGTGTTCCCCTATTATGTTTTTACCTTTGTGAGACCAAGATGACTTTTCTCCCTCTTTGGCCAATCTCAGAGTCTAGAACTCCTACCAATATTTGTGGATTGAATGTGTAAATATAATGCAACAAGAAAACTGCCATCAAACACTATTTTTTAATTGTCCTATGAGATTGCACTTTGGTCATACCTACAGAAGTAAAACAAGTCAGGAAAGAAAATTATTTTCTAAAAAACTGAGGAAAAAATCATAGAATCAGAAATCCTAAACAGTATTGCTACAGCAGATGCTATAGTATGCCACCCAGTTCTTCATCTCCTCTTTGCTTCCATTTTCACCTAAATGCATTCACCCAGCTCCCAGGGCTGTTTCCTGCTCAGAGGTCATACCTGAGTCCCTATGCTGGAACTGAACAGATTTGACTCCCCCAAAGCTCCCTGGACAGCCAATCACTAGCCAATAGTGAGAACAAGGGCTTGGCCCCTGCCTTCATCCATGACATCTCTGAAGGGCCAGTCTGTCTCAGAAAGCACCCCCAACAGCCCTGAAGGATCAGCTGGGTCCTCTGTTGTCCCCACACCAACAGCTCAGCTTCTTTTTCTGTTCAGCCTGGATTCCTCCATTCCCTTAAATTTGCTCTTCCCCAGAGCTTTCCTCAGTGAACTTCCCCCATGGAAATTCTAGTCTTCTGTGTTTCTCAGGGAAACTGATGTAACAGGGCTGGTGGTCGGAATAGTCTGGAAATTAAATCTAAAACAGCATCTGGGAACAGGATCACCCATCGGTGACTGATAATAAGGACCATTTCCTGGCAGTAGGTGGAGTAGTCCACGACACACAGTCTGGCATTGTTGCTAAAACTGTCACTGGTGGTGAACTAAGAAGAGATACCAGTGGAAGGAAATTGACTATTGGGTGCAATAGATAAGGTGTTTGAGGGTTTCTATGAAGTGTTATCATGAAGGCAATGGAACTGATGTCTCTGCTGAGCTCCATCCAGGCACTGGAGGAAGAAGATAGAAAGCTGAGATGATGAAGGTAAGCTATGAAGGTCATGGGGCTTTGCCAGAGCTTTTGCAGAGATGCTTACCTCCCTCCACTGCAGGGCACAGCAAGCAAGGGATCTGGTTCTTCATGAGAGCAGTGGCGTGACAATGAAGATGGAGTTCTCAGTTCTTGCTGAGATTGTCTGCTCTGTCAGGATGAGGGCCCTTACAAGGGAGGAGGGGCCCCTGAGGCTTGGGATGAAACATCTGGGACAAAGCACTCAAGAAACTGGAAACTCCTGATTCCCTAGAGCAGACATGACCCACTCCCCCATCTCCTTCCCACTTAAGAAGATGTGACAACATGTTCACCACTTCCCCTCCTGGCTACCCAGTGAATAATTAAGGCTGAATAACAACATAACTCAGGTGGAAGTTCTGGACTGGAGCAAAGACAGCAATATCCAGTCCAGTACATTAAGGAACATTCTTCGAGGATATAAGATTTATTATTTGGAAGGATCTTGGGAGATGGATCTCTATCAAAGGATTGGAAATAGCTATGGCTGATGCTTAGTGACAGAGAAAAATCAGAATTGCAAGGCTGTCATCGAGGAGGGCAAAGATGGATTGACATCCAACAAGGGAATGATTCAATCTATCAATCAAAAGAAATCATCTGAGTGTGGTGGCACATGCCTGTAACCCCAGTGTCTTGGAAGGCTAAGGCAGGAGGATTGCAAGTTCAAAGCCAGACTTAGTAACTTTGAGAAACCCTGTCTCAAATAAATAAATATTTAAAAATAAACAAATAAATAAATATAAAAAGGGCTATGAATGTGGCTCAGTGGATAAATGCTCCTGGTTCAATCCCCAGTACCCTCATACCCCCAAAATGAAACTAATGAGGTTTCCTAGTAGGCTCAAGGCTACTACCCCCATAAAAATTACAACTCTTTGTTTGATTTTCAGATTAATCCAGTCTCCACATCTGGAAATTCTTGACTGAGGAGAGGCCAGGTCACCAGAAGGGGGGTGCCTTGCAACATCAATAGCAATGACTATCATTGTCCCCAGCCCGTCCCCAAGAGAGCCAAAACACATTTAATTGGGTTATAGTACTCAATATTTTGAGGACATTGGACATAGAACCTAGCTTGACCATTAATACTACGGACTTGAAAAGCCATCATGGTGAGGACATATGAGAATCACGTGACAAATAGAATCCTAGCCCCAGTTTGGCTCGTATTTGGTCCTTGGAACTACCAAATGGTCCTTTCCCCAAAAAACAAATATAAAATTGGGATGTACATATTTGGTAGTTGATAGAAATCTAATGTAGGGAGTGCCTTGGGAGAAGAACATGACAGTGAGAAAAACTGAGAAAAGTTCCAAGACTGCCATTCATTCCTTATGTATCCCAGGAAGAATGGCAGAGAAAAGTGCCCATCTCACAGGACATGAGGTTAGCTGTTAAAACCGTGTTCCCACTTAAGTCACCAGTTGGATCCTAGAAAAACCAGCTATTTCCCAGAAGACAACTAAGGCCTGCTTCAAATCCAAACTGGTAGATGTTTCTGGAGCTGGTGTGCTGGGGGTATCATTCTTGCTCATGCAGATTAATTTAGCCCCATATATAGGCACAAAGCCACTGGGTTGGCAAATGCATTCCCCCCACTTCTCTCATAGATGAGGACAAGAAGTGATTCACATTCACATGGGCTTGACTACAGTATTTACTTGCTCCATGGTCATGCTTAAATTTATTTCCCTCTGTCTTCATGTACTCAAAAGGGCTTGGGCCATCTTGGACATTTCTGGAACACAGTTGTTTGCTAGGTTTATGGTACTATGTTAACTAGGTTAGGGGATGGTTTTGACACATATGTTGGAGAATTTAGAAGGTAAGAGATAAATCCTACCAAGATTTTGGCACTTGACAAGTTAGTGAATGTTTTAGGAGACCATTGCTCCAGGAAATTCAGGAAAATCCCCTGAAAATAAAGAGTAAATTATTGTAGCTTGTACCTACCACTGCTGTAAAGGAAAAATAATGCCTCCTAATCCATGTCAGGTTCTGAAGCTAGCCTATTCTATTGTTATAATGAAAGCTGAGAGCATTGTGAGGGGCCCAGAATAGGACTTGGCACCAGGTGCAGGCTGTAGTGTGAGCATTCCTGATGATTAGGCCATACATCCTTGCCCCCTTATGGGATGAGATATCTCTGATAGTAAAGGATGTAATGTGATATTTATGGCAAGCTACAGTGGAAGAATTACAACATAGACTTCTTTCTGGGATTTTGGAATAAGGCCATGACATCTGCAGCAGAGAACTATATGCCATTTGAAAAGCATTTTCCTAAGTTCTACTTGGTCTTAGTGGAGATAAAGTACTGATCATGGGATATCAAGTAACCAGGAATTCCTGTGGCCAAGAATTCCCATCATGACCTAATCTCTGTGAGGCCTTCCATGACATAATGTCAGGGGGCCCAGCAGCAATCCATTGTAAGCTAAAAGTGGTGTACCAGGGTTTGGAGCAGGCAGAGGGATACAGCAGGCTACAGGTACAGGAGACTCGGAATCTATGTCACTCACCACTAATGTACCTGCACCTGTTCCCAGCTTATCCTGCTTTCTGGCTACCTGGGGGTGTCCCTTATGATCAGCCTATGGGGAAGAAAAGGCCAAGTTTGATTTAAGGGTGGGTTGGCCCAATGTGTTGGTGCAAACCATCAAAAGCTTGCTGCTTTTCTACAGCCCCAACTGGGGTGATCCTGAAAGATGATCATGAAATGAAACTTCTTCAAGCATAAGACTACAAGTAGTGCATTGGCTCATCCACTTATAGAAATAGAAATCATATGAGTTAGAATACACACAGTCCATGGATGGTAGTAGATGACTAAGCTGGTCCATTGGGGCCTGGAAGAGGGGAATTTGGAAAGACAGAATTCAGGGAAAGAGGTTTGTGGATGAGTCTTTTAGTCACAAGGGACTCTTTGTATTCCCCTTTGTAACTTTGTCAACACTCTTTGGAGTGTCCACTTCAGAGGAGGCATCAAAAAGTCAGAATGTCCCTCATCACCCACTCCAGTTCCCCCACCATGGACTCTTATAGAGTATCCCAAAATGGTGTGGGATCAAGATCATGCATGGGCCCAACAGCAAGGGCTTCCTTCAGCAAAGCTGATCTAAAACTACCCATGACAGATACCAGTGCTGAACCTGGAGACAGTGCCATCCTTCAATAAGACCAAGAAGCCACTCAGTGGCCAGCTGATCACATCATATTGACTGGAACAGACTCCAATGCTGGGAGTGGAATATTCTGTCTATAAGACCTCAGCCAGCATTTCTATACAAGGACTTATAGAGCATTTGCTCCATTGATGTGGGTCTCTCCATGAAATGGCAGTGAATCCAAGTGACCCTCTATTCTTATCCTATATTGTATTTCCAAGGAGCTACCAGATTGAGGAATCCTTCCAATTTGCTATTGGGATCCCCCCTTGGAGACCTCTTGGAGGAGAGGGAATACTTCAGGATGCTCAATCAACATCTTCATGGTGCTGCTTTGTGGTGGAGAGAAAAATCTGTCTCAGAGCCAAGGCCGAGTGTGGAAATGGTCATGTTTTCTAGCATCACTTTTTATGACCAGTTGGAACATGTGAGCTTCCCATTCCTACTACCATGGGCTCTGTGTACCAAAGTCCGTTCTCAGTGAGGAATTCTTCTACCAGGGAGCACAACATTAGTTCCATTAGTCTTCAAACTGCTTTCAGACCATTAGCCCCATGACAAGATACCACTAGGAAGAATAGGGTGCACCATTCTGACAACAGCTGTTAGGAAGAATATCTTTGTCACCCAGGTAGACCAACAGGGCATTTCTGGGTGTTCTCCTGTTTTGACAGTAAATGAACAGGTGCCACAAGTGTACTGGGCTGATAAGGATATGGTGATAAGCTCAGACCTCTCAGAGATGGATGTCAAAGTCACTTCACCAGGTTGGCTACCTCGACTAGCAATGGTGTCATCTGACAGTGAGGGGAATCTTGAGTGGGTAGTTGCAGGTAGTAGTTGATAGAGAAAAATGATAAGTATTAGTTGCAATCCTGAGGAACAGCTCACAAGTAGAGGCTGTAGTTCATTCAATTAGCCTTCTTTTAGTAGCCTTCTCAGAAAAGAGACCAATCAGAATCCCAAATTAGGTATATGAAACAAGAGAATCTGAGTGATGGACTCCAACAGTTTGCTGCCATGGTCATTCTTGAGAACTAAGATACTCACTTCTTAGCTAAGAATAGCAATAATAGCAGAAGACAAGAATGACTGTCGACTGCTGAGTTGCCTTACCTGGGCTACATCTATCTAATGTCAGATCAAGGTACAGGTGCAAAATTCCAGCCCTTCCTTCAATTTGGGATACAGCCTGGAGGTCCATCCCAGCTCTATCACATCTACATTGCTATTTGGCATTTCCTTTGGTTCAATTTCACTGCCTTCTTTCTCCTGCAGGTGTTTTTATTGAAGGTGTGCTTAAGTGAAAAAACTGGCATGTAGATTGCAGCTCAGAGCCTGGTTCCTGGGGATCCTGTCTAAGCAATTGCTCTTGGAAAGATAGGGGCACAGTACGATCAGTCCCACTGATGGACTTCCCAATAGAATACTGTTCAGCTTTATCTTAAGCCAGGTTTTCCAGAAGCAGAGCCTCAGATGAGGACTCTTGTATAGATAATTTATTAAGGAAATGCTCTCAAGATAAATTAATCAGCAACCAGGAAAGCAGGCTAGGCATGAGAGATGAGAGAGAGAGAGAGAGAGAGAGAGAGAGAGAGAGAGAGCGAGCGAGCGCCAGACAAAGACATGGGCTGAATCCCAAGGCAAGTCTCCAGAGAAATGTGGAAAATTACTGGCCATTCAGTAGCCAGTTAATATTTAATATACCATCTTTGTAAGGGAGACCAACATTATGGCAGTGCCATTTATACTGTATGGATATAACCTTTAGGCTTGACTATTTATAAAGAAAGAGTTTAGAAAAACCTTAAATTAAAATAACTCATGAAATCTGTGCTTAATCAAACAGAGAATAAAGTAGCCTGTTATCTAATTTATCAAAACTTTTGTTTTTTTATACTGAAACTGAAATTTTCAGCAAATTAACTCAATTCCCCCCCCCCTTAAAAAACAAAACAAAATAAAACAAACTTTAATTTGGCTAGGCCCTAAAAAGAGCACTTAACTAAATTCTAACTCTGAGAAAATTAAGAACAAATTTTAAGAAAGTTATTTGAATGTATCAGCTAGGCTGAACTTTTTAGTTGCAAGACTCTAAATGAAAGATTTAAAGCCAAGAGAATTCTTGAGGTAAACATAATTAAGGTTCTTATCAAAAGTACATATGCAATCTTCTGATTGCCTTGACAGTTTATTAAAAAAGTTTCAGAGGTCTTCAGGGCCATGATTCACTTCTACCCTTATCGTTACCTTTTCTTCAAAATTGGGATGGGATGATTTAATGTGACTTTCAAATGGTGCCAAAATATACATATTCAAATGCACTCTATGTTTCACCAAGATTAACATTTCAGAATATTTGATATAAAGGTTTCATTAAGACCTAAAATGTTAATGAAAGGAAAAGTTTCATAGGAATTTTAAACAGTTATTTGATTTTCTTGTTGTTGTTGTGGCTAAATTCTACCATCAGAGATCGTCAGCTGCAGAGAACTTAAGCAGGGTTTGCTATTTGCATCCTGGAATGTGCACACCACTCCTCAGTAGCTGTCTCTGCATGCAGAGAACATTCTCAGCTGGAGCAGAAATAGCTTCAGCCTGGAATCCCCTTCGTGGTTAGGGATTATTCATGGGGCTGTTTTAGAGGATTGGAGAAGCCAAGTAACCGTTTTAACCATTCAAAGCCATTCTCTGAAGTTCTTCCCTTATTTCCTGTCAGTGCTGGTCAAGATAAGAGGTTATGTGTCTTTTTTTTTTATGATAAGGATGATGGGGACAACTATTTACTCGGAATTCAGAAACTTTGTAAATGCCTTTTATGGACTTAATGCCTCCTTTTACAAATGAAGAAACAGGCATTAGAAATTAAGTAATCCACAGGAGATCATGTGGCTAGAACACAGCAATCTGACTTCACAGCCTAAACTTTTCACCATTTATTGTTACAAAACTGTTATACTTTTCAAAGACATTTCCCAAGAAAAAGTAAAAATTTAAAAATTGAGTTAAAATAGTCATGAAGGTGAAGCTAGATTTCAAGGTATCCCTCACTTCCTCTTCCACTGCCGTAATTCATTTTCCATGGCAAAAAGGGCAATTCTTACAAATAATAAGTAGGACTGCACAGCTTTTATGTCATAAATGTTCCAGGGGCTTCCTTCTACCGTAGGACGAAGCACCAATGCCTTTGATCGAAAGAGAGCCCTCCCTAAGTCCTCAGCCTCACAGTTCCTTGAGGATATGCTACACACCAGGCATCCTCAAGTCCAGTAGATGTTGACATTTCAAGGGATTTTGAGAGAAGTCTGGAGACCTTTGCAAAGTCACAAGTTAATAAATACTCCTGTACCAATCTTCCCATAAAATTCTCTATAGCACAACACATGAAATTAAACAGACATTGGAGTCTATAAGGACAAAAATATAGTGGGGGATAGATTCTATAATAAGAACATCATGAATTTTTCTGGCTCTGTGGCGGTCCAGAGAAGAATAATGCCAGAGAGATGCTGATAAGGCTTAGAGAAAAGGAGGAAGGATAGAACGAAACATGTGGGGAGGCTCAGGCAGGTTTCTGAAGCAAGGCGGACATCTTCAGTGCTCTGCTGCGTTGCGGCCCCCCCAGGGGAAGCCACAGCAATGATGGGCACAACTGGGAGGCAGCAGCGGGGTCACGATGGGCCACGGAGTAAAGACTAGAAAAAGAACTGCAGCCCTTCCAAAATACACAGCACTGAACAGATTGGACACCACTAATAATTCAAGGTTAGCATTTAATTTCCACATTTCTTCTAACAGCAATTTAGTTTAATGACCAGAAAGTGTATTTTTTATAGGACAATATGTGACAAATTTATTTTCAGTATTTTAAATGCAAGCTTAGCCAGCATCATTTGGAAACTTGTACTTGTGAATCTTTAGAATTGTATATCTAACTACACTGAAATACTACTTTTCATTTGGCTTTGAAAGAAAATCTCAAATTCTAGAACCTATAAAACTAACCCCAATTTGAACCACTAGTTCTGAAATTCCTTAAGTATGCCTCTTTGTTCCTCATTGTAAAATGTTTTCAAGAAACAAACAAACAAACAAACAAAACAACAACAAAAAAAACCCAAAGTAAATGTGGTACATTTTGAAGTTTCTTTTGTACTAGTGAGTTACTCCATCCAGTTGATGAATCATTCAGGCAATTGAGTTACATTTTCCCTTATTATGGTTCTGTATTACTTTCTTTAAAAATTTATGTTTTCCAAACTATCACATATTAGGAAACACAGAAAAGGGACCTACAAGTTCAGTAAGCAAAAGCACTAGCACATCTTTTCTTTTACCCTACTTATTTTACTTTTTTAATGAATTTTGAGCAGCACTTAAGTCTTTTTTCAGATTTGGGAAGGGAAACATTCCTCCTATGGTGCAAGAACAGTTAGGAGCCAGGTTGATATTTTGCTCTTGTTTTGCTTATTCCCACGTGATAAAACCACTTGACTTTTGGTCTCATTAATTTCAGTCTATTTCTTAATATCCCTAACAAAACTATCAATATACTCTAAAACAAAAATAATTTTATCACAAAAATTTAGAGTAGAATTAGAAGAAGTTGATCTTAAAGATTATACTTTGCCTAAACTAACTACAGTATACAACTTAAATGTCTAATAATATGGCAATGCTACCATATTTTACAAAATGAAAATATGAGAAATATGTGATAATGCTAAAATATGTAGCATTTTAGTAATCAGAATAATCTAAAGAGCTGAAATGAGAAGCTAACTTAATTTTGTTAAAATCAAAACATATTTATTAGAAATAATTAATTTGTTAGCTTAAATTTAATTTAAATTCATCAAGTAGTTTTTCTACCTAGGAAGGAAAACAGATCAAGAAACCCTATTAATTCTTTGTTTTTTAAGTTATACTTTGAATTATACAAAATCCAACTTAAAACGATTACTTACCTTAGAAATTTTGACAAACACACGAGAATTAGTGACAGCTGGCCTGAGTTCTACTGGAGAGAGAGTGTTTCAAACTTTTCCATTACTTACAGGACGAGAAGGAAGGAGTTGGGCTTTACCAACTAGCCAGGGAGAAAAGGCGCTCACGTGTTTGGCTTTGGCTAGTGTTTCAGCCGCTGGTACTAGCAACAGGCCCTTCTAATTTTACTCAGTGACATAAACAACTCAGGCCACACTTGAAATTGTTCGGGAACCACTTCCAGCATGCAATTCTCAGTGTGCCCAAAACAAAACAAAACAAGCCCAAACTGTTCTTACAAAACCAACATTCCTACATTTAAACCCTGAATTATGACTGTTTCATTTAATTATAACTTTCTAAAATAAACTTTACCTTAAATGAATAACGAGAAACTTCTGAGACTAGTTTCTGGCAGAATCTAATGTTGATAAAATATGAACAATCATTTCTAGTTAACATACAGTGTTTAGAACTTGGGGACTTTATTAATATTATATGTGTACTAATCTCATCCAAAGAAATTGCAAATTATCAAACAATAGTCACTCTTTAAAAATCACTTCCCTTGCTGAGTGCAGTAGTATAGGCCTGTGATCCTGGTGATGAGGGAAGATGAGGCAGGAAGACTGCAAGTTTGATGTCAGCCATAAAACTTAGTCAGCCCTGTCTCAAATTAAAACAAAACAAAATAAAAAAAAGTGCTGGGGATTTAGCTCAGTAGTAGAGTTTCCCTGGGTTCAATCTCCAGTAACACAAGCACACCCCCCCAAAAAAAAGAAGAAAAGAAAAAAAGAAAAATAAATCACTCCCTTTTGCCTCTTTTTAAGTGAAAAAAGTAGATATTTGAGCAGAAAAATCTAAGTAATGATTACCATAATAAAGAAAAGGTAAATGAAATCTGTGTTAAAAGTATGACACTTATTCTTCAGCCCACTAACATTTATATTACATTTAACAAAGTATGTGAATGTAATTATGTGATCTTAAATTGTCTTTAAGAAAAATTAACTCATCCAGTTTTTATAAGGGGCAAATAAAATAAATATCAAACATTTGGATACTCTTAATTTTTTTATTTTGCATTATTTTAATGGAGACTTGATTGCAGCATGAATTGAAACAATCTAAATTATGTATTTGAAATTTACCTTTTTAGAACTAAAACTTGAATATAAGCAGCAATGCAGTGATCATCCACATGCTTAATTTTTATTTTATTTTCTTCTTGGGGGGACTTTTTCTTTGGTTTATTCATACTCTAACTTCTCTTGAAATTTGATGCTTCTATCACACCAACAGCTGCAGGCCTTAAATTAAAAGCTGGTACAGCTTTAATTAATTATATATTTATAAGGTGTTTAAAAAATCTTTTATGAATTCTCAGCACATTATTATATCTTCCGTATGGCAATTTGGTTAGATACAAAATTATAACATAACTGTAAATTCTTAACAACAAAAAATGGTGTACTGAACAATGATGATATGAAATGTAATTTTATATCAGTATGTGTCTGAAAAGTAAAAGTTTGAACTCTATATTCTGATATTTGAATTCAAAATCCTAACTTTATATGCTGATTGAAATGTCACTTATTTAAAGGTAACATATCAAGGGACCTTGTCATCAATCAGTGAATCGGGTTTGTAACAATGAACTTTTCAATATTTGGGGGATGCATTATAAAAACAGTCAAGATTTCTGTGTGATTTCCACTCTCATTTATAGATTCACTAAATACTATCAACATTACTTTTAGTATTGCAGGAGAATGATTTAAATCAGTTTTAATTTTATAGGTATGTTAGTCAGCTCTTTGTATCTATGGCAAACTACCTAAGAAAAACAACTTAGAAAAGGAAAAAGGTTGATTTTGGCTCATAGTTTCAAGTCCATGGTCTGGTTCTATTGCTTTGGGCCAGAGGTGAAGTACCACCATGGCATTAAGGGCATCACAAGTAGCTAGGAAACACCTCTCTCTCTCTCTCTCTCTCTCTCTCTCTCTCTCTCTCTCTCTCTCTCTCACACACACACACACACACACACGGAGATCTCACATTCTAAGTTTCCATCACCTCCCAATAATGCCATCAAATTATGAATCCACCAATCCTCCAATGGGTCAACCCATTGATGAGGTTAAAGCCTTCATGATCCAATCGCCTTCTCAAAAGCCCCAGCTCTAAAAACAGCTGTATTAGGGAACAAGTGTTACACATATGAGCCTTTTCAGGGAAGGTTTTAGATTCAAACTATAAACAGGTTAGTTTAAATGATTACATCAAGTCCCACCAGCAGTGTATAAGTGTACCTTCCCCCCACATCCTCACCAACACTTATTGTTGTTTGTCTTCATAATAGCTGCCATTCTGATTGGAGTGAGATGAAATCTTAGAGTCGTTTTGATTTGCATTTCTCTAATTGCTAGTGATGATGAACATTTTTTCATATATATGTTGATTGATTGTATATCATCTTCTGAGAATTGTCTGTTTAGGTCCTTGGTCCATTTATTGATTGGGTTATTTGTTTGTTTGTTTTTTGGTGTTTAGCTTTTTGAGTTCTTTATATACCCTAGAGATTTGTGCTCTATCTGATGTGTGAGGGGTAAAAATTTGCCCCCAAGATGTAGGTTCTCTATTCACCTCACAGATTATTTCTTTTGCTGAGAAGAAACTTTTTAGTTTGAATCCATCCCATTTATTGATTCTTGATTTTAATTCTTGCACTATACGGGTCTTATTAAGGAAGTTGATCACATGATGGAGATTAGGGCCTACTTTTTTTTCTATTAGATGCAGGGTCTCTGGTTTTATTCCTAGGTCCTTGATCCACTTTGAGTTGAGTTTTGTGCATGGTGAGAGATAGGGGTTTAATTTAATTTTATTATTTTATTGCATATGGATTTCCAGTTTTCCAAGCATCATTTGGTGAAGAGGCTATCTTTTGTTCAGTGCATATTTTTGGCAACTAATATAAGATAATTGTAATCTTGTAGGTTAGTCTCTGTGTCCTCTATTCTGTACCATTTCCATATGGCTGCAAATTAGTGCAGCCAATATGGAAAGCAGTATTCAGATTCCTTGGAATATTGGGAATGGAACCACCATTTGACCCAGCTATTCCTCTCCTCAATCTATACCCATACTACAGGGACACAGCCACACCAAAGTTTATAGCAGCACAATTCACAATAGCTAAACTGTGGAACCAAACTAGATGCCCTTCAGTAGATGAGTGGATAATAAAATGACATATATACATAATGGAATATTACTCAGCAATAAAAGAGAATAAAATCATGGCATTTGCAAGTAAATGGATGGAGTTAGAGAAGATAATGGTAAACGAAGCTAGCCAATCCCCAAAAACCAAATGCTGAATGTTTTCTCTAATATAAGGAGACTGATTTATAGTGGGGTAGGGAGGGGGAGAATGGGAGGAATATATGAACTCTAGATAGGGCAGAGGGGTTGGAGGGGAAAAGATGAGATATGGGGTTATTAATGATGGTGGAATGTGATGGACATCATTATCCAATGTACATGTATGAAGACATGAATTGGTGTGAATATACTTTGTATACAACCAGAGATATAAAAAATTTATGCTCTATATGTGTAATATGAATTGTAATGCATTCTGCTGTTATATATAAATAAAAAATTATGAAAAAATGAAAAAAAGCGATTACAATAAGATTTTCAAAGTTTTAATGCATGTCTAGCTTACATTTGAAACTCATATACACATACTAGATATGTATTCAATGAAATCATAACATTTTAAGCTGTAAGAGATGTTAATGAAAACCTAGTCTAACACTCAGTAGGTACAAGTAAGTATTCTGTGTTACAAAGGTAATAAAGCATGGTCAAAGTGGCTTTAGTACCTCTTGGGTATTTTGTGTTCCACCTCTGCTGACTTCCAAGCACAGCCAGAGTACCTCTGAGGTACATTCTAGGGTTCACCTCATTCTCCCTCTGCTCCTATTCCTGATATCACACTATAGTCCTTGGTGAGCTCTGTCCCCTTCTGGCTCCTCTCCTTCTAGTCTCTTATCTGCCTGGGCATAGGTCACCCTGTGGCTGGCTATATAGCTTAGGAGGTTTGGTTGGAGAGTTCATTTTCAGAACTAATGAAAACAGGGAATTTTTGGTAGTGATGTGGTCAGTTTTGGACCAATCCATTTTACTTTTGACATGAAGTAGGAGGTAAAGTCCTCCATGGAGAAAGTGTGACAGTAGGGAATGAGATAGTTCAAATCTTGAAAAAACCATAGAAGTTTAAAATACTTGCTGTGAAGGCCAGGTTTTAAATTCAGTAGTGAAAATTATCAGATCAGCTAAAGTTGAATACAGATGCTTCTTTACCTAGGATGGGTTGCATCCCAATAAACTCATGGAACGTTGAAAATATGGCTGATTAAAAATATGGTAGGTCAAACCTGCCCATCATCCTATTTTTTGCAACAGAGGGCACTGCAGTGTGGTTGCTTCTCCTTGTGACCACAGGGCTGACTGGGAGCTGTGGTCACTGCTGCTGACCACGACAGCGAGGTGGAATCAGATTTCCTGGAATTGAAATTCCATGCAGTTTCTAATGAAGGCAAGGCACTTTTGCACTATTATATATATAAAAAAATTCTAACTTTAACCATTTGTTGAGTTGAGATATCATAATTGAACCATCAAGTTGAGAATTCTCTGTACATGGGAGCCGTGATTTAATAGTTTTCATAATATTATATAGGTTGTATGTCCCTAATCCAAAATCCAACATGCTTCAAAGTGCTCTTTGAGCACTGGATTGTCAGAGTAATGCTCAATCAGTAAAGTCTATGCAAACGTTCCCAAATCTGAAGAAACTCTAAAATCTGAAACACTTTCCATCGAAAGCATTTGAGATAAGGGATGCTCAAACTGTATGATAATTGTAGTCATAAGTTCTTGTGATGAACTCCCCTCAAACTATGTGAGATGTTCCTACAAAACAAAATTCCTGGTCTCCCCAAACTTGCTCTTCTGTCCATCTTTTCCTTCTTGGCCCCCCACAATGTCAGGGAAGATAGACTTGGGAGTCTCCCTCATTCCTCAGGCAGCCAGTCACTAAGTCCTGGGAATTCCCTTCCTGTAACTTCTGCTCTTCCTGCTCTTTCTACAGTGTTCCTGCCTGGCTGTAGGGATGCATCTTCTCTGGTTTGTTTGTTGTTCCAGCCACATGCCCACCCCCTTGTCTTCCTGCCTCCTACAGTCCTGGGGACTGCCAGAAAAACCTCAGGAACAAGTAATTCTGTCCACATCACTCCTCTGCTTAAAGTGCTTCAGCATGTCTCCAGGAGACGATACCAAGTTCTTGATCCGACACACATGCCTTTAAAAGGGATTGGGGTTGTCCGTCTCTGGGGCCTCTTGTCCTCTAGATTCTGTGAGACAAATGTCACACATACTACTGTATTATTACTGACTTTGTCTTTGACTAAAGATACCTCCCATCTCTTTTTGCTGGTGAACTGCTATTTAATTTTTTGAAGCTTGCTTAGATATCACTATCAGCTTTCTACATGTCTTTTCAAATACAAATATAATTATTTGTATTTGCATTGCCATCACTTGTTTATGTACCTGTCCTCTGCTAGACTAGCAGCCATCAGCAAGGGGCTACATATAGTGAGCCCAAAAAGGGGTTAAACTCTGAATAATTACACCAGGCTTTTCAGTGTTTTTTTTTTTTTTGTGTGTGTGTGTGTGTTTTTTTTTGTGGGTGTGTGTGTATGAATTTCATAGAGTATCTTAAAAAATAGAGCTAACATAAGATCCAGAGGACATTACAGGAATTATCCAGAAGAGGTCAGTAAACAGCAGGTGAAAGTGTGTTTTTCAGGATGACTTAAATGTGAAATCAAATTAATTATTTTGTAATTTGATAAACTAAGATTTTAAAAAAATACCATGTCAAGTATTTCTTCTTCAGTTGAAGTTACAATCCTCAAAGTAAGTATAAGCAAAATGAGTGACCAGCGACTCTACACCTGACCGAAAACTTCAAGTCTTCATTTGGTTGTTATTACATGGATGATTCTCACCCATATTCTTTGGATATTTTAAAATAGGATCAGCAAACATACACATTTTAACAAAGACAATTCTGACTCCCTAGATGTTTAGTAGATTATTAAAGGTGTGTGTTATACGGCTTTTACGGTATTTTGAGAAAAATTTACTTAGTATAAAGGGGTAATTTAACATTCTCAGAAAAGGGAAAAAACACATGGAATCTTTGTGATTTTAGAAAAATAGAACATGTAATAAATTCTCAGAGGAAAAGAAAACAGATTTCAGAAGAGAAAATGGAGTACTGGGTTAGAGTTGTGGCTCCGTGGTAGAGCACTTGCCTAGCACATGTGAGGCACTGGGTTTGATCCTCAGCACCACATTAAAAAATAAATAAATAAATAAAGTTATGTCCATCTACAACTAAAAGTATATATATAAAGAAATAGAGTACTAACTGAAATTTCATAATATCATGCTTTATTATTAGCAATTGCTGAATTGGGTCATAATATCCTAAAATTATTTCTCCATGAAGATATGACTTTGCATAATTTATAGGTAGCAGATGTTACAACTCCATCAAGTATTGACTTCTTGGGTAGCGATTCTCGTTTTAGGCAGGGAATGGAAGTGTGGCATGTGCATATTAGAACCACAGGAAATACATTAAAAATAAGGATCAAAGTAGAACTTGCACATGTTAAGGAGGAAATTGATCAGAAGGGCTCATAATAAAAACCCTGCTGTTTCTGCTTCTGCTCGACCACCTTCATCTGCACTTGTGTGAGGTCCCTACTTAGATCTTCCTTTTTATAACCTTTAAAAGACTTCTTATTGCTGTATCTCAGTGTCGTAACTTTGGACATTATCCATCAGTTTAGTTCATGTTCCTTATCATCTAGGGCACAATATGCCTTCCTCAGCATATCCTAGCTGTATGTCAGCTTTTATTAATTTAATCTACTATTTGTAATTAATTCCATTTTTCTTCACGAAATTCTCTTGCCTTCATTTTCTAATTTATATATTTTCTGTTATGCTTGGATCTTAACTTTCTTGCGCTACCAAACTCCATTTCCTTTATTTTCTAACTGTCTTCCTTTTTACTTCTTGCATTCACCACCTCTATCATATCCTCAAGTTCTGGCCCAGTTTCCAATAATAACACCCATTGTCCATGATATCCTTTTTCTCCAGCATCCGTGTGCTTGGGGCTTTTCTGTCCCATTCTGGTGGACTGAGCCTTTGCAGAGCTGCAATCTGGATTGGTGTCACTCTTCTGAGCTGAGCTAATTACTCCCAGAAGTTTCTCTCATGATTTTGCATTTACTCTCTTGCCATGATGAAGTCCACCCTCAAATAATTATTCAGGAAGAGTGTTTGAGTCTTCTTATGACTGGAAAGTTATCGATTCTGCTCTCTAAAATAGGTTAATATCATTTTCAGTTAGCCTAGAATTCTGGATTGAAGTAACTTCCTACTGAAATCTTTCCCCAGTAACATCTATACTCAGGACATTCTGCAAAGCCTAGCAAATACTAGTGGCTTGGGAGGCTGAGGCAGGAGGATTACAAGTTCAAAGCCAGCCTTAGCAACTTAGCAAGGCCCTAAGAAACTTAATGAGGCCCTGTCTCAAACTAAAAAATAAAAAGGACTGGGGACGTGGCTCAGTGGTTAAGTGCCCCTGGGTTCAATCCCATATTAAAAAAAAAAAAAAAATCTTGCAAAGAAGTGTAGTTCTAGTCTGACTTTCTAGTTTGTACTGAGTAAGATATATTACTGTGTAAATATATCTCTGCCTATATCTTGGTAAAAATCAAATTAGCCTCAATTTATTTCCCTTTACATTCATCTGGCATTTCATATATCTGCATGTGATCAAAGAGGATATAATATGCATTTATAAAACATAAGTACATTTATTCTTATTGCAAAGTAGCAAAGGTCAATAATACTCAAGACACAGTCATAAATGTTCCTAAAATTTCTTTACTGTGATCAGAAATTTCTGATCAAGGATTACAAAACAGATGATGGTAGAAATTTTGTAAAGAAGAATAGGTGATATAAAATAAGTTTGAAGGAAGAGAGCAGGATCAATAAAGAGAATATTGGAGGTGTGGATATGGAGGAAGTCTGGGGGATCTGTACCCCAGGAATTTGAAGAACACCAACCACTGAAGATTTGTGACAATGCTGCTCATTTACATAAGGGAAACTTACTCTCTTTCTGAGAATTCTCCTTCCATTGTACAACGTTCCTGGACTCTTTCTATAACCTTTACTCATTTCTTCCTGTGGAAAGTGGATGTTTACCTCTCATCAGTGAACTGGAATGGGAAAGTGTACCTGCATGGCACAGCTCCTGTCTCTTCAGGGACCTGACTTCATGCTTGCAGAGGGTGCACGTTTTGCATTGATCTTTCGTGCTGAAATGCAGTCATTTAGAGGTTACCTGAGATGCTTCAGCTGCCTGAGGTCAGTGAGTCCTTGTGCACGTGTACCCTTAGAAAGTCTATTACTGCTGCACGCAGAGGATACATTCTTTAACAGCTCTCTTTATTACAAAGTCATAGCCTCATCTGCCACTTTCCTTGGCCTGTCTCAGAATGTGGGCAGTAAATAGAAATATGATTTTTCTCAATCCTTTCAAACTAGGAAACAAAACAATCAAAAGCAGCATTTAGCAACTACAGACATTTTGTAGAGGATCTGTTATATAGTAAGGGCTATTCAATATTAATATGTAGCCTTCTCTAACCCTCCCTTCCATTCTTGCCCAGCATCCTGTTTTCTTGCAAGGTTGGTGCCCTCCTACTAAGTATCCCCCCAGTACTCAGGGCATTCAGCATAGACTGATTCCTAGCTGTTTACTTGTCTCTCTCCTGGTGATGGTCACGTGAGTTTAAGTTTGACCTCAAGGATTGAATTTTGATGCATATATTTCCTTAGCCTCTAGATACTCATTAAATTTTGCTAAATGAATGGATTGATAAATAAGTTGTTTCCTCTACTTAAGTAGCTTTCTTCCAGCTGAGAAGACAGCTAAATAATTACTGAACAATGTGGTTAGTATTACAATCAAGGTATAATCCAATGGCTATCAAAGCACAGAAAGAAAACCTTAACTCTATTTGAAGAGATCAAGTGGTAGTTAATTTTCTGTTAGCACAAACCATCATTAACTCATCCACTTAAGTTTTCCAATGTTTGAATGTTTTAAATGTATTTAATATATTGATTTTCATTTCCTTTATTGTTAATGATGTTGAACATTTTTTCATATATTTTCTGGCCATTTGTATTTCTTCTATATATTACATAGCTATAACTTAATAAATTGCTGGGAGCCATTAGCCAAGCAGGTATGACAATTTCCTTGCCAGCGTACCCCATGTTGCTGACATGTTGCAGTGACATTGAATGTAGGTTACCTTGCTCAAGGACCAAGGCAGATTAGGGTGTTCCCGGTTTTAAGATAATCGTGTTTAGGGCGTTCCCAGTTTAGGTTCCAGGTTTAAGGTTTAAGATTATTCCTGCTGGGAATAGGGCGTATCCTGCTGCCTGAGTTCCCCTTGAGTTCTCACGGGATTCAGACAGTATATTTTGGGAGATAGAAGCCCAGTGGAGGGGGATTTGGGAAGAGAACGTGGATTTCCCCAGAACGTGATTGTAGACGGCTGGTGTGAGTGCGGGAATAAAGAGTTGCTGTTTGAATCTACAAGCTGTGTGGTGGCTCGTGATTGTGTGCCCAGCCAGACTGCGGCAATAAATGTATAAAAGTCAATACATATTGAGGGATATGCCATTCTTCTAAGTGATATGATTTTTATTAACTTACCAGGAAGTTGAGAGATCAACAACCCAAACCTGGAAAATAATCTACCAACTTAGCTCCTTGAAAAGAAGACTGCAAGAGGGAAGGAAATGCCACATACTTAGAGCTTGTTAGACACCTCCCTGGTGGCCTCTTGGAACACAGATACAATTCTGAAATGAAACATTGCACATGCTTTAGGGAATGGAGGTAGATGCGAGGCTGGGTTAATCCATGAGTAAGAGCTGGGATAGAGAACCTGAGGTAGATATTCCAATTCAAAGGCAATCTTCCCTCAACAGGAAATCTGATTCCCTTCAATATACCCCTCAACCTTGACCTTCCTACTTCTGAATTTAATCTTTGTGTCAGTGACTTAGGCTCAGCCTCCTAGATCTGATGGTCTTTTCTATTTGACAGCTTGACCAGTATCTTCTATTCTGATTCTGATAAAAAACTACATGATTATTAGTTTAAAATTTTTTCTTACTTTCTTTCTCCCTAGAGATCATAAAAACAAATGCTCAGAATCCCAGGCGTTGGAGTCAGCTGAGCTTTAAATAGCTGTTTAACTTCTCTTAGTGGCTATATAATGTAAGATAAGTTATTTATTTTTTAATGGTCAATTTTCTCCTATTACTGTGGGGGAATCATACCATCTCCCATTTAAGTTTAGTAAAATAATTAAATGAGATAATGTATAAAAGGTACTTGACACATAGTAAGACATACATTCAATGATTAGCTATTATTACAGTAATGCTTAAATTTTCAAAAGAAATAAGATAGATAAATAATAGATTATAATGCAGGTAGCCTTTATGATAAAGATATTTTGACTTCCCTACTGAGTGATATGCCTAATCTGATAACGGTAGTTTGACTTAATGTTATACCTGATCCTTCATGTGCTCAATTAGTAATTAACTCTCATAGGCAGACTATAGGATAGCACTTTTATAAAATCAAACCAAGTTATTTTTTTCTTTTTTTCTCCTTATAGTTTAGCTTTGGAATCAAAATCATCTGTCAATAGCTGCTCTTGATATGATGTTGGCAGGTTGACGACCTTGACCAACACACAGGGATGTCTTTACCCTTTGGGAGGTAAAGATGCTGGAATTCCCATGCAGATGAATCTGACTTGCTTCTGAACTTTGTCCCTCCCACTCAAGTCACCTCCTGAGAGTCCCTGTGCTCCTGACCTCTATTCCTCACCTAGTGAGAAGTTTTTAGAATTCTCTTCTCTCAAAAGGTGTTTTACACCGAACATGAGTACTTGGATTCTAGAGGGGTCATGACAACAGGAATGCTGTGCCAAGAGGTCATAAGGCTGATGGTCATAAGGTGATTATGTTAAAACATGGGGGAAGACAACAGTGAAGAGGTGACCATAGGAAGAGAAGAAACAACAAATTTGCTTCAGATCCCTCGTGTTTGAGGACTTACAAATATGGACATTTAAAATTATCATATTGTAAACTCAATATATTTTCATCATTTCTTTCACTTTCTCTCCAAATATTTTCTCTTCTTGGCTGATGGCACTGCTGTCTGCCATTTGGCAACCGCAGACATCTTACATAGTTTGATTTAAATCATTTCAAATAATGTGTGTATTATTCCTATAATAAGCAAATGAACATTTGTGTATAGATACTTAATTTTTGAGGTACACTTCTTTAATTGGAAATGAAGAATTGAAATTAAAGGGAAAAAGAAGAATAATGTTGACCTAAGCACATCATATCCATGATCCTACCCAGCTTCTTAACATGGAGAAAAGTTGTGTGATATCAAGCACTGATTGTGTATTATATAATTTCAGCAAAGTGTTACAATTTCAAAAAGTTCTACACATAGCACAAACATTCTGTGTTCACTAATATTTCGAAAAGAGAGAAATGTTTTCATTTAAAAATGAGAGATTAAAAACTTCAAAATGTTTACTCATTTATTTCCCAACATCCATAAATTCCACTTCTGATAATGACACTTGGATTTTCTTTTTGGTGAATCACCACTGCACATACTTTTATTCCATATATTTTGTTCAAATCAGATCAACACAATTTCCAGGTGAGTGGAAAATCATGTGGCTTAGGCCTGGCCAATCAGAACATGACATTCTTTGGGCCATAGAGGTTATTTTAGAAGTACTCAAATCAAGCCAATTAGGCTCAAGCAGAGCAATCTCACTACTTTTGTTTCAGTGACTGGGAAGATGCACTTTCTTTTCTGTCAGACTCGAATTTGGAAGTGCTGTAAAATTGAGTTTGTTAGCTGTTATGAGAACAAGCCAACATAGCAGAGGCAGAGCTGAGAGATGGAGAAACATGTTTGAGGCCACGGATCAAGACATATCTAAGCCAGACCTAATCTTGTACTTTTCACTTACACTAGTCAATAAATTATCTTTTGTGTTCAAAACTGTGTAGTTGGTGTTTGATAATTTCTAATATAATCTAATGCAAGTTTTATCTAAACCAGAGCAATGATCTAAAAAACATGCCTATCTATAATTAATTAACTAATTAATTAATTATTGTACAGGTGGAGTTTGTGTAAAAATATATTCAGTTTCAAACAAATGGAAGAGTGAGGAACAAGGTAACATAGAAATGAGTATTGAAAATAAGGTGGCGAACACAAATGTGCATGATTCCCTACCATTAGCTATGCTGAAAGAACTAGTAAATTATGGAAATCCACCATCTCCATATTAGCACATATAAATAAGGGGGACTGTTATCATAGTCCCTAGGGTAGTCAGTGTAAGGGTAGTGTAAGTTAGAAGGATGGAGAAAGATTACTTGATTTGGCAAGGGAAAACCAGTGAGCAAATTTAAGACTTGGACAAATTATAGACACGTTAATGATTCCAGAAACTTCATGGAAAAGCCTTTGACTTTGTCACATCCTATAGCTCAAATCTAAGACTGACAACTGTAAGAAAACCATTACTTTTATGTTACTAAGAAAGGAAATACTTCTGTAAATTGTGGTATATCACTGATTATAATATACATCCCAATTTCAGAACTATTAAAATTTGAGAAAAATTGGCATCTGAGATTTGGTGAAATGGAATAGTTGCACAATGGACTGAATATTAATAGCTGCCAATCATGCTCTATTTAGATAATCTCCATCAATGATTATCTCTGGCATATACCTGAATTTTTTTATTTGTTAAGTTTTAAAGTGTTTGTTGCTTATATTTAAATATATAAAAATAAGACAATTTCTCAGCAAGAAGTTTCTTAAGAGAATCAATAAGGTGATTAGCAGAATGTTTTAAATATAATCGTCAAAGAAGGTCTTTCTTTGACACATGAGCTGACACCCAATTAATGAAGAAGAGCCAATCATAGGGAAAAACAAAACAAAAACCAGAGCAGACTTCCAGCTCCCCATGCTGCTATCCTAACAAAATCTGAACAGAAAAACCAGCAACTCTTCTAGGATCCAAAAGAGGAACAAGGTCACAGGGTCAAGTGCCACTCCCATGTTGGACAGAGAAGCAAATACAAAGAATCCCAGTCAGAACTTGATGGAGCAGAAACCTCTGTAGGAAGCAGTGCTGGGCCAGAAAGACCTGAACTGAAACCCACCTGCTGTTAGAGGCTCAGTGTGGACAACTCTGAGTCAAAACTCCAGAGGGACCCAGTCATAGGGGTAGCCCCCATGGTTTTCTGAGTTTTATATCCAGGATCTCAGCTAGAACAGCGAATATTGGAGAAAAATTCCTTGGCATTTCTGACAGTGAAAGGAGGGAAAGCAGCCACTTGGAAATATGCTACAGCACTCTGTCTTTCTTAAGGCCTGGCCTCAGGAGAAAGTAGTTAACCAGAGTCTAACCTTCCAAGTACATCATCAATACCTAACTGAGCTGGGGGAAGGAAAATACCCAGCTACAGCCCACTTTAGCCATCCTGTTCCACCTACGGGTGGGGAGGGACTGAGAAATATTAAGTAGTTCACATGCCAGAAACAACAAGTTCACCAATAGAACTGAGACCTAATCAGAGGACTTATGATTAGGAACCTTAACATAACACCACCAAAGGACTCTTTTACACAGTACATTATATCTGATTATCAAGAAAAATTACAAGGCATACTAAAAGGCCAAAAAACACAGCTTGAAGAGACAGTGAGGATCATAACCAGATATGGAAGGAATGTTGAAGTGATCAGACCTGGAATCTAAAACAACTGTGATTAACATACTAAGGGCTATAATGAGTGGAATAAGACAGAATGCTAGAGTAGATGGGCAATGTAAGCAGAGAGATGAAAATTCAAGGAAATAACTAAAAGAGAAATACTACAGATTAAAAAAAAAATTAAAATAGAAATGAAGAATGCTTTTGATAGGCTTATTTATAGACTGGGCATGGCTGAGGAAAGGATCTCCAAGTTGAGTACAATCTTAGTAGAAATATCTAAATTGATAGAACAGAATAGAGGGTTCAGAAATAGATCCACGTAAATATAGTGAACTGATCTTTCACACAGGAGCCAAGGCAATGCAATGGAAAACAAATGATGCTGGAACAACTGGACACCCACAGGCAAAAATAGTGACTCTAGACACAGACTTTACATCCTCCATAAAAGTTAACTCTAAATGGATCACAATCTAAGAGTAAAATGCAAAAACTATGAAACTCCTAGATGATAATATATTAGCAAATCTAGATATCCTTTGTTGGGAAAACATATAACGGCAGCAGCACCCCAGAGAAAAACCCCAACATGGCGCCTAACGACCCTCTTTCTCCTCTTTTTTCTTTCACTGGCGCCAAACGTTCCCACCGGCGCCAATATTCAAATCCTGCGGGTGGGAAACCTTAGCCCCAATAAGAATTAACTTCTTGGGCTCCGGAACTGACATATGGAAGAGCTTGCCAATAAACGGGCAACCCGTTATCTACCTCAGCCCTGCTACCTCTCCTATATAAACACACAGCCTTTTGTAATAAAGCGGAACCTCTCTGGTGATTTATGTCGTGTGGTGTCTCCCATTCGTAGTGTGGTGCGGCATCTTACATCCTTAAGTTCAGTAATTAATTTTTAGATATAATAACAAAGGCACAAAGGAACAATTTACGAAAGAATTTCTGGAATAAACTGGAAAACATTAAAATTAAATTTTTTGTACATAAAAAGATACTGTCAATGAAAAAACAAGTTATGGACTTGGACAAAATATCTGAAAAAAACGACTGATTAAAAACTGCTATCCAAAATATACACATCGTTCATAAAACTCAATGATAATCAAATTAACACCTAAAATATAAGGCATACAGAAAGCAAACAAGCATATGAAAAAATGCCTGGCATTATATTTTATTAGGGAAATGCAAATTAGAAGTACTACATATCTACTATAATAGCTGAAATACAGAACACTGATTCCACAAAATGCTAGCAGGATACAGAGCAACAGGAACTCTCCTTCATTCCTAGTGGAAATGCAAAAGGTATATCTATCTTGGAAGACACTTAGCAGTTTCTTACAAAACTAACCATTCTCTCCCATCATTTGATCCAGAAATCACACTATTCAGTAATAATCCACAGGAGCTGAAAACTTGTGTCCACACAAAAACCTGCACGTGGATATTTACAGTCATTTTATTCATAATTATCAAACTTGGAAGTAATCAAGATATCCTTCTACAGGCAGATGGATGAATAAACAGTGGCATTACCTGTCAGTGGAATATCATTCATCACTAAAATAGAAATAAGTGCTCAAACCACAAAGAAGACATGAAGGGATCTTAAATGCATATTATTATTTTTTTTTCTTGCCTTCATTTTTTTTTAATTTTTTGTTGTTGGTTATTCAAAACATTACATAGTTCTTGATATATCATATTTCACCCTTTGTTAAATGCATATTATTGACATCAGTCTTGGAGATCAGAAGTGGGTCCTTGTTTCCTGGCATTGAAGATTAAACACCCAAGAAATGCCGAGGCAAGAGTAGAAAGGTTTTTTTTTTTTTTTTTTTTGCCCCCAGGGATTGAACTCAGGGGCATTAAACCACTGAACCACATCCCCAGCCCTTTTTAAAATATTTTATTTAGATACAGGGTCTGACTTAGAACCTCACTAATTGCTGAGGTTGGCTCTGAACTGGGATTCTCCTGCCTCAGCTTCCTAAGCCACTGGGATTACAGGTGGGTGCCACTGTGACCAGCAGAAAGCAAGTTTTATTTAAGAGATAGTGACAGACTTCTCTGAAGAGAAGGGGTCCAGGAACTGGGTGTCTTTATAGACCCAAGAACCCCTCTTTTTAATTATTGCCTTCTCTTTCTTCTTTGCGTACATGCCAAAGCCGCTGAGGTAATTGCTAGCAACCCGAGTGGCAAGAGCCCAACCGCAGAGGTTAACAACCCATTGTCCTCTCTGTTTATAACCAGTCATCATTCTCTCTTGACCCCCAATATTCATTACCTACACTGACTGCCTGACCTTCGCCCCCTGTCTCAGTTTGCTGAGGAGTGTGACATATCCTGTCCACTCACGCCAGGTGGGGCTACAGGCAGATTGCTTTTTTGGCAAAGAAATCACGTGGGGGGTCAGTACAGTGGGTCCATCTTATAGAATTATTCTCTAAACTTCATGTTCCCACCATTCTCCTCTATACGTCCCCTTACGTTACCAAGTGGAAGAAGCCAATCTGAAAAGGTTACATAATGTAGAATTTCAAGTATATGACATGATGGAAAATTGCAAAGCTATGGAGACAGTAAAACAAATTTTCCAGGAGATAGGGGAGCGGAGGGATGTTTATGAAGCACAAAGAATTTTTAGGGCAACTATTCAGCCTGATACTATATAGTAGGCACATGTAATTTTACGTTTGTCCAAACTTCCAGAACGTATAATACCTTAATGTAAACTATGGAGTCTGGATGTTAATGTATCAATGTAGGTTCACCTGTTATAACAACTGGGCCATCCTGGTGGCTCATATTGATTATGTGGGAGGTGGTGCATGTTTAAGGAATGGAGATATGAGAAATCTCTGTACTGTCTGCTCAATTTTGCTGCAAACCAAAAACTACTCTAAAAGTAAATTTTCAGACAAAAATAAAAACAAAGCAAAGTGTGATTCAAGCAGGAAATGAGAAGTGCAGTGCTGAGGCAGGAACGATTTTTGTATGTTTAAGAAACATAAAAAAGTCCAGGGTTGGAGTGTGGTGAAGGAAGAGGGCAGAAGGTCAGAGAGAGTTGGAGGCTTGGTTGTGAAGAGCCATGGTCTCTTTATGAGCATCAAAGTCACCTGGGAGATGTATCAGATGCCCCTGTGTAGGATCCCCACCAGAAATTCTGTTACCTGGTGTTGATGTCATCCAGATATCAGTATTCTTTAAAGTTCCCCAGGTAGTCCTAATGGGCAGCCAGGGTTGACAATCACTACTGCAAAACACCATAGTCTGTTATAAAGGGATTAAGACTTTATTCCAAATAATTGATGCGTTAACAAACTGGAAAGGGTCTACATTACAGAAATAAATGAAAGTTCCTGTTCTATACTCTTTAACCTAGCAACATGTAGCTGAGGAGTCTTCACATCTTTTGTGGCTTAATAGCTCATTTCTTGTTAGTGCTGAATAATATTCCACTGCCTTGATGTCCATTTTCCCCTAATGATGGAATTGTCCATTGTCTGAATTGTTACTTTTTGTCTATCTCCCTCTTGTTCTCTCTCTCCCTCCCATCAGCTATTTTAGGTTCATGACAGGCTATGTTCTGTTGTGATTCCACTGGAGCTTTCTTCATGACTGACAGTGTGCTCAGTTTCACTTCTCAGTCTGTTTTCTTTCTTTCTTTAGCAATGCAAATCCTGTCCAAGCATCACTGTTTTAGACAGACTGCCTATTGGACATATGGCTTCTCTGTGTGGTTTCTCATTTGCCCACTTCCTGTGCCTCCTGCATCAGCTTGTGTATCTCATGCTCAGCGTCATAAATATGGCGCTTAGACTTTGCACTGAAAAGTATGGACCCTTTATGTTGCAGAGCATCCACTGTGTTTTGAGTCTGAAGCTCTGAGGTCCTCTCACTGTTCCTCTCAGAACACAGCTGCTCAATCCTCACAACTTTCCATCAATTCTGTAATTTGGGATTTCAGTTTTCTCCTAGTTTTGCCCAAAAGTAGAATTTCAATTAGTTTTCTATTCTCCATTATTGCTTTGGAGTGATTTCTGGAAATCAATGTGCAATACTAACTTCACATTTATATCTTCACATTGGAAAATCTATCATCCCCACATTTCATCACAACTGGCAAATGGGATCACTAGGTATTTGTTAAGACGGCTTATAACCACCATGTGTATCCTTTTCTGGATCCTTCTTCTTGAAAGAATTCAGATCTTTAAAAAACTAGGTAATCAAGAAAGGGTGTTTTAAACCCTCTTTAGAAGATGTATTAGGGTGGCCTATAAGCAATAGAAATTTGCTTCTCACAGTTCTGGAAGTGGTCTGAGATCAGGGTGTCAGCATGGTTAAGTTCTGATGAGAGCACTCATCTGCATTGAAGAAAGCCAGTTTCTCATAGTATCTTTGGACATGACAAAAAGAGAGCAAGAGAGCATTCTAAGTTTCCTCTCTAAAGGACACTAATATTATTCATGAAGTCTCTACCCTTATGACTTAGTTGCCTTTCTAAAGTCCCACCATCTAATAAAATCACATCATGAGCTGGGTAGGATTTCAGTATATGAGTTTTGGGAGAACATACACATTCAGCCCACAGCAGAGAGAAACTGTGAATTCCGCACTGGTGAAGTGAAGCCTTACACTGAATTGAGGGTAAAAATAAAGGTGACCATTTGTGGTGTCAGGCTAAGCCCGACTTCTGGGATTCCTGATTTCTTTCTAGATCTCATCCTGCTTCAAATGCCTGGCAGTTCAATTGCCTTCTTTTGGAATGACACATCTTCAGTTTCCCTTTATGCCTGGAAGCATGACTGAAGGCTTAGTCATTTTTGACAGTTGATTTAAACCCAATAGAATGTAGTAATTGCTTTAGGTTCCAAAAGTGACACTCTTTTGGGGGGTATATTTCAAAGAAATTGTTATTTTTTCCTCCACATCCAGGTTGTGATGTGCAAACATATAATCCATATAAATGACACT
Organism: Marmota monax; assembly: GCF_021218885.2. Classification (NCBI taxonomy): domain Eukaryota; kingdom Metazoa; phylum Chordata; class Mammalia; order Rodentia; family Sciuridae; genus Marmota; species Marmota monax. Next base: position 12,426,640 of record NW_026691982.1, on the reverse strand, counting down.
GAAAAAAATTTTGTTCAGGTGGGCAACTTAGAGTCCACCCAGAGACTGTGACCTTGTCCTGTTATGCTGCCCTTATTGGTAGGAAGAATCTCCTCTCATCAGGACTATGATATGTTCATTCCTGTCAAAATAGTCATTTCACTTGTTTTCTCAGAAAAGGTTCCTTATTCCTTGGACCTACTCTGAGCATAACATTTTCTGATAAATTCTTGGTGTAAAGAACCGAATCACAGAAATTATTCTATAAATAACGTTTAGGTCCTGGGAAACAAGGGATATGAACATTATTATTTAGCTACATTAGGGTTAAAATATTTGCAGAATATCCTTAGAACATAACAGTTATGATAGATTTCTGTGAAAAAATATTCAGATTTGAAAACACACTTCTTAAAACATGGCCAATTTTTGGGATGGAAATGTACACTTGGAGGAATTTAATTCCCAGTTTTTTCATTTTTGCATCATAAAAATAAAACATTTGGCTACTATTGAATGGTTTTAGGAAGGTAGATCAATTTTTTTTGTTTAAAAAATCCACTGTTCATTCCTCAATTCTGTTTTTGTTCTTTACTTCATCCCAATATTTGTACTCTGAAATTTAGTCCAGGAAATATCAGGCATTTATTATGTGCTGCATTTCATATACAATATAACTATTTGAGGTTAATATAACCATGTTCCTTTTGTTTATGCTTTTTCAAATTTCAAAAAGTTGCCTCAAAATATTCTTTGCTCAAATAGTTTAACATTATAATAAAATAAATTGATGAACATTTTAAAACAAAATGCATCAAAATGGGCATCAAATAATACTGACTTAAATAGTCCAGTTTGCGGCTAGACTGTTACATTTTAAGCATCCCTAATTTGAAAATCTGATCTGTAATGCTCTAAAATCCAAAACTTTTTGAGTGATGATATGGTATCCACAAATCTGAAGGTTCAATGTACATGTAATAGTGTGGATGTTGTATATCTCCCAAAGGCTCATGTGTTAATGGCTTGGTCACCAAATTGTTGGCACTATTTGGAGATGGTGAACATTTTAGGCCTAGTGGGAGGAAGTTAGGCTACTGGAGGCATGCTCTCAAGAGGTATATTGGGATTATAGTCCCTTTTTCTCTCTTAATTTTCTAGTTACAATGAAGCAAGCAGCTTCTTCTTCCATGGGTCCCTACCATGATGTGCTGCCTTGTCATAGGCCTGAGCAGTGGGTCATGGACTGAAACCTTTCCTTATAAGTTGTTATCTCAGGTAATTTGTTAAAGTGATGGAAAGCTGATAAGCACACTACACAAACTTTGTCTCATGAATAAAATTATTAAAAATGTTATATTAAAATATGTTCATTTCCTGTATATGAGATGCATGAGACATATAAATGGATTTTATGCTTACAACTTGGGTACTATCCACAAGGTGTCTCCTTAGGTATATACAAATATTAACAAAATTTTTAAAAAATCTGAAATCTGAAATATTTTTGATCCCAAACATTCTGGTTAAAGGGTATTCAATCAACAATAATTTTCCTCTTTTTTTTTGTCTTTAGTAAACTAGCCATTTATATAGTGACCATCTCTCTCAAAAATTCTTCCTTTTAGATAATCCTCAAATATATATCTAATTCTGAATTAATCCATAAATTAACTGGATGGTGCCAGTGGAGGAGGGTTATGGAAAAGGTAATAGTTGAGTAAGTGAAGGAGACAGCATAGGGAAGGGTCAGAAAAGTCTTCCTGGAAAAGGGAAGAGTGGCCATGCACACTGGTTAGGGTACATCTGGGGACAGCAGGAAGTTGAGGCAGTTCCCACCTGAGTGTCCAAAGCTTCAATAGAATAGGAGGAATGTCACCGTAGGTGAGTGGATCCAGCAAAGAAGATGAGAACAGGAAAGGAGGTGATGGGCAAAGGAGTCTGTATAAAACAGAAATGAGGCACCAGACTTCGCTAGGATGCTCCAGAGATGAAAAGGAACTAGGGCACTGGAAGTTCTAAAACAGTTTTCTATGCTCATAAGCTTAAGGGTATAGAGAACCTTATGCTGAGTAATCCAAGATGGCGGTGAATTCCACATTACTGTGTAAAGCATCATAAGGCAGAGGCCACTGGGGGACTGTGTGGAGCAAGCTGGTTGAGATAATACCAAACCAGACTGTTTTAGTCACTTTCCATCACTGTGGCAAAATGCCTCAGATAATCAACTTATTATAAGGAAAGGTTTATTTTGGCTCACAATTTTGGAGTTTCAGTCCATGGTTGCTTGCCCTCTTACTTTTGGGCCTGTGACAAGGCACAATATCATGGCAAGAGCACATGGTAGCTCACCTCACAGCAGGCATGGAGAGAGAGAGAGAGAGAGAGAGGAAGGAAGGACAGGGCTGGGGTCTGTCTATCTGCTTCAATGGCCCCTGTCACCTAACCACTTCACACTGGGGTCTACCTCTTAAAAGTTCTACCACCTCCCAATAGCACCACATGCTGGGGACTAAGCCACAATACCTCAGACTTTGGGGAACAAAACAAGATTCAAACTATAGCATGGGAGAAGTGTGCCCAGGCAAGGTTTTATCCCAGGGTGTAAAAGAATAAGAGTGGAATGAAAAGCAAAATGAGCCAATCAGAGCCAGAATGGTTCCAAATGAATAATGATACATTCCACTGTGGACACATGAAAGATGTGGTATGTAAGGAATGGCTGGATGGAGACGTGAAGTAAGCAGCTTGAGATTAGGACCACTGTGCTCTATGAACTTTACGGTATATCACCAATCACTGTTAGTGAAAAATCTGGCCTCCTTTTTCTGAAGGCAGGGGATAGTCTGTTTAATGGAGGCCAGGATTGATAAATGATATCAGCCCCATTTTGGATATAGCATAGAAACTTTGTCAAAAACTTATCAAAAAGGAAAATTTTCCTCTGCTCAGTTTTTATGGTATATTATTACTTACCTAATAAGCACGGAAGTAATTGCCACATGGTGACAATTTTTCATCAACCATCAGGTCTGAATTAATTTGCCCTTGGAATAAATAGTCTCCTCACTGAACTTAGAGCATTACATACCTACCCTACTTCTATGACCACACCTTGGATTCACTTTCTAAATCTAATAAAAATGCTAGACTACTGAAAGATGTTTATTTTCAGGGAACTACATTTAACAAATGTATATAGGAAAGAAAAACAACAATGATGGCAAACACAAAACCCTTTCCTGTCCTTACCTTTGGGACATTTATTTTATTATGAAAACAAATTTATAAATAACCAAAATCTGCAAATTGAAAAAATACCCCAATTGTTTATGGGTAGCAAATAAAGGATAACACCACTTTTAAATATATAGTTACTCTTTTTAAAGTTAGGCAACAAAGGGAAATCTTCACCTCTTTCCAGTTTGAAGCTAAGAATATTTAGTGAAATTGTGAAAGTTTTTAAATGTCAGAAGGGGCATGCTTTATAAAATACTCTGTTTTATTTCCATATCTCTCATTCATAGAAATCCTACTTATTTTTTAAAGAAAATCACCTGGCTTATCTTGATTAATAAAAGCTGTAAAAGAATTATAAAACAATAACTATTCCTTCCAGAGTGGTTGCACCAATTTGCAGTTCCACCAGCTATGTATGACTGTACCTTTCCCCCCACATCCCTGCCAACACTTATTGTTATTAGTTATTGTTATTGGCATTCTGACTGGAGTGAGACGGAATCTCAGTGTAGTTTTAATTTGCATTTCTAGCAATTTGTAATTGCTAGAGATATTGAAAAGTTTTTCATTTATTTGTTGACTGATTGTATTTCTTCTGCTGTGAAGTGCCTGTTCAGTTTCTTTTCCCATTTATTAATTGGGTTATTTGTTTTTGTTCTTTCTTTCTTTTTTTTTTTTTTTGGTGTTAAGTTTTTTGAGTTCTTTATATCCTGGAGATCCATGCTCTCTCTGAGGCACAGGTGGCAAAGATTTTCTCTCATTCTTTAGGCTCTCTCTTTACATTCTCAATTGTTTCCTTTGCTGTAAAGAAGATGTTTTGGTTTGATTCCATCCCATTTGTTGATTCTTAATTTTACTTTTTGTGCTTTAGGAGTCTTGTTAAGGAAGTCGGTTCCTAAACCAAAATGGTATAGATTTGGGGCTACTTTTTCTTCTATTAGCTGCAGGGTCTCCAGTATAATGGCTAAGTCCTTGATCTACTTAGAATTGAGTTTTGTGCTGGGTGAGAGACATGGGTTTAATTTCGTTTTATTACATATGGATTTCCAATTATTGCTGGTGAGACTGCAAATTGGTGCAACCATTCTAGAAAGCAGTGTGGGAATTCCTCAGAAAACTGGGAATGGAACCACCATTTGACCCAGCTATTCCACTCCTTGATTTATACCCAAAGGGCCTAAAATCAGCATACTATAGTGATGCAGCTATATTAATGTTTATGGCAGCTCAATTCACAATAGCTAAATCATGGAACCCACCTAGGTGCCCCTAAACAGGTGAATGGATAAAGAAAATGTGATATGCATACACAATAGAATACTGCTCAACCATAAAGAGACATAAAATTATGGAATTTGCTGGTAAATGGGTGGAACTGGAGACTATCATGCTAAATGAAATAAGCCAATCCCCAAAAATCAAAGGCCAAATGTTTGTATGTTGATGCTAACTCACAATAAGGAGGTAGGGGTAGGGAAGAATAGAAGTACTTTGAATCAGAAAAAGAGGAATGAAGGGAAGGGAGGAGGAACAGGTATAGGAAAGATAGTAGGATGAATCGGACATTACTTTCCTATATGCGTATACATGGCCAATGTAATTTTACATCATGTACAACCATAAGAAGAGAAGTTATATATATACAATAAGTCAAAATACATTCTACTATCATATGTAACTAATAAGAAGAAACAAAAAAGAACTTTTTGCATCTATATCCATGAGAAAAAATAACTGCAAATTATCAAGGTTTACTCATCACAAACTTTCCACATTTAAAATATGTGTTACACACATATATTTCCCTAATTCTTTACATTTCAGGTTGCTACATTTGGTTTAGTGATGAAATAGAGGATAATTCTTAATGCATTGCAATGTGTAAAATAATCAGTGATGAATCCATAAAAATATTAATTTTCCAAAATAAGGAAAACACTGCTTTGTACCAATTTTTTCAAATTATATTTGGTTTACAAACACTACCTTACTCATCTTGAAGTTTCAGTTTCAGAGAGGAAAACAATGTTTTAAAGCTTGTGATGGATAGAGTTTTCTGAAGCTTAATAGCAGGAAATGAGAAGACAGAGAAGATAAACAGGGACTAATTCCTTTTTTGTCAAATCTTCTGAGTATGATCATATCCCTATTTTATATCAGGGAAATTATCAAGATGTAACATTTATTTATATTCCAATCTGTGTTGGAAAATATTTCACAACTCAGTTTTTACTTCTTTATTGATGATTGCTTCCATTAGTATTGACCAGTGTTTGGTAAATGATGGCCGTTGGTCCAAATAAGGCCTGTCACCTTGTTTTGTAAGAGGAGAATTACTGGGACATAGTCATGCTTACTTCTGTAAACATCTGTATGGCCACTACTAAGCCAGACTTGAGTTTTGTGACAGTGACTTTATGGCCTGCAAAACATAAAATATTTACTGTCTGGACCTTCACAAAAAAGTCTGCCAGTCTCTGATACTGCTCACTAGAAATAAACTGTTTTGTAAGATATACAAATCAGGTTTTACTATTTTAAAAATAAATTTATTGTGTCTATTATTATTAACCAAATAGGTCAATCTGATATTATGTTCTTATATCTCCTCTGCTCTTCCTAAAACTAAAAATAACTGGTACTTACTGAGAATCACAAATTCATATTATGCTGAGTTTTTATATCATAACAAAAAAATGAAATAACTAAACCTTAATTTATTGTAAGCAACCAACTTCTTAAGCCCTAATCCAACATTATTAAATAGTAACAAAACTGTCTTGATGTCCCAGCTCATTTTCCAACTAATATTTGGAAGAGATATCAATAAAAAATTTAATTTCAAAGGTATAGGCAGGCCAAGAGCAAAAACCAACAAAACCCAACCAATAATACACAGACTACATAATCAGTATAAATTACCAAGAATTATCTTTAATACACATTTAATATTACTTAATATTGTACTTACCATTGTTATCATTAATTTTAAAATTCCAGAAACAGAACAGCAGTTTGGTTTATTTAAAATTTGGATAATTCTGTATAAAATGTAATATTTTTAAAACACAGAGCTCTTTTGAAAATGGAAAAGAATGAAATATTCCCAAGGGTCAGAAACAAGGATGGAAATCAAAACTGAAGAGAGCTGGGAAGTCATGCCATTCACAGTGTTACAGAGATTAATATAGCCCCTCATGAGCCCAGAGGCTGGGACTGAATCTTAATGCCTAACAAGGACAGGGTAACTGGCCTGTGGCCAGAGCAAGACCACAGCCCCAACACACAAGGAAAGCACTAGAAGAGGCACTTCCTTCTCTATGGCTGTGGATGGTATCAGAGTCAGAATGGGACACCCCAAAGTATGGCACCTTGGTAAGCTGAGCACTTCAAATTAAAGGGTGTTGGAAAGATCTCAGAAGGAAGATCTCCCTTACCTTCTCCAGTCCTCCAGGGTCCCACTCCTCTTTCTTTCTCTGAGTTGCAGAATCCTGAATTCCTCTTGCCCAAAGAGGACTCTAGAGAGTCCTAGAAACCAGAACCCTTCTTCCTCAAAGCAAGCCTAAAATCTACAAAGGTCACTCCCTGAAAACACTCATTCCACAAAGGGTCTTGACCCACACAAAGAAGGAAGGACTGGCACACAGAGAGATCGAGAAGAATTCAGATAGAGAAATCTTGCTGGGTTTTCCCTCTGGTCTACCACTAAAGGATCATACATTTTTATCCAAATTATTTTCCACATGATTTTCCATTTGTCATCAAACTGGAGCTTAAAATTAGATAGTGTTCCCACAGTCTTTGGGTCTTCCTTTTTGAAGTCTGCCACATCAGACAAAACTATGATTAAAAAATGTGTTATCCTTTTTCCTTGTTAACCTGTCTATTGTTATAGAGTGTTGGCTATGATCCTTAGAATGGGAGAAGAAAGGAATCATATCTTTCCATCTCTCAGTGGAAAGATGACTAGCTGGAAGGAAAGCAGTCATAAACTTGCAGCAACCAAAATAATATGCCATTGTAGGTGTGAGCTTGTAGCAAGAATATTATAAGTTTGAAGCCAGCCTCAGCAATTTAGCAAGTTGTAAGCAACTTAGCAAGGCCTGTCTCAAAATGAAAAATAAAAGGGATGGGAATGTGGCTCACTGGTAAAGCACTCCTGGTTTCAATCAATTCCCAGTACTCAAAAAAAAAAAAAAAAAAAGAAAAGAAAAGAAAGCCAACACCACTCTTAGGGACATCTCTATACATGGTCATTGAAGCTAATGAGGTCATAAAAAAAATTACAAACTGTTTGCAAAAATAAACTATCATGATACAGAATATTGGAATCAGCAAGCCAAGAATAAATTGAGGATAGAAATGAGAAGGTCCAACATACTGCAGTGAGAATTAGAGAGGGGCGTGGGGAAAGCACAGTACCTTCTACTCTTCCTGAGTAGTAGGTAAGAAGAATCACTTGCAGCCTGCTATAGTTCTGTTCAGGAATGTCTCCCAAAGGTCCATGTACTGATAGCTTATTCCACAACTTATGGAACTCTTGGGAGGTGGCAGAACCTTTAAGAGGTGGGCCTCAGTGGGAGGTCATTGGTCATTGGGGGTGTGCCCTTGAAAGGGATTGTGGGATCCCAGCTTCTTGTTCTCTATCTTGGCTTCCTGGCTACCAGAAGATAAGTAGCTTGCTCTACCATGTGCTCCCACCAATACTGTGCTGTCTCACCTCAGGATCCAAAGCAATGGGGCCAAGTAATCATGAAATGTCAACCCCAAAACTGTGAGCCAACATAACCCTTTTCTCTTTATAAGTTGATTATCTCAAGTATTTTGTTAAAAAAACCCAAAAACCAAAAAAAGAAAGCTGACTAACTTATAGCCCCAAGCAGAATGTATTATTTCTAGAAGAAACAAACTATAAGACAATTACCTTTGCTTGAAATAGGTCAAAGGAAGGGACTGGGAACTTTATTTTACTACTTCAGTTGAATAATTGTGCCAGAACTCCATTCCCTATTCATATACAGATCAGGGTTTGGAAATTAGGGAAGAAAAAAAATAAAAAGGAAGAAAGACAAAAATGAGACAGTAAGATATGGTATGTCATCTCCTTAGAACAAAAGTAATAAAATTACAAAATTTCCTAAAAGGAATGCATCATTCCACTATGCTCAGCATATCTCAAGACTTGTTAATAAGCTACTATTTTATCAACATCTGTATTTACCAAATTAACTCAACAGCCAAAGAGAAATATTTAATTAGAGATGAAGATATATAAGGAAGCTTCTACAGAATTTCAAAAAATATGTGAGATTATAAGAGCACTAAAGTTAATGGCACCTGTTCATTATACTACCTCAATTTAAGTTTGAATGTGACAGTCTTCTTTTCCCATGATTCAAATTTCTTACTAGCACTAGTCATATGGACCAGTCATTTGGGATAATCTGCACACACAAGGATGAAATGTATTTTGAGCTTTATGCCATAATGGGAAGGATAGGTTAGGTATCAGCTCTGGGACTTGACCACCTAGACAAGTTACACCCTCTTTGGTCCCAGTCTTCTTCCATATTATGTGGGATCCCAATCCCAGGGTGTGTGAAGGTAGATGAAATGAAATAACTGAAGTACCATCCAGTATATGACAGAGCAATGCAATATGCATAATACTTTGTGGAGACCATGCTAGAACACAGAGTTAAAGGGACAAAGCTATTAGGTGTACCTGTGAGAAGCAAATTATCTGGAGAATAATTGATTGGGTATTTACATCAAATCACTTTGGACTGAGAGGCCTTATAAACAAACTGAGTCAAAAGTCTTAAAGTCAAAGACTATAGGGGAAGAACCTAAAACATGGCTACCAAGAGGGGTCACAGGTCAGGTGGAAGAGCTTGGCCCACCAGGAGAGTGGAGGAGAACTGCAACAGTCTTTTCTAGATAAGAAGTATTTGCAACTGTAATGCTGCATATCCCACCAAGCCTTTAATATGCAAGAAAACCTCAACTGAAGCACAACTCACAGCATTTCATGCAAATGATTCAGTGATTCCCAAATATCTTTATAAAATCATAACTTTTTTTCTTTTTTTGGTATGAAGGATCAAACCCAAGATGCTTTACCACTGAGCTATGTCCTCAGCCCTTTTAACTTTTATTTTTTATTTTTTTATTTTGAGACAGGGTCTCACTAAGTTGCTGAGGGTCTCAGGAAGTTATTGAGGCTGCCCTTGAACTTGTGATCCTCCTGCTTTAGCCTCCCAAGTCACTGGGATTACAGGTGTGTGCCGCTTTGCCGGGCTATAAAAAAAGTTATATATATATATATATATATACACACACACACACACACACACACACATATATATAATTTAAGGCTTTTTATGTATGATTGCTAGGTAGGTCTTTGGCTTCAATTCAATATTATTTTAGTTAAATTTTTCATATTTTTAGTTTTCTGTTTTTCTCTCTCAGGTTATTGTATCTCTTATTTTTGAAAAGAAGGGTTTGACAACTAATATTGAATAAAATCTACTGGTCAAAAAACAACAAGCATATTTTTACATATTAATAATTGGTTTATGTTACTTTTCTATTTCAGCTTTCATTGTATTATTATTCATATAGTTAAGCTTAAATGGAATGACTCACTCAAGGTGCAGCTACCATGCCTGTCTATACCTTGGAGTTCTAATTGAGGTGATCTTAGCCATGAGAATAGAATTGGGCCTCTGCTGGGAGCTGAGTCCAAATTAGGTATTAACCTAATTGAAATTCAATCCAAATTAGGTATTAGGTCCAAATATTTTTCTGAATAGCAGATCAGATTTTCCAAGGGGTCCATGATCTTAAAAAAAATTAGGAAAAATTAATTTACTACCTCCTTATTTTTCTTGCTGTCTCCTACTCCAGCACAAATATTTCCTCATCTGTAACTAAACAATGATAAAAATACAAGTTTTAATGTACTTATTTCATTTCCTAATTTAGAAGATATCATGTTCATAAATGTATATGAAAATATCCTTCAAACTAGGAATACCCATACAGAAAGCATTATTTGCACCCATGCCTAACATAACCAGTTATATTTACTTCATAAATTAACTACAGACAAACCTAAGGAAATGGCATTTTAATATTATAAAGTATCATTACCTAAGTCTGTAGATCCTTAAATCTTTGGGCTGTTACACTACTATTATTGTCATGACCATGTCCATATAAATCACTTTCTAACAATACAATTTCAGAAAAAGAAAAAAAGTTGTTTTTATCATGTTTGCTCAACTATAACCATGTCCATAGATATTTATCTATTTTTCTTACAGTACAACAAGGTCTCCTGCCGGACACAGTATTAAATCGTAAACATCTAAACAGGGTTTGTGTGTGTGTGTGTGCATTTGAAAATAAAAGTGGTTATAAATATTCTTCTAGCCATAATTAATAAAATGCTTCTTTAAAAGGGGAATGAGTATTATTACTCTCATTTTCTAAGTATTTTAATAGTTTAAAAATCAAATTATTTGTTAAAAATCAAAGACTACTTATTTTGTAGTCCTTGTTATAGTTCTGATAACTTTATTAAATGAATTACTCATTGCTGTTTTTTGGAAATTAAAGAGAGATGTTCTCATAGATGACATTGTTAAACAGGACACCTGCTCTACACATATAAGCCTAATGTAGGTGTAGCACTCAGCATTATCGATTTATGTGGAACACCCACCAAATAATTAACTCGTTTAGTGTCTGATTCAGCAAAACAAAACAAAATAAAAAGCATTGAAAGTGAAAAGAGCACAGGATTATGGAAAAGTAAAATACTTGAAAATGTGACAATTGTGTAACTTTAAGTTTACTGTAGCTAGCTCATTAGTCACTTTGGAAGCACACTGGCATGAAAGGAAGTTTCAATACCAGGAACTGAAACTGTAGTAAAATATCCTATCACCCCCCCCCCAAAAAAAAAAAGCTAAAACAAAAACAAAACCCCAACTCCCCCCAAAACAACAACAAACAAAAAACCAATAGTGCAGCTTATATATGTTTTTAAAATAATATTGTACAGTTTTTTAAATAGTTTTTGATATGTCCCCTGCTCATATAAAAGGAGAAAAAAAGTTGCACAGGAAGATCCACAGGCAAAATCTTTTTTAAAAAATATATATAATTCCATTGCTTTATAAACAGACTTACCTGCTTTAGGAATCACCCAGGAGTATAAGTACAAGAATACCACGTATATACATAGAACAGTGACTATAAAATTATCATTTGATGAGTGGTTATTTCACAGTTAAATTGATTGTACTAATATTTATAAACATCAGCATATTCAGTAGAGATTTCAATATTTGTGACCTCCTAATTCTGAAGTGAAGGAACATGCAAATAGATAAATACCGACAACTTAGTAGGGATAATGAACACAAACAGGGTGAGGTTCATCAAGTTAGAATCCTATTGAAGATCACATAAGCCACCTGTGCTTTTAGGGAATCTTTGGTTTCTTTTTAACATGACCAAAGTATAACCATAGAGAACTTTGCATTTGGGGCAGACACTCGGCTTACTCAATGTTAATGACTGGGCTCCCCAGCAACAGAGGGCAAGATTTGTGACAAAATTAATTTATAGAGAACAAACTGACTCTTATTCTCTCACCTATACACCACACACACACACACACACACACACACGAAGTTACTTAAGTCTTATTTCAGATCACTTAGCAATCTTTCAGGCAAATTAAAAAAAAAGCCAACTGTCTAAAATTGTTGCAGAGCCATCACTAATGGGGCAGGGGAAGGAGATGGGTCTGGAGCAGAGATAAGTTGGGAGAAGAGACGGTTTAGGATTCTTGTGGTGGAAGGTGGTGGGAGTTGGAGACAGGAGGCAATGGTGTTGGAGGCGGGTGATCTTGGGAGAATGGCTGAACCAGGGATGAGGGAGCCTAGCAATGAAGGTGTTAGTTTAGGAGGCTGGAAGAAAAGGAAACACTAGGAATCTGGGGAACTGAAGGCTAAGTGGTGGATGGCGACCATTCACTTTACCTGCTGTACTTCTCCGGGACCCAGAGTGCAAACAGCCAAGGCATTTCCCTTCATTCCAGATGGGGTGAGACCAATGTCTTCTCCCCAGACAGCGGGCTTCGGCTCTGTCATCCTTCCTCAGCGACCGCTGCAACAACTCTGCTCCTGGGTAGGGAAGCAGCAACCCCGAGCCGCAGGCGCCCACATTCCCTACTGGGCTCCGGGCGCAGCTGGCCAGGGCGCGAAAAGAGGCGGGGGCCAGGGACCCCTGCCTCCAGGCTAACGCCGGGGCTACTGCGCCACTGCCGGTGTAGCCCCCAGCCCAGGTGAGACCCTGGCACTGACTGCAGGACGCACACCTGCACCCCTCTCGCCGGGTCGCTGAGCCCGGACACATTGGGTGCTCCTTGGGATTTAACGCGCCCCTCCGCCGCCTTGGAACACCCGCAGGTCCCAACACTGTACACCCCTCCAGACGTTCCCCAGAGCACCCCTCCCAAACCGCCTGTAACCTTCTCGTCCACAGCTCTCTCCACCCCTTGTCCCTCCAAGACCATCACCGCGCGCCCCTTCAGATACCGGAGGTGTAGCCCTCCAAATTCCCTTCCCGCGACTGGCCGCCCCCAGCCTGTCCAGGACTCCAAATGACCCTCCAAGTCCATTATAGTGTGCCCTTCCAGCACTTATAAGCCTTTCTACTGCCTGCGTGCAAGCCTCCTTTTCCACCAGACGCCCCTAGCTCCCAAGTCCCCAAACCGTATCCCTTGGAACTCCGGTTAGGATACACTCCCGCCCCAGCCCCACCCGGCTTCTCCACCCTCAGTGCTTCGCTCGCTGTCGAGGAAGTGTGCGGGTCGCTGGGCAGCGACACTTCTCAAAGATTGCAGCTCCCGCTACCAAGCTTAGGACGCCTTCTACCCATCTCTCTTTACAAGTCCCATTGAGGCTGCCTACATGCGTCGTGGGCTTGGAGCGAGGGTGCACAGTTACCGATCTTCCCACCTTGGGTCCTGGTCCCTTATGATCTGAAAAGTCAGCACCTCCCTATTCTGTGGCGCTTTGGGAAGTCCCTAGAGGAGAGGGATGTTTCCATTTCTGAGGTGCTGAAGTCTTTCCACTCAGCCTGTTATTTGAGAACCCCTCGGGCACCAGAAGCAATGCAGTTTACTCTGATTATCAAGTTCCTAGGAAGCAAGGTCCTTGTCCTGCCGCTAGGAGGCACCCCTCGCGTTTTGCCGAGTTGGCTGTGGCAGAAATAAGGTCGCACGTTATTTAGTTCTTTGACTTGGACTCAGACTTCAGGAGTGCTGACCATAAGTTCTACGAAGCCGCTTTACTATGATTTTGTCAAGCTATGGAAATATTCTCCCAACTCCTATTATATAACACAGTTCCCCAAGTAGAGCTTCTGTATTTGAGTCATTTATTTACTCGCCGACATACGCACGCATCATCACAGGAGAACGACTTGTTTTAGCAGCTTCATGTGAAAAGGGCATTTGAAGATGTTTGGCGAGTGTGCTAAGGAGGCAAATTATTTAAAAAATTCCAGGAAGGATCGTGCTAGTGGATTTTATAATTTTGCAAAATGGAAAAATGCTACCATTTTGGAGTTAAGTGGAAACATAAATTTGCTGGGGACTATTAGGAACGTTTTTCGTGTAACAGAATGGAATATTGAGAGGCAGAAATATTTACAACTTTTAGATTACACTTTTTTTAAGCAAATTTTTTCAAAGGTAAGAATAAAAATCGGGAAAGTCAATTTCCCAGAAAAGTCCTATGGAATTCCTAATTGCTTCTCCACCTAATAGATGATAGTGATGACCTTTTTTCAGAAACTTGCTCTTTACAAGATAAATAAAATAGATGTACAGATAAATTCTTAAGAATATATTACTACTTTTCTACATATTACATAGGAAGCATGATGACAGAAATTGTGCTTTATTACTCTAAAAACTTCCACACTAATCAGTAAATGTTGTAGTTTATATATTTCTGTCAAGGAATTTAAAAGTTTTAATGTATGTCAAAACTAACATGAGCTCAGAGCCAGAGTTTTTTTCTTTTCTTTCTTTCTTTCTTCTTCTTCTTCTTCTTCTTTTCTTTTTTTTTGGTTAGCTTAGAAAGAAATAACTGGCAACAGTTCCATGCAGCCAATGGTGAGAACTCTGGGGATCCGGAACACTAGCTATGATTCCTGTGATGGAAAAGCTAAAGATACTCAAATTGCTATGTGGTAAAAAAAAAAAAATGGGTGTTATATACAAGGTGTGAAGTCTATAGACTGTTTTGATTGAGCACCTTACTGATAAAAATAATTCTAAGCAGAACATTTGGGTTTGTAAATTGCATGCATTGATGAATATGTTGAAATATATGTGCATAATATCAAGCTATTGTTTACAGTATAAAACAGGTACACACTTCAAAAGGAAAGATAAAAGCACATTTAAATAGGAAAAGCGTTGGCATGTTGATATGAAGATCTCTGCAGAGGCTTTCCCCAATGAAACAATCATACCTGGTGAAGCCTATTAAAAAATAATCATTTAAAGTCTATGGAAATCATCCTAAGGGCACACAGCTAGCAGAGAAGTATTTATTCTTGAAAATCTACTAAATCTTGATAAGAACAGTAGCTTGTAGCCTTTGAACTAGGACTCACTCTCTCCCTCAGCCCCAAGATCAGTATGATGGAAGCTCTACTACGAGCAAGGATGGCTAAGAAGATGGACTGTCTCTCCCCCAGTTACTAGGACAGATTTTTGGTTTCTCTAGGGGATGGAAGGCCTCCAACAGTCTTACTCCCAGTCTACAATCTTTATACCAAGCAAGTGTGGAATAGAGATCTTAGGTCTATCCAGCCATCACTACCACTGTATCAGGTTACGAAGGGCTATCAGGTTAAGAATCAAGTCATCCTCTGCCTTAGCTCATGCAGGTGGAAAAGATCAAGGGTTTCTGTCCTGCTTGGAAAGCAAGAATGTCACTCTAAGAGAAACAGGTTGTTCTACTTTCCCAGTTTTGAAATAGTGGGGCAAAGATTCTGCCCACAGGGAGACACAGGCTGTCAAAATAGAGAACTTTATGGCTCTCTCTAGAAAGACTAATTTTATTTGGAGTAGAGAGCATGGAGAAGTTCATGCCCAAGGACATTGTCATAAACAATAGAGATCTGGGTGATAAGCAATTAATAGGAGGCTGGTTGTTCCACTAGTAAAAAGCTAAACAGTAGACAGCTAGAAATTTATGTGAGAGGATCAGGAAGAAGAGTCCTGCTGAACTTAGAGACAGCCTCAAGGAGTGGCCTGGGAAGACTATCCCTGAATAAAGGTTAGACTATAATTAGATCCAGCTATGGAAGAGTTTATGCCTCAGTTGTCAAGGATAATAAGCAATCAGCTTGCAATTAGTGGGTCCTGAGAACTGGGTATGATGCTAATAGAGGAGGCCAGTCAGAAATTTACCAGGAAAATTAGGGAAAGGAACAAGTCAAAGAGAACCCAGCAAAAACCATAGTTATCATAGGAAGGAGTGGTCAGGAGTATTGTATGCATGCCTGAGGATGTACCACATGAGGGGTGCATTTTACAGGCTGCTGGCAGAGGAGGAAATAGACCTTCTTGAGTCCAGCAGAGTCATTAAACAGAAAGGCAAGTAAACAAATAATTAAAAATAGGAAGGGGGTAGGAAGGATCAGAATCCAGGGTTGCTATATAATATAAACTGTTCACTTTGCAAGAAAAAATGATAAAATACGAAAACTAACAAATAAGCCTGCAAAACATAAAATTTAACCCAAACACAGGAGACAAAGCATGTTTTTGAGATGCTGGATTGAGTGCATGAAGACTTCAAAGCAGCTATTTTAAATATGTTGACAGAACTAAAGGAAACCATGACTAGGAGTCCATAGGAATGTGTATGATCACCATATCACACCAAACAGAGAATATCAATAGGTTGAAAATATAAAAAAGGGCAAAATGGGAATTCTGGAATTGACAAGTATGCTAACCAAAATGGAAGATTCATTAGGAAGCTTGGTTGTATATTTTGACTGACAGAAGAAAGAATAAATGATCCTGAAGACAAACTGCTAGAGATTATGCCATCAAATAACAGTAAGAAAAAAATAACAGGGGAAAAAATGAAGAAAGCCTCAGAGACTTGTAGGGCACCATGAAGCACACAAGCAGATACACAACAGAAGTATTTGAAGAAGAGAAAGAGAGAAAGAAAAAACATCTTAAAATTAACGGCTGAAAACTCTCCATTTTTGATGAAAACCATTAATTCCATATCCAATGAGTTTAATAGACAATTAAGATAAGTACAAATACATCATAGTCAAAATGGTGAAAGCCAAACATGAAGAAAATCCTAAAAGTAGCAAGAGAAAAATGAATCACCATGTACAATGGAATTCCGGTAAGATTAAAATCATGAAGTCCAGAATGCAAAGAGATGATGTAGTTAAAAGAAAAAAGAAAAAGAAAAAAGGTTTGTCAGTCAATAATCTTATATCTAGCAAAAATAATTTTCAAAAATGAAGGCGAATTTTTTCCAAATAAAATCTAGTAGATCCACCTTTCAAGATATAATATATATAAGATATATATTCAGGCTTCATGTATGATATAATTCAAACACACACACACACACATATCACTACCAACAGTAGATTAATTATGTAGATAATCATAAAAGGCAGTACAATTATATATCTCTTCTTCATTCTTCCTTGTTATATAGTTGATTTACAGTTCAATTTGCATAATACAATATTCATATAATTGTATTTTTGAACCCAAAACATAGAAATGCAATATATTTGATAATAACAGCACAAAGGAGATAGGTGGGAGATAAATACTTTGAGGTAAATGAAAACAATATATAAAAACATAGGGTGCAGTTGAAGCAGTTTTTAGAAGAGAATATTTTTAGTCATAAAATCTTATATTGGCGAAAAAAATCTCAAATCTATAACTTAAACTTTTACATTAAGAAATTTTTAAAAAAGCAAATTGACCATAAAGTAGGTGAAAAGAAGGAAGTAGTATTAGAAATAAATGAAATAAGCCAGGTGGGGTGGCACGTGCCTGTAATCTTAGTGGCTCAGGAGACTGAGGCAGAAGCCAGCCTCAGCAATGGTGAGGCACTCAGCAACTCAGTGAGACCCTGTCTCTAAAACACACACACACACACACACACACACGCAAAATGGGGCTGAGTTCAATCCCCAGTACCCCCACAACACACACACAAAGAAAGAAATGAAATAAAAAAAATAGAGAACATCAACAAAGCAAAATTTGGTTCATTGAAAAAATCAAATCCACAAAGTTTTAGACTGATAAAAATACACACACAGATTTAAAAAAGGAGAGAAAATATTCAAATTGCTAAAATCATGAATGAACAATCATGAATGAACATACTTACAAACTTAAAGAAATAAAAGGATTATAAAGAATACTATGGACAACTGTGTTCTTACATCTTAGATGAAATGAAAACTCCTACAAAGACACAAATCACTGAAACTGATTCAAGAAGTCAAAGTCTGAATAAATATACAACAAATAAAGATATTAAATTATTGTTTTCGGCCTTTTTCATTACTGTAACAAAATACTTGAGGTTAAGTATAAAGAAAAAAAGCTTTGCTTGGCTTACAGTTCTAGTGGTGCAAGTTTGAGGGCCATTTCTGGTGATAGTCTTGTTGGCAGAGTCCTGAAACACTGTAGGGAGACATATGGTAAGGGACTGGGAGTGCACGCGCTGTGTGTGTGTGTGTGTGTGTGTGTGTGTGTATCTCTGTCTTATCTGGTCTCTCTCTTCCTATAAAGAAACCAGAATTCAATTATAGGGGCTCCACCCTGATGACCTTATCTAATCGACTTCCCAAAGGCCTTATCTCTAAACACCATAGTTTTATAAAATTTCCATACCTCACAATGGGCATTAAATTTCAACACACGAGCCCTTGGGAACACACTCAAACTATATCAAAATCATAGCAATTATTAATTGAAAAAGTCCAGAAAGAAAGGGTCCTGTTCATATAACATTCCTGGTGAATTCTCCCAAACATTTAAAGAAAATCAAAACAAAAATTTTCATAAGTGCTTTAAAAATACAGAGGAGGAGGAACACTTCTCACTAATACTACACTAGCATTACCTGATACAAACCCACAATGAGAAATAAAACTATATCCATAGTATCTTTATGAATACTGATAAAAAATTCCTCAAAAAATTCCTAGAAGGATAGAAAATGCATTACACACCATGACTGAGTAGTTTATCCCAAAATGCAAAGTCAGTTTAACATCTGAAAATCATTCACTGTATTACATTACAGTAAGACAATCAAAACAAAAACCACACGGTTATTTTAATAGTCACAGAAAAAGCATTTGACAGAATGAAATATCCTTTTCTGAGAAAAATTCTCAAAAAACTATGAATAGAAAGAAACTTCCTCCTCATGATAAAGACCATCAATGAAAAGTCCATAGGTCACATTGTGGTTAATGGTGAAAGACTGACCACTTTCTTCCAAAGATATGAAGGAAGATGTCTAATCTCACCATTTCCAGTCAACATTGCATGGAGGAGCTTTTGCAATGAAGTAAGAAAAAGAAATAAGTTCATTCTGGTTGGACGGGAAGAGGAAAACTATTTACAGCAACATGATCTTTTATATAGAAAAAAATTAAAAGTTCATTAAAACTTTGTAGAGCTAATTAATGAGTTCATCATGGTGGCAGGATAAAAAATCAATGTACAAACTCAATTATATTTCTCTATAGTTGCAATAAGCAATATGACACAAAATTAGGAAAACAATTCCCTTTACAATACCATTAAAATATTCTGGAATGAATTGAGCATATAAGTACAAAACATATATACTAACAACCCTACTAATCATTCTACTATCAGGTTAGCTGTATTTTTCCCCCAGTGTCCTCATATGAAAGAAAATATATAATACTTGTCTGAATCTGGTTTATTTTACTTAACATGATGTCCCACACTTCCACCCATTCTACTGTAAATGACAGATTTCATTCTTTATGGATGGTTAATACTCCATTGTATATATACACTGTATTTATTTATCCATTCATCTGTTGACAGGCATCGAGCCTACATCTGTATTTTGGGTATTGTGAATAATGCCTAATAAACATGAGCATGAAAGTATCTTTTTTGTCTCAATTCCTTTTGGATATATCCCCAGGATTGGGCTAACTGGATCAGATGGATCCTAGTTTTAGATTTTTTTCTAGGAATTTTCTTATTGTTTTCCATGGTGTCTGTATTAATATACATTCTCATCAGCAGTGAATAAGTGTACATTTTCTCCATATCCTTGCCAGCATTTATTTGTTATCTTATTGTTTTAGTTTTGAAATACCACTTCACATCCTATAGAAGGCTGTAACAGAAAAAGTTGTGCTGTAACAAGTTGGCAGGGATCTAGGGAATTGGAACCCTCATGTATTGCTGTATTGTTGGAGGAAATGGTACATGCCACATCTATTCTGGATAACAATTTAGTGCCTCAAAATGCTAAGCATAGCATAGTCATATAACACAGACATTTTTTTTTTCTATTTATTTATCCAAGAAAAATAAGTGTATTTCCATACTAACTCTTATATACAAATATTCATTAACAGACAGAGAACATGTTATGAGTTAGATATGAGGCGTAGCCCAAAAACTCAGATGTGAGACAATAAAAAATTTTCAGAGGTGAAATAAATTAGGCTATGAAAGCCTTAGCCTAATCACTGGATTAATCCACTGATACAGATGAACTGGTTGGTAACTCTAGGCAGAGTGTGGCTGGGGGAAGTAGGGAGGTATGTCACTGGGTACATGACTTTGAAGTTTATAATTTGTTCCTGGTAAGTGGAACTCCTTCCTGATTTTTATGTCTTGAGCTGCTTCCTCCACCACATTCTTCTGCCATGATGTTCTGCCTCACCTTGGGCTATGGAATCAGCTGATGAGACTGAATTTCTGAAATCATGAGCCAAATGAACTTTCTTTTTCTAAATTGTTCTTGTCAGGTATTTTGGTCACAGTGACAGAAAGCTAACTAAAACAGATAAAACATCTTTAGGGGTAATAAATATGTTTTAAATTGATATTGTGATTATGGCTTTGTGACTCTGAACATAAAAGTAAACATTTAATTTTGTATAATCTAAATGGGTGAATTTGTATGCTAAGTGAATTTTATTTCAATGAAACTGTCACAAAATACGTATAAATAAAAATATTGACTTTTTGTCTCACACTTTAATGTTGAGCAGAAGTCAGAAAAGAGAGGTCTAGGTTGCCATCATTTCTGTTTTTATCTTTTTTATCTGTGCTCTTTTTTTTTTCCCTTCAGGAATTAAAACGAAATGAGAACAAGTTGAATCTATAAAATTTGTATAGTTTTGGACACATTTTCTTTTATGTTGATGTCCATGGTCTTTTCTTTCTTTTCTTTCTTTCTTTTTTTAATCCTTAGTGCTGCATTGTTGTAAGACTGTAAGCCAAGGGCTCTTCTGTGACTGCTCGTGTGTAAATTCGTACAATTCATGTGTTGAACTACCACTTCAAATTTGTGACTTTAAAATTCAGTTGAACTGGTACCACAAGGCAATGGACAAACACTGCAGTTTGTGCTGGTGTTCTGGTTAATCCAAATTCTATTCCTAGATCCAGAAGTCTTTTCTATGGTGAGAGCTATCTTTATGGGCCTGAGGTTTTTCATCAATGATTGAAACAGTTACCAAAAGTAAACTTAGTCTTCTTTTATATCCCTGAGTGTTTCACAAGAAAGACTAGAGTCTGAATGTGCCTTTGGTTTTTTTTTTTTTTTTTTTTTTAATCTGTAGGACCTGAGGTTTCACCAAATCTAAAATGACTGTAGTTTTAAATTGAAAACGTGTTATTGAATTCACAGGTTCTTTTCCTACTCAATACCATTTGCAAATAACCAGTTCTAGGGGCATGAAGAAATTTTATTCAATGGCCAGTGAAAATAGGGGAACTTAGGCTGTAAAGGTACCTTCTCTCCTGTAAAGGGACCTGTGTTTACTAGCTGGGCGGTGAGGGTCTTGGTATGCATGCTGTCTTCAGAGCTTTTCACTGGGAAAGAAAGGGATTTACAGGAGTCAGGGTGCCTCTTCTTTTCTTCCTTAATTGGTCATAGTTGGATCTGTCATAGCACCGATGGATGGGAGTGCTTTTTATCATTATAATGAGCCCACGTTTGTCTGGAGTGTCACCATGGCATCTAAATCAGGTCTGGAATTCTCTGTAGCTGGGAGGATGTGATAAGTTGGTGATGAGCATCTGGGAGCATGTGATTATCAGCATTCAGATTCTAAGGTTTGCCAACAAGTGGCACCTAGGACAGGGCAACAGTCAATCAGCAATTTCAAGTTTCAGACTGGTGTCCAAGATTCTGAAAATTGACCTTCTGATTATGTAGAGGCCATCATGTAAGCATACCAGATACTTAGAGGCTTCTTTTGCTAGAAACATTTGACTCTGCTTGGCTCACAGAGACCCAACTGGTAACTAAAAGCATGATAGTAAAGTTTGGCATCTCATTTTGTATCATCTCCTCTTGCTATCTCAAACTTTGGGTCAGGTTCCTGCTCAACTCCACTCATAGGATATTAATAATTTAAGGAATGTCTGTCTAAACACTGACAAAGCAAGTTTGATTAGCCTTAAATTTATTTAATCTCTCTTTTCCCTTTTAAAGACTGAAGGCACCAACATAAGGGGGAAAAATAGATATTTCCAAGGTAACAGGAATAGTAATTCTTGTGGGCAGATCAGTCCATGATGACACTACCCACTCCAGGGGGAGTAATTACCCCTTGAGGGAAACTAGGCCTGCCCCCCTAAGGAGGAGCAATCATCTCATCATGGGAACCAGATTGTCCCCTTTCCCCCTCAATTGGTAACTACTCCTCTAGAGCCACCTTGCAGAACCAGACCTAAGACCATGACCAACCAGACTGTAGTCTGAACTATGCATACCTCTTGCTCACTGCCCCAACTATTGAAATCTGAAGTGCATGTCAGTACCCCCAAAGAAGAGCTGAGGACACTGGGCTCCCTGTTTTCCCAGTATGGCTAGGCTGTTTATTAAATTTTTTCATGCTCTTCACTATTACTTTTTCATTTGATGTTTGGAGCAAGAGTCTGGACCTGGTCCTAGCAAGAGCTAGGAACTTTCTGGCTCAGAACTCCAGCGATATAGGGTTAAAGGTCTCTCTGGGTCCAGAATCCATGGCTGTGATCTCTTGCTCTTGATTATTGTCTGATCTTTAGTAAAATATACTATTTATGCCTCTATTTCTTAATCTATAATACAAGGATAAGAATTAAGATTTTAGTCATGGAATGTTGTGAGAAATATCTCTCTCTCAGAAAAGGCAACATCTTTTGTTTTAAAAAATATGCTTGATGTATGGGCCAGTTTCAGTTAGCAGCTCCAACAGAAATTTGATATTAAATGAACATATTTACATAAATGTTCTAATCATTAGATAGAACCACTAGATAGAATCATTCCTTCTTATCTGTGAATGACTGGTTCCAAGACCCTCTTCAGGTACCAGAATCTCAAATGCTCAAGTGACTTACATAAAATGGCATAATTACTTGCATAGAACCTCTTGCACATGCTCCTGTATATTTTAAATAATCTCTAAATGGCTTATAATATATAACATAGTGTAAATGCTATGTTCATATTTGTTATGCTGTCTTGTTTACGGAATAATGATGAAAAAGTCTGTATATTCTCAGTACACATGCAGATTTTTCCTTGAACATATTTGATCAATTGTTGGTTGAGTCCATGAATGCAGATTCTTCAGATGTAGAACTCAAGGATATGAAGGGATGACTGTACTTGTTAGGAAGGGTCTAATGCTCATATATAACTATAATATTTATATACCATTACACACTAATAAAAGGTAGTACTTAAAATATATGTGTTGATGTAGAGTAGACTTAAGGGAGTAGTGTATTCTTTGCAAATATTCTCAACAGTTTATGAGAAAAAGTTATATATATATATACACATATACACACATATGTATACACATATGCTTATATGTATACATATTCATATACATATATAAAATTGTTGGATTCTGGTTATACAGGTCAGAATTTGGGATTTCTCTTACAGCAAAATTTCAGTTGAACATTGTAGGGCTAAATATAGGCTAAATATCATTTTTCTTTTTCCAAAAGGAGAATAGGATGACAATTTCAAATCTATTTAATTCACTATTCCTAATATTTTATTAAAAATGAATATTTAAGGGGCTGGGGTTGTGGCTCAGTGGCAGAGCATTCACCTAGCACGTATAAGGTGCTGGGTTCGATCCTCATCACCACATTAAAAAAGTAAATAAAATAAAGGTATTGTGTCTAACTTACAACTAAAAAAATTTTAAAAAAATGGATATTTAAATATTCAAACGTAAGTAATTTCAAAGAAAAGTATTTTCCTTTAACTTAAATTTTTTCAGAAAAATTAGTTTCCCTTGATTTTTTTTTTTTTTAATTTAGTCATGCATTGTCAAAAAGTTCCTCAAGGCAAAAACTGATGAAACTATTGAATAGGTACTTATGGACCTTTAGGCTTAGGTGCCTCAATGACACGGGGTGGGGGTGGGGGGCAGCCACTTCCTCTCTGCAGGGATCCCATTAATATTCTGGAGCCCAGAGGGTCAGAAGCTCTGAGAGAATGAGAGGCAGGTTTGTTGACAAGTTCATAACACATTGAGAGCAAAAGGTTGTCACAGGGACAGCAACAGGGGTGGGGGTGGGGTAGGGTGGGGTTGCTGGATAAGTGTGAGTAGGACATCTCTGAAGGGTTTCCAAGAAATGGCTGTTGATATTTGTTGGGTTAGAGTGGAAGGCTTAAATCTAGTGACAAGTTGTAGACTGTCTAATTTGGGGCCATATATTTTTGGGGTCTGGGTAGTTATATATAATTCATGTATGATTGAAACTTATCTGCTTTCTTTAAAATGTCAAAAGAAAAAGTTTGAGTTATGAAAATCAGACTTTCATTTTATTTCTTCCAGAATAATTGGCATAGGTGTTGTTTGACAAAGTAGTTGATGGGGGTTACCGGGTACAACCTGGACATATTTGCAGTAAGCTTTAATATTTGTTTATTTTTTGTAAAATGGTGACTTCAAAAGTATGCACATTTCTGTCATGCCATGCATTAACCTTTGCAATTTGACTTTTGCTCTACTTTATGGCTTTTTTTTTTCATGGCAGAACCCCCCTTAAAGAAAAACTTATTTGAGATGCACCATTCTTATGGGAAAAATCAAGAAAGCTTGTGGAAGCACACAAGGTACTTTAAAGCTTCTGTTTCGATATGGCCTATGTCAGCACAAGTTTGCTTAGATGCCAAGCCAATCTACTGCGCAAGCCAAATAGCAACGAAGCCTGGCTGTATTTCTTATCCGGCATAAGATACTGTCGGTCACTTTGTTCTTATAATCCTCTAAATTAATTTATAAACTGAAGGTAAGGGGAAATAAATAGTTTTGAACAATAATAAGGTCATCCCTACAGGTCACTATACCAGTTGTGTTCTCGAGTTTACTGTCTTGACTAATCAACCAGGATTACATAACTTCAAAACAAAAAGATTCATGTTTTGTCATTTAATTAACTAAACTTATGAAGCATGACAGTTTTGTTTCCAACAATTATGCATTCTTTCTTTTGCTAGGATGTTGTTTTTTAAACTGGAACACTGCTCCTTAAGTTTATAGGTCACTTGGATATGATTCAGAAATACAGTTCTCTAACGGATTGGTGGCTATGTAAGTGTGTATTTTGCATGGTTGTCTTGTTAGTTCTATACATATGATTATTATAATTCAAAGGGATGGAACTGTGTTTCAGGTTAAATACTATTTCTGGGGCATTTGATTAGTGTAACAAATATATTAAAGAATAGCAAGGTTGCTTCAAAAATATCCCTACACATATCAGAGAAGAAGAGATGATCCAGATGGCCTTTACACACACTTAATTTTTATAGCTAAACTTGGAATTATTTCAAAACATGACTTTCTGCTATCATCAATGAAATTAATGAGCGATCATAGAAATTTGTTTTAGGGTTTCTATAGGCCACAGTTAATAACCAATATTTTTATGGCAATGACTGTGTGATCTCTTTCTTTTTCCTTTTATTCAGTTCAGTTATTTTGTGTAATGAGTTTTGTCTTTTCCTTTTGACATTCATCCCTTAATCATAGTAGCTTTTGATTTTGTATAAATAACATTTTCGTTTTCGAAGATTTTATATCATCTTTTTTACCTCTATGCTAAATAAAGTTGTTAAATAGTTTGTTATGGGGTAATAGATTTTGAAGTCACATTGAAATATATTCTTAGCTTTATCTAGATTCCTTATATTTTATTTTATATTATTTAATTCACCTAATAATTTATTTTATCATAAAACTTAATGGTGCAGATTCTTCCAGTGCATAAACATTAGGATAGTCAGACATGCTCTGCAACAGAAGGACTCTCATGCCATTAATACCGTTTGTGAATTACTCTTTCAAAATATTAAGTGTATATCTGTGCCTAAAGCAATTATTGCAATTTAGAAAAATGAATTCCTGGACAACTTTTTAACCAATAAAATTATATATCTTCATTAATTTCTTTTTAGTTCTTTACATTTGTTACTCTACTTGCTATTTCCATCAACTTTCTCATGGAGAAAATTTTACCCATTTTTCAGATTTTGTAATCTTGATTTAGAGGAGTTAACATTATTCCATGGTCTCAAATTTTTAAGGTAATTTTACAAATTTCTTTTCTTTATTTTTGCCTCTCCAACACTTTTTATTACTTGTATTCTTTGTGTGTGTGTGTGTGTGTGTGTGTGTGTTACTGGGGATTGAACCCAGAGCGTTTTTCGTGTGAGGCAAGCATTCTGCCAACTGAACTGTATCCCCAACCCATATTATTTGAATTATTGATAATTGCCATTCTTGACTGGAGTGAGATAAAAATGATGAAATCTGAATGTAGCTTTTATTTGGACTTTCTTAATTAATAGATATTCAACATTTTTTTCCTTATACTTGTGAGTCAAAGTGCTCAACCACTGAGTTATACCCCCAGCCCTCATTAAAATCTTTATGTGTCTCTAATATGAGAAACAGAATGAGAACTACAAAGTCTTGGTTGTACTTCCTCATGGTTTAGATATGAAGTGTCCCCCAAAAGTTCATGTGTGAAATAATGTAAACATTTTTGAAGGTGAAATGATCAGATTATGAGAGGTGTAATCTAATCAGCAGATTAATCCACTGAGATGGATTAACTGGGCAGTAACTATAGGCAGGTAGAGTTTGGCTGTAAAAAGTAGGCCAACTGGGAGTGTGCCTTTGGGGTTTATATTTTGTCCCTGTTGAGTGGAGCTCTGTCTCTGCTTCCTGTTTACCAGGTTCTGAGCTGCTTTCCTCCACCACACCCTTCTGCTATGTTATTCTCTCTCACCTCAGGCTATGGAGTGTGCTGACCACGGACAGAACCTCTGAAACTGTGAACCAAAATAAACTTGCTCCTTCAAAGCTGTTTCTGTTGGGTCTTTTGGTCACAGTAACACAAAAGCTGACTGAAACATTCCTATTTGATGAAAATAAAACTTATCAGATCTGAAGAAAGACTTTCAGTCTTTGAGTGAGTGATATGTCCTGATATTATCAGCATTTTAAGTAAAATGTTGAAAAAAAATCTGTGAATAACTGAAAAGCATTATTATATGGGGTGACAGCAAGCCATGGCCATTGGGGAATAACTATGAACTACTTAGATGATAAATTCCAAATTTATAGTGAGTATCAGAAGTTCAGAGAAAGAGAAAATAACTGATGGAGAAGATGTAGTAGTAGAAATAAATGAAAAATTATTTTAAAATGAAGAAAGACATGGATATTTACATAAAATTTTATTTGTTTTCTAGCAAAACTAAAGAAAAGATCACATCTTAAAAATTTTGAATAGCAAAAATAGAGTTTCTTGACATCATCTGAAAAGAAAGCTGGTGAGTTAATAGGCAGATAGAATCATCACATATACACTTTAGAATTGTTTTGTTATGATCAAACATTAGAAGATAATTAGCATATTTTTGAGGAATGTTTAGAGGTGAGTGGAACTTTTCATTGCTAGGAAGCCTGGAGTGCTTCTGGGTGTTTTGTAGGCAGAATCCAGGGAAGATGCAAATCCTAAAGTTGATGGGCTAATTATTCTCTATGAAGACCTGTCCTTTCCCAAGAACCATGGCACCCAATAGTGGAACAGTGTTCTAAGAACTGGATTTTCAAACAGCAAAGCTGATAAAGGACAATAAATGTGCAATTATAAACCGTTATTAGGATGGTTAAGGACATGAACAGGTGACAG
Organism: Marmota monax; assembly: GCF_021218885.2. NCBI lineage: Eukaryota > Metazoa > Chordata > Mammalia > Rodentia > Sciuridae > Marmota > Marmota monax. The sequence goes on along the minus strand of NW_026691982.1, from coordinate 12,398,862 downwards.
ATACACAAAGAAACTGTAAAGAAAAATATTTCATTGTTTTAATGACTAAAGTAAAACTCATAAAAATCCCTTTTTAAAGCAAATATTGAAAAAAGGAATACTTTAAGCATTACAAGTATTTTTAACAAAAATAAATTTCATAAATTGTTTTTATTAGTAGGTTCTGGAAGACAAATTAGCCTTTTAAAAATATATGCTCATTTTCAAACAGTTATTCTACTACTAGGAAATTTTCTTAAAAATTTTATTTAGGGGATGTTACAAAGGTGAACTTGGAGATACTTAATGTATTATTACTGAAGTTTAGTAAACAATTGAATTATCCAACAAATAAGGCACTGGTTAAGTGAATTATTGTATAGCTATACAATAGAATATCATTGATTAAAATAGTGGTATAGGTTTATGTTGACATTATAAAAAAAGTATGCATGTATTGATAAAAGACATAGAACATTTTTTATAAAATAGTAAATCAGTGAGCGCAAAAGTTTGCAGCAATATGCAAATAAATATCATCTTGGATATGTGAAGTTAGACATTTTCTTTTATTCCTTATTTTTAACATTTTTTCCTCAATGTTAAGTAAAGGGAAATATCCACTTCCAATATTTTTGGAAAAACAAATTACTAATCAACAACTTCATAATTATAAGATCATTGCATTAGATATAATTTGGCATTTTTAGAATCCTACTAAGATATAAATATACCACTTATTTAAAATGAAAAATTCAACTACATTAAGTTAAGAACATCAGGTGTGTAAAAATATCAACATAGTAATTTAGAAGATAACTATAAAAAGATTTTTGAAGCTTATTTTGAGCGGTGCTGTGATCTTTCCTATTTGGGGTTTTCTTACTTTTTGGGAATAATTTATGCCTCTGTAGTTTATGTACATATTTAGGGTATATAAGGTATATTAACAAACATCATTCTTGAACCAAGATGACATTTTATTAACTCTAAAAGAAAACCAGTAATGGCAACATTGAAAGTACTTCCTATGGTTTGAACATAGCTTGTCCCCCTGAAACTAATGGTGGGATAATTCCCAAAGTAAGAGTGTTGAGTGGTATTGGGTTTTCAGAAGTGATTAGGTCAATGCTAATCTTAGGGATCAATGCTTTTCTCTTAGGGGTGAGAAAAACTCACACTCTGACTGAATTGGTTACCAGAAGAGGGAGTCCTCACAGAATGAAGTTGCCCTACCTTTTGGCCTCTCTTAAGCACTGGCTTGCCCTCCAAATTTCTGCCATGTTAGGATACAGCACAAGGCCCTCACCAGAAACTGAGCAGATGCCAGAGCCATGATCTTGGACCTCCCAGCCTTCATCACCACGAGCTAAATAAATTTCTTTCTTTTATAAATTATAGTGTCAGGCGTTTTGTTATAGCAATAATAAATGAAGTAAGACAGTTCCTTTCACTACAGCTTTCTCTTCAGATTCTTAATATGTTATCCATTTCTTTTCATAGGAATAATGAATAAAATTGCCAAGATATGTCTATAACTTACAGTCCTACCATAAAATCTTGTCTTAATGGAACCAGATTTGTACATATTACTTTTTAGCTGGTAAATTCAGCCAGAGTTCCCTATTCTTATTTTATTTTGAACTATAATTTTAATTTTTCTAATCCTACACCATTTATAAATTATAGAAAAATTTGCACATTGTGGTTATTATTGTATTATTACATTAAATACCTTAAAGACATCCAGCACAAGAATTGTAACAATCTGGTTTCTCTAATTGTGGCAATGATTATATAATATATTCTTTCTTAGGTGATTAAATATTTTTTATTTTCTTCATAAAATTCCCAGAGTTGCATCTGATGAGATTATGTAGTGATCATATTATTCATTCCATCTTAATTTGGGAATAATTTGTGGAAACATTTTTATCTGAAGGATTTTCTTAACTAATTTTTCTGGTTAAATTTTGAATCAAACTTGAAAATTTTAATATGTAAATCAACTTAGCTATTTATTTTAAAGTACATTAAATGTATTTCTGTTTTTCAAATTTCTGATTTTCAAATCACCTAAATAATTACATTTATGTCTTTATTAAGCATGCCAATGTTAAATGACATTGCAGACGGATCCCGGTATTGTCATTTGCTAACATTAAAAAATATAAGATAATATGGAGAGTTTCTTTTCTAGCTTTATTTCTGAAAATTGAGTTGCCCCTTGGAGGATTGATTCCAAGACCTCCCAGAATACCAGCATATGAGAATACTCAGGTCTCATATAAAATGGTCAGATGCAGATGCAGTTTTTAAAATTTTTAGCTGTTAGAGGACATAATACCTTTATTTTTTATTTTTATGTGGTTCTGAGGATCCAAACCAGTGTCTCATGCATGCTAGGTGAGCACTCTACCACTGAGCCACAACCCCAGTCCAGTCCCAGATGCACTTTTTGTTCAGAATATGTTTGCCCCACTGTTGGTTAAGTTAGAGGATATAGAACATAAGGATATAGAAAGCCAATAGAATTAAATTCAAGGTTGAATTTATTTAGATTTTATCTTCCATTTTTTACCCTTAGTTTTATGAATTTTATAAAATAGCTAAAATAAGAGAGTGTTTTAGCCTTCTATGGCTACAGGAATATTTTGTGCTTGTTTTATAATGAATATTTATATAGCAGATTTTGATCTGAGACTAGTGTTTAAGTCAAGTCTATAACACTCAGCTGCCCTATTGTTGGTCACCAGTATTTACCAAAAAGAGTCTTGCTGCCCTCCATTCCCTGGAAAGAGCTTTACTATGCCCTTGATTTGGGAAAATCCTACTTATTCTTTAAGATACTCAATAAATACAGTGTATTTGGAGACTTACAACGACAACAGAATGAAGAACCTTAATTAATAACTTCTACTGAAGATAACAGCTATAATGTCATTGAAGATTTAAAAGGTAAAATACACAATTGAAATTCATATGAACACATAATCTAATCTTAGCTTGATGGGTTTTATGGAGATGCTAGCAAAATACACAATTGATTATTTATAAAAACTTTTACCTGAAGAATCTACTTACCCAAACTCAGATTGTGGGTTTTGCTTTCTGGAAAATAAAATGTATACAAATATTACCCATGTCACTTTTTAATTTGTTTTTAGTAAGTGTCATTCCCTGAAATGCAATTGTTTTTCAGATCATCATTTCCCCAGAGGTTTCACTTACCTTCAAATATCATCAGTGTATCTGTCTGTGACATGCAGAGATATAGCTGTGGGCAGCAGGGCCTATGTGGTGGGTTTTGGTAGAATTCGTTCTAGATGAGAAATTAAATTCTCCTCCCAGTTAATCCTCTGAATGCTGATTGACAGGTGTAAATATAATGCCCACAAAGGAAGGGAAGAGTGTATTCTGAACAGAGATGCTGTGGGGAGGGTGGGGCAGGCTTGGGAAAGGGATAGCCTGAGCTGAGCGGTCAAGGAAACATATCAGGGACTTGAACTCCAAGTGTGATTTTGGTTTCAGAGGTGATGGGTTTTGGTTTCATAATCAGCACTTGGTCTGAAGATACAAGTCTGAAGTCAGGTTATCATTTAAATCAACCTTAAACATCACCTCAACTTTGTTAGATTATTCTTTAGGACTTGAATTGCTACATTAAAAACTTCAAATCTTTGAGTTCTTTTGTATAATTTTATCCACCCCAGATTTGATTGCCACATTTGAAAAGTTAGACAGCCGATACCACTTTCCATCTTTTTGATGAGTGCTTAACTTATATAATGACACTTTAAGTTTTAATTTTGTAATCCTTAATTGTAACCATTACAGCAATCATTTACTTATAATCTATAAATGTAGTCCAGGTTTTGAATCAAATTGAATTCCCACTGCAATTGCCACCTTCATCTTTCATGACTTAATTAACTAAGAATATTTAATTAATATACTATATTTTAGCCAATTGTTTCTAAAAAATTAACTTTCATGATGTGTTAAGAATTAATTACAGCCATTACTGCAAAATTAATCATTACATTTTAATAGAACTACATGAAACAGAAAAATTCTGAGTTTTAAAGTGTTTCTTAAAATTTTTAGTTATGAGATCCATCAATGCTGACATCTTAATTTTGTTCTGCTTTTCCACTGATGCATTTATTTTTATATAATTATGAGCTGTCAAAGGTCCCTTTCCTAACAACAGATTTTATTTGCTTCACTGAACTTAATGAAATTCATGTGCATGAGTGAATTGCACAGATATATTTAAATTCTGTACCTGAAATTCTTATCTCCAATGGTGGCTAATATTTTAAAACAGAGGGTGATTGAGGAAAGCCAGTCATCGAGAATCACAAAAACCATAGGTTAAAAGATACAAAGAAGATATTTAGGATATTTAGTGAGTTTTGGTAACTTCATTCTGTTTTATACCTAAATCCTTTTAATCTCTTGCCTAACTAATTGAATCTTAACATTTTCAGGGAAGATTCTACAAGTTTCTTCAGAAATATGCTCTATTATCAAAAGGCGTTTCTCAGAATCAATAGCTTTGTTTCAGCTACTACATTAATTACCCTGGAGGAAAAACAGCTATTCGTTTGTTTCTATAAAACAACCCTTTCCATCAAATATTTTGTGAGTTTTATATTCTCTTCTTTTAAAAAATAATAAGCATGTTGAGTATGATTAAATTCATTTATTGACAAGGTTGGGTTTGCAATGTATGGTTAATTAGAGGTAATTTGTGCCGTTCCTAGGGACACAGCTGTGAAATAGCTTTGCTATTCTTCAACGTGATCTTGTTAAGTAAACTAAAGCAGTTTTTACAGATGCTATTTTGAGACTTAACTTCTCCTTTAGTAAAAGTAATTAAAGATGGGATACTAGGAGCAGTGAGCTCATAGTCCTAGAGGGCATCATCCTTACCACATCACGTACTCATGACATCTATCCTGGAGTGCTTCACTCAGACTCAGGCTCTTCTGGTTTTGGGGGGTCCAAGAGAGGCTTTCTCTACTGACTTCCAGTTTTGCCTGTTACATTTAATGAACTGGGGTTGCTTTACACTGTAAAGTGCCTGGTATGAAATTCTCAATTTAATTGGATCATGAGATAGTGGTAAACCAGACTGAAAATGGACTTTAATCTACCATCCTAACGCCGAAGTTAACTGGAACTTGGTCTTGCTCTCAACTTGTTCATAGTCAAGCACGTTGAAGGTAGGGGGTAACGACAACGTCCCCTCCTTAATCAGCAGTTCATTTACCCTTATTCAAAAAGAAGAGGACATTTACATGATGTTTGTTACAGTATATTGTTAAGATTATTCCATTTTATTATTGTTAATCTCTTACAACCTAATTGATAAATTAAATTTTATAATAAATAATTATATATTGAAAAAATAGTATATACAGGGCTCAGTAGCAGCCAAGCATCTGCTGGGTGTCTTAAAAGGTATCCCCCATGGCTAAGAGGAGACTAGTGTGTAGAAGTAAATATACATGTAAGAAGTTTAAGAGTCATGTTAGAATGCAGGGAGGGAAAACTAAGGAATTGTTTTAATAGAGACATGCCTTTTAAAATGGATCTTGGAGAATAAATTAGAATTGACCAGGAAGAGGAGAAAGAGATGAGCTCAGAGTCAATGGAACAGAAAGCCTTTGTGAAATTAGTAAATTATTTATTCTTATGGTTTGGATATGAAGTGTTCCCCAAAAGCTCACGTGTGAGATAATGCAACAAGGTTCAGAGGAGAAATGATTGGATTGTGGGAGTCTTAACCCAATCAGTGAATTAATCCCTAATGGGATTAACTGAGTGGTAACTTGAGGCAGGTGGGGTGTGGCTGGAGGAAGTGGTTAATTGGGGGTGTGGCTATGGGGTATATATTTTGTATCTGGAGCTGGAGTCTCTCTCTTTGCTTCTTGACCACCTTGATGTGAGCTGTTTCCCTCTGCCACACACTCTGCCATGATGTTCTTTCTGCCTCACCTCAAGCCCTGAGGAATGCAGCTGGACTCTGAACTGAAACCTCTGAAACCATGAGCCCTCAAATAAACTTTTCCTCCCCTACAGTTGTGCTGGTCAAATCCTTTAGTCGCAGCAGCCAAAGCTGACTAAAACATTTACAAAAGCCTTATCCTTTTCTTTTAAAACTCACATTCCTTTAGCCCATTATTATTACTTTGCATGCAAGATTAGAAATAGGAGTGTAGGAAAGTGTTATTTCACATGGGGAACACTTTGCTCAGGTTAAACACTAAAGTAACCTTTGGATTTAGGAGCTGTGTTGCTAGTGAATTCTTCTGTCTTTGAGTTTATTCTATTTTTCTTTTTTACTTTTCTTTTTTTAATTGAATGGTTAGTTCACTAATTTTCAATTTTTACTTCTTAAAAGTGCTTATTTAAGTTGATGGTACTTTATAGCATTACCTAGGATTTGATGTCTAAGATTTATTTCTTTCTTTTGATCTTGGTAATTCAAGTAACATTTTTTTTTTCCATTTCAATCATAATAACTCCCTGGGCTCAGTAATTATTTGGAAGTATATTATTATTAATTATTTGGGAAAGTATTTAAATTTACTAAGTTTGTGACATTTTTGTGATTTGTTGGTTTTGGGGACTTTAATTTTACTGCTTTGGGGCAGACAGTGCTCTGAATAAGTAATTCTTCAATAGAAACTTCTTTTGTGGGTTGTTCTTGGCCAAAATTTTGTAAATGTTTATGTTTGTTTAAATTTTTGGTTTTAGCTGGGTATGGTGGTGCACACCTGCAATCCCTGCAACTTGGAAGGCTGAGGAAGGAGGATTGCACATTCAAAGCCAGCCTCAGCAATTTAGCAAAGCCCAAAGTAATTTAGCAAGATCCTGTCTCAAAAAAAAAAAAAATAGACATTATTATTGCCGCATGTATATAGGTGACTGTATGACCAATGTGATTCTGCAACCTGTGCAATCAGAAAAATGAGAAATTATACCTCATTTGATTCAAATGTATGAAATGTCAAGATCATTGTACTGTCATGTGTAGTAAAAAAAAAAAAAAAGAGCTCAGTCGCAGCTTAGTGGTTAAGTGCCCCTGGCTCTCCAATACCCACCCCCTGGGGAAAAAAAAAGGGTTTCAAGGCTCTCTGAAAAAGTCTATTATGTCAAAATTATAGTTGTATTTTATTTTTAAAAACATTTTTTAGTCACTCCGATGGGTATATACAAATGATATCTCATTTTGTTTTTAATTTGTTTTTACTTAGTGAAGATTTGAAAACTATTTCATATGAGTAACTGGTTAAGGCTTTTTTTTCCATTAATATATTGGTACATTTCTTTCTTTTTTTTATTTTTAAGGAATTCTGCATATACTCTGGGTATGATTTCTTTGAGGATATCTGCTTTGTAGATATTTTCTGGTGTTTTTTGTCTTATTCTTTAAATAATGAATTTTAATACTAAGTTCTTAATTTTTGAACTAAATTTACATTGTGATTAATACATTTGTGCTCTATTTAAGAAATCTTTGCTCATTCCAGCATCACAAAGAACTCCCCTTATAATGTCTTTTAGATCTTTATTGTTGAACATGTTTACATTTGTGTTCTGTGATTGTTTTTAATGTATGTTATAAGGAACAGACTAGGGCACTTTTTCTATATGGATGTCTAATGAATTAACAGTCATTTATTGCAAAGAACATACTCCCTCAAAACAAGGCATTGCCACCTTCGTCATACAGTGAGCAATTGTTAAAGTATAAGTCTCTTTCTGGGCTCTCTATTTCACTGGTCCATCTTAATTATGATAGCTTGATCACAAGTTCTAATACCTGGAAATATAAGTCTACAACTTTGTTACTCCTTGAGGTTGACTTTTCCATGCTTGAGTTTTGCGTTTCCATTTTTATGCACACATACATACACCCATGATAAAATTTTGACTGGGATTGAATTATGCCTATAGTTAACTTTAGGAAAAACTGATTTCTTAAGTGTTAAGTCTTCCCAAAGGTGTCAAAAATGTATTTTGGAGAAAAGACAGCCTTTTTAACAAATGATGCTGGGAAAACTGGATATTCATATTTAGAGAAAAATGAAATCAGACCTCTGTGTCTCACCTTGCACAAAACTCAAATTGAAATAAATCAAAGTCTTTGGAATTAGACCAGAAACCTCAGTGCATCATATGAGTGCTAGCACCAACTTCCTAAACAAGACCCCTAAAGCACAAGAAATAAAAACAGTAAGAATCAATAAGAGGGATGCCATCAAAGTAAAAAGCTTCCACACAGCAAAGGAAATGATTAAGTGTGAAGAGAAAGCCTACAGAATGGAAGAAAATCTTGGCCAGCTTCTCCTCTTCTAGGGGATTACTATCCAGAATATATAAGAAAATGCAAAAAATTTAAGATCGCCCCCCTGCCCCAAACAACCCAGTCAATAAAGGGGCAAAAGAACTAAGCAGAAACTTCTCAAAAGAAGAAACATAAATGGCCAAAAAATGTATAAAAAAATCTTCAACATCTCTAGCAATCAGAGAAATGCAAATCAAAATGACACTAACATTTCATCTCACTTCAGTAAGAGAGGCAATGATCAAGAATATAAACAACAATAAATGCTGGCGAGGTTGTGGGGAGAAAGGAACACTTGCACATTGTTGGTGGGACTGCAGACTAGTACAACCATTCTGGAAAACAGGATGGACATTCCTCAAAAAACTAGGGATGGAACCACCAGATGACCCAGCTATCCCACTCTTTGGTATTTTCTCCAAAGATCTAAAATCTGCATACTAAAGCAACACAGTCACCTCAGTGTTTATAGCAGCACAATTCACAATAACTAAATTAAGGAATCAACTCAGGTACCCATCAATAGATGAATGAATTAAGAAATTGTGATATACATATATGTATATATGTATATGTAAAGAATTTGCAGGTAAATAGATGAAAATGGAGAATATTATGCTCAATGAAATATTTCGAACTCAGAAACTGAAAAGTCAAATGTTTTATCTTACATACAGAAGTTAGAGTAAAATAAAGGAAAGGGTGAGGGAAGGATAGGATATCATAAAGTGAAGATCAGAAATGTAGAAGATGAGAGGCAGAGTGAAGAAATGGGTAAGAGAAGGCAATGCAGAATGAACTTTTAAAAAACCATGTATGTGCATATGTAAATATACCACAGGGAATTCTGCCTATATGCATAAGTAAGAAGATCCAATCAAATATAAATAAATAGACAAGTAAGAGAAAGTCTAGTCAGTAGAGAAAGGAGAAGAGGGGAGGGAAAGGAGGATTTGGGGGAAAAATTAGGATCATGAACTGAAATAGACTTCCATGCATCTATGAGTTTGTCAGAATTAACCCAACTATTTTATATATCTATAAATCTCTAATTAAAAAGAACATAAAACTAAGTATTCTAATTAATGAAGATAGAATATCTCTCCAGTACTAAATATATACTTTCTCCCAGTGTTTCTTATACTTTTCTCTTTATAGGTCTTACTTACTTTTTTATTCCTAAGTATCTGAAATAAATAATAGTGTTTAAAAAATTAGACAACTTCTTATTGCTGCTAGTGTACAGTTATACAATTGATTTTTACATACTGATCTTGTATCCAGGGCATTGCTAAATTCACTATAACTTCTTATATGTTACTTGAGTTTCTTGGATAATCTTTATACACTCTTATCATCTGCAAATAATAATGGATTTACTTTTTTCTTTGCAGTCCCAAGATTTTTCCTTATTGCTTTGGCGAGGACCCACAGAAGTCCTCTGACTTTGATTCTTTGAGACTGACTGAACATTGTGCTTGGTGGAGGAAGATCTTATATACCAGTACTTTGCATGCTTCATCTCACTGAATTTGGTCATCAGTCTTACAGATGGATGTGAGAATTAACATCTTTAGTGTCAGTTTTGCAGAGGAGATGACCAGAATTAGAGAAGTTAAAGTTTAAGGGTAATGGATGCATTCCTTAATATTCTTCCACTACAAACACATAGGAAAGCAACATGATGTAGAAAAATTTTCAAAATACATAGCCACATCCCTCTGAAAAAACACAAACAAAAATTCCACCCAAAACAAAAAGTCTTCGGTAAGAACCCAGAGCCAGAGTTTTGAGTGGAAGTTGACACAATATTGGCCCCTGGGTTGTGACACCTTTGAATGGACCCCAGGACCTGGGGTAGGGGGCTCAATTCCAAAATAGAAACTGAAGTCCTGGAATTGGTCCTACACCAGACTGAGATCTGAACTTGAGTCCTTGCATAAAATTAGATGACTCAAGGTTTTATGCCAGCAATGAAAGGGGACTTAAAAATAACATAAATTTGTACTAATTATCGCAGAGAATACTCATTTTCAACACTACAACCCTAAGTTTTGAATAAGAAAGATGAGTTTAGCAAAGTTAATGGGCTTGCCTGATGTTACCATTAGGACATAATAGGGCCCAGATTTGTTTTCATTTCAATGGTTGTGAGTCTCTAATTCTGTGTTGACTCCTTACCTAGTAATACAGTTCCCTACATCCATACTTCCTCTAAGTAAACTTGCTCCAGTAAAGGAAATGTCAGTCTCAGGAAGATGATTTTTCCAGAGAAAGTGGAGGCTGTTACTCTCTGTAGACATTCATGACTCTGAAAAAGGAGATGGGATTGAAGGTGGCATGGTTTTAGTGTACCATTCCAAGAGTTTTGACAAATACATAACTTGGGCAATTCAAACTCTTGTTCAGACATGGAACATTACTATGACCCCCAGAAAGCTATCTCATGTCCCCATTCCTCATTGGCAACCACTGTTCTGAGTTTTTCTGTTATAGATTAGTTTTACATGTTTTAGAACTTAATATAAAAGGATTCACACAGTTTCTGTTGTTTTGAATAAGGCTTCTTTCACTCAGCAAAATATATTTTAGGTTCTTTCATGTTGTTATATGTATTGGTGGTTTGTTCCTTTCCATTATTGGATAATATTCTGTTAAATGAATATATCATTATTTGTTTTTTTAAAAAAATTCTATTAAAGGACACAGGGCTATTTCTAGTCTGGGCCTCTTACTAATAAAGAAATGAAAAACATTTTTGTATAAATTATTTTGTGGACATACGGTTTCATTTTTCTTTGATGGAGACCTAGATGTAGAATTGCTGAGTCATAGGGTAGGTAGGTATTTAGTTTTATAAGAAACTACTTTTTATCCAGAGAATGTTACTATTTTATATTCCTGCTTATGACACGTGAGAGTCCTGAGTCTTCTCATCCTTACAAATATTTAGGGTTGTCTGTCTTTAAATGTTAGCAATTTTAATGGGAATGTAGTTGTATCTCATTTTAGTTAATTTGCATTTCTCTGAAGAATAATTATGCCTAGCAATTTCTGATGTGCTTATTGGCCATTCATATTCATCTGCTCTCTAAACCTACAATTCTGTATCTGCCTATTCAACTAATTTTGGATCAAAAATGTTTGAAAAAACATTGTGTCTGTACTGAACATGTACAGACATGTTTTCCTGCCATTATTCCCTAAACAATATAGTATAACAACTCTATGTATTATTTACATTGCTTTGGTGAATTTGTTGGAAATCAAAAGTCAATATAAACATGGGTTTATTTCTTGGTTATTTTTTCTATTCCATTGGTCTACTTGTTAACTCTTACTCTAGTATCACATGATATGTTGATTAATATAGCTTTATAATAAGTCTTGGAATCAAATATTGTAAGTCTGCCAACTGATGATAAACATACTAGATTTTTACATACTAGGTGGTTTCATATTGAAATCAGGTTGTAAATTTCTAAAAAAATGAAAACTGCCCAGTGGGATTTTTATTTGCATTGCATACAATCTAATTAAAAACTTAAACCCAACACACAGCAATAAAAATATAAATAGAGTTTGATAAACTGTATTTTGCTAAAGAATAATAGAAAGCCATGAAAAATTAAAGAAATAAAAATAGAGTCTCCAGCCAAATATTAAGACCCAGTTTAAGGCCATTGTGGCTTAAACACTGTTGTACTATAGTTAAAGAAGCTATATAGAAATCCATAAACGTATGGAAACTTTTCATATGACAGAAGGACATTACAAATCCGTGAAGAAATGTAGACTCTTCAACAGATTGTGCTGAGCAATTGGTTTGTTGCATGAACACAAAATAGATTCTATTCTTACATCTAACTATGTACTAAGTTAAATACCAAATGGTTTATGACCAAATGTGGACATCAAAATTTAAATTATTTGGAGGAAAACATCATAATAGGCTTCATGACACAAAATTTGTCAAGAGTGAAAACTTTCGTGAGTCAAAAGTACACCTAATGTGTGATGAGGCCTGCTACACACTATAAAATATTTATAATACAAAATTGCAAAGAATCATTATATGGAACATAATAATATTAGCTGACATATTTGCAAAGGGCAAGCAGTACTGTTGATAAACGTGCAAAATAGATTGTGGTAGATTGTCTTCAATGATGGCTGCCATAGATTCCTTCCTTCCTCTCTCTGTATGCTGCTGCTCCTCCTGCTTAGAGATGGACTCTTTTTCTCTTCCCATTGAGCCTACACTCATTTTATGAATTGCATTGACCAACAGAATGCAGCAGAAATGATGACAAATAACCAATTTGCAAAGAAAGAAATCTAAAAGAATAGTAAAATGAAGAAATGTTCAACCACACTGATAATCAGGGAAATGGGAATGAAAGTCCATTGGTATCATCACACACACATCAGACAGGCATTTATAAAGCCCAATAATATCAAAAAATGGTGAAGGTTTCATATCCTGATGAAGGCAATAAAATTTTCTATATACACATTGGAGAACAATTTTGCAATATCCGGACAAAATAAAGGTGTATATTTTTCAAACTCAGCAATTCCTATTCCTCAATATATACCCTAGACTAATTTTCTCATAGGCTTTTAGATACATGCATGAGAATGTTTAGTTTTCAAACTAACATCAAAACGAAATACTGTAAATCAACTAAGTGATTATCATTCAGAGAAAAACAAATTGTGACCTTTTTGTATAAATGGCAACAACTTGGAGGATAATACTTTACACTGGTTGAATGCTTTTTCAGGTTTGGGGCACAATTCTAAGTTGTTTCTATATGTTATTTACTTTTAATACTACTGACATCTCTATGAGTGTCATTACCATCATCATCTCTAGTTTACAGAGAAATAAAATACGTTTTCCAAGACATATAGCCAATAAATGGAAAAGCTGGGATTTGAACTCAATACCCTTAATAACTACATTATATTGGTTTTAGAGGATTGTTGAGAACCTCTGAGGAATCTTCCTGAGGAATGTCGTTTGCAAGTTTCTGCTGCAGAGATAGCTGGATGCAGGCACATGTGTTTTCTCCTTCCTGGGTCCCTATTTATACCATGTCTCTAGGATTAAGGTTTGTCCAAGTGTACATGTGTGAGAAAAGGCTGAGATTTGTATAGGCAGGAGAGTGTTAACTTACTTGAGAAGATAAATGTCTTGCTCTATAAAATTCTTAATATTAGTAAATTAACTTGGTATATTCAGAAAAAAATGTAGATTTTGTTAAATTCAAGGAACAATATAAGCTTGTGTGTGGGATAAGACAATCATCAATAGACAATATATATAACACTAATAATACATAAGCTTGTAAATATATAATGAAATCATATATTTATAAAGTACCTGGTGCATGGTTGGCACTCAATAAATGTTCTCTTCTTTAATGCAAAATTTCTAACTATTCACAGTACTATTGTTTATGTTATCACCTCAATAAAATATGGAGTTTCATAGAAAAGTCCTTGAGGTCTGAATTTATGAATTTGCATGTGCTGATTTCAGCATATTCTAAGTACATAAGCAACAAAACAAGAAATAATAATGGATTTTGACTAGCTGTGCAAAGTCAGCAGCCAGAAAAATGTCTGAGAACAAGTAAAAGTTGATTAATACATAGGGGGAAATGGAGGTCACTTATTGTTTAAAACCAAATAAATTTTAGAAATAGTTAATAATTCCTATCAGCAGTGTACCCTTGAAAACAGTTATGAATTTCTGTCAACTTGATGGGAGAATATTTGCTTCTGTTCTAGATGATGGAGAACATCACTGAACAACAACCAGGAAAGACTTCAGCCATTGGGAAGCTTAGTGACAGACAATAAACACATAAATATATAAGATATATGTTGTGTCAATATTGGGAGAGATGGTGATAACAGAGAAGGGGGTTTTTGGGTGCAGATCAGTGGCAGGAGTTGCTACTGTTAGATAGGTTAGTCTCACAGAGAAGTGGTTTTTGGGTAAAGACCACAGGAATGTGTGAGAGTGAGGAGAAGACTATTATGAGGAGAGAGAATAGCATCTACAAGAGTTTTTGTGAGTTCTAGAAACAGTAAAGAGCCCAGTTTGCTTGAGCACCTAGACAGGGATTGAACAGAGTAACATTTTTTCTGGTTACTGAAAAGGCATTGACTGGTTTCTGAACTCGATGAAAACCATTGAATGACATTGCATGGCCTGAATCATGTTCCTCCTAAATGGATATGTTGAAGCCCTAGCTGCCAATGTGGCTATCCCTGGAGATCAAATTTTGAAGAGGTTATTAAAGAAGGCATAAAGGTGGGGCTCTGTTATAGCTTGAATGTGTTCCCCAAAGTTCAAGTGTTGGAAAAACACTCCCCAAAGCACAGTATTGAGATATGGAACCCTCAAGGCATGATTAGGTCTGCAGGAATGGATTATTGACATTATTATGGGAATGGGCCCATTATCATGGAATTAATGTGCTTGTAAAGGTTGAGTCTGGCCCCTTCCTCACTATCTCATATACTATCACACATGCTACCCTGCCCGACTTCCACTGGATGACACAGTAAGAAGACCCTTGCCAGATGTGGACCCATTGACCTTGGACTTCCCTTCCTCAGAGCTTTAAGAAACAAATCTCTATTCCTTACACATTACTAAGTGTCAAGTATTCTGTTATAGCAACACAAATTGTACTGATGTAGGACCTAATACAATGTGACTGTATCCTTATGAGAAGAGATTAGGACATGTGTCAGTCAGACTTCTGTCACTATATTAATTTTTTGAGAAAACTGAATCACAAAGAAAAGGTTTATTTTGGTTCATGTTTTTAGATGCTCCCGTCCATGATCAGGCAGACCCATTGCTCTTAGACTTCTTGTGGGGCTGCCAGATAGCAATGGTAGGAAGCATGCAGTGGAGCAAAACCATGCACCTCATTCCAGGAAATGAAAGAAAGAATGGGAAGAAGGGCCCACCAGGGGTTCTCACTATCCTCTTTGATGACATGCTCCTAATCACCAGAACACCTCCAAGCAGGCCACACTTCTTAAATGTTCCACCGTCTCCCAATAGTGCCTCTTTGGGAAGCAAATCTTTAATAAGTGGATCCTTAGGGACATTTAAGATCCAAACTAGAGCAAAACATGAGAGACACCAGGGATACATATGCTCCAAAGAGACCATGTGAGGACACAGCAAGAAGGTAGCCATCCGCAAACCAAATAGAGATCCCTGGAGAAGCCAAATCTGCCAACCCCATGATCTTGGGCTTCTGGCCTCCAGAACTATCAGAATATACATTTTTTTTTTTTTGCTTAAACCACTAGTCAATGGTATTTTGTATTTTGCCCTAGTTGATGAATACAAATGATTGGCAGCTAAATGACATAATTGAAGCTTAGCTTTTACCAATGTCCCTCTGACTACCTCAGGAAGAATAGACTGCAATGGCAGGGGCAATATGACGGAAGCTATTGCCATGGTGGGAGTTGTCAGTTCTTGGGAAAGAGTGCTATTCCGTGTGGAGGCAGCACTTAATGTGTTTCACAGAGGCCAGTACAGCTTGGTGATGGGCTGGATATGAGAAAAGAGAAAAACAGCAGAATTAAGGTGAATAGCAAATTTCGGCCCCTCAGATGGATATATGGTGGAGTGGTAGAGATGTTCTCAGGGCATAGAAAAAGATAACATGTCACCATCAGTATCATTCTAGAAATAGAATGCCTAGGGAGAAATAGGGATTACCTCAGGGGAAAAAAGTAACTAGTATGTAAAAGGAAACTAACAAGAGTACATAAGGCTATGTCTCCTCACACTAAATGCTCAGCCTTTGGAGAAAATTCTGCTGCTCCTATGTTGAATAAACCTTGCTATTTGGCATCTCCAAGTGCTGTTTGTCTCTTTCTATTGCCATAATTGACTGTAACAGAGGTACTTCAGTGGAATGATTTAGAAAAGATGTATGGAAAAGTAAGTTTAAGGGGGAGGATAAGAAATTTGATCTTGGACAAGTTAAATTTGAATCACTTTGAGACAAGAAAGCTCAAGGGTCAAGTAAGCAGTGAGCCTGAAGATATAAAAGTGGGGGTTGTTTTTTTTTTTTTGTACTGAGGATTGAACCCAGGGACACTTTATTGTATTGACCCACCCCCTTGGCACCTCCTTCTGTACCAAAGAATTATAATAGAGCTTCTCCAGAGACTCTCACCGTAATTGTTCCTCTGTTACAGAATCAGCAAAAATTTCTGTAAAGATCTCAATGTTGTTTGAAACTTCCTATTTTCTGTAAGAGCTAAGTTGCTCTTTCTTGCAAAAGCTAAATTTACCTATAAACTTGATGATGTGAAAAAAAAATTGTTACTTCTGCTTTTCTGTGGAAAAAAATTGTGAGACCTCTGTCTAGCCTAAAAATATGGGACAAAGAATAACTGTTATGTACCCACCCACTGACATGTAACCACTCCACTGAGTATAAAGTTTCAATTCCAGACTGGAGGTCCAGAAATGTGTAGGCCATGGCTACTCTGGACTTCCTGCTTCCTGCTAATTCCTCGGGTGTACAGCCTCATCTGTTCTACTTCATGACCACTGAGGTAGATCCCCAGAGCCCCTGCCACTTTTTAATTTTGAGACCGGGTCTTGCTAAGTCGATTAAGGCCTTGCTAAATTGCTGAAGCTGGCCTTGAACTCGCAATCCTCTTGCCTCCTCCTCCTGAGCTGCGGGGATTACAGGTGTGTACCATCCCACCTGGCAAAAATGGAACTTTTAAAGCTGTGCTTGGATTGCTCCTGTATTTAGAGTTTGAAAAGGTGAGAAGGAATCGGCAAAGTGTAGTAAAAATTATAGCTAGAGAAGTGGGAGGAATTAGGAACGAGTACTAAGGCAGGGGTTCTGGAGCTATGTATGTGTTGTCTCTTGGATTAGGGAGGCACTCTGATGAGTTAGGCTGCAAGGTTGGTGAGATGATGGCTGGGAATTGGCCATTGGACTTAGCTTCATGGAAGTCATTGCAGATTAGTGAAGTGGTGAAGGTAAATACCTCATTAAAATGATAGTGAGAGGATAAAATGAAGTGAGAGGAATGAGACACATATAATTAATTTTTCAGAGAAATTTGCCATAAATGGGAGTTGAAAATAAGGTATCAATGAGAAAGAGGAAGCGACTCCAGATGAATTTTGAGAGAAAACAACAACAACAACAGGGTTTGACCATAAAATTAGCAAAGACCAATGACAGCAAAAGGACTATAAACTGAGGGTAAGCTACAGCAACTGTTGAGATGTATCTTGAGAAGAGGAATTCAACAGGACTTGAAACATGTTATGCAAACATGTTATGGTGGGAAACTAGAGATTGGTTAATAATCATCAGAATTAGGCAGGCCTGGGGTGAAAATTGAGGCTCTTCTTCTTTGCATCTTAATCATGTTTGCTAACCACCGTACATTTCATTTTCCACCTTTGTAACCTGGCTGTTGTGAATATCAAATAAGAGAATTCATGCAGAGCCTTAGTGTCTACCATATAGTAAGTGATAAATGCATGCTAATTATTTTAGGTATGCCTCTTTCTATAAATGTGATCCAAAGAGAGAAACAGCATTTCTTTTTTTAGGTTTTGCTAAATCACCAGCAGATGATAAGATCGGTATCATTCATAAGAAAATCATCAGAAGTTACAGAGGACTCAAATGAAGTGATTCCTGGCTGCACATCCATTGCCAGGAGAAGACAAGGCCTCACCAGGAACCCAGCAGAGGACACCTTGACAAGGGTGAGGGGAAGTGAACAAAAAGCCAAGAAGAGCTTCAAGGGGGATGGCAGCAGCAGTACCCTGGCACTCCTGACAGGAAGACATCATTTAGGACCTAAGAGTATCCTGACAGTAGACACAGAGACGAGCACCAGACTGGAGTTGCATCTTGGAGATTACTTGATTGGTGGATGGTAGGTAAATTCAGCTATTGAGAGTGTAGTCTATGGATCTGTGGGAAGGATGCTGTTTTCTTTGAGGGACTTTTTGGGAATAGCAAAATTTGACAATCAGAAAAATTCAGATGTGAAGATAATGTGTTCATAGATAGGATTTGAGTCCCACTGATGGGATACATCTTTATGCACATACATATATATACATATATTTCATATATATATTCATATAGAGATGTACCTTGGTATCCACAGGAGACTGGATCCAGAATCTCCTGGTGATACCACAATCCTTGGATGCTCAAGTTCCTTACATAGAATGGCATAGTGTTCAAGTAGAATTTATGTCCATCTTCCTGTATACTTTAAATAATCTCTAGATGCTTGTAATACTCAATGCAATGCAAATAATATGTAAATAATGTTCTACTGTATTGTTTAGGGGAGATATATGAAAAAGTCTATATGTGTTTAGTACAGACATGATTATTTTTCTGAATATTTCTGATCCTGGATTGATTGAGTCCATGGATGTGGAACCCATGGCTGTGAAGGGCTGACTCTATGTATTTATTATAGGTTTCTCTAGAATTCCAATTTTGTGAAGAATACCTCTTTTAATATTCACTCTGATTAGGTGGAGCTAGAGGTAGGCAATACAGAGATTCCTAGAAAGTTTCTACTTACCATACAATATTGACTGTTGAGATTCTCCTGGATAGAAGGCTAATCTATTTCTGTGCTTCCAGTCAAAATCGTTTCTCTTTTTCTACTCTTCCCAGGTCCAAACCCAATTTGAAGTCATTTTGAATTCCTTTAGCCCTTACATAAGTTCTGTTTGCTAAGTTCCTTATTAATTATTTGCAATATGTATTTTTTGTTGTTATTTACATACTATCCTGTAATTTTACCAATTATTTCATCAGTTTTTAATAAATTAAGTGTTTCCTTTGATGTGCTTAGCTAGCTAGGTTGCAAATTCACTGATAACAATAATCATGTCTTGAATTTATTCCCAAGAGTGTTTATAATAAATGGTTAAGACTTTGTTTAGGTGATTAGCTTATATAAAATGGAAAATCAGTTGTACATATTTCTCTAATATTATACAGGCAATTTGTTGTTTTAAGGAATTACTTGTTTCAACACTTTTTAAAAACAATTTTTAAAGGAATCATTTTCATGTTAATATTAAATTAGAGATATGTTTTACTATAATATTTTTCTTGTTGCTTTATGAAACAAATTCAAACATATGGGGGAATTTTTTCTTCTTTTTTCCTTGCGGTAAGTTTTGAAATTTTTTTTATTAGAGCTTTACTTTTACACATAATAGTTGGGTTCATCCTGACACACTCATCCATGCATGGAAATCAATGGGAATTTTTTTTGAATAAACGTTAACAAAACATTCTTGGTAGTTACAGTAACATTCTATTCTAAAAAAGAAAACATAAATTCAAAACATAATGCATCAAATAGAAAGCTGTGGGTCAAAATTTCCTGATTTTTTAGAGTGGTAATTTCAGTAATTTGAAGTATTTAATTAATTTTTAATTAATGTGATTCTCAAAGTGCCTTAAGATCTTCAGGTAATTTTCAAGGCAAGGATTAGACATTTTTTATTGCTTTCTTTTTTTTCTTTGCATGCTTTTCCATACACAAGATCATTTTGCTGTGGCTCACTTTAATAGAGACAATAAAAATAACATTAAGGCCCTAAATAAGCTATTTCTTACTTAATTACTTAGTAGTTCATTTATTCATTCAAGAATGGTTTATTGAATGCTAATGTGGGTCAGACAGAGGGATGAACAAAATGGAAAAGGTTAAATCCCCAATGTTAGATGATTGATTTAATATACCTACAATGAACAAAAACCTCTGCTTAATTAATAGTGTTGAGAAGAGTTCACTGTCAATGCCTTTTACTTTAGTGGCTGCATTGTGGATTATTAGAATTTCAGCTGTAGTTCTAAAGTTAGACTAAATTACTCACTCTATAAACTCTCTCCAAAATAGAGAGTTGGAAACTCTGGACTTGGTAACAGCTAAGTCTAAAATAGTATAATGCTTTCCCTATATAGCACTATTGTGAGCTGTTTTTATTCTTAGTAGTTCTGATACCAAATATGTGGGGAATTTTTTCTCCCATACCAACTAATCCTGATACTTTTGTCACCAACTGGATACTCTGCTATTTTATTTAATTTTGATGATAACTCCCTGGAATTAGGAGGGATCCCACAAACTGCCCCCACTTCAGAAGCCAGTTTTGCAACTCTTGGGTGCCCAGGGTACTCACATTTTTATTGAACTTAGCTATTACCAAATCCAGGGGTTACAACACCACGTTCTTGGATTTAATAATTTCCTGGAGTGGCTCAGGGAACTCAGGGGAACAATTTACTTATGATTACTTGTTGCCTAGCAGGGGTCCACTTTATGCTTTGACTATAACCCTTGCTATTTGGCCACTGAATTTAAGACTGATTTTTTTTTTCTTTTCTCTTGTGCTTCTTCCCCTTCCTAACCTTAGGGGGGTCAAGATTATCCTTCTTCTGTCCTAGGTCCAGTTATCTATTCTTAAGCACACACACCACAGGAATGAACTAATTTGGGCTCCAGGACTAGTGCTGGAAGATCTAAGAAACGGCTCTCTCAAGGCTTCAAGTGAATTATGGTCCCTGACAGGGCACAACTGAAATGTAGCCTTTGAATTACCTCTTTCAAAGCCCTGTGTTACCCATAATACTTAGAATCACAGCCTAAACACAGGAGTCCCCTGTGTTTCTCGTTTGGCAGCAAAGCAGTAAAAACTTACCTTTTTTTTTTAAAAAAAATATTTTTTAGTTGTAGTTGGACACAATACCTTTATTTTATTTATTTTTATATGGTGCTGAGGATGGAACCCAGGGCCTCGAATGTGCTAGGCGAGCTCTCTACTGCTGAGCCACAATCCCTATTTTTTCCCCAAATCTTTTCCTCATTGGACTGGCATTAGTAACAAGGACCAAGCATTCAGTAATTGCTTACTATGAAAAATGTTACTGAGGATACAGATGAATGACCAAATAAAGAGGTATAGAGGGATGTGGTCTGGAGGGGGGTTGGGGTGTGCACCTTCTGTATGTAGCTAGTCAGCCATGAATGAGTGAACATGGAAAGGATCATGAAGGGAGACTAGAGACCACAGGGAACCTTTCCAGGCAAACTCCTGAAAGATGGCGGTCTGGGACATTAAAATCTCTTCCTGCCATAATTACATCCCCTTAAGGAAAGCTATTGTTTCAAGATTATGCCACATTATACCCGGTGGCCTGGAATCTCCCTTAAAACACAGAAACTATCACAACCCCCAATCACCTGGCTACCAAAATATCAAGACCCTCACAAAGACAGCTTGCTGAAGGCTCTTCAAAGTGTCATAAACCAATAAGGTGGCAGGAAGTTGAGGCAAAAACAGAGGGACTCAATTTCCCTAACTCCTACTCCATGAGTACCATACCATTCTCTCTTAGAGGCAGACAGTCTACGAAGTTCCTGTGCTCTTAGTCAAAAGCCAAAAGGTGGACCTTGGTGGGACTCTCTAGAATCTTCCCTGGGATTCTCAATAAAACTGGAGTGCAGGAAGGGCAGCCATCCTTCTCTTCTCTTGAGAAAACCCACTCTCTCCCTTATGAATGTTCTCCTTTCCCTCTTCCTACCCCTTCTAATAAAATCATGCCTGTTACTCTGAGGGACTGAAATCTTTGAAATCTTTCTTGCATGATTGCAAGAATCAGGGTGAAGGGGGAACTTCATGACTTTCTCCATTTCACAGCAGGCCGCATGCCCAGTAATACCTCTAGCATGTGTGTTGGCTAACTAAAATACTCTCTAAACCTGATTAGTTAGGGTTTTTTTTTTTAAATAAAGGTTTCATTCCACAGGGCTAGTGGATTAATAATTGGCCTTTGGTGATTGAACTCAGTCTCTAGCTCCTCTCTTCTGCCAGGAGGTTGGGGATTGAGGATGAATGCTGAACTTTCTAATCCTACCTGGATCTTTCTGGTGAATTATCCCCATCCAAAAACTATCTAAGGCCTCCCAGGAGCCACTATTCATCTCATCCAGATACTAAAGATACTCATCACTGTGGAGATGTCCAAGTGTTTTAAGACTTATGTGCTAGGAACCAGGGACAAAGATGTGATACTGATTTATTAGATCACAAGCTTACATCATGCTTTAGTGTACTACCTGCTCCCCTGTGTTAGTCAGATTTCTGTCTCTATAACAAATATCTGAGACAAATTATTAAAAAAAGGTTTATTTTGGCTCATAGTTTTGGAGGTTTCAGTTCAAGGTCAGTGGGCCCTATTGCTTTTGGGCCTGCGGAGAGGTATCACATCATAACAGGAAGGTGTGGAGGAAAAAACTATTTACCTCATGGTTGGGAAACAAAAGGGAGAAAAAAGAAGAGACAGACTGGGGTTTCATTAACCCTTTCAAGCGCATGCCCCCAAAGACCTGAAGACCTTCCAGTAGGCTCCACCTCTTAAAGGTTCTGCCTTCTTCCAAATAATGCCAAGTAGAGACCAAGTTTAAAACATGGGCCTTTAGGAGACATTCTGCATCCAAACTAGAGCATCCTCCTTCCTTTGACCCTAAGATTTATAAGTTTCAGGTTCATCATTTTATTACCAATGCTTCATCAGAGGATGACACATAGTAGTGGTGTAAACTTTTGATTCATGAATGGATGCATGTAAGAAAAAAGTTATGATTTGTCATTAAAAAGTTTCCCTGATATTTAGAACATAGTTATAATTTTTTGCTCTCTTTCATTTTAAAACTCTGTCAAGTTTTCCTGAAGCTAAGTACATCTTTAACCATGCTTGTTAATTTCCATATTTATCTATGGTCCAAGAAATACCTAATTTAATTTGAATACTAATAGTGTTTTTCTGTAGATGTTCCTGTGTTTCTTGCATACACTTTGCAACTTGGAAAGTTTTCTGTCATAATTCCAGTGGACATGAGGGGGTTCTTAATTTTGTCTGGATTGGCATTAGTTGTTTATTAAGATAAGACCAGATGTGCTTGGATAGTTTAAACAATATGCGTTCTGTTACCAAATGTGCCTCTATTAAACCACCAACTCAAGGTAATAAATATGCTGCTGTTAGATGTTCACTTTCATTAAAATCTATCTCTAGGCAATTCATCTTTATTAATTTGTGATTTTTCCCTTGAAAATGGCCCAAATATTTTGGCTATGAAATTCAGACCCAGCAGAGTACGGAATTACACATCTTACACATCTGGTGGACTCTTTTGAAGGCAGTCTTCATTCACCTTGCAATGTAATAATGTCATTTTCTTTGTATCTCTATCATTATTTAAATATTTATCAATGTGATATTCATTCACACACATTGTAGACATTTGGAAAAGTAAAGAATGAAGAAAAATTAATATGCCACAGTCCCAATACTAGTAATTTTAGTGTATTTTTGCACCCTCATTTTTTTCTATGTCTTTAAAATTATCTGTCATAAAATTTTCCATTCAGAATTTCATTGAGTCCAAGGACCAATTTGGAGGCTCTTAAAAGTCATTTATAAAAGTTTGATCCAGATACAACAAAGTTCTTTTGCCTCAGACCTGTTTTAAATTTTTGAGGATTAAGATGATCAGACTCTCATGCTGAACAACAGCTTTGGCATTTCCATGGCCTATTAGAAAAGATGCAGAGCAATGATCTTAATAAAATTTGGCTTTATGTTTGACAAATATTAGATGTCATTGGATGTTGAATGTCTCCCAGTGAGCCATGTGTTAAAGACCTGGTCATCAGCCCATGTTGCTATTGGGCTGTGGTGAAACATTTGAAACTGGTATAGTAGGAAGTAGTTAGGTCACTGCAGCATGCCCTTGAGGGGAATATTGGGATTCTAGCCCCTGTTTTTGCTTTCTCACTGTTATGAGGTGAAGATTTCCTCAGCCATGTACAATCTTCCCACAGACCCAAAAGCAATGACCAAGGAATGAAACCTCCAAAATTGTGAGCCCAAATAAACATTTTCTCTTTATAAGCTATTTATTTTAGGTGTTTTTTTTTCTTTACAGTAACAGAAATCTGACAAGCATGGGCAAGTTACGCTATCTGAATAAGTTTGTTTGGCTTTCACAAAAGGTGAAAGTACTGAAAAAGCTTTCACAGTATTGTCTTTTAACACCTACATTGTCTCTCAAGACATACAAGTCTTACTCACCTGTCAATATTAAATAGATACCTTCCCAATGCTTATTGGAAGAAATTTTCCAGCTTTTTTTTTTTGGTCTCTATATTTTCAATTCCTGATTATAATAATGACACAGCCCATCTCATACGCTATATATTCTACAATATACCCTTGAACTATGCCTGATCTTTAGAGAGCTTGTTATTTGTTCTGTACTGGCTCTTGTAGAATTGAATTTATTAAAATCAAAGTCAATATGATGCCATCCGACTATGAAGCTTATTATAATAAATACCCTCCATGGTACATTATTGTGTCCAATATAATCTGAGAGCATTATTTCTTATATAATCATGTTCTCTTTATGAAGGCCTCAGAAGACTGTTTCTCTCAGCTGATTGATTTGTATTTACATTGTACAGTTTATGAACTGTTTAGCTGGGAAGGTGCTTTCTAGGCTGGATGGTAAAAGCTGAGCACAGAATAACTTCAGGATCTCCACTGTCTACTTGTGTATTAGAAAAGAATCAAGACAATTATCTAAATATAATTTTACTTCATGGTGGACTTCACTCTTTCATATCATATTCTGATTTTTATTTTTCTTTACTTCAATTTATGTCCTTTTGTGATCATTAAAAGCACCTTTCTGAAGACAAAGGGAAAGAATCAAACTCAGGTTTCTCTTAACTCTCATACAACAACATGCTTGCAGTCAGTTCTGCTGTGAACACAGGTGGGATGTCCTCTACTTCAATTCAATTCAGACACCATCTTCCTGGAGGCAGCATCTGATCCTGCAGGTTGAGGGCTGAATCCCACAAGTCTTCACTCTCTTTCGATGCCATCTGCAAGCTTCAGGTTGTGACCTGTGCTCTTGATGCCTGGCTATAAATCAGAGTTTCCACAACCCCCTCTGGTTTGGTTAATTTGCTAGAGTGACTCACATGGCTCAGGGAAACATGGTTGCTTATTCATCATAAAGACACTTCAAAAGATACCAAGGAACACCAGTTCATTTTTTTCTTATCAGTAACTATCAGTTCCATTCCAGACATATTTTTTAAATGTTTATATATGCCAAGAAATTTGGAGTCCCAGATTCCCAAATGCTTTCAATCTGGTAGGAGAAAAGGTAAAAACTAAATAGTTTCAAACCAACCAAACAACAACAGCAAAAAACAACAAAGCACCAGAAAATATAATATACATTGTAAAAGAATGGTACTAAGAGCTATAAGCATCTCAAGATAAGAGATCACATCTGTTTGAGGGATGGCGGAAGGCCAGGCAGGGAGCACTAGTATTGCGTTTTAAAATATGTGTTGTTTTCTGACTGTTAGAAGCAGAGGTTGGCAACAGGGATGACAGGTAGGCCCAGATGGTAAACTAACAGAGTGAGAAGTACAGACAGCATGGTCCAAAGGAAGGGGCTCAGTACACCTGGAGCACAGGATGCATGACATGGAGCAGCAAATGGGCTGCGGTCAGATGTTCACCTTCATGAAGACCACTAGGGTCAGATTGAAAGTCATTTTAAATAACAATAAATGCAAAATTCTAGAGTACTTTAAATCTGTGAGTATATCACCTGGGGATCTTTTAAGTGCCCCTTCCCATGCAGGCCTTGGGTAGGCTTGGGATTCAACATTTCTCCAATGATCCTAGTGCTTCTGGCTGGTAGCAAGGCTGTAAGGTATCATTGGTGATAACTGTGCCTATTACTGCTGTGCCAAGGAGTGCAACTTGATTCTTTGCATTTCTGAACTCTGTTCCTGGATCCCCAAGGCCCACAGGGTTGGGAATAATAATGCAAATAAATTATATTATAATTTGACTTAGTCATTGGAGTTCTATGTCTAAGATTTTCCTTGAAAAAATGGGATGGATCCCAAACATAACTTGCAAACCAATTATATTGGTCACAGGAAACCATTAAAAAAGTTTTGAGAATGAAAATAACATGGCCAAATATGAATTCCAAGAACATAGATTCAATAGCAATAAGTAGGATAGACTAGAAGGGTTTAAACTTGGAAATTAAGAAAGCAGGTGCCAGTCCATCCCTGCAACATGTGAGGCTTGTGGTGGCTGAGCATTGGATGGTCAACGTGGGAGTGAAAAGGATGGCTTGATTTGAGAAATATGGATAGAGCTAGGGAGTTTATTAAATATAAAAGGTAAAGTAAAAATCAGGGATGTAAGCTATCATTTACATTCTTTAAGTGTAAAAATAATAGGAGTTGGGATTTTAACCAATATCTGGTTTTGTCTACTTACCTCTTCCACAAAGCTTGATAGTGAGCTCATCCTAATGCCCAATTCTCCATCCCAGAACTTCATCATATTATAGTCAGAGAAGATTTGGTTTCTTCTCTGCTCTTCCACATTCCTTTTAAGAGCACATAACATGCAAAAGTTCTTTTGCTTCCTCTTTTTTTTTTTTATTCGTGACATTTCATCCCTAATTCAGTTAATCACTCCTTGGACAAAGCAGTGTTTATTGTTGCAAACATAAGGTCCAGAACCTGGTACTTGAAAATGGTTTTTGAATGAGTAATTTTGAAAAAGAAAGCATTTCAATTCCTCATGGGGCTCATTCCAGGCATCCAGAAATACCCATGTTGAAATATCAGTTGCTTAACATTAGTTTGAGCAGAGGAGAGTCAGTGTAAATTGTGAAGTTTGGAGTGAGGCAGATCTGCTATTTAAGAGTTATGTGACCTTCGATAAGTTATTTAACCTCTCCAGGTTTCTGAGCTGGTTAAAAGCTCAACAGCATTGCTTTAAATGGAGATAAAAAATTGCCATCTTTCTTAAAGACAGGCTTCGTTTTGCAATGCAATGTTTTACATTTTTCCAGACTGCCATATCAAGGATAAAAATGTGGGTAGATTTGGGTATTTAAGTGGACTTTGACAACAATAATAGAACAACAGCAATTTCAGAAGGGATATAATCATCCAAAATTGTTGACACCAGAGAGGAAAAATAGAGAAAAATCTGTTTTTCATCTTGACACTAAAGCTCCATCAAAACATGTACAAATCTTCTTGAGGAATAGAGAAGACACATTTAGTGCTCTGACCATCTGAATCACCAAATTGGAATGTAATAGACATTGGAGTGAATTTAGGTAGTTGCCATGCAAATCTATAACAATAAAGGTCTATTGAAACAACTTTATGCATATCTAGAAACAGCTTTCTACCAAATGTAAGAAATAAGTCATTTTGTTCCAAGAAGACTTCCTCCTATAATAAAATGTCACAATGGATATAGAAAGTATAAAATGCTTGCCTTTGAAATGTAACTTCTGGACTTAGAGGCTTTCATTTCTTATCACATAGTATAGAAACATTTTGAAGTCCATAGTACTTGAAATCCCATTTATATTCATAATCGTCAGTACTTTAAAATTTTTAATAGGTACTTTCATTTCTAAAGAGAATGATTCATATGTATAGACCATCACAAATTGTCAATATAGAGTTTCCATGGAGTAGTTAAAGAAAAGAATTGGGAATCCTTTATGGTTCTCATTAATTGACTTAGTTTGATTTTTCTCTTGCCTGTGCATATAAAACTATGAGATGAGGTATTGAAATATAAGAAAATAAGGATTCATCCTATTTTGTATAGAATATATGCAAAAGCAGCATTGTTTAATGACCTTGGTCAGGGACAATGAGCCACAGATTCTTTCCAATCCTTTAATTAATCCCTGATACTAAATTAAGTTCTTTAAGTTCACTGGAGTGCAACTGCAGCAGATAACATTGCAGCTTGTCCCAGTGCCTCCCAGGAAGAAACACATCGAGGCTAGTTGGAGTCTATTTTGTGAAACATTATCAGACCTCCACATCATTCTGTGTTTTCTAATAAAGGCCAGCTCTCATAAGGTTTCCAATGTATCTGATAAAAATGTTACTTAGGATATCTTACATTTTAGGCTATGGCCTACTTAAAATTTTTGATTTTTCCCCCAACAGTCTGATGTCACCTATCTTTGCAATTTCTTTGCCCCCTTTTGTCTACTCTAATAAAAATGAATCCATGAATTGTGTTATGCTTCCAGGATTTTGAACATCTGTTTTCTTTGCTTGGAAAAATATCTTTTCTCCACTACCCTATAAAAGTCTCTGTGATCCAGCTTGAAGGTCACTTCTTGATGAAGGTGTTAGGCTCTCTTCTACACAGGGTTAGTTGCTCATCTTGCCATGTCCTGTAGAGCTTGGAACACACCTCCATTATAGCCCTGTATATGCTGTATTTTAGTCATTATGAAGACCCTGCCACTTCTCAGTGAGGACAAAAGCCAGGCCTTCTTGATTTCCAGTACCTTACACAAAATTGGCATGTCATAGGTGATTAGTAAATATTTCTTTTATTAATTATAAATTCAAATTGTAATTTTTCAAAACTCAAATTTGAGTGGAAAACTCAAATTTGCCATTTACAAACCTAAGTGGTAACAAATATTTCCTCCATCATAATCACCCAACACTTGCCAGCCATATACTATGTCGTAGTCACTATTCTAAGGCTTTTCATGTGTTGCATTATTTGATGCTCAAAACACCATATGAAGTGAAGTACTAAAAGCGAATTTCTCTAGATACTTCATAGGTCTCTTTGTAAAGAATTTTCAATAGAATCTTCAAAATTGTGCTTCACTACCAAATAAGTCTAGGTTTCACCAAATTATCTCCATCTGTATTTCTATATCTAATCTTTGATATCTATTTATAACACATATATACTTATATATATTTATAATCACTATATATAATATGTAATTATCAAGCAAATTAAGTTTCCTCTAGCCAATCTTATGTCTAAGATCAGTTTTATCTCTTTTATACATTTGGTGGTCAGTTTTTGTGAAAATATTTTCAGCAATAGATTATTTAATCATCAAATTGAAAATAATGATGCAGATAATCTCTTCATTCATTTGCAAACATCTGTTGACAAAGTACTGTGTATCCACACTAGGATACAAAAATGAATAATGATGGCCCTTGTAGTGTAGGACAGGAAATAACTTCTTAGTTTAGAACAGATTTAAGAGAAGGCAACAAATCTTTACTTGAGAATTTGCCCCAGTAAGAATGCTATACTTTCAATTTCTAAGCATGTTCAGCTATAAACAGAAAGTGGGAGGCTAGGGAATCTAAGCTGTATCATACATTCTTCAGTGTTCTCTGTATCTCTTTATTATTTGCTTAAGATATTCCATAGAGTATGTCTATAAGACACACTCATTTGAAGAACAAAAAAGAAATATTAGAATAAAAAAGAAGTGCAGTGGAAATGGGTTGTTAGCTTGTAAATTTGCTTTTACCACAATTTTGGTCCTAGAATTTGTAATCCAAGGAATGAAATATGATGAGCCCAACCCAGAGAGGCCTGGGGAATGCTGATGCAAGCTAATTATACTATGAACAACTGAGGCTATTTTTCAAAGTGAAAGGATAATTTAATCTTATATATAATAGTTTAAAATCTACAATTATTAGATAATAATTAAGACGTTTATATCTAATTTCTGATTAACCAAGTTGCTTGAAATGCAAGGTCATGCTACTTTCAGTCTAACTCTATCAGAACTTTATATACAGGCATAAACTTATCCTTACTGTGGCCTCCGTCCTTGTCTCACACCCCAGTCTGCTGTCTCTTTCCAGGACACACTCCTCAGAATAACTCTCCCCTAAATCTCCAACTTATAAATTATTTTTCAACTTATAAATTTTAAACTATCAAGGGTGGTCTTTCAGAAGCAAATACTCGAATAAGGCAGAGGTGTCTGGAGGCTGGCTACCCAACAGTATGGAAAACTGTCCCAGGATGCTCCATTCCACCCTGAATGTCCTCTCATCTCCCTAGCAGGGTCTCACTGCTTACTGGTAGAATTCAAGAATTCGGGAATTCATTTGTCACAATGTGGGATAGTCTCCTCTGAGAGGAGAATCTTTGGGAAAGTCGGGAGAAGACTCCTGGGAAAGAATCCCTACTATGTCCATTGCTGCAAGTTAGTTGCAACTCGTTGGCTTACTATCCAGATCTTGTTTGTGGGTGGACAGCTATGGTTATGGGACTTTCAAGAGACGCATTCAAGACTGCTCCAGGGTGTGTGTGACTCAGCACATTACAGATGACTGGGGTAAGCAGTCTGAGAATGGTGGTGGTTACTTGAATATGTCTTGTGCTCTTAAATGCATATCCGGGTTTCAGGATCAGTGAGGTGAGTTAAAAAAAAAATACAGCATATCCTAAGTGGTTAGTAAATGAACTCTGGAGCCCTGAGGCACACAGCGTGTGCAGCCCCAGACATGGGAGTGGTGACTGAAGAGGGCAGGAAGCAAAGGTCCTGCGATTCCACTCC
This sequence comes from Marmota monax, assembly GCF_021218885.2. NCBI lineage: Eukaryota > Metazoa > Chordata > Mammalia > Rodentia > Sciuridae > Marmota > Marmota monax. The sequence continues at coordinate 12,367,949 of NW_026691982.1, read as the reverse complement.
TGGTGCCTGTGGATACTGGCTAGGCCTGATGGACACCTGAGGCAGCAACCATGCTTGGTGCACAGAACAAGTTGACTGTACTGGGCATCTCACCGTGCCAGGAGGTGACACACAGAGGTTATACAAGGGTTTGCTGTCTCTGCCTTGCTGGAGGGAGACAGGGAACCTGCTGCCTGACTTTCTAGAGGTGAAGATGTTACTGTTCAATTATGGCAGGACTCACAAGAATAACCCCAACCAACTAATGCCTTGATTTTTAATCATCATTATCTGTAATAATGATGATTTTTTCCCCACGAAGGCAAGAAATGCAAAACCAAAATAAACAATCCAAAAATCTCTTAACTGAATCTCAGTTAATGACCAGTGGCTTATTTTAGCCTCTTTTTCATTAGTGTCTCAGATGAGGTAAACCACAGAATCTGGATGGCAAGATATGGGTTGGGGCCACAGAGATGCATGTGCTGTTCCTGTAGGTCTTTTGGTTGCATATACACATGGTGGTCACAGAGCTAAGGTGGCCTCTCACCAGAAATATCAGGGTTCACAGGGGCAGAAACCTGTTGTGAGGGGACAGGTTCAAACTGAAATCACATGAAATTGACACAGCCTTGCAGCCCTGTGGAATGGCAGAAGGTCCTTTAGGATATAATTCAGTTCTGAGAGAAGTTGAATCAGTTTCCTGAGATTCCCAGAAATACTAGCAGTGGGAAGGGGAGGAGCCTGAACAAGCAGGTGTGCTGTGCCCAGTATAATTTGGCCTTTCCTATGAATTGTTGGTGCTGAGAATCTGATAAGCAAACCTTTGTCCATATAGTTAATGCACCTTGGTCTACATGGGGCTTTTTAGAAGCTGCCTTTCTTATCCTATTCATCTCCCGCAGCAAGAACCCTCCAGATTGAGAGAAGAGACCCCTCACTGAGACAAATAAGAAAGTTTCTTTCTCACTTCACTCTCAGATTATTATGGGATTTGGGCTGTTATAGTGATCTGCTAGAGAAAAATGAGAGGAATTTTGTTATTTCAATACAGTTAGAGGCTTGCACTTGTCCATGCTGTGAGCTAAGTTTGAGCTCTCACCTCCTGACTCCCCCGAAGCTGATGTGCATCATCAGTCAATCATGTGTTCCTTGGTTTCAGGTCATGCCATCTCTGCCTTTGCTCTGGCTTTCCAATCATCACTAATGAAGAGATGCCTGGTCTCACACTGCTGACAACAGCTCTGGCAGGTGAATGCTATGAGACCTAGCAATCACTGGAAAGCATTCTAGAAATATTTTAATTAACAAGAGAATAAAGCCCCTGCTTTCCTAGAGTTACATACCAGAGGTGGAGATAGACTACTCAAGCAAGGGAATAATTTATTTATATTTATTTATTTAGAAAAATTTTTAATGCATAACAATTCTTATTACAAATATGGAGCTCAATTTTTCATATCTCTGGTTGTATACATAGTATAATCACACCAATTCGTGTCCTCATACATGTACTTTGGATAATAATGATCATCACATTCAACCATCATTAATTACCCCAAACCCCCTCCCTTCCTTTCCCACCCCTCTGCCCTATCCAGAGTTCATCTATTCCTCCCATGCTCCCTCTCCCTATCCCACTATGAATCAGTCTCCTTATATCAAAGAAAACATTCATGTTTTTTGAGGATTGGCTAACTTCATTTAGCATTATCTTCTCTAACTCCATCCATTTACCTGCAAATGCCATGATTTTATTCTCTTTTATTGCTGTGTATATGTGCCATATCTATTGAAGGGCCTCTAGGTTGCTTCCACAATTTAACTATTGTGAATTTTGCTGCAATAGACATTGATGTGGCCGTGTCCCTGTAGTATGCTGTTTTTAAGTCCTTTGGGTATAGACGGAGGAGAGGGATAGCTGGGTCAAATGGTGGTTCCATTCTCAATTTTCCAAGAAATCTCCATACTGCTTTCCATATTGGCTGCATCAATTTGCAGTCCCACCAGCAGTGTATGAGTGTATCTTTTCTCCCACATCCTTGCCAACACTCATTGTTGTTTGTTTTCATAATAGCTGCCATTCTGATCCGAGTGAGATGAAATTTTAGAGTGGTTTTGATTTGCATTTCTCTAATTGCTAGTGATGATCAACATTTTTTCATATGTTTGTTGATTGATTGTATGTCATCTTCTGAGAAGTGTCTCTTGAGAATCATTTTTTTTATAGTAATAGGTGCCAGGTAAATAATTAAATGGGCGTAATGGATCAAGTGAACTTAGATTTCAGCTGATGGCAATACCTTTTGGATGATGAGTGGGATTTCAGAGTCTATGGTAAAGCAGCAGAATGAGTATGAATATGGTGGCTTCCAGGCAGGAGTACCCTGTGTCTTGTGTGCAGCATAATGTAGATACCCAGTCACCACTGGGTTTATCCTCTATCATCTAGGATATAGACTTAGCATTTTGCTCACATTTCTATGTGAAAGAAAAGTCACCCAGGAGGTGGGTGAGAGTTCTTTGTGAATCACTGTGTTTTTCCATGTCTGGATATAAAGAGCTCTTGAATTTGGGGGTAATGCAAATAAGGAAAGGCAGAAGCCTTGAAAAACAATGAAAAAATTCTCCTTCCCTTGGAATTAACAAACTATGTTGAAAATTGTTTAGCCCCAAAGACCCATATTATTTTTGAAAGCTTTCTTGAACAGAGACTATGGTGATTGTTCCAACTTTTGTACAGAAATATTAACAATAACTACTATTTATTGCATCTCTAATTATGAGCCTTTTATTAGCTTCTAATACTTACAGCATTCTCTTTAATAATCTATGATGGAAGGCTGAAGAAGATTAAGGAAGTTTCCCAAATTTATATTGCTATGATGTATGCAACATAATGCAAATGATTAATTCAGATTGGAATTGTGATGTGCTGATTTTCCTGCCAACCATGGGGTGCCTTTTATACAATGGAGCTATTCTAGTATCCTCAAACAGTCTTTCTTCCTTTGTTATAAGCAAGCAGGGCTTGATATATTCTATTTTATTCAAGCAAGTAGAGATTGCATTAGTAAGTCAGATAGGTTTAAAAAAAATCTCTAATTGGTCAATTCTTTCAACTTTGCACCTATTAAGCCATTTTGAGAAGAAAAAAATTCAAGTCTTATTTGATTAGATCTCCTTATTGTTCCTGTGGCAATATTACCAAATTTTATAATAATCCAAATTTATCCACAGGAGAAAATAGAAGATGTAAAGTATTTGTACAACCCACACATTAATCACTCAACTCAGACAGGTTGAAGGTTGCATTTATGCAACTGAAGTCAGTATATGCTAGAAAGAAATGCTTATCTATTTCGGAAAACTGGAATGTCTACAATGTATAAACTTTTAAAAAGTACCATAAATGAATGATTCAAAATACAATGTGATCATTTTTCTCCGAGTCTAAAACCTTAACACCTTAAGGAAAGGTTCCTGAACAAACAATGCAACCAGAATGATGATAAACTATTTGAATTTGATGGTGGGCACTTTTCCTGCAGTTTCTGGAACCACTGTGTTCAGAGGAACATTGTCAATTTATTTGAAATTGATTTACTCCTACATCATCTTCAGTTCTCTGGGGTTCTCACAATTGATGCTTCAAGATGAGGGGAATTTTTGAAAACAGAAAAATGGAGCTATTTTTTTTTTCAATTCAGCTTTCTCCATACAAAGACATTTGTTTATCTGCTGGGGAAGTGGGGGGAATGCTAACAGTAGGAACTCAGGTTTAGGGGTTAGTAGCTAGGACCTGCCCAGGATGACGACATTTTAAAACTTTCTGCTTACCATCACAGATCCTTTACACAATTCTTCTTCATCACAAATTGGGGCCTGGGAATTGTTTTGTTTAGACACATTCCGTGTGGTCATTGACTTTTGTTCCATTGTACCAAATTTTCTCCTCTTCATGTAAGAATATATTATTTGAAACTTTGTCCAACATGGATTTCGAATCCCTTGAGGGTAAGGACAGCATCACATTCCTTCCTGTATCTCTGACACCTAGCATAGGACATCACATGAAATTGCCAATCAATTTTTATCCATGAAGTTAATGATATGGAATAAAACTGTACCAGCACCTTTAGCAAGTTATTTTTATTTATTTTCATTTTGACTACTTCTCCATATCAGTTAACGGTAATGCTAACCTTCTAGCCACTTAAATAAAACAAACAAGCAAGTAAACAAGCTAAAATGTACTTCTGGGCCTACCAACAAAATTCTAGAGTCATCTTTTAGAGTCTCCCTGTCTCACACTTTACTTCCAATCCATCAGCAAATCTCAGTGATTCTGTCTGCGGGATACACCCCAGCATTTTACCCCTTTTCTCTCTTTCTCTCTTGTTATCACAAAGTTCCTCATCCTCCTTGGATTGAATTATCAAAACTGCTTTCTCACCAGTCTACTGTCTGCTTTGCCCTTTCAGTGTGTCCTCAGTATGGCAGACTGTGACCATTTAAGATCTTAGATCAGATCATGCCATTCCTGTACTCAGGTGAAGCCAAAAGTTTCCCATCCTGTTCAGAGTGAAGGCAACTGTTAGGCCCTGTGCTGAACTTGGGTGGCATCACCTCCTGCCCTACCCTGCTTCTCCACACTTGTTCTGCTGTGGCCAAACTGAGATCCTTGACCATGACAGGCTGTTCCTTCCCCACCTTCGCATTTGCCTTGATCCTTCTGCCCATGAACTTCTTTCCCCAACATGTACATAACCCATCTCTTGCCGCAGTCTGGCTGGGCACACAATCACGAGCCACCACACAGCTTGTAGATTCAAACAGCAACTCTTTATTCCTGAACTCACACCAGCCGTCTACAATCATGTTCTGGGGAAATCCACGTTCTCTCCCAAATCCACCTCCACTGGGCTTCTATCTCCCAAAAAATACTGTCTGAATCCCGTGAGAACTCAAGGGGAACTCAGGCAGCAGGATACGCCCTTTTCCCAGCAGGAATAATCTTGAACCTTAAACCTGGAACCTAAACTGGGAACGCCCTAAACCCGATTATCTTAAACCAGGAACACCCTAATCCGCCTTGGTCCTTGAGCAAGGTCACCTACATTCAATGTCACTGCAACATGGGGTACGCTGGCAAGGAAATTGTCATACCTACTTGGCTAATGGCTCCCAGCATCTCCCCCCTTCTGATTAATTAAACAACAAGCAATGTGGCTTAAGGACCGTGCCTGGTAGGTTGTCCAATTCAACATATGGTTCTTACCCGTCATCGGAAAACTGACCTTTAGGCGTCAGCCTCCTGTCTTAGGTTGATACCACTGCAATTGGATCATACCCGTCACTGACTACCGGTCCAGCATATAGCCATTGGCCCCCAAATTTTAGACCATCACCAGCAGAAGGGAGGAGGATACAGAAATGCCACGACACCAAGCCAATTGACGGCTCCTTGGGAAAAATTGCATCACTGGTGACACCATCAGCAAAGATATGTCAGCACTACCACAATTAACATGGGGTGCGCTGGCAAGGAAATAAAAATTGCATCACTGGTGACACCATCAGCAAAGATATGCCAGCATTACCACAATTCGCTGCACCAAACGATAGTTACATAGTCCAGGCAAGTTCTGCAAGCAGTTCAAAGCGGAGGAATCTATCAATATGTCCATTTCCTCCCAAAATCCGTTTCCTCCCAAAGTAAGTTGACTCCTTGATTGAGCATTACTTGTTGAGTTAAATTCATTGATGCATCAGTTTATACAGTTTACTGTGATAGCTATCATAGAAGCTGTAGTTTGGTTTTATCTTTGTCTTCACCGGCACTGGGATGAAGATAGGAATTCTGGCAATGATGCTAAAAAGACATTATCCTGAAAAGAATTATTAAATATAATGAAAAGGAAAGGTGAAAGTAAACAAACAGATCTGTTAACCTACTTTAAAAACAATCCTTAACAGCTGTTTACCTAATTTAAATTAAACCATTTAAATCACGCGAATAAAAAAAATAATAATAATTCGGATCCATTTTTTCATGAGCGCTCCTCATATAAGAAATATGGACATATGCACATACAGACATACAACACAAAACACAAGAGTGTACACAAACGTACAACACATAAGAAAATAGTAAAGGCCTTGTAGCTTTACCTGGGTGAAATCTCCATTGCAATGTTTAAAAACTTCACAGTCAAAAAATAAAACTGATCAGAAAAACATTAACCTAGGTTTGTATGAGCTCAAAAAATAAAAATAGAACCTTATGATGTGGAAAAATGCAATAATAAAATAGCTATTGAAAAAAGCATCCTGGTTAATCACTGTCGCAGATGTAAGAATGGCCAAGCTGGAGTTCTGGATATCAGCTGTTATGGATTTGAGTCAAATTATCTTCTTTTCGATCTGTAGAAATTGTTTCAGTTAATCTCTCTGGAATCCAAATCGGCTGTTCTCCCTGTGGAAACACACAAACAGACCCCCGACTCCAGACAATCACTGGGTCAGGACCTTTCCATTGTCCTGTTAGAATATCTTTCCAAAGTACTTTAGGCTTATGTACATTTTTTGGATACATATGCCTTTCCGCAGCACTAAGTCCTGATGAATCCAAATTTAAAAAGTTTAGAGTAAAAAGCGTTATTTTAAGTTTATCTTTGGGGGATATATACCCCTTTCCAATTACCTCTTTTTGCTTTAATAAGTATGTTTTAATAGTTTGATGAGCTCTTTCAACTATGCCTTGTCCCTGTGGATTGTATGGGATTCCTGTTAAAGGAGTAATACCAAATGATGAGCAAAATTGTTTAAAAGAGGTAGAGGTATAGCCAGGACCATTATTGGTTTTTAACTGTTTAGGAACGCCCACAGTGGCAAAATTTTGTAAGCAATGAGCTATAACATCTTTAGTTTTTTCTCCGGCATGAAGGGAGCCCATCAAAAATCCAGAAGAAGTATCAACTGTAACATGTAAATATTTTAATTTTCCAAATTCTGGCAAGTGTGTGACGTCCATCTGCCAAATATGGTTAGGTATCAGTCCTCTAGGATTGACTCCAAGATTAACTTGTGGTAAAAATGTCACACAATTTTGACATTGTTTTATTATATGTCTGGCTTGTTCCTTAGTTATTTTAAAACGCTTTTGTAAAGTATTAGCATTAACATGAAACCTTTTATGAAAATTTGTAGCTTCTTCAAATGTAGAGAAAATATGTATGTCATGTGTAGTTTTATCTGCTAAATCATTTCCTAAACTAAGGGCTCCAGGCAATCCTGTATGTGCCCTAATATGTCCTATAAAGAATGGATCTTTTCTGTCCCAGATTAGACTTTGTATAGTGGAAAACAAAGAGAAAACAGTAGAAGAAGGGGAAATCCTACCAGCATCTTCAAGAGATACTATAGCATTAACTACATACTGACTATCAGAAAATAAATTAAATACAGAATCTTTAAACATCAAAAAAGCTTGTAAAACTGCATTAAGCTCTACCTTTTGAGCTGATTGTTTGGGTACTAAAAATGTAAAAGTTTGATCAGGGGTAACTACTGCTGTTGTACCATTATTAGACCCATCAGTGAATATATTTGGAGCATTCATGATAGGTGTTTTTCTTGTCATTTTAGGAAAAACTACAGGATGCTTAGACCAAAAAGATAACAAAGGATTAGATGGTAAATGATTATCAAATGAAACATTAGATTTACACATGATTATTGCCCAAGTATTTAACTCATTAGCTAACTCATCAATTTGATCCATAGTATATGGAGTAATAATTTTATTGGGAGAAATTCCAAACACTCCCTTCGCTGCTTTTATTCCTTTGAGTATTAATTGTCCTACAGCCTCAGGATACCTAGTAAGAATAGTGTTAGGAGAATAAGATAAATGTATCCACAATAATGGACCTTCTTGCCAAAATACTCCTGTAGGAATATTTTTTGTTGGTAGTACAATAAATAATAAAGGCAAACTTATATCAATTCTATCCAAATGTATACTTTCCATATATGTTTCAATAATTTTTAATGCCTTTCTTGCTTTAGGAGTTAACATGTGGGGTGAATTTGGATCTGATGGACCTTTTAGAATATCAAATAAAGGTCCCAACTCTCCTGTTGGTATACCTAGATAAGGCCTTATCCAATTTATGTCTCCCAATAACTTTTGAAAGTCGTTAAGTGATTTGAGTTGATCTACTCGTATTTGAATTTTTGGTGGACGGACCATGGTTGAGGATAATAGAACTCCTAAATAATTAATTGGAAAATTTAATTGTACTTTATCTATTGCTATCTCTAGATTATAAATTTTTAATAAGTTTGTAAGTGTGGCATAACATTCCAGCAATATGTTTTTATCTTTATGTGCCAATAATACATCATCCATATAGTGAAATATTTGTAGTTCAGGATTTTGATTTCTAAGTGGCTGGATTGCTTTGTTAACATATATTTGACACATAGTTGGACTGTTAGCCATCCCTTGAGGATGTACTTTCCATTCATATCTCTGATCAGGACCTTCATGATTTAATGCAGGGATAGTAAATGCAAAACGTGGACTATCCTCGGGATGAATTGGAATTGAAAAAAAACAATCTTTAATATCTATAGCTAAAACATGCCAGGTTTTTGGCAAAGCAGACAATTGAGGAATCCCTGATTGAGCAGGTCCCATAATAACCATCTCATTATTAATGGCTCTTAAATCTTGCAATAATCTCCATTTACCAGATTTCTTTTTGATGACAAAAACGGGAGTATTATGGGGAGATATGGAAGGTTGTATATGTCCTTCCGCTAATTGTTATTTGACCAGATCATGGGCTACTTGTATCTTTTCTTTAGTTAGGGGCCACTGAGGAACCCACACTGGTCTTTTTGATTTCCAAGTAATTTTGATTGTCTCAGTGGCCCTTTCTGAAAATCCAACCCATGTCTGTCTGTTCCTTGATCTATTTGTATTGGTGCTGCTATACCTTGCCCTTGTTTTCCTAATCTTTTTTTTTTTCCTAAAGCCTTGTCTAGCCCTAGTAGTGGGAGCATTAGGATTGATGTTATTTGTTAACATCAAACCTAATTGATCTAGGACATCTCGTCCCCATAAATTTATAGGAAGATGATCCAATACATATGGCTGTATAGTTCCTTCACATCCTTCAGGATCCTTCCAATCTAATATCATAGAACTTCTATGGGGATTAGTCGCCACTCCTAGGCCTCGAAGCGTTTGAGTGGCTTGTTGTAATGGCCAATGTTTTGGCCATTCTTGACGAGATATGATGCTAAGGTCAGCTCCTGTGTCCAGTATCCCATTAAACTCATGACCTTGAATATTTAGTTTTAGCATTGGGCGAGAATCTAAATTTAAAGACAACATAGCCCAATCTACACCTGTGGAGCCTAATCCCCTGGAACCTCTTTCTACACTATGACTAGGAAATTTATTATGTAGGCTGGGTATTATTAACAACTGTGCTATTCTATCTCCAGGTGAAATTACTGATATACCTCTTGGAGAACTAGCTATAATTTTTATTTCACCTACATAATCGGGATCAATTACCCCAGGACTTATCATAAGTCCTTTTAATGTAGATGAACTACGTCCCAATAATAAGCCTACTGTTCCTTGGGGAAGAGGTCCTTTTACTCCTGTGGGAATGATTTGAACTCCCATCTCTGGAGTTAATACTGCTCTGGCAGAGGCACAGATGTCCAACCCTGCGCTCCCTCGGGTTTGTCTGATGAGGGATTTAATGGACAATGTGTCCTGGGCACTAGCCTGATGGTGTTGCTGGGTTCCTCCACTGCCCCGTAGATTTGTGGTTGTGGGCCCCGGAGCATTGGGCCCCCCTGTCCGTTTTTTGGCAATGGAGCCTGATGCCTTTCTCCATGATATCGTGGATAAATACCTGGTCTTTGTCCGTTTTTTGATAAAGGAGTACCCTCTATGGTGGTTTGAGAACGGCATTCATTAGCCCAATGTTTCCCTCTATGGCATCGTGGGCAAATACCCGGTATTCTATTCCTTTGATACCTACTTTTGTTAAACCCTCCTCCTATGGGGCAATTCCTTTTAAAATGTCCTGTTTGTTCACAATCATAGCATGTTTTTGGCCTGGCATCTAAAGCCTGTTGTACTGCAGCTGCCAAGACTTGCCCTTGTTCATTAATATCTCTACATAATTTAATATATGTGTTTAAATCTTCATGTCTCCATGGTCTAATAACCTCTCTGCAGCAACGATTTGCTTGGTCATAAGCCAGTTGTTTTATTAATGGCATTGCTTGTTCTGTATCCCCCAAAATTTTGGCAGCCGTTTGAATTAGCCTATCTACAAAGTCAGCATAAGGTTCATTAGCTCTCTGTATTACCTTAGATAGCTGACCTTGTAAATCTCCATGTCCTTGTAAAGTCTTCCATGCCCTAACTGCGTCTGCAGCAATTTGTGAATATATAGCAGGATCATATTCAATTTGTTGCCGTTGACCCTCATAAGGTCCTTTTCCTAACAACATATCTAGATTTCTTTGAGGGTAACCGGCTGCTGCATTTCGCCTAGCTGTCTCCACGCAAAATTCCTCATTGGCAACCTTCCATAACAAATATTGTCCTCCATTTAGTACAGATTTACACATGCTAGCCCAATCTGCTGGTGTCATGTCCAAGTTAGTAATGGACTCGACCATGCTTACCGTGAAGGGAGCTTGGGGACCATAGGTTGTTATAGCCTCCTTTAACTGCTTCACTGTTTTAAAATCTAAAGCACGGTGAATTTGCTGCCCTCCTGCCTGTTCCAGTACAGGGCATGCTAATCTTTGAGGTCCTGTCTCAGGATCCCATTTATCAACTACGGGGTTTGAGGGCCACTCAGCTGTCTCCATCGGTGGGGCTGTTGGTTGAATTACGCCCTCTTGTGATAAAACGGAGTTAGTAACAGCCTCCTGTTGTGGCCTTTTTCCTAACAACCCCTTTTCCTTTAAATTTTCTTCCTCTGTCTGACTAGCTCGAGAGCCTTCTCTTTTGCTTGATCTAAAATGTCTTTCTCCATGGTCTGAACCTCTAACAATTTACTTAACATCTTTTCGGTTTGTTTTTTACTAATTTCTAATCTACTATAAAGATAACGCAACCCAATAAGATAACACAAAACAAAACCGAAACTGAATGAAACAAAAACGGAATAAAAAATCGTTGTATCAATTTTCTCTTCCTCAGGGCCGACAAACTTCAAACCTTTAGTCAACCATTTTTTCCAATTTGCCTGAGAAATTTCTAGGGATAGGCAGCTTGAAACAAAAACAAGATAAATCAAAACAATAACACATTGTTTTTTGAATTGGTCACCCATTCTTTCGCTCTTCCTCAGGGGCGAGCAATTTCACTTACCTCCAAGCTTCAGAAATTCCCCGTACGGGACGCCAAATGCCACAGTCTGGCTGGGCACAGAATCACGAGCCACCACACAGCTTGTAGATTCAAACAGCAATTCTTTATTCCTGAACTCACACCAGCCGTCTACAATCATGTTCTGGGGAAATCCACGTTCTCTCCCAAATCCACCTCCACTGGGCTTCTATCTCCCAAAAAATACTGTCTGAATCCCGTGAGAACTCAAGGGGAACTCAGGCAGCAGGATACGCCCTTTTCCCAGCAGGAATAATCTTGAACCTTAAACCTGGAACCTAAACTGGGAACGCCCTAAACCCGATTATCTTAAACCAGGAACACCCTAATCCGCCTTGGTCCTTGAGCAAGGTCACCTACATTCAATGTCACTGCAACATGGGGTACGCTGGCAAGGAAATTGTCATACCTACTTGGCTAATGGCTCCCAGCAATCTCTTGCTTAACCAAGGTCCTTCCTCAAATGCCAACTTCTCAGTAAGTTTTACCAGGGGTCACTGACAAATTCCACTTCCTCCCTATCACCACACTCTCACCTGCACCTTCTTTGTGTTCCTTGTTTCTCATTACTCTCTGTTTCATGGTTAAAATTGTCTAGAAGTTTTAAGAAGGCAGGGATTTTTATCTGTTTCCAAGTGTCCTCTTTGCTTCCCTGTGTTGGTTTTGTGTGTTAGGATAGATCCCTTGTGGAAGGATGTGATCCTCGATCTCTTAAGTTAACACTCCCAGGAGAAAGACAGTTTTTACCAATTCCTGTGGAATTGGTAGTGGAAGTATGGAAGACCACTTTCCAGCAATCCCAGGATCAAGCCATCTCTATTTTATTTTTTGTGTATGCATCTCAGTGATTGCAGGGAAAATGACTTTGTTTATAGATAATATACATTGTTATGTTGACATGTTGAGTAAGAATGTAGTAAGTAGACATACAATATGCCCCTTCTAAAAACTTCTGAGAGTCACAAGACTCTTGGTGTCTGCGTCAAATGGTCTGGTACTATTACATATTAATGCATCTAGGAGTGGCTTGTGGAGGGGAATACAGGGGAAAGGACTGGCTAGTGAGGGCCAGCCAGCAAGGAGGCAACTTAAATGTGTTTATGGCTTGACCCAAATCATCTGGTTTTTGCTTTGTTTTTAAATAGGTAAAATAATGTGTTCAAGGCTTCCCATGCTAAGTACAATTCCTTGTCCCAAGGGAGATTTGAACTTAGAATATATGTCTTCCTTAATCTCCAAATGTAAAAATATATATTCCTTTTGGAGAGGGGGAATTGGCAGGGTTCAACATGATCATGATTTTCTGATCAGACTGATGACGTCCAATATGTCCAGAGTCTTTGAGGCAGACATAGAAACAAGGATCTCTTATAATGCAGACAGTTTTAGAAGTGAGTCCTAGATTGACAATTCTATAAAGGTGGAAAAACAGGCAGTTCATGCTTAGAAACGAGTTTAAAAAACATTCCCTCTAAACTGAAGTATATAGTATTTTCAAAGAGTGTCATGTCCCAATAGTGGAGAAAGAACTTGGTAGAATTATAGATGCTTCTCATTTTATGATGGGGTTCCAATAAATCTGTTGTAAGTTGAAATTGTTTTAAGGTAAAATGTAATTAAATACATCTGACCTTCTGAACATCATAGCTCAGCAGTACAGCATGATGCAGCATATTAATTGTTGGCTTGTGTGATTTGGGGATGGACTGGGAGCTGCTGCATCTCAGAGAAGATCATACTACATATCATTAGCCTGGGGAAAGGTCCAAATTCAAAATTTGAAGTACCAGTGATTAACTGTGTATTGCTTTTGCATAATTGTAAAGTTGAAAGTTTGTCATTCAAACCATAATAAATCAGTGACTATCTGCACATGTCACGGAATAATACTCAAAACATTCTTCATGGCAGGGAAGACTTGGAATAGATGATAAAAACCTCAGAAAGACCCTGGGTTCCATCTCCCAGCCCTGTAAAACAAAATATAACAGAAAACTCCCCACAAACACACTACCACCACCAAATGTCAGAAAGACAAAGAAAGTTGGGGAAGGATGGGTCTCTGAGGCTAAATGAGTCAGTTATGTGACAAGATTAATGGTCTGATCTTTCAGATATGCAGGAAATTGAAGGAAGGACTGGTTTAATGGTAAAAGTTGGGGAGAAGAAACTGACTGGTTTATCTTCCTTTTGGGACAGGAAGATGTTTGGTAAAGTTTAGGTATTAAGTTATTTAAGAATTGGGTCTAGAAAAAAAAAGTATGATGCAGGACTCCTAAAGGCATCCCTTTTCCTGGAGCCTTTTCTATCTAGAGAACTCCAGGGCTGCCACCATTTTCTCAAAATAATCTCCTAACTAACCATCTTTGGACCTGCCTCTGCAATTTTTTCTAAGCTCTGCCAGAAGGTCTAGAACTTTGTTTTATTCCATGTTTTATGTTTATGGTCCATTTTCATTTTAGGGAAAATTAACTAGAAGGAAAGATTTAATTGATGACTTTGATTGCTCACTTGTTCCAAAGAACTACTGCCCAAGAGGCTGACTCAGGGAACTCACCCATGTGGGAATGACCACCAAAGACATTTCAGCCTATTTATACAAGTAGTCTGGCTTTTCTCCCTTATTTTGGGGGCAGTTGTTAATTTCAGTCTAGACAATTCTTCTATTGTCTCTGTAAATGGTGTTCAGCCTTGTCATGATCCCTTGCCTGGGATCATGAACCCACCATTCAGTCCCCCTCCTGGGTCTGACCTTGGAGGAGATTCTTGGAGGTGACCTTGGAGGTGTTTTCTGAGTTAAAAACTGATCTGTCCTTTTGGGACAATGAACATTATAATGATTTCTAGTTTTTGCTCGGTATATCTAAGGTTTTCTGTTACTCAAGGAGTAGTTTGGGGTGACATTCATTTGCTATACACCAAGGCATTTGGGGATTCTGATAACTGAGTTTAGCTTCACCTTATTTTTGTATTTTCTACCATATTTCTTTCTTTCTTTCTGTTTTTTTTTTTTTTTTTGTACATAGGATTGAACCCAAGGGCGCTTAACCACTGAGCCACATCCCCAGCCCTTTTTTGTTTTTTATTTAGAGACAGGGTCTCAGTGAGTTGCTTAGGGCCTTGCTAAGTTGCTAAGGCTGGCTTTGAACTCCAGATTCTCCTGCCTCAGCTTCCAGAACCTTCTGAGCCTCCTGAGCCACTGGGATTACAGGCATGAGCCACCACGCCTGGCTTTTCTACCATATTTCTATTTCTCTAGACACTTTGCCTATTGTATAAATCTTATCCTTGAGGGATTATAATTCTCACAGCCTAATTACATGCACATATCAGAGACTGGTACCGATTTGAAAAATGGAGGGAGCTCTTTAGACACCTTCATGTCTGTTCTCATGATATAGGGATCTTCCCGCAGGTACATCTTTTTCACTCAGATAACACTGACATGGAAGAGTTCATTTTTATGTTTACAGCAACTAGACCTAAGGAGATCTTTGTTAGGGACATAGGATTATCCATGTGGTTGGTCAAGTTCTAGTTCAGTTCTAGAGCTCAAGAAAATGCAGCAGGGAGCAGCCAAGCGCATTTGTCTAACCAGAGATTGCCAAAGAGCTCCACCAGGGCTGATTCTGGGGAGGGACTAAGGCAGAAACTAGGTCAGGGTGGGTTAAAGAGTGAATGAAAGGTGGAGAATTTGAGACATTAGCTAAAGACAACTCTTTTGAGAAGTTAATGTAGGAAAGAACAGAAAGCATGTGGGATGATAGCTAGAGGGCAATAGAGATTAAATATTCTTCAAAATTAGGATTTAAGAGGGCGGGTTTGTAGGCTGATGGGAATGTTCACGTAGAAATAGAGACAGAAAAGAGAATTCAAAGTGCTACATATATTTCCTGAGAAAGAACTATGAATGCAACAATTGGGTTTTGGTAAGATCTGGAATTTTTCTCTGTGTTTGGAGGGGACTAGAACATATAAACACAGATTAAGGATGGAACAAGGAAAGGTTTTCTGGTTGGTTGGTTTCATTTACTCAGTGATACAAAAGTGAGGTCCTTCCATATGGAAGGGGACACTCCTGCCTATGAACATCTTTTGAGAAGCAGGTGCCTCAGTTTTCTGATCCACAAAAATGGGGATATTTACAATGGTTGTCCTGACAATTGGTAATCTACATAAAAGAATTCATTCAGTTTTTATCAAAGTATGCAATAAATTCTGGTGTTAAAATCATATGATCTAGATGTGAGGTATCCCCCAAAAGCTCACATGTGAGACAATACAATAAAGTTTAGAGGTGAAGTGATTGGGTTATGAGAGCTTTAACATAATCAGTGCATTGATCCAGTGATATAACAGCTGGTATTTTCTTTTTCTGTCTTTTGGATACATACCTTCACTTTCACTTTCAAGGAGGAAGACTTGTGATTTTATATTTCAGTATAGGCTAGGGCTCAGGAAGGATGAGGTATATTGGTGTTTATGGAATAGAGAAATAACTAAACGTGAAGGTTTGGTGGAAATCAGATCTACTCACACGCATCTATTATTAGATTTGATAGGCAGCTATTACAATTTCAAAGCCTCTTGGAATAGTGTGTAAATAAAAAAAATGCAAACAAATTGCAGAAAAAACTTAGAATTAGCGTTTCCTTATGATTAATTGACACTTATTAGTGTAGAGGCAAACAAAAGTCAACATTCATTTCAGACTGCTGTGAGTCTACATTGGGTTTCATTGTCTGCACATGTGAAAACTTGTAATCTGAAAAGTTACTCAGTAAAATGAGAATGTGTCATGAACAATAATTCATTCTCGTCAAGCAAAGATTTATGTATGTTTTTCACTGAAAAGCTTTTGCCAGTAGTACAAAATGAACATAGAGCTGTGGTTCCAATTCTTTGCACGAATAAGATTTCTCTGACCAATGATACTGAAAAGTAAATTTCTTTGAAATAGTCATGTCAAAGCAGCTGTTCCTGCTTTGGGTGTAGCCTTAGCATGAGTATAAAATGAACACTCTTACAGTTAAACTAAGCTGCTCTGATATTTGAAAATAATACACACAACCGTTAGAAAGATTTTTTTTTATTTTTCAAGAATATGTCACAAATCCTAAATATCACAGTGAGGCATCCCCAAATACTCTTTTCAATTTCAATTTCAATTTTGTAGATTTTTACATGCTTTTATTTTAGGCATGACTTGGAATGCTGATTACCTGACTATAGGACCTCATAATTGAAGAAATATTCCTTTTCATCCATGTTAATCAAAGCAAAAATATAAAACACATTAATGGGCTAGCTTTAGGCTCAGTACTAAATCCCATGTCTCCATTTCTCCAAGGAATGGAGAGATTGGAAATGACAGTGGGAATGAGTGGGACCATAGCAGTTTGCAAGTCTTCACGGGAGAGTATTTATCCTAAGGTCTCCCTTACCTAAATGCTTCAGTGTGTGTGTGTGTGTGTTGTGGGTGGGATTTTGAAATATTTGCATATAATAATGAGATAATTGAAGATGGAACCAAATCTTAACACAAAAATGAGTTTATGTTTTGTGTATATTTTGTAACATATCCTGAAGGTAATTTTATATAATATCTGTAGTGTGCTTGCACTTTGGACTGTGACCTGTCACATGAAGCCAGGTGTGGAATTTTCCACTTGTGGTATATGTCAAAATTCAAAGACTTTTGGAACATTTTGGATTTTAGATTTTTGGATTAGAGATTTGCAACCTATATAATAATAGACATAACAAGTCAGGATATATCTGATTTTCAATTATTATGTAGATGTTTTACAAACATTATCTGTCTTCATAATTAAGAAATTCCAATTAGTCTGAAAAACAAATACTGAAGTATGAACCTTCACAATGTCTTTTGGGTGTTTTTTTTGTGTTTTATGCCGTTGAGTAACTTTTTGCTGACATTTAGAAGAGCAAACTAATAGCTATTTTTAATGGCTGACAAACCCATTTCTGTTCTCCCTAGTTTCCAAAGGACTTGAGGTTATGAATAACTCATAAAAGTTACATTTCCACAGGTTACACTAAGTCATTAGTTTTCTATCATGTTAGGCATTGCTTGTTCTATAAATATGAATGCAAATTTCCTGACAACTGTGAAGAGTCTTAGCTATGACTCATTCTGCTCATCTACAACACAAGGGGTCTGTACTAATTGGATCATCTCTCAGGTCCCTTGCATTGCTGTTATTGTCTGTCTGACACTATGTGTGAGGCAATTAAACAGACGTGTCTTCAAGTTACTCCTGAGTTATTGTTGCTGGGAGGGTACTGTGATCACATTATGTAGAAAAAAGTCAAGTTTCTGCAACCATGGAGGCTTCAGTCCTCAGCAAATAGTGATTTTTCCTTCAAAAGGAATTTAAAATGCCCTGACATGGTCACAGTCAAAGAACACTGATTGTTCTGGAGAGAGTGATAGGAAAAACAGCATCAGAGAAGGAGAGAGCTGCGGCATCAGGCAGCTGGATGCTTAGCTGTCACTGGCTTCTGAGCAAGTTGATGGTCTGAGTGCACATCCAAGTATGTCCAGACGCTCATCCAAATGAAAAAAAAAAAAAGAACATGAAAATAAGGAAAAGTTCTCACAACTGCCTGAAACTAGGGAGATGGTAAGTCCACATTAGAATTTTGCTGAATTTCTTCAAGTGAAGGTCTATATGGCATCAATGTGGAAAGAAAGTCAACCTAATTCATGACTTCATAGGAAAGAAAAAAGGACCGCAAAGTGATCTCGAAAATTCTCTTTCTGTACACAGATGACTAAACAGAAACAAGATCATTTACAAATTAAAATAACATTCTTTAAAATAATTGGTAAATAAGAAATAACTATAATTATTGCTAATTTAGAAGATTAAGTAAGAAAATTGCAAATGAAACTTCAGTTCACAGCAAAAACAACTCTAGTGAAGATGTTTTGTTTGACGGTTTTCACTATTTAGTAAGAAAACAACAAAAAAGATTATGGAACTGGGAATTAAACCCAGGAATGGTTTACCACTGAGCTATAGCCCCAGTCCTTTTATTATTATTACTATTATTAATTTTGAGACAGGGTCCTGCTAAGTTGCCCAGGCTGGATTTCAACTGCTTCCTGCCTCAGCCTCTGAAGTTGCTGGGATTAGAAGCGTGTGCCACCACACCCATGTACTTTTCATGTATTCTGAATGCTTTATCAGTAGCATTTTTACTGTGGAACTTTTCTGAAATGGCCTTCCCATTGGTAGCATAGAATTGCACTCTCCTGGTTTTCTATGTTGGTCTATATTTTAGTCAGCTTTTCTGCTGTCGTGACTTAAGAACCAGCCAGAAAAACTGCAGAGGAAAAGTTTATTTAGAGGCTCATGGATTCAGAGGTGTCAATTCACAGACAGCAGATTCCATTTTTTGTGGCTCAAGGTGAGGCTGAACATCAAGGAGGAAGAGTGTGGTAGAGGGAAGCAGCTCACATGATGATCAGAGAACAGAGAGAGACTCCACTGGCCACATACAAAATATATATTCCAAAGCCATGCCCCCAAACCCCCCACCTCCTCCAGCCATACCCCACCTGCCTCCAGCTACCACCCAGTTAATCCCATCAGGCGATTAATTCCTGATTGGATTAAGGCTCTCGCAACCCAATAATTTCTCCTCTGAACCTTCTTGCATTGTCTCATATGTGAACTTTTAGGTGACACCTCACACCCAAACCATAAGATTGTGCAACAAATTCTTCTCAGTGACCTTCCTGTGTCCATTCTCCTCCACTATCCCTGAATGTCAGTATTCCCCAAAGCGTGATCCTGAGCTCTAATGTGTTGCATGCTCTAAATGGCTTTGTCTTGTCCTAGACTTTAACTATCTTTAACATGTGATGGCACTCATCATTAAATTCCGGACAGCAGTCCTTGCAATCAATATTCAAATGTTCATTTCTTTCAGTTCCACTTTTGCCACCGTGGCCCAAGTTTTCTTATCTTCTTTAAAGTAACCTCAGAACTATTCATCTATTCATGTCACCCCCAATTCCCTATGATCAGAGGCAGTTTTTAAAATGTGCATGTATAACGTGTCACTCTTCTACTTAAAGTTTTATATTGCCTGTCCATTGGTTTTATAGTAGGGGCCCAAATTCTTCCTCTGGCCGGTGATATCATTCATGATCTGACTTCAGTCCTCCTCTCAAGGTTTTTATTGAGACTTTCTCTTCCTTGTCCCTTTTTGTGTCTCTGATTTTTGGAATGTGCCAAGTGGAATGTTTTGACAATTGGATTTTTAAGCCTTTGTAGCTTATTTCTCTCTCATTAAAGAGAGTAACAAATCATTAAAATTTATAAAAAGTCTAAAACATTTAATAAATTTTTTCTTGTTTTTATACATAAGTCTTACTTGTTATTCCCAAAACCAATGACTAGAGTTCATTCTCAAGTATGTTTTCATTTGCTGAATGCCTTGCTCTTTAATCATATTTCTTGGTTTGTAAGTTGTTTATTATTTTAGTTTCACATTATATAGTGTTACTTAGAATTAGGTACATGAGACATTACATAGATTTATACTTTAATTTTATAACATAAAATGCATAGATTAAATTGAAATAAAGTAATTTTATTCTTGACTGCTACTAGTAGTCCTGTTTATAGTAGGAATTCTATACTTTCCAAAATTAAGATATTCCTCTAAATATACATCAACATTTATTTGAATTTTGAAATATTCTTCTGTTTTTAAAGGAAGACTTATTTGTCTAATTATACAAGGCCTGGCTCTGTTAACTATTTTGAACATGGTGAACATTTTCTATAAGTTCAGAGAGCCTATTTGTAGATCCAAGTTTTGGCAAAATGTGTATTTGAAAATATTTGATAAAAGAATTTTATCATAAAACATATTTATCACAAAATATATTAATTGCTGCATTGTATTTTGGTGGCAAAAAATGGACTTCCCCTTAGTAAAGGAGTAGATGAATCCAATATATATTATAGTACCTCTACATTGGAATTCTCAACAGAATGTTTTCTTCCCCCAGAGGATATCTGACAATATCTGGAGACATTTTTAGTTGTTACAGTTAGAGGTGAGTGTGGTGAGTCCTTATGGCATCTAGTGGACAGAGGCCAGGGATGATGCTAAACATCCTATAATGCATGGGACAGTTCAGTTCCTATGACAAAGAATTACCGTGTCAAAAATGTCAGTACTGCTGATATTGAAAAGCCCTGGTATACAATATGAATGTAATTAAGTCATTCAAGGAGTTTAATTTAGGCTATTTTAGAATGTTTGCCTAGAATGCACAAAGCCCTAGTTTGATTCCCAACACCACAGAAAATGTACAAGTTGAAGGATGTCTGTTGTCTTGAAAATATTTTTTCACAAGGTACTATTGAATTTGGAAACCAACATGCAGAAAAGTAGGTATAGTATGGCGCCAAGTTTGTTAAACCAAGAACACCTTTCATAATGTGCTTGTTTTTGCGAGTGTATGAAATGGTCTTACAAGTGCAGGGAACCCCCAGGAAGTAAGCATGAGAGAGATTTCACATGTTTATTCTATGTTGGGCAGGCCTGATGCCCAACAGGTGAAGGAAAGGAAGCCCCGAGAGACAGGAAAAGATGTTTAAAAGACATTAGGATGTATTTGTATGCTAAATTATAAATTATAAAACTTTATATGCTAAATTATAAATGCTTTTGAAAATTAAAGTTTTCATGTTTCTGATCAGCTGTGTGTTTCTGTGACCAAAATACTTGATAAGAAAAACTTAGGGGAGGAAAAATTTATCTTGGCTCATGGTCTCAGAGGTTTAGTGGGCTGACTCCATTGCTCTAAGACCAAGGTGAGGGAAAGCATCATGGCAAAAGGGCATTGTGGAGGAGCGCTGTCCACCTCCTGGCTACTAGGAAGCAAAGAGCAAAAGGGGAAGGGGCCGCAGGGAAGCTGAACCCTTCCAGGGCATACCATTAGTGACTCACCTTCTCCTGCCATCAGCTACCACCAAGTTAGTCCATTTATCTCAGATGGACTGCTTAGGTAAAAGCTGTCACAATTCAATTATGTCATCTCTGAAATCCTGCATTAGCACTGGAACTTTGGGGGTGGGCAACTCATATCCAAACCATAATAACTTTTTAATACAGGTGTCTGTTAGTCACCTTTTTGTCACCATAATATGCCTGAGATAATTATCTTATAGAAATTATCTTATAAACATAAAAGTTTTATTTGGACTCTTCAGTTTTGGAGGTTCTGGTCCACACTGAAGCAGACCTATTGCCTTTGATCTCTGGTGGATGTGCATTTGGCACTGGTGGGGATTACTTTGTAGAGTGAACTGTTCATCTTATGACTAGGAAACAGAGAAAGGAAGAGGCTGGTGTCCCATAATCCCCTCTGGGGGCATATCCCCAGTGACCTACAGGTCTCTCATAAGGCTCCTCCTCCTAAAGGTCCTACCACCTCCCAACAGTGATACCTGGGGACCACGCCTTTAATGTGTGGATCTTTGGAGGTCTTTGACATCCACATCATATCATGGTGATATTCAACATATACTAAAGCAAAAAACAAAGTATTTCTCACTTTTTGAAGATTCTCTATGATCTGTGGGAAATTAGGCTCATACAGAGGAAGCTTACAAAGTAACTCAGAGAGTGAACCAAGACAGAAGGTCTTGCTCCCCACAACTCCAGGGAGATTTGTACCTAAATGGAAAAGCAATCAACAGAGTACCACCTTCCCTGGGGATTGTTGGTGAAATGTCAGCAGCTGGATTTACAACATGCCAATGTAAGGACATTTGTCCCAGGAGCAGCAGGAAGTGAGCACTGGGGATGTGAGAAGACCACATGGAGGCAGAGAATGAGAGTTACTTCAGAGAGTGGGAAAATGAACTTTCCTAAGGAGGTTTTTTTTTTTTTTAAAGTAAGTATTGCTGTGGGCTGAACTCTTACATTCTTGAACTGTTTCTTTTAGAAAGAGTATACAACAAAGACCTGCTTTCAGAACTTTCAGAACAAAGCTGTTATTCCTCACCCCAGCTCCAGCTGTCTTCTAGAAGGGAGCTGAACTTCCCCAGCCGGGATCATTGTGGTCATGGGTGTTCCATGAAGGGGAGGGGGCTCCTCATAGGGACCAGAGCACACCTTCAGAGCTCTTGGTTGTTCCATAGGGAGAAAAACAGAGATGGCAATTTTAGAAAGACTTTAAAAGGCTAAGGGACTAGAATTCATGGGTTTTGAAATGTTGGTAATATTTTAAAAATAGAGTCAAGAGACATGGAGCTTCTAAGGTCAGAAGTCAAGATAATCAAGGGCTTTCAGAAAGGAAAGAAGAACAAAATGCCAGACGGTTAAATAGCCTCAGTGTCTTCTTATGTTAAATTTTTCTGTCTTTAATTTGATTTAGTAAAGAGCAATCTGTTTAATTAAATTTTATTTGTCAGAGAAAGCAAGGGCAAATTAAGAAAAGGCACCATCCACAGAATGATTCATAAAAGATATGTATCTCAGATCATGTTTCCAAAAAGCTTACATTGTGAGTTCCAGTTTCTCAGTCTACCATGTTGAACACAGCTCAGCATTTGATGAGCGCCTGCTGTTTCCCAGGTTCCAGGCTGCAAGGTGGAGGTGTCAAGCTTGTCTTCACATGCTGTGTGTAGTGAGGAAGACAAGGTACACACGTGGCCCACTGAGTAGAGCACTCTCTTGCTATAGCAATGCAAAATAAAAGGCTGGGATAATTAATTATAAAATAAAAAGAGATGTGAATAAAAAGTTTCTGTCATTGGAGCTACAACTCACGGAGTGTCTTATTTAGCCCTGGCGTGAGGAGATTCAGTATGAGAAAAGGTTGATCCTACAGAATTATTGACAATATTATATTTCCTCCCGTTGACTGAAGAGATGGGGCTGTACCTTACAGTGTAAACATGATCTCATCCAAGTAACTGTAGTCATTTTCAAATTGTGAAGAAATAAATGAGCAAATCAACAATGTTCATAGAAAAGCAAGCTACTCTCTCTTTGTTTTGGGTAGGGGTAACTTTTGTGACAAATGATTTTTACATGAAAGATAATTTTCCTTTGCACACACTTATTTTTATTTACTCTTTGGCCTGTTATTTGGCAAAATATTTGTAGTTCGAAAAGTCCATTCTGACTGGCTTTTTGATTATGACTTTCCTCCATTAGGGAATGTAATTGTGTTTTATCTGAGAATTCAGGGAGTGTACCAACCCTTCTGAATCCAGGCATATAATCTGGTCTATGTTTTATTCCAATTCATTTCTAAAGTAAGATAATCTATCCATTTTTAGAGCACTATTATCAAATATGTAATCCAAATGGAACTGTCACTTTTGATAAAGTTTTTTTCTTTTTCTTTTTCTATTTTTGTATCAATGCTTTCCTAAAGGATTCATGTGAAAATGTTTACTCAGTAGTTCTGGTGCTTAATAATATTTATTGTAATTATCTGTAAAATTAACTAGTCATTCACTAAGTTCTGAGTGGGAAATTCTTTTAAGGTTATAAAGAAATAAAGAACATAAATCTTAAAAAATTAACCCAGGTTATTACAATCCTTTTCAGAATGATTCATAGTGGAGTGAAACTTTGTAGATTTTTTTCAGATACAAGGAACAAGGACATGAGAGCTTTTTAAATTTGACATATCTCTATGTTGTGCAAAGGAAGCAAAGGCACCAAATTCAATCTACTTGTATACATGAATATATCATTGTATAGAACTTAAATCTACACATTATCTACAAGATGTCTACAAGAAACTACTTTTCTGAATGTTGTCATTTATGACAACATGGGTGGAATTGGAGATCATTCTTTTCATTGCAATAAGCAGAAAAAGATAAGTACCACATAATCTCACTATCATATATGATATAAAAAAGTTGAACTCATGAAGTTTCCAGTAGAAAGGTGGTTACCAGAGGTTTGGAGAGTAGGAGGGAAGGATATTTGGGGAGAGGTTGATCAATGGGTACTAACTTGTCATTAGGAGTAAGAAGTTCTGGTGTGCTAGTGTATAGTAGAGTGACTAGAGATGACAATTATGTACTATATGTTTCAAAAAATTGGAAGAAATTTTGAATATTTTCACCATAAAGAAATGATAAATGTTTGAGGAGATACATATGTTTGCTTTGCTTTGAAGTTTACACAATTTATACAAGTATGGAAACCACAGTAGCTAAATAAATTAGAAGTGAAACTTAGTTTCATAAAGAAATGGATGGGCTAAGCTGATATGATTTCTTTAGATATATCACAAGAAAACTGGAGTGATTATGTAAGTATGAGAAAAATTTTCTGCTTTTTCAGAACAAGGACTATTTCCAGACGTAAGAAGACAGTTGATAAAGACAAAAGAAGTTAATTCAATAAAAATACATAACTATTTCAAATATGTGTGCCTCAAATGATGGAGTTTAAAATACATGAATAAAAATACATAATGATAGAAACACTTTCTTCTCAGAAATTAATAAAACACAGATAATTAATATGAAATAAATCAATTGAACAGTACTCTCAACCAAGTCAATCAAATGGACATTTTTCAATCGCTCCATTTAAGAGAACCATAAGAGACACTCTAGCAAGTACATTTTGTATTTCCACAAATACAGATCATATGTTGTACAATAAAACAAGGTTTAAGACTCAAAAAACTTAAAATTATGCATATTCTCTCTAACCTCAATGGAATTGCATTAAACTAGGAGTGTCCCATATCTTGAAAATCCCCAAATGGTGAAAATTAAACATCACAGTTCTAAATAATTGATGGGTGAAAGAAGTTACTAAAAGGAAAATAGTAAAATATTTTAAACTCAATTAACATGAAGAAATAGAACTGTAAAAACAAACAAACAAAAAATACCAGTTTGTGTGATTCATGTAAAGCTTTATTTAGAGGAAAATTTATAGCTTTAGTCTTAGAAGCAAAGATTTAAAGATATGATTCTAAAACTAAACATACACTTACCATATGACCTGGGAAGTTCGTTCTTTTTAAATATTTTTATTAGTTGTTGATGGACATTTATTTTATTTACTTATTTATATATGGTGCTGAGAATTGAGTTCAGTGCCACACACATGCTAGGCAGGCAAGCACTCTATCACTGAGCCACTACCCCAACCCCAGAAATTTCACTCTTATACAGTCACTGAAATAAATAATGACCATGCAAAGACTTGTGTGAATATTCTTTGAGTGTTAATAGAAGTTTTATTCATAATAGTCAAAATGTGAAAACAACTCCGAATGGAAATCAAATGGTAACTGGATAAACTGTGGTATATCTATACAATGAAATGCAAACTCAGAAAAATAAAAAGGAATAAATGGATGATACATTCAACAACACAGATGAATCTCAAAAAATATTACACCAAGTGATGGAGGTCAGGCACAGTTAGGTGCATAGTGTCATTCATATGAGATTATAGAAAAGACAAATCTAGTTCCTGTCACAAAAGGCATATCAGGGTTCCTTGGGCAGTATAAGGGTGGGTGGGGACTACAGTAAATTAGTCCAAGGGAGTGTTCTGGGAGATTAGACACCCTGTATCTTGAGAGTGCTGGTATAAGGTGCCTGGATTGGTCATATTGCATCAAACTGTTTACTTAGAATGAATCAGTTTATTAAATATAAATCATAGTAGTTCATAAAGTTAACTAAACAGAATAAAAAAAATCTAATTGGCTATAAGAGACAAAACAAATGTCCTTTTTTTTTCTTTCTTGTCTCCATTGGCTCTGCTGAGGGTGCCCTAGAACATTCCCCTCTCTGACCACTGTTCTGTGCTCATGAGTCCAGGAAGTGTGCTGGCTCTGAAGTCCCTTGGTCCAGTTCACCCCGTGTGCAGAATTTGGCAAATGTTCTAATTTTGCACCATGGAGTCACGACCATAGGCTATTTTCAGAATAATCTTTCCTTCCCTATTTTTAGCTCCTTTTTTGTGCACTTTGGTGATTCATTCAGGAAGAAGAGAAATAAAAATGAAGACTTTTCTGTAAAGCTGCAACAGAAGTGAAAAAACTCCTCTCAAGTTTTCAATAAAAATTTTAGTTAATTCTTCCTAACACATAGTAAGATTGCTTGATCTTGTTGCATTAAAAAAATCAGATATTAGGTATGGAGTCAGTAGCATGTATTAAAAGCAAGCAAAAAAAATATTGTGTGAAACTCTTATGCCAGTGGGAAGAAGATATTGCTTGGATTTACACTTCAACTTCTTAATATAAACTAGGGTTTCTCATAATATGTTGATACTCTTGTCCCTTTGAATAGGATCTGGGCCAGCTGATGCAGTCTGGGTGCTTGTCCATGCTCCACCTGAAGTACAAAATTCCTTTCCATAAAAAGTTTTAGAATTGCAATCTAGATCTAAAATGTAAAACCATTTGTCTTGAATTTCAGGTTATTAACACCAATACATTTTTTAAAAAGAAGAATAATTTGAAAATTCCCATGATATTGTATCTTAATCAGTTTTTACCCAGAAATGTTCCTTTATATATTATTGTTCTAAATATCAAAGTGGTGGGTATTTATGTAGCTGGATAAATTTAAGGAGATTTTTGTGTGTTTCTTGGATTCAAATTTATAGACAGAACAAACTGAAGTTCCATTTATATGTCTTAAGTGATTTTGTGATAGTAGGAGCAAATGTAACTCCATTTTGTTTTATGACTTCATCCTGCAAAACAACCATGCCAAGTAGAAGAGTCATGACTGGAGCAAGATGTTCTTTTCCTTTTGCTATAGAAACCTTTAAGAACGGGGAACTACCTAATAGGGTATTGTTTCTGTAACTAGGGTAACAGGGCTCTATTTCTGTAACTGGGGTGACTGGGCTAACTGTGATTGGTTAGGCTTCCCTCCTCTTGACTGCACTGTCCGGCTTCTGTAACCTGGCTTGCTTGCATTGGCTAGACCCCTTCCCCAACATCCCTTTTGCGGTTTTTAGGCTTATAAGGAGTGCCCTTGTGCGGGGCTGATCAGGGGAACAGCTTTGTGTTCTGGTCAGCTGCCACCGGTGTGCTTCAATAAAGGCTTGATTTGATTATACGTGAGTGGTCTGGAAGTCAGTGTATGAAACCCTGGCACGAAGCTTTAACTATAACAATTTTCAAACAAAACTCCTAGGCTAGATAATTTTCTGTCATCTGTTCTTCTCCTTCCTGAAATTGGCAATGTTGATATTTTAAAATTTACCAGTACTAAAAAACAAACAAACAAACAAACAACAAAAACAAACCATCTTAGCCAATGCTTCCTACACATCTGGGTGAGGGAGCCTGACCAGCTCCATTTTCCTTACAGGCACCATGTTATAGTCAGCACATTTGTAAAAATATTTACAGTACTTTGTCAAAATGTCCATCTCCTCCCAGATGTAAGAAATGGTTTTCAACTCACTGTCATCTGAATGTATGGTTCCCTCTCCTGATTTATATGTTGACATGCTTACATCCAAGATGATGGCAATAATGGTTTGGGGGCTTTGCATGAGGTGACAATGTCTTAAGAGCAGAACCTTCATGAATGGAATTAATGCCCTTATAAGAGACACCCATGGGAATTGTCTTGCCATTTCCACCATGTAGAGGGCACAGCCAGAAGGTGGCTACAAACTTGGAAATGTGTCTTCACTAGACTGGGAATCTCCTGGAGCATTGATCTGAGACTTATCAGCCTCCAGAACTGTGGGAAATAACTTTATATTATTTGTCAATCACCTGGTTTATGGTATTTTGTTGTGGCATCCCAAATAGACTAAGAAACACCCGTTAGCAGTTGACATTCATCCCAACTGGATTCATTTGGAACATATCTCTTGTCTGACTTTTCTTGCAGCAAGTTTCTGACAATCTTAATTTAGGATCCATTAGTGAGGACTACAGCAGGTGTTTCTGTTCCCATTCATCTAACAACTTCCCACATCAGCCAAATTGGCTCCTGATGTATTTATGCAAAGACTGCTTGGATTAATGCATCAGAACATAACAGAGAAGGGAAAGGAATTTGTGCTGAGAAGCCACAAATCAAATTAAAACAGGGAGATACCATCTTGCTAATAATGAAGAGGAGAACTGATACCAACTTTCTTTGTTGTAAAGAATTGTACATGTGTGGTAAGTAAAAACAAAACACAAACAAATTTGGTAGAAGTTTATCTCTTTGAAATCTGGATCCTATCTTGGCTGCTATATTGTGCTTTGTTTATCAGTTTTCGGAATTTGGAATAGAGAAAGACAGTGTTTGAGTTTGTGTCCTTCCTGTAACTAGCTGCTCATTCAAAGGAAAATTTTATCACTTGTCTGTGACAAAAATTTCCTCATTTAAAAAATATAACTTAAACTTTTTCTGATTTTTTAATATAGTTTTTTTTGAATTCACTAAGTGAAATGAAAAATCCCTCAGTAAAGGGTAGAAGATTAACATTAAAATGCAATGAATTATAGTAACTGTATTTTTGCTTTTCCAGTACAGGGTGTTCTTAATAGGGTATATATAGTATAATTATTTTATTTTTATCAGTAAGTCTAGCTAATATTTTAAATTTATTTTGTTGCTAGGAGAATCTTCTATTACTTTCATAAAACATTGGTATAGTGCATCTGCATTATTTGAACTGCCTAGACCCAGTTTCTGTGGATATTTCCCCATATTCCTTTCTTCTTTTTTGCATAAAGCTTCCATTTTCTAATACAATAATAATTAATGGGTTCATTGACCCAAAGTGAAAGTGTCTGGTGATTGAGGTCATAGATAGAAATTTTGGAGCTATTATAATTCATGTCTTTGCCTTATATTTAAAACAAAAGGATCTAAAGCAAGAAGAAGAAAGTCAGCCTTCTGTGAGAAGCTGACATAAGAGACACATAGTGTTGAAAGTGGGGTTGTACCCTGCTGCTTTTTGTTCCCCCAAATCATTTCTATTCATGTTATCCATCAAAACATTCTTAAACATTCTTAGATAAAGCTTATAGGTTTTCACTTGCAACCCAAACAACCATAATTCATGCAATTTGCAGTTTACTTACTTTCAAAAACTATCTCATACCCCAACAACACCTTGTAACTTTAAATATTAGGTTGCATTTCTTTGTGGTCTTAAACCACATTGTTTATTTTCTTCTCTTTTCTTCCCCAATAAATACAGTCACAGAAATTATTTAATATATACTTTTACTCCATCTGACTTAGTACAAAGGAAACACTAAACTATTCCATGCTATGTTACCAAAAAGTTTTCTGAAGTTGTGGTGTTAAGGTAGATATCCTCGAACAGGAATCAATGTGAATATGCATGCCAAAAAAATGTTGTCTGCAATTTCACAACCTCATGTCCTTTAATTTTCTTCCCAACCTGTATTTTTAACAGATAAATGATGTTTATAAATATTACACCTATAATTATTTTTTCTCCTCCTTAGCAATCTTCTCTATCAAAAAAGTGGAGATCACTTTAAGACTGTCTTTGATTCATGTATTGTTCTCACTGAAGAAGCATTAGTCTAACTATGGCTTTGACAGTAGTTATAAGAACACTTAATTTTTATCATTTTGTCTATTGAATGGTTCTCAAGTGGTTCTAAACTATGCCACAGACAACACAGCTGTTAAGAGGGGAATAATGCCGTTCATAAAAGCTGTGAGTCAATGGCTCTTTGCTGTCTAACTTTCTTACAGAAATTTAGAGTTTATTTGGGTAAGAGAAAATGAGGCATCACATTTCAACTTGAGGGAATGACATGTTCTTGCCAGACCAGCAGTATATTATTCCAAAAGATGTTTTGTAAAAAATACCAAAAGATGTTTTATTTGTACTTCCAAATGTTTAATAGTATCATCATAATGATGAACTTTTTAAGAACACAATTATATAGACAGCATCCTCAAGAATAAATAAAATTTATAAGCTTCAATTTATTATTAGAAAATTTATGGAGATTTTTAAAGAACAGAAAGCAATCTATTCCCAACCTTTCATAATAATAAACTGATCTAAAATTGATGAAATTATAGCTATTTTGAAGGCTTGTAGGGACTTTGAGATTACTTGGTCATAAGACTACATGGAAGGGAAATGACAAGTAAAAGAGAGAAATAATGTACACTAGAAGTTCAAGGAAAGCAATTTGGAGAAATAAATGTTAATCAGAGCTAATGGTTACAGGGCAAGGCTGGTGGGACTAGGATGGCTATAGTTTTGTAGGTAAAAGGAATATTATGGCAGTTTATCATTTTTAATTCTGTAACCCTTGCTCAACTTATTCAATTTCTCTTGGCCTCAGTTCCCTCTTTTAAAAAATTGTGATAATAATTATACTTACTTCCTGGAATAGGTAAGATTAATTAGGATACCATATGCAAATATTTTAGCACAGTACCTTGCAAGTGATGTTTTCACTAAAGATCAGCTTTGATGAGAAGAAATTGGAAGATTTTATACAAGAGATGACATGATTAGATTTATATACTTTTAAAGATCATTCTTCAGTGTAGGAATGGATTTATAGAAGAGCAAAACTAAATGTGGTAAGATTAATTAGAGTGACTTTATATTAATCCTGGCAAGGAGTGGGCTGGGATAAGAAATAACAGGTAAAGTAAGCAACATGGAGGAGTGGGAAAACCTGGACCCTCCTTACCCACACAGACTTATTCAGCAGTGATTCATGGACAAATTTCATTTGTGACAAACAATGAATGGTTTGAAAGACCCTTTCATGGTGGGAGAATGCAAAACCAAGCTCACAGAGGCCAGTAAGAGTCAGGACACATTTTCAAAGAGATAATATCCCTCATGCGGTACTGTACAATCAGGAAGAAACCCTCTACCAGCTTCATCCAGGGGATAGAAGAGGTTAGATTGCATGTCAGCATCCCAAAATTTCTGAGGGGGGTCCCCAGAAGAATGACTCCTGTCTTGGCCAGTCTTGCAGCTCTGATGATCCCAGCACATTATGGTTGCCAAAAGAGAAAGGTGTGGTCACTTGGACTGGAAAAATGCCATCGATCCTCCCCCTTGCTCAGCAGAGAGAGCAGACAAAAATTCCAGCTCTCATCTCCACAGAGAGGGAAAGAGTTGATGCATGCATCTAGTAACCCAACTTCTTTAGGTTTCCACAAAGAACTGGCATTTACATCATCAGTATTGAAGCTCAGGCAATTCTGACCCAGTCTAGCTGCCTAGGGGGGAATAGTGGCAGTGGCGTAGGATGATAGATTCCATGGTTTTCTCCTATCCCAGTCTCAGTACAGAGAGAATGAACAAAACCCACAGCTGCCTTTGCAGAAAGAGTTGGGACAAGTCCCCAGAATCTCTGGTCAGGCAGATTGGTGAGAGTCTTCTCTTGTGTGAGAACGATTCATAAAGACTAGAAGAGTTTCCTGCTTTGTATAATATAGAAGCATCAAGAAAAATTCAAAGTAAATGAAGAATTAGGCAAACATGTTCCAAATAAGAGAACAAAATGGATTAATTCCCAGAAACCTATAAGGAGACTGAATCATAAAAAATCTGAAAGTCTGAACAAACCAATAAGAAGTAAGAAAATTAATTGACTTAGTAATAAAATAATCATTGCAATAAAGAAAAGTCCAAGAATGTTCAGGTATTACAAAGCACTTTTTTCCAGAAGTGAGCAACCCATGGCCTATTTATGTGTGGCCTACAAGCTAAAGATTTTGTCTTTTATAATTTTTTGAAAGTTGTAAAAATTAAAAGAATGTGCAACACAGATCATATACTTAAGTCATACCTGTCAGGAAGGCTATTATAACTTAAAAAAAAAGCCAGGTGTTGGCAAGGATATGGAGAACTTAGAATCTTTGCTTACTGTTTGTGAAGCAATTATGAAAACAATATGAAAATTTCTCAAAAAATAAAAATACCATAAGACCCAGTTATCCCGCTTCTTGGTGTTTATCCAAAAAGAATTGAAATTAGCATCTCAGGAAGATATTAGCACTCCTATGTTCATTGTAATACTATCTACATTAACCAAGATGTGGAATCAACTTATGTGTCCATCAATAGACAAGTGGATAAAGATTGTGTGTACGTACATACAATGGAAC
The DNA here is from genome assembly GCF_021218885.2 of Marmota monax. NCBI lineage: Eukaryota > Metazoa > Chordata > Mammalia > Rodentia > Sciuridae > Marmota > Marmota monax. Next base: position 12,335,384 of record NW_026691982.1, on the reverse strand, counting down.
ACTATTCGGTTTAAAACAAAGGGAAAATTTTCAGTATATGAAAACATTTATAAACCGTAAGTACATTATGCTAAAAGCAAAAAGCCAGTCACAGAAAGACAAATATTGCATGATTCTACTTGTATGAGGGATCTAAAGCAGTCAAATAGAGAAAAACAGAGTGGAATGGTGGTTATCAAGGGCTGGAGAGAGGGGTAATTGGGAGTTTTTGATCAACACAGTAGATTTCAGTCAAGCAAGACTGAAATTAGCTGTACAAAGTTGTACCCATAGACAACAATAATGTACTATATACTGTTATACATTTGTAGAGAAGGTTGATCTCATATTTAGTGTTCTTACCATGTTAAAATAAGAAAAAAAAACTTTAAAAAGTACTAGCAGAGATAGAAATAAACAGGAGAACAGTACAGGATAACTTCTAGTTTTTGAGTTTGTGTGTGTGTTTTGTATTTTTTGATACTAGAGATTGAAGCCAGGGGTGCTTTACTCTTAGCTACATCCCCAGCCTTTTAATATATATTTTTAAAAATTTTGAAACACTGTTTCAAATACTGAAATTGCTTAGGACCTTGCTAAATTGCTAAGGCTGACCTTGAGATTGTGATTCTCCTGCCTCAGGCTCCCAAGTCAATACAATCTCAGGCATGGGCCACCATGCCCATCTACTGGTTTTCTAGGATTTTTTTTATTGATGCATAAGAAATTACCATAAATGATACAGCTTAAAAACACATATTTATTTTCTTACACATTCTAAGGGTTAAGAATTAGACTGGGCTTTCTTATCTGGGTCCTGTGTTCAGGGTCTCACAAAACTGAAATCAAGATGTCAGGGCTGCAATATCATCTGGAAGTTCCACCGTGGATGACTCCACTTCCACACTCTTCAGAATCAATTTTTTTTGGAACAATACTGCAATTACCAGTACCACATATTTAATGCAGATTGCATCCTTATTCTGATGCTCCATAATCCATGGTGCAGCTGCCATGAACACTGAATCTAATGACTCTTGCAAAGGTCGTTTATGTACTTTGGCTCAAAAATGCAAACCTGTCCTAGAATATGAAGAAAAATGTGACAGCGAGTGTCTTTTCTGGTCATGTAAATTTTACCACTTGCAGTTTTACAGTGTAAAACTTGTCTTTCAAGCATGTCTCCTCTTGAACACTTTGATGAATGCTCATTCCATTCTTGGAATTCAGTCTCTTTGATATTGACCACACTCCTGCTTCTCACATACTATCAGCAGTGGAAAAACTCATCAAGGGGCCTCTGAGTAGAGTCAGAAAAGCAGGGTCTATACTGTGGAAGGTTTCCTGTTTGGGCTAGGATTAGGACTGACCTGGAAAGCATGAAATCAATATATTGATTGTATTTTATTCAAAATCAATTGAGAATATTGAAGTAATTTGAAAGTTTAAACCAAATGTAATTATTAAAAATGTAGAAACCCATCAAATTTCATAGATAAAAAGAAAGGAGAACAATGAATAAACTAAATAAAGAATGCTCACAATTATAAAAGGAAGTTCTACAATGACATTTCAGAATTTTTCTATTTTAGTGAAGAATCTTTTCTTGAAAATCTTGTTATAATTGGATAAATTGGATTCTTTAGTAGGATGGAAATAAATTGAAATATTGAAACATTCTTAGTTTGTGCAACATTTAGAACAATCATAACTATGGCAAGTTGCATAAAGGTTTTCTTGTAAAAAATATTGTTGAAGATGATATTCTGCAAGGAAGCAAATACAGTTGACACATGCTGGGTTTTAGAGGTGGGGGCTTACTTCTCCCAGACAAAAATAGCAGTTGAGTAGCACACATTTTGTATGTTGTATGTATTATAAATGTTGAAAGACATGCAGATAGAGCATGAGACCACTTTTTACTGCAACACAAAATTTACTGGAAAGAGGAACTGCTCAGGTGAAAAATGATGAACATCCCGTGTTGTTTTTAGCAGATATTCACAAGTCTTGAGCTCACTGCATAGCAACAGGGAGGTGGCTACCCAATTATTACAGCAGTACAATAAGAAATGCAGTTAATTTTAGGCAGTTATTATTTAATACTGCATCTTTACCTTTATTTACATTTCTCTGTACTTCGAGTGGAACATGTATAGTGTCTGTATGCTTAAAATATTGATGAATTTTTAACATATAAATTAGCTTTGCATGTATGTGTGGTAGTAAATGATAAAAGACTACTATCTACCTGTATTTATGCATTCATGACACACATAAGTCTCTTAATTTTTTCAATACTTTTATGCTATACAACTATGCTGCAAGTTTTTCAAATCATCACAAAGGAAAAAGTCTTCATACAAGTGGACATGAGCAGTTTAATTCTATGTTGTTTAAAGGTCAATAATAGATATATAAGAAGCGTGTGCTGGGATAGTGACATATTTTAATATTAAAACTAGAATTGAAAATATTCTTTAACAGAGTTATTCTCAGTTAATAGGTACCTCAATACTTACAGATACAAATATTATTTTTTAAATCAATTGGGGCAGCAATTTTTAATAATTTTAAAGAAGAGCACAGAAAATTTTATGAAAATATTAAAAAATAAGATCACATTAAAAATACATTCTTCAGGAAAAATTAGTAACACTGTTAGGGAATGAAATTATTATGATTATGCAGGCATCTCTCAGGAGCTTTTTTTGGCTGTATTTCTAAGACTTAGATAATATAGGAAGTTTTTGAAAAATTTAATTTAGAAAGAAATGTTTTCTACTTAGAATATAATTTATTATTTAATATAACTTTGAGTTATTTAAAAATATATTCTGCCAGAGATTTCCAATAAATTATTCTGTAAGATCATGAGTATAACAATCAATTTTTTTGTTGAAATGTCAATATTTCAGAAATTAAATAAGTTGAAATTCTTTTTAGACAGATTTTTATTCTCAAAAGTATCTTAATTTGGACAATAAATTAAATGACCATCCTGTCTCTAGATGTAACTCTTAAACCAAGCCTCTGTGTTTTAACATTTGTAGGTAGAAGGGCAAGTTGCACTTATGGAATTCTTATTTTCCAAAAATATATATGCTGGTGTGACAGAAATTGGTACTTGAAAACCAATTTCCCTCAAAAAATTAGACTACATTTTAATAGCCTTTCTTTTGTTTGGTGTGACTATGAGATCAGGTTCTGTTGGTTATAAACACCGACAGGAATAATCCATAGAATCTCCCATATTTGCTTCTTCATCCCTCTTTTTTAGCTTGCTGAGCAACATGGAGACAAATTTAATCATGACTTGTGAATCCCACATTAAAGGTTACAGTTTGTCTCCCTGAAAGGAGTCTGTGTCTATGAATTCACTTGGAGAGCCTGCCAACCAGGAAAACACGCAACTGTTACCTAAGCAAGAAAAAAATTTCATAAGTAACTCACTGAGAATTTGGAGTTCAGGATGGAATTTCCATCAAGATTAATTTATTTTTAATACTCAAAAAATAATATTGGAAGCTCCATTACTTAGGTAAAAAAAACATAGAAATGTGTACTTTGATGTGGGGTGCTATTGTTGCTATATGGCAATGTCTTAGTGGTTGGGCGAAAGTTAGTAAGAAAATTGACATTGAAAGCTGGGAAGATAGAAAACATGTTTTACAGAGGTAAAACATTTGTAAAATTGTTTCTCACCAAACTTCATAGGAATATCATGGATCTACTACAGGATTTACTAATTACTATGCCCCACTGTTTGCTGAATGTTCCCTATTTTTGCCTTTTCCAAAATGGAAATTATAATCTCTGGTCCTTTGTTGTATATCAAATGTCTGTATTGGAGTGGACCCAGATAATTGGAGTTTGTAGCTTTACATGCCTGTACTACAATTGTGTAGTTATTTTTAGTGCTATGACCAAAATGCCTGACAAGAACAACTTAGAACCCATAGACTGCATAAACAAGCAGGGGTTTTCATCCTTATATCAGATAAAGTGGACTTCCAACCAAAGTTAGTGAAAAGGGATAAAGAAGGACATTTTATACTGCTTAAGGAAATCATGTCAACAAGACATAATAATCATAAATATCTATGTCCCAAATAATGGAGCATCTATGTTCATCAAACAAATTCTTCTCAAATTCAAGAATCAAATAGACCACCATACAATAATACTGGGTGACTTTCATACACCTCTCTCACCACTGGATAGATATTCCAAACAAAAACTAAACAAAGAAACTACAGAAATCAATAAAACACTCAATAATTTATACTTAAAAGATATATATATATATATATATATATATATATCTTTTAAGTCTCTCTCTCTATATATCTACCTATCTATCTATCTATCTATATATATATATATATATATATATATATATATATATTTAGACTTCTCCAAAATTGACCATATGTTATGCCACAAAGCAAATCTTAGCAAATAAAAAAAATTCAGATACTAGCCAGCATTCTATCTGACCATAATGGAATGAAATTAGAAATCAACAATAAAATAAAAAGTAGAAGTTACTCCAACACCTGGAGACTAAGTAATATACTATCGAATGAAGCATGTATAAGAGAAGACATCAGGGAGAAGATAAAAATCTTAGAGGTAAATGAGAACTCTGATACAACATATCAAAATCTCTGGGACACTGTGAAGGCAGTGCTAAGAGGAAAGGTGATTGCTTTAAGCCCATTCATTAAAAGAAGAAAAAGTCAACAAAAAATGACCTGAATTACATCACAAAGCCCTAGAAAAAGAAGAACAAACCAACACCCAAAGTAGTAGAAACAGGAAATAATTAAACTTAGGGCAGAAATCAATGAAATTAAAACAAAATAAACACCTCAAAAAATTGACAAAACAAAAAGCTTGTTATTTATTTATTTATTTATTTATTTATTTTTGTTTTACTTAGTTACACATGACAGTACAATGATCTTGACATATCATACATTTGAATCAAATGGGGTATAATTTCTCATTTTTCTGAGTGTACAGGTTGCAGTATTACATTGGTCATGCAGTCACGTATATACATACAGCAATAATAATGTCTATTTTTATTCTGCTGTCCTTCCTTTCCCCCCTTCCTCTCCCCTCCCCTCCCATCACCTCTTTATACCCAATCTAACGTGACACAGTTCAAAAAGCTGTTTTTTTAAATAAATAAAATTGACAAACCCTTAGCCACCATAATGAAAAGAAGGAGAGAAAAACTCAAATTACTAAAATTTGTGATGAAAAAGGAAATATGACAGAAACTATTGAAATACAGAAGATAAATAGAAACTATTTTGAAAATTATACTCCAGTGAAATAGAAAACCTTGAAGACATGGATAAATTTCTAGAGGCATATGATCAACCCCCAATGATCAGAAGAACATTCACAATTTAAACAGATCAATTTCAAGGAAGGAAATAGAAGACACCATCAAAAGCCTACCAACCAAGAAAAGCTTGGGACCAGGTGAATTCACAGCTGCATTCTATAAGACCTTCAAAGAAGAATTAATACCAATACTCCTCAAATTATTCCATGAAATTGAAAAGGAGTAAACCCTTCCAAACTCATTCTATGAGGCTAGTATCATCCTGATACCAAAACCAGGCAGAGATACATCAAGGAAAGAAAATTTTAGACCAATAACCCTGATGAACATAGATGCAAAAATTCTCAATAAAATCCTGGAAAATTGCATACAAAAACATTTAAAAATGCACTTTGATCAAGTGGGGTACAATTCCAGGGATACAAGGTTAGTTCTACCTATGGAAATTAATAAATATATTCATCACATCAATAGACTTATAGATAAAAATTGTGATTATATCAATGATACAGAGAAAGAAACTAAGGATAGTAGGAACATTGTAAAAGCTACTATGCTAAACCCAGCACCAACATAATTCTAAACAGAGAAAAATTGGAAGCATTCCCTCCAAAAGCTGGAAAAAGACTTGAATGCCCTCTTTCACCACTTCTATATAACATAGTCCTTGAAACTCTAGCCAGAGTATTTAGACAGATGAAAGAAATTAAAAGGATATGATTAGGAAAAGAAGAACTCAAACTATCATTATTTGCCAACAACTTGATTCTATACTTAGAGGATTCAAAAACTCCACCAGAAAACTTCTAGAATTAATAAATGAATTTGTCAAAGTAGCAAGATATAAAATCAATACCCATAAATCAAATGTATTTCTATACATCAGTGATGATGTATGATCTCTGAAAGAGATATTAGGAAAACCACTCCATTCAAAATAGCCTAAAAAATACTTGAGAATCAATCTAACAAGAGAGGTGAAAGACCTCTACAATGAAACTACAGAACATTAAAGAAAGAAATAGAAGAAATCTTAGAAGATGAAAAGATCTCCCATGCTCTTGGATAGGCAGAATTAATATTGTCAAAATGGCCATACTACCTAAAGCTCTATACAGATTCAATGGATTCCAATTAAAATCCCAATGTCATTCCTTATAGAAATAGAAAAAGCAATCATGAAATTCATTTGAATAAACAAGAGACCAGAATAGACAAATCAAACCTTTGCAAGAAGAGTGAAGCAGGAGATATCACAATACCAGAACTTAAACTATGCTACATAGTTATAGTATCAGAAACTGCATGGTATTGGCACCAAAATAGACATATAGAACAATGGTACAGAATGGAAGACACAGAGACCAACCCATATAAATACAGTTATCTCACACTAGACAAAGTCACCAAAGTTACATTGGCGAAAAGATAGCCTCTTCAACAAATGGTGCTGGGAGAACTGGAAAGTCATATACAGCAAAATGAAACTAAATCCCTATCTCTCACCATGCACAAAACTCAACTCAAAGTGGATCAAGGACCTAGGAATTAGACCAGAGACCCTGTGCCTAATAGAGGAAAAAGTAGGCCCAAATCTTCATCACATCACTTTAGGCCCTGACCTTCTTAACAAGACTTTTAAAGTGCAAGAAATAAAACCAAGAACAATAAATGGGATGGATTCAAACAAAAAGCTTCTTCTCATCAAAAGAAACAATCAACAAGATGAAGAGAAAGCCTACATTTGGGGAGCAAATTTTTTTCCACACACATGCCAGATAGAACACTAATGTCCAGGATATATAAAGAACTCAAAAACTTAACATTGAAAATATGCACAACCCAGTCCATAAATGGGCTAAGGAGCTGGATAGACACTTTTCAGAAGAAGATATACAATCAATCAACAAATATATAAAAAAAATGTTCAACATCTCTAGTAATTAGAGAAATGCAAATTAAAAGTACTTTAAGATTTCATCTCACTCCAGTCAGAATGGCAGTTTACAAGAACACAAACAACAATAAGTGTTGGCGAGGATGTGAGGAAAAAGGCACACTCACACATTGCTGGTAGGACTGCAAATTGGTGCAACCAATCTGGAAAGCAGTATGGAGATTCCTTAGTAAACTTGGAATAGAACCACCTTTTGACCCAGCTATTCCACTCCTCAGTCTACAGCCAAAGGACTTAAAAACAGCATACTACAGTGACATTTCAATATTTATAGCAGCTCAATTCACAATAGCTAAACTGTGGAAGCAACCTAGATGCCCTTCAATATATGTATGGATAAAGAAACTGTGGTCTATATACACAATGAAATATTACTCAGCATTAAAAGAGAATAAAATTATGGCATTTGCAGGAACATGGATGGAGATGGAGAATATCATGGTAACTGAAGTAAGCCAATCCTAGAAAACCAAAGTTTGAATGTTCTCTCTAATAAGGGATGGTGATCTATAATGGGGTGTGTGTGTGGGGAGAATGGAGGAACTTTGGACCAAGGGGAGGGAGGGAAGGAGAGGGGGAATGGGGGTAGGAAGGATGGTGGGATTAGAAGACCATCATTACCCTAGGTATGACTGCACATGTGAGTCTACATCATGCACAACCAGAGAAATGAAAAGTTGTGCTCCATTTATGTACAATGAATCGAAAAGCTTTCTGTTGTCATGTATAACTGATTAGAACTAATAAAAAATTTTAAAATGACATAAGAAACAAACAACTTAGAAGATGAAAGGTTTATTTGGGCTCATGGTTTCAGAGGTTTAGTCCATGGCCAGTGGGCTTCAAGGAAGTGCATCATGGCAGCTGTGCGACGTGAAGGAAAGCTGTGAGTTTATGGCAGCCATGAGTGAGATATAGCACACTCCAGTGACCTGTTTCCCTCTAGCCATATCCCACTTGCCTGCAATTACCACCCAGTAGTTCATTCAGTAATCAATGGATTGATCCACTTATAAGGCAGTGGATCCCCACCACTGAACCTTGCTGTATTGGGAATCATGATTCAAAATGAGTTTTTGGGGAACATTCCAGATTCAAATCGTAACAGTGAGGATCAATGTTCACACTTGGTGTTGAGTACCTTTTGTCATGTTTGAATCTTGTACATTGAGCTGGATGAAGCAATTAAATAGAAATTTACTTTTTTCCCTTTATAGATTATTGTCTTGAATCCAATAGGACTAATTTTTGAGTTGTTTGTCCTAATTGTCATTAAAAACTCCAGAATTTCTGCTCACTTTGTTTCCCATGTTCGAATCTTTTGCCATTGTATCTCTTATTCCTACTTTCCCAATCTTTTAAACAGTTCAACTCTGCTTGTAAAAATTCATAATTCATCATCAGAAAAATCCTTAATATTTTCAACCCTTTCTTGAAAAATGTTACCATCATTATTTTTTCTCTAATAAGAAGCCATTTTTTTTTTGTTTTTTCATAAGGTTATCCTATCGGGGGTGGTTCTTTTCCTTCCATAGTTTTTGAATTATTAGTGTCTGGAGATTTAATAAAAGTCCTTTTAGTTTCTTTTGCTAATTTCAGAGAATTTTTTCTACATTTCTATGTAAAAGTAACTTCGTAATCATGGAGAATAGGCTGTGCTCTGCTCTGAGTTACTCCATGATGTATAGAATGGTAGTATTCAGGCTGTGCCTAACCCTGAGTTAATCCATTTTTAAGATTGTAGTCTGAGTCCAGGAGCCAATGTAGAATGGCCTCTACACTTTCTACAAGTAAACAACCACTATGTGTCCAACACAACCATAAATCACAAATTGACAACTAATTTATGCCAACTTATCAAACTGGATTAGGAGGACCCATACACAGGGGCATCCCAAATCGTATCAGAAACACCAGATACATGTACTTATCAACACTACCAGACGTAATCCTCTCACCTAAGGTCCATAAAAGGAAGAAACCCCCAAGACTGGACCAGGTGGTATACTGATCCTATGACCTGGTCACTCATCTCAAGCCTTGCCCAGGAAAATCACCAATAGTGACAAACCTCCAATTCTCTGTCCTTGGGCTTCAGCTCAGTTTGGCTTCTCCTGCCCATGAGCACTATGCATGGCCTACTCTCAGCTGACAACTCAATCTGACACCTCAAGCTGAACTCTGAAACTGCCATCTGTCTGTTGGTCTGTCTGGATCCTTCCCTTAACAACTCTGCAGAATTGGTTCATTAAAACCCTTATCTGATCACCTAAAGTGACTTTTTGTATTTTATCTGCTCTCTACCTTTGCTCTTGGCACAGCATCATGTAACTCTGTGACTGTTTTAATCATTTCTTAATCTCTCTGTAATACACATGCAAATATATATATATATATATATATATATACACACACACACACACATATATTATATCATCGATACATATGCATATTATTGTGTGAAGTATGATGTATGACTTCAGTGTTATTGATAGAAATAATAACATTAAAATTAACATTGGGATAGAATAAAAGAACTTGTGATTGTTCAGTCTGTGACTATCATGTGACCTAGAAGGACTTGGTGAATTATAACTGATGAAAGTGGTATAGCTTTTGACTTTATAGACATTCAATAAATTCTGATATTGTGGAAAGACATAAATGTATTGGTACACAATAATGGTGTAGTTCACTCATGACAATATTTGAAACTCAAAATATCAGATTGTATCCTGCATAGTATTCATTATATTCATTATTACTGTCAAATACTAACTCATGGGTCATTCCCCTAGGTATTATCTACTGACTCATTCTAATCCTATTACTTTACCCTGCTTTTTACCTATCACTTTGTTGCATCTTTTGGATCAGTCCCATACACTTACAAATATGCTGTTAAGTCTCTCTCTCTCTCTCTCTCACACACACACACACTTACACACACATGAACTCTCTAGATCAATTTTCTCACCATAGTTATTTTTAAAAACTCTCTTTTAAAGTTAATCTCTTAGAAGGAATTGTCTGTATTTTCCATCACAATTTCCTCATCCTTATTATCTCCTGAATCTATGATCATGAGATTTTGACCACTACCATCCATAGAAACCATTTTTGATAAGTCATGAACAATTTCCACATTGCTAGATAATGTTCAGATGTAAAAGATTATTTCATGTTTTCCAATATTCATATAGAATTTCCTGGCCCTGCTTATGGCAGAGATCATATGCCATGCTTTACAGTATCATCTTATGTTTTAACCAACTGTTCATTTGTGTGGATTTTTATGAAGGCTCCCACTTCTTTCTGTTGATCTTCCAATCTCTATACCCCACACCACACTGGTTAGTCACTGTAACCTGTAGCTTTCAGATAAACCTCAATATCTGTTAGAGCAAGCTTTTCTACCTTGCTTTCTTTCAAGATATTCTTAGCTAATATTAATCTTTTACATTCCATTTAAATTTTAGAACTAGCTGCCAATTTCATGAAGTAACATGTAGGGATTTTCATAATATTATTTTATTGAATATGTAAATTAATTTGGGACACTTAACATCTTTACAATATTGCCTTTTCCATGATATTAACATGGTATTCTATTTCTTCTATTACTTAAAACATTTCCTTCAGTCTTTTTATAATTTTCATGTTTTATTATACATGTTTATGTATAAATTTTTCATGTTTTGTTGGATTTATTCTTAGTCATTTAAAAAAGTATTTAAAGGTTTTACTTTTTTGATATATGGAATAACATTTAGTATAATACATTAGTTTTGTTTGCTATAATCTTACTAAATTCAGCAATCATATGAAATAATTTCAGATTTTAATGTACCTAATCATATCACATACACAAAATTACAGTCATATTCCTGCATTTCTAATGAGTTTACCTTTTATATTCCTTATTTTACTGCACTGGCTAAGACATCCAATACTTATGGTGACTAGAAAAACAGTGAATATCTTAGTTTCTTTTATAATCTCAAAATCAAAATATTCAGCATTTCGCCATTGTGTATTATGTTTTGGTAGTTATTTTCTCTTAGACTAAATAAAACTTTTGTCTAATCTTAGTTGCTAAGAGTTTTAAATTTGTAAAAGGTGTTAATCCTTCAAACACTTTTCTACTAGATTAGGATAATAGTATAAATTTTCCCCTGTGTTTCCTCTGACATTCTATTTGATTTCCCCTTTACAAGTTGCATTGGTTGATTTCATTTTTTTGAACAGTAAACCAACTTTGTGTTTCTAGAACAAATTCAACTTTGTCTTATGTGTTATCTTTTTATATTTCACTCAATTTTTATAATAGTCTGTAAGATTTGGTATAAAATATTTGCATTTATGTTCATAAAAGAGGAAGCCTATTTTTTCCCCCTGAGTTTTGTAATTAAAGTTGTTCAGCTTTTATAAAGTGCCTGGGTGATGCAACTTCATTACCTAATCTCTGAAAGAATTTGTTTAAAATTAGTATTATTTTCTCTGTGTTGGTGACTTCACTGTTGAAATCATCTGCACCAATTTATAACCTTTCTCTCTACCTGAGAATGTTGGAGGATCTAAGATGAAAATTATTTATGAAAATTGGAATTTGATTCTCATTGTGTGTCCTGCACTCCTCCAGAATTTGTGCTGGTATTATCTCACTTAATCCATTTAGCTAACCACAAGAGCCCCCAGTTTTCTGATAAGAAACCTGAGGCGTTGAGAGGTCTTGTAATTTTTTGAGGACCAAGATGGAAATTGGTGGAGTCAGGTTGCCATCCTAGGTAGAATGGCTCCAGAGTTCACTCCCCTTTGGGTTGAGACTATTGAACTATTTCCACTCCATCAAATTGACTCCTATGTTCATTCATTATCCATCTTTTCCCTTTTCTAGCACAGGCCTTCATAGTCAGATTTTCCTTGATTAATGCTTTATTTGAATCCTGTGTTTCAATGTATTGTACTTTTCTTAGTCATTTCTGAATAGTCTTTAATTTTAATTTTGAGGTTTTCTTTATCCCGAGCTATTTAGAAGAGTGATTTAGCATTTCTAAGTGGAAAGTTTCTTTCAGGCTAGACTTTGGTTGTTTACTGTCTAGTTTTGTGACATTGTAATCAGAACTTGGGCTGTATAATTTCTGCCTTGGAGACTTATTTAGAATTTTTTGGTAACCTAACATCTGGCTAATTATTGTGAATGTTCCATGGCGTTTGGAAAGAATGTGTATTTTCAGTTTGTTGGGTACACAATTCTATATATATCAAATCATGCTGAATATTTATGATATTCAAGTCCTTTATATTGTTTTTTTCCCTACTTGATTTGACATTTTTCTGAGAGAGTTTTTTCCCCTCCTTCTTGGTTTTGTTTTTTCCTGCCAGTTTCCCTTTGCAAATTTTGAAAATATTTACTTTATACGTTTCAATGTTAAATTCTTCTGTCCTTAAGTTTTTGACTTTCTGACAATGTATCCATCGAAATTCATCTAAAACATTTGTTCTCATCAGGTTAAAATACTTTGGCCTTGTATTTGACTTTATTCAAATGTATTTTTCTAATTTTTATTTTGCAGCAGTTACTTGATGTGTCTTTGTCCATTTTTTTTTTTCATGTTTCAATGCCCTAAACATTTGCTGCACGAGCACTGCTGGCTTACCATGCTGTACTGTACTCTCTCTTCTTTGTTATCTGTTGAGTCCCTGAGACTTAAGGCCAGTAAAGTCTGGGAAGATGCACTTACTCTTAAGCCAGTAGGATGTAATTTAGGATGCCTGTCTGTTGTCTGTTTATCTCAGTTTCAGCGGGGCTTGCTCCTCTTCCACAGAGTTCTTCTAGTACCCTTTAGAACAAAATCATTTATAAAAATCTTTCTGTGGCTCCTACAGAAATGTAGGGGCATAGACCTGCTCTGTCTACAAGGCTTCAGTGTTGTGTTTTACCTACTTGGTTCTCAGTATTTTTTCCTCATGCCTGAATTGTATTTTAATAGGTATTAACCTTCAAATGGAGACAAATCAGCTTAGGAAGAGTCTCTGTAGCTGCATTTTTTGTGTACTTTGGGACTTGCTGGAATCTCCTCTTTCCTCTGTCCCTGGTTGATAAGTCATGGCTCACAGCTCTAGTTTCTGTCTTCATTTTTATCTCAAGGGAATGCTTTAGTTAACTTTTGCATTGCTGTGATCAAAATACCTGACAAGATCAACTCAGAGGAAGAAAAGTTTATTTGGGGCTGATGGTTTCAGAGATCTCAGTCAGCAATGGCAGACTCCATTGCTCTGGGCCCAAGAGAGGTGAAACATCACAGGGGAAGAGACCAGCAGAGGAAAGTTGCTCAGCAGGGTGAGGAAGCAGATGATATTAGTTTCTTCCTTTAAGTCCTTAGGCATCAGGGAGTGCGCCTGGGTCTCCTTAATAGCTCTAGTGTGTATTGGTATATCTGGCACAAAAGCATTCCACAAACTTGTATGAGCTACATGCAAATAGAGTAATATTTTCATAGGGATCTAACATAGAAGGCACAGGTAAAATAAATATGAGCTCCCTCTACTTGCTTCTATCCTTGGCCCCTAAGAGTCTATTCTCCCCACAACAACAGAAAAATATCTTTTAAAATTCTTTTCTGATCCCATCCATCACTTCTCTACTCAAAACTTGATTCCTGAGGACTTTCATTTCCTATTCCAAAGAAAATTTCTTACCCTATGGTGCCCAACATGATGTGACTTAGTCTCCCCATGTTTCTTATGCATTCTTCCTGGTCATTTTGGTCTTGCTGACTTTCTTTAAATAACCCAAGTGGACTGGGACTCTGGTGACTTCACACTTGGTCTCCTTGGTACCTGGTTGACAAGGTACCTGGTTGACAGAGAGAATTCTGCCTGGCACACATTTCTCTGCTCTGTATCCTCATGGCTTCATCTCTCACCTCATCCAAATATTTGCTCTCATGCCACCTTCTTTGACAATCCTTTCTGATAATGGTCTTCCTGTGTCTTTCACTGCATTGGTTTCCAGATACTGTGTGACATCACCTGGCATATTAATATTCATATACTACCAGCTGGATGGCAAAAGGCACATCTGGTTTCCCACTGCTAGATTCCAAGTGCCTAGTGAGTTAAGGGCATCACCTAGTAAATGAATAAATAGAATTACTTGCTTGGTCTTGTTAGCCATCACTGCCTTTCCTGTAGTCATGCATACTGGAAACAGTCATGCAGATGTCAGAAGGAACAGAACTGCCATGGGTACCACTGGAGAGTGTGGCAGAGCAGACAGGCAACTACATGCTTCTACCCAGACTCTACGAGACTGCACAAAAACCAGCCATATTCTCAGTCATCCACGAGGGAACAAAAACTACAGCCTTGAAGTTCATTCCTGGGAGAAGGATGCTACACAGCATGCATTCTTCTTGTATATGTAAAAAAAAATATGGGATGGGTGGTGGAAACTAGTGAAGAATACATGTGTGTATCAGGTGAAAACAATGGTTAGTGAAGCAAAGACATTTTAATTTAGTCTCTGAAGAAAGTCCTATTCTTGTATTCATGTTGCCATGGAGTAGCAAATCATGCGAAAAGTTATTTGAGTTTAGCTTAAACTCAGGTCTGTGTTTTCATTGTCTTACCTGGTCCAAGACTTTCATGACCCAAATCAGCTATGTGTCTCTGTCAGGAGCTGCCACATAGGAGCTGAGTGCCCCCTAGCTTTGAGCTATGGAAATGTGGAGACTGGCTTCCCTGACCAGGAAGCAGGTGGATCTCCACTCAGCAGAGGAGCAAAGCTTTGGGAGTGGGTGTTACCCATGGAGTGAGCTGCCTTCTTGTTCCTTTGTAATACTACGCCTGACCTTTTTTGGAAAGAACATTCCAAAAAAGAACCTCCCTTTGTGTGTACCCCCTATATAAGAATAAAGAATTCAGTTGGTACTTTTTCTTTCCAACAGACCCCTAAAGTCCAAAGCCGTCCCCAGATTTTGAAAAGGTTCTTCTGTGTGCTTGTGTGCTTTCTTCGACATTTTCTTCAGTTATTGAAGTAGTCAGATTTTGTGAGCCCAGCATAGGTCGCCAGCTCGGATAGATGGTGATATGTCCCCAGACCACCTTTCCTCTCTCAATTTGTACTGCCTGTTTAGAAGCTGATTACTCACAATATAATTCATGGATGGATTTTTTTTTTACCACATTATGATCTGTAATCAATGTCTGGGCTGAATAAAAAAGCCTACAGCCAGAACAGAATTGTGCAAAGATAATAAAAACGGTGTTTTAACTATAAAATTCTATAATTTTTGTCTTTTACACTTAAAAAATTGAGCATTTGTTAAATTTTTACATACCTATGAAATGATATTTTGACACATAGGCTAAATTTCCTAATGTATTAGTGACCTATTAAAAACACAGGTTGGAGTGATGGTTGAGGTGGCAATGGTGAGGCTGGTTGTCAATTCATAAAGCAGTGCCACTCACTTTATCCTGGCCGCTGTCTCTTCCCTTTATTGATAGCTTGCAATGTGCCAAGTTCTGTAAGGGCTTTTAATGAATGGTAATAATTATGATTTAATTATTGGTAAAGGGAATTAAGGAAATTATTCTTAACTCAAGCAACTTTGAGAAGGAGGCTGTATTATTAACTCCACTTCACCCAGAGGAAACTGAGATCAGAGAACAGTTTTCCTAAGGCTATACATCTGATCAGTTGAGGAGATGGTAGTATGATGTAAATAATTTAAGTGCAGAATTTGTGCTTTTGCTTTATGCTTCTCTTTTATATCCAGCAGGCTACATGCCTTGAAGAGACCTGGATTTCTGTGATGCTTAGCAAGTTTCAGAAGATGCTTAATCAAACTATTCAGGCATGAAATTCCAGAAATCTAGAGCAAGATGCCAGTGTGTAGAATTCCACAGAAGTCGCACATGGATTGGTGAAGCAGTTGATCTGTTAGATTCCCTTTGAAAGAACAACCACAAGGCTGCTTTTGATTTCTGAGCAGTACCATGATCCTTCAAGAGAACAGAACATATGCACAAAATGAATGTCATGACACCAAATCTTCACTATTTTCTGTAAAGGTATAAAACAAATCAGTTTTCTGTTGCATATTACATAAAAATTGTGCAATTGATAGTTTATATAGGCCTTTTAAAATTATTTTAAGGAGTCATCGTGTAGAGAGACCCTTAAAACTGAGCTGTAGAAGAAATGTTAGCACGTAGCAAGTACGATTTCTCCTTCAGAAAACAGGCTTTTAGGAGATTCTGTAAAAGATCACTTGATATTGAAGCTGAATTGTTTCCTTAGCTAGACTATCATTAAAGTTAAGGAGGACTTTAAGTACTATACACATAAGAAAGCTTAAAGTAAAATTGTTACTTTTCATTTCAATGTTTAAAAAGCAAAATCATAGCCTGAAAAATCTCATAGTAAGAAAAGTACAAACTTTCCTAATTTCTAATTTCTTACTTATTATTTGTACTTTGGCTAATTTTACCTTTTGAACTTTTGAAGCTTCTCCAAGATAATTTTTTTTTGAATTTTTCAGTACTGGGGATCAAGTTCAGAGCTTCATGTGTGCTAGGCGAGTGCTCTACCACAGAGCTAAACACCCAGCCTTTGTTTGCTTTATTAACTCTCAGATTTATCAATCTTATTTGTCAACTCTTACTGTGTTTATTAATCTATTAGACTTCCTTTCTGGTGGGTGAATTAATCTCTGAAACTAGTACCAAAGCTAAAAAGAATAGTGATCAAGATTGTTTGTCAGGTACATAAAAGAATTATAGGCAATATTTTTATTATCTGTTATATACTTTTTTTTTGTTTTTTTTTTTGTTATTTTTTTTTGTTATATACTTACTATTGCTATCTATTCACTGGTAGTGTGTTTTAAAACACTTAGCCATTCTTTGTGCAGTTTTCAGCGAATGGAAGGGAGTATAATTCAGTGTGTTATTGATTTGTATAGTTGAATTTGTATAGTTGCAGAAAGAAACATCACAATACAAATTCTGTAATCCAGGTATGAAAATGTGCATTTTTGTTCTCCTGTGCTGTTCTTGATTGATACCAGTCTCAGCAATAACGCTGACACTTTTCAAAGGGTATTCATTTTTTCTCATTTACTCTGTACAAGATCAAGGCAGGAGGATTGTTCACATAGGTTAAGTGACTTGCTCAAGGTTGGGCAATGAATTTATAAGTCAGGATTTGAACTAAACCTCTTCACCTTGTGCTTTATTTATTTTATTGGTCAGAATCAATTTTGACATAATTATAAAAGCTTGGAATATATCTTGTTCTAATTCTAACCCTAGACCCCAGTATCTGTCCTTCCCCTTCCCTCTCCCCACCCAGTGCTCCTTTTAGCTTGTGCTTTAAAACACAGAAGATGTAAAGTAATCCTGTGAGCTTAAATAATGCTGATGGAATACACCTATGTGACATTGAACTTTAAATAGGTCTCCTGTGGTTTGTTCTATGCCCTTCCTGTTTGATACACTTAGAGGTAACTCAACAATTATCATGAGGAATAAAACTTTAATGTACATCTCAGTATTTCTAAACTTATTTTATATAAATTGAAGTAACTGGAATCGTTTACAGAGATATGTTTGTGCTGAATTTTTTATCAAAATTATCTAAGACTTTTGAATTATACAAACTGTAAGGTTTTAAAATAAAAATTTACTTTTTCTATTATTTCATTTTTATGGAGATTGGTAACATTTAAAGTGGGGTGATTAAGCAAAATCACCAATGAAATGTTTTAGAATATTTGCAGAGGGTAACAGTAATGATGTTTTCCTTTCCAAATGTGAGATTGGTGCATAAATGTACTTATCAATTAGGGTTATCAACTGGTCACCATGAACTTCCTTGAACTTCATGTTATGATCATACAAATTGGACTTGAACTTCTAGCTCATTATGAAATGTAATGTAGCAAACAACAAAGTTTGTCTCTCCCTTTTTTCTTTCTTCCTTCCTTCCATCCATCTTACTATTGATCTTTCTTTTTGACTTGATATTTCTGTCTTGCTTTCTTCTTCTTCTTTTTGATTCTTTTTTAGTTATACATGACAGTAGATTCCATTTTGATAAAATCATACATGTATGGAATATGTTTTATCATTTTTGTGAACACTTATTAGTGATACTGCCTGGCTAACTATGAGTTCCACATTAAATAAAAGGTTATAGGAAGGTCCATACAATAACAGAATATTTTAGTAAAACTTAGGGTAGGTTACCATTAGACATGCTTTAGGTAGGTTACACATCAGGTGCTTGATAAACAATTTTAAACAGAGTATTCAGAATCTGCAGGGCGATTAATTAATTAATTGAATTTTTAATTTAAATTAATTAATTAATTAATTGAATTTCTCCTATTCACCTAATTATGAAACTATTTACATTTCTCATAATACCACTCAAAAGAATGCCAATGTGGAAAATGTTCCTTTGCTAATTTAAGCTTATTAGTTACCTGATGCAAATGCTTTCAAGTCAGACAATTTCTTAACACTTGGTTGGTCATTGTCTGTTAGATAAACTCAAGACGTCTTTAATGATGGTGATTCTTTTCATTTCCTCTGGAGTTTCTAACAAATTTTGCTTTACACATTTTTTAATGATTCTGATTTCTGTAGAAATGCTTAAGATTATATTGACTTTATCATCTATTGCATTTTACATATATTTAAGACATACTGCTTCATTCATTTATTTTGTCTTGTATTATGTATTTTTAAACAATTGATTTTGAAATAGTTACAAGTTGACAGAAATCTGCAAAAACAAAACAAATAAAACAACCCCAGATGTACCTGGATGTCTGTGTAACTTTCATCTAGTTTCCCCAATGATAAAATCTTTTATAACTACAGTATAATATTAAAATGAGGAAATGGATATTGGCACAACCCAGAGAGCTTATCAGATTTTAATAGTTTTGAATATGCTCATTTGCATGGTAAAATTTTATGTGAGTATGTAGACTTGTGCAACCAGCACCATGGTTAAGAAACAGAACTCTTATCATCACAAGTTTCCTTGTTCACCCTATGTAGTCCCCTCCACTCCTTCCTCATATTCTGGCAACCACTAGTTTGTTCTTCATTTATGTAACCTTACTTTGAGGTTGTTACATAAATGGGACCATCAATTACATAAACTTTTGAGACTGGCTCTTTTTAATAGCATAATGTCCTTGGGATTCATCTGTGTTTTCATGTGTTCCAATCATTCATTCATTTTATTGTTGAGTAGTATTCCAAAGTGTGGATTCCATGGCTTGTTTTACATTTATTGTAGGACCTTTGGATTGCTTCTAGCTTTGGGTTATTATGGAAAAAGAGCTATAAATACTTATGTTTCTTCATTTATCTGTGATAAATGCCCAAAGTGTAGTAGCTGGGCCTCAGAATAACTTAATGCTTGGTTTGATGAGAAACTGTTAAATTTTTTCTGAGTATCTATACCATTTTACATTCCTACCAACAAGGGATGAGTGATCTACTTTCTCTGCTTCCTCATCAATATTGACTATTCATTTTAACTATTTTTTTTAAAAATTTTAATTGTTCTGATAGGTATGTAGTAATGCATTATTTTAGGTTCTTGCATTCCCTGATAGATAATGTTGTTGAGCATTTCTTCATGAGCTTATTTGCAATCATCTTTAGTGACATGTTTGTTTATTTCTTCCATTATTTTTTAAATTAGCATTTTTTTATTGCTGAGTTTTGAAAGATTTTTTTTAATGCAATCATGTACTCATAATAATGTTTGGTCAATGAGGGACCACACAGAGGATGGTGGTCCCAAAAGATTGTATTATCAATGACATAATAGCCATCTTAATTTATGTAAATGCACCCTATGGGGTTTGCACAACAATGAAATTATCTAATTACACATTTCTTAGAACACATTTTCCTTTAAGTGACATATGTCTGTAGTCCAGATATGAGTACTTTGTCAGAAATAAAGTTTATAATTTTTTTCTCCTTCTCTTGTTGTTCATCCTTCCATCTTCTTTACAAGGTTTTTCACAGAACAAAGGTTTTAATTTTGGTGATGTCCAATTAAATTGTATCTTAATTGTAACTAATATTATTAAGTTAAAAATTACTTTCAATTACAATATATCCTTTTAATTTTGCCAGAATGACTCTTGCTTATTATAAAAGATTAAAGAATATAGAAAAATAAAGTTAAAAATTTAAAAACCTTATCAATTCCCAAATAACCATCATGTGGATATTTTAGAATAGTTTAATATTTTTCTCTTACAAGTGATAGAATTAATTTTTAAGAATATGATACAGCTCATTTTATTTTAAAAAGTCTTAAAAATTAATTTTTACTCAAAACCAAAACAAGGAAAGCAAAGTGAAAACATGGACATGTTGAGATTCAGAAAAATATTTATTTTATTAGGAAATTTTAGTTCTTATACAGTATCTTACAAAGTAAGAAAACATTTGTGGAAAATGATAAGGGTTGAATTTACCATTCCTCTTTCAGGGCCCTATTGTTTATTTTATTTCATTTTTTCCATATTTTTATTAGTGCATTTTAGTTGTACAGAATGGTGGGATTTGTTGTTACATATTTGTGCATGTACATGATATAACAATATAATTTGGCCAATGTCATTCCCAAGGATTTCCCCTTTTCCATCTTTCCTCCCTCCTTCTGGTCCCTTTCCTCTATTTTATTGATTCTCCTTCTATTTTCATGAGATTCACCTCACAACTTTCTTTCCCTTTTTCTTCTCTTCCACATATGAAAGAACTCATGTGACCCCTGACCTTCTGAGTTTGGCTTATTTCGCTTAACATAATGTTCTCAAGTTCCATCCATTTTCCTGTAAATGATATAATTTCACTTTTCTTTGTGATGAAATAAAACTTCATTGTGTGTATATGCCACAATTTCTTTATCCATCCATTCATTCATTTATGAATACCTAGACTGGTTCCATAGTTTGACTATTGTGCTGCTTCAGACATGGGTATGCATGTATTGTTATAGTATGATGACTTTGATTATTTAGGATAAATATGGAGGAGTGGTATAGCTGGATCATATGATGGTTCCATTCCTAGTCTTTTGAGGAACTTCCATACTGATTTCCATAGTGGACTTGCTTTTTTTAAAATTAAAAGTTTCATGTTGGGGGCCGTGAATCAAGTCAAGATGGTGCCTGGCAGTTTGCCAGGAGGAGTGGTTTGTGAGGCAACGACACCGAGCCATTAAGATGGTGGGGATTCCTTATTGGCTGTTTGCTGTTTCTGGATGATGCTAATTGAGTCAAGCTGTGTGTAATCAGTTAGATATATATACCTCTGCTGTCCCGCAATAAAGCAGTTCCCGCTTCCGCCTTCAAGTTGCTTGTCACCCCCCAGTTATTTTGCCCAGCCAGATTGCTGCAAATGGTGGCCCATAAGGGGAGCTCTGGGACGCTCGGGGGTAAGTGACAAAGAAAGCTTCCCGTCCCTAGAAATAGATAGGACGGGAGGAAAGCTGCCTGTCCCTAGAAATAGATAGGACAGGAGGAAAGCTGCTCGCCCCTGAGGAAGCAGATAGGGCGAGAGGATGGATGGCCATTTCAAGAAAAAAGAAAAAACTGATACAGTGTGTTTTTGTTTTGTTTTATCTTAGTGTGTTATGTTGTCTTTGTTACGGAAATATAGGATCAGAAGTTAGTAAAAATCAAACCGAAAGGGTGTTAAGTAAATTGCTAAAGGAAGGAGGCACCCCAGTAAAACCAAGAACAGTTAAGGGATACGTTGATAAAAGCCCAGGAACTCTAGTCAGAAAGAGGAAGAAAGTTCAGAAGAGGAAGGACTATCAGGGAATGAGTTACAACAAAAGGCTGCTACTAAACACTTTTCATCACCAGAGGGTGCATGAAGTGGCCTGGTGTGGCTACCACCATGTGCGCGAGCCAGTTGAGGCTCAGCAGGGACTTTCCAGCCAGCGGTGGTAGCAGCCACTGGCCCTTACCTGCCCCCCACCCTGGGAGCAGGACACCACTGCCACGAGCCCAAGCCTGGACCTGCCCGCCTGCGGTCTCGCAGGCTCTTGCTCCCTCTGTGTGGCCCGATGGCAGTTTGAGTCTGGGACACTCCCCAGGGCCATCTGAGGTTGCCAGGGGACAGTGATATGGGAGAGAGAATGGCCTTCCAGCGCCACCTGAGGAAAACAGCTTCCTTCAAATTGGCAAAATAATGAAATGAAAAATTTGAACATTTTAGCTTTGGATAGGAGCATAAAAATTTGCCAGCAAGGAGCCAGCGGGGACACAGAGGGCTACCAAGGATCTTGCCACCTTCCTCAAGAGGGTGGAAAAGAGCCTCCAAAGGAAATTCACCCCAGGGTCCACTTCAGGATTGGCCCTGTTCTATACAAAAAAAAAAAAAAAAAGCGGGGGGGCGGGCAACCTGCCATTCTCAAGCCTTCTGAGCTTTATAAATGCAGGGTTAGCAATATCTCAAATCCATAACAGCTGAACTCCAGTTTTCAATTATGGTGATAGCATTTACCTTCAGATGCTTTGTTATTTTACAGCTTTCACTACAGCTCATCAGCTTACAGTTATTCTCATTAAAGTTCCCGACCCAGTGATTGTCTGGAGCCAGGGGTCTGTTTGTGTGTTTCCACAGGGAGAACAGCAGCCAATTTGGATTCCAGGGAGACTAACTAAAGCGATTTCTACAGACCAAAAAGAAGATGATTTGGCTCAAATCCATAACAGCTGATATCCAGAACTCCAGTTTAGCTATCCTTACATCTGCGACAATGGTTCTCCCACACCTAGAGGCTAATGAATAATGAGCACCATTAAGACCTATTTCAAATGTAAAAAACCTTGAGGTTTACTTGTGGGAATACCTTCAAACCCATATGTAAGTTACAGGAAGAAGGATGAGATATCAAAAGAAGAGTCAAACTCAGGTGGTAGCCAGAATGTTTGTTTTCTATTTTATTTTTTGAGCTCATACAGACCTAGGTTAATGTTTTTCTGATAAGTTCTATTTTTTGATCAACTGTGGAGTTTTTAAACATTGCAATGGAGATTTCACCTGTGAAAAGCTACAAGGCCTTTATATTGTGCTATGTGTGCACACTTGTGTTATGTGTTGTATGTCTGTATGTGCGTATGTCCATATATCATATATGAGGAGTGCTCATGAAAATTAAAAAAAAATGGATCCAAATATCTTTTATTCACATGATTTAAGCAGTTTAATTTAAATTGGGTGAACAGATGAAAGTAAAGATGTCTTTAAAATTAAGCTTACAAGTTTTTCTAGGTGTTCAAAAAAACCTAATAAAATATTGATGTCTATGAAATAATCTACCTAAATTCAGAAATTTACAAGGATTGTTTTAAAATGTGAACAAAAAGGAGGTTAACATATCTGTTTGTTTCCTTTCACCTTTCCTTTTCATTATATCTAATGATTCTGTTCAGGATAATGTAATAAATTGTTCAGAAAATTGTTTTCTTAGTGCCTGCTAGAATGCTACACAATTTTTTTTAGCCATCATTGCCAGCATTCCTACCTTCATCCCAGTGCCAGTGAAGACAAAAATAGAAGAATTTCCAGTATTATTGAAAACCAAATGAGACTTCGGAATTACAGCTACCATCATCACAGCTGTTGCTGTTTCTGCTGCTGCTACTACAGCTTCTGCAATAGCTATTACAACAAACTGTAAATAGACATATTAATGGATTCCTCTGCTTTAAGCTGCTTACAGAACTTACCTGGACTGTGTATCACTTCTATGCATTATGACAATATTTCTCGAGCAGCAAATCTTTCCAGACAACTAGGAGCCATGCTTAATGGCACATGGAATGTAAAGTTTCAAAATTTAACTAATCTATTGAGACAAAAAATTATAACTCTTAATAGTACCAGGGTGTCTTTGCCAACGGTGTCATCGGTGGTACAATTTTTCCAAGGGCTTCTCACTTGGAGCTGTCAATGGCTTGGTATCGTGGCATTTTGTATCCTCCTCCTTCTTCTTGTGGCAGGTTGTTTATGGTGTTTGTGTAAAAACCACTATGATAGTCTTTATCCACAAGTATGGCTAAATATGTTGGGCTGGTAGTCAAAGACGGCTAAGGTCCAATTACAATGGTACCAACCTAAGCCAGGAGGCTGACGATTTGAGGTCAGACCATCCAATGACGGGTAAGGACCATATGTAGTATTGGACAACCTAAAACAGGCATGGTCCCTAAACCACATACTTGTTGTTTAATAAAACAAAAGTGGGGAGATGTTGGGGGCCACAAATCAAGTCAAGAGGTGCCTGGCAGTTTGCCAGGAGGAGTGGTTTGTGAGGCAATGCCACCGAGCCATTAAGATGGTGGGGATTCCTTATTGGCTGATTGCTGTTTCTGGATGATGCTAATTGAGTCAAGCTGTGTGTAATCAGTTAGGTATATATACCTCTGCTGTCCTGCAATAAAGCAGTTCCCGCTTCAAACTTCAAGTTGCTTATCACCTTCCGGTTATTCTGCCCAGCCAGACTGCGGCAGTTTCAAATTTATTATACTAGCTCTATCTCATGAAGATAGCCATCTGTTTTATATGATTCCCCTATTTATCTTTATTCCAAATTCCATTGTTTTTACCTTATGAACATTGATAATATACCTTCACAATATTCACATTCTATGCTCTCAATGTGATTCCCACAGTATGTTTTTTCTTTGGGAAGCTCTACTGTCCACAGGCTGTTTTGTGAAACTGCCTTTCCCATGGCCCTCTCATGCACCACATTGTCACTATAGTCAAAACCAATTGATATGTATTTTATACACGACCATTACTTTCTGTGTACTTCCCCATCATCGATGGATCCCATACAGCTGTGTTCCCATAAATTATGTTGTCCAGACATTATAACTAGTTTAGTTTGTGTAAGAATATTCTACGATGCTTGCACAAGTGTGAATTCATCTCTGATGATTTCTCAGACTGGATCCCCATTGTTAAGTGACACATGACTGTGATTCTACTCCCTTGATTATGTTGTTTAAGTACCCTGCATCCTTACTTATTTCCTTTTGACCATTTGATCTGTACTTGAATGTCTACTATTGCAGTGTTTTTATGTCACTTCGAATCTCCTGTCTTTTTGCATCATGGTTTATAAATATTTCTAAGCATTATATTGGCATTTGAAATATGGATTTTAGCATTAAAATGTGCCTTTCTTTTTACATTGGGTACTTTAGGCTTGAATTCTACTTGGATATATTGATATCACTTTTATTTTTATGTCATTTCTATGTTTGTGATGTACATTTATCTAGACCTTAATTCTTAAGTTTTATAAGTCACTTTATTTTAGGTTGTGTCTTGTATGTGGCATGTAGCTGGGTTTTGTTCTTTAAGGCAATGTGAAAATTGGCTCCTTTGCTTTGAATCCATGCAATACTATCTTCCCCATGAAGGTACTGCAGAATTCTGAGTCTCCTGAATGTGGCACACAAATTGTTGAGGACAACAGATACTGTCTAGGATTGTTACTCATCTGTTTACCCTGGCTGCAACCTCTGAGCCATCTCTCCACATCAGGTTGGAAAGAACAGGGGGTGTGGTGGGGGGCTTCTCCTGGTGGCATTTAGACTCTCTCTTTGCGAGGGAAACAGGCCATTAACTGATGTTTTAGGCATTTCCTATAAACTTGCCATCTTTCCACAGAGTTGGATATTGGGGGTTGTAGAGGTGATGTTGATGCTCTACTGTATCCTCCTTTCCACCCTGCTATGTACTGAAAGTAATCAGGCTATGAACTTTGCCTTACCCAAATTCTATTGCTTTCTTATCCTTGGGCAGCAACTTTATGGTGTAAATATATTTAGAAGAAGAAAGATGTAACTTCTTTATATATTTGAAGAAACTCTATGAGTTTCTATGACCTGATTCCTCTAGGCATGGGTTCTTTATATGCAAAATAATTTTAAAACTCCTCTTTTCACAAGGCCTGGTGTGCAACTCAATTTCCCCGCTGCCAACTCAAGCAAAAATCTATTTTGACAGTTAAAGTCAATAAATGACTTCAGTGATATAAGACCCAATAACTGTTCTTCACCTAAATACTGAAATAGTTCACTTCAAAGGACAGTGAGAGTCTCCAGAACTTGAATATATATATATATATTTTAAAACCTATAAAATTATCTCCATTATAGAGGTAATTTCAGAAAAAGTTGTGCAAACTATTGGATTTTCTAGAATTAGTCAAATTATCTGCACACATTACACAAATGTGTTCCTTTTCATGCTGTTGCAGTGTGTAAAATTGCTATCATTTTTGTCACTGTTTTTAGGTAAGGCATTGTTTCTGGAAAAATCATTAATGTTCTGGAAGAATTGAATGTGAGTTAGCTATGTAATATTATGAATGATTGATGATCTCTTAGTTCATTTGGTATTGCTATAGCAGAAGACTATAGACTGGGGAATATATAAAGAAAAGATATGTATTTGGCTCATAGCTCTGGAAGCTGGGAAATACAAGGGCATGGTACAGCATCTGCTCAAAATCTGATGAGAGTCTTCTTGCTGCATCATTCTATAACATCAAATAGAAGGTCACACGGATGAAAAGGTGGCTGGGGAACTGAACTCATCCTTTCATCAGAAAGTGACTCTCCCATGAACCAAACCGCTCCTGTAAATGAACATTGGTACATTCACAATAAGGATCCAATCACTACTTAAAGGTCCCATCTTTCAACACCGTTGCGTTGGGGATTAAGTTTCCAATATATGAACATTGGAGGAAACAATCAAACCACTGATTTCAGAAGAAGTAAGAATATGATCATCGCTATATTTGTTTCTAATATGGAGGGGTGATCTCTAAGTCTTTTAAGAATAAAGAAGTCAAATTGATGAGTTTGTCCTCGATGCTTATGAACATCATATCTACTACCTGAACTGCTGAATGACATTTATTCTGTGTTTGTGTGTGTGTGTAATGACCTGGTACTATTACTTTATTTGTATGTCACTAAGAAAACTCCTCCAATCATATCTAGTCATACCAATGATTGTAACTTCTGGAAGATATTTTAATCTAAAAGAAAACTTTGGATTTTAAGCACTGTATTTGATTGCTCCCTGCTCTTTGGAATTGCCCTATTGATTTAAAAGATCTAATAATGATTTCATGTGGCTAGGATCTATAAACATTGCTTGAAATTATATATTCTAGAGAGAACAGATAATGAATGCCAAATTAACTATTTGTTGGATAAATTTATAAACACAAATATTTTAACATAACAAATATGTAAGTTGATGTTTTATTGGACATAATGCTAACACTAATAAATATCCTAGATTCTTCTTAGGGTCCATTTAAAGATAAAATAAAAGAAGAGATATAAAAACCTAATTAAAATACTGAAAAATGCAAGACAAGAATGATGGGAAAATATAATTGTATATAAATATTTGTTAAGCATTTACTCAATAAATATATGATAAATTTTTATGTATTGTATGAATTATCATTTGAAATACATCTGAAGAAAAACTTTATTTACATATTCTAGTTAGTATTCTTGCTGGCTTAGCCTCTCATTTCATGGTCTATCCTTAGAGTATATGTGTGGAATATTACATCTTACTTTAAATTTGAGGTACAAAACTATTTCTTCATATTTGTGTTGTTACATAATCTTTGGGAAGATAGTGTGGCTTCTCATAACTCTAAAGAAAGATTGGATTTTTCAAGAAAAACAGTAGAGACAATCAATAAAATCAAGATTTGGTTCTTTAAAAAGATCAATGGAATTGCAAAACTTTTTCTAAATAAACTAAGAAAATTGAGAGAAGAATCCAATAATTAAAATCAGAAACAGAAAAAAAGGACAACACAATCAAATTTACAAAAATAGAAATTGATTGTAAGAGAACACTGTGAACAACTGCATATCAATAAATTTGATGACTTAGATTAAACAGGTAAATTCCTAGAGACACAGCCTACAAAGGCTGAATCATAAAGTACTGTGAAAGCTAACCAGACCTGTAACTAGCACATAAATTAAATCAGTAATCAAAAACCCTTAATAAGATAAGCCTAGGACCAGACAGTCTTACTAGTGAATTCTACCAAATGTTTAAAAATTAATTAATGTCAATCCTGAAAGTTTTTACAAAAAATTGAAAAAGAGGGACAACTTCTTCATTTGCCCTCTGAGGCCAACATTACCTTCATACCAAAGCCAGACAAAGATACTTTAAGAAAATTACCTTTGATGCAAAAATCCTCAACAAAATATTAGCAAACTACAGATGCTCTTGTTCTACAAATGAGTCATGTCCTGATAAACCCACTTTCAATAGAAGCTATTGTAAGTTGAAAATGCATTTAATATTCACAAACTACCAAACAACATGGCATAGCAACACAGTACACTGTATAGTACTCATTATCTACCATCGAGAATATATGACTGGCTGGGAACCGTGGCTCACTCCCTCTGCCCAACATTGTGTGAGAGAAAAATACTTCATATTTGCTAGTCTAGAAAATAAATAAAAATTTTAAAATTTGAAATACAGTTTATACTAAATATGTTTCACTTTCACATCATGGTAAAATTGAAAAAAAATTGTAAGTTGAACCATTATATAAGGCAGGTACTATCTGAGTTAAATTCAACAATATATTGAAAGATTAAATAGCATAATCAGGTGGGATTTGTTCTGGGAAGGCAGTGATGGGTCAGTATACAAAAATAAATCAATGTCATACAGTACATTAAAAAATGAAGATATAGATAAAGCATTTGACAAAATTCAGATTTGTCTCATAGTAAAAACACTTGAACATGTGATAGGAAGAAACTACCTCAACACAAGAAAAATCATATATGAGTACTCACAGCTAGGATCCTCCTCAGTGGTGAAAGTCTAAACACTTCCCTTAGATCAGGAACATGACAATTATGCCTGCTTATACCATCTCTTTTCAACATGGTATTGGAATTTTTAGCCACAACACATAGGCAAGAAAAAGAAATGAGGCATCTAAACTTGAAAAGAAGTGAAAGTATCTGTTCACAGATGACAAAATCTTATATGTAGAAAATTCTAACATTTCTTTTAAAAACTTCAGAATGTTAGTACTAATAAATGAATTAAATTGATTTGTAGGGTACAAAGTCAACATGGAAAATTAGTTGCATTCATATATAATAGCAATTAACAAGTAGAATTTAATAACATAAGAATACTTAAGAATAAACTTAAGCAAGGAGGCAAAAATCAGTACACTAAAAATATTAAACCTTGATGAGACAGATTAAAGAAGACACAAATAAATGGAAAGGCATAATATGTCCACAGATTAGAAGCCTTACTATTTTAAAAAATATTAATATTATCCCAAGTGATCTAAATTTTTAATGAAATACCTATAAAAATCCCACTGACATAGAAAACATATCCTAAAATCCAAATGGAATGTCAGGCTCAAAGAGAGGCCAGATAGTCAAAGTATTCTTGGAAATAACAATGTTGTAAATCTCACACTTCTTACAAACATTACAAGCAGTATGAAACTAGTATAAAGACAGACATATAGATTGATGGAATATTATAAAGATATCCCAAACAAATCCTCACATGATTAAATGTCTTTTGACAAGGGTGCCAAGATCATTAAATAGGGAAATGATAGTTTCTTCAACAAATGGGGAAACTGGTTGTCAGCATGTAAAAAGAATAAAGTTGGATGTTGATATAACATTGGATGCAACTTACACAAAATTTAACTTGAACGGACCGAAGACCTAAACATAAAACTTGAAACTATAAGATTCTTAGAACAAAATATAGGGAAAATTCTAAGGACACTAGATTTGGCAAGGATGTCTTGGATAAGAAACTAAGCACAGGCAACAAAAATAAAAATAGATAAATGACAACTACTTTAAACTTAGAACTTCTGGGTTTTTTTTTGGAAAGGGGGTACCAGTGATTGAACTCAGGGGTGCTTAACCACTGAGCCACAGGCCTTCTTATTTTGAGACAATTTCTCACCAAGTTTCTTAGGGCCCCACTAAATTGCTAATACTGGCATTGAAGTTGTGATCCTCTTACCTCAGCCTTTCGAGTTGCTAGGGTTTCAGGTGTGTACCACAGTGCCCGCTTAGCTTAAAAACTTCTGAAAAATCAAAGTACACAATCAACAGAGTGAAAAAACAACCTATGAAATGGGAGAAAATGTTTGTAAAATGGAGAAAGGTCCAATACCTACATCATATAAAATTCTCCTACGACTCAACAATAACAAAAACAAATAACTGAATTAAAAGTATACCATCAACTTGAATAGACATTACTCCAAAGATGATATACAAATAGCTGACAAACATAAAATGATACTCAACACCACTCATCATTAAGGAAATGTAAACGAAAACCGTAACCATATGAGCTATTGCCTCAGACCCATTAGGATAGCTGCTGGAGAGAGAGGAAGGAATGGGGGGGGGGAATGGAATATTGGAAGGATGGAAGGAAGGAAGGAAGGAAGGAAGGAAGGAAGGAAGGAAGGAAGAAAGGAAGGGAACAAGAATGGCAAGAATTTAGAGAAATTTGAATTCTTTTGCGTTGTTGGTAAAAATGTAAAATGGTGTGGCTTTTGTGGAAACCAGTATGGTGGGTCCTCAAAAATTTAAACAGAATTACAAAATGATCTAGCAATTCAAGGTATATTACCCTAAGTCATTAAAAAGTAGGCTTGTAAAGAGATATTTATGAACTATATTTATAAAAGCATTATTCATAACAGTGAATAGGTGGCAGAAACTCAAGTGTCTATCAACAGAAAAATAAAACATTCTATCTATATACAATGTGATATTTTTCAGCCTTAAAAAGAAGGAAATCCAGTGAAGTGCTACCTCATGGATGAACAATGAGGACTTCATACTAAGCACAATAAACCTGTCACAAATGGGTAAATACCACCACATGCTTCCACTTACATGAGAAATCGAGAGTAGTTTCACAAAAACAGAAAGTAGATGGTGGTACAAGGAGCAAGTAGGAGGGGAAAATGGAGAGCTGTTTAAGGGATGTGAGTTTCAGTTTTGCAAAATGAAGAAGTTCTGGAGATGGGTTGCATAACAATGTAAATATCCTCAACACAACTGAACCCTTAAAAATGGTAGAGATGGCAATTTTTGGTTATACATTTTTTATTACAAGAAAAAGTATATATTAAAATAGATAAAATATAATTAAAAATTTAAACCTTTGGTAGTGCATATAAGCTCATAATCACAATTTTAAAAATTATTTAAAGTATTTGGCTTGTTTTGAGTAGATTACTTTTCTACTCTCTGATTTTTATTATGACCAAAATGTGATATAAATTTCTTCAATTATTGATTCTATACATTGGCTTCCATATTCTGGAATTGTGATTTTCCCAACTTTATTTGACTTAAAAATAGTTTAAAATATGTATTCTTCATCCTATATGAAAAGAGTAAGCCTAAGAAGAACTCTGCATTCTACTTCTAATTGTTAATTTTTTTTTATTTGTAGATGGACACAATAGCTTTATTTTATTCATTTATTTTTATGTGCTGCTGAGGATCAAACCCAGTGCCTCACACAAGCAAGACGAGCGCTCTATCACTGAGCCCCAGCCTCAGCCCTCTAATTTTTTTTAAATAAAAAATTTTTATTTATATTTTTTATTGGTGCATTATAATACATAATAGATATTTAAAATAATTCTTGTAACTGTACACAATACAACAATATAATTTGTTCAATTTATTTTCCCAGTACCCTTATTTTTCTTCCCTTCTTTCCTCTGCCTGGTTAAATCAAAATATCTTTAAGGACTTTAGGTTTTAAAAGTAAATATAAGTTTGTTGTAAAGCACATAAGTAATGCCAGAGTAGGAAGTAGATCAAGTAAGGGACAGTCCTAACCCTCAGATCCAACTATAGATAATCACTTCTTTCTCTGCCCCTACCCAGCCCAGTGACCCCAATTCACAAGGTCAATGCTATCTTTGCCACCATTCTCACTTACACTTGAGGGCCATTTAAGTTTCCGAATCTGATGCTGTTATAAACCATTTGGTATCACATGTACTTCTATGCATATTTCTATTCATTATCCCATTATTACTAAAGAAAATCCCCCAGAAGTGGTATTTCAAGGCAAAAGAAATATACATAACTTTCCAATTCTTACTACTACTTTGCTCCTAAGGAAGATTATGACCATTTACATTTCCATGAAGCATATGTATGAATCAGTCCATTTTCTCACAATCACTCAACTAAAGTTATTATAAATCTTTAAACATTAGACATTTTTAGGCATGTAAATAGCACCTCATTGTCTTTTTAAATTGCATATCCTTAATTAATGATGGAGTTGATTGATCATTGATGCTTATTTTCCTATTTTTCTTTATAGTGTTTGTAAGTTTGTTATTGATTTGTAAGACATTTTTATAAGTCAAATACATTATTCCTTTATCACATATACTACAAACATTTATCTTGAGTTCTACGGGTCTTATAAATAATTTGGGATTATTTGCCAAACAGAAATTTAATTTTTTATGTAGTCATTGTTCTCCACCCTTTCCCTGATGAAGCTTGACCTTCATGTCAGGCTTAGAAAGATTTTCTTTAGCCAAAGATTATCAATTACATTTCTATGTTTTTTTTTTCCTAATACTATTGAAAAAAAATATGGCAGGATAAAGTTTAATTTGAAGTTTCGAAGCCTGGTACAGCCAGATTCTCCTCTGTAGTGCATGATTTGTGTTTTTATTTATTTTTATTTTATCTGTTTTTTAGATATACATGTCAGTAGAGTGTATTTTGACTTATTATGCATACATGGAGTATAACATATTCTAATTAGGATCCCATTCTTGTGGTTGCACATGAGGTGGGGATTCACTGTGGTGTATTCATACATGAACAAAGGAAAGTTTTGTCAGATTTATTTCACTATCTTTCCTATTCCTATTCCCACTCCCTTCCCTTCATTCCCCTTTGTCTAATCTACTGAATTTCTATCCCCTCCCCACACCCTTGTTGTGTGTTAGCCTCCACATATCAGAGAACATCCAACCTTTGTTTTTTTGGGATTGGTTTATTTCACTTAGCATGATAGTCTCCATATTTTAGTGACTCCCATCACTGAGTCTCAACTTCAGGATTATACTTGACTTGGTCAGAGAAAATGTTACTCCTTATTTTTGAAAGCTGCAACAGAGGTTGTGAAGGAGGATGTGTGTATGGAAGGGGTGGAGTTAATAGATGGGGCAATTCCTGCATCTATATAGTGTGAGAAATGCCTGTCTCCCAGTTCTTCTCCACATTCCAACTTACTTTTACATTTCAGTGACTGCAATGGGACTTTGCAGTGATCCACATCTTCATTTGTCCACATCCCTGCAGGTGATTGTTTTATAAATCATTTCATCAGAACATATGCAAATTCCTTTCCCTCAGCTTTGAATAATGACTCCCTCAAAGTTCTTCAAGCATCCTCCCTTCAGCATCTACCTACTACCTAACCCCCAAACTATGTGTCATGTTTCAGGTTTTGTAATGGCCATTCTACTCTTCAGAACCAAACCTTGTTTCAGTTATCTATTGCTTCCTAAGAAACTTCTACAAAATCTAGTGATTTAAAAACAAAACCGTGTTATTATATATCATGATTTTGTGGGTCAGGAATTTGGAATTTGGAGGACTGGACAATTCTCCATGTTACTAAACTGGTTATACTTTGTCCACTGCCAACCACCAAAACACTGTATTTACGAGCTCCCAAACTTAAATCCACCTTGCCAAGGATAGAGTTTAGGGGTATTTGTTTGATAAAGAAACAGGTGGTGTGAGGCATGGGGAAAAGTGGTTGGAGGTGAGGAAAAGCAAATAACTGGTGGTCTGCACATGTGTAATCAAACCTCACAGCTCTTCATTAGTTGCATGCTCAGAAAATGATGGCATTAGCATGACCCTTGGGTGGAGTTTTGCCTCTCTGACATCAAAAGGACCCCCAGGAGACACTTCTGCAGGTTCAAGTGAGGGGATTGGTTGCTTCAGTCAGTTTGAGATAGACAAGGCTATCCTCAATTCCCTAAGAAAGCACTGAAACAGCCACTACCAAAGTGACCTTGCATCAGAGGTACTATGTATAGTGAATGTAAGTATAAATAACTGAGACAGGAGCAGACCTCAAAAGGATCAGCAAGCTGTCTTAAGCATTGGTGGAATGGCACATGGCACATTTTCAGGGGAGACAGTGGGCACTGGTTACAAGAGGGGTCTGCTTTTTACAGGTCTTAATGAGAGTTAATCATAGCAGAATGTTCAGTGTGACTTAATCATTAGAGACTTGGGTAGTCAGGAAACTAGGTTAAAAATCTAACTCAGGAAAACAGCTGTAAAAGCTCAAAACTCATTCTAACTCAGGGAAGTAGTTGTAAAAGCTTGAAACTCATTGTTATTGGGATAAAAATTTAGAGCCCAAAGCTCATTTGTTTGCCTTCCCCTTCAGGACTCTGTTACTGGGAAAGGATGAAAGCCCAGAGCTTGCCCTCCTGGCTTATCTTCTTCCTCTGGGATCCACTGATACCCAGAGCTTCACTATTTGCTTTTATCCTTCTAAACTCATTGGCAATGGGAAGGGGAAAGTTCAGGGCCCAGTGTCTGGTACCCACCTCCTTCCTTCAGGACCCATTGTCCTTGGGAAGGGATGCATGTTTGCCTCCTTCCTTTCTCCCTTCTTCCAGGCCACGCTGTCCTCCTTTCTTCCTGGGGATTGTCTTGGGGGATGTTACTTTTCATATCCTTCAGTGGAGTAGCTATGTGGTCTGTTACTTTATTGTTTAGTTAGGAGACTTCTGAAATCTGTGAGGAAAATGAGTAACTAGAAGCAAGTGAAGCTAGACGGTCTACTCAGATTTTCCCTGGTTTTTGAAGGACAAAATGTGTGTTTTGATTTTTAAACTTTAGGGGAGAAAATAATTAATTTCATTATGGGGGTGGTACATATGACCTGAGTAGGATCACCCATTCAGTGATGTTCAGCCTGGTACTTGTTCTGGAATGTTCCAGATAGCCTGATTCATCTCAGTAGTTTAAGAGCCTCCTTGTATAATCTTTCCAGCAGGGTAAATAAACTTGTTACTGGTAGCTTAGGACTCAGAGTAAATATCCCAATAGACTAAGGCAGAAGCTGCAGTCTTTTTATCAGCTAGCTTGGATGCCACATAGTGTCACTTCCAGTATATTCTATTGGTCACACAGGCCAAATCCAAATAATTATGCAAGAGAACTATGCAGTGCATGAAGACTGGGAGTTTTGGATCATTTGAGGATCTTCTACTTCCCAGACCCTAATGACTCATGACTCTTACACATGCAAAATATATTCGTTTTCTTCCAAGATCTTCAAAGTTACATCCCATTTCTGCATTAGCTTGGAGTACAGGATTTTGTGGTTTAAATTAGGTTTTGTGTCACATGAATCGTCTTTGATGTGGCTCCTTGGGCATTGCTCACCATAGTACATTGTCACTTTGTCTAAAGAGTCCCAGATTGAAGACAGGTTATCTCCCCTCCCTGACCATACCCCCCATTATATTGGTGAGAGATGGAATAAACACAACAGACATTCCTTTAAAATAAGTGCAAGAATAATACAGGCATAGCAATCACTGATCTGGAGGAATTGTGAAATCCAGCAGGGTGCAGGCACTACACTCTGGGTGGCTGATTCCACCTTCTGAGTCATCTTGACTCTTAGATAAAAAGTAGCCCATGTTAGCTATGGGGAAGTGCCATCAATTGATACCTTTCCCTAGGAGTTGGGGCTCTAAAGGTATATTTTCATTTTATACTGTCTCTTTATGTTTTTTAAAAAGTGAGATGAAATTCACATATCATAAAATTAACCATGTTAAAGTGAACAATTTTGTAGCATTTGGTATATTCACAATGTTTTGCAACCACCATCTCTGGCTAGTTTCAAAATATTTTTATCACACTCAAATAAAACTCTGTACCCACTAAGCAGTTACTCCCCACTTTCTCCTCCCCCAGTCCTTGGCAACTACCAGTCTGCTTTCTGTTTCTGTGAATTTGCCTATTCTAAATATGAAATATGAAGCAATTGTATAATATGTGAACTTTTGTATCTGGCTTTCCCCCACTAACATAATGTTTGGGGCTCATTCACACTGTTACCTATATCAGAGCTTTAATTTTTCATGACTGAATAATATTGCTTTGTGTGAATATTTCCAAATTTGTTAATTCAGGAACATCTGGGTTGTTTCTATCTGTTGGCTTCCGTCAATAGTTTGCTACTATTTCTTTGTATTTAAAAATATGTAATTCCCTTAAAAATTTTGAGAATGTATGATATTTTTATAATACATCCAATTAAGCAAAAATACATAATTAACTTTAAAAAATTTTTTTTTTGGTTGTCAATGGACCTTTATTGAATTTATTGATATGTGGTGCTGAGGATCGAACTCAGTGCCTCACATATGCTAGGCAAGCACTCTACCATTGAGCCACAACCCCAGCCCTTAAGTTTCTTTTTGAGAGGTGGTTTTTTGTCCCTTGGGCCACATATGACTTTGTTATGGGACAATAAATAGAAGAACTTTAGAAGTCATGTTGAGTAGCCAAGTTCATATGCGAAGCAGGCTGTTCAGATTTTAGAGGATACATATGTTCTGTCAGTACATAGCAATGGAGTCCTTTTTTTTTTTAGCTTTCTATGACTATCTCTTTACTATTCTTCAGACTCTCATCAATAGCTAACCTCTGTCCAAACTGATTTTTCAAAGTATATGGTTCTTTAACGGTTTTCCTTTTATCTTGAATATTTTTAAGGATAAAGAAAAAAAAAAGATCTTTCTAAAACCGTGTGGGATAATTTCCTAGTAATTTATATATATTTTGGCCTTGAATCTCCTAGAAGCAGAATCTGTCATAAAGTCCTGTATATAGGTAGTTTATTTGTGAAGTGGTCTCAGGATTGTGTTATCCAGGGGATTACCTTTCAGCATGGATGGGCAACCTGGATTTTAATCTCCTTGTAATGCTCTGAGAAGGTGTGCAGAATGGGCTTCAGAGTTATCTCCCTGAGAGACTGAAGCCAGAGTGGGATTCATCTACCAGCTCCTATTATCACTAGTCATGAATTACCCCAATGGTATGAAATCTCTCACACTGATGTCAGAAAAGGCTGATGCAGGAAGCAAGAATTACATGTTGCAGGTGAGGGAATGTGGTGTCATATCAAACCTGTGTGAAGGCAGCTACCTCAGAAGGGCTTCAAAAAGAAAGGAGCTGAAAGTCTGTGAAATTGATAAAGTCTTCATGCGTTCATGCAGAAAGCAAGGATAAGAGCTGAAGTATTTATTGACTTTTGTTGCTATAACAAATAATCCCCAAATCTTAACTATATTTATATATGGCTCTTATTACATTAGGGCAGTGGCCCTACTCAGATCTGCTTGGCTCTGTGGAGGTCATGTCTGTATTATCTCTTTTCGGGATCCATATTAACAGGTTAGCTTTTATCACAAGTGTGCTTTCTCCATGGTGAAAGGCAGAATATGAGGAATGAAAAAGCTGAATCATGCAATGTCAACGGAATCAGCAAAGTATAACCCTTATGCCAAATTCAACCTGCCATTTATTTTTGTAAATGAAATGTTATTAGAAAATAACCATGTCACTCTCCATTTCTGTGTTATCTATGGCATTTATTTAGTGTGTGCTACCATGGCAAAGTTGAACAATTGTGACAAAACAATTATGACCCATGCAGGTAAAAAATTTGCTGTTTTGACTTTTGAAGAACACTACTTCCCTTGCTAAATTCTGATACAAAGCTTCTGCTCAAATATGGCAAATAAGCATGCTCCATTCCATTGGTCAAAGTCCAAGTCAGTAATACATGGATGAACAGTTGATCACAGGAAACACAGATGTCAAGAAACAACATACAGAATCACATTACTATGTTGAAGTTGGGAACTGCAGGTTTATACATGTTATTGTTCATTAATGAAGCTCCATTTAGTCAAAGTGCTAGTAAGGAAAATATTTTTAAAAAGAATGTCAGCTTCATACAATGGAGAAAACACAGTTAACATTTATCAAATAATCTTTCCAACAGAAGTAGAAAACAATTTGCAATACTCAATAATATCTTGTATAATTTCAGCTCTACTGAAGTCATGTTGTATAGACATATAGGCAACCTTTGACTCTATCTATCTATCTATCTATCTATCTATCTATCTATCTATCTATCATTTACCTTTCTAATCTTTCTGTCTATATGTCTACCTATCACTCCATCCATCCACCTATATATCTAAATATCCAGATTGAAAATTATGAAATAGATTATAAGCCATTTTAGTAGCATTGTGGAAGAATATAAAATGATTTGGTGAGAAGTTTATAAATAAAAACAAACCAGGTTACAAACAGGATGTATAGCACAAACAGTTTTATAAAGTAATTTAATATGCATATACATAGAGAATCACAAAATTAGGATATAATAGTGATTTTTTTTAGTGGGAAAATATGGTTAAATTTTAAGTGTGTGAGCTTGCTTATGCATATTTTTCAAAATACCTGGGAGGAACATGAATTACTTTTGCAATTTGAGAAAAAAAATTATAAAAATAAATCTGGAGATTCTTTCAATAATAAAGTCGTATAATTATTAATACAATTGTCATGATAATGTCTGCCCAATAGGTGGTATTCCATAATGCTTGACTAAATGTTTTATTTCTATTTTATTATGTCAAGCATGCGATATTTGTTTTATTTCCTGGAAAAATACATTTTAAAATTTCTAACATGTATGATGTTGGAAGCATTGGATCTGACCACCTATATGAGCTATTTTTTAAAAGTCATATAAATTAGGTCAAGTCTGCATGAGAACTGAAACATCTATTATAAAAAGCTATTAAACCTTTTAATCAAATCATATACTGTTTATTGGAAGTTTTATAAGAAAGATATCTCTTTAGTCTGACACAGGAATATCTAGAAATTTGAATTCATCACTTAACAATGAGAAAAAACAAGTTTAGTATCATCTTGATTTGATTATGCAAAAAATTTTTAGCATTAAAATTTTTGAAGAATTTTTCCAAAACATTGATTTTTTTTTCCAATAAATTAATACACTAGGCAAAACTATTCCATAAAAGATGGTCCCTCAAATAAGATGGTCCTTTGTTTCAGAGATAAGTTTTGTCACTATAAGTAATAATATTGTTTAATTGAAAAATGTATATCATGCTAATAATAGATTGATTCTAGAGTCATTAAACAGCACTCATAAATAGATAAGATATCCACTTAGGCAAGTGACAATTTATCAATACCTATGAGAAAAAGAAATAAGAATAATGTCTGATTAGTTTCTGAGTTTAGATTAAACAAAAGATTAAGTAGGAAGACATAGATGAGTTTAAAAAATAGGTTAAAACATGCTTGTAGTTTTTATATAAATCTGTGATGTAAGACTAACAAGTGTACAAAACAAATATCTGAAAAAATTAAATGTAAAGAAAAGTTCAACAGAAAATAAACATGAATCATTTGCCACTCTTTTGACTATGTAAATTTATCATACTTTCAAGTAATTAAGCTAACAACTACCTTTCTAAAATTCTGTGAAGGCTTTTATCTACTTTTTTATTCATTTCACTTTTAATTTATATATTACTATTAAGTAGTTTTGTTTGCAGTTGGAATATCTGTTCCTAGATTGAAGAATCAGTGATCTGGATTCTGACCAGATCTAAGGCTCATGATTGTCTTCAATGGAAGCCAGTCTCACTGATAACATTAAAGCCTGTTCTGGGTGGGACAAAACAAACAGTTGTCAGAATGATGCCTTAATTGGCTTTCCATCACTATAAGAAAATACCTGAAAAAATCAACTTTTAAATAGGAGAGGTTTATTTAACTGACTGTTCTGGAGGTTCTAGTCCAAGACCCCATCTGACCATCACTTTTGGCCTCTGCTGGGATGCCAAATGGCAATAGTGGGGATTACATGGTCAGGAAAACTACTAACCTCATAAGCTAGGATGCAAATAGGAAGATTATGATGCCAGGGCTCCACAGTCCCATTCAAGGGCATGCCTCAAATGATTTATAGAGCTCCCACTAGGCCCTACTTCCTAAAGATTCTTCCACCTCCCAATAGCATCACCCTGGAGAGCAAGCCTTTAACACCTGGATATTTGGGGGGCAAACTATGGCAATGGAAACAGGATTTCTTTTGGAATGATTTTCTTCTAATATTATGGACAAGTTGTTTGAAATACAAGTACTATATCTTGGTATAATGTACATTTTTTTAAAGAAAAGAGAAATTTGAATAAGTGATTGTATGTTATTTATTGGGAAGCAGTGGAGTTCTGCTTTATGTTGGGAGAGTAGTTGAAAATTACACATTGCTGGGCGTGGTGGTGCACACCTGTAATCCCAGTGGCTCAGGAGGCTGAGGCAGAAGAATTGCAAGTTCAAGGTCAGGCTTAGCAATAGGAAATCACTAAGCAACTCAGTGTGATCCTGTCTCTAAATAAAATTCAAAATAGGGCTGGGAATGTGGCTCAGTGGTGGAGTGCCCTTGAATTCAATCCCTGACACTCCCATTTCTCCCCCCAAATAATCACACTTTGATGACAAAAAGGACTGATCAAAGTTCTCGCTCTGTCCTTGCTGGGTCACTTTAATGCCACTTCTCAGTAGTTTAGTTTCCTCTTAAAGTGATCACAGATTATAACTTAGGGTTTTAGTGACAATTTTAAAAAGATGTTTGTGAGCTCTTTGGTATAAAGCCTGACATAAAGTAAATGCTCAGTATTACTTGGCTCTTAAAACCATTGCTAGATGCCTGCTTCTGGGGTGTGAACTGCCTCTGATTTGGAGGTCTCTAGTGTTCTACAGACATCACCTTGCTTGCTGATAGTGGCATCAGATACTTCCACAAATGTTTGTGAATCTTCATAATACAATTCAAATTTTCTCCACAATCTTAGGACTTACTAGAAAAAGCATCAAATAGATTCCCAAAGAATTATCTGTCATCCTGTTGCTTCCTTCTACAACAATGGAATCTTTAAAAATAGGTTTTCTTCATTCAGCTGATGTCACTGTTTTATTTTTTTTTTAAGTCAGCAAATGATCAGGGTGGATTTATGCTTCTGAATCCTCTCTTGCAGGCTGTATTTATAATACCAAAGATAATTAAATGCTTCTGGTACTGGAATGTGAATCATTGAAGATAAATTATCATCTGTAAAGCTTGGGTAAATCCCAATCTGAGTTTAAATGAAGTGTGAATTACTTTTAACTTTCTTTCTGGTATTACTTGCATTAAACAAACCTGATATACCACAACTGGCTCTACAAAAAAGGAAGAATAAGAGAAAGAATATTTAATCCTGTGATATGTTTTCCTTCTGCTGCTGATACACCTG
The DNA here is from genome assembly GCF_021218885.2 of Marmota monax. Lineage (NCBI taxonomy): Eukaryota > Metazoa > Chordata > Mammalia > Rodentia > Sciuridae > Marmota > Marmota monax. Next base: position 12,293,477 of record NW_026691982.1, on the reverse strand, counting down.
TGCTTTTCCGACAGCTTATTTCCGAATATTAAGCTTATAGGGCAAATCAACAAAGCTTAAGTATGTGTAGACCACCACAAAGTGTTGTTTAATTTGAAATAAAAGTATCCCCTGGAACACTACTAGAACTCAACTGAAAAAGATTACTCCTATTATACTTGCAAAATCATGTCTCAGAGGTAGGAAGAGATGCACGTGAAATCTAAAACTACTATGCTTTTAGCTAAAAACTCAAATGAAGATTTTAAGACATAACCAATAAAAATCATACTGTCATAACTTCACTACCTCTTCCAACTTGTTGATACTTCCATGTTTCTGAAGGATCAGCTAGGAACCTTTTCACCCTTGTGATCCCAAAATCATGAGTCACTTTATGATCTTTTCCTAACTGGACTGGCACGTATATAGCTTCACAAATTCAGTCCAGATTTATTGTTACCATCTTCTAGGCTCTGCTTCCTTCATTCGCATTTCTTCTTGCATGGATTTCTTCCTTACATGTACAGCTCCTTCCTCATATTTACCCTTCCTTCCTTTACCATTATAACTGTTATGGTTTAGCTATGAGGTGTCCCCCAAACCTCATGTGTGAGATAATGCAAGAAAACTTAGAGGTGAAATGATTGGGTTATAAAAGCATTAACCTAATCAGGACATTAATTCCCACATAGGGATTAACTGGTTGGTAACTGTAGGAAGGTAGAATGTAGATGAAAGAGGTGGGTCATTGGGAGTGTGTCTTTGGGGTACATATTGTCCATGGTAAGAAGTGCTTTTTTTTCCCTGGTGTAATGTCCTGAACCGCTTTCCTCCCCCACACCCTTCTGTCACAATATTCCACTTCACCTCAAGCCCCAAGGAATGGAGTCAGCTGTCTATGACCTCTGAAACCACGAGCCCCAAATAAACTTTTCCTCCTTAAAATTATTCTTGTTAAGTCTTTTGTTCCCAGCAGTGAAGAATCTGACTGAAACAATAACTTATTCTATAGTTGACTCAAATGGAAACTTTTAAACAAGGCTAGAGAGCCAACATACAAAATCTGACATCTATACCAGTCATTTGATATTATTATAAGCTCCCTGACTAGGTTATTCATTTTTTTGAAATGTCTTATCTTTTCTTGGCTATATTCAAATTCTTTCATAATAGAAAATATACTTTACATATCTTATATTTTTCATGTTGCATTACAAGGTGTCTTCCTTCAAAATAAAGGTTTTATGAACTCTTAGATGATGGATGTGTACAGCGTTTTCCATAAATACATGTAATTGCCTCACATATTGTGCCATATTTCACAGGAATTTTTCATTATTCTTTGGTTTCATTATTTTCATTATTATTTCATATATTCAAGAGATATTAGGGGCACCCAACACATGACATTTGGTAGGTATAGAGTAATAAAGATGAATACTTTAAAATAGTCCTCTCAAATTTTAGCATTCATCAGAACACTTAGAGAGCTTGTTAAAACACTAATTGCTAGGTCCACACCAGAATTTCTGATTTGTCAGGTATGGAGTGGGGCCCAAAAAGGCCATTTCTAACAACCTCCTAGGTAACGCCAATGCTGCTGACATGAGACCACACAGCTAGATCCACAGCTTTAAAACTGCTTTCCTACTTACTTTTGGAGACATGAAACTTCTTTGTTAATAGAAAAATTTTCCTCTCATTTTCCTTAATCAACTACAATTCCTCAGCCCAGTCTTGAGGGACTTCCACATGTCCCATCTTCCCCATCACCTCCTTGGCTGTTCTACCAAGATAACCTGCAAGCTATCCTGCTTTTCTGCTCATGCTTCTTACCAAATAGGGGCCCTTCCCAGTCACTATACTTCTTTCAAGGAATTCCTGTCATTCTCTTGATTGGTAAAGAAGTTCAAGACCCAAACTTTTTTCTGCTTTTTTCCCCCTGGAAACCCACTGCTATAATTTAGACCTGAGTGTACCCCTAAAGCCTATTTGGTAAAGTCTTTGGTAAAGGTGGTAGGGGAAGTGCTTTTGAAGGGGATTGTGAGACTCTGAACTCCTTCTCACTCTTGCTTCCTGGGCATGAGGTAAGCAGTTTTGCTTTACCACCTACTCTCACCATGATGTGTTGCCTCACACAGGCCTAAAGCAATGGATTTAACCAATGATGGGCTAAAACTTGCAAAACTGTGAGCCAAAATAAACTTTCTTCTTTATTACTTGCTTATCTCAGATACTTGTTATAGTAATGGAAAGCTACCTAATAGAATTTCTGAAGAGATCATAGTATAATCATTCATTCATTCCTTCTTTCAGTGTTGGTAGTCAGCCAACAATAATGCATTGGACACTTAACATGTTCAGCAAAAGGAAACATCATTATTTGAAAGCACACATACACATGTGTAAAATAATGGTGAAAATTTAAACAATGCTTCCCATCATTCAATTTAAAAAATTTTCTCTATTTTAACTACCAATATTATATTTTTAAAAAATTTATCTGAAAGAGCATACTTCAATGGAAAATTAGTCATATATATATAATAATTTATTTTTTATATGCATACTGAAGGAAATAACGAAGTATTGTCAAATGACAACTAAGAAACACTATTTAAGTACAGTTTTGTGTATAATAACAAGGATATATACTAAGAAATAGTTCCTGGGTTGATTTTGTCATTTTTTGAAATCATAGAGTAAGTGTATTTACAATAACCTAGGTAATATAAGTCAATTGCTTGACTTGGTTTCTTTTTCATCTGTTTATTTGCTAAGTTTCCAATACTGGGAACAAACTTGTGATCCTCTTGTTTCAGTCCCAAGAATCACTGGGATTACAGGTATGGACCATGGCGCCTGGCTCTTGACATCGCTTCTTGATGCAATCAAGGGACCCAGTGAACATGAGATTTGTGAGGCTGCCAGTGTAACATAACTAGTTTTATGTAACATTTTTAATAATTACACTCTAACATAGCAATAAAAATTGTAGTAAATACATAAATTAGTATCATAGTAATTTATTGTAATTATCAAGTATTATGTACTGCACATAACTATATTGTTATACTTCTGTATGATTGGCAGCACATTTGGTTTGTTTACAACAGTTACACCATGAACACGTGAGTGATATGTTGTGCTATCATATTAGGGTGGCTAGAGTACCCCTAAGGTAAAGGAATTGTTCAACTTCCTCTTAAGATTTATGGTATTACCATAAATTACCATAAATTACAATATGGTAATTCCATAAATATCATATACTGTATTACTATATATGGTATTACCATATATACCATCTGTTGTAAATCAAAACATTAGGTTGCACATGGCTGTACAAGAGAGAGGCAGAGCAAATAACCAAGTTAGGAGGGAAGGGAAAGCTAGTGGAGAGCTTAGGGGAATGAAGTGGTCTAGCCCTGCCTAGGCTTATCCTTGACCAACTAATTAAGCAGGCCCAGTTTGTCTTTGAGATCATCACCTCCTTTCCCCTTTTGTCTTTATTTAGGTTCTCAGGGTCCTTGCCACCACCCTTCTTCCTTCTACAAAGTCATCCATGGCAGGGTCCATGAGTCTGACTATGCAACATGAATGCAATTGATAGTTTTTAGTGAATTGTTGAATACAGGGGGGGAAAACATAAAACATCTTGTGAACTTTGCAACTGCTGACAAGCAGGCTGCCTTGAGGTCAGATTCCACAGCTCCCAACGATAGCTCTTGATAGGATACATAGGTTTTAAGGATATTTTGGGAAGAACTAAGTACATTGGCAAACCTCATGATCGTATGCAGCTTCACCTCTGAATTATTTTATTCTGATTTCCTAAATGTGTTTTTCCTAGTTTCTTACATTTGTCAGTTTTCTGTAACTATCATAAAATATTTGAGATAAGAAAATTATAAAGAGAAAAATTTCATTGTGGCTTAGAGTTTTGGAGGTGACAATCCATAATCATTTGGACCCACTGCTTTGGGCCATGGCAGGTGCATGTGTGGAACAAAAAGCACATTATAAGCTAGGGAGTGAGGGAAAGAAAGGGGAAGTAGCCAGAGGCTTATAATCCTCTTTAGGGACACAACCTCAGTGACATAAGGACTTTTCAAAGGCTTTGCCTTTCAGATTCTACCACCTCCCAGTAGCTCCAGACTGGGAATTAAACTGTTAACACATGGGCCTTTGGATGGGCCATTTAAGATCCAAAAGTATAATACTCCTTCATAGCACAGAGACAATTTAAGAGAATAAATAATATCACAAAATTTGAGAAATCATTAAAGAGTTTGTGATTTAGATAGAAACATTTAGGTGTAGCAAGTCTTTAAAAGACACACATCTGTCAAAGAACAAGCCTGTCAGGAGTATAGGGAACAACTGGTCTGTTACTCATAGACAATTACTTAAATTTGGTATCCAGCACAAAGACTTCTGAATGCCCACAAATATTTGTCTCTTGTTTTTCTAGTGATAGAACCTAGAATTGAGCTAGTATAAGTGAACAGGGAATAAACTGGTTCACAACACGGGACAGTATAAGGAAGACTTAAAGCATGGCTGGTTCTGTGCAGTCAAAAACATGCCATCAGATTCTTATTTTCTTGTTTGACACTGTGAATGTTCATTTCTATCTCAGGACATGAAGTTCTCTTTCATTTGATGTACTTTTTATCTTTCTATTGATCTCAAGGTCTCTTACTTATTATATCTTTATAGTAAGTTTGGAAATCAGATGGCATAAGTCCTTAAACATTGTTATTCTTCTAAAAAATGTTTTGAATATTCTAAGCTCTGCAGGTTGTCACATAAAATTTAGGGATATCTTGTCAATTTCTGCGAAGAAGGGCTACTAGGATTTTGGTACTTATTACAGTAAAACTATAGGTGAATTTAGGGAGAATTTCGACCTGCCCACAGAACCCACTTCTCCATTTGTTAATGTTTTCTCAAATTGCTAAAAGAGAAATATTTAAATTAGCCAATAAAGTAGAGTTTTGAATGAGTCATTGAATAATATGAATTTGTAGACCCAGATTATGAGTTCAAGGTTCAGGCTGAAAGAAAAAAAAATCTTTTCTGGTCTCTATAACGACAGCAACTCATGGTGAAAGTACAGATCAGAATAAGACCATTCACCTAATGATCACAAGGCAAAGAGAGAGCAAGGAAGAGGTCAAGGTCCCATATTCCTTTTCAGGGCACATCCTCAATGACCTAAAGATCTCCCATTAAGCTCCACCTCTTAAAAGTTTCACTATCTCCCAATTGCACCACCCTAGGACCAAAACTTTAAACATCATTAATCTCTGGAAGATGTTCCTGACCCAAACTCTTAATAGCAAGGAGCATATAGAGCAATTCATTCTCAAGGTCAATTAGAGGTATGACTGAGTAACATGAGAAGTTATATTCAAGTCATGGCAGATTCCTGTGCTTTCCTTAATTTACAAAACTTTTCTTCATAAAGATCTAAATATTATTTTGTAATTGGTTTTTCATTTTCATCTGGATGCATATTTTAAAATTTTCTTCTAATATACTCTTTTGAAGTACAGTAGGTCTTAATATTAAGACCTACTATTCTATTCACTTCATTCTGTCTTCTGATGTATATAACCAGATACAATGTGTGGACCTGGCTTATTTGGTGATGTTGAACCAGACAAATCATGGAAATAAAGACAGAAAGGTGGAGGTTTTAAAGTGAAAAAAGGCAGGTGCAAAATACTACATACAGTCTGATTTTATTTTGGTTGAAAATGATCCATATGTGTATGTATTACATTTCTTATAAAAATTATATATGCGCTACATGGAAATTATGTAAATTATATGAATATTTTATAAATGAAAATATATTGTGTAATGTAAACAGAAAAATTTGGAAGGGTACACATTAAAGCTTAATTTATGGATGTTGGGCTATTTTTATTTTATTTTTCTCAAAGGCATTTTCTAAGTTAATAATTTTCACTAGAATATCCTTTATGTAAACAAAAACATGGCAGAGTTTCTTTTTAAAGAAATGTAGGAAATATATATTAAAATGTAGATATTAATATTAGGTATTAATAATATTAAGTATTAGTATTAGGTATTAATAATATTAAAATGTAGATATTAATATTAGGTATTAAGGCTATTAAATACAAATTTGGAACGTGTAATTCAGGAGAACTTAAAATTTCAAATTTGCACTCAAGTTCAAACACAGAAAGCAGAAATTGACAGAGTATACATGAGAAAACTACAAATATGTAACCATAGTGAGAAATTTTTACACACCTCTCTAACCAATCCTTTATGAATAGACAAAACTTTGAATAGCAAAACTAATATGCTCAATCTAATAAAAGTATACAGAAATTTCAAACAAGAATAAAGTATGCACTATTTCTCAAATGTGCATTTGTGGAAATTGACCACTTGCCTTCTCTTTATCCAGAAAACAATTTTCCAAGCATTTCTCAGTAATACTAACCATGCTGTATTAACACAGAGAAATTAAGCTAAAAAAACACAGAATAAGACAGTGAAATCCTATTTATTAATCTTTAAAGGGAAAGAAATTAGAAAATCTATTGTGGTGAAATACCTTTCACACTTCTTACACAGTACCTTATCAAATAAATGTTGGAGTTTTCTGTAGAGTATTTCAAGGGAAATGTATAGCTTTTCCTGCTTATATTAGAAAAGAGGAAATTACTGACAAGGAGCTCAGAACATAGGAAAGAACTTGGGGGAAAATAAAGTAGAAGAAATGAAATAATAAAAGAGCAGAAATGAGTCAAATGAACTCAAATAATTAATTACAGAGAATTAGCAAAATCAGAAGTTGTTTCTTTGGACATGGAGTTGAGGGGACATACAAACTTTTGGCAAGATGGCTCAAGAAGAAAAGGAAAAGCCCAAATAACATTGAGAGTGAAAAAGGAGACATAACTACAAACAGGGCAGAAACAAGAAAGCAAAAACTATGAATAAAGCAATCTCTATTATGTCCTACAAGCTACATGAACTAGCTAATTTCCTGGAAAAATAACCGAGAAGTTGATTTTGAAAGCAAATTTAAAAAGATCTATATAGACATAACCATTAAATAAACCAAGAATTGTATTTGAAAATCTACAGTTCACACAATGCCCCATTATTTTACTAGAGCATTCTACTAAATATTCAAGGAGCACTTGCATTTGTTCACAAACATCTTTGGAGAATAGAAAAGGAGGCAAATATTTCTGACACTAATTTATGAGATTAATCTCAGTACCACAAGGTGAAAATGACAAATACAAGAAAGAAAAATTCCAGGCTGATCTTTCATAAAATGTCCTAAATTTTATGAAATATCAGCATATCCAGGCTCAAAATGCCTATGTAGAAAATTCTACAAATTGTTCTCAGGGTTTGCCTTTTTATTTATGTCCAATTCAGAACATACTGGGACCTGGTTTATACCATGCTGTTCCACAAGCTGGAATGGAGTGACAGAGTTGCTAGGTTTTTCTCCCTCAGGGACATGATTCTCAAATCATATCTTGTGTTACAAATTACCTTAGTGTTACAACTGGATGTTCATCATTAATATTCTATCTCCTTGTTTTGCACTTTCTTTTAATATTTTCTGTTATTTATTCAGATGCTTCATTTCCTTTCTTGTTTCTTTTTCCCACTGATTTGAAGTTTAACCATTCTGGTTTTTATTCTAGCAATTTCTCTGTGACTTCAGGTGTATATTTGCACAAATATACATTTCTCTCTATATATACACATCCTTATATTTCCATATGTATGCATACATGTGAACCACTAACATCAAGTTTAAAATAACATGTGTGAAAAAAGGAAATTAACAAGACAGTACTCACTCTCCCACATTTTAGATTTGTGGCTATCATCTAAATTTTGTTTGTCTTATTATTAAATTATTGCTTTTTATATAATTTGATCTTTCTAATCAGAGAGTGTCTTGTTTTTCACTATATTTAAACCAGTCATCTAGCCTTGATTCTTCCTGTGCTTTGCTCATTAATCTTTTGCTCGTACCCACCATCTTGGTCCTTCACATTATCCATAGTTGTAAAACTACCTCCTCTAATTGATTTCTATGAGAAAATTCTACAAGAGCCAAACATTTTGTGCATCACTCTCAGTTGAGAAGTGGGAGTGCTGTGGGATGCCACACAAACAGCCTTCCATCTGCTCACTGACTGTACCCCATTGTGTCCAAAGTCAATGCTTCCCTCACATGGCCCTTGTGGTCATGGGTAAACTTTGGAAAGCATTATCCAGTTACCTGAGAAGCAATCCTGCCTGTCTGATTTTGCCTTTCCTGGGACTCCTGGAATATGGATAAATAAAATGGTCTTATATTACCAGTACCATTGTTCAAACTCAGAAAATGTCACTGGGCCTGCCCTGTGATAATATTTTGAAATGAGTCCTAAATGGTAGCTCAGTAAAGAAAGTAGGTACATGGCCATAGAGAATTTAAAAACAACGATAAAAGTCATTCTGCTTTTTATTATTGTATATGTCAACATTTCTAAAAAAAAAAAAAAAGTAAGTGAAGAAAGTAAAATACCCTTCTCTGCTGGGGGTGACAACTCTGTTGCAGGTAAGTTGTAGGTAGGTACTTTTATTAACCCAATATACAGATGGGGAAACAGAGGTTTACAGAGAGTATGTCTTCCCCTCTCCCACCATGCCTTAAAGTTTATAAAGTGTTTGTATTAGGTATAGATGATTCCAGTTCCAAAGTACTTAATATGTAACTGTGCCAAATTTTTGATGTCAGTGAGGGTTTTTTTTTAATAGCCCTTGGTTTTTCTCTGACCCTCAATTGAGTGCCAATTGAGGCACCATTAGTGAAACTACTAAAATCTGATCACATCTCTAATTGATATTCACAATGATAGTGCATTTGTACAATGCCCTAGGAAAGTAATGATAGTTTCAAATAGTTACTGTCAAGGACTATTGACCAATTAGTTCCAATTTAGTGTACATGAGTAACAGAAATTTAAGGCTTCTTGAATTCATAATGATGTACAGTTTTTGCTGGAAGATGACAGAAAATCAGAACATAACTGGTTCTCTACAATGAAGAACCAAATTTGATATCCAAACAAAGACTTAAAAAACAGAAACTGTGCTTGGAGAAAACAGCATACTATTTCCTAAATACCAGTCTACTATTTGTCTCTGAAAGAAAAATGTTTGTTCTAGTTTAAATGATCAATAAAAATTTCCACAAATAAAATAGGAGCATTTCAGAAAAAAAGATATGATTCATATGCTACATGCCAAAATGGTGGTGGCAGTAAATATGAAACTAATAAATATTTTTTTTCTCTAATGGTTTGCAAAAAATTGCTATTGAGCTTAGATCAAAACTACTTGAATAAAACATACAGTTGCTATTTTTATGCATTAGGAATCATTAGCATGATCATTTAAAACTGTTTATCTATCCTTTATTCTCTACTTTGTAAAATGGTTTGCCAGAGGAACACCCTTTGTCACGGGAAGGACAGAAACTCTATTCCTAGAGACCTGGATTCACATCCCTCCATTGTACATGAAGAATGATAGGTGTAAATTGTTGGTGTAAATGTAACTCGTAGAAATGTTATAAAAATTAAATATGATACTTGATATGAAATCATGCCTGGCACATGATATTTTTCCTATTAAAATAGAAATATATAATTTGTTATTCAAATTTAAGTGTGTACTAAAATATTTATTAGAATGATAAATTGGTAATAGCCAATTTGATAAATCTAATAATGTATCATTTATCCAATGTAAATAATAATTATTTTGGAAATCTCATGGTTAAGAAGTTCTGCTTTAAGTAATACCCCTCCTTTGTTATTTTAATCATTATTAATTCTTCTGCTTTATTGAGAAATAAAAGTAATTTTTCTTTCTTATTCAATAATTCAAATTTCTAATCAATTTTGTAATATCTCAGATGAAAATAACATTATATTTCAGACATTTACATCAAATCACCCAGATTTGACAAATCTGATTTAACATTTATCATTTGCTTACACCTTTTAATTCTTTTTTTAAAATCAATTTAAGATGTATATATGTACTTTAAGACAATATTCCTATCTGATTCCCTTCCTTCCATTCCTTAGTAACTAATCACTAAAAAGAGATGTTTGCTATGCAGGTTATCAGCTCACACAGCTCCAGGGTGACACTGATATAGATTACAGGGTATACAGAATCTACTATGTACTCTATACATGTATGCTTAAAACAGAAATTGCTTTTTAAATGTATGCAAATAGTCTTATACTGCAGCTACAGTTTTCCCTTGGTATCTGTGAGGTGTTATTTCTAGGATCCTAAGGATTCCAAAATCTGTAGATGCTCAAGTGCCACATACCAAATTGTGCCTTATTTGCATATAACCCATGAACATCCACTCATGTACTTTAAATCCTTATTTTACTTATAATACCTAATACAATCTAAGAGCTAGGTAAATAGTTATTATACTGTATTGTGTAAGGAAAAACGACAAGAAAAAAATCAGTTCATGTTCAATATAGACACAATTTTTTGATACTTAATGCACCATTGGTTGAATCAGCAGATGTGAATCTCACGGATAGGGAGGGCTTGCTATACTTTTTTCCCTGTTTTTTAAAATGCAAGTTATCTGAACCTTTCATTTGAATGACTTCCACGATTTGCAATGTATGAATTCCAAAGTTTCCTTAACCAGTTTCTGACTTAGGGATAATTAATAGGTTGCTCCTTTTCTTCCCGCTCTTACATCAAATTCTGTAGTGAACATCCTAATACTTTGTCCTCGTGAATTACTATTTATTTATAGACCTGCAATTGGGATTGTTGGATTTTTCTCACCAGAATAATAGGACAATTCCCATTCCCACATGTAGAAAGATGGAGTCGGTCAGGCTCCCTCACCTGGATGCCCGGGAAGGAACGACGAACACGTTTTCAGTATGTCAGGAACAATAGCGCATGCGTACTCACATGCAACCCTTGGTATCCTGCTTGGCACGCTGCCTATAAAGTGACTGGGACTTGCAACTGCTGTGGATTGAGGGGCTGTAGAATAAAGGCTTATCAGATCCATACAGCCTCACCTATTTTCTTCAGGCTGCCCAAATCTGGAGTCAGCCCGCCTGGAATACAGCAGTTGCAGAACATCACACATTCTTATCAAGATTTGGTGTTGCCAAACTTGTTTTTCGATTCAATGATTATAAAATAGTATCTCTCTGGTTTGATTACAAGAGAGGTTGACATTTTTTAATCTGTTTGTTGGCAATTTAATTGAACCCAAGGGCACTCTACCAGTCCCCTCCCCCCACCTTTTGTTTGTACTTTTGTTTTGAGTTAGAATTTCACTAAGATGTCTAGGCTGTCCTTGAACTTGGAGTCCTCTTTTTTAGCTTCCTGAGCGGGCCTTCATACCCTGCAAAAATATGCATTGTTAAGAGAGGAAGTTCCTGAGGCCAATTATGGAAAGTAGAAGTTTATTTGAGCAAAGAAGAGCAAAACAAAACAAAGCGAAATTTAACGAAATATAATTCATAAATAGAGCAGCTCTCAGACCAGAGAAGGCACTAAATACTCCAAAAAAACAACAGGGTATGATAGTTTCTAAAGGAAAACAGAAGTGAGATAAAAACAACTGGCTGCAGCTTAGTTAATCAGTAAACTAACTGGTAAGATCTCAATTAGTTAATGAGTTACAGAGCCTACTGCACCAACCAAACTCAGTTACTATGATTAAACTCTATATTGGTTTGGTTTTGGGTGTTCTGAGTAGGTGCCTATTTCAAATCTATAGCGTCCTACAAATTTTACCTATGGGTTATAGTATTAAGTTGTTGGTCTTCTTGTTGCCCCCATCTGTATGAAGTTAACAAAATATATATGTATTTTGTATAATACTGCTGTACTGATTTTTCATTGTGCAAGTATATTTCATTGATCTGTGGTTCACTTCTTCTGGACTTCACCAGATTTATAAGACATCTTGAGGGACAGAGTTTTCTTATTTATTTGGATATCTTCTTTCAACACTGATCACCATTTGTTTTCCCTTGGGGACTAGAATCCCATCTTTGTTCACAAGCTGCTAAGCACCTTCCTGTCCTTCTAGGACAGAAGTTTCAACAATGTTGAAAATAGGAACGAAATCCTCAGGACCTGAACCTGACTGAACTGGGCTAGGTATGGATATGCTTTGATTTACAACGAATAGTGTTATGTTCTGATAAAACTATCCTAAAAGTTATACACATTAATACACATAACCTACCAAATACCTAGCCTAACCTAAAAGTGCTCGGAACACTGAGTAGCCCCAAATTGGGAAAAATTGTATAATACAAAACCCACTTTATGATAGAGTTTTGAATATTTCATATAATTCAGTGAATGCTTTTCTGAAAGTGAAAAACAGAATGGTTGTATGCATTGAGATGTTCCTTTGGTTCTCACTTGAATCTTTTTCTTGCTATTAATTTCAATGAAATTCAATAAACTATGGTAAAGAAATTCAATAAACTATATATATATGTACATATATATGCATACACATACATAGTTATTATATTTATACGTGTCTTGTATGAGGGATTGAACCCAAGGTGCTTAACCACTGAGCAACATGCCCACCCCTTTTTATTTTTTTTTGTTTTGAGACAGGTGTCACTAAATTGCTGAGGCTGAGTTTGAGCTTGCAATCTTCCTGTCTCAGCCTCCCAAGCCACTGGGAGTACAGTCATGTACCATTGCACCTGGCCATAAATTTTTGTTAGGTTTTTCTAATACAAGAAAAACAGTGACATGCTACATCCAAATTCTTCATCTCTTGATTAGAAAATGGCTGGAAATACTGAACAATGAATAGGCTGATAAATATTCTTGAACTCTATATTCACAAAACTGTAACAAGTTTTCATTCAAATATTATGAATTGGTGGAAACACTAAAATTAAGTTCACATACTTCCTAAAATTTTAACCAAATATTCTATTATATAAACATATTATTTCTGACCAATAATTCATTGTGGATGGGACTAAACATCTGAAGGATTAGTACTCAAAACAAAAGTTAATAAAGCAGCAGAGAATGATTTGTTTTTAATTTATTATCCTTTGAGGGATAATTGGTCTATTTAAAAAATAAAGTCATTTAATATAGCCAGGAGAAAAAGAAGTGAGTTGGGTCCTATAATATGCATTCAGGCAAAGATTTCTATTGCAGCCAATGTTAACTGTAGGACAGTATTTAATTAAACTTTATTGCTTTATTTCCTTTCCATCACAGAGAGAGAATAATTTGCATTAGTCATTTAGAAATATCTATGTTGTCTGTGTAGCTGACAATCCCCTTCCTGTTCATCCCCACCTAAAGTTGTGTAAAGATCTAAAATTAGACTCAAAGTTGAGAACTGCTTAAACTTAATTGGCTTCTAAGAAAAGCTGAGGAGAAATAAAAGATCAGTGAGGAATCAGACAGAAGTCAGAATTTGGAAACCAGTTCAAGTGAGAACCAGAGGAACATCTCAAACTATGAGTTCAGAGAATTCAATACAGATGATCCCTGACTTACAATGGTTCAACTTATAATATTTCAGCTTTACAATAATGCAAAAGCACATGCATAAAACCATTCTGTCTTCACTTTCAGAAAAGCATTCACTGAATTATATGAAATATTCAAAACTTTATCATAAAGTGGGTTTTATATTAGACAATTTTGCCAAATTTAGGGCTACTCAGTGTTCTGAGCACTTTTAGGTTAGGCTAGGTATTTGGTAGGTTATGTGTATTAATTTCATTTTTAGCTTTTAGTATAGTTTTATCAGAACATAACACTATTCGTTGTAAATCAAAGCATATCCATACCTAGCCCAGTTCAATCAGGTTCAGGTCCTGAGGATTTCATTCCTATTTTCAACATTGTTGAAACTTCTGTCCTAGAAGGGCAGGAAGGTGCTTAGCAGCTTGTGAACAAAGATGGGATTCTAGTCCCCAAGGGAAAACAAATGGTGATCAGTGTTGAAAGAAGATATCCAAATAAATAAGAAAACTATGTCCTACAAGACTTCCATGAGAGTTTCCTTATTTACTTCTGAAATGAGGTAAGTTCTTCCATTATGTCACTAGAACTTCCAGAAGTATTAAACACCTCCCTGGATCTCTCTTTATCTGTGCCTCAGGGGTCAAACATTTCTCACTTCTCTTATGTAGTACATAAGTAATAATTGAATAACCTAATTTCAATGAACTTCTGAATTGTCATCAAAACAATCAGAAAATGCTGTAAAAAATTGATTTGCTAATGGCTTTATTGAATAATTAAACTGTTATTTTATTCATTTAGCAAGCCTTCACTGAACTACTATTAAAACACGATATATTTCCTAGAGGCAGGATAACTGAAAATAAAAAGAAAGACAATGAGCAGATGGATTAAGTACACATGTATCTCTGGTTACTCAAATTTACAGTTAATGAGTTTAGATAGAAAGAGTTTAGATAGCCACAGTTACCTACATTTCACTATTGAATGACAGTGGGTATGAAACATATAATCCCGGGACTGTTAAAAATACCAAACAGCTTTTAAATGATTCTGTGTGCACTTATGTATTCTAATTGTGTTTCGACAAGATTACATATGCTGTTTAATTGTATTATGATGATCTTTGGTATTTGTTAATTTTTGCTAAACAAGTAAATTATTAATGAAGATCCAATATTTAGGTTGTGTGTTTACCTTGTTGGCTCTAATTTACTTCTCACATAGAAATACCAATGATATCAAATAACAGATGCAAATAAGTAATAGTTTTGGAAACAACAATTGATATTTTCTCATTTCTTAAAGGAATTATGCCTCCCTTTACATCCACATCAAACCTTAGACCACGGAGGTAGCCACAAAAACATCAAGGAAAGGAGATGGAAAAGTTTTTTTTTTTCCTATATACATACTCTGTCTCCCCTCATAAGAGACTTTAAGATTTAAGTCAACCCCAAATCCTAGAGTTCACTTCTTAAATGGTGATACACTGGAGACAGATAATTTCCCTACTGCTATTTCTTTATCAGTTCTATTTTCCTTTGAATCAGAATATAACAGTCTGACAGATGCAGCACATCTGAATGTCAAGTGAAGCAAGTAGCAGATGTGAAACCCTGAGCTGTGCAATTAAGGATAGGCAGGAAGGGTCCTAGGAAGAGCATCAGCTGTAGAACACAAGGACTGGTGTACTTTCATTCATGACTTCTAGCTAGCAATATATTCAGATACTTTGCTTCCATATTACTTACAAAGAAATTTACTTTCTATCATTCAATTAGGCAGACAATAGAAAGAAGGAGAAAACCCTGTCTTGCTAGCAAAATTTCAAAGCTAGTATTTGAAAGAGTGCAAAAATTTGTTTAGAGGTTGTGGCTACGAGGTGCTCTTTAGCAGAATTGACATGGGGATGACTTCTGCATTTCTTAATGGGATACTAGACAATTCAGAATCCCTCATCCTGCGAGGAAAGTTAGAAAGCTTGTGTAAAAACCTGTTCAAAGGCACAGGAGAACTAAAAATATGTTGAAAAATTACCTGCCAAGATTTGAGAAAAGATAGAACTCAGAAAAGACATCTGTTTCTCTGGGGTTATTTGCTGATTGCTGATGATAGAAATGTTACACGGAGTTGTGCAAGACTTTTGACAAACTTTCAAGGCTAGGATGGAGGACTAAAACTGGACGCCAGAGTCCATCAATATAATCATGGGGAACCTGGTAAAACCTGAGGCTGAGTTGAGGCATGGCAGATGTCCTTTACAAGTATTAGTAACAGTAAAGCCGTCCTCATAATGACTGTGTCAAGGCTTTACATGATCAGAAGTCTGATGAAGTCTATTGGCTGCCTATTTGAATGGTAGAAAGTAAATTTCTTTGTAAGTAATATGGAAGTGAAGTATCTGAATAGATATTAGCTAGAAGTCATGAATGAAAGGAGCAAAGATGAATCTTTTTCTGGAATAGCATTAATAGCAGATCTCATAGTATAAATAACTACAATCACTGTAGAAGAGAGGACAGTGTCAATTAGAACCCACACAAACAACAGATAAAGCTGAAGGGGTGAGGGGTGGGCAGAAAGCTTTAAGTTTTAGAATTAACAATACTGACTTCAACATTACTGTCAACAATTACATCCAAATACATAAAATATAGGATTGAGAATTTCAGTACAGAACTGTAAAACTTTTTTTATGGTAATGAGGTTTGAAAACAGAGATGCCTTATGACTGAGCTACATCCCCATCCTTATTTATTTATTTATTTTTTAATTTTGAGACAGGATCTTGCTAAGTTGCTGAGGCTGGCCTCAAACTTGCAATCCTCCTGTTTCAGCCTACTGAGTCACTGGGATTACAGGCATTTACCAGTGCATTCAGAGACAAATGTAAATTCTTGAATTCAGATTTCATATCTGAAAAATTAAAAAAAAACCTGAAATAAATAAAACATTATATCCTTTGGCTATCACCCCAGACCTCAATTTCTAACCCCTATACAACACTAATCTACTTTCTGTCTCTAGAGCTTCCTATTTTGGAAATTTCAGACACTTGACATTGTCTTATATGTGATTACCTGTAATTGTCTTCTTCCCACCTAGCAAAGAGTTTTCAAGATTCAACCATATTGTGGATGATTCATCCATGTGCCAGAACTTCATTCTTTCTATGGCTGAATAATATTTCTTCGTGTATATACTACATTTTGTCTATCCCATCATCAGTTCTTGGACATTTGGATTGCTTCCACATTTTGGATACTATGAACAATGCTGCTTGGACCTTTGCAATACTTTTGGAGGACATATATTTTAATCTATCATGGGTAGATAACCAGGAGTGAAATTAAGGGATAACTTGTAACTATATGTTTAGATTTTTGGAAACTGTCAGACAATTTTCCAAAATGAGGGCTCCATCTTGCAATCTCACCAGCAGTATTTGAGGGTTTGGGCCATATTTATATTATCTTTTTTTTAAAAAAAATACATCTAACTTAGTGTGTGTGAAATAGGTTGTCAAAATGCTTTCTTCTTATCATAACTAAAAGAAGTTGGATGTCAATGAAATAATATTTAAAGAAATAATGCCAACCCAGAAATCTATGCTTAGTGAAAATGTACCTCATAATGTCTTTGAAATAGAGAGAAATTAAACATTGATAGAAATGGCACACTAAGAGGAACACGATAACACATTCTGCAGGGAGAAGGAACATTCCCAGATGAAAACGCATATGAGCATAAATCCCTAAATTCCAAGCTAGAAGTCAGCTGATCCTTAAATGCTATTTCCTGAAAACCTAATAAAATGAGTGCTCTTCATTTTTCTTTATATATTTATAAACCAAGAAACCAAGATTATATAGATATAATTTATATATATATATATATATTTCTTGGTTTGGAGCTCAGTTGAAAGAGTTTTGGGCTACATAGCAGCCCAGAATGCTGATGGTGTATGTTGATACTGATAGACTTAGGGTGGGAAACACACAGCCTTCTGTAAATGTTCATATGAAGGACATGGACACACTCCTTGCTATTCAGTGTCAGTTGGATTGCCTTGAGATGAGGCATCTTTGATTCTCAAGTTCATCCCTGATTGAATTTCAACTACATTGAAGGAGAAAAGAAGAGATCTTGAGGAATGTCAACAACTAAGATATGTACAGAAAGAGGCAAAAGCCACAAAGATCAGAGAGAAAAGGTGTCTAGAATGGCTGGGAAAAAAATACTTAAGAGGAGCTAATGTTCTAGGAGCTGAGGGAAGACAGCATTTTACAAAGGAGGTCAGATTAGAGAAACAAGGACAGAATGTGGTTTTTATTTTTATTTTTTGGACTTTATATAAAGATACCCCAAGGGACATTTTTGAAACAGTTTCAGATGGTAAGTGAAGACCAAAGATATTCTGTGTGTGTGTGTGTGTGTGTGTGTGTAAAGAGTATGAATGTTGGTGAAGAATGAATGTTGTCTGTGGAAGTGGAAATGGTGAGTATAAGCACCTCCTGCATAGACTATCCCTGAGAGAAGCTTAGATTCCTTCAAACAAATTATTATTTTTTTTTAAAAAAGGAGGGAGATGAAAAGAGAAAACAAGCAATAGCTATGCACTTTCTATATAATGGAAGCCCTGTGTAGATATGCTGAAGCATAAAACCTCATATTTTAGAGGACAATGAGGAAAGTAATACTATATGAGGTAACTTTCATAGTTAGGGAAAGAGAGGTTTATAGAAGAGTAATGAGAAAATGAAAAAAAGGATTGGAAATGAAGACATCGATGAGAAAACATGGAGGTGTTGAACCTGGGGTCTCATAACAGCTGACACAATTGGGCACACAAGAACTGTTTCACAGTCTGTCCACATTGCTTTGCATAATTTACCTTACTTAAACCACATAAATGATAGAAAAACTATTAAAAGTGATCCTGGGAAGATAAGAAGGAAATAAATGGGACACTGCATTGTAATTATATTTCTCTGTGTTTGCAGCAGATGTTCAATGGGAAGCCCCAAATGTTTGCTGCTCGTTGTTATTCTTGGCTCAGAACTGAACAGCTTGTGTGAACTGCAGGCCCAGGATGCTGCAGTGTGAAAATAAGCCTCGTCGTCAACCCCATTGTGATTATTGTGAATAGATGCTGTTAACAGCATCCTGGGGGTTGTGCATTAGGTAACTTTTCTATTTCTAATCCAGAAATAAATTATATGTCATTTTGCAAATTTAAAATGCAATACACCATTGGATTATCTGTAAACATACCAACACAAAAATGTTTTAGGATGTGAGATATGTCAGAAATATATTTTTCACTGATCTGTGTAAAATTTCTAAGGCTAAGATGGCTAATTGTTATCAATGAGTTTGTTTTTTTGAGGGTTTAGAGGCAATAGTGACTAAGATTCATGTGAATAAAACTAAAATATGTTATATCAAAATAGAAAATACTATTGTTCTGTGTTGATAATATTCTCACTGTAATGTTTAATTTAACTAAAGAAAAATACTATCACAAAAAGTGAGAGATATGGGCTCAGGAAACCCTATAGGATAAACATAAATTTAAAAAGAATCTTTCAAACAAGAGCCCGTAATGAAAGAACTGGAACAGGGAAATCAACAGAAGAAAAAATGTTTTTTGTTTAGCTAAAACATAGAGTGTTGGGGCTGGGGATGTGGCTCAAGCGGTAGCACGCTCGCCTGGCATGCGTGCGGCCCAGGTTCGATCCTCAGCACCACATACAAACAAAGATGTTGTGTCTGCCGAAAACTAAAAAATAAATATTAAAAAATTCTCTCTCTCTCTCTTTAAAAAATAAATAAATAAATAAAACATAGAGTGTTAAACAAACTTGATGTACAGAGGGTTCCCAAATTAAATATGGGAAAGTTTCTATGAAACTGTTATTATTCTAGGCTTAATAAGAACTAAATTTGGGGGTTGAGGGTGGAGTGCTTGCCTGGTATGCATGAGGCTCTGGGTTTTACCATATTGATGAACTTTTTCTGTTTTAATTATAACATTAAATATTATTGAAATATATAGTTCTTCATCTATCACTAAGAAGATAGTATTCCACAAATATTTTCTATTAGTTTCTTATAAACACAATTACTTAATTTTTGAAATATATTTTCCTTTACCTTCCCCTAATGTGTGTTATCCTCCAGGCACAGTCCCCTATGGGGAGATAAGTCACTTACACTGATGTGGTAGTGTAGGTACACCTTGTTCTCTTGCAGGTCACAATCCTGTGAAGATATCAGACAAAAATGAAGACATTATAGTTGTGGTGAGGGTTGGGAAAAGGGGACATCAGTGCTTTGCAAGTTTCTGTTGCCCTCTGAAGCTACAGCATTTCTGCTGACCAGTTTTGATTCCCAATGCTGGTTCTCTCATCTTCCCGCCCCCCTCCAAATCTTAGTCAAACATTGGCCCTCACCACTCTTCAGCCCCTTTCTAACTGTTGAAGTTGATGCTTTTCTTTTTAGCTGCATCTGCCGTTCTTAAGAAAGAGCAGGGTGGTTATAACCAAATTTTTCTTTTAATTAGAAAACAACTTTGAAATGGTTGCTTTCCTCTGTTGTGCCTCTTGAAAGATACTTACTGGAAATATCTATCAATTTCTATTCTGTAAGTAGTTTAGTTTTCTATATGTAAAATGTTCTCAGGTTTCTTTTTTAGGACCTTGGTCTTTAAACAATTTTTTTTAAATACCAGGAATTGAACCCAGGGGTGCTTAATCACTGAGCCATATCCCCAGCCCTTTTTATTTTTTATTTTGAGACAGCATCTCATTAAGTTGATGAGGCCCTCACTAAGTTACTGAAGCTGGTCTTGAACTTGCCATCCTCCTATCTCAGCCTCCCCAGTCACTGGGATTACAGGCATATGCCAACATATCTGTTGGGATGTAAACTTAATTCTTGCTCTAATTTGGATTTGGAACGTCCCCTGAAGGCTCATGTAATCAGGGGTCCCCAGTTTGGCACTACTTGGAGGTGGTGGAATCTTTAAGAACTAGACCTATTGGAAGGTCTTCCAGTCATTGAGAGTGTGCCATGGATGGGACCAACTGGCCATTGCTGGAAACCTCCAAATCTATAAGCTAAAATAATCCTTTTCTCTTTGTATGTCAATTACCTCAGCTATTTGTTACAGTAACAGAAAACTATACAATTCTGTTTAGTGGATTTGCCATTACAATTTCTTCACGGAAAATGTTTTGTCATTTCAAAAATAAACATTGATCCCTTTCTACCCTTTCTGTGTACAAAGCATAATGATTTCAGTAAATTAAATATTAAACCAAAAAGAGTATCATAACACTTTTTTACCTCACCTTGTTTTAGAAAAAAAGTCCTGAAATTAAACTATGCTCAGTGGTAGAAGTGTTTTCATATTTTCCTCCTGGGATTTTGGAAAAATTTACTGTGTATATTTCAGTAGAATTTATACAGCACTGTTTGTTGCTATGCAGGTTGACAGTCATGATGAATGTGGACCACACGTCTGGTGGTACTTGGTAACTATAGAGCCTACAACCACCTGTGGCCTTAGGCCTCTTTATTTAATATGATGTTATTTTACTAATGGTACTGAAATTTAAAAAAAATGTATTTCTCACCACTAACTTAGAAGTCTTTTAGGAGCTCTAATTCTATACTAGGTGATGATACAGGCCTACTTCTCCATTTTATAGACAAGGAGATGGAAATTCAGGGAAATAAATCCAAAAGCTAAAAGGCCAATAAGGTAAGAATTGAAGTCAAGCTCAAAGCCAAGTCTGTTCAACCCTCAACTGGCTCTTTTATCTCTTGTATATAACTCATGACACTCAGAAAATTAGCAGAACATTCAAATTGAGAATGGTACTTGAAACATCTATATTATAGTCATTATATGTCTTTTATCTCCAATTAGATATTGTCTGTCACCTCTTAGAATTATCATCAGGCCTTAGAACCACAGAGTGAAACTAAAAGAGTTTGTCAAATGAATTGTAATTCAATTGCTATTCTTCCCTTAGAACCAAAGATAGATTTAAAAATTTCAAGGTATTTTTGTTATCTCTAGAACTTACTTTTAGGGCTCAGTGATTATATCTCATTTAATGATTCATAGAGTCATATGAAATTCATTAATAAACTCAAAATACTTATAAGTGTAAACATTTCAAATTAATATGTGAAAAGTTTTTGTACATTTCCAAGTAGAATTTTTAATGGGAATGACAAGGTTCCCAAAATGATCATGGATATTATCTTCTAAGAACATTTTAATAAAAAGGTGTACTGTCTCAAGAATGATAAAAAATAAGACATGCAATCTCATTTGCTTTCAGATTACATCTTGCAATATAAACTAGTTTCTCTTCATGTTCAAATTATCCATTAGTTACATTTTCCTGTGCTATCGATTGTCTGTTTATTAATAAAAATGAAATTGTTCTTAAGTATAATAGCAACTTTTATAAGGACATTGTATATTTATATAATCGAATAATAAAAGTACTATAAATGAGACTCATGAAATGAAATGTGTTCTTTAGAGGTATGCCCAGTGTCATCATATTCTCTTTTATAATCTCATTTTTTATTTATTATATTTCATCCTTTTTGAAAGATTTTGTGAGCTATTCAATATCTTTTTAATTTACAAAATTAATGTTGCAAGTCATTTAAGTCATTTAGATGGTTATTTCCCTACATAGAAAAACATAAGAATTCAGAGGGTATTTTTGTAACTTCGTATTTTCTTGTGAACATAGGTACTTTTCATTACATAATTTTAACACATTATTTTAATGAAATTATTTAACTTTAAGGAATGTCTAAATTTCTTAGATAAAAGCTCCTTTTGAGTATGAACTTGCTACTCTCCTCAATATTACAAACTATAGAAAACATCCTGTTTCATTACATATAAATATGAATCCTTGTATCTCTGCAGGATATGTGCATTTCAGAAAAATTGTACGAATGTACATACCCTAAATAGTGTTTAAAAACACTTTTCATTCTAATATCTTCATCTCATAGTTATGGGATATATTTGTATATATTTATATCTTGTCAGTTTGGTAAAAAATGATATATATCCCAATATGTATATATCATCAAGTAACGAAGTAACACAGACCAAATTTCAGCTTCTGGACAAAATATATAAAACATCGTTGGCTAGATATTGGACAAAGGCACCACAGGATAGTAATTCTTACCAGATGAAAGCAAGTAAGGGAGCTCTAAAAGTAGCCCAGAGGACTTCCTGGACAGAACAAATGGAGAATCCAAATGGAGCCCAGTAGCTCACTGGCTTCAGGACAGCAAGTTCAGAGTTTGAGGATACTAAGAGGCTAGAATTTACAGGACAAAATGCTGGAGAGGACGAAGTTCATATAGAGAAAGAAACATGGAGACTTATGGAGGGGTCCCCTGTGGGTATTGGTTGGGCCCACACAACCAAGTATTTTCAACAATACAGGTGGAAAACTTCTGAGGTCATGGAAGGAGCTATCAGAAAGGATTAGCTGACAATTCCCATTTCTCACAGAGGGCCAGGAGTATGAATGTATTAGTTCATGTTCACACAAAAAAGAGAGGATAGACCCCCTAGCATATGACATGGGCTCTTGAATAGGATCCTCAGAGGAAATTGCTTTAATGTAGCTAGAAAGTAACCCTGCAATCTAGGTTGCTAGGGTCCACCCAAACATATCTTAATGGAATACCTATAAAGTAAAAAAATAATAATTCTAAATAACTTAGAGAAAGTTCAATATTTGAAGGAATAGAGCAAAAATCAGCACCCTTGTTGTCTGCCCAGTAACATAGTTGTTAGGACAGAACACTCAAAGAAATCTCTCAAGAAAGAGTCTTATGCTTAGAAAGCAAAGTCTCTTAGCAGGAAAGGCCTTCCAGGCTTCCCAGTAGAGTGGCACAGCAGCCAGAGTTATTTGAATAGGGTTTTTATATCTTTTTTAACAAGGAAAATGAGCAAGCTAGATGGAAATGACCTTTGGTGTAGGTGGTTGGGTAACAACAGATTTTTGTATTTAGGGACCTTGGAAGTGGGGTGGGTTATAGGAACAGGATATCTTAAATTTCTTTATAAGTTTTGGTTCTGAGTCCCAAACCAAAATGGAGTTACTAATATCTAGAATATTCCATTAATAGTCTACACTGTATTACTTTGTTTTCTGTTAACTGTAATGAAATACTCAAACCTGGGTACTCCATAAAGGAAAGAGATTTGTTTGGCAAATTTTGGAGACTGAACATCCAAACAGCCTAACTGGCTCTGGTAAAGGTGTTTTTGACAGTTATATCAGAGCAGATGGCCTCATGGTAGGAGTACAGGTGAGGAGAGAACACATGGTAAGACAGGAAGCCATGGTAAGGCAGGAGGCCAGGCATGCTCTTTTCTAACAATTTGTTTTCATAATAATTAACTTAGGGTCCCAGGAGAACCACCTTAATCCCTTCTGAGGGCAGCACTCCCAGTGATCTAACCGACTGCCTCTAGGCCCCACCTGTTAAAGGGCCCACAACCTTTCAACATCAGCACACTGGACAGCAAACTTCCAACACATAATCTTTAGGGGACAAACCACATTCAAACCATAGCACATGCCATAAGAAAGGTTATGCCCAATATCCAAGTACAAATTCTCATGCAATCAAAGAGTCAGAATATGAATCCTAGCTAGGAGATAAGCCAATCAGCAGAAATACATCCATAAATATCTCAGACAACATAGTTGTCAGCAAAGGACATTAAAACAAAGAATATATATATATATATATATATATATATATATATATATATATACTGCATATGTATAAGAAGGTGTCAAAAATATCAACATGATGATCAAAGAAGTAGAAGATAAAAATGACACCAATCAAACTTCTAGAGATGGTAGATATAATATCTCAAATGAAAAAATACTGATGAAGTTAAAACAGCTTGAGCACCACAGAAGCAAAGATTAATGAACTTGTAGCCACAATATTAGAAAATATTTAATGGCAAACTCAGAGGAAAAAAAGAACTGTTTAAGAATGAACTAAAAGACTATATCAAACAGCTTAGTGAAATTTGAGACCAGAAAAGAGAAAAGAAACCTGGTAGAAGAAAAAATAGGTGAAGAAATAATAAGCCAAATATTCACAGGTTTGATGAAAACTGTAAAACCACAGACCCAAGGTTCTCAAAAAACTTTAAGCAAAATAAACACAAGAAAAACTGTACAAAAATTCAGTCTAAAATCCAGGGAAAAATTAATATTATACACACACACACACACACACATTTACATTAGGAAAAATCAAAGATGATAGAGTGACACTTTTAAAAAGTCAATTTAAAAATCTGCACACAGTAAAACTTTTTAAAAAATTTAAGTGAAATAAAGACATTTGTAGACATTCAGAAGCTGAGAGAATTCATCACAAACACAAGCACTACAAGAAGTGTTAAAGGAACATAAACTTCAGGGAGGAAGGAAAATAAGAACAGAAGAAATTTGGGTTACAGAAAGAAATAAAGAATACCAGAAGTGGTAAATTGGTAGGAAAATGAATCCCCACTCTTTGTATTTAAAATCTCTCTAAATGATAATTGCCTTTTAAAAAAATATTATTTTTTAGTTGTTGATGGACCTTTATTTTATTCATTTATTCATATGTGGTGCTGAGAATCGAACTCAGAGCCTCACACATGCTAGGAAAGTGCTCTGCCTCTGAGCCACAACCCCAAACCAAATGATAATTGTCTTTTAAAAGCAAAGGAATATATTGAGGGATTATAGTGTATACACACACACACAAACACACACACACATACGAAAATCAATGACAACAAAAAGGTATAACTTGCAACATGAATTGAAATTCTTAAAATTATTCAAATAATTCCAGGGAAGACAAGTGCAAGAGAAGGAAAAGACCAAGATCATACAGGGCATTTGGAACATATATAGCAAGGTGACAGATTTAAATCCAATCATATGGATAAAAATATTTATTGGTCAGAATAAATTTAAAAAATGCATTTCTAAATAATACATGAGACAAAGAAAAAATTTATAAGAAAAATTGCCTGAGGTTTTAGGTCTTAGAGAATTTCACTTGAAGAATAATAATATAAATAATAAAAAAGTACAGGGAATCAAGGAATTCAAATACATAATAGCTATTAATCCTGTAAAATGAGTGGGGAATAATATAATTATGTAATTATAATATTGTATTATTATTATTACATAATTATATTATATAAATAATACTATTGCATTATTATTATATAATATATAAGTCAAAAATATTCAAAATCATAATATACCTGAAGATAAATGTATATAAAGATTTAAAAAAAGACTTACAATATTCTATGTGTCAAAGAAAAAAGAATAAGAGGACTTCATATCTTTGGCCCAATATGTACAAAGAAACAAAGATGAACTGACCAAAAAAATCAACAATTTTTCTTAGCTCCGTCAAAGATTTGAGGTCATTGAGCTAATTACCAGATCCAAGTCTGATACAGAAAAATACAAGGAAAGTCATCAGACAACAACAGCTCACCTGAAGCAGAAGCTCCTGGAGTCCTAATCCACTAAAACACATAACAGAACTTCTGGAAGCTGAATGTGAAACTAGATGGATGTGAGAAACTTCTCAAGGCCCAGTCTCTCCTTCCAGAACTGAACCACATTCTTATGGTTTCTGGCAGGAAAGTAAAAGCAAGTGTATTGAAATAGACTCAGAGGACTGTCTGTAAGAAAGACTCCCCTGGAAAAGACCTTGTTAGGGCTGTATCTCACATGGTAGAAGGGCAGGTTGACCACTCCAGGCAATCCCCTTTAGTTTTCCTGTTTCAGTTAAGGGGAGGGAAAACAGCCAAGAAACACTTCTGAAGATCACCGACCAGAGATGCATAGTCTATAAAATACCAAGATTTAATCACAAGCTATAAGATACTCCTCTTTCCTCACATGTGTTACCACAGGATAGCAGAGCTCCAGTAAACCTCGGTGGATTTAAGCTGGTTCCTTTTACAGGACCTAGTAATCTCTTGCTTCCTCTGGTATCTGTCTGTCGTATTGCAAGACAGACTATTTCAGAAGGATTAATAGGAATATCTAGTCACAACAGGTAAAGGGTAAAGGTGGGGGAGGAAGCATCAGGTACCTATAATACTATACTACTATAGAGTAGTATTACAGTACTACTATAATAATCACTAAACACTGCTCAACTCTCAGCCATATTAACATAAAATCTCATACTAAAGGCTCATTTACCTAATTTTCCATTATTAGATACATCATATCTTTCTTTAAACAGAAAACATTACAAAACATTCTAAAAGGCAAGAGAAAGAAACTGAAGAGAGAAAGCAAACATCTCAGGTAAAATAAAATTTGCAATTATCAGACCATTAATTTTAAATAAATATTATTAATAGGTAAAAATTTATAATATAAAAAGTGGACAATATTCAAGAACAGATGGATAATGAAAGCAGAAAGATGAAAACTTTTAAGAAGAATAAAAAGAAATAGTAGAAATGAATGTAGTCTAACTGAAAAGGAGAATACTTGTGTTTAAATGCAGCTAAAGAAAGAATCAGTAAACTTGAAGACATTTCAATAGAAAATTCTCAAACTGAAATGCAAAGAGAAAAAGAATGAAAAAAAAAATAAAAAAGATCAGAAAGAAAAGAATATTCAAGAACTCAGGGACAATTACACAAGGAGTAAATATGTGTTGTTGGAATACCAGAAGGAAAGAAAAAAGAGAAAGAAACAGAAGAAACTGTTGAGTTAAGAAAATTCTAAAATTGGTAGCTGGCATTATTCACAGATTCAGGAGGCTCAAGGAACACCAAGTAGAATAAATACCTAGTTGTATCACTTTAAAAATTAGAAAGGTAAGCACAGAAAATCTTGAAAAGAAATCGGAGGTAAAAAACAAAACAAGAAGTCATAAAAATTACACTGTACTTCTCATTAAAAACCATGCAAGCAAGGGGCATAAGAAAGATGTTAAGAATAAAAAGTTCCCACTTTCATTTTCTATAGACTCTAACTTAACAGCAATACAAGGATGAAAATACGTGGAGATTATGCAAACTATAGAAAGCATCTGAGAAATTGGAGTGAGTGTGGAATTGAGAAGGGGAAGAATCATTTCACTTCCAGGTGATCACCTTTCCCCAAGCTTGGCTTGCAGCCTCTCCCCTGGAGGTAGAAGAGAAGAATCCAAAACTTTGGCTTTTCAGAGAGCTTCATAGGTAACTAGTGTCTGTCATAGCTGACTCAGAGCACAAATAGCATTGGCTTAGTGTGGATATTGGCCACTGAGAACAAGGGAGAGTGCAGCAGCTTGCTGTGGCTCCAGAGGGCATGGTAGTACCACAGGAAGAGTCCAAGGTGCCTGGGTACAAATGGAAGAAACAGATGAACTTTTGGCATTTCCTTTGGAAAATGTTGAGGACAGGACCATGTGGCTGGCATTTTGACTTCCAGAAGACTATCCCAGGGATTGTCCTACTTGATGTGGGGTACTGAGGGAAAGCTGGCATACTTTGGACACTTGTAGCATCAGTGAATCTGCAGTACCACAGAGAGACACCAGAAGGACAAGACATCACAAACTTCTGGAAAAGAAACCAGCATATACCTCTAACTGGAACATTACCACACACTCAGAGAAATTGCAACCCACCAAAAAAGGTTTTAGAAAATTCCAGAATGTCTAGCCAGGTTAATTGGAGAAGATGTTTGACTATATGATTCCAGTCCCTAAACTTATAAAGGTAGGCATTTTTTTTTCAAATGCAGAAAATTCAGCAAAAGTAGTAAATGAATGACTGAATGAATACATAAATAAAATCACAAGGTATACAAATATAGGGGGCAAATGGTCCTATCAAAAAAGCAAGAAAAAAAATCTATGAATTAGCTGACTAGAATTCAAAATTGTTTTGAAGAAGTTCAATGATCTGCAAGAAAACACAGTAAGACAATTAATATCAGGGAAGCGATACATGAACAAAATGAGAATATTAACAAAGATAAAAACTATTTAAAAAGTATAAATTCTGGAGCTTCAGAATAAAATAATTTAATACAAATTATTAAAGAGATTCAACAATAGATTTGATAAAGCAAGAGAAAGGATCAATGAACTCAGACAGATTAGAATTGCAAAAGGAAAAAAAAAGAACGAAGTGAAGAAAACTCAGGGAATCTCTGGGTCATCATCAAGAACATCAAGTTCATATGGGCATCCTGGGAATTCCAAAAGGAGAAGAGAAAGAGAATAAAACAGAAAGATTGCTTTCAGAAATAATGTCTAAAAACTTCCCAAATCTGAGGAATAAAACAGACAGATGAAGTAAAGACTGACAGAACTAAGGAGAGAAATAGACAGCAACTTTATAAGAGTAGAAGACTCCAATGCTCTACCTTCAGTTTTGAATAGGAAAAATAAACAAATAAACCAGAAATATGTCAAGAAGGAAACAGAAGACATGAACAATATTATAGACCAATTGGACTTAACAAACTTACACAAATCATCCATTCAATAACAAAGCTTACAATCATATGATAATCATAATAGATGCAGAAAAAGCATTTGACAAAATACAGCACCCCTTCATGTTCAAAACACTAGAAAAACTAGGGATAATAAGAACATATATCAACATCATAAAGGCTATATATGCTAAGCCCCAGGCTAACATCATTCTAAATGGAGAAAAATTAAAAGCATTCACTCTAAAAACGGAAATAAGATGGGATGCCTTCTTTCACCACTTTTATTTACCATAGTTCTTGAAACACTGGCCAGAGCAATTAGACAAAAAAAAATTAGATAAAAGAAATTAAAGGAATATGGGTGAGTAAGAAAGAACTCAAAATAGCACAATATCCGACAAAATGACTTTATCCTAGATGACCCAAAAATTCTATCAGAAAACTTCTAGTAATAGTAAATGAATTCAGCAAAGTAGCAGGACATAAAATCAACACCCATAAATCACAGGCATTTCTGTGACACTGAGACAAATCCTCTGAAAGGGAAATGAAGAAAACTACCCCATTTATTATAGCATAAAAAATACTTGGGAATCAACGAAAGGGGTGAATGATCTATACAATGAAAACTACAGAACGTTAAAGAAAGAAATTAAAGAAAACCTTAGAATATGGAATATCTACCTTGTTCTTGGATAGGCAGAACTAATATTGTCAAAATGACCATACTACCAAAAGCACTATACAGATTTAATGCAATTCCAATCAAAAACCCAATGACATTCCTCATAGAAATAGAAAAAATAGTCATGAAACTCATCTGGAATAATAAGAGACCCAGAATAGCTAAAGCAATCCTTAGCAAGAAGAGTGAAGCAGGTGGCATCACTATACCAGACCTTAAACTATACTACAGAGCAATAGTAACAAAAACAGCATGGTATTGGCACCAAAATAGACCTGTAGACCTATGGGACAGAAAAGAGGACACAGAGACTAGCCCACTAAATCTTATATTTGACAAAGACACCAAAAATATACATTGGAGAAAAGATAGCCTCTTCAACAAATGGTGCTGGGAAAATTGGAAATCCATATGCAACAAAATGAAAATTTTAAGCCCCTATCTCTCACCATACACAAAACTCAACTCAAAGTGGATCAAGGACCTGGAATTAAATCAGAGACACTGTGTCTAGTAGAAGAAAAGGTAGGCCCAAATCTCCATCATGTCAGATTAGACCCCAGCTTCCTTAATAAGACCAAGAATTAATATCAAGAATCAATAAATGGGATAGATTCAATCTAAAAAGCTTATTCTCAGAAAAAAAAGCAATCAGTGAGGTGAATAGAGAGCCTACTAATTGGGAACAGATTCTTATCACATGCACATCAAATAGAGCACTAATCTCTAGAATATATAATGAACTCAAATATCTTAACACCAAAAACCAAATAACCCAATCAATAAATGAGCCAAGGACCTGAACAGACACTTCTCTGCAGAACATATATAACTAACCAACAAATATATGAAAATAAATCATTGCCAGCAATTAGAGAAATGCAAATCCAAACTACTCTAAGATTTCATCTCACTCCAATCAGAATGGCAGCTATTAAGAATATGAAAAACAATAAGTGTTGGCGAGGATGTGGGGGAAAAGGTACACTCATACATTGCTGGTGGGGCTACAAATTGGTGCAGCCAATATGAAATGCAGTATTGAGAATCCTTGGAAAACTGGGAATGGAACCACCATTTGACCCAGCTATCCCACTCCTTGGTCTATATCCAAAGGACTTACAAACAGCACACTACAGGGACACAGCCACATCAACGTTTATAGCAGCTCCATTCACAATAGTTAAACTGTGGAACCAACCTAGATGCCCGTCAGTAGATGAATGAGTAAAGAAAATGTGGTATATATACAAAATGGAATATTATTCAGCATTAAAAGAGAATAAGTTCATGGCATTTGCAGGTAAATGGATGGAGCTGAAGAATATAATGCTAAGTGAAATTAGCCAATCCCCCCAAACCAAATGCTGAATGATTTCTCTGATTTAAGGATGCAGATTTATAATATGGTTTGGGGGTGGGGGTTGGGTGGGGGTTGGAGGATTAAATGAACTCTAGATAGGGCAAAAGGGAAAAGGGGAGGGAGTAAAAAAAAGGGGGCATAGGAGTAGCAAAGACAGTGGAATACTATGGTCATCATTACCCTTGAGTACATATATGAAGACACAAAGGATGTGACTCTACTATGTGTACAACCAGAGATATGAAAATTTTTGCTTTATATGTGTAATATGAATTGTAATGCATTCTGTTATCATATATAACAAATTAAAATAAAAAAGAACTCACAAAAAATAACAGAGCTTACACATTCTTCTCAAGAGTACGTGGATCATTTGCCAGAATCAATCACATGTCAGATCAGAAAATAAGTCTTAAGAAAAGGAAAATATAGCAAATCAAAACTTACAGGAGTCAGTACTAAGTGGCAAGTTTATAGTGGTAGCCACTTATATTAAAAAAGGAAGTATCTCATGTCAATGATGGAATTATGTTCCTCAAGGAGACCCTCATTGTTATATATAATTACATATAAGATGGTGTGAGGGGAAAGAAAAAAATAAAATAAAAAGGAGAGAAATGTGTTACAGTAGATGGGGTAGAGAGAGGTGAAGGAAGGGGAGGGGAGGGAAGGGGGGATAGGAAGGACAGCAGAATACAACAGACACTAGTATGGCAGTATTTATAAACGTGGCTGTATAACCAATGTGATCCTGCAATCTGTACACATGGGAAAATAAGAATTCATACCCCGTTTGAGTCAAATGTATGATAAGTCAAGAGCATTGTAATGGTTTGAACAACTAATAAAAAAAGTAAAAACAAACTAAACCTTAAGTTAGTAGAATGATGGAATAATAAAGATTAGAGCCAACAAAAACAAAATGGAGAATATAAAATAGGAAAAAAAAACCAACAAAACTTAAGTTTGATTTTGGGAAAGATCAATAACACTGACAATCTTTAGTCAGGTAACTAAAAGAAAAGGAAAGAAAACTAAAATCAGAAATGAAAAAGGGAAATTATGACTGATGCTACAAACATGATTATAAGAATGTTCTATGAACAAACATCGACACATTGGATGATCCAGAAGAATTAGTTAAATTCTGAGAAACATATGGCTTTAGAAAACTGAATCATGAAGAAATAGAAAATTGGAATGGACTAGAAATAACTAAAAAGGAGGAGACTGAATTGGTAACCTAACCTCTTCTCTAACAAAGGAAAGCCCAGGAACTGATGCCTTCAATGGAGAAATCTGACAACATCCAAAGAAAAATGAACATCAATCCTTCTAACATTCTTCCCAAAAACCTAATGAGGAAGAAACATTTCCAAAATTCTTCTATAGGGCTTAGAAAGATACTAAAGCCAGACAAAGTCACTCCAAGAAAAAGACATGCCAATATCCCGGATGAAAACAAAAGCAAAAACTCTCTGACAAATGCTTTGTTGATGACTGTCTTCTTTTTGTACCTTCACATGGTGAGAGGTGGGGAGAGGGACAAGAGGTCAATCCACTCATGAAAGTTCTATCCTATTGACCTAATTACCTTCCCAAATGCCAACTTCTTTAAATCATCACACTGGGGATTTTAACATATGGATATTGGGGAATCTAGATATTTACGCCATAGAACTTCACCCCCAGACTGCACAAATTCATAGCTTTCTTGCAAGCAAAATACATTCCTTCCATCCCATTAATTCCAAAAGTCTTAACTGTTCCAGGATCAATTCAAGTCTAGCATCTTTTCTAAATTTCATCTAAATTATACACAAGTGAGAGTCAAGGCATGACATCCTGAAATGACTATTGTTCTCCAGCTGTGGTCCTGTGAAACCAAAAGAAATTGTGTAATTCCAAAATACAATAGTGAGACAAACATAAAATAGATGTTGCCATTCAAAAAGGAAGAAGGAAAAATGAGGTGACAGGTCCTAAGTCTAAAACCTAGAAAGGCAAAGTACATGAGTTCTTAGGCATGAGGATAAGCCTCTTTAGCCTGATACTCTGCTTTCTGGACCCACCGAGTTGGCAACCTCATTACTCTGGGTTGTGTGGCAATGCCTATGTGAGCTTTGCTGGGAAGTGATCATGCATCTAGAGCTCTGCTGGGTGGACCCATGCCCATGGTTTCTGTGGGGCCTCTTTGCCCTTTGAACCAGAGGTAATGGCCCTGAAGGTCTCTGAATTGTTTTGGGGTATTTCTTTCCTTTTATCCAATGATAACTCACCTTTTCAGGTTTCTTTTATTCTGTCCCATTTTTCTCAATTTAATTTAGTGTTTCTATCATTTTAATCCCACCTCTTCCTGGCTTCTCTGAAATGACTGCTTAAATTTGTAACTCATACCTACTCTAATCTCCTTATCATTAGCCTGTCACACTAGTGTTATCTTCCAAAGGAATTTTAATTTTTTTAAACATCCAGAGGTTCTGCAAATTTCCAAATCTTTAAGTTCTGGTTCCTTTTAAAAATGATTTGTTCTTTAAGGTATACATGACTGTAAAGTGTACTTTGACGTATTATACATATATGGAGTATAACTTATTCTAGTTAGGATCCCATTTTTTTGTGGTTGTACATGATATGGAGTTTCACTGGTCATGTATTCATATATGAACATAGGAAAGTTATATCCTATTCATTCTCCTGTCTTTCCTATTCCCATCCCCTTTCTCTTCCCCCATCCCCTTTTGTCTAATCCAATGAACTTCTGTTCTTCCACCCTACCCCCTTATTGTGTGCTAGTATCCACATGTCAGAGAGGACATTTGGCCTTTGTTTCCTTTTTTTTTTAAATTAACGATTCATCTTCAAATGATTTATCTCTTCTTACATTTTACTATAAGTCAAGAGAGACCAAGCTACTCTTTTGACATTTTGACATCCAGCTCCTCAGCTGGATACACAAAAATGCATAATAACAAATGTGAACACAGTTCCACTAAATTTTCTTTGTCACTTTATAACAAGAATCACTTTTCCTCTAGTTCCCAAAAACATCCCCAAAACATTCATTTTTATCTCAGAGCTCATCAGAATGACCTTTACGTTTGTATTTCCACAATGAGCTTCACTGTCCATGTTCCCACCAACATTCTATTCATGATTACTTGTGTTCTCTCTAAAAAGTTGGAGCCTCTCTTTCTAGCTCTCCTTTTTTGTTTTTTCCCCAGCCTTTGTGAGAACCTCCATTAAATATCACTCAATAGGAAGACAAGCTTTGTGCATGTGT
This sequence comes from Marmota monax, assembly GCF_021218885.2. Lineage (NCBI taxonomy): Eukaryota > Metazoa > Chordata > Mammalia > Rodentia > Sciuridae > Marmota > Marmota monax. The sequence continues at coordinate 12,258,993 of NW_026691982.1, read as the reverse complement.
GTGTGTGTGTGTGATGGAACTAAAATTTTCACAGCCTTCACTCACTGCCCAGTTTCCAAGTTGTTTCCCACATTTTTAGGTATTTGTTATGAAAGCATCCCATTTCTCTATGCCAATTTCTGCCTTAGTATATCTAAAGTATACTATATATTATGTGGCTTAAATGACAAACATTTTTTTTTCCTGAAAGTTCTGGGGATCAGTCCAAGATCAAGGTACCAGCAGATAAGGTTCTCCTGGAGGCATACTCCTGGCTAGCAGAGGCCTCACGTGGCTTTGTATGCTCATGTAGTGTGGGGACAGAATGAAATCTCTCACATCTGTTAGAAATATACCACTACGATTCATGAGGGCTCTACCATTACAACCCAATTACTCTTTCAAACTTCTACTTCCTAATACCATCATTGTAAAGTGCCAAATTTTCAACATATGATTTTTTGGGAAACTCAAATAATTTAGTTTATAAAAAAGGCAAAAATATTATACACTAAAAACTACTAAACATTGCAAAAAAAACTAAAGACACAAATGAAAGGAAAGAAATTTGCATTTATAAATCAGAAGACTTAATAATATTGTTGAAATACGCATACTATCCAAAATAATCCATAGATTCATTACAATCCCTATCAGAATCCCAATGCCATTATTTTGGCAAAATAAAACCATTCTAAATTGCATTTAGCCTAAGTAGTTAAAATGTTTTTGAGAAAAATGAATAAAGCTGGATTTTTTAGAGCATCTCTATTGAAAAATATATTATAATCAAAAGCATTATCATCTTGTCATAATGAAAGACACAATGGAGACCTCAGAAGTAAATCATCAGATACATGGTCAAATGATCTTTGAAAAAAGACTATGCAATAGAAAAAAATTTCTATTAAAAATTTTTGTCTGTTCTACAAATATTATTAGGAAAATTGAGTATCCCCATGTAAAAGAATTCTTATCTTGCATCCATACAAACGTTAACTAAAGCTGTATTTAAGATGTAAGGCCTGAAGCTAAAACTCCTCAAAGAAACCATAAGGTCAAAGTTTAGTGATATAAGTTTTGATAATATTTTCTTGGTTATAACATCGACAGTAAAAGTAACATACACAAAACCAAGACAATGGTCCTTGGTCAACCCTACAAACTTCTACATAAAAAGAAATAACAGAATGAAAAGGCAGTATGTGAAATGGGAGAAAATATTTGCAAGCCATATATCACATTAGAGGTTAGTAGATAGCATCTATTCCAATTTAAATACAAAAAAGAACAACTTAAACAGATATTTCAAATATGTGTGTGTGTGTGTGTGTGTATATATATATATATATATATATATATATATATATATATATATACATCTCCAAGAAGCATATCCATATACAAAGATGCTTAACATCTCTAATCATCTGAAAATTGCAAATCAAAATAACAATGAGTTGATTTTAGGATTCTTTCCTACTAAAAAATATTAATAAGGCAAGGATTTGGATAAATTGGTATTGTTGTCCATTGGTGGATACCTAACATGGACAGTAACTATGAATATAGTAAGAAATTTTCTAAAAAAATAGAATAAGAAATATCCTATGATTAAGCTATCACACTTGTGGGTATATACCTATTGTAGTTAGGATCAAGAATGTTCCCCAAAGGCTCATGTGTTGAAAGCTTGGCCTGCAGCTAGTGGTTCTAGCAGATGGGGCCTAGTTGGAAGAAGTGGATCACTGGGGGTGTGTCTTTGGAAAGTATATCTTGTCCGTGGACACTTCTTTCTCTCTGTGTGTGTCTTGATACTATGAGGTGAGCAGGTTGCTCTACCACACCATCTCTGCCATGATGTTCTGCCTCACCACAGAACCAGAATCAACAGAGTTATTGGCCATGGACTGAAATATCTAATACTGTGAGTCAAAGTAAAGAAAACTTAGAATGTCTAAGCCACCAAACATGATAACTTATATAAAATTGAACAATTCCTTGAAAGACACAAATTACTAAAAATTATGTAAGGAGAAATAGGTAATTTGAATAGGTGTATTAAATGAATTAATAATTAGCAACCATCTCAAAAAAAGAAAAAGACCCAGTATTGTTCATAAATAAATAATTCCAAACATTTCTGGAAGAAATTATACTACTTCTCTATTTTTTTTTCAGAAATCAGAAACAGAGGAAATACTTCCAAATGCATTCTAAGAGACTAGCATTACTTTAACATAAAAACTAAAGATTTTTTTTTAAAAAAGGAGAATTACACACCAATATCACTTCTGAACATAGATTTTTAAAAGTCCTCAACATTTAGTTGTGGTACCAAATCAAATTCAGCAGTATGCAAAATAAATTATACATTTTGCAAGTAAATTGATGCACTTAATAAATGAATTTCATTAATTTATAGAGATTCATGCACCATATTAACAGTATAAAAGAAAAACCATATGATCATATAATTGGTGCAGAGAAAACATTTTTTTAAAAAACAAGAGTATTCAATAAAAATCCCTCAGAACACAAGGAATTGAGGAAATATTCCTCAGTTTGATTATGAGTATGTATATAGAAATAAGCTAACATCATACTTGATGAGAAACTGAATACTTTCCTCCTAAAATAGGGTATGTGGCAAGGATTCCTCCTTTCTTTATTCTATTTAACATCATACTGGAAAAATCTTAGTGCAGAAAGGCAAGAAAAAGAAAGAAAATGTATCTTGATTGTGAAGGAAGAAATAAAACTGTCATAGTTTGAAGATAACATGATTGTCAATGTAGAAAATTTCAGAGTTAAGAATAAAAAATCCTTGAATTAAAAAGTGATTCAAATAATTTTACAGGAGATAATAATGAACAGATGTCAATTGCTTTTCTACATACCAGCGATGAAAAATTCTAACTTATAAAAACAAAATACCACTTATATTCGCACCAAAACATTGAGATATTTGGAAATATATGTGGAAATACAAAATAAATGAATGTATATAGGATCAACTTTCAAAAAAACTATACAATTCTGATTAAAGAAATGAAAGGAAATATGAATGATTATAGAGATATCAAGCCCATAGATTGAGAAACTCAATATTGCGAAGATGCAAACTTTTTTCCAACTTGATATAGAGATTCATGCAATTCCAAGCAAAATCCCAATAAACTTGTGAATATCCTTCCTTCCTTCCTTCCTTCCTCCCTCCCTTCCTCCCTCCCTCCCTCCCTTCCTTCCTTCCTTCCTTCCTTCCCCCATCTCTCTTTCTTTCTTTATTATACTGGGGATTGAATCAGGCGTGTTTACCACTGAGCACATCTCCAGTCCTTTTCATTGTTTAATTTGATACAGTGTCTCACTAAGTTGCTGAGTCTGGCCTTGAACTTGTTGTCCTCCTGCCTCAGCCTCCTGAATCTCTGGGATTACAGGCTTGTGTCTCCATTCACAGTTCCTTTGTGGATTTCAAAACTCCGGTTCTAAACTTCATATGGAAAAGCAAAAGATTTAGTGTGGTCAATATAATAGTAAGGAAGAGGAACAAAGTTTGTCAACTAATCCTACCTGATTTCCAGACTATACGTTCCAGGTATAGAAATTCAGGCAAATGTATTTAGCAAAAGAATAGATGTATAGATGTATTGATCTATGAAACAGAATTCAAAGTCCAGAAATATACTCATGTAAATAAAGTGTGAAAAGATAATTCAATTGAGAAAGAATGGCCATTTCAATAAGCAGTTATTTAGCAAAAGGATATTCATATGTAAAACAGCACCCCAACTAAATTTAGACAGAGATTACATTTTTCATAAAAATCAACTCTAAGCTGATCATAGACCTAAATGTAAAATAAAAAAATATTATCAAACTTCTAGAAAATAGCATAGGAAAAATAACTAGGCGATTTAGGATTTGGTGTTCAATTTTTAAATAAAACACAAAAATCATAATCAAGGAAAGGAAAGATTGATAAATTGTATTTTATTAGAACTAAAAGCTCCCACTTGTGAAAGACATCTGTTAAGGGAAAGAAGGCAAGTCAGAAACTGGGAGAAAATATTTGCAAAATACATATCTAATAAAGTCTTCCATCTAAAGATAGATATGTAGATATATGAATATATGGATAGATAGAGGTAGATATAGAAAGGTAGATGTTCAAATATAGGTATATATATAGATATAGATAAATATAGATATGTAGATAACAAGCACATATAAAGATACTCAACATCAGTTGCAAATTAGAACAAAGATGAGACCCCCCTATATACATATAATTGCTGAAATCCAGAATACTGCCAACACCAAATGCTGCTGATGATATAAAGCAAAATGAACTCCCACTCATTGCTTGGGAGAGTGAAAAATGGTACAACCACTGTGAAGAATGTTCTAGCAGTTCTTACAGAACTAAATATACATTATCATATAATCCGTCAAGCATACTCCCAGATATTTACTCAACAGATTTGAAAAATTATGTCCACATAAAATCCTACATGATAATGTTTATAGAGGCTTTATGCATATTCAACAAAACCTGCATCTTTTTGAGGGGGTTATACTAGGGATTGGACTCAGGGGCACTCAGCCACTGAGCCACATCCCCAGCCCTATTTTGTATTTTATTTAGAGACAGGGTCTCACTGAGTTGCTTAGCACCTTGCTTTTGCTGAGTCTGCCATTGAACTTTGAGTCCTCCTCCCTTAGCTGCCCCGACTGCTGGAATTACATGTACGCACCACTGTGCCCTGCCAAAAGCTGCATCTTAATAAATCACTTGTACATTTATTCTTATTTCAGGATCTGATTTTGGGGAACTTGACCTAAACCCCAAATTTCCAATAACACATACAGGTACTGCTGAATATCCATTTGGAACAAAATGAAATTATATTTCAATTTATCACCATACATAAGAATTAATTTCAAATAGATTCAAGAGCCAACTGAATAATATATCTTAAAAATAATATATAGAAAAACATTTCACATAGTAAGTAATTCTAGGCATCAAACCAAACTTAAGAAAAATTAGAAAATATAGCCATGAACTAAGTTAAGGTTTTCTGATGAGAAAAAGATTGTTTAGTTTAAAGATAAAAGATAGATCTAAAAATTATTTTCAGTACATATTACAAAAGGTTACATAAATTACACATAAATTTCTAGAAATAATAAAGCCCAATAACCCATATAAAATGATATAAGAGATGGGCAAAGGTAATTCATAGATGGAATGTGTTTAACTACAGTAATCAAATGTACATTAAACCTGAATATCATCCTGTGAATGGGAAATGTTATGATTGGGAACAGTGTGTGAAAATGAACATATATCCACATGCAGGCAGAGAGAATTTTGTCAGCCAGAATTTCTCAATATTTTAAATGTGCCAACCTCAGGAATATCTCTTGTAATAATTTATAAAAATATTTTTCAGGAGTCAAAAGATATATAAATACAGGTTTTACAAAATCAAATGAAAATTAATTAAATAAGAAAAAGATTTGAGATGATTTAAGTGTCCATTAATAGAGGAAACACTGAAATATCATGGGGTTGTACTTTACAGAGATCAAAACAATGAAGTGATTTACATGTGGTGATGTGGAAAGGTTTTTGACACTTGGGTAAAAATAAGCACACTGCAGAACATGCAAGATGTATGGTTCCGCTTATCCAACAACACCATCAACAGCAAACCCTGTGTACGCAGACCTGCTCATGGGTGTATGTTATGTTTACCAACTTACGTTTGGTATGAGGTATGTCTTCTACTTGTGATACTGATCTGTGCTTTGTAACTATCTTAAAATCCCACAATATATTTGTGCAGATTAATTTCCTTTGCACTATAGTTGGAGGAGTTAAGATTATTGGTTTTTAAATAAGTTTTACTAGAATAACCTTTCCACCATTTCATATCTGTTGACCTTCAGCAAGTTTTTCAATCCCCTAAGCTTTGATTGCCTCATTGGCTAAAATAGATAATAACAATATCATTAATTTTTTAGTGGGGCAACACAGGAAAATAAGACCTGGTCTGCAAATTTTCCACCAAAGACAGTAGTTATTTACCATCCCTATAGGGATCCATTCGTCCAGATTCTGTGACTGTCAGAGGGGGATTTTGAATAAGTCTTAAGATTCTCAAACATTTCAGAGGAAAAATAAAAATTGAAGACTTTTGTTTCTAAAATACATTTTAAGGTATAACACATAATTTCAGTTCAAAAGACCTAAAAAGATGGCAAAGCCAAACTGACCTTCCATTGATCTTCTGTCTTTGGTTTCTTTTAATTTAGTCTCACCTTCTCTCTTTAGAAAAACTATTTAATCTTTTTACAGGGGTGCAAACAGCTCTCATTTAGTTTTTTGAAAAAAGAAAGCACATATTACTGGTAGAAAAATGACTACCTAGGGAAGTCAATAGTCTTACATAAAATAAATTCTGTAAAAAATTGTATTACACAATACAACAGTTTTGGATTTAGGTTGATTATTGAAATTGCATCACCACTGACTCTTTTGTAAGATTTTGTCTTTCTTTCACAAAGTTTTGAAATTTGTACTGGGCTGGGGATGTGGCTCAAGCGGTAGCACGCTCGCCTGGCATGCGTGCGGCCCGGGTTCGATCCTCAGCACCACATACAAACAAAGATGTTGTGTCCACTGAAAACTAAAAAAATAAAATAAACATTTAAAAAAAAAAGAAATTTGTATTATTTTGGTGCACTATATAGTCTGGTTAATTACTTTAGAAAGCATAAAAAAAGAATAACTATGATTCTAGAAAGACCTGATACTATTTTCATGGCCTTGGCCAAGTACTTCACTTCTCTCCACTTTCTTTATCTCTATGTGTCACAAATACTTCAGTGCAGAGGGTTTTCATTAAGTGTGAAGATCCTAAATGAAGAGTTTCCACCAAGTGCTTTCAGCACAGTAAGCACTCGACAAATTGTAGCTGATGTTCTTGGTAATCAGGCTGTTCGCATTTTGAGACATAATTTTTCCCTGAAAGAGCTGAGCTGATATGTTGGAGTTTTGGGCCAACATTTTTTTCTAGCAGTTGCAGGGTTTCTTGTCTAATTCTTAGGTCCTTGATGCACTTTGAGTTGCATTTTGTGCAGGGTAAGAGATAGGGATTAAATTTCATCCTACTACATATAGACTTCCAGTTTTCTCTGCTCCTTTGTCAGAAAGGCTATATTTCATCCTACATGTGTTTTTGGCACCTTTGTCTAGTATGAGATAGCTGTTAGTTAGGTGAGTTTGTCTCTGTGTCCTCTATTTTATCATTGGTCTTCATGCCTGTTTTGATGCCTGTACCAAGCCGCTTTAGTTATTATATCTCTGTAGTATAATTTGAGGCTTGGTATTGTGATACCTCCTGCTTTGCTTTTCTTGCTAAGAATTGCTTTGGTTATTTTGGTCCTCCATTCCTAGGAATATATCCAAAGGATTTAAAATCAGCATACTATAGTGATGCAGCCACACCAATGTTTATAGCAGTAAAATTCACAATACCTAAGTTATGGAACCAACGTAGGTGCCCTTCAACAAATGAATGGATAAAGAAAATGTGGTATATGCACAAAATAGAGTACTACTCAGCCACAAACAAGAATGACTTAATGGCATTTTCCTGTAGATGGATGAATCTGGGGACTGTCATGCTAAGTGAAATAAGCGAGTCCCAAAAAGTCAAAGGTCAAAACTTTTTTCTCTGATATGTGGACGCTAATCTAAAATAAGTGGGGAGTGCAGGGCTATAGAAAAAGAATAGAAGGAAGATCAGAGGAGTAAGAAAAAGGGGAATGAAGGATGGGATGGGGGAAAGGCAGTGGAATGAATCTAACCCAGCTTTCCTATGTAGATATATGAGTATACCACAGTGAATCTCACCATCATGTACATCCATTCACATGAGACTAATTAAAAAAAAACTATAAATAAATAGCAAAAAGATCAGTAGAGTAAAGGGAACAGTGTGTGGGAGGGAGGGAGAGGAGGGGAAGGATAAGTATTGGGAACTGAATAGAACACATTGTATTCCATGCTTTTATAATCATATCAAAATGAATTCTATTTTCATGTATAGCTCAAAAATAAGCCAATAAGAAACTTATGAATTGTTGGGGTAAGAAAGATATGTCACTTGTAATCAAAAATCCAGAATGCAGGCTATGGAAACTCATGAGGCTACCTAAGGAAGCTGTAGCTTTCAGATGCTTAGTCCATACTTTCCAATATTCCTTTTAAGTATCTCAGAGTTAAAGCCCAGAACCTTCTTGCTTCAAGATAACCTCAGTGAGCTTAGCAGTCTACCTCTATTTTGCTTCTATCTGAGGTCTAGTTTTCATTTGACACATAGAAACCCTTGCCTGTTGATATCTTCTTATCTCTTGCATAGGTTTCTACTTCCTATGTTATGTTCTTTCCCCATCTGTCATTAGAGGAGCAAACTACTTACAGTTTTTTTTTTATTTAAGTCTCACTGGAGACTATTCCACACGTACATGTGAAATACACACACACACACACATTTTCTCATGGCTTTCTTCCTTTTACTACAGCTCTTCAATTGCCTTTGTACCATGTGTGTATTTGATCACACTATGTAACATATCCCTATGGCAATGTGACTCCTGATGGATAGACTATTATATTCACTGTCAGCTAACAGTGTTGCTACTTCCATGATATTCATGGTACCAATATTAAATAATATATGATATTTTTGTAACTGAATAAATGCATGTATTTATTTCTTTTAAACTCTCTCTTTTCAGGTTTGGTTCACAAAGAAATTTCTGAGCCATTATTTCATCTTTCATAGTATTTGTCATATTTCCAACTTTATAACATCTGAAAAAAATGTATAAAGTACCTATTATACCTTGATACCTTTCATTAGTGAACATGTTGTATGGTTTTCCATTAGTCTTCTGTTTCTCAAGTGTTGCCAGGAAACTTGAGACCGGTCCTGTAAATTCCTTTTAACTTCCAACAAAGACTTGCCACTTTCCAACCAGATCACAACTCCACCAGAATGAACAATGTGTAGAAGAGATTTTGTAAAATAGTGTTATTTAGGCAGATTAATTTTGAGTACAAATTAAAGGCACTCAATAAATGTTGATTAAATGATTGGAAAAATTGAGTGGTTTAATCTCAATTTCTCAGAATTAATCTAGATTTTAAGAACTGGTCAAACCAAACATAGTGTAATGTGATGTTGTTTTCAGTTAAGATCATCATTAGTTGCAAATTTCTCACATTAATTATATAAATGTAAATTTAAAATTTAGATGCAAAAAGGGAAACTAATATTATTATTTAAAGACATTTGTTTTTCACTGCACCTTTTATGGTTTTTCTTCAAATGAAAACTTTTCCTTAAAATATTAGACAATGATTCTTCATTATTGAAACAATATTGAGGGTTAAAATTAACAAGGAGAAAAGGAGGAGAATTCTTATAGAGCAGGCAGAAAAAAAAACATCCTATGGGATGTTATAAAGAGGATCTGGAAGTTGGGATTACATTTTAAAGCCTTTATAGAGTTTAAAAATATATACGACCAGTTGAAGATGAAGGTCTTCCTGTGTAGAAGGAATGCTTCTAGGGAGTTTAAACTTTAATTATTTATTTATTTTTAATTCACTGCCTTTTTCTGTGAAAGTCATAACCTCTTTATCCAATATGTGAAAAACTTTACAAGTTGTAAAATAAAATAAAAGCTATTTCATTGAAATATATTGAAAATTTGAGAGCACTAAGAGTAAAATTCATTTGCTAATAATTATTCCATTTTCTTAAATAATAAAACCTCTGCTTTTTACTCTGAGAATTTCAGTACATTTCCAAACTCATTCTATGAGGCCAATAACACCATGATCCCAAAACCAGACAAAGACACATCAAAGAAAGAAAACTTCAGACCAACATCTCTAATGAACATAGATGCAAGAGTTCTCAATAAAATGCTGGCAAATTAATACAAAAATATATCAAAAAGATTGTGCACTATGATCAAGTGGGATTCATCCCAGGGATGCAAGATTGGTTCAACATACAGAAATCAATAAATGTAATTCATCACATCAATAGACTTAAAGATAAGAATCATATGATCATCTCAATAGACACAGAAAAAGCAGTTGACAAAATACAGCACCCCTTTATGTTCAAAACACTAGAACAACTAGGGATAACAGTAACATATTTCAACATTGTAAAGGCTATCTATACTAAGGCTCAGGCCAACATCATTCTAAATGGAGAAAAATTGAAGGCATTCCCTCTAAAAACTGGAACAAGACAGGAATGCCCTCTTTCACCATTTCTATTCAACATAGTTCTTGAAATACTGGCCACAGCAATTAGATAGATGAAAGAAATCAAAGGGATACGTATAGGAAAAGAAGAACTTAAATTAGCACTATTTGCTGATGATATGATTCTATACCTAGAAGACCCAAAAAACTCCACCAGAAAACTTCTAGAACTAGTAAATGAATTCAGCAAGGTAGCAGGATATAAAATCAGCATCCATAAATCAAAGGCATTTCTTTATATCAGTGACAAATCCTCTGAGAAGAAAATGAGGAAAACTAACCCATTCACAACAACCTCAAAAAAAAGATACTTGGAAATCAATTTAATGAAAGAGGTGAAAGATCTATACAATAAAAACTACATAACCCAAAAGAAAAAAATCAAAGAAGACCTTAGAAGGTGGAAAGATCTACCTTGCTCTTGGATAGGCAGAATTAATATTATCAAAATGACCATACTACCAAAAGCCCTATACAGATTTAATGCAATTCCAATCAAAAACCCAATGACATTCCTCATATAAATAGAAACAGTAGTCATGAAATTCATCTGGAATAATAAGAGACCCAGAATAGCTAAAGCAATCCTTAGCAGGAAGAGTGAAATAGGTGGCATCACTACACCAGACTTTAAAATATACTACAGAGCAATAGTAACAAAAACAGCATGGTATTGGCACCAAAACAGACTGGTAGACCAATGGTACAGAATAGAGGACACAGAGACTAACCCACAAAATTACAATTATCTTATATTAGACGAAGGTGCCAAAAATGCACTGAAGAAAAGATAGCATCTTCAACAAATTGTGCTGGGAAAAATGGAAACCCATATGCAACAAAATGAAATTAAACCTCTATCTCTCACCATACACAAAACTTAACTCAAAATGGATCAAGGACCTAGGAATTAAACCAGAGATTCTGTGTCTAATAGAAGAAAATGTAGACCCTAATATTTATCATGTGGGATTAGGCCCCAACTTCCTTAATAATACTCCTATAGCACAAGAATTAAAATCAAGAATCAATAAATGGGTTGCAATCAAACTAAAAAGTTTGTTCTCAGCAAAAGAAACAATCTGTGAGGTGAACAGAGAGCCTACATCCTGGGAGCAAATTTTTACCCCTCACACATCAGATAGAGCACTAAAATCTAAGGTATATAAAGAACTCAAAAAGCTAAACACTAAAAAACAAACAAACAAAAAAAAACAACAAACAAACAACCAAACAAACAAAAAAAGGACCAAATAACCCAATCAACAAATTGGCCAAGGACCTGAACAGACACGTCTCAGAAGAGGATATGCAATCAGTCAACAAATATACAAAAAAAAAAATGCTCATCATCTCTAGCAATCAGAGAAATGAAAATCAAAATTACTCTAAGATATCATCTCACTTCAGTCAGAAAGACAGCTATTATGAAGACAAACAACAATAAGTGTTGGCAAGGATGTGGGGAAAAAGGTACACTCATACATTGCAGGGGGGACTGCAAATTGGTGCAACCAATTTGGAAAGCAGTATGGAGATTCCTTGGAAATTTGGGAATGGAACCACCATTTGACTCAGCTATTCCTCTCCTCAGATTATACCCAAAGGACTTAAAAACAGCATACTACAGGGACACAGCCACATCAATGTTTATAGCAGCACAATTCACAATAGCTAAACTGTGAAGCCAAACTAGATGCCCTTCAGTGGATGAATGGATAAAAAAAGTGGCATATATACATAATGGAATTTTACTCAGCAATAAGAGAGAATAAAATCATGGCATTTTGCAGGTAAATGGATGATGTTGGAGAAGATAATGCTAAGTAAAGTTAGCCAATCCCCCCAAAACACATGCTGGATGTTTTCTCTGATATAAGGAGGCTGACTCATAGTGGGGTAGGGAGGGGGAGCATGGGAGGAATACATGAATTCTAGATAGGGAAGAGGGAAGGGAGGGACAGGTAGGAGGCAGGGAATTAGCAAGGATGGTGGAATGTGATGGACATCATTATCCAAAATATATGTATGAAGACACGAATTGGATATCAACCTACTTTATATACAAACAGAGATATGAAAAATTGTGGTCTATATGTGTAATAAGAATTGTAGTGCAAAAAAAAACCCAAAGTACATGTATAAAGACATGAATTGGCATGAACATACTTTACATATCATATAAAGATATGAAAAATTGTTTGCTATAAGTATAATAAGAATTGTAATGCATTCTGCTGTTGTGCATTTAAAAAATAAAATCAATAAAAAAAGAATTTCAGTACCTTTTCCAATATTTTGTGTCATTAAATGAGCAAAGGAACTGAACAGATACGTCTCAAAAGAAGAAATGGTCAACAAATGTATGAAAAAATGTTTTCAACATCTCTAACAATTATAGAAATGCAAATTAAAAGTACACTGAGATTTCATCTTCTGTCAGAATGGCAGTTTTTAAGAATACAAGTGCCATAACCAACATGGCCAAAATAGCAGGTTACAGTGAGGGGCAATGGGAGATTAAAACAATAAAGACTCATGTATGTAGATTGTGAAGATAACCGCTGGGACTGGGTGGACTGATGGAGAAGCAGGTTTAAAGAATTATGCCAGAGATCTTTATTATATATGTCTCATTATTCAGATTAAAGACTATGCAAACATTCTTTTTATTCATGAAAGTTACAGAGTTAGCAATAATATTTGGTTTATTCCTCAGTTACATACTACAGTTGCAATGTGCAATGTTAGGAAATTTGTGTAGCTCTCAAGAAAGTCCATTGTTTAAAGTTACTGTTATGCTAGCAGGTTCAGGAGCAGCAGAGCTAGTGAAACATTGTGGTTGTCTAGCAAAAGAGTTCCTGTATTCCCAGGAGCTGTGTGCCTGAGATCAAGGTCAAGGCTGATAAGACTTTACCACAGAACCTCCTCATGAAGGGCATTACCAAAGCAATTAGGCTTCCTGCATCTTTGCACAGAAACTTTCCCAGGCATCAAGCTTGCCACAGCCAAGAAGTCATCAGGGACCCAATTTCAGACACTGTCTTCCCATTCACTGTCATCACTCTCCACATACATGTAACAATAAATGTTGGAGAGGATGTGGGAAAAAGGGTGGGACTTAAAATTGGTGCAACCAATCTGGAAAGCAGTATGGAGATTCCTCAAAAAACTAAGAATGGAACCACCATTAGACCCAGCTATCTCACACCTCAGCATATATCCAAAGAATTTAAAATCAGCATATGACAGTGATGCAGCCATGTAAATGTTTGTAGCAGCACAATTCACAATAGCTAAGCTATAGAGCCAAACTAGATGCCCTTCAACAGATGAATAGATGAAAAAAGATTATATATATATATATATATATACACACACACACACATATACATACATACATACATACAATGGAGTAGTATCAGCCATTAAGAAGAATGACTTTATGAAATTTTTGCCAGTGCATGGATGGATGGATCTGGAGACTATTGTGCTAAGTGAAATAAGCCAATCCCAAAATAGTTGAATATTTTCGCTGATATGTGGAAGCTAACCCAGAATAAGGGAATGAGAGAAAGAATTTAAATTCAGATTAGCCAAAGGGGAAAAAGGAAAGGGGTGGGTAGGAAAAGGAAAGACAGTAGAATGAATCTAATATAATTTTCTTGTGTAGCTATATGAATACACCACAGTGAATCTCACCAATGTGTGCATCCACAAGAATGGGGTCCTAATTAGGGCAAGATATATTCCATGCTTGCATAATTATATCATGAAATAAAATAACAAGAATGAGTATAGTAAACATATGAACTAGTAACATAATCATTTATTATCAGTTCAACTATTGCACAGAACTGGATGTGCTATACTTTTAGAGGACTGATCATGTAGCAGGTGCTTTTACACCAGCATCACCACACATACATGTGCTATAATGTCACTAGGTAGCAGGAGTTACTCAACTCCCATTATGATCTTACAGAACCACCACAATGTATACAATCTGTCAAGCAAAATGTCATTTGCGGCACATGACTGTCTATCAAATCATCTTATTTTATATCTTAAATATATACAATTAAACATTCTGGGAGACAGTGAAGAGGATATAAACAGTGCAAATTAGTTTTGGAGAGAATTCTATGGTTAATGTTGGAAGATAATGAAAAATTTCTCCTATTTATGCTTAGATATAACATGGTTCCTATTTCTTCCATTTATACCAAAGTCAGATAATTATTTTTCTCCTTACTGCTCTTACTTGGTATATACCATGCTATGATTTTGCTTTGGATTTCATGCTGTGGGAAGTGCCAAATTTCAATGAAACATACCCAGCAATTACTAAAATGTGAATTTTCTATCTTGTTGAGTGAGCACTCTGAGCCCAGAGAGGAATGAGTAACACACGGGAGTGTGAGACTAGACAAGTTGTGCCTGAGAGAAATAGAGCAAAGAATAGAGGACACCATGATTCAGTTGCACCAACCACTTTTCCTCCAATGCAAGGGTTTCTCTGAAATATTGTAATTGGAAAATGATGTGTGTCTGTTATGGTTTGGAGGTGAGGTTTCCCCCAAAAGCTCACATGTGAAACTATGCAAGAAGGTTCAGAAGAGAAATGATAGGGTTGTTTACCTAATGCATAAATTAATCCTCTGATAGGGATTAACTGAGTGGTAACTGAAGTGGTAGGTGTGGCTGGAGGAGGTGGGAACTGGGGACATGGCTTTGGGATATATACTTGTATCTGGCAAGTGGAGACTCTCTCTCTGATTCCTGATGATGTGAGCTGCTTCCCTCTGCCACACTCTTCCGCCATGATGTTCTGCCTCACTTCTAGCCCAGAGGAATGGAGCCGGCCTTCTCAGGACTAAGACCTTTGAAATCATGAGCCCTTCAATAAATCTTTCCTTCTCTACAGTTGTTCTGCAGGTCCTTTAATCTCAGCAGTGAAAAAGCTGACTCAAATAGTGTCCTACAACAAAAGTTGACTTGATGAAGAAAACAGCTGGTACAGTATGAAGCTAAAGAGCATCACCAGATCTATTTCTCTAATTTGTTTCTCTTTCATCTAAATAAGAAAGGTTTAATTTATTACCCAGGCAAGAAGGGAAGTCCAACACCAACATCACTTCAGTCAGCAAGGTCTCAAAGACAAGAATCTCCATCTAAGGCACTTGGGATTCTCATCTTTCCTTTTTGCATATCTGTATTTTGAAGTTTATGTGAAGTGAAGTTCACCTCAGCTATATTTACAAATTTTGTCTAAGAGCATATGTAGATCATTGAGTGTCTGAAATCTTTCACTGTAGTCTTTTTTAAAATTAGTGTTTAAAATGGTTATACATAGTAGTTGGGTCCATCCCAACAAACTCATACATGCATGGAAATCAATTTCAGTTCATTTCCCCCCATTTTTCTTTTTCCCCTTCCCTCTTTTTGCTGTTAGCTCCCTTGCACTCTCATTTCCAAATAATGTAATTATGGTTTTGCAGTAAAAAGTAGCATTATGAAATATCTGCCAATTGTTATAAAATTGAACATTGTCTTCCCAAACATATTCCCTGTGGTGTCAGAGGAATGATCATAAATCATATATAATTAGGCAAAGACATAATGCCTTATTCAGCATTTGAAAAGAATGCCATGAAATTAGATGAATTTTTTTGTCCCTTTCCTTTAGTGAAAAAAAAATAACAGTTTCACTCTTCATTTTGAAGTTCTTTAGGTGATACTAATTAGTCTTTATTTTTTTCCTTGTAAGAGAATAAAAGAAATAAACTATCATTTGTTGTAGCAAATTCATAGAAAAATGGAAAAAAAAAAAACCCTGAGTTAATCTGTCCTATGTCCTAAAGTCTGATACTCATTAACACTAGTGATGATGGGGCTGGATTATAGCCCAGTGGTAGAGCACTTATCTAGCACGTGAAGGTCCCGTGTTCCATTACCAGCATACAAACCAAACCAACTAAATGCACAAAAATGTCAAAGGGCTCTCAGCTATCGTTACTGATGGGAAAAAAAAAAAAAACCCTTCTTCCATCACAACACTGGAAAAGTGACCACTGGGCAAAATATTCCTATCTCCATTCCAAGAAATCTAGACATTAAGGCAGTTGGTCATACTATACAGAGATATGAGAGACATACCTTCCTTCTTGATGGAAATTTACCTTTCTCTCTTATTGTCTTTGTGAGGTTAAGCTTGATTCAAAAAAAGATCTTAAAATCAATATCCACCAAAGTGTGAATAACTGATATGCCACTGTTTATAAATTTAAAAATGTTTGTTTTGCTGATTTTGGAGTGTTTGCTGGGAACAGGAGATTTAAAAAAATAATTTGGATAGTCAAAAGCATTTTTTTGTTAGCAAATGATGGAGGATATCAAAACTGAAAAATTTAGAAATAAATTCCAAAGAATAAAAAAAATATTAGAAGAAAGATATTATGAAAGAAGAGCTTTGTAATGAAGTGTGGTTCTGTTTTTCTTTCACATTTTCATGAATGGGGGAACAGTTTATCAAAGTGCAATCTCAGACCAGCAATAAATTAGCATCCTATGAGAACCTGAGAGAAATGTGAATTTCCAGGTATTTGCTTTTATTTGCTGAAAGGACCATAAGCTGTACTATAAGAATCATTCAGATTATGGGATATATGGTAAAGACATAGAACAACTGATATAGGTGGGACATGATAAGCTGCATAGATAACTTTAACTTATCCATCGATAAATTCTAAATATTTGGCACATTTTTTGAACTTGAAGAAATACTTAAATTAAAAAAAAATCAATGTCCTATTCTATAAATGGGAATACTGTTGGCCCTCTGTATTAACAGGTTCTGAATCCATAAATTCAACCAATTTTTTTTAAATTGCATCTATATTAAACATGAATTATTTCTTGTCATTTTGTCATAAACAATACAGTATGATAGCAATTTACATCACATTATGTATTATGAGTAACCTAGAAATTACTGAGGTATATAGGAGGAGGTATATAAGTTCTATACAAATACCATACTATTTTATATAAGGGACTTGCACATCTGAGGTTTTTGTATCCACAGGGGATATAAAACTCCATCAGATACCTAGGGACCCTTCCTGTTATCTTGATAAATGGCCAATAAGTACCTATATATTCTAATAAGACTTACTACTCATGTTCCAGTAGGAGTTCTTAAAATATAGCAAAGATGAACCATTAGGCACCTAAAGGCTACATAAGATTTGAATTGAAATGCTAAAGACAATGCTTAGGGGAATTCTCAAAAGTTGATCATTCATAGGAAGTTCTAAGGGTTTTCTCCTTGGAAAAGAGTGGATGAACCTCCCCCATAAAAACAAACAAACAAACAAACAAACAAGCAAAAAACAAACAAAACAAACAAACAAAAAAAAAAACAAGAAAACCCCTCTAGAGACTGAAAGTTTTTAAAAGAAGAAAAGATCCATAATCACTGACTGCTGAGTTATAGTTCCATTTGGACAGAGCCATTCAGGTAGAACAAGGCAGAACAATTCCTGCATCTGACCCAGGTCTCAGAAGCATAGGTTAATATATGTTGTGTTACTTCCTCTCTGAAGATTTGGAAGTTGGAATACTGGTTGGAACAGCCCTAGATTCCAGGAATTCCAGGAACAAGTGGAGGAGTCAGCCACTGAAACAGTTTCACTTCCTTATTTATTTTTTGTGGGCCAATTATATGTCACAGATTAAAAGGTTAGCAAACTGAAGGCACTTTGAAAGAATGCTACCTGCTGGGCCTGTCCGCTGCCAAGAGTAAGACACACTGAGAGCTCATTGCAAGGCTTCAACCAAAGTGTGTACTGCCCATGTCAGAAAATAGTTTAGCATAGAGATCCCTGCCCAGCCAGCATTACACTAATCCAGCTGTGAAGAATGCACAAATATACTTCACAAAAGCCAGTATTTGTAGGTTGATGTGACCAGCCTCTCTCAGCTGAGGAAGAACTACAAGAACCACCAGCTCTATTCTCTCTTAAAAGATTCAGCTTGACATGACTACAGCCATCTTGGACATAACTGACATTTTGCATACCAAGAGATCCTGCACACTTCTCATGCCCTATTGGACAAAGTAATTAAGACAACTGAGCATGCTGTGGCAGCCATGGATGCCTGATCTGTTTTTGGTCTGATGCTTGATACATTAATAATTTTGAGAAAAGTCAGAGACATTCCTGTTGGCTATGGCCAACGTTAGTCTAGCTTAGCATATACCCCTTCTTCCTGCCTTGATGGCAGGAATTCATCTGTCTTGCTACTATTTAAAATACACTTAAGTCCCTAGTAAATTGCATTGTTTATAATCCTGGATATGTTTGCCTCTTCAGTTTCAGGATACATTCTGCTAACACTGGGACCAGATTTTTCCAAAAACATTCCATCATCATCTTTTTTTTTTTCAATCATCTAATCCCCATTTTTAATTCTCTGACCCTGTAAGAGTTAAGACTATGGAGGAAAGAGGAGGAAAAGCTGAATGAGATGAACATACGGTAGTTGGCTTTATTAACGGGTAGTCCCTGATCTGGGAGAATATTGTATGAGAGAACAGTCAGATTGTAGAACAAATTGAACTATTAAAATTTCTGAAAATGAAACTGTTCTAGTAGATAAGAAATAACTGAAAAGTGACAGAATTTATCCAAAGGTGATGGTGAAGAAGAGAGTTGTTAAAGCATGATTGAATGCAGTGATGGGGAAAAATACGACTTTTCAGTTCATATTTCATCAAATCTCATGCATTCAATAAATTTGTTTCACATAGAAGGTGTTAACAGAGTGTCTGAAATATAGAACTGGGTCACATGTTTCCTTTACATTATTATTATTATTATTATTATTATTATTATTATTATTATTACTGTCTTGGTAGGAAGACTGCAAGGGATAAGTGTTCAAAGAGGAAAGAACTTTCATTATTTTCCACTTAGAAGGTTGCTATGGTTTAAATGCTTTTGTCTCCTCCAAAATTCATGTTTTGAAACCCCAATGCAGCAATATTATATCATTGTCCTTTGGCAGATGAACGAGGGATGAGAGAATTACCTTCAAGAGAGGGATGAGCACTCTTATAAAATGACTTGAGTTTGAAGGGACTGCTGCCTTGCTCTTCCTTCCAACATGTAAGGAGAGAGAACAATTCCTGTGAGGACCTGTCATCTAACCCAGATCTCTTCCTCTCCTCCCGAGATGCAGGAACAAAGCACCATCTTAGAAGCAGAAATCAGCCCTCTCCAGACAGGGAACCTGCCAGTGCCTTGTTCTTGGACTTCTCAGCCTCCAGAACTGTCAGACATAAATTTCTATTCCTTACAAATTATCCAGTCTAGAGTAATTTGTTATAGTAGCACCAGCAGACTAAGATAAAGATGAAATCCTTGTAAGAGCTTTTAAGACCAACCATTCTGAAGAACGAAACTAGAGTAATAAATACTTCTCAGAAAGAATTTGACCATAATATATTACAGCAGATTTTTTTTCTTCTCATATCAGAGAGAAAGGACTAATTTTAAAGTCATGCATGGTTAAAAACACTTGAAATTGGTTGTAAATCATATTTTATAATTTCTCTATCATTCAAAAAATAAATTTTAAATTAGATAATTTACTTTTAATGAAGAGAATGTCTTAGTGGTTTTCTTGATTTAATTATTGTACATTGTTTCTATGAATCATAATATCACTTTGTATCCCCTAAATTTATAAGTCATCAATTTACAATAAAAGGGAATAAATAATTAGATAATTGAACATAAAAACCATGTAATTTGTTTTAAATACCATAGAATTATGGGATACGATCAGACACATTTACTGTATCCTAAGAAAATTCTCATTATTAGGTTGACACAGCTGAGATCTTGCCACACACTGGAAGATAGTCACTTTGGCCAGAGGCACCTGGAAACCTGGAAACTTATAGGCCAAAGGAGAAAAAAAAAAAGAAGGAGGCTGGCCAAGGCTGAGGAGAGAAGATGAACAGCTGACTGCATCACTTTCTTCTGGAGTTGACTCCAATCTGGGGATCAAATCAATCATTCTTGAATGTGCCTCCCTCTGGGACTATTTCTGTATATTTCCCCTTACTCTTCACCCAATACTTAGATTAAAAAAGACTTTTGAAATCTGCATCCCTGAAGTAATTTATAGAAATTTTTATTAAAATAATATATATAATAGTAGGCTTGGTGGCACATGCTTGTAATCCCAGCAGCTTAGGAGGCTGAGACAGGAGAATCAAGAGTTCAAAGCCAGCCTCAGCAATGGCGAAGCTCTAAGCTACTCAGTGAGACCCTGTCACTAAATAAATACAAAATAGACCTGGGGATATGGCTCAGTGGTTGAGTTCCCCTGAGTTCAATCCCTAGTACCCCCACCAAATATATATATATATATATATATATATATATATATATATATATATATATATATATATAACAATTTATAATAAGAATATTGGAAAGCTTGCCTTATGTATTTGTTGGATTTTGCCAAAATTAGCTAAATAATATTGTAATATTAGAGAAGTATACAAATTAGTAACTCTCAATGAAGTGATTTTGGACAGTCATTTTTGTGGCATAATTAGCCAAAAATCTCATCTTGTTTCTTCAGGAAGATAAACCTAAAATGAGAGAGCACAGAAATGGCAAACAGTTACTACATGCCAGCTATTGTGCTAAACACTTTATGTATGTAGAGATATAAAAAGCTTGCTACTTTAACTGAATTTTCCATTATATAAAGGGAAAAGTCCATAAATTTTATAAAAATTAAGATTTTTTCCTTTATTTTATATATTCTGAATTACAAAGTTATAGACAGAATTTACTACTTTTTTTTTTTTTCCTACTTCACACCCAAAAGTGCATTCATCTTAACCTGAGCTCTCTTTGCTAATGTACAGTGCCTAGCAGAATCTTGGGCCAATCAAAGATCATGGTTTCACCATGTTATGGTTTGGATCTGGAATGTCCCTCGAAAAGTTCATGTGTTAGGCAATGCAGCAATGTTCAGAGGTAAAACAAAACAAAACAAAAACAAACAAACAAAAACATCAGAGCACTAACCTCATCAGGAGATTAATCCATTTGATGAATTAATAATTTGTACAGATTACTGAGTGATTAATGGTGGGCAGGTGGGGCATGATAGGAGGAAGTAGACCACTAAGGATGTGACCTTGTGACAATATCTTGTCCCTAGCTCCTTTCTATCTCTTTCTGCTTCCTGACTGCCATGTGCTGAGCAGCTTTCCTCCATCGACCATTCCACCAAGATATTCTGCCTCACCTCAGGCTCAGAGTGGTGGAGTAGGCTAACCATAGACTGAGACCCCTGAAACCATGAGCCAAAGAAACTTTGCCTCTTCTAAGAATTCTTGTTTGGTATTTTGGTCACAATGATGAAAAGCTAACTAATGCACATGACTTCTGAATGTTAAATCAATCCATGGGAATCACTGGTACTTATGGTACTTCAATTTCTGCACTCCCACAAGGAAAGTGAAATCAATGAAACATTCATAAGTATCTATGTCATTACATAATTCATACATTTCAATAGTCCCCAATTGATACAAATTATCATATTTTTCTAATTCTCCTTAAGTCCTACAAAACACATTGCAACTTGGAACTGCCTCTGCTAACCAAAGGGTTGGGATGATTATGAACTATATAGACTCAGCAAAAGCCTTGGAGAGCAATAGAGTGCTTAGAATGAACAGTGCCTAGCAGAATCTTGGGCCAATCAAAGGTCATGGTTTCGCGATGTCATGGTTTGGATCTGGAATTTCCCTCCAAAAGCTCATGTGTTAGGCAATGAAGCAATGTTCAGAGGTGAAAAAACAAGTCAACAGAGCAATAACCTCAACAGAGGATTAACCAAATTGAGAAGAGCAATAGAATGCTTAGAATTCACCATTGCAAAGACTCCCTGAGGAAAGCAGAGCATCTTTTACTACCTCTATATTTCCATCTGTGTTTTGGCTTCTTTTTGGAATGTTATTTAATCTATTTTCTGGCTGACAAGTGTATTCTTTAAATAATATCTTTTGTGTGATTATGAAAAGCTACATTTTAATTTTGTAATATGTGGGGTTTCCCCTCACCATGGGGTCAAACCAGTAGCCTTGTACTGCTGGGCAAGCCCTGTATTATTTGGTTACATCCCTCTCCTTAGAAATACAAGAATAGTAAAAGGATGTGAAAGAGGAAAAAAAAAAAAAAAAGAGGGAGTCTTCTTCTAGCTACCCAACAATGAAATATTCAAACATAATTTCTGTTACCATGGTAGCATTCAAGACATTTATCTCTGTAAAAGTGTGTGTTTATGGACACTGTCTTAATTAAAAACTGGAGTCATTATTTATTGGTTATTATCTGCTTGTCCATTTTAACCTTATATACTTATCAAATTGTGTTTGATATCCTTTAAAATATAAATTTTTAATAATTTAATAGTCGTCACATACTATTTACTATAACTTATTTATCGAGAATGCTCTAGTACTGGAAAGTTAGGTCATTCTTATTTTTTAATTTTAATATTGTTGAAATAACTTTCTTTACTTTTATGTTCTTTTAAAAAATATATCTCTAAATTTTGACCTGTGAATAATGATTCTTAAAATTAGAAATAGAGGCCAAAGAATATAATAAATTATTAAATTTTAATAATATATATAATGTATACCAAATGTATATTCATATTCTTTATCAGCAGAAAATGAGCTGGAAATATCTCAGGTGAAAGTTTTGATATGGAAATTGCTTTGCTTTGTAACATTAACTTAATTACTTGGATTTCTTGTGACAATAAATATCTTTTAAATCATTTACCTTTTATTTTTTTGCTTTTGTGATGCATTGGATATCCTTTGCTTATATTTTTATAGCAACTTTTGTCTTTTCCTAACAATTTTGGATCCTTCAAATACAAAACACTTTGAGTTTTCCTTATTACCACTTTGGTTTTGTTTATACATATACCTTAAACCAAGCTGTGTCCTCACAAAGTTATCTATAAAGTCTATTATATGAAATAAAAATGCAATATTGATATGATATTGCTACAAGGAAAAGTATATGCATGGGGAATATTACCAAGAACTTATTACTATTATTAGGTATCAGAGATTTATCTTAACATCAAGTTGTCTAATTAATTATAACTCCACTGGTACTTCTCCTAACAAGAAGCAAAATAACAGTTTTGAAATTTTCCTTTTCTTTTTATCAATGCTTTTTCCCCATAAAGATCTGGGAGTGGGATTCCAAAAAGCAATGTATAGTGTTTTATTTATCTCTTTAATCTTTGTGTTTTCAGCACCTAGCAAATAATGGTCAGTCATATTAATAAAGGGGAGGGGGAGAGAGCTGGAGGGAGGGAAGAATAGACCAAGGACCATTTGTGAAAATAAATTACATTTGTGTCTAAACACACACACACATACACACAAGATTGAGGCAAGCAATGAAAATCTTTGGATCATTGCTAAAAAAATACACACAAAAAAAACTTTGAAAAAAAATTTTCCAATCATAGTTGAAGAACACACACTTCTTTTTGGTACTGTTTTCCTCATACATGAGACAAAATACCTGAAAGGCCATAGCCAATGAAACCTCTATGTCACAAGTATTGTCTGAGTAACCAGCACTGCTGAGGTTCTTCTCTGCTCTGTGAAACTAAAGGAGAGATTCATGCTGGCTGGGCCCTTCTCATGCCAACCTTGACCTCAGGAAGCTATTTTTTCCTTTCCCAAGGGGAAACTGTAGATCTTACTAATAACTCACTGAACTTCACCCTCTTTCCTGGGACTTGATGGATGGATTTTCTGTCTCCGTTCTCAACCTGTGTCACTCTTCTTTTCTCCCTGATAATTAATCTCAGTCCCTGCAGCTTTATTTTTCCAATAACTAGATATTACCCTTTAGAGGGAGCCAACTACTATAGTGATATGTTATTTTATTGCCCTAAATTAAGTGTAGCCTCTTGGTACAGAACTGGATCCCAAATGACCTGGAAAATTTAGTATACCACTGAATAATGTTTTTTAAAAAACCTTAGTTATTAGAAAATAAAACTCACCAGATTAAAATAATTTGTTTTCTTTATATTTTCAGGATTATTCTTGACTTTGTTAGTTGTTATGCAACCAATAGAATCTTATTTAAAATGACAATTATGATGAAATATATCTTTAAAATTAAATGAGATTAGCATGTAATTTATGATTCTATTTTTCCTGTTTGAAATATCGCCAAAAAATAGATATACTCTATACAGTGTGAACATCATTTATTATCAGAAAACAGATGGTGTAAAGGTTAATGAAATCCTAATGGATTAACAAATATAAATGGAAAATTAGTTGTTTTACAGCAGAGAGTACAATAAATTGTACTCTATGTTTCTCAGAATTTACTCTGGCATCAAGCACTGTGCCAAGAACAAAGTAGGCGTTTAATAATGATGCTGAAGTCAAAAGAATATTTTCAGCCAATATTCAATCAGATTGTTGCAAATGATGATAAAAGTTCTTTCAACAAGAAAAAATAAAAAGCATTTGAAAATTCTGAGTGTCTTGAAAGTTTTTATCTACTTAGATTTGCCATGTTAGTGTTAAATATAGAAAATCATATTAAGACTTTCAAGAGAGATATTTTCTTATAATATACATAGTACCCTAAAGCATTTAAAAATTCTAAGAAAGCAATTTCATATATATGACATATTATACATAATACGTAAGAAATTTTCTTATAATATAAATAGCACTGTATAGCATTTAAACATGCTAAGAAAACATTTTCATGTATATTTGTTATACATAATACACAATCATATATTTAAATATCATAGGAAAGCAATTGTATGTGTGTGAGATTTGTGTGTGTACCCAATTAGAGCAGTTTTGAAAGTGACTGAAACACATTAGTAGTGCTGAAAATAACAATGGTGTGTCTTTAGCTGATCATGTTAGTCCGTTCACATGTGATTTATCTTCTATTAGTTCCCCTTCAGAAGATGGCCTCTCTAGTGTAATAAATACCATAGTGAGATAGGCATGTGACTGTTGCTTCATTCAATCCTTATTTAAAATCTGGTTAAAATGTATTAGTCAAAATTAAACTGAAAATAACCATTTTTTAAAATTTATGATTCAGGTTAGAAAATATTCTTGTCCTCCTGTGTTGCGATAACATTGTTCTTTTAGAGCTTCCAGCTGACAATTCATCTTTGCACTGGGATTTACATCTGGAAGTTTCTCTTTCATACAGGCAAATACTGTATCTTTTCTAATGCAGGACATAATTTCCTGAAAATGCCTTATGTACATTAAATTTGATTTTACATATAGTGGGGGGGGGGGTTAGAAGATTGAAGAAATCCAACTCTGAATTGTTTTCTATAACACAGACCTATTATAAAATGTGATAATACATCTTCCACCATTCAAATCAAGTTAAGTTTTTATAAATGTCCATTATATGGTCTAAGTCAGTGTCCCTGGGCTACACACTGCTCAATGTGTTGTTCATATCCACCACCTATGAAAGTTTATTTCTTTCTTTTCTATTTTTTTTAATTAGTTATAGATGACAGCAGAATAAATTTTGACACACTGTACACAAATGGAGCACATTCCTCTGGCTGTACATGATGCAGAGAGAGTCATACAAGTCCTGCAATCATACATGCATATAGGGTAATAATGTCCATCTCATTCTACCATCGTTCCCACACTCACACCCCCCTCCCCTCTCATTGCTCCCCTCTGTTCCTTCATTCTTCCCTAGTCCCCCACCCCCATTATGAACCAGCATCCACTTATCAGAGAAAACATTTGGCCATGATATTCTCTAGATCCATCCATTTACCTACAAATACCAGAGTTTTATTTTTCTTTAAAGCTGAATAATATTCCATTGTGTATATATACCACATTTTTTTATTCATTCATCTGTTGAAGGGCATTTAGATTGGTTCCATATTTTAGCTATTGTGAATTGAGCTGCCATAAACTTGATGTGGCTGCATCACTGTAGTATGCTGTTTTAAAGTTCTTTGGATGTAAACTAAGGAGTGGAATAGCTGGGTCAAAGTCTGGTTCCATTCCAAGTTTTCTGAGGAATCTCCATACCCCCTTCCAGAGTGGTTGTACCAATTTGCAATGCCACCAGCAATGTATGAGTGTACCTTTTCCCCCACATCCCCACCAATATTTATTGTTGCTTGTATTTTTCACAATTGCCATTCTGACTGATAACGTTGTTTTTATTTTATTTTTTTAGTTTTATTGATTTTATTTTTTTAATACCTGACAACAGAATGCATTACAGTTCTTATTACACATATAGAGTACAATTTTTCATATCTTTGTGTATAGAATATGTTCACACCAATTCATGCGGTTACACATGTATTTTGGTTTTTTTGCATTACAATTCTTGTTACACATATATACCACATTTTTTTATATCTGTTTATATATAAAGTATGTTGACACCCAATTCAAATCTTCATACAGATAACATTGTTTTTAGAGAATCATACCAGATGCTTTCTGAATCAGCATTTAGAATATTTAATAATATGATGAATTAGGAAATTTAATCTATACAATATTTACTGAGTAATTGGACACTAGAGAGGATTTATAAAAAGTGACATAATGACTACCCCAAACACTTTTCGAAATGGACTGGGAGAATATAAATTCAGAGACACATACCAAAGAAGACCAGGGGTACCATTAGAAATTTATAGGTAAATTCGCTGGAGCAGTTGCTGGTAAGACCACATTGTGCTGGACAATCCAACAAAGAATTCACAGAGGGGTAGAGAGCTGGAATGGGTCACTCTCATGAGGTAGGAGAAGTCTAGAAAATTCAGAGCATGGCTGGCTATGGTGTCTGCATGATGAAGAGTTGACACTAAACCTCTAAAATGTTTTATAGTTGTGAGTCCATGTGAGGCTGTGTAAGTTCTCAGAGTTTTCTGGCCTCAACTTCCTCACTTACAAATTTAGAAAACAAATTACCTTCAGGTTTGCTGAGAATTGTATGAGATTACAAATACTGAGACATGCCTACAATGCTCTAGCATGCAACAAACTCAGTGAATGGTGGCAGAAGCACTAATTCTTGTGAAAACGCCTTAACAATATATTTATAACAACCACCAAAGATCATTGCAAGAGGTGGGGGCAACTGAAAGGAGGAGAAAGATTTAAAAGGTAACTTAACAGATCTCTTGCTATTCTGAATATTACAGATTAGAAAAAGACGAACCCGTTACTAAGAAGTCATGGTGTCAAGAGCTAGGGCGTTTGAGGCTAGTAGGGAGTAATAATGAAGGAAGTAATAGGATGAATGGACTTGATGTCATGATTTAGACAAAGAGGAGCCAAATATCTCTTCAGATTTCTTAATAAAATTGCTGAAGGGTTAGGATTAAAAAAAGAATAAATTTAGTTTTAAGCAAGGTATAATCTGCATGCCATGTATCTAGAAAAAGGCAAATAACCTTAACCGTAAGAAAAACAATCATCGCAACCTATTCCATTGTGAATAATCTGCTTATCTCACTTAACCTCATTAATATGTGAGAATGCTGTCATTATCTCCCATTTATACTGAGGAAATTGACAGTGAAGTTGAGAGGGAAAGTTGAGATAGTGGCTCCTGCCTGTTAGATCCCAAAGTCCATGCACCAGCATAATCTTTTAACTGTTTCTGAAAATAAGAAATGTGGGCTGAAGGAAATGGGAAGAGATCAAAAATGGATTGTAAATGTGTTCAATGTTTAAAATTTACAATAGGTTTTTACTGGGTTACTCAAAATAGAGAATGAATAGAAGTTAATAATAAAATCTTTCTACTTCCTTTTGTGATCTATCTATAGGACAAAATTTTATTAAAATTAATGCACAATAATTTCCTGTGGAAGAAATTCCAGAATTAAAATTCATAGCTTCACTTTTTATGTTTACATGTGAATTCTTTGCTTCCTACCAGAAAGTATAATCTCCATGAGGCAAATAATCTTTTTTGGTCAAGGTGGAATTCTCCCCAGCATGATGTTGTACGTCTTTCTCGTGTTAGATTTCAATGAATATTAACAAAAAATGAGTACTTAACTTGCAAATTTGCATTAAACTTGAAAAGAATGTTTGAAAGACCAATGTAACAATCTCCCCAACTCCAGTCCTCTATAAAAGCAATGTGAACACTGATGAAAGTCACACAAATTAACTTTTGCAGAATTCAGGAAATGACCCAAAAACTTGAAAAAATTCAAGAAACACTTAACTAAGAAAAATGGCTGAATCTGTAAAAATTGTGAGCTTTGTGTTGTTTTAACTGGTCCTATTTTCATTCCTCTCTTCATTGCTTGATGGTGTCTCTGAAAACCAATAACCTTCCAATTAAGGTAGCTGTGAAAATGAGCAGTCTAAAGGGAACTTCAGGGGGCAGAAAGGTTTGGATCTTGTCAGAAAGCTCCATCCTAGAGAACTGTCATTATTTGACTGCTCTGACCCTTCATAGAAAAGCTCTACTCTCTTTCCTTAACTTGAATCTGAGTTCATTTGGTGTGAATTACTATATCCATAGTATGAAAATTTCAGTTCCCTGAGGTCTTCATTAGAGTTGGGGCCAACAAAAGACTAGACAAAGAGACATAAAGTGAAAAACTGGAGCACTAGACATCAATAGGCGATTTTGAAAAGTTCCATTATAGTTTTGTGAACCTAGAAGGCCACACATGTGCACAAAACAGAGTGCATGACCAAAACACATTAAACTGTTCCCTTCTTGATGGCCTTGCACAAATAGGAAGTGAAAGCTAATTCAGAATATAAATGGTGTGCTCAAGCATTAGAAGTATAATTCAAGCACCCAGGCAAAGAATCACAGCAAACTGGCCTAAGACATTTTAAGGAAATTTCTGTCTAAACATTGTTGGCCTCTAAGAGAGTCAAGGAGAGACTACAGTGGGCACCACATGACAAAGAATATATATATATTAGTCCAGGAAAATCACTACCCAAACAAATAGTAAAAATAACAACAAAAACAAAAACAAAACAAAACAAAAAAAAATGTTGGAGGATATCTGATTTTTAAAGTTTCCACATTGTCATATTTAGTATAATGTAAAAATTTCTGTTTTATTGAAAATTAATTATCAAACATCCAAGAAAATATGAAAGTATGATTCATACATAGTCAATAGGATTTAACTATAAGGAAGACAAAATATAACACTTCCTTGAAAAAGAGAATATGTTCAATGGACTCACCAAAACCATGTCTAAAGAACTAAAAGAAAGGAGCTGGGGTTGTGGCTCAGCAATAGAGTACTCGCCTGGCATGTGTGAGGCCCTGGGTTCCATCCTCAGCACCACATAAAAATAAATAAATAAAATAAAGGTATTGTGTCCAACTACAACTAAAAAATAAATATTAAAAAAAGCACTAAAAGAAAAAATGTAAGAAAGATGACAGCAATGGGACTAATCTTGGCCTTGGCTACTACAAATGGGAGCAAATTTTTACCACACACACAAGCACATGAGATAGAGCATTAATCTCTAGAATATATAAAGAACTCAAAAATCTTAACACCCAAAAGATAAATAACTCAATCAGTAAATGGGTCAAGGAACAGACACTTCTCAGAAGATGATATGCAGGCAGTCAACAAATACATGAAAAAATGTTCGACATCTTTAGTAATTATAGAAATGCAAATCAAAACTACTCTGTCATCTCACTCCAGTCAGAATGGCAGCTATTAAGAATACAAACAACAATAAATGTTGGTGAGGATGTGGGGAAAAAGGCACACTCATACATTGTTGGTGGGAATGTAAATTGATGCAGCCAATCTGTAAAGCAGTATGGAGATTCCTTGGAGAACTTGCAATGGAACCACCATTTGACTCAGCTATCCCACTCCTTGGTTTATACATAAAGGAGTTAAAAACAGCATACTACAGGGACATAGCAACATCAATGTTTATAGCAGCACAATTCACAACAGCTAAATTGTGGAGAGCCATTCAGTAAATGAATGGATAAAGAATAAATGGATAAAGAATCTGTGGCATATATACATAATGGAATTTTACTCAGCAATAAAAGAGGATAAAATCATGGCATTTGCAAGTAAATGGATGGAGTTAGAGAATACAATGCTAAGTGAAGTAAGCCAATCCCAAAAAAACAAAGGCTGAATTCTTTCTCTGATATGTGAATGCTGATTCATAATGGGAATGGGGGGGGGGGTCAAGGGAAGAATTTTAGATAGGGCAAAGGGGAGGAAGGGAGCATGGGGGTTAGGAAAGATGGTGGAATGCAATGGACATCACTACCCTAAGTACATATATGAATATATAAATGGTGTGACTCTACTTTGTGAACATCAGAGATGTGAAAAATTGTGCTCTATATGTGTTCTATGAATTGAAATGCATTCTGTTGTCACGCATAACAAATTAGAATACATAAATAAATTTAACATAAAAAATGACAACAAAATGAATATCAACAAAGAGGTAAAAATTATTACAGAAGACCTAAAAACTCTGCAGCTGAAACATAGAATAACTGAAACGAAGACCCACTGAAAAGACTCAGTAGTAAATTTGAATTGAAAGAAAAAAAAAGAGTCCTTGAATTTGATGGTCAGTCAATTGAAATTATTCAGTCTGAGGAATAGTAAAAAACAAGAATGAAGAGATCCTAGCCTCAGAGACCTGTTACATACCATCAGGCCTTTTAGCACACCTGTAATGGGAATTAGAAAGAAAGATACACAGAAAGGAAAAGAAAATATATTTAAAGTAATATTAACATAAAAATTTCTAAACTTGATGAAAGACATTAGTCAGCATAAGAAAGGAGCTCAACAAAGTTGAAATCATAGATACACTGTCCAAAGCCAATGCTAGATAATCTTGAAAGCTGCTACAGAAAAGTGACATTTGTCTTCCCATCAGTAACCACTGAGGCCAGAAGTTAGTAAGAGGATATACCCAAAGTTCTGAATGCAAAAAAAAAAAAAAAAAAAATACAAAAAACCCAAGAATTCCATATGTAACACAGATGCTCTTTGAAAATGAAGGAGAAATTAAGATTGTCTCAGAAAAACACTTAGAGACCTTTTTGCTAGCAGATCTGACTATAAATTTTTGAAAGGAAATTCCATTAGACATTGCTTCTTTGAAAAGAAAATTCTAAAAATGACAAATTTTAGGCTAGATATTACTGAGAAAGGGAAAAAAAACAGAAATTACTAAAATCAGCATCAGAACCAAAGGACACTAAGGAACTACTATGAAAAACTGAATTCCAACATTAGATAACTCAGATGAAAGCAAAAAGTCCTAGAAATAAATGACCCATATTTCTCACTCCCATCAAGGTAATTATCAAGAATATAAGCAACAATAAATGTAGGTGTGGATGTGAGGAAAAATGTACAGTCACACATTTTTGGTGGAACTGCAAATGGGTGCAACCACTCTGGAAAGCAGTAAGGAGATTCCTCAAAAATCTAGGATTGGAACCAAAATTTGATTCAGCTGTCCCACTCCTTGGTGCATATCCAAAGGATTTAAAATCAGTATAGTACATTGATACAGCTACATAAATATTTATAACAGCCCAATTCACAATAGCCAAGCTATGGAGCCAAACTAGGTGCCCTTTCACAGATGCATGGATAAAGAAAATGTGTATATGGAGTATTACTCAGCCTTAAAGAAGTGTTGCTTGATGGCATTTGCCTGTTATTGGATGGAAATGAAAGCTATCATACTAAGTGAAATAAGCTAATCACCAAAAGTCAAAGGTCAAATGTTTTCACTGGTATGTGGAAGCTAATCCAAAATAAGGAGCCAGGAGGTTAAAAAAAAAAAGAAAAAAAAGAATACAGATCAGTGGAGTAGGCATAAGGGAATGAAGAGAAGGGAAGGAAATGGGAAGAGAGTGAAATAAATCTGACCTAACATGGTATATTCTATATACATGTATGAATATACCACAGTGAATCTCACCATAATGCACATCCATAAGACACTAATTTAAAAAAAAAAAAAACTGTAAGTAAATAGCAGAAAGATCTGTAGGGTAGGTGAAAGGGAATAGGGGATGGGATGAAAGGGAATTAAAAGGAAGTATTGGGGACTGATTTAGAACAAACTGTATTTCATGTTTTTATAATTATATCAAAACGAATTCTATTGCCATGTATAATTCAACAGAAATAAAGTAAAAATGAAGTAGAGTTGGTAATGGCACTGTATCTTAGAGTCTGAACTGCGAGTGATTTAATATAGATACAAAAATAGTAAAATAAAATCCAGTATTTTTAAATATTTAGCCAATCTTTGGTTCTTCATTCCTTCTTCATTTCTATAAATCGTTATGGGATCATTTTCCTTTAGGTTTAAAATTCCACTTAATACTTGTTGTGATATTCTGTTGGTTATGGATGTTTCGGCATTTTGTTTTTAAAATGTGTTTTTATTTCTGAAGTTTATTTTCTCTGAATATAAAATTCTGAATCAGTAGTTTGTTTTTAATTTCACACTTTAAATATATCAGTCTTATTGTTGCTCTTTTGAAGCTAGTGTATCGTTTTGCTCTGTTTTTATTAGCTATTATTTATTTTTTTGATAAAGGAGTTTTATTAGATAAAAATGAAGAAATAGACTAGATGAATAGATGTAGCAAGTAAAGAAATTAAATTAGTAATTTTAAATTTCCTGCAGAGTATAACTCAAGCCCAGGAGTTTTACTGCTTTATTTTACCAAATATTTAAAGAGGACACAGTACTAATTATTTACAAAAATAAATAGAAGCCCTTCTCAACTCATTCTATGAAGCTTGTATTTTCCTGATACCAAAACTTGATAAAGGTATCACAAGAAAACTAAAAAAAAAATATCACTAATGAATATGTTAAAAAATTCTCAGAATTCCATAATTCAAGTTAAATCTCCCATTTGAAGGTCTTTTTACCAGCCAATATGTTGTTTTACTGTGGCAGTTAAACTAAACAAAATGTTGAAACCACTCACTTACTAGCATTGAAATGATACAATGACTTTTAAAACCTTAGGAGAGGATTTATTACTACTTTAAACTTTTATATTTAAATATAATTATGTTGAGTGGTTGAAGGTGTAGTTCAGTGGAAGAGCTATTCCCTAGAATGGGCAAGACACTATTTTTTATTTATCACAATTCTTTATGCAAGATTTAAATTTGAATAGAATAC
The DNA here is from genome assembly GCF_021218885.2 of Marmota monax. NCBI lineage: Eukaryota > Metazoa > Chordata > Mammalia > Rodentia > Sciuridae > Marmota > Marmota monax. The sequence goes on along the minus strand of NW_026691982.1, from coordinate 12,225,301 downwards.
GAACACCCTGAAATTCTTTTTCTCCAATATAAAGAAATTATCCCAATTTAAGCCTTGCTAATTCACATACATATTACTTTTTCCACGTGAAGGGAAATAACAAGCTGCTTAATTTATGGTATGTGTGAATGTCTGTGGTTTGGAAACATAAGAATTTAGTGATATTCTTTAATCACCTTGCTCATATTTGTGTCACATTCCAGTTCTTTTTGTATCTTATATAAACTCATACAGGTTCATGTCTGGTGGGCTATTTCCCTGTATAGATGCAGTTAGGGAAATTGCAGAAAATTATTAGTATCTATATTAAATCACTCGCAGTTCAGACTCTAAGATACAGTGCCATTAGGAACTCTTCTTCTGTAAATTTATTGCCAAGTTTCTATAACTGTGTCAATTTGCTACCATATAATTCGGCACAAATGCTGAATGTTATGACAGGTCATTTGATTTTTCTCTTTTGATTTCCAGGACAAACTGAAAAATGCCTCATTTCTGATATCGCATTTGTTTGGGGAGTAAGGCTGAGGGAAGATTGGAAAGAAGATAAACAATAGAAAATGCAAAAACATCATACATATCTTTAAAAACAGGAAAACTTCCTTAGCTAAAGGCAGCTGCACAGATTCAGATTGCACTTTGTATGGAGAAAGCAAGTAAGTAGGAACGTGACTCCTTTTATCTCAACAATGAATAAGCTGGGTTAACTACAAAATCAAACACAGCACCACCACCACCCTTTCCTTTCAGAGAATTGAGGTCCCAAGGATAAGTAACGAAATCATCTGAACTCCAAACTGAGCCCTCTTCTCCACCTCCAGGGGTGGGCCATGAAGTCTCCTGGGATTTGGTTGATTTGAAAGGAAGAGGAGATGTCACATGAAAGGGTAAGAAAAAAAAAAATCAGCTGAAACGTTCAAAAGTTATTGGAAGCCAGTGTGGGCTGGAGTGTCCACTTGGCATACACAAGAAGAGTTAACGCACTTGGTGTCTTCTTTTTCTGGCACTGTATCCTACACGTGCAAATTGGTCCATCTCTTTCCCCTTGCTTCTCAATGTGTGCTTTAAACTGATTGAATAAACATGATTCAAATGACATTTTCACCTGAGAGCCTTTCTGTTCTGTAACCTATGTGTTTCTTTGATACCTGGTAGTGTATCAGAGACTATTGTACATTTAGGTTTCCTCTGAGACAGAATTTTACAGAATGGAGTTTGGTTTCCATATGTTCTGTCGGTGCAGAAAATAGTATAAGTAATAAAATAGGAAGGGGCAGATGTTGGGAAGAAGAATAAGACTATCAGCGCCTCATTCTGTAAAGGCTAGGAGCCAAAGGAGAGCTTGTGAAGCTGTCTAGTAGCATCTCAACATACTTAAAATTGCAAAGAAAGCTAATGTTATTAAGTTTGGTAATATAGCAGATCTACGAGTGGCTAATTTTATTGTTGTTCTGAATAAAGAATAAATATATTCTATCCAATGAAAGCAGAAATCTTTCTGAATTAGAAGGATTAAAAGTAAGAAGAACAAGGAAAACATATAATTTAGTGAAAAGTGTTTAATATGTGTACTGGGAATGTATCTCTCTAAGTGGAGTGCTTGCTTAGTATATATGAGGCCCTGGGTTTGATTCCTAGCATTGCTATGATTAATAATAATAATAATAGTTAATGATAATAATACAATGTAACCAAACATAACCGTTATATCAATACACATAAATGGACTCTACTTCTCTGTAAAAATAAACAGATTTTGAGATTGGATCACAAGCAAACCTCAATTCTATTCTGTTTTAAAAGGCACAGTAAAGTCATATAATTCAGAACGATTAAAAATATAAAGATGTATATAAATAGATGAAAAAATAGTTATAACTGTTAGTTATAACTATAAGATATAATTGGGTCAGATGGACTCAATATAAAATAACAAATAACTAATTAACTTCTAGAAAATGACTGTAATGAAAACCTCACATGGTCATATGTATAGAAAACCTTAAAATGGAACTCAAAATTCATAGCCATTAATTTTCATATGGCTATATAAAAATAAATGAAAACAAATCAAGGAGATGACTGTAAAAGTAAAATAAAGCAGAAAAATGATTGTAAACTGAAACAAATTAATCAGTAAAAATACAAAAGTGAGCAAAAATATAAACAAAAAACTGATACCTCAGAAGAAAAAAAATTCATACAGCATTAACAAACTAACCAATACCAAAGAGAAAAAATAATCTCAAATTCACAAAAGAAGAAACGACATGGGTTTAGTTGTCGTAGAAACAGAGGAAATTAAAAAAAAATTGTTAAGATTTGGATTTGAGATGTTCTGGAGAAGCTCCCATTAATGCACATCGTCATGTGAATCGATATTTTATGGGAACACAAAGGAAAGACCAAGCACAGAACATATAAGGATTTAGAATGTGGTGACTGGAATCTCAAGTTAAAGTATGTCAAAATATGAAATTATGAATGTACTGGAAGAAAATGAGTGAATCATTTATGCCTTGGAATGAGAAGGCCTTTCTCATTATTTTAAACCTGGAAGTTACAAAATGAGAGATTGAGACTTAATCATCCTTACACTATTATAGTTGTTTATACTACTACACATAATGATATGTGGGTTAATGATGCACTGCACATATCATGGTGGTCTCATAAGATTATATCAACTTAGTGATCACAGCTGTCTGTGTGTAATCACTCTCCACCATGTTCTCATGATGATGAAATCTCTTAATGGCAAATTCTCTAGAACTTATCAGTTATTAAACACACATGACTCAATACCACTTTGACTTTTTGAATCATGTAAATATATCAACTATTCAAAAATATTAAAAATATGATTACATTAAGAATATTCTTCTGGCTCTAGATTTTTAGGTTTCCTTTCTTTGTCTCTGTCTTTTTCTCTCCATGCCCTTCTTTTCATGTTTATGAAAAGCATGATATTAAATCAATCACTTTTGTGATAAATTTAGCTTTCCCACAGTTGTTCTACAAAAACATCTTCAGTAAAATGCATGATGTGAGCTCACCATCTAACACCGCATAAGAGCAGAGGGGCCTGGGCTCACCTGGGACCAAGAGACTGTATAGTGATCCCAGCTGTGTCATCCAAAAATGGCACAATGAACGAAGCCCCGCATCTCCTCTTGGCTTGTTTTGTTGTCGGTAAGATGTGGGGTGAATCCAGTGGTCAGGATCACTGGTGTTTCTCCAGCTTGGCATGAATATGCGCAAAAAAATCAATTCTTAGATTCCAGGGCATCCGTACTTTCAAGCATGTTGTCAAATCTATCTTGCCAAGAATTGTCCCAATTTCTAGTCCTACAGCTAATTCAGAGATGAAGCAAAGAGTCTAAACTTTTCCTATACTCTGTACTTCTACTAATTTTTAGGCGTTTTTTCATTCTTCTTATTATTCTTTTTAATTTGAGCACTTTTACAGAAAAACTCAGGGCTGTTATCAAGAAAGAAGAAAACAAATGGATACAAAACATGAAGGGTAAAAAGGGTTTCCTTGTTTTATTTGTTTATGATAAAACAATAAATGTTGAGGGTCTGTTACATTCTAGAAATTCAGATCAATAACCTAAGTGACTCAAAAATGTATTTTAATTAATTTCTTGGAGTAAATATGGAATTACCATCTGTCCACTAGGCATGTTTTTTAAGTAGTGTATAATTGATTTTCCAGATTTAAATCTTACTGAGGCATTTTTAAAAGTTAAAGTTAATCCAGTCAGTTTTAGATAATTAAAATCCTCATTTGTTTTTCAAGGTATGATTTGTAAATAATAATAATAATAAGGAGACAGAGAGACAGACAAGGTATAGAGGCAGGAAAGGTGACAGAGTGGCTCTTTGTCCACGTGGCCACATTTATTTATATCATTAGGTTACATTAGGTCATTAGTGTCTAAACAACCACATTATTGTTTAGAGTATCAGTAAGGTTGCTTATTCTGCAGTTGCATTTCATAGTTACAATATACAATGTTAGGAGCTTTGTACAATTTTCAAGAAGTTTCTTTGTCTGAAGTTACTGTTAGGTGGGCAGATCCAGGAGCACTGGAGCTTAGTGAAACATTGTAGTTATCAAGCAAGCAAATTCCTTTATTACCAGGAGTTATGTGCCTAAGATTAAGGTCCAAGCTGATAAGACTCTAGCAAGGAGGGCATTACTATAGCAACTGGGCATCCTATGTCTTTGCACAGAAACTTTCCCAGGCACCAAGCATGCCACAATCATAAAGTTTATCAGAGACCCAATCTCAAACACAAAACTCGTACAATGATTGACTTTAAGTTTTAGTTAGTAATTATAATTTTATTGCCCTTATTATTACCATATAATAGTAATATTAATTTGAAAATGATCATTATAGCCTGTTGAAGCATTTTACATTTAAATTATTTACTGTATTTCATTTTAAGAAATATTTACATCAGAGTTTATTGTTAATTGTCAATGATTTCCAAATGAATGCAAAGCATTTTTTTTTCAGTTCTGTTGTTTGAACTCAGAAGCATTGTACCACTAAGCTACATTCCCAGACATTTTTATTTTATTTTATAATAATAATTATTATTTTTTGAGATGGGGTCTTGCTCAATTGCCCAGGCTGCCATCTTCCTGCTTCAGCCTCCTAATCTCTGGGATTACAGGCATGTGCCATCATGCCTGGAGGAATGAAATAACTTAGAAGGCCAGATCTGAGTATTAGACTTACAATATGTCTTTGAGTAACAGTCTCCTTGGAAGTGCATTGTCTCTAGAAGAACCATCTCCCACAAAAAGAAAAAAGAGAACAAAGGCTCACATTAAAAGAATGTGAGTCGTGTTTGTGAAGCCTATTAAATAAAAATCAAAGCTGAGGATATAGCTCAGGGTACTTGTTTAAAATGCATGAGGCCCTGGATTAAATCCTCAACACTTACAAAACAGCATAATAATAATAATAATAATAATATTAATAATAATAATATAAATAAATAGAAATTCCAGGAGGCTATCATTTTGGACAAAGCTCCTTAACTGACCAGACTAAAAATCAAAATAAAGTCACTCCTTTTAAATCTCCAAGTCATCAAATTGAAACTAAGCTATTCATCTAATATTCTGAAAAATCAGAATTAGAAGGGTAACAATCAAATTTCTGAAGAAGGCCACTTTCAATTGGTATGACAATGATGAACCTTCCTCTGTCTTAATTCTTCTTTTTTCTTTCTTTCTTTTCTTTTCTTTTTTTAGTTTAGTTGGACACAATACCTCTACTTTATTTATTCATTTTTATGTGGTGTTGAGGATTGGATCCAGCACCTTGAATGTGCTAGGAGAGCACTCTACCCCTGAGCCAAAACCCCAGCTGGTAATGCTTTTTTTTTTTTTTTGGTAACTTTTTTTAAAATTTAATTTTATTCTTTACAAAAGTGGAGCACAATTTTTTATTTCTCTAGTTGTACAAGATGTAGAGTCACATCATTCGTGGAATCATTCCCATACATAGGATAATAATGCTGTGTCATTCCACCATCTTTCCCACCCCCATACTCCTCCCCTCCCATCACCCCCTTCAATCCAAGTTCCTCCATCCTTCTCTTGCCCCTCCTCCATCATGAATCAGTGTCCACTTAGAGAAAACATTTGGCCTTTGGTTTTTTAGGATTGGCTTATTTCTCTTAGCATGATATCTTCCAGCTCCATCTATTTACCTACAAATGCCATAATTTAATTCTTCTTGAAGGCTAATATCCCATTGTGTATATATACCACAGTTTCTTTATCCATTCATTTATTGAAGGGCATCTAGGTTGGTTCCACAGTTTATCTAATGTGATTTGAGCTGCTATAAACATTGAGGTGGCTGCATCAGTGCAGTATTTCAGGTTACTTCTTTAAATATAAATTAAGGGAAGAAAATCAAGTTGCCCTAATTCTCATTTAAAGAAGTAACCTGAAATAACCTGATATTAATCATTTTTTTTCCTATTGGTTCCTCTTCCCTGCCCTGTTTTACTAGGAAAGTAATTTTGAAATGATCAATCCACATTTTGGGCAGGGGGACAGGTACTGGCGATTGAACTCAGCGGGCACTCAACCACTAAGCCACATCCCCAGCTCTATTTTGTGTTTTATTTAAAGAAGGGGTCTCACTGAGTTGCTTAGCTCCTCACTTTTGCTAGGGCTGGCTTTGACTCCGGATTCTCCTCAGATTTCAGAGCGACTGGGATTACAGGTTTACACCACCGCCTAACCTTTCTCTTTCTATGAAACAAAGTTTTTGCTCAGATCAGCAGAAAACTTATTGTGTTTATGGAATGAAATGTTCCCAGGTTCTAAAATCTAAAAATAAAACCTATTAAGATCATTAAACATTTTTTTTCCTTTGACGAGCCAATAAACTTTTTTTTTTAAATACACATAGGAGAAAATAGTATAAGACATTCTTTTCTGAAATTGTAGTTTAAAAACTAAAGAACCATAGTTTAATCTTCCAAAGAGAAAAGATGGTCAAGAATGATATTATTGGTAAGTAATTGGAAAAAGTCTACATCCCTGGCTACTGGTCATCTATCTCTTTCTGGTTGTTTATTAAAATCAGCATCGAGCTGGGCATGATGGCCCATGCCTGTGATACCATTGAGCCAGCCTCAGCCACTTAGAGAGGCACTTAGCAACTCAGCGAGATCTTATCTTTAAATAAAATACAAAAAACAGGTTGAGGATGTGACCAAGTGGTTAAGCACTCCTGAGTTCAATCCCTGGTACCAAAAAAAAAAAAAAAAAAAAAAAAAAAATCACCATCAATCAAACAATTCACTGATTATTAAAGAAACAACTAGGTATTTAATAACACTCAGCTTCTGTTTGACCACATGCTGTCTGTGTGTGATGGATGTATAAAATTCCATAAATTGTTACTATCCTTATTATTATTCAGGGGAAGATTGTACTAGTACACATGAAATAATTAGATGATCACGTATAAGTGGTATAGCATTTAACCTCTCCGACCCCAAAAGGCTATTGAACAAGGTAAATAAAAGGATTTTGACATAAAGCAGATATTGAGGCATTGCATGCCGAGGTTGTTATTGGAGTCCTAGGCCAGAGGACTGACCCTAGGGATCCCACCAAATCAGGTCTGGCCACACCTCAACAACTAAGTGGGGAAAGTAAACGTGCAACAGAGCAAAAGAATTTTAATCAATATAGCTGTATTGGGAAGGCAAAGCAAAAGCAAGCCTCTTAGTATTGTCTTTGAGGATACTGACATGACCTTAAGGTTGAAATGAAGGAAGAGTTGGAGCAGGGGGAGAAAGGTATGAGGACTGCCCAATCTTGGTCAGACTTGTCTGATTGATCATTATCTCAGATTGGATTCTGCATGGTGGTTCCAGAGAACTCCTGTTCACTCCAGGGGGCAATCTCCATTTGCTTTGCGGGACATTTATCCATCAGACCTGTGATCCTGGAAGGGGACAATTCAGTTTCTATGAAATTATTGCTTCTGGTTGGGGAAGGCTCTTATCATGGGGGTGATTTGCTGTTCCTAGAAAGTCTGGGGCAATGACTAGAGATTTTTATGTGCCACTCCAGTGGTCTGTAACAGGACATTGTAAAAGTTGGCAGCTGAGCTTGAAAATATCTTAGTCTTGGAAAGGAATGAGATAGGTTAGGAAAATTTAAGCTAATAGCCCTTGTATTACATTTCTTGAGTAATTAACATGCCTACCTGCAGAGCAGAGCAGAGCAGCAATCTTATGCAAAATAAGGTAATAGAGGAGAGATACAAAATGAAGCCAGGGATGACAAGCTCTATCCTATTTTTAGTTAGCTGTTGGACATCTGAAGGCCCAAGTGGAAGGCCAGTGCTTGTAGTAAGAGCAACTTCTAATTTTCTGTGATGAGAGTGCATTTATAGCTCCATACTGATTCCTATTCACCCAAGTAACTCCTACCCACATCATTTTAATGAATGAGTATAAAAGGAAGACTATAAACTACTATGAGGAACAAACATTAACAAAGCATTATCAAACTCTCCGAACCTAGACTTGATCTGGTACATGGTGAGAGACAAGGATAGGAGGGGCTCAATTAAATATAAATGGTTATGCTTGGGAAGAAATAGCAAGAACAATTGGTTGAAATAGGAAAGACAGGAATGATGAATAGTCTTTAGTAACAGGTAGAGACTTGGATGTGATAACCAGAAGCTGTGCTGAAATAGTACTGTCTCCTGGGACCATGAAGGAGAAAAATCTTGTACCTTTATCTAAAAGATAAGTTTAGTGTTTGGAATCAAACTGGGAATCAAACTGACAAAATACAGATTAACAAGAGAAAAGACAATGTTTGTTCGCTGATGTATACGGGAGCTCACAGAATATGTGACTCTAAGAGATGGTCATAGTGGGGATTATATACTATTTTATGCTTACAGGGCTGGGGCCTTCTGGGAAAACGAGGCAGTGCAAAGCCCCTGCCTCTTCAAACCTCAATTCTTGTGATCAAGTTAGAAAGATTTTAGACAAGTCACTTGGAGTTACAGGCATGAGTTTGTTAGAAGAGAGAAGAAAGGAGAAAGGGACCACTTTCAAGGGAGGGAGTGGTCCTCTCAGAATGAAGGGCAGTCAACTTCTTTTGCCCTCCATTTTTATTTGAGGGTCCCAGGAAAGTTTCAAGACAGTCCCTCCCAGGTCCACTTCTTTTATTCCCCATATTTTTTATTGGTACATTATAGTTGTACAAATAATAGAATTTGTTGTTATATATTGATACATGCAAACAATATAACTATGACTTGGCTAACATCACCTCCCAGGATGTCCCCTTTCCCTCTCTTCTTCTCTCACCCGATCCCTTTTCTCTACTGATGTCCCTTTGATTTTCATGAGACACCCCTCACCTTTCTTTTATTTTTAGCTTCCACATATGAGAGAAAATCTAACCACCCTTGACCTTCTGAATTTGGTTTATTTCGCTTAACATAATGCTCTCATGTTTCATCTATTTTCTTGCAAAAGACGTAATTTTCATTTTTACTGATGACTGAATAAAACTCCATTTTATATATATATATATATATATATATATATATATATATATATATATATATATATATATATATATATATATATATATAGTTTGGTTATTCTGAATGGTAATGCTCTAAACATGGGTATGTAAGTATCACTACAGTATTACTTTAATTATTCAGGATAAATACCAAACAGTGGTATAGCTGGGTTATGTAGTTGTTTCATTGTCTTTTGAGGAATTTCCATACTGATTTCCGTAGTGGTTGTACTAATTTACAATCCCACTAACAGTGCAAAAATGTTCCTTATTCTCCACATTCTTTCTAGCATTTATTATTGTTTATATGCTTGATGGCTGCCATTCTGACTGTTCTGGGATGAAATCTCAGTGTAGTTTTCCTTTGCATTTCCCTAATTGTTAATGATGGTGAACTTTTTTTTTCATGCTTCTTTGAGAAGCATCTGTTTAACTTATTTGCCCATTTATTAATTGATAATTTTTGGTGCTTCATTTTATATATATTCTTGATGTTAATCCTCTGTCAAAGACTAGCTAATAAAGATTTTTCTACCAATCTGTTGGTTCTCTCTTTACATTCTTACTTATTTCTTTTTCTATGCAGAAGCTTAGTTGATGCCATCCCATTTATTAATTTGGCATTATTTTCTGAGTTTTAGGGATCCTATTGAGAAACTTGTTGCCTGTGCCTATATGATAGAGTGTTGACCTTATGATTTCTTTTTGAAATTGCAGAGTTTCTGATGTAATTTCTAGGTCTTTGATCTATTTTGAGTTGATTTTTATGCAGGGTGAGAAATAAAGGTCTAGTTTCATTATTCTACATATGGATACCCAGTTGTCCCAGCACTATTTGCTAAAAAGGCTATTTTTCTCCAATGTATGTCTTTGGCATTTTTGTCAAGAATCAGATGTTTTTATCTGTTTGTCTTCTATTCTGTACCTTTGGTCTATGTGTCTGTTATTATTATACAGCATTATATCATGCAGATTTTGTTATAATAGCTCTGCAGTATTATTTGAAGTCAGGTATTTTGATGCCTCTAGCATTGCTCTTTTTTTTTTTTTTTTGCCTTAAAATTGTTTTGTCTGTTCTGGGTCTTTTTCTCTTCCAAATGAGTTTTAGGACTGTTTTTTTTTTTTTTTTTTCCCTAGTTCTGTGAAGAATGTCATTGGTATTTTGATAGGGATTGCATTGAATCTGCATATTGCTTTTGGTTGTATGGCCATTTTGTAAATATTAATTCTGCCTATATAAGACCTTTCCATTTTCAAAGGTCTTCTTCAATTTCTTTCTTCACTGTTCCATATTTTTCATTGTAGAGGTCTTTCACCTTCTTGGTTAGATTAATTCCTAAGTATTTTATTTTATTTCTTTTTTTTTTGTTTGAGGTTATTATGAATGGGAGTATTTCACTCATTTCTTTCTCAGCAGATTCATTGTTGGTATATAGGTAAGATACTGATTGTTGTATGTTGATTTTATAATCTGCTACTTTGCTGAATTTGTTTAATGACTCTAACAGTCTTTTGGTGGAACTTTTTAGATCTTCTAGGATCTTATCATCTATAAACAGTGATAATTTTCCTTTTTTCTTTCATATTTTTGTATCATTTATTTCCTTGTCTTGTTTAATTGCTTTGGCTATAATGTACAGTACTATATTACACAAGAATGGTGGGAATAGACTTCCTTGTCTTGTCCTAGATTTTAAAGAAAATATTTTCAGTTTTTCACCATTTACTATTGAGTTTGACATCAGATTCTTTATATATATCCTTTATGGTTTTGGGGTAGTTTCCTTCTATCTTTAGTTTCTTCAGGGCTTTTATCTTGAATAGGTGCTGAATTTTATCAGAGGCTTTCTCTGCATCTCTTGAGATTTTCTCTTCATTTTTATGTGAGTTTTGTCCTTAATTCTAATAATGTGATGGATTACAATTATTGATTAGCATATGTTAAACCATTCTTGCGTCCCAGATCCACCTTTTGACTTTGACTGAAATAGAATGCTATAAGACATTTGCGTCCTCACTGCAGTGACCACTGTAGGTCACTTTGGCTCATGCCGACCAGTTCTACTGGAACCTATTCTTACAGATTTTATGGATAGGGGGAATTATTCTTATCTCTCTGAGTTCTGGGTTCTGGTCTGTGTAAAGATCACAAAAGTCTCCCCCTTCAAGGTAGCTTTTGTTCTTCTTACAGGCCTTTCAGGGTCTGTATTTCTCCTGCAGATGACAAATAGTTTGCTGAGCAATGCGATATATCCTGCAGAATTAAGACAGACAGGGCTTAAGATAAAATTATTTTTACAAGTGAAAGCATGTGGGGCTCAACACAGTGGGCCAATTTTATATAATTATTCCCGTCATGATCCCACCACTCATGTCTGTCTATATGTTATCATTATTAAAGAGAGGTGGAGAAATCATACATGGTAAAACAAATGACTTTTAAGCGATAAATGTACCCTTAATAGAAGAGAAGAGAGATTTGATAATATTGTGACAATATCCATTTAGTTGATTTCTTATCCTGCTGTCAATCTCTCCTCCATGGTGCTAGGGGATAATCTCCCTTATTGTTTTTGACCATTGAACTAATTAGCTTTGCTTTTAGGCAGATTTAGGTGGGGGCTGTTGGGAGAACAAAACCTCATCTTGAATCTTTTGATTTTCAGATGTATTCAGCTCAAAATAATCCTTATGCCAGAGCATTCTGGATTTCTTCAGAAAGCAGATATACAGTCAACAATGACATCCTCCAATTATCAATGTTCAGGATAGGTTGGGTGTGTGGTTTTCCTGGAAGCTACCCTAGAGGGAGGATTGCAGTTGTCCAGATGTATGATTGACACAAGTTAAAAAAATGTTGAATGATATGAAGGAAAATGTACAAAAGATAGAAGATTGATTTTCCATCTGAGGAAAACAAGTCCAGGTTATACTGTAAAATAACAACCTATTAAATCTACAGTTCATCAAAGAGATATGGTATAATGTAAAGAGTAATGTGACATTCCACTCTGTTGTTTCAAATTGCTTTAAATTCATAAATCTTCATCAGTGCTTCAAAATTCTAATGGATGCAATGAAGGTTACCCAATGGCACCTCAAACAGCCCCACCAAAGAAAGAAAAGAAATGACTCAAGTGAATCCCACATCCCTCGTAGAATTTTCCTTCATAATTCACAAAGGATTGGTTCTAGGACCCCTGGGGATGCCTAAGTCTATGTTTGCCCTTGTAAAAAAATATATATATTAGTGATACCTATGCACATCTTCTTGTATACTTTGTCTTTGGGTGATTTATAATGTAAAAACCATGTAAGTATTTGTTATACTGTATTGTTTAGGAATGATAACAAAGGGAAATATGTGTTATGTGTATCTGTTCAGTATAGATTCATTTAAAAAATATTTTCAGTCTGTGGTTGATTAAATCCATAGATGTAGGACCTGTGGGTACAGAAGTGGCTAAACCCTTTGATCCTAATACTGCTTCTGCTGCTCAGCAGTACATTCTGCTCCTCATGTAGTGCCTGGCTGAACTTCCTACACTATGACCAACACTATTTTGATCTCTCATCTGGAAATTCTGATTCTCAATTATGTCTCCACATTGATCTATACAGAGGCTGGGGCTCTCTACCACACCCAACCAGTGTGTCCATAGGTGCTTCTTCCTATATGGGGGAAGATTTATTCTAGTTCCCTCCAGGTGATAAAACTGTCATCTGCCAGGAAAAAAAAGTGTTTATGTTGTTAGGTGATTTAGTCAGTCATGAGCAGGTGGGTAAGGGGAAAGACATTTTAAAGGGCAATAATTTATAGGGAGGAAATTTGACATATGCATCAAAGAGAGTCTATAGGTCATAGGACTTAGGATAATAGAGAAATTTATCAAAGCAGATTAAGAACAAAAGAAACCTTTACCAGGAAACTCTAATACCAGCCTGGGAAGGAAGGAAGCTAAGACATACACTCTCTGCTCCAGAAATATTAAGAACAAAAGAAACCTTTACCAGGAAACTTTAATACCAGCCTGGGAAGGAAGGAAGCTAAGACATACACTCTCTGCTCCAGAAATATTCAAAGTCAAATTGGTAGGAAAGCTTCATTGTTTTAACAGTTCCATCTTCAAAATCTTTGGGAAGAAGGGAGCTTTTAGAAGTGGAACAGGATGCAGTAGGACAAAAGACAAAAAATCATAGGTTTCAAATAAATTCTCACTGCCAGGAATTTCACAGATATTAACTCTTTCTGAGGGCTGGGAGTCTTCTTTACCTTGTCAAAGAGAAGTAACTTCCTGGGTCTGTGCCTTCCAGTTTCATAGTGGGAGAGATTCCAAGTTCAGTCTTTAAAAACCTTTGAGATGGGCATGGTGGTGCACACCTATAATCCCAGTGGCTCGGAAGGCTGAGGCAGGAGGATTGCAAATTCAAAGCCAGCCTCAGCAAAAGCGAGGTGCTAAGCAACTCGGGTGAGACCCTGTCTTTAAATGAAAGACAAAATAAGGCTGGGGATGTGGCTCAGTGGCCAAGTGCCCTTGAGTTCAATCCCTGGTCCTCCCACCCCCCAAAAAATGCCCTTGACTATCTAATGCCTACGTTAACCTCCCAGAGTTGACCCATTCAGTCTGTCCTGACTGTCTGTATTCTCCATCTTTCTCATAAACCCCTGCCTGCTCCTATGTGTGACTTTTTTGAAATTCTTCCTGCAGGGTCTCAGAAACTGTTGGGTTACGTATTCCTGGGGTAGTTCCAATTCTACAGGCTTCCTCCTATATATCAATGTTATTCAAAATTCTACATAGGATGTGGGAGTCACTTCTTTCTTTGGTGGGGGGTGTTTGAGGTGCCATTGGGTAAAGCTTCATTGCCTTCATTAGAATTTTGAAGCACTGAGGAAGACTTACGAATGCACATCTGATTGTCTCCTCCTTGGCACATCGTTATATTGGTGACCCTATTTTGCTAGGCTCAGACACTTTGGGGCAAGCTTCAATACTTGTGGTGGTGGTGAAGTTCCTACCTGTCTAAAGGACTGCTATTCCTTCAAGTTGTTCTTTCATTTCACATAAGGCTTTCCAGAGAAAATGTTAAGGAACCACCCAAATTTGCTGAGTCACTCTGACTCACTTCTCAAGGTGACCCACAATAAACTTTGCTCATTATAATCTCATTATATAATGCTAAATTATCTGCCCAGGAAGGCTTTACCATCTGCTGCTTTTGAACACATGATGTATTAAGAAGAATGATTTCCGACTGAGCATGCTTAGGAATGTGCCCACCTCTGCATGCGATGATGATGTGGAAAACAACTTCACCTACCCAGACAAAAAGAATGGACTAATATGTGTCTGGGTGAGCAGGTACACCCAGTGCAGTTACAGTGAGCACCTTATCCCCTAGTATACAAGGTCCTCCCCCTGTATTCTAATGGCTGAGTACTATGGGGTGTGCAGTCTCCTAGGTTTTACTATCTCCCATTGTGTTGTTTAAAGAAATATATCTTTAGTTGTCCCCACTTCCCTTTGTTCTCTTGGGGTGGGAAAGTCTCCTTGGGTTGAAGACTTGAGTGCATCTTGGCACATACCTTTGTTGTCAGGCCAACCCTTCCCCCTCACCTCCTTTTTGTCAAGGGGCTATGATTTTTCACACTCCAATATTACCTGATTGTGCACTGTGCTCTCCCCTCCAGCTGCTTTTCTTACATCCAAAATTTAGATTTAAGGCTAAATACTCTATTCTGAAAATGCACACACCAGAGTTTCTATTTCTCACAGTGAGTCTTTCTGATGTACACATGCATGAGTTTCCCCAATAAAAGCTCCTTGCTTTATTTGTTTTGGGAAACACTGCATCCCTAGTACTCTCCTTACTTGTAAAAATATTAAAGCTTCCTTCTTTCTTTTACCTCCTGGTTGTGCTCATTGGTTTTGCAGTCATCAAGGGGCAAAAACATTGTGTTTGGTTACAAAGATAGGTGAAGCCAACACTGTAGAAGGCCATGAAAGAGTTGTGTATGGGAAGATGAGACGCTAATGTACCTGGTGCCCAATGCACATCTGATTGTCTCCTCCTTGGCACATTGTCATATTGGTGACCTTATTGTCACTTTAAGAGGATGAAACTCAGGTTCAGGGAAGTCTGTCATTTTCCCAAAGTCATTCATCTATTAACTTAATGGGGCTGGGGCAATGTTTATCTTGGTCTTGAGTAATAGCTGGAATGTTGATGAGAGCATAAGTCAAGGAGAATATTTTAGGCAGAAACAAAGAAGGTGCACTATAGTACGTGTTCTATAAAATGTTCAAGGAGTCACAAACAAATGGTAAAGAAATGCAAGAACATGGCACATGCTTGAGGGAGTTGAGTTTCAGCCACGTGCAAGAAAGTTTGGAAGGGGAGATGGTAAATTTTAAGTGTCAACTTGACTGAATTAAGGAATACCCAGAGTTTGTGAGGTGTTATTTCTGGGTGTGTCTGTGAGGGTGTTTCTGGAAGAGATTGGTGCTTGCATCAATGAACTCAGTGAAGAAAAGCATCCCTCACCTGTAGCAGGTGGGTGGTATCCAATGGGCCCAAGGCCTGGATAGGAACCCCAAATTGGCTTTGGAATCACAAAGTTCTGAGTTCAACAGCCAATTTCTAGGTGGCTGACCTTGAGTGAAACAAAGTAACCTCTCTCAACATTATTTTCCTCATCATGTCAGTGAAGATTTCAGTATCCACTTTATAAACATATTTTCTGGAAATTAAATGCAATACCATGTATGAGCAATCTAATAAGTATTAGTTCTTTTCTCCTTCCTATCTGAACCCCATTCTTACATGTTGCCTCAGTTTGTACAATTTGTATCTCAAAATTATATTCACAGTAGCTTAGCCATGTATTTAAATTCCCATTGCACAAAATATGAGCAAAAGTGTAATGAGAGAAAAAAAAAGAAACTCTTAATAGAAGAACTTTCTTCCCTTCTATCTTTTGGAGTGAGTCATGGAAATATGTCTGAAAGCTTTGAGTGGGCACAGACTGTAGAGTCTGGGGACAGCCAGTGGTCACTATGTAATAGTCACTCGTAGAATAAATAAATATCATTTCAATCCTCCAATACAATTTAGTTTGATTATTTTACTATTCTAAGAGAAGGATTTACAAGTTTCCTAATAATTTGGTAAACACCTCATCAGTGGGCTGAGAGATAAAAAAAAAAAGAAAGAAAAGAAAGTAGACACTGAACAGATCCATCCAGAGCATCCATACCTTGGAAAGCTAGGGCCTTGGGAAGGCTCTCAATTCTCAGATAATATCCCACATGCTCCAGATCCTTGGCTTTTTATCTTTTGTTGCACCTTTTTTTTTGTTCTTATTTTTTGGGTGAACGTTGAGGATTACACTGTGAAAATGGCTTCAGCATGAATGTGAGGAACTTCATCACAATGATGTCAGCATAAAATATCACTAATATATATTTGCTGAAAGACATAGAAACATGTCTGTGTCTTTCAGCAAATATACTAATTTGTATACTATATATACAGTATACTTGTATAGTAACATTAGATTTTAAGGAAAATATCTTATTGTAGAGTATATATTCCTGCTGACTTAGAATATCTTGTTTAAAGCAACTGAGGTTTGGTATAGGTAGAAAAACCACCCCAAATTTCCAGGCATACAGGTGATACTATAAATATGTATTTTTCGGGAACTTTTTTTTGTTATAAATATCAACACCTTTTAGTGAATTCAAAGGGCAAAAATGACAATGGAAATGGATGAAACTTCCTCTAGAAGACTGGTGCTAGAACATACAGGCTCTGGGTGTCAGCAAAAAGGTCACCGGCTATTGCCTGGAAGTAAACCCTGGCAGCTTTCCTACCACGGTGCCTAAATACAGCTTGATTTTTTCCCTCATACTTGGCCACCTGAGAAAGACTGTGTCTATGATTTCTGTGTGGCACGCTAGCGTGACTTCATGGAAGAGTCTAGCATTCCTAACCTTCCCCTCAAATTAAAACATGTTTTGGGCTGTTATGTGAATGATCACATTGTGATTAGAGATGCAATGTTTACAGGCCCTGACCCGCTATTAGGGTTTGTATGGGAGGTGTCCTCCAAAAGCTCCCGTGTGAATGCAGGAAAGTATGGAAGTGAAATGATTGGATTAGGAGAGATGTAACCTACTCAGTCCACCCTAGTTTGAATGGGCTGGATGGTGACTGTTGGCAGGTGGGGTGTGGCTGGAAGAGGTAGGTCACTGGGGGGAGGTGGGTGCCGTGGAAGAAATATATATTTCTGTCCTTGACTATTTCATTTAATATAAAGTCCTCTATGTTCATCTTCCCTTCAGCTTGCTCTCTCTGCTTCCTGATTGCCTTCTGCATAATGTTCTGCCTCACCTTGGGCCCATGGACTAAACCTCTGAAACTGTGAGCCAAAATAAACTTCTTTCTTTCCAAGTTCTTTTGGTCAGTTATTTTGGTCTCAGTGACAAAGTCCTCACTAACACACCTACACTGGGATCTGTTTGCTTATTGGTAGAAGAACATAAGCAAAAAGTATGAATTATATGAGAAAATTAATGTACTATAGTCACCAGAGGTCCTGGTACCTGGAAATAACTGAATAAATATTAGGACATTTTAAATCTGTTCTCTTCATAGCTGCCAGTGGACTGTCTGAAGTGTAAATCCTGACCATCACCCTCATTCCTGAACCTCTTAGCAAGACCAATGATCACATAAGTGTTTTTCTTTTCTTTTGGTCTTTCTTTCTTTTTTTTTTTTTTTGGCGGTTTTGAGATAATAGGATGGTGCTAATTAAGTTCTTTTCTGCTTCAGTGACTTCCTGTGCTCCTGGCACATGTTGACAATCCTGCTTCTGCAGATGCTCAGTGGCACATGAAGGAAGATAGTAACTGTATTTCAGTTTCATTTTTGTTGTTTTATAGAATTGTTGAACATGAATGGCAGCCATGTTCATTTATTCCCATAACAACTGTATCATAACAAGTAATCCTCAATATCACTTTAGGTTTATGCTTTTATGATGACATTAAAATTCAGTTTACAGACATAACCGAGGCAGAGGCGTCTATCTGTACAGGCAATAAGTGTAAGGTAACACAAAACGCAGCTGACCATTGCATCTATTTCTGTCCCTGGGTTATGAAGCTAAACAGTACATGGAGGCAGGTTTGATGTCTGTGGCAGCTGTTTACCTTGTAAATTGTTTCACTGTCACAAACTATCCAACTTAAACATTCAGCCTCACAAATGCATCCCAGTAAAGTGTAAGTTTTGGAGCTTGGGGGAATCTGTTAACAACCTGTTATTTTATAGATGAGAAACAGAGGTCAAGAACTCAGAAAGAGAGGAGAGCTCACGGTCACAGGGAGTTTTGGAATTCTCAGGAATGCCTGGGTTACAAAACGAAGATGATCTCATGGGCAGCCTTTGGCCAAGTCAGCTCAAAGTTCATGGAATTATGTTTCTCTGGCTGAATATGGGATCCAAATATTGTTTAATAAATTCAGTGGCAAGTTTGGTGGTGCATTCCTGTAACCCTAGCTACTTTGAAGGCTGAGACAGGAGGATCACAAGTTTGATGCCAACCTCAGAAACTTAATGAAACCTTGTCTCAAAATAAAATAAAAAGGGTTGGGAGTATAGGTCTCAGCTGGTAGAGCAATCCTGGGTTTAATCCTAAGTATGAATAAATAAATAAATAATAAATGAATTCAAAGATGGATACATTTTTAAAAATCATCTTATATTTGCTTATTTATTTTTATTTATTTATTTTTAGTATTTATTTTTTAGTTTTAGGTGGACACAATATCTTTATTTTTTTATTTTTAAGTGGTGTTGAGGATCGGGATCGAAACCAGTGCCCCATACATGCCAGGCGAGTGTGGTACCGCTGGAGCCACATCACCAGCCCCATACTTATTTATTTTAAGGAAAATAAAAATCATATAAATTTATGTTATATAACATGATATTTGATATATGCATACATTGTGGAATGCTTAAGTCAGCTAGGATATGCATTGCATCACACACTCTCTTGTGATAAGGAAATTTAAAATCTATTCTCTTTAGTAATTTTTAAGTATAAAATATATTTTATTAGTGATTGTCGTCATGATGTACAATAGACTTTTGAATGTATTCCTCCTTCTAACTGAAATTTTGTATCTTTTAACCAGTATCTTCTCACATTCTTGGCTTCCCTAGTCCCTGGTAACCACCATTCCTCTCTCCACTTCTATGAGTTTGACTTTTTCAGATTTCATATATAATAAGATCATGTGATATTCGTCTTTCTGTCCTTGACTATTTCATTTAATATAAAGTCCTCTATGTTCATCCACACTCTCACAAATCATCTGCATATTTTTGAGCTATTCCTAACCTTATTCTCCAACCCAAACACTGTATATAGAAATGAAATATATAAAACATTTGATGTTGTAGATGTGCAAGAACACCTTGTATAATCATTACGTCATTCATGGATGGATTGTACATGATGGCATTTGGACACTTGCTTGGTGACCAAAAGATAAACTGGAGAATAATATAGCAACTGCCAGTAAGTGCCTTATGCCACCTCTGGGGTTTCACATGCCTGTCAGCAAGACAAAGAACCATGCCTGTGAATCATTCTCCTTCCTTTCTCCTTCCCTTCATTTTTTCTGACTCATTATCATTATATTAGCAGCTAAAATTTATTAAGTGCTTATTATATGTCAGACATTTAGAAATATTAACTTACTTAATGCTCAGCACAATTCTGCAGCTAAGCAACATATTCAAGAGAGTATACAGAACAGCTGTCATTGTGAGTCCAGAGTCACTGTCATACCAGTGATGTTATTCTGACGTTCCCAGACAAGCTTTGAGCAAGGAAAGTAGTCTTAGTAGTGTGTATGTTTGGGGAATTCAGTATTAAATTTGTATGACTAAATTATATCAATTATATCACTCTGGGGGTGTCTGAGGGAGGATCATACAGAATTGAAGGTATACCCAAGAATTTATGGTTAATATACTAATTTTAAAATCATAGTTGTTTTTAATTACTAAACAATCCAATAAAATTAATAATCTGAGTATATCATCTAGTCCTTTAAAAACATATTCTAGCTGTCATGGAATTCTCACTTTTGGAATCAAGGAGAATTTTTTTTTTCCAGAGACTACAGATGCTGATAGTAACTCATTATTCTGGAACAGAAACACTCACCTAGGACCAGAAATTCTATTTAAGTTAAATATGAGCCAAGAAAATAAGTCATTTTGGACTAATTTTTGTAAATCGTATGTGAGAATTCTATGACAGGATTGAACCCAGGTACCACTGAGCCACATCCCCATCCTGTTTTCATTCTTTATTCTGAGACACGATCTTGCTAAGTTGCTTAGGGCCTTGCTAAGTTGCTGAGGCTGGCTTTGAACTTGCAATCCTCTTGTCTCAGTCTCCTCAGCCACTAGAATTACAGATGTGCAGCACTGCACCTGGTTTAGCATATATGTTTTAAATGACTAGATTATATACTTAAATGATAGACTTTGTTAGACAGCTCAGAATTCATTTCACTTAAATGACTGATTTTTTTATAGTAGTACTTGGCTGTTTTGAAGTTCTGTTTTTCAGTATTTCTACTCTGTTATCACTTCCAGAAGAAGTTGGGGTAGATCTTCCCCTATTACCAGAGCTACTTTGTCTTCCTCCAGCTCATCAGCTACATTCCCTCTCTTGCCCATTGAGCTGCTGAGCACTGGCTTTCCCAGAACAGCTCATCTCAGCATGTCCTTGGGTCTCAGTCCAGCTTCCACATACCTCCTTGCTATCATTGTCCCTGAAATTCCTCTTCTCCTCTAACCAGTAGCACAGGCCCATTTGCGTCACATCATCTGCTCTTGGAAGGACTTATGATAGGGTAAATTGTGTCCCCCCTCAGTTCTCATACTAAAGCTCTAACTCCTGGTACTGCAGAATGCAGCCCTTCTGTAGATAGGGGCTTTAAAGAAGTGGTTCAGTTAGCATGAGGTCATTAGGATAAACTCTAATCTAATCTGACACATGTATTTATAAGAAGAGGAAGTTAGAGCACCATGTCACAGATGGAAGATTACTGTGTGAGGACAAGAAGGTGGCCATCTGGAAACCACAGAGAGAGGTCACAGGAGAAACCAGCTCTATAGACCCTTGATCTTAGACTTTCAGCCTACAGAACTTTCCATGGTTTAAGCTGTCCATTCTGTGACATTTTGTTGTGGCAATCTGAATGGACTAAGACAGGGTTTCTTGGAGCAGAGTTTGGGGGATGTTCATGTTATAGTTCTTCCATTTAATTATGACTTTATACTTTTTAGAATGCTTAAACTTTGTGTGGGCAGACAAAACAGGATATGGGTAAGGACCAGACTTGAAAACAGTCATGCAGAGCTTCAGAACTTTTCTTTCAAGGTCAAGGCCTACCATCTTGTGGTGCCTTGTCTGGTGGGTTAGTCATTCTAGGTTGCTGTCTCTTCGTGTTTCCAGTTTGATATCCTTTGCAGAACTCTGGAATCCATCAAAAAACTTAGTTTATATATAAATACCAATATGGGGCCAGATTAAAGATTGCTCCTATAGAGTTCTGCAAACCAAGTAGGCAGCTGCACTCCTGAACATTCCATGATGACTACTCATCTTGCAGAACAGGTAGTGACATCCAGTGTTGTCTCCCTAGGGCTCAGAGGACTTCTGTGTTATGTATATTGTTTTCTGTATATTAAGATGTTTTGATCTCAAAAAACCTTTCCGATGGGGAGAAACGGACCCCATGGAACTGTTCTTAGAGCAAGGGACTCAGAAGGGAACATGTCTTTGATATGAAAATTAACCAGTCAGAGCCAGATCTCTTCTGTCTGGTGTCAGCACCCCAGTGGACAATTTAACTCTGCCTTCATCATCCCAAGGCTAGGTGCTAGGCAAAGAAGGACCACCCTATGGTTTAAAACCTGTAGGAATTATTCAAACTAGCTACTCTTAAATCATTCACTTTCCCTGCCTTGCATTTACTATGAAAACCCCAATAAAGACTGGTGGCATACACTGTCCCCTCAGATCTGTCTTCTGCTTCCTGACCACCCTAGTGTCTTTCTTACGTGGCCCTGGAAGACCTGCCATGTCTCCTGCCTCTAGGACCTGTGGAGGATAATAAACTGTTTTTCTGAGCCTTTCTCATGTCTTCTTTTCTGACCACAACTAACCGTCTTATAAAAGACTATAAAACATCTGTCTCCCAGCCTGAGACCCTACATGAATCTCTGATATTCTATCTGTGTCAGGAAAGAAGTCAGGATCCTGGCCATAGATATTAATGAGTCCATGTCAACTTGCTCATGATTTGGCAGGATAACTTCTATCCAACATCTATTGTTGATTTGTAAGCAGTGCTCCCTGCTGTCATTGACATCCTCCCATATCTTTCAGGTCTTCCCCTTTCCCCTTCATTATTTTACCTAGCCTAAGGTATTAATTCCATAAATGATTTCTGCTTCAATCTTCACCCCAAAATTACAAGTATTATGAAATATACTTGTCTGGAGTTTAAGACAAGGTCAGGGTTAGACCTATAAATTTCTGAGACATCAGAGGATACTTACATTTATAACTGTATATTTAGATGAAGTGATTTATAGAGAAGGGACATATGTAGGTGATTTGATGCCTAAATCTTTTATTTACTTGGAGGCTTTCTTAAGCAGAGAATATATAATCAGGAACAAAAATTTAAGTAAAAATGAATATGTATGTTATAATGAATTTAGAATATTAAAACATTTAGAACCCACAAAACTTAAAATTCTAAAATATTATATAAAATATCATGAACATCATAAAATGAATAAAAAATGTTATTTTTGTTAATTAATCATCTGATACACCCCTGTAATAATTTGCTACATGTTTTTGACTATATAACTTTCGATACAACTACTTATGACAATAATTTTATAGTATTTTCTATAATAGAATCAAACATTTGTTTCTTATCTAACATGGTTAAGAAGTTTTTCTGAAATATTGAAAATTTGGAAATATTTCTTTTATTGATGATGTGATGCAAATTTTCAAGATTATCTCCAAATATAGGAAAATTTCCTCAAGTGATTTTTAAATATGAATGAAAATATAATAGAGCACTTCAAGCTTTGGCAGTGATTATTTTCCCCAATAATCACTGGTTTGTTTTTTTTCATTTATTTATTTATTGCTAGGATAGAAGTCAGCAGATCATGGTCCACAGACCAAATTTGCTGCCTGGTTTTTGAGTGATTCACAATCTAAGAATGGATATTACATCCTTAAATGGCTGAAAAAAATCAAAAGAAAAGAAATATTTTGTGACACACAAAAATCATATGCTATTCAAATTTCAGTTTCTCTAAGTAAAATTTTACTGGACACAGACAGCCAAGTTGCTTTATTCACATATTGTCTGTGGTTGCTTTCATATTCCAATAGTCAGATAGCTCATGAATCATATTCTGCAGAAAATGTTTGCTGACCTATGGCCTTGAGTATATCCATAAATAGGAACAATCCATTAAACTGACAATTACCAAGTCCTTGCCACAGCATCAAATCCACCCTCTACCTCACCCCAAGTCCTTGCTCATTCTAAGCATGCACTCTATCACTGAGCTATACCTCCAGCTTATTTTTTAACTTATGTTTGTATTTTTATTTAGAAAGTTTTTTTTACAGTGCCAGGGACTGAACCCAGCATTTCCTGCATGCCTGGTAAGCGATTTACCATTGAGCTGCACCCAGCCCCCTGTGTGTTTCTTAATGAGTTTCAAGTATTTTATTTATTTTTCACTCATCCTCATATATCACAAAGGTCCATTTTGTTCAAGAATTGAGGAGAAGTCAGTGGGAGAGGAAAAGAAGAATCAAGTATTTACTTCATCTTGGGCAGACTGCAGGTGTGAGCAGTATTTAAAATAGGCTTGGAGGAGTGAGTAGAAGTCACAAGAATCAAGTTCAATTATAAAACTCTATTCATTTCCTATATTTAGTCATAAATTGTTTTAAAATAATAATAATCTTTCTAGTCATTTATGAATTTTAAAATGAAAGTGTTTAGTACACCAGATATATTTATGAATTTGAATACTAAAATGATTCAGAGAAGTCATACTACTTTTCTGATCAAAGTATATTATTTATCTATGATTAAATATAAAAAATCACAAGGCATAAAACAGAATTTTAAATTACATAAGGAAATTATTAGTGACTATATAACATGTCATAGATAAATATAAATAGTGATGATGGTTAAGTCTCAGAGAAACTATTGAAGTATATTACATTTAAGGCTCTCTTTACAGAATATTTACTTGTAGATATCACACTCTAGATATTGATTCCTCTGCCACTTTCTGAAAAATATGTTAAATATTGTAATAAATTTCAAATGCTACTTTCTATTTCAGCTTCATATAATTATTATTAAATAGACAAAAAAGATCACAAGCAAGAGAGAATACTGAACTTTTGAACACATGTATGTTAATGAGCAGTAATAAGAATTATTTATTTTAGAGAATTCTTGCCCAAGAATATAGAACTTTAAATCAATAAAATCCTTTACTATTTGCTTCAAGAAATTTCTGGTACAATTTCCAAAAACCAATTTATCAGAATAAACAATTTGATCATCTGAACAAATAACTTTCTTGCTAGCACAAAATGTGCCCACCTGTGCAAAAAATCATAGTTTAATTATCAAAATCTACTGGAAGAACTTCTGGATTTACCAAGAGTGACCATTTCATCACTTCCTTTCCCCAGTTCCAATCAGTTCCCCATGATTATGGACTGTTATATCACCCCCAAATCAATACATTAAAATCCTAATCCCAATAGGATGGGATTAGCTATTGGGCCTTTTGGAGGTAATTAAATTGTGAGTGTGGGGCCCCATGATGAGATGAGTATTCTTATGAAAGAGACATGAGAGAGTTTGCTTCCTCTATTTGCCATGTGAAGATACTGAAAGAAGATGGCCATCTGCCATCTTCTTTCAGTAGAAGAAAGGGAATTGTCACCAGAACTTTACCATACTAAAATCCTGATCTCAGCCTTCTCACCTCCAGAATAAAGAGAAATAAATGTTTATTGTTTAAGCTACCCAGTCTAGGGTAATTTATTATAGCAACACAAGCTGACCTAAATACGACCCAGAATTATTTTTACCTTAATGTACTTGCATCCAGTTGTTAACCCTTTATACATTTTTTTCTATGAGCTTTTACCCATTCTCTAAGAAATCACTATATAATTTCTTTGGCCATAAATTTAATAAACATAGTATTGATTAATCAATAGATTATAGGAGGTTCTTTTTAGGGAGTCAGAAACCAATAATCTGATGACAAATCAAATGTAGAATAATATCCTTAAGATCAAAAGGTGAATTTCTTTAAATGTTAAAAAATTAATAAAATATTAGAAAATCAACCTCAGATCCTGCCACAGTTACATAGTTCTCTCTCTTAGATTTCAATGAATAATTCAGGAAGTATTTTTAATAACCTTAAGTACTCTTCATATCCCAATCAATAGTCACCACCTTGAAGATTTAGCTGAGAGATACTCTTTCCTCCTTTTCTTATTAACTTGATAGCAACTGATTTACTGTGAAAATAGCCTTTCCCAACTAAAAGCTCTGCTTATGGGCCTTTCCTTGAAATCCTTGAGGTCTACTCACTTCTTAAATAGATTATACCTAATTTGCGTATTGAATTAGTATCCTGGTGTCTAAAATCAAGCTCAAATTGAAGATCTCATTCAAGTTCTGAACTCCTCATGGACATAAAATTCTGATGAAAAATTGGTGGGATAAATCCATCAAGTTCAGATTCATCCATCCAAACCACTAATATCCAAGTTTCCATAATACCCTCTAGTACCACAAGATAAAAATGCCAAATCCAGAGGTCAAAAGACTAAAAGCAAAGGATTTCCAGTGTTTCTGCTCTCATTGAGACTAGTCTTCCCTAATTGACTCCTTTTTTCAAGAAATTAAACTGAAGTATTTTGCAATTTAAAATTAGTTCTTCAGTACCCATCCCCAATCTCTCCCCTCTTGCCTACCTTATAACATTTTCTAGATTTTCTTGTATGAATAGTGATGCTTTTTCTTGTATAGTGTGATGCTTACATTTCATAAGAGTCATGTGAGACTATTAGCTTACCACAGTCTTTCTGTTGATTCAGTAGCAAAGCACCCAGTTTACCTTGTCAAGCCTAATAGAAAAGTTAACTAAGTTAGTGCAGTCTTCTGGCCACATATCTTCTAGCTTTGAGGTTTTCCTTATAGTTAATGGTCCTTGCTATGTTTTGAGTGTGCCCACTTCAAAATTCAAATGTTGCTGATGTGGTAGTGAAGCCTTAAGGAATGGTGAGATATGATGGCTGTTCACTAATGGGATAAACATCCTTTGGGAAGACGCTTCATTTAGTGTTAGCTTATTCTCTGTTTCCCTTCCACCTTCCACCGTATAGGATGTAGCAAGAAAATCTTCACCAGATGCTGGCTGGATCTTGGACTTCCCAGCCTCCAAAACTATGAGAATGTATTTCCAATCTTAATACATTATCCAGTTTGAAGCACAAAGTGAACTAAGATATCCCTTATGCAATCAACATTTTGTTAAAGACAATACACAACATTTTTTCAGCAAGTGGGTCAGTTTCTTATGAAACTGTTGCTTTCTCCCTCATGCTCTTACTCATTTCTGTTGTAGTCCTGCTACTCTTATTCTGTTACTAGGAGCAAGACAAACTCATACTATTTAGCTTTGCCCAGAACTATCTAGATTCCCCCAAAGAGGCATTAGACCTCTCTTTTCAAAAAATCTACAGCACATTTTACTAGTTGATGAGTTATATCCAAATACTTAAACAAAAATATCAGGCTGGAAATAGAAAAGAATTTACACCAGAGATAACAAAAAATGATATGGCAAATGATGTAAGTAATTTTTCTCATCAAAGTTTATGATTAGCTAGATATGAGGGTAAATATGCACAATAGTATCAGGTATGATTTTGCAGTGGTCTAGCAATTTGGGTATTTTTGGAAACATACATTCTTGATCTCATTAAGAGCCGCAATAAAGAAAGTCAAACATTAAGAAGCACTTGTGTGCTCTGGAGTTGTAAGAAGATGATGATCTTAAATATAGAATCGTAGACAGAAAAGGATGGCATAAAGGCTAAAGTTCATGCTGTGAGTGATTCCGGCACTGGATGGTGGTCCCAGGAGGATCCTAGCTGCATGATATCTCAGATGTCAAGTGTTTGGAAAAGTTCAAAAAGGCAACTGACTGAACACCAGTAACTGACTCCAGAATCATAAAAGAAATACGGAGAAAAATCTTGTTAAAATAACAGGAGAATAAATTCAGACACTTTTAATGATGAGTAATAGTGGTACCAAAAAATCTCAAGTAAAACGTAACAATTTTATGTGTGAAATTAATGACCACCAAAAGACAAAAGGCACATTTCTCAATATTTAATCAAGAAGTTTAGTGAATATCTACTAAAATTCTAGGTGTTTTCTGTCACTATTGTAACACAGAAAAACCTACAAAAGTTAAACATACGTAATAATATAAGCTTCAGAGATCCTATGAACACTTGCAAATTATAAATATCTGCTCAAATAGATTTTTAAATATATTCTTATTGTTAACTTATTTGGGGGACTGAATTGAAGATTTCCATTGCTGAAGACTGACAGTTCTGATAGTAACAGAATTATTTTTTGATATTATATTCCCAATCTATAGAATTCAAATCCCATTTTTCAAGTGGAAGTAATATACATCTTATTGGGACTGTCCCTGATGATATTTACAAATACTTAATACTTATTCCAAAACTTGACTTCCCATATCAGTTTCAATATTCCAGAAAGACAGAATAAAATGTGATTCAGAAATAAAAAGGAAGAAAGTGCCCAGAAATCTTAACAGTTTTACAGCCTAAGATATTGCTATGAATTTATCTATCTATCTATCTATCTATCTATTTGTTTATTCATTCATTCATTTTAAAGCTAAACGAAAGCCCCTGGGACATATTTAAGAGTTCATCACCTGTCTCTTGAGCAGCATTCCCAGGTAGTTCTGAGAGTCTGACCATGGTAGTCAGTGTGCCACCATGCCATTGTCTTAGGTGCCCCCCTTTTAATGTGTTTAATGTGAGTGGGTGACATCATTCATTGGTCTGGTATATTTGAAAATCTGGGGCCTGGCTTCCTGATATGGATTTTTAAAATTAGAGCTACATGGCTATACATAGCACTTGGGTTCATCTTGATAAACTCATTCATGTATGGAAATTCAGTTCATGATCCCCTCTTTCACCTCCCTCTTTTCCTTCCCATCCTCTTTCCCCTCTTCCTTTTGCTTCCTCTACTAGGCTTCCTTTGCTCATGTATTAATTTGTATTGTATTGCTTCTTTATGTAATCTTATCCTTCCTGCCCCTTTTTCTTCATTTTACTCTAGCTTCTGCATATGAGAGAAAACATTCTACCTTTGAGTTCCAGAGTTTTGCTAATTTCACTACTGTAATGTTCTTTATTTCCAACCATTTTCCAGCAAATGCATCAATTTTATTTTTTATAATGGCTGAGTAGAACTCCATTGTTTGTTTGTGTGTGTGTGTTTGTGTGTGTGTGTATGTGTATCTCACAATTTCCTAATCAATTCATCTATTGATGAGCATTGGGTTGATTCCAGAATTTAGGTATTATGAATCATGCTGCTATAAACATTGATGTGGCTACATCACTGTAGTATGGCAATTTTAGATCTTTGGGGAAAATATCCAAGAGTGGTATAACTGGATCCATTCCTAGTTTTTTGAGGAATCTCCAAACTGAAGTCAATTTCCATGCATGTATGAATTTCCAGAGAGGTTGTACTAGTCTGCAGCCCCACCAACAAGGTACGAGTGTTCCTTTCTCCCTGCAACCTTGCCAGCATTTATTGTTGTTTGTATTCTTGATCATTGCCATTCTGAGTGGAGTGAGATAAAATCTTAATGTAGCTTTCATTTGCATTTTACTGATTGCTACAGATGTTGAACATTTTTATATATTTATAGATTTTTTGTGTTTCTTCTATTGAGACATTTCTGTTTAGTTATTTTTCCCATTTATTGATTGGCTTATTTTGTGTGTGTGTATGCACATGCACACAGTAAGTTTTTTGAGTTATTTATATATTCTGGATATTAATCCCCTATCAAATGAGTAGTTAGCCAAGACTTTCTCCCATTCTGTAGGCTCTCTCTTCTTGCTCTTGTTTCCCTAGCTGTACAGAAGATTTTTAGTTTAATGGCATCCCACTTATTGATTGTTGATTTCATTTCTTGTGTTTTGGGGTGTCTTGTTAAGGAAGTCTGTACCAGCACCTATAGGATGATGTGTTGAGCCTAGGTTATCTTCTAGCATTTGCAAGGTTTCTGGTCTAATTCTTAAATCTTTGATCCTTTTGATTTGAGTTTTGTGCAGGGTGAAAAATAGGAGTTTAATTTCATTTTTCTACATATACCTGTCCAGTTTTCCTAGCACAATTTGTTTAAAAAATTGAATTTTCTCCAAGATATATCATTGGCATCTTTTTCAAATATCAGACAGTTCTGTTTGTAGGTTTGTCTCTGTGTCTTCAATTCTATTGTATTGGTCTTCATGTCTATTTTAGTGCCAATACCATGCTGGTTTTGTTACTACAGCTCTATAGTATGATTTCAAGTCAGGTATTGTGATGCTTCCTGTTCCATATTTATTGCTTAGCATTGCTTTGTCTATTCTGGATATCTTATTCACCCAAATGAATTTCACAATTGTTCTTTCTGATTCTGTGAAAAATGTCATTGGTATTTTGATGGGTATTTGATTGAATCTTTTTATTACTTTAGTCAGTATGGCTATTTGACAATATTAATTCTGTCTATCCAAGAACATGGAATGTCTTTCCATCTTCTAATGTCTTCCTTGATTTCTTTCTTCAGTGTTCTACAATTTTCATTGTAGAGCTCTTTTACCACCTTGGTTAGATTAATTCCCAAGTGTTTTTTGAGGTTATTATGAATGGAATGGATTCTTCCTTGACCAAATGACTGTTGGAGTATAGAAAAGATATTGATTTATGGGTTTGATCTTATATCCTACTGCATTGCTAAGTTTGTTTATAACCTCTAGAAGTCTTCTTGTGGAGTTTTTTGTTTCTTGGGTTTCTTTTTTTTTTTTTTTTGGATGTTCTAGATCCATGCATCATTGGCAAACAAAGATAGTTTGACTTCTTTTAGTATTTGTACCCTTTGATTTCCTTTTCCTACCTGATTGCTCTGGCTCATGTTTCAAGGAATATATTGAGTAAGAGTGGTAAGAATAGACAGCCTTGTCTTGTTCCTGAATTTAGTGGAGATGGTATTATTTTTTTTTTCCATTTACTATGATGTTGGCTTTGGGTTTGTCATAAATGGCCTTTATAATGTTGAGGTTAGTTCCTTTGTCCCCTATCTTCTCCAGTGTTTTTTTAACATGAATGGGTCTTTACTTTTTTCAAAGGCTTTTACTGCATCTGTCGAGATGATAATGTGATTTTTTAAAAAAATCTGTTTTAGTGATGATTCACATTTATTTATTTGCATATTTTGTACCAATCTTGCATCCCTGGAATGAAACCCACTTGATCATCATCCAAAGTACATGTATGATTTTATATCCTGCTACTTTGCTGAATTCATTTACTAGTTTTAGAAGTTTTCAGGTGGAGCTTTTGGGGTCTTCTAGGTAAAAAATCATATCGTCAGCAAAGAATGCTAATTTAAGTTCTTCTTTTCTTATACATATCTGTTTAATTTCTTTTGTCTCTCTGATTGCTCTGGCCAGGGTTTCAAGAACTATGATAAATAGAAGTGGTAAAACAGGACATTCCTGTCTTGTTCCAGTTTTTAGAGGGAATGCCTTTAATTTTTCTCCACTTAGAATGATGTTGGCCTGAGGCTCAGCGTAGATAGCCTTTACAATGTTGAGATAAGTTCCTTTAACACCTGATTGTACTTTTCAAGGACCCACATGGTTTGCTGCCTCAAAGTTCAGGCAGCATTTTTGATCCCAGATTTCTCTACACCAAAACATGGTGCTGCACCACCTGATATGTGACTTCCTCTACTTCCTCTCTCTTTGAAAGTAATGGGTTGGCTCTGGTGGCCAACGGTGGCTGTGGACTTCTTCTTTACATACAAACTTCTGAGTCTTCAAGCTGCTCTGCGTGTCCAATTCTAAACCCCGGTGAAATCCCTCTTTCACCCACCCCACTGAGAAGCTGTATAACCTCTACCTTGGTCTCCCACCACAGAGCAGCCTGGAAAGCAGCCTCCTCTACTCTGCCATCTTCCTGGTCCCCTGGCCATGGCTTTAAAGACAAGATCATCCATTTCTTTGAGGTTCATGGACTCCTCCTTTATGCTTGATGCCAGTTTGCTAAAGATATTATCTAAAACGTCACTTTTAATTTAAAAATATTATTTAGAATGACTCATCTGTGGCAAATGAACACGAACAAATTCTGCGAGGAATTCATCACAGTGTGAGCAACCTTTCCTCATAATCTCCTAAAAACTTTTGTATGACTTTAAACCTTAAAATTCCGAGTTCTGAAGGAGACATGGGAAAAGCCCTAGGATCCCAATGGAGTGAGCCTGGCAGCAAAATTTCAAGGCCCTGATCCTCAAATTAAAGTCCTTCCATAAAAGAGACATAAATGACCTTTGGATTCCTAGAAAGATGCCCTAATAAGAAGCTTCGAATGATTATTTTTAGGACTCTCCTACAAACATATATTCTTTCAGAGAAGAAAAATTCCAATCCTATGAAGATGAGTCTTGGACCCATAGAACAAGATGCCCAGAACCAGAGTAAATTCTCACGTTTCAAAAATCTGAATGCTATTGTTGCTATTCTTTACTTTCTAGATATTTTTCCCCTCCTGTTGTTGTTGTGTGTATTAGCTTTATTGAGATAAAATGCATACTGTATACTTCATTGATTTCAAGAGCATACAATACAATATTTTCTTTTTTTTTTAAGAGAGAGAGAGAGAGAGAGAGAGAATTTTTAATATTTATTTTTTAGTTTTCGGCAGACACAACATCTTTGTTTTTTGTATGTGGTTCTGAGGATCGAACCCGGGCCGCATGCATGCCAGGTGAGCATGCTACCTCTTGAGCCACATCCCCAGCCCTAATACAATGTTTTTTAATTCTGTTTTCTGTATTCACAGACATTCCATTTTCCTCACAATCAGTTTTAGAACATTTTTTATCACTCCCAAAAGAAACCCTGTACCCTGTATACATTTGCAGTCATTCTACTTTCCCCCCACTAGTATCATCAACCTTCAATAAACAATTATTGACTTTATGTCTCTATGTATCTTTTTATGGAAATTTTATACAAATGGAATCATACAACATATGAAGTTACATGATCTTTTTCACTAAGCATAGTCATAAGGTTCATCCATGTTGTAGCATGCCTTAGTATTTTATTCCTTCTTATAGGTAAATATTATTTTATCTTATGGATATATAGTTCATTTGTGCATTCATTTGTAGACATTTGAGTTGTTTCTAATTTGGGGCTGTTATAAAATGGTGTACAGTGATAATCTATGTACAAGTTTTTGTGTAGATACAGGTTTTCATTTCTCAAGTTTATACCTCAGAGAAGAATTGCTGAATCATAATAGTAACTCTGTGTTTAATGCTTTGGTAATTGTCCACGATTTTGCATTCTTAGTAGCAGTGTATATGATCCCAAATTTCTTCACTATCCTGCCATCACTTGTTTATATCTGCTTTTTTTCATTAAAACCAGGCCCGCAGATGTTAAGTGATATATCATTGTATTGTTGATTCAGGTTTAATTGATGAATAATAATGTTGAGTATCTTGTCTCATGCTTATTGGACATTTATTTATTTTCTTTGAGGAAATGCCTATTCCAATCATTCTCCCATATTTTAATTGGGTTATTAATTTTTTTTCAGTGTTGAATTGTGAGAGTTCTTTGCATAGTCTACGTAAATGTGTATTAGCAGATTTGCAAGTATTTTCCTATTCTTTCATTTCTTTTCCCTTCTCCAAGCTAAACTTTGAAGAACAAAAGTTTTTGAATGTGCTGGTCAACTTTTTATTGCTATGACCCAAATACTTCACATAAATAACTTAAAGGAGAAAATATTTATTTTGATTTATGGTTTAAGTCTCTGGTTGGCCAACTTTATTACGCTGGACCTGAGGCAAAGCAGAACATCAAGGTGAAATTGCCCCATATCCTACAGTTTCTACAATCTCCCAATAATACTTTAAAAAATGAATCCCTCCAGTGGCCTAATGATTCAATCACCTCCTTAAATCCCTCCAGTGGTACTGATTCAATTACTTCCTGAAATCCCCACTACTGAACATTGTTGTATTGGGGACAAAGCCTTCAACACATGAGCCTTTGGGGGACACTCTACATCCAAATCATAAAAATAAGTTTCTTTAGTTTTCATTCTCTCATTGATACTTTTGGTATGTTTTAGAAGCCTTGGCCTAATCCAAAGCCTCCAAAATTTTACTCTTCTATTTTCTTCTAAGCAATTTATAATTTAAGATCTTACATGTAGTTTTGTGGCTCATTTTTATATAAAATTGTGTATGGTAAGAAATTATGTGGAAATGTCCTAGGCTACCATAATTTGTTGAAAAGACTGTCTCTTCTTCATTGAACTGCCTTGCCAGAAATCAGCCAATCAAGCATGAGGGGGCTTGTTGACGCAATCTCAACTCTATTTCATTGTCTAGATATTTATTCTATGCCAGGACCAGTGTTTCTTGAGTGCTATAACTTTGTTGTCAGTTTTGACCCCTCAAAATTTTGTTCCTTTTCAAGATTGTTTTGATTATTATATGCCCCTTACATATCCATATAAATTTAGGATCAGCTGGTCAGTTTCTACAAATTGGCCAGCTGGGCTTTTGATGGTGATTGTGTTAAAACTGAAGATGA
Organism: Marmota monax; assembly: GCF_021218885.2. NCBI lineage: Eukaryota > Metazoa > Chordata > Mammalia > Rodentia > Sciuridae > Marmota > Marmota monax. Next base: position 12,191,048 of record NW_026691982.1, on the reverse strand, counting down.
ATTTGGGAAGTATTACCATGTAACAATAATAAGCTGCTTGATGGAACATGGAAACTTTCCATTTATTTAGGTTAAAATTAAATTCCATTTAATTTTGTTCAATAATGTATTTTGACTTTGAACTTATTTTATTGAATTTATTCTTAAGTATGTTATTCTTTTTTACAAACTTTAATTTTTTAGTTATGCATGTATTCTTAAGTATTTTATTCTTCTGAAGATATAAATGGAATTATTTTCTTAAGTTCACTTTTGGATTACTCATGATGTATAGGAATAAAAGTGATTTTTATATATTGAACTTTGTAGTCTATGTTTATATTTCCAATTACTGTTGCAGCAAATTACTATATATTAAGATGCTTAAAATAACACATATTTACTCTTTTACATGTAAGGATGCCAGAAGTATAAAGGAGGAATTGCATTCCTTCTTGAAACTGAAGTGTAAGATGTTCCCTTGCACTTCCCAGCATTTAGAGGTGACCTCTATTTGCTCACTCATGGTCCCTCTCTCCAACTTCTACACCCTTAGCATAAGATCTTCCCTTCTCTAGGATTTTGCTTCCATCTATGCTAATCAGCTTTCTGATTTGTCCCTGTGACAAATACCTGAGATAAATCAACTTACTAAAGGAAAATGTTTGTTTGGGTTCATGGTTGCAGAGATTTTAGTCCATAGTCACCTGTGCCTATTGCTTTGAGCCTGTGGTGGCACAGGGCATTCATGGCAGGAGTGCCTGGTGGAGGACAGCTGCTTATTTTATGGCAACTGGGAATCAAAGAGAGACAGAGGAGGGGCCAGGCTCCCAATATTTGCCCCCAGTGTTTCTTTTTCTTTTCTTTTTTTTTTTTTTGACTCCTAAGGATTCCACCATTTCCCAATAATGACTTGAGCTTGGGACTAAGCCTCCAACGTATAAGCCTATTGGGGATATTTCAGATTCAAATTATAGCACATCCTCATATTTCCATATGACTGTGATACTACTGGGTCCCTCATATAAGGTCCCTTTTAATTACATTGTCTATATCAGATAGTTCAAGATAATAGTCCATCTCAAGATCCCTAACTTAATCATATTCATGAAGATTTTTTTTCCACATGAAGCAATATAGCCACAGATTCTAAAAACATATCTTGAAGTAGGGGCCGAGGGGCTGGGGAGAATTAAGTTTAATATACCTTTTGGACTTATGGAAAGTATTTACTTATAACAGTGACGAATTTCCTTAGGATTTGCTACATTTAATATGCAAAAATTGTTTTACCTCCTGTGGGAAGCCATCCATGAAATACATGAAGATTGCCCAATGCACATGACCTTTCCCTCTGCTCTGCTAGGAAGTTTCCTCATAGTAGCTCTGGAGATGGGTGCAACTGCTAGGAACTCAACAGCCCACCTTTCACTTTTTTGGAGAAGAGCATTCTACGGAAGTCCTTTGATGTTTTCCAATATAAATAAAGCCAGCACGGGCTCCATATTGTCTAGAAGCTCAATCTGTCTGATCAGCTTGCCTATCCTAATCCCACTTTTGAAACTAGTTTCTGTATTTTTTTTTGTCGTTTCATTTCTCTTAGCTTTTATTTCTCAGCCATCCCATTCCATTGAGGGGAATCCCATTCCCACCACCCATGTGGGAGGTGGGCAGGAACATCCTACTACTGGAAACCTTTCATTTTTTAACTTAATTGCCTTGCCTTAAACCTCCAGTACAACGTATGATAGACATGATGAGGGTGGACATCCCTGTATTGCTCCTGTTTCTAAGAAGAAAGTTTTTGACTTTCCCCCATTGTGTATTAATGTTAGCTGGGTATGTTTTGTAGATTGCTTTTTAGATGTTTATTTTCACATTGAGAAATTTCCCATCTATTCTTGTTCACTGAGTTAGTTTTTCCCTATCATTAAGAGGTGTTGGACTTTGGGAAAGACTTTTTCTGCATCTATTCAAATGGTCCTATGGTCTTTGGTTGTTGTTGTTGTTCTAGTGATTTGATGTATTATATTATTTTTTTCCAGATGTTAAACTAATTTTGCATTCTTGGAACAAATTCTTGTTGAAATAAAATATAATTCTTTTTATATGTTACTAGATTTGATCCCTACATTTTGAGGATTTTTGCAGAAAAGACATTTTTTTGTACTTTAATTTTATTGTAATTTTTTCTGCTTTTAATGTATCAAGAAAATGCTAGCTTATAAAATTAATTGGCTAGTTCCACCTCTCTGATCCACAGATCCACTCTGGAGCCCAGGCCCAGGCCTAGGGCCGCCTCTGCTGTTGCCTACTGAAGCCCAGGCCCAGGCCCCAGTCCAGTTCCACCTGTATAGACCACCAGACTCACTCTGGAGCACAGGCCCTGGCCAAGGACTGCCTCCACAGACCTGTGGACCTACACCAGAAGTGAGGCCCAGGCCTAGGACTGCCCCGCCAACACATGCAGAATTCCAGGCTCAGGTTCGGCCCAGGTCTGCCCCGCCAACCAGCAGACCCACCCCAGAGCTCAGGCCTTGGCCCAAGACCACCCCCACCAAATTACAGACCCATGCAGGGGCCCAGGCCCAAGTCAGGCCCAGCACCATCCCGCAGGCCCACCTGGGAGCCCAGGACTAGCCCATTTCCATCTTGGGACATTGCAGCCATCACCATAGGCTTCCCCACATAGTAGCCTCTCCCTTGTGACAACATAAAGAGCCTAGAAGCAGCTGCATCTTGGAATAGGCAGCCCAAAACTATTGTACGGCCCACCCTTTCAGCTCCATCTCTGAAAGTGGTTGCATCCATCTCAGGGCTATATTGAGCTACCTCTGTTATTGCCTCCATGAACTTTAGTTGCAGTAGCATCCATTGTGGGATACAGAAAGGGACTGGAAGCCCAACACCAAGGTGAGGTACAGATAATCTTCATGGAAACTACAAGATTATAGGGTATAAACTGTAAATCTTCATATCCTCACTGCAAGAAAAGAAGACACATAGACAATATGAAAAAACAAGGGAAGAAAGTGCCCCAAACAAACCAGGATACTACAATAAAAGAATCTATGGATAGCACAGTTGATAAAATGTCAGAAAAGGAATTCAGAATATACATAATTAAAATGATCTGTGAATTAAAGAATGACCTAAGTGAGCAAATACAGGCAAAAATTGATCACTTCAAAAGAGAGATAAGGGAGCACATACAGGTAGCAAAAGATTACATCAATAAAGAGAGATTATGAATAAAAAAAATCAGAAATCCATGAAATGAAGGAAACAATAAACCAAATAAAAAACTAATTGGAAAGCATCACCAACAGACTAGACAACTTGGAAGACAGAAGGTCAGATAATGACAAAGCATACAATCTTGAAAATAAAGTTGACCACACAGTGAAGATGGTAAGAAACCATGAACAGAACATCCAAGAATTATGGGATAGCATCAAATGACCAAATCTAAGGTTTATTGGGTTAGAGAAAAGCACAGAGATTCAAACCAAAGGAATACACAAACTCTTCAATGAAATAATATCAGAAAATTCCCCAAATATGAAGAATGAATTGGAAAATAAAATACAAGAAGCTTATAAAATACCAAGTGTACAAAATTACAACAGATCTACACCATGGTACATTATAATGAAAATGCTTAGCATGCAGAATAAGGCCTCAAGAGAGAGGAATCAGATCACATATATGGGGAGACCAATTCATATCTCAGCTAATTTTTCAACCCAGACACTCAAAGCCAGGAGATCCTGGAACAACATATACTAAGCTCTGAAAGAAAATGGATGCCAAACAAGAATCTTATATCTAGTAAAATTAAGCTTAAGATTTGATGACAAAATAAAAACCTTTCATGATAAACCAAAGTTATAAGAATTTATAGTGAGAAAGCCTGTACTACAGAGAATCCTCAAAAAAATATTTTAAGATGAGGAAATGAAAAGCAAAAATGAAAATCAGCAAAGGGAGGAACTACATTAAAGAAAAGGCCAATCAAATGAGAAACCAAATCAAGTAAAAATCCAAAAATAAACCAAATGCCCAGGAATACAAATCATATTTTACTATGTGAATGGCCTAAACTCATCAATTAAAAGATATAGACTGACAGATTGGATTTGAAAAAAAATCAATGATATGTCGCCATCAAGAAATTCATCTCACAGGAGATGATATCCAGAGACTGAAGGTGAAAGGGTGGGAAAAAAATGGACCACATAAACAAACAGGGGTTTCCATTCTCATATCAGATAAAGTGGACTTAAAAGCGAGTGAAAAGTAATAAATAAGGACATTTCAAATCTAGTGAAAATGAATAAAGAAGGACATTTTATAATGCTTAAGGAATTCATTCATCAACAAAACATAACAAACATAAATATCTAACAATGGGGCATCTATGTATGTCAAACAAACCCTTCTCAAATACAAGAACCAAATATACCACAACACAATAATACTGAGTGACTTCAATACTGAGTGTCACCATTAGATAGATTTTCCAAACAAAAACTAAACAAAGAAAGTATAAAACTCAATAATATAATCAATAATTTGGATTTAACAGACATATATAGAATATTACATCCATCAACAAATAAGTATACTTTCTTCTTAGTAGCACATGGATCTTTCTACAAAATAGACCATATATTATGCTGCAAAGCAAGTCTTAGCAAATACAAAAACATAGATATTACCCTGCATTATTTCTGACCATAATGGAATAAAATTAGAAATCAATGATAAAATTAAAAAGAGAAGCTACTTCAACACCTGGAGACTAAACAATATGCTATTGAATTATGAATGGATAACAGAAGACATCAGGGAAGAAATAAAAAAAATTCTAAGAGGTAAATGAGAACTCTGATACAACTTATCAAAATCTCTGGAACACCATGAAGGCAGTGCTAAGAGAAAAGTTCATTGCATTGAATTCATTCATTAAAAGAAGAAAAAGTCAACAAATAAATGACCTCACATTACATCTCAAAGCCCTAGAAAAAAAGGAAAAAAACAACACCAAAAGTAGTAGAAGACAGGGAATAATTAAAATCAAGGCAGAAATCAATGAAATAGAAACAAAAGAAACAGTTCAAAAATTGACAAAACAAAAAGCTGGTTCTTTGAAAAAAATTTATTAATTCTTTGTCAATTTCATGACAAATACTTAAGCCGCCCTAACAAAAGGAAGGGGGAGAAAACTCAAATTACTAAAATTAATAATGAAAAAGGAAATATCACAACAGCCACTATTGAAATACAGAATACAATTAGAAACTACTTTGAAAATTTATACTCCAGTAAAACAGAAAACCTTGGAGACACTGACAAATTTCCAGAGGCATATGATCAACCCAAACTAAGGCAAGAGGACATACACAATTTAAACAGATCAATTACAAGCAAGGAAATAGAAGATGCCATCAAAAGCCTACCAACTAAGAAAAGCCCGGGACCAGACAGATTCACAGCTGAGTTCTACAAGACCTACAAGAAGAATTAACACCAATACTCCTCAAATTATTCCATGAAATAGAAAAGGAAGAAACCCTTACAAACTCATTCTATTAATCTAGTATCATCCTGATACCAAAACCAGGTAGAGACACATCAAAGAAGGAAGATTTCAGATCATTATCCCTGATGAACATTGATGCAAAAAATCTCAATAAAATTCAGGCAAATTGTGTACAAAAACATATTTAAAAAATTAGTGCACCATGATCAAGTGGAGTTCATTCTAGGCAGGCAAGTTGCTTCAACATATGGAAATCAATAAATATAACTCATCATGTCAATAGATTAAAGATAAGAATCAAATGATTATACCAACTGATGTAGAGAAAGGATTTGAAAAAACAGAGCAATTTTAATGTTCAAACCACTAGAAAAACTGGAGATGGTAGAAACATACCTCAACTTTGTAAAAGCTATCTATGTTAAGCCCAGGCCAACATCATTCTAAATGGAGAAAAAATTGAAAGCATTCCCTCTAAAAAGTGGAACAAGACATAGATGTCTTCTCTCACCACTCTTATTAAACACAGTCCTTGAAACTCTCACCAGAGCAATTTGACAAACAAAAGAAATTAAAGGACTATGAATAGGAAAAGAAGAACTCAAACTATTTTTATTTGCTGATTACATGATTCTATATTTAGTGGATTCAAAAAACTCAACCAGAAAACTTCTAGAATTAATAAATGAATAGCAGGATATAAAATCAACAGCCATAAATCAAAAGCATTTCTATACATTTCTGAATGATGAGCCCTCAGAAAGAGACATTAGGAAAACTACCCCTTTGCAATAGGCTCAAAAACAAAACAAAAACAAAAAAACAAAATAAAACTTGGGCATCAATCTACCAAAAGAGGTGGAATACCTCTACAATGAAAACTACAGAACACTAAAGAAAGAAATTGAAGATCTTAGAAGGTGAAAACATCTCCCATGTTCTTGGATAGAAAGAATCAATGTTGTCAAAATGACCATACTACCAAAAGCATTATACAGATTTAATGCAATTTCAATTAAAATCCCAACAACATTCTTCATAGAAATAGAAGAAGCAATCATGAAATTCACTTGGAAAAATAAGAGACCAAGAATAGTCAAAGCAATCCTTAGCAAAAAGAGTGAAGCACGAGGCATCACAATATCAGACCTTAAACTATACTACAGAGTTATAGTAACAAAAATGACATGGTATTGGCACCAAAATAGACACGTTAGACCAACGGTGCAGAATAGAGGAAAAAGCAAGAAACCCACATAAATACAGTTATCTAATACTAGACAAAGGTACCAAAAACACACATTGGAGAAAAGATAGCCTCTTTAACAAATGTGCTGGAAAAACTGGAAATCCATATGCAGCAAAATGAAATTAAACCCCTATTTCTCACCATGCACAAACTCAACTCAAAGTGGATCAAGGACCTAGAAATTAGATCAAAGACCCTGCACCTAATAGAAGAAGAAAAAATAGGCCCAAATCTTCAACATGTTGGATTAGGTCTTGACTTCCTTAACCAGAATCCTAAAGCACAAGAAATAAAATCAAGAATCAATGAATGGGATAGATTTAAATTAAAAAGCTTCTTCTCAGCAAAGGAAATGATCAATAACCTGAAGACAGTGCCCAGAGTGGGAGAATATATTTACTACATGCACATCAGATAGAGCATTATTCTCCGGGATATATAAATAACCCAAGGGAAGTTCTTGTCTTCATTGATATAACTCCCAGAGACCTTTGGTAAGAGTGGAAACTAATAAAATTTTCTTAGAAAGAATTCATAGGCCCCACAGTTGCAGACAGCCATCAGTGCTTAGGTAGCACCACTACATATAATCCCCAACTAAGAGGAGCAGGGGAGTGGACACTAGATTATCCAAAGCCACCAACCACCAGCCACAGGAACTCAGACAAAGACAGGTCAACTGATATCCTACCCAATCATGGGGATGGTACCTGCAATAGCCATAGTGGAGGCTTCTCTATAGTAGACTGCTCCTAGAGAGCTTGTGTGCAAAGCCCCCACAGTTTCATACAGCCATCAAACACAGTGATGCTATATAGAAGCCCCAGTGGAGGGGAGGTGGTGCTCAGTATCCCACAGCAGTTAGTGACAGCCCTGAGCCCTACACCCTGTGCCTCCACACTGAACAGAAACAGTGAGCTGATGCAACATCCTCCAAGCATATACACTTGAGCCTCTGGGCAGATTAACAAGCACCAGTTGGCAAGAAAATTATAGCAACCAGGGAAGTAGCTCCTGTGCCCTAGTTCCTCCAGGAGGGCCCATATCTATGTGTCTCAGAGTTTCCAGTTACCTCAGTTATCATTTAGATGCATGGATCCACAAAAGGAAATTCCTGAGCATAACCCCAAAAGGCCAGCAGAAAACCTCATGAATACACAGTTGTAGTACACACCATAAAGGGTTTCACAGAGCAGAATCCCACAGGCACCAGATACCACGTAGTGTGCCCAGATACAAGCTCACTGACCTATGACTTGTGCATTTCAGAAGGAAAAGCAGTCTTATATCATCCCATGGGCACCGAATGCCACTTCAGATTATGATACCTCTATCTTAAACTTTCACATCCCACACACTCTGGAATATACACAGAGGAACTCATACAGGATCTGACAACACTGGATTCATGGAGATTTTCTTCAGGAGGGCACACAAGACCACACAGCCCGACAGAGAAAAACTTGGCTGCTAAGTCACAGACAATTAGGGATCATCTTCTGTGAGCCAACAGAAAGCTACTCAAGTACCTGAACATGTCAAAGACGGGAAGGGGCCTCCTAGAATTGTATCATAGGTGAACTGGTATAATCACTACTTGCCCACTCAGGGAAACTGAAAGGTAATGCTAAGGAAGGGAGAGCACCTTCTAAAGCTTCCAAAATCTGTTGATATTCAAATTAGGAAAATTCAATAAGAAATTACCCCACCTTGACAATGGATTATCATAAACAGCTCTTAAGTTGATTTTGACCTTATGGGTACTACTTTATGTATTGAATTGATAGATGTTCCCCTGTTATTTGATGTTGCAGCCCTCAAACCATTTGAGTGTATTTCTTCTGATGTTTTAAAACATCAGCAGGGACCATTCTTCATGCCCCCCCACCCCCTATCAGGTTTGTGTTTGCTTCTTTTAGTCTCTTTTTCCCTCTTGCATTACCTGCTGCTGCCTCAGATCTCCCCATTTTCCCCCTCTCTTCATCTTAGAATTCTATTATTGTTTTCTATCTTTTCTTTACTCTTTCTTTTTTGCTCTTTGTACATTTTTCTCTCTTCCCCTTTCAGAAACCCATATTAGTGGAATAGTAATATTTCTAACTTAATAACTAATTTCTTAATCTATTCAACAACATTACTACAATTTTATACCGTATTAAAGGAACTATGAAGGACATTTTCAATAAGTACTTTTAAATAGTTTTAGCAGTACATGGCTTTGCTCTGATGTGATTGAAGTTAACAGGGTTTAGCATCTTTTCTCAAAGTGGTGCTGCTACTGGGCATAACGGAGACACACACTGAGTAAGAGTTTTGATACTTGGGTATTTCTCCATCCTGGGGAACTTAAGGGAAAGAAGCTCACTAAATAGTGCCTTGCATAAAAGCAGAGGAGATAATCATCCCAGTAGATGTTCAGACATATAAACAATATGAAAAAGCAAGAGAACAAACCACCCCAGACAGCCCATTACACATCAGTAATTGGTCTTATGACACCATTCTTGAGGAATCATCAGAAAAAAAATCAGAAAGTTCAAAGTTCATGATCTAAAAGATGATCTAAGAGAGAAAATATAGGAAGTGAAAGATCATTTAAATAAAGAGATATTCTGAAAAGAAACAAAACAGACATCTTGGAAATGAAAAACTCAATAAGTAAAATTAAAATTCAATTGAAAGCATCATAAATAAATAAGACCACATAGATGACAGATTAGAACTCAAAGTATATGCTCTTGAAAACAGAATTAATAATAAAGAAAAGATATTAAGAGACCAGGACCAGAATATTCAAGAAATATGGGATAACATTAAGATATCTAATATAAACAATGTTGGTGTAGAAGAAGGCCCTGAAATACTAACTAAAGGAATGTACAACTTTCTAAATAAAATAATATCCCCAAAATGTCCAACTCTTAGAAATGAGATGGAAATTCAAACACAAGTAGCATTTAGAATCCCAAATGGGCAAGATCAAAAAGTTCTTATTCAAGGAACTTTATTAAAATTAAAATATTAAATATGTAGAATAAGGACAGAAAAATGTCAGGTCACATTTGAATGTAAGCAAATCAGAATTCACATTGATTTCTCAGCCAAGACTCAAATAGCCAGGAGAGTTAGAATAATATATATCAAGCCTTACAAAATAACTAGTGCCAACCAAGATTATTATATCCAGCAAAAGTATCCCTTAGAATTGAAGATGAAATATAATTCTTCCAAGATAAAGTGAAACCAAAAGAAACATAGTCAGTGAAATACCTCACACAGAAGACATGGAAAATAAATATCAGTGACAGTATACAGATGATTAACACTAGAAGAATAGTCAATTAAAGAAGAAGCAAAACTGAATTAAGTAATAGAAATAAATCAAAATGATTTATTTTGGAAAAAATGTTTCTCTACAATAACACTGAATATAAATGATCTAAACTCTCCAAAGACATAGATTGGTAGAATTGATTAAATCAATACCCAAACTTAGCAATCAACACCCATTTTTAGCAGTCAAGTAAATGCAAATCAAAACTACACTGTATATACGTGACTGCATGACCAATGTGATTCTGCAACCTGAACACTCAGAAAAATGAGAAATTATACCCCATTTGATTCAAATGTTTGATATGTCAAGATCATTGTACTGTCATGTGTAACTGATTAAAACAAAACAAAAAAACACTACACTGTAATTTCATCTTTCTCCAAGGGACACATTGCAGGCAAAGACATTCACAAGTTGAAGTTAAAAGGATAGAAAAAGATACAATACAAATTGAGACCATAAAAAATCAGGAGTAGCTGTCTTAACATTTGACAAAGTAGACTTTAAAGCTAAAGTTAATCAGCATAGACAAAGTCCCTTCATGCTGGTTAAGGAAATCATCCAACAGCAAGATACAATGATTATAAATATTTATAGCCCAAACATTAGTGCATTTATGTACATAAAACAAACCCTACTCAATATAAAGACTCAAATAGACCCCAATATAATAATACTGTGGGATTTCAACACCCCTCTCTCACCATTACATAGGTCATCCAGACATAAACTACTAAGTAAAGACTCTTGAGAACTAAAAAATACTATTGATAAAATGGTCCCAACAGATAACTATTGAATAGTTCATCCATCAACAACCAAATTCATTTTCTTCTCAGTGGCATATAGGACCTTCTCTAAACTACAGACAAATAAAGTCTTGGCCAATACAAAAAAAAATAGAGATAATTTCCTTGCTTCCTATCAGATCACAATGGAATAAAATTAGAAATCAATAGCAAAATTTAAAACAGAAACACTGTAACATCTTGAAAATAAATAACACTTATTTGTGTGTGTGTGTGGTGTCGGGGATTGAACCCAGGGTTCTGTGCATGTAAGGTAAACACTCTATCAACTGAGCTATATCCCCAGCCCTTAAATAATACTATTTTAAAATGTGGAATGAATCATAGAAGAAATAAGAAAGAAATAAAAAAATAGAAACAAATGAGAACAAAGATGTAATATATCAAAATCTATGGGACAGTATGAAGGCAGTTGTAAGAGGAAAGTTTAACATTCAGTGCCTACATTAAAAAAAAATAGAAAAGTCCTAGTTAAATACTCTATATAGTATTATAGCTCAAGGTCCTAGAAAGGGAGGAAGAAACTAGTTGCAAAATCAATAGAAGACAGAAAATAATTAAGATCAGAGCAGACATAGATCAAAAAATCTATAATAAAATATTGGCAGGCTGCATTGAAAACCACAAGAAGATAGTGTGCTGTGATCAAGTGGGCTTCATCCCAGGGATCTATGGTTGATTCAACTATGCAAATCAATCAATGAACACCACATATATAGAATTAAGGACAAAAATCATATTATTATCTCAATAGGTACAGAAAAAATTTTGACAACATCCTGTAACCATTCATTTTAAAAGTCATGGAGAAACTAGAAAAAGAATGAACTTACCATTATGAAAGCTATATATAAAAAACCCAAGGACAGCATCTTATTGAATAGAGAAAAATTGAAAGCATTTCCTCGAAAATCAGGAAAAACCACTTCTCTTCTATTCAACAGAGTTCTTGAAACTCCAGACAGAGCAATCAAGTAAGAAAAGGAAATTAAATTGATGAAAATAGGAAAGGAAGGAGTCAAATTATTTGTTTGCTGATGCCATGATTCTATATTTAAAAGACATACAAAAACTCACCAAAAGACTTCTAGAGTCAATAAATTCAGCAAAGTTGCTGGATATGAGATCAACATATATAAATCAATCACTTTACTCTCAAAATGAATCTGCTGAGAAAGAAGTAAGGAAAACTATCTCTTTCACAATAACCTCAAATATAAAACAAAAATACTTGGGAATTAATCTAACTATGGAAGTTAAAGACCTCCACAATAAAAACAATAGAATACAGAAAAATTTGTAAAGACCTTAGAAGATGGAAGACATCCCATGTTCTTGGATAAGGAGAAGTAATATTGTCAAAATGGCCATACTAATGGTCGTGCACTGGAGTCATATCTGTAATCTTAGTGGTTCTGGAGGCTGAGGCAGGAGGATTGTGAGTTCAAAGCCAGCCTCAGAAACTTAGTGAAGCCCTAAGGAACTCAGTGAACCCTGTCTCTAAATAAAATATAAAAAGGGTTGGGGATGTGGCTTAGTGGTCAAAGTGCCCGAGTTCAATCCCTGGTACTCAAAAAAAAAAAAAAAGCCACACTACTAAAGAGTTATTTATACAGATTTAATAACCATTGAAAAACCAATGACATTCTTCTCAGAACTAGAGAAAACAGTCCTAAAATTCGTTTGGGAAAATAAAAAACTCACATAGCCGGTGGAAGCATCACAACACCTGATCTCAAATTATACTAAAGAACTTATTAATAAAAAGAGTATGGCACTGACATCAAAACAGACACGATGATAAATGGAACAGAACAGAAGACCCAGAGACAAACTCACATAGATGCAGTCATTTGACACTTGACAAAAGTGCCAAAAATATATGTTGGAGAAAAGATACCCTATTTAACAGACAGTGGCAGGAAAGCTGCATATCCATATTTAGAAAAATGAAAGTAGATTCCTATCATTCACCTGCACAAAAGTCAACTCAAAGTGGTTCAAAGGCCTAGGAATTAGGCCAGAAACTTTGAAGCTGCTAAAAAAAAACACAGGTTCAACATTCCAGCATATTGATGTGGGCACAGACTTTCTTGAAACCACCCCTAAAGCTCAAGAAATAAACCATGAATCAATAAATGTGACAGCATCAAATTAAAACAAAACAAAACAAAAAAACTTCTGTTCAGCAAACTAAACAATTAAGAGCATGAAGAAAGAGTCTACAGATTGGGGAAAATCTTTGCCCACTACTCATCTGACCTAATTAATATCCAGAATATATAAAAAGCTTAACATAAAAAGATAATCCGAATAATAAATGGGCAAAAGAACCAAACAGATGTTTCTCAAAAGAAGAAGTGTATTAGCAAGTGTATTTTAAAGTGTTCAACATCCTTAGTAATCAAGGAAATGCAAATCAAAATTCAACCCAGCTATCCCAGTCCTTGGTATTTATCCAGAGGAACTAAAATCATCATATGATTGTGATAGAGGCACACTGTTGTTTATAGTACTGCAATTCACAAAAGCCAAGGTATTCAATCAGCCCAGGGAACCTATCAATTGACGGATGAATAAAGAAAAAGAAAATGTGGTATATATACACAATAGTGTTTTACTTTGCCATAAAGAAGAATGAAATTATGGCATTTGCTTGCAAATGGTTGGAAATGGTGAACATCATGCTAAGTGAAATAGACCAGACTCAGAAAGAACCAAGGAGGGGGGTTATTACTGTGACTTTATGTAGTTTAGAAGCTTTTAGAATTAGTTTGTGGGAAGAATTTGGAAAAGTTCAGAGATGCAAACTAGAGAACACCTGAAATGTTGTAGTTAAAGTTTAATGGTGATTCTGGTGAGAGCAAAATACAGAATTCTGGAAGAAATTCAGACAGTAAAGATTATTTTCATGAAGTTTCACATGGAAATAAGTACTCTTGGGAATTTGGAGGCTTCTCCTGTTACATTTTGGCATAAAACAAGTTTATATTTTCTCTGTGCTTTCAGACTTTGAAAGAGGCTGATTTTAAAGGTGATGTACCACTTTATTTGAAAAAAGGAAATTTCAAGGCAACACAGTATTCCATCCTTGGACTGGACATTGTGCCTGATTTTTGCCATATTTACAGTAAGAATTGACTAAGCAGAGGAATTTGGAAAACTTTCAGTTTGGCCAGAAAATAAGTTTATGTAAGTGTATTTAAATTTCTAGTCTTCAGGGGTTCACTTTCTAAAGAGATTATTGTCATGAAAAGGAAACCAAGTCTTTTTCAATGGGACAATAGGAAAGATGCCTTGAGGCCATTCAAGAATTGGCAAAGCCTTGTCTATCACAGGCTGAAATGTGTAAAAGTGAAATTCTTTTTAAAGACTTTACTTTGAGAGGACAACTCAGGGCACCCTACTGACATAGGGCAACCAGGGGCATTGTTTCCCCAGTATACATTTTCCCATGTTCAACCATGGAGATGCTCAGAGGCCACTACAGCTGTGAGTTCCAGTACAGTTCGTGCCAGTGACAGACCTTGGTGTCATCTTATGATGCTAATTTTGAGAAATGCAGAATTCAAGAGTTGTGGGGTTATGGAGGCTTTCACCAAGATCTCAAGGGAAAGTTTTGGATGCCAGACAATGGATGGCAGGGTCCGAGACCTGCTAGCAGTTTCTGACGTGTGATGTGTGAAGCTATAGGAATACAACAGAAGCTGCAATGGAGATCCCAGGAAGGAAGAGATGCAAGGAACATGGAATGCCTGCTGAGGAGAGCTGCAGGAAGCAAGCAGAGCAAGCCCCAGAAACTGGCCATGTGGGCTGAAACCAGCAAAGCTATAGAAGAGGTGTCCAAATCCTTTGGAGTTCATTCTATGGTAGTCCATGACCCTGATGCTAGACAGGGAGCTTTAGTATTTTAGCTTTTCCCTGCTAGTTTTTGGTATTACTTTGATCTGATCCTCCTTCCTAGAATGGTAATGCTTACCCTGTATGATTTTATTTGGGAAGTATGTGACTTTTTTGTTATTGTTTACAAGGGCTCATAGCTAAGAGTCTGCCATGAGTTTCAGAGGAGACTTTGGACTTGGACTTGTGGCCATGCTGGACAGTTAAGACTTTGGGAACTCTTGGAGATGGATTCAATGCTTTTTACACTGTTAAACGGACATGAGCTTTTGGAGACCAGGAGCAGAGTTCTATGGTTTAGCTCTTAAATGTCTCTCAAAGTCCCCTGTGTTAAAGCTTGCTTCTCAGACTGCCACTGCTGGGAAGTGGTGAAACCTTGTGTGGTAGAGTCTAAAGAAAGGAAGTTAGATCATTGCGGGTGTGCCCTCAAAGGGGATATCGGGACCCTGCCTGCTTCCTGTGTGGGCTCTCTCTCGTCCAGTGAGGACGTCCATGGAACAGGGTAGAGGAGAGTTTGGCTGTGGAGTCACTAATCAAGACCTCTGGAAACCAAGCAGGAAGCAGGTCTGATTTCATTGCACAGTTACCATGTAGATATACTCAGGCAGTAGCTAAGCAGATTACAGGCAGCCACCAAATGCAATGTCTGCTAACTGTCCTTGCAGAGACCAATCAGGAGTGGGCCGTGCAGCAAGCACAGGGACTGCAACACATGGCCTCATGCCCAGGGCTGTGCCTACGGGGTAAGCAGTTTGCCACTCTGACACCTTAACCTATGCCATGTATGCAGTACTCCATGCACCTGTCCCCACACCTTCCTGTCACTGGTTTACTTCCCAGCTGCCATGAAGTGAATAGGCCTCCTCTGCCACCTGCTCCTACCTTGATGTGCTGTGCTGCAACAGGCCCACGGCAACAGGGCTGTGGACTGAAACCTCTGAAACCATGAGCAAAAAAAAATCCTTTCCTCCTTATAAGTTGTTTACCTAGAGTATTTGTCAGAGACAGAAAGCTAACATATAGCGTTTTTGTTTTAGGTAGTTTTGTTGTTTTTATATTTTCTCCAAAATATATAGTTTTATATATTAATTGCTTTTAACTTTTTCCAAAGCATTTAATGCACTAGACAATCTTCTGGTTTTTCTATTACTATTATATAGATGTGTTTGTGCACACATACAAACACACACATATATTTGTGTGTGTGTGTGTGTATATATATATATATATATATATATATATATTTTTTTTTTTTTTTTTTTTTTTTGCAGTACTGGATATTGAACCCAGGGCATCTAAGCACTTAGCTACATCCTCAGCCCTTTTTATTTTTATTTTTTGAGACAGGGTCTCACTAAGTTGCCAAGACTGGCCTCAAACTTGTGATCCTCTTGCCTTAGACCCCTGAGTTTCTGGGATTACAGTCCTGCACCTCCATTCCTGGCGCCTAATATTATTTTTCTAAGATTTAACCATAGAACTGGGCATTCATTTTGACTGTTTTAGGATATTTCTTTCTGTGAACATACTAGTACGTGGACATTTGTATTATTTCCAGATATCTGCTATTACAAACAGTCCTGATTTAGATCTTTTTGTGTATATCCCCAAGTGAACATTCAAATATATTCTATTTAACACATACTCTGTTGTGAAATTACCTAGTAGTGAAAATCGTAGGTTATTATAAAACTAAAACCCTGTTAAATTGATGAAAAGGCAAGCTAGCAAGAGTGAAAAAATATTTTTAATTCTGGCAAAGGACTATTTAGAATATATGAAAATATCTCAAACTAAAAAAATAAAATAAAATAAAGAAAGATCAAATTGGCAATGGGTATTTTCCTGAAGAAGCACACAAAAAGATGTTCAATAATCATTAAGGAAAACCAAAAGTAAAACCAGAATAAGATGTTCCTATATGTGTTAGATGGCAAAAATTAAAAAAAAAAAAAACAATTGTGACAACATCAAATGTTGATGAGAATGAGAAACACCAAATAATTTATACATTGCTGACAGAAATTTAAAATGGCATAGTCATTATGAAAAGCAATTTGACAGTTTCTTATGCAACTAAATATGCATTGGTCATAAATGTGCATAAATCTATCTAGTTATTGTTTTCTAGAAAATTCATCCTAGATAAATGAAAATTTGTATGCATGAAGGAATTTGCAAAAGTGTTCATGGCAGCTTTATCCACAATAGCCTAATATTGGGAAAAGTTGAACTGTTCTGTAACACATGAATGGTTAAACACACTGTGATAAATCCATAACATGGAATTCTACTCAACAATGAAAAGGAATGACCAATGATACACACAATTCTTTCTATGGGTCTCAGCAAACTTATGCTGAGTGGAAAAACCTAGAAAATCCAGCTTAACTATTAGTAATCTTCAAAATTAAAAGTCCTAGAAAGGTAAAAATTAAAATTCAGGACTCTAAAGTTTTGCTTCCAGAAGGATAACATTATAGGAGTAAAGGAAAACAAGAATTATACCAGAAATTAGAAAGACTAAAACCAGCTCAAAGCCTCACAGTGTTAAATGATCTTCCCTTAATACAACTGCCTTCCAGTTGTGATCAAGGCAGTCATTCAAGAAGAGAAGGCTCCCTTGGGTGTTGACATTTCTTCAAACATAATGCCAAGCATTAAATAAATAAATAAACAAAACACAAGATGCTTAAAAATATAAGATCAAGAGAAAAATAAAACCAGAGGCAGAAAATAGATAATAGAAACAGAGACAGAGTTGATCCAGAAACTGGAGATAACAGATTCAAACTTTAAAATAACAGTGAATGTGTTCAAGAAGATATATGCCAAGATGAAAAATATCATAAGGAAAAGGAAATTGACTCATAAAAATAACCAAATGAATATTCCAGAACTGAAATAGAACAACAAAAAGCAACTGGTTTCCCCCATACTTTCCTGTTTTTATGTCCTTTTACCATGTGACTTTACAGTGGCCTCCCTATCAGTCCAGGCTTGCCAGTGTGACTTGCTTTGCTGAAGGAATGCTAACAGATATGACAAAAGCCCTTGCACATATCTGCCTCCTCTCCTGCTCCTCTGTGACTGTCCTGATCATGCTGAGCTTTAGCAGTTCTTTGTTTTGCAGCTTTGCTTGTTTGTAAATAGGAGATAATGTAGAAAACCTACCATTGGCTCTAATTGGGAAGAAATGTGCATATCAGCTTTGCTTTTGTGCTTTCTATTTTTTTCTCGATTACAAGTAGAGCAACTCTCACTATTTTTGGTTTCCTATAACATGTGCAGTTTACATAAGCCGGGACCTGCAAAGCACACTAAAGAACTTGGTTGTGGCAGCGTGGCAAATCTTGGACTATAAGGATGAACGAAGCCTTGAGACAGTGTACCACCGTCAGAATTTGTTATTCACTGTCCTTCCTCAAATTGAGTGTCACGGCAGTGGATAGCATTAGACACAATCATTTCAATAATCTCAATTTTCTTAAAATACAAATGTACCTCTTGGCGTCATGTTTGAATCTGAACATTTCCTCTCTTGATATTTTAAATTTTATGCAGTAAAAAAATTTCCCCTGAGTTTCCTTATGCTAAGAATCTCTTTTTTATTTCAGCAACTACAAAACTCCCAAGAGTTGTAACCTGCCCCTCCTATTACAATAGATTTGGACTGAAGAATTTCATCCATTCAGACCAAAAGGGAGTTAAAAGGTCTGTATGGCATGTTGAAAAAATGTTATAACGCTGAATGCTGTACGTGACCTACTGTAGCATGTTCAGGATTGATTCTTAACGTTCTAGGTAAAGAACAAAGGAGAGATTGTTTTGACTTTTCTCATAGCATATTGACTTTCTCCTAGGGCTAAGAGAAGCTGTTCAGTTGAGTAAATTTACAAAAGATTTAGAAAAAGATGAAATGTTTGCAAAGAAAATGTTTCTGAATTAGATTGATTGATTTTGATAGGACATATACTGCTATCTTTAAAGGACTTACAATTATATTGAGAATAAACTTATAAAGTTTCTAAAGTTTGATCATTTTTTTGGTCCAAAAAAAAAATTCTCTTGACTCTGCTTTGAAAAGTGACAGACTTAAGACAGAATTAATTGTGAGTGCAAGTCACATGTGATTGGACTCACCCACCTAAGGGCCAACAGAGGCCTATAAAGTGTAGTTCTGGCAACAAAACTGTAAGCTCCCTCAAATTTGGTCCCTGTCCTTGTGACACACTAGTTATCAATATCTTTTGCTCTCTTTTTCTTATCTTCTTACTGAAGTCCCTTTTTTGAAGCAAAATGCTATGAATTTTATGTGGTTGTCCCCCAGGGTCCTTGAGCTGCAGCCTTGGTCTTCAGTATGGTGGTGTTAGGAGGTAGAACCATTAAGAAGTGGAGGTTAGTGGGAACTGGTTAGGTCATTGGGATTCTGCCAACAGAAGGGATTCATATTGTTCTTATGGGACCCTGGTTTGTTCCCACAAGAATGTGTTATAAAAAGAGCAAGACGGTACCAGAGCCAAGAACATGGTAGGCCCCATTTTCTGGGTTCTCTAGAATTGAGAGCTAAATGAACCTCTTTCTTTAACTATTAGCCAGCTTCAGGAATTTTCTTATAACAAGAGAAATGGACTGCTACCCCAAGGAAAGCACTACCTTTTTCTTCTTTGTCCTATAACAGAAATGGGCATGGAATAAAGGGCATTCTGGAGATGGTTCCCAGGGAGGCCCCTTCTGTTCACCTGTACATGAAGCTTACATAAGACATGGTGAAAATATCACCAGCTCTAACCATTCCAGAGTTTTTTATAGTCCTGAGTGGGGTGGAGGGAATGTTGCGCATTAGGTAGGAAATTATAAACTACCGTGGATCCTGGGATTTTTTCCTCCTCTGAATGGTCAGTGGAAGTCTTCTCCTCTCCTATGGCCTGTAATAATATTCCATTACATTTCCAGGATAGGTGACCTTCTCCTGGTCATCTTCTGTGTATGTATTACAGTCCTTTGAGAATTCTTGGCCATCTCATGGTATCCTTCACCAAAACCAGCAGTCAGGGGCATGGGGACCCCAGAGAGACCCTGATCCACAGCACTCTGATCTCCCATGCACTTGCCTCAGATAGATGTCTCTATGCCACACACTGGTCTCCCTCGTGGCTATGGCTCGGCATTATTCGCCTTCCTTGGGCCACACTGGACTAGTTTGACATTCAGTCTGGAACTCCTTCATCATTGCAGTGTGACCACTTTTCCTGAGTATGGTTGTTCATATGAGAACCTGCTTTGTTTTTCCATTACTCCAGTAGTTATGAAGTTGGAAAGTACGCGTGTGTGTGTGTGTGTGTGTGTGTGTATCCATATGTTGGGGCAATGGCAAAAGAAGAAAAAATAATATACTTTTGTTTAAACTAAACCATATGTATAATTGAGTGGCCTTGCTTTCCTATAGAATTATAGAATTTTACAGTGATTTTTCTCTGAATTAGAGACCTAGTCCATGAAAGCCTGGGGTAAACTCGTTGAAGATAGGACTCTGAGACAATCAATACGGAGCTATTGTCCTTAACCATTAAAAATGATCAATGATCTTCACTAATTCTGCATTACTGTCCCTGGTCGAGTTATATGTAGCTTCCATTTCAGCTTCCTGGGAATGTAGGACTATGAGGGTTAACTTTTTTCTCTTTGTACCTAGCTACTTGAGAAGGTCTTAGAATATGCAGAAAACCCTCAAGCTTTCAGTTGGGCAGCAATTCTGTCAAAGTTGTTGAAAGGACTTAGAACATTGATTAAGGAAAATAGGTCCATATGAGCTATTATCTAGCTGTGAGACATTAAAATACAAGGGTAGCTCTTCATACACCTCCCATCTCCCTAGTTAATTCTGTTCTCCAATGTGTGATTCATGCTTCCACCTGAAGGCAACTTCTTGTGCAGTTCTTCTGACTTAGAATGATCTTTCTCCAGATATCAAGATGACACAATCTCTTACCTTGTTTAGGTCTCTGTATCAATGTTCCCTTGCAGAGGTATTTTACCTATCTAGTTGATTAAATCCTGCTCTAATTCTTCCTTGTTATTCTCTTTACTGTTAGGCACCACTTAACATTTTTCTTGGTTATTTTATTTATCATCTGTCTTTGTCCCAGTGGAATATAAATTTCATAAATAGATACTATTGTCTGTTTGGATCATGCTAGTTTCCTGCTATCTGGAAGAGTGCCCGGCACAGTAAGCATCCGATTCATGTTATTGAATAAATAAACTAAAATTGCTCACATAGTGCTGCAGTTTACTCTGTCTCACTGTTTATAAAGGTTCTCCCTAACTTCTTAGTTTTGAAAACATTTTCTTTGTTTTTGTTATTTCTTAATATTTTAAACTTTAAACCATCTACCATCTAATTTTGAATTTGATATGCAATAAGTAGTCAATATTTTCTTCCAGATGGACATTCAATTTTGCTAGTATAATGAGATTTATTTAAATCATGATGTGTTTATATATATATATATATATATATATATATATATATATGTAAATGTATATGTATGCAATATCTGTCAATCATCTATCTAATTTGTATCTCTTTTTTTATACCTGATGCTACATCAGACTGTATAAATTTATAACAATTGCATACTGACACAAGCCAATCTGCTATTCTTAAAAATGATAAAAATATGCATGTTACTTATTTTAACACACTAATTAATGTTTTATATGCTAGAGTCAGATCTGGGGCTGAATTCTAATTCTGCTCTTTCCTAGCTATGTGAATTCTATGAGTTACCTGTCCTCCTTTGCCTCATTTATGTTTTTAAGATCCTGATTTCCGTTCTTTTGGGTATGTATGCAGACTGATATTGCTGTATCATATGGTATTTCTATTTTTAAGTCCATGTTCATTGAAGAATTATCCATAATAGGCAAGATATGAAAATAGCTTGAATGCCCACTGATAGAAGAATGAATAAAGAAAATGTGGTACAAAAATGTCAAGGATTATTACTAAGCCTTAAAAACAAGGGAAATCCTGTCACATTGCTACAACATGAATAAACCTGGAGGACATTATGCCAAATGAAATTAGCCAGTCACATAATGGCAAATATTGCATAATTTCGCTTATATGAAGTTTTTAACATCATCAAACTCAGAAACAGAGAACAGGGCTCCAAGTACTTGGGGAGAAACGGAAATATATTCAATGGATACAGAATTTATAAGAAGAATAAGCTTTAGTGACCTGCGGTGCAACACAGTACCTAGAGTTAAAATACTGGATTTTGCACTTAAAACTTTGTTAAGAAGGCGTTTCTGTCCATTCAGACTGTTAAAACCTCAAAGGTGGCTTCAAAACCTCAGAAGTTTATTTTTTATGGTTCTGAAGACTAGAGTTCAAGATCAAGGTGCTGGCAGGTTCAGTGTTTGGTGGGCGACAATTTCCTATTTCACAGATGGCAACTTCTTTCTGTGTTCCAATGTAAAGGAAGGGTCAACAAGCTCTCTTGGACCTATTGTAAAAGGGCAGTATCCCTTTCATGAGGGCTCTGACCTCTTAACCTATTCACCTCCCCAAAGTCCTTACCACCTAATACATCTGTTTGCAAAGTTAGGATTTCACTATATGAATATGGGGATAACACAAGCATTCAAACCATAAGCAAACAGTAGACCTCATGTTAAGGATTCTTATGACATATAGGAATAAAAGAAGTTGGTTTAAATTCACAACTTTAAAAAATTTTTGATAGCCACCTAAATATTTACTACCATATCAGTGAGTATTAAAGTCATTAAGTAAGGTGTTATATACTTGTCTGAGGTGATATATACTTGTCAAAAATTTCACTAAGATTATTCCTTTATTAATTTTACATTAAATTATATTTATTCATAGTTTAGGTTTTAATAATAATGCCAACAATATCATGTTCATAAACATCTAGTACTTTTTCAAGATAAAACAGTGTTTTCAATTAATAGCATTTGTTTGAAGTTTGCTATGGGGTTTAAATGAGATAATGTACATAAAGCACCTGCCACAGAACTTAAATGTTATTTATTCATAGTTATAGCATTATCATTTTGCAATAGAAATAAAAATGTTGTCTTATAATTTTAATTAAAATATTTCAGCAATATATATTTAATTGAATATATATATTAAAATATATCAATACCTAAACTGCTTGTGTTGATGATACTACTATTGAATAGCATCAAAGGGGGATGATATAGTATATTTCTTAATTTGGTATTAGTTATCTATAAAAGATTTGCAAGAAAAGAGCTTTATGACAACCAAGAATTGATAAAGTACTATAAAATAAAATCTGAACTTTGTAAAGTCAAGCTTCTCTATCTGTAGATTCTATACCTGTTGAAATTCTCAGATTGAAAATATTTGAAAAAAAGTAGTGTGTGTATTGAACATGTACAGCCTTTTTTTCTTGTCATTAGTATTTAAACAATATTGCATAACCAATGTTTGCATGTCATTTTTATAGTATTAGATATTGTAAGTAATCAAAAACCATGCAGGAAGATATGGTTAGGTTGTATGCAAATACTCTGCCATTTTTTATAAGGGACTTGAGCAGTTGTAGATTTTGGTTGCCATAGGAGGTCCTGGAACCAACCACCCGTGATTAACTCTGTCTTGTTGGGTCATTCTTACAACTGTTGCTTCTAGTAGAGTCTTAGAAAATGTACTAATTTATTAATATGCATATCTATATACATTGAATCATGCATGCCCCTCTGAAATGAATTTTGTATGGTGGTGAGAGATTTGGGATTTGGATGTATGGGCATGAAGTGAATTTTGACAAACCTTGACCTCATAAAAGATGAAGCATTGACAAGGAAATTACTCTGCAAAAGTCACTAGTTTACAAAGTCCTGATTCCTAACAAAATGTTTTCTTTTATGGGATGTGCCATTAAATTACACATGGACAATTTTTGAATACTTTTTAGTGACAGTTGAAACACATGCAAGCTTTTATGGTCTAAATCCAATCAAATAGAGTTTTTGAAAGAATGGTATTTCTGTCATTTAATCCCCTCGCTACCTATTTTTGGCTATTTTATAGGCCCTATTATCATTTTCATGACTCATTCCTGACCTGTAAGAGATATATATATATATATTTTTTTTCTTCTGCTTCTTCAGATAGTTAGCATTATCTACACTGAAAACTTTGGTTTAATTAGTCAGTCTTTAGAAATTTTTACTGATAGTTAATGAACCTAAAAGCTTCTAGCAAGGTTTTAATTATTTTTTTTGCATTGTTTTCTGCCTTGTTTTGTTTTACTCTGTTTTTAAAGATACTATGAAGATAATCATCCCTCACACTTTTGTTATTTTAATTACTTTTTGGCTTCTTTCTCTTTCTGGAAATTAAAAGTACAGAATACTATAAATAAAAGTTCTCCCAGCTTAGCTTTTGTATATAACCTTTAAATAATTAAAATTCTAAAGTTCTTTCAGAGATCTTGCAATTATACAGGAAGGTGTGAAGTCTAAATGTTTTTAAGTAAATGAGACTGTGCTGGCTGATAATACTTTTGAAAGCAATATTTATTATTTAAGGTATTTGGAAGGTTGGAACTGAGCCTTTGTGGTGCCCATGAACTGCAAGCCCAGACTGCTCAGGTTGAGTCTTTCCACAGCTGTAGTTTACTATAATGCCAGTGGCTTGCATAGGGGCTCTTAAGAGAAGTAGACACATGCAAATCACATCTGCATTTTAAAATACAGTTTCATCAAAAGTGTTATTGTTAGGTGATCAGAGCCTCTAACAGACCATATAAAGTGAATTTCTCAAAGCATCCAGATGATTGATGTTAATTCATTAATTACTGATATATTATTTCTTCATGCAAGGCCACAGTCTAGGTGCTGGTTGGATCACACTGAAGATTGCAGATGAAGTTTCTATTTCTCACTGGGCTCTCATTCCTTTGGAAATTATTCCTTAGAGTAAACAATATAGCTATGTAATTAATCACAATTCTCTCTTTGCCTTGATTTTTATGGAGTTCAGATTTAAGTTGGAGTGAAGTGTAACTCAGTCATCTGTAAAAATGTAGAAATAGAAATGAATAAATTTGCTTCTTGGATTTTATTTCTTGACACTTTTTTCTTTTATCTGTGAGTGTACACTAGCTTTGCCCTCAAGCTCTTTTGGGGAATGACCCCTGTAGTCATGTAGCCAAGTCAGCACTGTCCCAGTCAATCAAGTCCTGATGAGATGTGACCCTTTTGGAACAGAGTCATGGAAGGAGATAAATAAAAACTCAAGACAAGAACCATCTTACAAGATTTTCGCCTCAGCTGAGGGGTCTATGTAGTTTGCACGCAAGAGGGGATCACTGCGCTCTTACACAGGGCACTTCTCCTCATCTGAGCCTGGAGTTCAGGTATTTCAGGCTTTCTGCCATCAACTACATATTTCTCTCATGTGCTCAGATAACAATTTATCTTTATCTTCGCCTCAATATTAGTGAAAGAAGTTTTTCAGGGATGCCTTCTTTGTAACTGTTACTCTCTTATTAGAAAGCTGACTTGCTTTAAAATATTTTCCCCTACAGCGGAATGAAAAGAGAGTATTTAAAACAATGCAATAGGGACCAATCCTATTCACATTTCCCTGATTTGGTGCTAAACTAGCTCAGTCCTGTAAATTCTTCATTAAGTGCATTAAATTCATTTAACCACTAACCAACTCCACATCCTTATAATTGTCACACTTCAGAAATGTGTCCCCTTCTACCTACATCCAATTACAATGTACTACAGGGGTAATCTTGGCCCTTGTGATACTATGCCAGGAATGATTACTACCTTGTTCACCAATGGCTAGTGTGAGATTTATGGAAGAGGAGTCAGCCAATAACAGGTTTACTATTAAGCCAGTTACAAAAATAAGATACCTGAAGATGAATCCCACTTAGTAATGACACAATATACTTGCATTAGAATCAATCCATCTGAGACATGAGAATGAGGATATAGAAATACCAAAACTCCAAAGTCATTTATTAAATGGTATTCCAATAGAGATTTATTTCCAAGTATTTGTGGACTTCAACGTGTGTGACAGTATGACTTTCTCCAGTCCAGGAAAAAAAAAATTCTTTCTTTTTTTTATATAGTGATAAATTTTATCATAGTATTTATTTGTTCTTTTTAGATATACATAGAAGTAGAGTGTATTTTGACATATTATACATACATGGAGGTTATCTTATTCTAATCAGGATCCCATTCTTGTGGTTGTACATGATGTGGAGATTCATGTTCATACATGAATACATTATAGAGAACTTGCTGATACTGGCTTTCCAATGTCAACAAGAACACACTAAATGTTTTGAGGGATAAGAACATTGTATTAACAGCATGTGCTACACAAGAGAGAATAAGCAGAAGCAATATTTGAAGAGATAATGTCTGAGAATTTTTAAAGTTGAAAAATGATAGCAAATTACAGACTCAAGAAATGTTGCAAATGTTAATAATAATAATAAAAGAATAACCATGATTTATAAATCAGTTAAACCAGGCACAGTGGCCCATGCCCATGATCACAACAACTTGGGAGGCTGAGGCAAGAAGATCCTGAGTTGAAACCCAGCAGTAATTTATACAGACCCCATCTCTAATAAAATACATATTTAAAAAGGTCTTCCCAGTTGGTTAAGTGCCCCTGTGTTCAATCCCCAATACCTAAATAAACAGATAAAATCAAATAAAAACATTGTAAGAAAGAATATTTTATGACATATTTATGTTCATGGAAACCAACATATTAAGCAAATTAAGAGCCAAAAGGCATATCTAGTATAAAAAGAATAACATACCAGCACCAACTTAGATTTATTTAGAAAACATAAGTTTGGTTTCACATTTTATGTCAATCTGTTTTATTTAGCATATTAGTAAAAAAGGAGAATAAAGTCATATGTTAATAGATATCAAAAAAAAATCAACATTCATTCATAATAAAAACTTTTAATTTTTCAGGAAAAGAGCACTTCTATAATATGAAAAATTATCATTAAAAATTACTATGGATATCATACTGAAAAGTCAAATGATAAAGCTTTTCCCTTGGCAGGAGGAATTATACCAAGAGGTCTGCTGTCACCATTACGTTCCAGATCATCTTTTGTCAGTTAAAAAACAGTACTCTAAATAGATTAGAAAAGAAGAAATAAACTGTTATCTATCTACAGAAATGGTTGGCTATGTGGAAAAGCCAGAAAATCTACAAACTATCAAAAATACTTACATTTAGCAAGTTTGCTAATTAAATTCAACAATGAAGTACATTCTGTATGTTAGGAAGAATTACAAATAATTTTTAAACATATTAGAATTTAAAATATCATTGACAAAACAAAAATATTAAACATCTTGGGATAAATTTAATAAAAATGCAGAATTTCTATGATGAAAACAATAGAAATTATTAAGATAAATTAAAAGAGACTATAGAAATGGAATAATATAACCATAACAAACATGGATTGAATAACTGATTTTTAATATGTAATATTTGTATAGATTTTCTGCAGTTTCAATGAAAATTTCAACAGGGGTGTGTGTGTGTGTGTGTGTGTGTGTGTGTGTATCGGTGTATGTGTAAGATGACAAGCTGATTTTAAAATTTAAATAGACATGAAAAGGTGATGACAATTTTGAAAAAACAAAACAACAATCAAAGTTATAGGACTTAAACTATCAAGTATCAAAATTTATTATAAACCTATAAAAGTATAATGATTAAGACATTGCAATGTTAGAGAAAAATATAAAAATGGACTATAAAGTAGAATAGAGTGTTTAGAAACAGATACATAAACATGACTATTCAAGTTATGAAAAAGGTGCTTATTAAATGAATGATGCTAGATTAGTCAACAGTCACACAGGGGAGTTTTTCTTTTTTGAAAGAAAGAAAACAATCTTTATCCTTTCCTAATTCATACACACACAAAAAAAATTCATACACACAAAAAATTCATACACACACAAAAAAATTCATACACACACACACACAAAAATTTGGATTTGAAAAACACATTCCCCAATTTGTTAGTAAGCTTCCCATCAAGAGGCCCTTCTTCGTCAATTGAGTATGACCATGGCTGCTTTATTGTGAACAAATGATGTTTTGTGACTTGAAGGCCAAGGCAGTTCAGTTTCGCCTGAGTTTTGAGTTACTTCCTCTTGGTGTGCTCTAAGAAATCCAATCCCTGTGCTAGCAGAAGCCAGATAGCACAGAGAACCTAAGTGTAGGCATTCCAACCTAGTATCAGTTGGGCCCAGATTTGAACTGATCCTAAGGTGATAGCCAGACACTGTGGCAGAAACTGTCTAACATGGTTACACGCTGTTTCATTTCGGGGCTCACAGAATTAGCAATTACAGCATTCTTCCCTTCTCCCCCAGAGGTTATGTTCCTTGAAACATAACCTATAATAAAGTTTAATGTCTAAATTAGGCACAGTAAGAGATTAATGACAATAATTAATAATATGCCAAATGATTATAAATATTATACTATAATAAAAGTTATGTGAATGTGGTTTGCACATCAAAACATCTCACTGAGCTGTACTCCCCGTTCTTGTGATTATGTGAGATGATACAATGCCTTCATGATGGGGGTAAAGGGGATTATTCATAGTTAGGCTAGTATTGACCTTTTGGCAAAATTTTAGAGGGGAATTATCAAACCATGATGATGCCAACTGACCACGGTACCCAAAACAATGGGGAGATAAACTGCAGATAAGAACAAAACAGCTGTACATGGAATAGATGGTTGCATTATTCCATCTGTAGTATACTGTACAACAATAGTAACTGAAACATGGCTAAAACAGATCAATAAGATGGTCAACATTTAAACCATCAGATATACGAACATTGACAAATGTGAATTTTAGTCTAAATTATCTTTACTTGGTAACAGAATTCATCCCCAAGTTAACAGCTTAGTATAACAATAATTAATTATTGTTCATGATTCTGTGATGACTGGGCCATAGTTCATCCACCTTGTATGATATTTATATTTCTTAGTTAGTGAAGTTTCTAAATGTCCTCACTCATGATGCTAGAAAGCAGTGCTCAGGCTGGCTGAGAGCTTAGCTGGGACTAAGACCAGAGATCATGGTTTTCCTCAACATGATCAGTCTACATAGATTATTTGCTTCTATCAGTGTGGAAGCTAATTTGCAAACAAAAGAATGTCAAGATCAGGTGTTCCCAGGGCTTATGAGTAGTTGTAAAACCTTCTCTCATATCACTCCTGCTAAGCACTCCTCAAATATCAATAATCACATGGCCAAGACCCAGTCAATGTGGGTGGACATGGAGGGAGGTTTCATTGAGGATCATCAGTATAGAAATTTAATGTAACTCTAAGTGTTCACTATTTTTAACCTCCTATTAAAAATATTTGTGGACTACATGATAATAGCAGCTATAAATCATCTTAACACATGTATAATTCAAAAGCTATCATTTATGAAGCATTTACTATGTACTAGGCTTTAATTGGATGTTATTCTTTAATCCACATAAAGTCCTTTGGAGTCACATGCTGTTATTGTCCCAGTTTTACAGACAGTTAAAATAACTTGCCCAGAGCCAGACAGCTAGTAACTGTAAAGCTAAAATTTGAATTCAAATCTGTTTGAGAATTGCCCCTTGTGGTCAGAGCCAAGGCTATTTTGCACCTTGTATCCTAAAATCTTGGTATCTTTCAGAGTTCTTTTATCCCCCCTCTCTTTCTTCTATTAGACTTTTGTTGCTGTTGTTGTTATTTTTATTTATACATCACAGTAAAGACCATTTTTATATATTTATACAAGCTTGGAACATATCTTATTCTAATTAGGGTCCCAGTCCTGTCGATGAGACTCACTTTGGATGAGGCTCACTGTGGTGTATTCATACATGTACCTAGGAAATTATGCCAGATTCATTACACTTTCACATTCCCATCCCTTTTTCCTTCCCTTCTTTCCCTTTTGTCTAATCCACTGAACTTCTATTCTCTGCCCTCCCATCTTGTTGTGGGTTAGCATCCACATAGTAAAGAGAACATTCACCTTTGGTTTTGGGGGATTGGCTTATTTCACTTAACATGGTAATCTCCAGATCCATCCATTTACTGGTGAATGTCATAAAGTCCTTCTTCTTCATGGCTGAGAAATATTCTACTGTGTATATATAACACAATTTCTTTATCCATTTACCTGTTGATGGACATCTAGGTTGGTTCTGTAGCTTAGCTATTGTGAATTTTGCTGCTATAAACATTGATGTGGCTGCATCACTGTAATATGCTGATTTTAAGCCCTTTGGGTATAAACACAGGAGTGGGATCACTGGGTCAATTCCAAGTTTTTTGAGGAATATTTCCAGAGTGTTTGTACTAATTTTCAGTCCACCAACAATGTATGAGTAGCCCTAATATCCAGAGTATACAAAGAACTCAAAAAATTAGACAATAAGAGAACAAACAACCCAATCAACAAATGGGCCAAGGACCTGAACAGACACTTCTCAGAGGAGGACATACAGTCAATCAACAAGTACATGAAAAAATGCTCACCATCTCTAGTTGTCAGAGAAATGCAAATCAAAACCACCCTAAGATACCATCTCACTCCAGTAAGATTGGCAGCCATTATGAAGTCAAACAACAACAAGTGCTGGCGAGGATGTGGGGAAAAGGGTACACTTGTTCATTGCTGGTGGGACTGCAAATTGGTGCAGCCAATTTGGAAAGCAGTATGGAGATTTCTTGGAAAGCTGGGAATGGAGCCACCATTTGACCCAGCTATTCCCCTTCTCGGTCTATTCCCTAAAGACCTAAAAAGAGCATGCTACAGGGACACTGCTACATCAATGTTCATAGCAGCACAGTTCACAATAGCAAGACTGTGGAACCAACCTAGATGCCCTTCAATAGATGAATGGATAAAAAAAATGTGGCATTTATACACAATGGAGTATTACTCTGCATTAAAAAATGACAAAATCATAGAATTTACGGGGAAATGGATGGCATTAGAGCAGATTATGCTAAGTGAAGCTAGCCAATCCCTAAAAAACAAATGCCAAATGTCTTCTTTGATATAAGGAGAGTAACTAAGATCAGAGTAGGGTCGAAGAGCATGAGAAGAAGATTAACATTAAACAGGGATGAGAGGTGGGAGGGAAAGGGAGAGAGAAGGGAAATTGCATGGTAATGGAAGGAGACCCTCAGGGTTATACAGTGGAGGGGGTAGAGAGAGAGGAGGGGAGGGGAGAGGTGGGGAGGGGGGAGGGTGGAGGATGGGAAAGGCAGCGGAGCACAACAGACACTAGTATGGCAATATGTAAATCAATGGATGTGTAACTGATGTGATTCTGCAATCTGTGTATGGGGTGAAGGTGGGAGTTCATAACCCACTTGAATCAAAGTGTGGAATATGATATGTCAAGAAATTTGTAATGTTTTGAACAACCCACAATAAAAAATTAAAAATATATATAAAAAAAAAACAATGTATGAGTGAACTTTTCCTCACATCCTCCACCAACATTTATTGTTTCCTGTATTCTTGATAATTGCCATTCTGGTTGGAGGTAAGGTGAAATCTCAGTGTAGATTTAATTTGCATTTCTCTAGTTGCTAGAGATGTTGAACATTTTTTTTGTATATTTGTTGAGCATTCATACTACTTTTGAGAAGTGTCTTTTTAGTTCCTTTGCCCATTTACTGATTGGGTTATTTGTATATATGTGTGTGTGTGTGTTTGGGTGTTAAGCTTTTTGAGTTTTTTTGTATATTCTGGAAATTAACACCTTATCTGAGGTGCAGATGGCAAAGATTTTCTCCCATTCCACAGGCTCTCTGTTTATGCTCTTGAGTTGAGACTATTAATTCTGCCTGTCCAAGAATATGGGAGATCTTTCCATCTTCTAAGATCGTCCTCAGTCTAAGATTTGGCTTTTTAGTGTTGTTCCATATTTCTTGAAAGACCTTTTCATGGTCTTTTAATATCTTTTCTCCATGATGAATTTTATTTTCAAGATTATATAATTTGGCTTTGGTGTTGTCTGCTCCACTCTCAAGGTGGGGGTCCCTTTAGTGTTCTATGGAAGGAGCTCCTCAAGGCAGGGCTTAGGTCTAAGTAGGTATTAGGTATTCTGTTGAATGGCAATTGGTTTGCAGATTTTAAATCAGCACACTTACAGGCCCTGGCAGTGGCTGCTTCTATGCTGGGATACTGAACCCAGGAGTCTCCCCTGGGTTCTTATCATGCAGAGGAAGAGCCAATCCTTCACCCCCTCAGCCACCATGGATCCAGCCCTTCCCAGCCTCCTAGACTCAGTCTCCGAGCTGACAGTCACACCTGCTCACTCCTTCAAATTCCTGGCCAGGTTTAGCTGGTCCTGCAAGGTGCCAGACTCAAGGGTGTGAAGGCAGGCTCTCAAGGGTCTGCAGGACCCATATTCCCCTGGTGAAAACACTCCCCAGGCCTGATTTTCTTCTGAGCTCCTAGGCACACTGAGTTGTGTGGCAGCCAAGCTGTTTTTCAGACCCAGCTTGGATTTCCCAGGTCTGGACTCCTGGACTTGATGCCCAGTCACCAGTGGCTATAGTGTGGTGGCAAGATGGCTTCTGCCTCAGTGCTCTCCAGGGACAGCTCAAGACACTAGGCGTCTTTCCCGCTTGAGGATATAGTGTAGCACACTCTCAGGGTCAGTCTGGCAGTGACCTTGATCTCTGATTTCTCTGTTCTAAGACATGCCACAGTGCCACTTGAAATGAGGTTTCAAATAGTCCCTCCCCATGCTTTCCCATGGTGGCAGGATGGATCAGCTTTGGTGACTGCCCCTGGAAGTGGGCTTTCTTCTTTATTATATCCATCTGAGAACCCAGTATTAAGTCCCAGTTAAAATCCACTTTTACCCACCTCACTGAGAAGCTTTTTATCTGCTTTCTTGGTCTCACACCATGGAGCAGCTTGGAAAGCAATCTCTTCTACTCTGCAATCTTCCAAGCCTCCTCTTACATGTCCACTGTTACAGCTAAAGTTATAAAAGGAGAAACTACTACATCTGAAAAAGGATGAAGAATTTATTGCTAGGTAATCACTTTGGGTAACCATTTTACAGTATCTAGTAAAGGTAAATGTATGCATATTCTATAAGCCTACAACAGAAAACCATACGTGTGCATCAAGATATAAAAAATATATGTATGTTCATAATAGACTTAATCAAAATGATGATATTTAGAGACAAAATGTTCACCAAAAATGGAACTGTTAAAGAAAAGTATGGCACATTTATAGAATAAAATATGATACAGTGGTAAAAATAAAAGAACTATTTCTACATATAACATATAAACAAATATCACAAGTATAATGTTGATCAAAAGAGGCATTGCATGCAGAGCTCAGTGGTGAAGGCCTGTAGTCCCAGCAACTTGGGAGGCTGAGGAAGGAGCATTGTGAGTTCAAAGCCAACCTTAGCAGAATAGTGAGGTACTTAGCAACTCAGTAAGATCCTGTCTCTAAATAAAACACTAGAAAAAGGGCTGAGGATGTGGCTCAGTGATCCCTGGGTGTGAAGAGAGAGGGGGGCGGGTATTACACAAAAAGAATACATTTATCTAACTCCATTTATCTAAATGTTCCAATATGAGCAAAAATATTTCATGGTAATAGAAATAATAAGAATAACATAAATAAATTTTAAATCAATTGCATTATGTAGCTCTTTGTGAAAAGAGCTACTACCTTTCCTGAGATATTTGTTAGTTGAAAATATTTGAAATGATATGTTGCAAGCACATTTCATTCTGAGTTATATATTTGAATGCATACTTGATTATTGTTTCCACTCAGAATGAAGAAAATTTAAAATTTCTTTTATCTCTCTTTTTTATATCTTTCTTTGAAATCAATTTCATAGTGTGGCAATATTTAGTCTCTAAGCTTTTTATGTGAGTCTTCCATATTTTAATAGATAAAAAATCTTATTT
The DNA here is from genome assembly GCF_021218885.2 of Marmota monax. Classification (NCBI taxonomy): domain Eukaryota; kingdom Metazoa; phylum Chordata; class Mammalia; order Rodentia; family Sciuridae; genus Marmota; species Marmota monax. The sequence continues at coordinate 12,157,157 of NW_026691982.1, read as the reverse complement.
TATAAAATAAACATTTTAATACTTTCTGAGAACAAAAATTTTATAGAATATTCATGTCAAATAGTGAAAAATAGTTACTGTTTGGCAAGGAGATCATGGATCATGAGTAGGTAGAGGCATAAGAGAGAATGTTCAAATATTAGTAATGTTCTTTTTCTGATATGTTTAGTTTTTAAAATCCATGAAGCTTTACTTTTATGTTTTATGCACATTAATGAATATATGATATGTGCCAATTAAATTTACTTCAAAATACTGAGCTACTGGTATCAGATCTATTGCATCACCAGATTCTTGCTCAAAAATCATTTTAAAATATGTGCATTTTTTATTTCTATCCAATAAAAACTTAACATCCAAGTGTGTGTTGTGTTGTCTTTTTTTTTCAAATTAAAATTTTATTTATTTATTTATTTTTTAATTTTTTATTGTTGGCTGTTCAAAACATTACATAGTTCTTGATATATCATATTTCACACTTTGATTCAAGTGGGTTATGAGCTCCCATTTTTACCCCATATACAGATTGCAGAATCACATCAGTTACACATCCATTGATTTACATATTGCCATACTAGTGTCTGTTGTGTTCTGCTGCCTTTCCTATCCTCTACTATCCCCCCTCCCCTCCCCTCACCTCCCCTCTTCTCTCTCTTCCCCCTCTACTGACATTCATTTGTCCCCCTTGTATTATTTTTCCCATTCCCCTCACTTCCTCTTGTATGTACTTTTGTATAACTCTGAGGGTCTCCTTCCATTTCCATGCAATTTCCCTTCTCTCTCCCTTTCCCTCCCACCTCTCATCCCTGTTTAATGTTAATCTTCTTCTCATGCTCTTCGACCCTACTCTGTTCTTAGTTACTCTCCTTATATCAAAGAAGACATTTGGCATTTGTTTTTTAGGGATTGGCTAGCTTCACTTAGCATAATCTGCTCTAATGCCATCCATTTCCCTGTAAATTCTATGATTTTGTCATTTTTTAATGCAGAGTAATACTCCATTGTGTATAAATGCCACATTTTTTTATCCATTCATCTATTGAAGGGCATCTAGGTTGGTTCCACAGTCTTGCTATTGTGAACTGTGCTGCTATGAACATCGATGTAGCAGTGTCCCTGTAGCATGCTCTTTTTAGGTCTTTAGGGAATAGACCGAGAAGGGGAATAGCTGGGTCAAATGGTGGCTCCATTCCCAGCTTTCCAAGAAATCTCCATACTGCTTTCCAGATTGGCTGCACCAATTTGCAGTCCCACCAGCAATGTACAAGTGTACCCTTTTCCCCACATCCTCGCCAGCACTTGTTGTTGTTTGACTTCATAATGGCTGCCAATCTTACTGGAGTGAGATGGTATCTTAGGGTGGTTTTGATTTGCATTTCTCTGACAGCTAGAGATGGTGAGCATTTTTTCATGTACTTGTTGATTGATTGTATGTCCTCCTCTGAGAAGTGTCTGTTCAGGTCCTTGGCCCATTTGTTGATTGGGTTGTTTGTTCTCTTATTGTCTAATTTTTTGAGTTCTTTGTATACTCTGGATATTAGGGCTCTATCTGAAGTGTGAGGAGTAAAGATTTGTTCCCAGGATGTAGGCTCTCTATTTACCTCTCTTAAAGTTTCTTTTCCTGAGAAAAAACTTTTTAGTTTGAGTAAGTCCCATTTGTTCATTCTAGTTATTAACTTTTGTGCTATGGGTGTCCTATTGAGGAATTTGGAGCCCGACCCCACAGTATGTAGATCGTAGCCAACTTTTTCTTCTATCAGACGCCGTGTCTCTGATTTGATATCAAGCTCCTTGATCCATTTTGAATTCACTTTTGTGCATGGCGAGAGAAAGGGATTCAGTTTCATTTTGTTGCATATGGATTTCCAGTTTTCCCAGCACCATTTGTTGAAGATGCTATCCTTCCTCCATTGCATGGTTTTAGCCCCTTTATCAAATATAAGGTAGTTGTAGTTTTGTGGATTGGTTTCTGTGTCCTCTATTCTGTACCATTGGTCCACCCGCCTGTTTTGGTACCAGTACCATGCTGTTTTTGTTACTATTGCTCTGTAGTATAGTTTGAAGTCTGGTATCGCTATACCACCTGATTCACACTTCCTGCTTAGCATTGTTTTTGCTATTCTGGGTCGTTTATTTTTCCATATGAATTTCATGATTGCTTTCTCTATTTCTACAAGAAATGCCGTTGGGATTTTGATTGGCATTGCATTAAACCTATAGAGAACTTTTGGTAATATCGCCATTTTGATGATGTTAGTTCTGCCTGTCCATGAACAGGGTATATTTTTCCATCTTCTAAGATCTTCTTCTATTTCTCTCTTTAGGGTTCTGTAGTTTTCATTGTATAAGTCTTTCACCTATTTTGTTAGGTTGATTCCCAAGTATTTTATTTTTTTTTGAAGATATTGTGAATGGAGTGGTTGTCCTCATTTCCATTTCAGAGGATTTGTCGCTGATATACAGGAATGCCTTTGATTTATGCGTCTTGATTTTATATCCTGCCACTTTGCTGAATTCATTTATTAGCTCTAATAGTTTCTTTGTAGACCCTTTTGGGTCTTCTAGGTATAGAATCATATCATCTGCAAATAGTGATAATTTAAGTTCTTCTTTTCCTATTTTGATGCCTTTAATTTCTTTCATCTGTCTAATTGCTCTGGCCAGTGTTTCGAGAACTATGTTGAACAGAAGTGGTGAGAGAGGGCATCCCTGTCTTGTTCCAGATTTTAGAGGGAATGCCTTCAATTTTTCTCCATTCAGAATGATGCTAGCCTGAGGCTTAGCATAGATTGCTTTTACAATATTGAGGTATGTTCCTGTTATCCCTAGTTTTTCTAGAGTTTTGAACATAAAGGGATGCTGTACTTTGTCGAATGCTTTTTCCGCATTTATCAAGATGATCATATGGTTCTTATCTTTAAGTCTATTGATGTGGTGAATAACATTTATTGATTTCCGTATATTGAACCAGCCTTGCATCCCAGGGATGAATCTTACTTGATCATGGTGTACAATTTTTTTGATATGTTTTTGTATCCGATTCGCCAGAATTTTATTGAGGATTTTTGCATCTAGGTTCATTAGAGATATTGGTCTGTAGTTTTCTTTCTTTGAAGTGTCTTTATCTGGTTTAGGTATCAGGGTGATGTTGGCCTCGTAGAATGAATTTGGAAGTTCTCCCTCTTTTTCTATTTCCTGAAGTAGCTTGAAAAGTATTGGTATTAGTTCCTCTTTAAAGGTTTTGTAAAACTCTGCTGTATACCCATCCGGTCCTGGGCTTTTCTTAGTTGGTAGTCTTTTGATGGTTTCTTCTATTTCCTCAATTGATATTGGTCTGTTTAGGTTGTCTATATCCTCCTGACTCAATCTGGGCAGATCATATGACTTAAGAAATTTATCTATGCCTTCACTATCTTCTAATTTATTGGAGTATAAGGATTCAAAATAATTTTTGATTATCTTCTGTATATCCGAAGTGTCTGTTGTGATATTGCCTTTTTCATCCCATATGCTAGTAATTTGAGTTCTCTCTCTTCTTCTCTTTGCTAGCATGGCTAAGGGTCTGTTGATTTTGTTTATTTTTTCAAAGAACCAACTTTTAGTTTTGTCAATTTTTTCAATTGTTTCGATTTCATTAATTTCAGTTCTGATTTTAATTATTTCTTGCCTTCTACTTCTTTTGCTGTTGTTTTGCTCTTCTTTTTCTAGGATTTTGAGATGAAGTATGAGATCATTTATTTGTTGGTTTTTTCTTTTTTTAAGGAATGAACTCCAAGCAATGAATTTTCCTCTTAGAACTGCTTTCAATGTGTCCCATAGATTCCGATATGTTGTGTCTGTGTTTTCATTAATCTCCAAGAATTTTTTAATTTCTTCCTTGATGTCTTCTATAACCCATTGATCATTCAGTAACCTATTGTTCATTCTCCAAGTGATGTATTCTTTTTCCTTCCTTCTTTTATGGTTGATTTTCAGTTCCATTCCATTATGATCAGATAGGATGCATGGTATTATCTCTACTCTTTATATTGTCTAAGAGTTTCCATGTGACATAATATATGATCTATTTTTGAGAAGGATCCATGTGCTGCTGAGAAAAACGTGTAACTGCTTGATGTTGGGTGGTATATTCTATATATGTCAATTAAGTCTAGGTTATTAATTGTGTTATTGAGTTCTATAGTTTCCTTATTCAACTTTTGTTTGGAAGATCTGTCCAGTGGCGAGAGAGGTGTGTTGAAGTCTCCCATGATTATTGTATGGTGGTCTATTAGACTCTTGAACTTGAGAAGAGTTTGTTTGATGAACATAGCTGCACCATTGTTTGGGGCATATATATTTATGATTGTTATGTCTTGTTGGTGTATGGTTCCCTTAAGCAGTATGTAGTGTCCCTCTTTATCTCTTTTGATTAACTTTGGCTTGAAATCTATTTTATTTGATATGAGTATGGACACTCCTGCTTGTTTCCGAAGTCCATATGGGTGATATGATTTTTCCCAACCTTTCACCTTCAGCCTATGTATGTCTTTTCCTATCAAATTCGTCTCCTGTAGGCAGCATATTGTTGGGTCTTGTTTTGTGATCCATTCTACTAGCCTGTGTCTCTTGATTGGTGAGTTTAAGCCATTAACATTTAGGGTTATTATTGAGATATGGGTTGTTCTTCCAGCCATATTTGTTTATTTCTGTTACTAAACATGGTTTGTTTTCCTCTTTGATTATTTTTCCCCCCTTTACTGTCCTACCTCCCACTGTTGGTTTTCATTGTTATTTTCCATTTCCTCTTCCTGTAATGTTTTGCCAAGGATGTTTTGAAGATATGGTTTTCTAACTGCAAATTCTTTTAACTTTTGTTTATCGTGGAAGGTTTTAATTTCATCTTCCATCCTAAAGCTTAATTTCACTGGAAACACAATTCTTGGTTGGAACCCATTTTCTTTCAGTGTTTGAAATATGTTATTCCAGGATCTTCTAGCTTTCAGAGTCTGTGTTGAAAGATCAGCTGTTATCCTGATTGGCTTACCCCTAAATGTGATCTGCTTCCTTTCTCTTGTAGCTTTTAAAATTCTCTCCTTATTCTGTATGTTGGGCATCTTCATTATAATGTGTCTAGGTGTGGGTCTCTTATGATTTTGCACATTCGGCGTCCTGTAGGCTTCTAGGATTTGGGATTCTGTCTCATTCTTCAAGTCTGGGAAGTTTTCTCGTATTATTTCATTGAATAGATTGCTCATTCCTTTGGTTTGAAACTCTGTCCCTTCCTGTATCCCAGTGACTCTTAAATTTGGTCTCTTGATGTTATCCCATATTTCTTGGATGTTCTGCTCATGGTTTCTTAACAGTCTTGCTGAGCTGTCTATGTTCTTTTCAAGTTGAAATACTTTATCTTCATTGTCTGATGTTCTATCTTCTAAGTGTTCTACTCTGCTGGTAGTATTCTCAATTGAGTTTTTAAGTTGGTTTATTGCTTCCTGCATTTCTAGGATTTCTGTTTGTTTGTTTTTTATAACCTCTATCTCCCTGTATAGTTGATCTTTTGCTTCTTGGATTTGTTTATGTAATTCATTATTGAAGTGATCTTTCATTGTCTGATTTTGCTGTCTGATGCCTTCCTTGATACTCCAGATCATCTGAAGCATGTATATCCTGAATTCTTTATCTGACATTCCATCTGCTGCAGCTATTACCTCTTCTAACGTTGAGTTGACCTGCATTGCTTGTGGTCCTTTCTTTCCTTGTCTCTTCATACTGTTCACGTTCCTTTCTTCTTGGTGAAACTGTTGTGCTATTGAATTTTCCCCCTATATATTTATATTGGTCTTGTATAGTTGCAAAGTCTCCCTCTCAGGTGCGGGCGGCGGCTCTGCCCCTCCTCCAATTGGGGCAATGTGCCTACCACGCCGGCAGGCCGCTGGGCCTGCTCTGCCGGTCGGTAGCAGGTCCGCCTACCTTGCAGGCGCGGGCGGCGGCTCTGTCCCTCTGCGGGCCGCTAGGCTTGTTCTGTCGGTGGCCACAGTTCTGCCTACTTTGCAGGCGCAGGCAGCGGCACTGCCCCTCTGCAGGCCTCTGGGGCTGTTCTGCCTGTGGGTTGCAGGTCCGCCTTCCTTGCAGGCGTGGGGTGGGGGGGCGGCTCTACCCTTCCTCAGGCCACTGGGCCTGTTCTGTCTGTCTGTTGCAGGTCTGGCTTGTTCTGATGGTGGTCACAGTTCCGTCTACCTTGCAGGCGCAGGTGGAGGGGGCGGCTCTGCCTGTCAGCAGGCCGCTGCTCCTCTTCTGCTGGTGGGTCGCAGGCCCGCCTACCTTGCAGGAGTGATTGGAAGCTCTGACCCTCCACGGGCCACTGGGCCTTTTCTGTCGGTGGTCACAGTTCCGCCTACCTGGCAGGCACGGGGGGTGGGGGGCGGCTCTGCCCCTCAGCAGGCCGCTGGGCCTGCTCTGTGGGTGGTCACAGTTCCGCCTACCTGGCAGGCGCGGGGGGTGGGGGGTGGCTCTGCCTCTCAGCAGGCCGCTGCTCCTCTTCTGCCGGTGGGTCGCAGGCCCGCCTACCTTGCAGGAGTGATTGGAAGCTCTGTCCGGCTGCTGGCCACTGGGCCTTTTCTGTCGGTGGTCACAGTTCCACCTACCTGTTGTGTTGTCTTCTTGTAAGAAATTTTAAAAAGCAGTTACATGTATTGAAAATAACTATTACTTTTAATACAAAAAGAATGTCTACTTGTATTATAAACATTATTTTAGCAAGGAATGCACAGAAATTTGTGGTCACTTATACTCAAAAGTCATGTTTTTCCAAATTGGAAGAAATTAAGTCTGATGAAGAATATAAAGCATAGAGAAATTTTATTTGCACAGATTGGGAGTCTTTGGAAACCAACAGGAAATCACAGGTATATGTGTGTCCAGGGTATCACACCCTTGAGGTCAGCGACAAATCTTACTTTTTTGTTGTTGTTGTTCCCTACATAGTAACTTTGAGGCTTACTGAATGGTGCAAGAAAAGCAAAAGCATGATTTTAACAGAGCTGAAGAGCTAGGAAATGGGGATAGAACTAACCTAACTCAGACGATTAAGACAAAAATACAGAAATAAAAATGATAATTTTGAAAGTCCAATGTGTATAAATTGCCTTAATCATGTGAATCCTGATGGTGTGGAGTAGGATGATGGGGATGGGGATTAGAAATTTATTCTTACTGATTGAAATTCTAGATTTCTTCCATTGCACATTGTAGACCTGAATGTCTTTCCACTGTGGTCACCTGTGCCCTCAATATAAACGTTCTCGGATAGGAGCCTAATTGTTTAAGGATGCAGTTATTTCATCCAATTTTTTTTTCCTAGTAAGCCATGTTTATTTTTTGAACACAACTTGACTTATTCAAACCTGGTTTAGGCTTTCTCTGAGTTGAGGATTCTCATTGTACCTGCTGGGAATGGAACATAATCCAGGGAATAATGGAAAAGGAAATCCTTATTTTGGCCAACTCTGTGCAAGGGGAATCACAAGGTTGAAGTAGTGGTAAGTAAGGTAAGTTTCAGGTGTCTGGGTAAATGGGTTTGTGAACACTATCAGAAGCACACTAATTTAGAATTAACAAAGATACACACTAATCAGCTTGTAAAGATCACTAAGAAAGTCTGAAGCTCATATTGAAACTTATTTCTCAGATTTACAACAGAGTTGACATTTTGCTTAGAATGCTGGTATCAAGGCTTTACTCTAATTTCACCCGAGAGGAGTCTATGATCAAAGAAACCAAACAGGCTTTCCTATTAAGCCTCGCTAAATTCTTTAATTATGAGTTGCAATTTGGCAAATACTGCTGTGTGGAAGGGAACATGTCTTCCACTCAGTATTTTAAGGCTGGACTACTTGAACCAAGGCAAATACTGTGTCAGTACCATGAGACATTCGCAGTCAATGGGTCTGTAGATGTTTAGGGAAGATATGGTAGTGGGAGAACTGAGGCAAGGCTGCAGGTCAAGACAGTGATAAACAAATAGGTATGTCAGCCAGTGCCCTTGACCATCCACAGAACTCATTCAGTCCTTGTAAAGATACAATAATGAATCTTCTGGCATTTCCCTCTGTACAAATATAAGTATATGAAAACAAAAGATGTTCACAAGAAAAGAAGAGGGTAATAAATATAAAGGAGTCAATCTCTTAATATTGAAGGAAACGTTAAACAAATTTATCAGAATAGCTATTGCTGGTAGGGCTTTGAAAATTCAGGCCCTTACATTATTTTTATTAATGGTGTAGACAGCATTTAATCATTTGACTCATTAATTCTAATTCCAGAAATCTATCCCAAGAACTTAATTATAAATGTAGAGAAATATTTGTGCACAAAGTTGTTAATCATTATATCACTTTTAAGTGTTAAAAATGGAAAAAAAAAACCCATTTGGGATTGGTTAAATACATTGTATTTGAGCATGGAATGCTATTAGTAGTTAAACCTGATGCTTTAGAAACATGTAATAGTATGATAGATTATTTATGAATTTATCAAAATAAAAAATACTAAAGTTTTTGAAAATTATATTATATATATGGATAAAATGAAGACTGAAAGAAAATATGTAAAATATTAATGAGACTCACCTAATATTAATAATGCCCCACCTCTCACTGATGGGGTCATAAATGAGTAATTTTTCTGTCACTATATGTTTTTGTATTTCTCAAAGTTTTGATGAGCAAATGCTTTTGTGTTTGAGATTAAGATAAACATAACTCAAAACAAAGGTTTTGTAGATCTAACTATTGCGTTCTCCAGTTCGAATGTTTCCCTATCATGGGTGCATTCACCCAAAATATCATGTAAATATGCTCTGAATATGTGTCAATGAAGGGAAAAAACAGCACTTAGAGTTGATGATCTTTCTTGAAGAAGGAGACAGGGAATACAGTTGATTAATTGCAACACTATGAGCAAAAGATAAACGGGAGCCTGCAGAAACCATCTGTGTTTCATCAAAATCATCAAAATGGCTTATGGCTGCTCCACTGCCCTTGGGTCAGTGAGAAAGAAGCTTCTTTGCTGCATATGCAGATTTTCTATAATAAAAGTGCTCCTACCTGGCATAGAGCTGTGATCAAAGTCAAACTTTTTTTCTTTTAACCAATTTTATTTGACATCTCAAGGAATAAAACAACCAGGTGTCAAGCTTCACATTTGGGAATAAGGTTTGAGTTGATATGTTTTCTTCATCTATAGCTTAATTAAAACAAGAATTAAAGCATGATGTTATCAGACAAAAGTCAACAGAGTTCAGATTAATTCATTTCCATAGATCATCATGGCTTGTTAGATTAGAACCTCTGCAAAAAAAAATGTAAATGTCAAAAGAATTGGCACAAAGAACTTTCCATTGATTCATGCCATTTGCATTAGAATTCATGTTATATATTCACTGTTTTAACTCAGACTATATCTTGGAGCATCTTTAGTGGGTCATAAATCAAACTAAGCAAAGTGCCCTGAGGGACTTGTCCATCTTAGCAAATTCTCAATTAGCCTGGTAAAGGACAGAAGCAAAGTGAGATCAATAAGATGATAGATGGGGCAGTGGGTTCTTTCCTTTTTTGGTTTGGTTATCTATCAATATTGATATACATAAAATAGTCTTAGCTTGAAAGACTTTCTAGAGAATGTCTGTGAAAGTTCTTTTGTGTTTCATAAAAATGTCTGCACCTTACTAGCAACAAAGAAAATAATGTTTTTTCTTCCATCTTTAAATACATGTTTTTAGAATCCAGCATACTTCTTTTTTTTAAAGAAAGAGTTAGAGAGAATTTTTTAATATTTATTTTTTTGTTTTTTGGGGGGCACAACATCTTTGTTTGTATGTGGTGCTGAGGATCGAACCTGGGCCGCACGCATGCCAGGTGAGCACGCTACCGCTTGAGCCACATCCCCAGCCCGAAATCCAGCATACTTCTTAACCACATTTGGTTATGTTGATTTTTCTCAGGTATGCTGTTATCACCCTATGGATTAAGTGATCAGAAAGGAAAATATCCTCAGTTCACTTCATCAGAGTGTTCATCAAATTTATGAATTTGGCCTCTCTCTGTGTGTGTGTGTGTGTGTGTGTGTGTGTGGTTTAGTTCTACAATCTATGAAATGATGTAGATCAGTTACCACTGAAATTGTGTTAAGTTCATACAAATAAGTGACAAAATACTATGTTATTTACTCTGAGTTGTCAACCTCAACAACAACAACATCACATAAAAGACATGGAAGAAAAAGAGGTGTGATGGGAAGGGCACTGGAATGAAGTTCTAGAAACCCGGACTCCCCAGTGCTCTAGTGCGACTTCTGTTACTGAATGTCAGTGACTTCATACCTTGCACACAATTTATAAAGGGTTAAACTAAATGTTCTTTGAGATGCCTTCTAGACCTTATAGTCTATAAAAGGAGAAGGAGGCAGGTGGGGGACAAGAAGGGGGCAGAGGGAAATAAAGAAGAAAGGAAGAAGAAAGAAAAACAGGACTGTGGAGACAAATTCTTGGTAGTAAATGTGAATCTAATAATGAAAAGGAGTGCTAAGAACAGGAACGACTCCGCAAAGATGATAACTTGCAAAGACAAGCAATCCTATGGAATCTCTTTTTTTCTTGTTTCCTAGGGAGTCTGTGTCTTTGAAAAGATCATGAATCTTTGTGATCAACTGCTGTTATTACTTTCCTTTCCCTGTTCTTTCAGTAAGACAGGAAAATGAGACACCTAACCACAGAGAGCATTCAGGTGGAAAATAATTACAAGATCTTATCTAAATCTGACAGCCTTTTCCATATTACTACCAGAATACAGCTGCTATTTTGAGATTATTTGTCTTTACATATTTGCTCAAGTTTTATTTAACACTTTGTCAACATTTAATACCACCACGAATGATGAAAATAATTAAACTTACATGTTCAAAGAAAATAGTTCACAAGTGTCTTTGAAAACTGTATAGGACTCATTACAAGATTTATAGCACATTATCTATCATCTTTGAACAAAATAATAGCAAACAACATAGTCTGAGTAGAAAATAAAATAGACCAGGAAGGAACCATAAATTTAGAAATCATAAAGTGAAAGAAACATTTAAACATATTGAAACCTATTGAAAGAGAGTTATCCTTAAAAGATTCAATGAAGATTAAAACAGACAAAACATATGGACATAAAATTCAAAGACATGTTCTTTACAACATGCCTAAAGCATATGAGTACAGAATGCAGCAATAATTATCAAGCAAAGGTTACCTTAACAGAATTAAGAGTGATAATATTAACAACAGCCAAAGGAATGTAGCGAATCCAGGTTTTGTTGGTAAAAAGAAACACGTGAATCATTTAAAAACATTTAAAGGAAAAAACAGTTTCCTAGATACATAATCTGCTCAGAAACATAGAAAGTAAAAACCTACTCATTTCCGTTCAATGAGGCTACCTAACTCATGTTAATGGCACATCAAAGTAGAGTGAAAAAAAAAAAAAAGCTTTGGAAAAAAGTAGTGTCCACCGTTACTTATGCATACCAGAAATTATGTAATCAACAACGAGAAAATAATTTTTCAGGGTCAGAAATAGTCTATTCTAGGAATGTGAAGATATGTGAATGAAAAGAGAGAGTAGGGCAACAAAATTAAAACACAATAAGAAAATTAAAAATGATAATGTGGGAACTAAAAGTTGAAACCAAAGCAGATGGAATGGGCTCGGGATGTAGCTCAGCAGGAGAGTGCCCCGAGTGTGTGAGGCTATGGGTTCAATGCCCAGACCACAGTAAATAAATAAATAAGGTAGTAAGTAAAAATTTAAATTCAAAGTACACAGAGTTACAGAAAACAACAACTGATCCTGGGAATGTTGATACTTACCCTAGATGTGCAGCCAGTGAAGGTGAACATAAGGATGGAAATGAGGACAATAGCTATGACAGAAAAAATAAAAATGTTGCAGAGGAAGTGACACTGGCAAAAATGAAACAAAACACAAAATACTCACATTAAAAGGACTCTCAGAAATACTGCATGACAAAAACTCGCAAAAGGATCAGATGTGGGGAAATGGTCCCCTATTAAAATTTAGTGTTATTCTTTAATATTTTTAGAAAATATTGAGTGAAAATTATAGCATTCTTAAAACCTTGTTAGTAGAATTGGGACTTTTACCCATAGGCAGAGAGTATTGTGAACTGGAATTGTTGCTAGTGCCCATGATTCTATTATTTCTGGATTCCAATTAGCTGGAGCAAAGCCAATCACTTTTCCTCCATTTGCATATTTGCACAGATATAGGTTTCATCTGGCTTTATGTAACAAAGTACTTCTTGATTCCACAATAGCATCTCTATAAAAAATTGTCATATCTTGGTTTAATTTTGGGGTGAAAGTATTCAGGGGATGTTGATGTAAATTACATTTCCCCCAAGAAAACTTCCACAAATTCAGTAGACCACATGTCTTCCAGAATTGTACCTCTGGAGCTTCTGCAGTTAGAAATGGAAAGACAGTACCCCATGACTAATTTGGCCTCCATTTCAGGAAACAAGATTAAAAGGCTTTGATGGGTTATCATTGGATTAAACCAACAAAGGTGGGGTTCTCTCACTTTTTAACATGATAGATTGGGTTTGAATGGCTCAGTTTAATAAAGCATCATTATCTTTCCAGACATTTCCACGTTTGCTCCTTGAAAATAATTTGTTTCAATTAGTCTGTTTCAGCTATGGTACATTTTTTTATGTTTTTATTAGTGCCTTATAGCTACACATACTATTGGGGTTCATTTTGAAACAAGCTTACATTCATGAAACATAATTGACTTTTCTTTTGTATCTTATTTTACATTCAAAGGAAATAGCCTGTCTTACAATTCACACTGTCTACATTCACACTGATTACTGATTTCACCAAGACCTCTCTTGTCTTCTCATCTAATCCAACACAGACACTTTTGCCCTTGAGTGCTTTGCCTGAGAATAATAAAGACACATATATAGTATCACAATTGTTGGATATTCCATATGTAGGTCAAATACATAGCGATCCCTCTTAAAAGTAATTTAATGTGAATGTGCCACACAGCTTCCCATAATCTCCACTGTCTCACAGCAGAGTCATCTCCAGGTACTAATGACGGTTTAATAAATTGGGTCATAAGAACCAATCTATCGTGTTAAAAAAATGATGAAACCTAGCCTCTGTCATGCTGAAGAGTGGCCTCGCCAGCTTTTGTTGGTTTAACCCAACAAAGTCTAATGCTTTGCCAGCATCTGAAATCATTGTTTATTTTAATCTTCTATAATAGCTTTCCAGCCACAAAGACAAAGCTTTAAGTACTCTGATGGGTCACACTATGATCTGGCTGCCACTGTATTTCCCATTATATTCTGGAACCTGCCTAAGCATTTGGGCATCAAAATTAGTGACACAATGATCAGTCTATTGATTATTAAGTACTGTATGTCATGGCTGCTTGAGAGAGAAAAATTCTTAGAGCTTCCTACTCATTTAACTCTGTTACAATCTGCCACATAAGAACCAAAGGCAGAGTTGCATTAAGAGAGTTCCTCTTAGTCCAGCTCTAGTGCCGCTCTTCATCACAGCACAGGACGAACGTGTTCCCTGCACAGATGCCACTGAATTCTGCAGGTTCCCTTTCTACTCAGTAAAGGTCCCAGAAGTGGAGGCAACCTTGGCAAACACACTGATTCACCCTTATGAGCATCTTGAGCTTAAGTTGAAAGAAAGAAAATACTATTCTCTTGCTTCTCCAAAGGTACCAATAAATGCTAAATATTCCCTTCAGCATTATCTATATATTTAATCCTCTGTCTTCATTGATTATCTCTTCTTCTCATTTATCATTGAATTTGGCCAAATGTTTCCTCTTTTGGAAGGAACATCAGGGGTAGCCATATGCTGGCCCAATTGCTGGCCTCCTGGTAAGTCTCTTTTGGTCCACCCATGTGCAGTAAGATTACACAAGTGCAAAGTTAGAGGACTATGGCATCTGCTTGGCAATGTTACCAAGTTCACCTTGATCCTTAATTCTGTCAGATGAGGAAAAGGATTTTGGCAAAGGAAGTGCTTACCAAGCATTCCGTATTAGAATGTCTACACCATATTAGAATTGTCTACACTCCCTGGCTCTTTGAACTATTAAGTGAGGCTTATGTGCTTCATTCTGATTAATGCTTTTTAAAGAGAAGTGATGCATGTGTCCTCTGGCCTGAAGCATTTGAGAAATGGTACAACTTTGACCACTCTCTCTTCCTGTACCCTTGGAAACCTCAGAAGTCATGCACATTGAAATGTTAGCATCGTAAAACAGAAGAAGCTTAAGTATCTGAGAAATAGATGGAACTTCAGGAGATTGATAAGGTGTGTGGGGGGGTTTCAAGAAAAGTAAGGACAACACAATTTTTATTTTATTATGGAAAGGCACTTTTTTGTTCCTTCCCTAAAAACCTTAACTTTCTCGTATCCATTTTCTTAACCAGTTGACCAACCTTTCAATAGTAATGTAAATGACATAAGTTCTTAAAAAATATCTGTCTTGTGTCATATAGAATAAAATATGGTGATATAGATACAGATACATAAATACCACTAAGATCTATATGCTCTTCTAATAACTCACAAGTGATTAGAGACTATTTCACTAGATTATTTTGAATTTTACAAGTCATGATTTTTGTAATGTGCCTTCTATGTATGTTTATACCCTCTTACAGAACAATTTTTTTAATATTCTCAGAGTATTTCCAAGTATGTTCTATACGGAATATTTATTTGGCAATGGGTAACAGAAAGCAAAGCTCTCCTGGGCACTTAGAGGAACCCTGATGTCTTTCTGAAGAGCTAAAGAACAAATAATACAAGGAAGTCTCTAGTCTCTGTAGAAGGTGGACCTGAACCTTTAGATTCTGTCTTTTATCTGCAACATGCATCTTGAGATAGATAGAAAGAGAGAGAGAGAGAGAGAGAGAGAGAGAGAGAGAGAGAGAGAGAGAGAGAGAGAGAGAGAAAGAACATGCCCAATGCTCTAGTGCTAAATACATAAAGAATCCATTTTGCTCAGGCTACACAACTAAAGTAGCTGGAGTGGGCAGGTTTGTGCATTTTCCTTTAATTCTACATGGAATCTCAGCTCTCTGTGGCTTATTATTCCTATGGCAAGATGATGTTCCTCCAAGGAGAATATTCAGCAAAGAGAAGCTAATGTGTTAGTCTTAACATCTAGAGCAGACTTCAATTGTATGCATAAAACTTCTATCATTAGACCAGGGTCAGTGGGTAGACTCCTCTTATTCTTGTGACCTTATTGGAGAGAGAGAAACAAGGAAACAGACATTTATTAAGTGCTTGCTATGTATCAGGCTGTGCACTCCTCTCTTTATCTGCATTATTTCTTTAACACATAAGACAATATTGATGGTAGATATCAATATTATATTAATAAATTAAGAAAGGGAGGTTAAGTGATCTTTCCAAAGGAACACAGCATTTGAATATGTGTTTGGTTAATTCCAGAGCCCAATATTTTAATTATTGTATTATTCTGACTCACTTGGTATGATATATAGCACACAAAATGTGAAAAATTTGCTTTTATTGAGGTAAAATTAACTTAAAATATGAAGAATCATTTTAAAATACATGGTTCAGGGGCATTTAATGCATTCACAGTGTTAAACATTAAGATAAATAACACTGATAATATTAATATAAATTTTCTAGATTTCTTCTTATTTATTTTTAACTTTGTTCCATTTTAATCAGAGAAGATAATTTGCATCTTTCCATATGATGAAATTGCTTGAGCTTTGTTTCATGTCCTTGCTCATGTGAACTTGAGAAACTCGTGTCCTCTGCTATTGGTGGACAAAAGGTCTGTATATGTCGACTGGGTGTAGCTGGTCTATAGTGTTGATCAGGTCCTCTATTTCCTTATTGATTCTTGTCTAGAAATTGTATTCACTATTAAAATGAAGATGCAGTATCCAACTGCTATTTTAGGCTAGTTGTAAACTGTCCATTTTGCCTTTTAATTCTGTTGTATACATTTCATATATTTTAGGAACTTCTCGTTTGGTGCATGGATGCTTTCAGTTATTACGTGTTCTTAGTAGCATGAGTATGGTCACCCTAGCTTCCTTTTGATTATACTTTACTTGGAATATGCTTTTCCACGCTTTCTCTTTTAACTTATTTGTGCATTTAGGCCAATAGTGAGTCTCTTATAGACAATGTACACTTATATTCGTGTGTGTGTGCGTTTCTATATTCATTCAGTCAATATCTGTCTTTTCGTTGATAAACTTAAGTCATCTACATTTAAAATGATGATTTTAAAGAATATACTTCTGCTCATTTACTATGTATTTTCTAAAGTTCTTGTTCCTCAATTCCTCCACCATCACATTCTTTTCTGTTTCATTTTTATTTTTTATTGTTCCATTTAATTCACTCTTCCCATTTTCTGCATTTTTAAACTTAAACAGTTACAATGGGGATGTTAGCTGAGATTCTAAATTTATAGCCATCTGGTTTCAATTAATACCAACTTAGTTTCAGTAACATATATTAGCTCCGCTTCTATTGAACTGCATCTAAACTCCCATTTATTTTGTTATTATCACAAAAGACGTATTTGGGCACTATGTACCTATTAATATGAATTTACAGCAATAGTTTTATGCAGGTATGCAAGCCTCACGGGGAATGTAGTCATCATCCTCAAACTTGATAGATATGGGGCTGGAGGACATTGAATGGTAGCATCTATGCAAAATACTGATAGTCACTGAAATTTACGGTTATCTTTCTTCATTGAGCTCTTCCTTGGATATTGCAAGTGTTCAACTAGATTCCAGAGTTGACAAATAATTGATTATGGTAGTTGTTTACAGGTTAATGGCTATTTTGGTAGAAAATATTAATACCTGAACACTCTGATTTTATCATCTTCATGAAAGATTTGATGTAAAGATAATCACAAAAATAATGAAGGCTACGATTCTTCCCTGAGGGAGCACTTCTTACATTTCAAACTTACTTGATATAAAAAGGAGCTGTTCATGAAATGCTATAGGAAATGTGAAACACAGCCTAAAGGAGGTAATTCAATCTATGACAGAAATTCTCTAATGTGAATTCTAATGAGTGGGAGAAAGTATAGGGAATGTTTCCTATTGGAATGTCTGAAACATGAGAGAACCCTGATATTGATGTACTATCTAATCCTGCAGAACGCTCTTAAATCTTCAGGAATTCAAATCAAGGAATGGGACCAGGCTTGGATATATAGGAATTATAATTAGCATTGATTACTGAGCTATCAACTATGATCCAGCACTATTTCAAGGCCATATGTTTAACATCTTAGATGCTAACTCTAAATAAGAGAAGTTGGTCTTATTTCCTCTTTCTGATAGGCATGATCCTAAGGCAGCCCCCATGGTTCTTCCTTTCAGGTTGATATACCGTGTATAGTCCTCTTCCTTTAAGTGAGAGTGGGACCAGTCAATAAGAGATAAATTTTATGATTATATTATATATAAAAGGAATTTTGCAGATAATTAAGGTCTTAAACAGTTAACTTTAAGTTAAAATTTCAAATCAAAGGGAAGATTACTATGGGTGGGCCTGACCTAATCAGGTGAACCCATAAAAGAGATCAGATAGCAGCAGAAAATACTCACCTGCTTTCCTTCAAGAAGCAAGTGACCATGATGTGAAAGGATGTGACAAGGCCCTGAGTGTGACCTCTAGGGCCTGGCAGACCAGCCAACAGTTAGCAGGAAGACAGTGACCTCAGTCCTTGCCATAGAGAACTGACTACCTTGAATGACCAGTAAGCTTTTTAGAGGTCCTGAAGGTTCATATGGCATCATAGTCCCAGCCATCTCTTTGATTTAAGCCTGGTGAGATTCAGGGCAGACAATTCAGATATTCAGGTCCCAAACTCCTGAATCATGAAAAATGTGAGACAACAAATCTCTGTTGTTTCAAGCTACTAAGTTTGTGGCAGTTTTCATACAATAACAGAATATTTATATACTCATCTTGGGTCAAAATTCACTCATCAACAGGGAAGATAAAAACAGAATCACTCATAGTAATCAAAAACAAGAATGTGGCTTAGTTACAGAAACTTAGAGACAGCTTAGCATAAGCCCAGGACTAAGATCAACTCAAAGCTGAGCCAATAATGCTAAAGCTTTTTCAATATGCTCATCATCTTCAATATGCTAATCAGCTCCAATTTATAGACGAGGCCACCACGACTCTTATTTATGAAACTAAATTAACTGGGGTTTCATTAGGTAAAAGTGGGAACTAAGTCACTAGTTTCCTAGTGAAGTTTTTCGTGATTGATACTGGCATTTTATAGTAACTGGCAGCAATTCCTTGAAGGGTTATAAGTCCTGTTCTCACATGGTTCTACCATTTCCTTGCCAGAGACTGGGAGTCTGGCTCAGGGAGGTAAATCATAGAAAGTAGAAAAAGACTCCAGTAAAGGGCACGTCAGCAATGAATTTCCAGCTGAGGACCACACTGTGTTCCAGAGGTACAGCTGATCTTGGTTTGTCGCATATGGTCTATAAGGTTCATCTTCAGATTATTTTTTCTGTGTGATCAAATAGTTTCAATGAATAGTATGAAATTTAAAGTTGAAGGGCATGCTGTTTATCTCTGTCATTAAGGAGGGTGGGACTAGTTTGTTTGGGCATGGAGTGCCATCTCTAAAGGCGACAATTCCAGGAGTCCTAGAGTTATTGGCCTTCTCGGTTTCTAAGAGCTGATCAGACACCACAGGAAAGTATATAAACCAGGCACAAATACATGAATGACTAAAGGCGGTTACTTTTTCTTGTGACGGAAATGATTTTTCATGGATTCATCGTAAGTTCCCCTGCATCAAAATATGATATTCTGAAAGGAATTCCTACCTAAAACCTTGGAAAATTCAACAAATGCATAATTCAACAGAAATTTTCACATATAAATAAATATTAGGTTTAATGGTCTTACAGGGCTTAAAAATTCCACTGAAATAATGCATAAAGGGATTGTTGCTATGATGCTTATTTTGCAGCCACGTTACCACTATTTTTAATTATTCTTTTATTGTTTGAGGCTGCCAACATGATATGCTTCTTCAAGCCTGCTTATTTTATTTTTAGATCAGGATCTCCAACATCAACTCACAAACACTTGGTACTTTTTCATCGTTTTATCTCACTAAGAAACATTGATTTCAGAATTTATTTTTCCACTCATACGGCCACCCCTACTTAATGGATATTTGGAGGATATTATTATTTGTTATGATTTAGATATGGGGTGTCCCCCGAAAGCTCATGTGTGAGAGTGCAAGAGAGTTTAGAGGTGAAATGAGAGGGTTACCTGATCTTAACCTAATCAGTGAATGACTCCCCTCATGGGATTCACTGGGTGAGAACTGTAGACAGGGTGTAGCTGGAGGAGGTGGGTTGTTGGAGGTTTGCCTTTGGGGTATATACTTTGTTCCTGGTGAGTACAGTTTCCTCTGCTTCCTGATGGCCTTGTCCAGAGCTGCTTTCCTCCACCACATGCTTCTACCACAATGTTCTGCCTCACCTTGAGCCCCAAGCAATGAAATGCCGTCTTTGACCTCTGAAACCATGAGCACCAAGCGAACTTTTCCTCCTCTAAAATTGTTCTTGTCAGGTCTTTTGGTTACAGTGAAAAAAAAAAAATAGCTGACTAAAATATGACAGAATACAAAATTGTTTTTAAGTTATATTTATTGCAAATGTTAAAATAAAAAGGATTATATTAAGATTATTCTCATAAAGTTATAATGTATGTAAAAGGCACCATGGAGCTGGTAATACTGACAAGGAACAAAAATCATTTCTTCTTCTATCTATGATGGTTCCACATACAGCAATGGTATAAGCTTTGCTTAAAATTCACCTCCTCTTGTTGAAGAATTAAATTTTTGTGGGATTCAATATCAATCAATTTTGCACATGTTTTTCCTTTTTTAGAAAAGTAATTGTATAATTTGTTTGCATGAGATATGATGTCAGTTATGAATAGTCACAGATACCCATAATCCCAGCTGCTGAGGAGGATGAGGCAGGAATTTTTCAAGTTTGAGGCTAAACTGGGAAATGAGACCCTGTCTCAAAATATAATGAAAAGGGTTGGGGGATGTAGCTCAGTGGTAGAGCACTTGCTTAGGATGCATGAGGCCATGGGTTTAATCCCCAGTACCACAAAATATTAAAACAAACCAACCAACAAACAAATAAAATGACATACACCCTGGGGTAGTTCTTGATAATTCAAAATATTGTTTGATGAGTATAAAATTAGAGGAAAAGAGGAGAGCTATTTCACCAGGTTGTGAAATAAGCCAAATGAAGCATTTTTGCTTTATAATAGAAGATCCTTTTTTATGTGCTAGAAATTTATGATCAAATGGAGAACTTCTTACTTTGAGATTTTTTTTCCTATGTTATAGAGTAATAGTTCTTTTTCTGTACATGTTATTTTACTCCATGGTAAACTGGTATAGGTTGTTCGTCCATAGTATACATTTTAGGCCAGGTCAGCTCTACATTTAGGTTTGAGATTCTCCCAACCATTTGGTAATATATTTGCTGCCAACACACTCTTGAGTGAGAGCAAAGACCTCAGTGTTTGACACCCTAAGTTTGAATCTTGGCTGCTTAGCAGCTGTGGGATTTGGCCAAGTTTAATTTTTCAAAACATGATTTTCCTCCATGAAATATAATTAATAAAATTCACTCCATAGGATTGTTCTTAGGTTTGCATGAGATTGTGAGTAATGTGTTGAGTTCCATGGCCAGTACATAACAGGTGGCTGACAAATGGTGGCCAGCATTAGGCTTACTATGTTAATTTAAGTTTTAGATGGCTTTTCTCATCCATTCTGGTTAG
Organism: Marmota monax; assembly: GCF_021218885.2. Classification (NCBI taxonomy): domain Eukaryota; kingdom Metazoa; phylum Chordata; class Mammalia; order Rodentia; family Sciuridae; genus Marmota; species Marmota monax. The sequence goes on along the minus strand of NW_026691982.1, from coordinate 12,136,180 downwards.
ATTTTACTTTTCTAACTCCAATAGACCAAATTCGTCTTCCTCACTTCTAAATCTTACCAGACACTTCCCTGTTTCTTACCTTGAGCCTCCAATCCTCAACATGGCATGGTTTAGGCTATTCCAACTGCAAACAATTCCGGCTGGAATATCCTTGGATAATGGCCTCTACCTCCTTCCTGAGTCCCTGGTAGCATTCCAAGACCTTGGCCACCTGTCATGTGAGCTTCCTCTATGTGTAGTCCGGAGAGTCACTGCTTGTTCTCACCAACCCTGAATAATGACAGCTGGACAAAGGTATCTCTCAGGGTAAAATTGAGAGCTGTGTCAACAAATTCACTATTTTTAAAACACTTTTCTCCCACAGGAGAGTGAAGACTATGACTGTGTCTTGGGAAGGGCACAGTGTGGCATGAGGACTGAGTGTGGGCTTTGGTTTGGAATAAGAAGAACTCTTGCATTGCAACTCCATCCCACAGTGACCATGCCAGTTTCATGATATACCAAGATACTTGATGCCCCTGGTATCTGCTGTCACATTTATAAAGAAACAATGTAACAATTTGTATTTCCTTAGATTGTTTTGAGAAATAAGGGAATTATCATTGCCATAGGGCTCATTTGATTCTGTTCCTCCTCTATTTCTCTTGTCCTGCCTATAAAATACATTACAAAACAAAACAAAACACCAGTATGTGACTTTATTTACCTTGTACTGCCTGCTGTGCTAATAGTCCTGGAACACTGCTGTCCCCTCTTGTTGGATGTGACTAGTGTTGACTGGATTGTAGACTGGCTTTTCTCCACATTTGGCTCAGCCCCATGGCATGGTTTTTTTTTAAATTGGTTCTTTTTAGTTATACATGACAATAGAATCTATTTTGACTTATTATTCAAGCATGTAATATATCTTATTCTAATTAGACCCCTTTCTTACATGATGGTGGCATTGGTCTTTGTGTAAGTACATAGGAACATTATTACAGGTTCATTCCACTGTCTTTCCTCTCTCTATCTCCCTCCCTCTTTCCATTCCCCTTTGTCTAATCCACTGAACTCATAGGGCAGTATTTACCCAACCCCGTTCTTTCCAGATTCAATGTTTCATGCTCTATCATCTCCTGGTCTTCATCCTGCCAAGATCATCCTATTGCTCAGAGCAGAACTCAAGTAAATGACTTCTGACAGGAATTTCCTTTACCAGGAGAAATGTATATGTCAAAAGGTGGCATTAAGACTGTGTCCGTGTGAATTCTTGATTCATTTTTTTGCAATTCTACAAAGCCATTTATAGCTATGGGGTGAAAATAAAGGGCCTTGTTGTATCAAAAATTGAAACAAAGTGACAACTTTATTTTCAAATTGCCGTTTCCTGTAATTGTTTCAAGTACAGTAAGAAGTAAATTTTTCGTAACTCTTGGATCCATTTAGCAGTTCTACCGGCCAGAGTGCTCTTTGTGAAAACAAATAACATTAAGTCAATTAAAATTCATTTTTATCAGGCAGAAGCTTTGCATAATAGATTTCTTGCCATTTTTTAAGCAGGAAAGTTTTGTTCTTTACATTCAGTTGCCTTTTATATGTAAGAATTTTAAAAAATTTTGTTCTCTATTAAAAATTTCTGTTTTGTGCTATGTCTAACTAGATGCCTCCACCTATGCAATATAGGATTAAGTATTTATTTTTTCTGAACCATTTCAGAGTCAGGTTTGAGACATTGTGTCCTTTTTTATTATTGAATATATAAATATATACACACACATACACTATATTTTGTATACATATATATGTATGTATATGTGTGTGCATGTGTGTGTGTATATATATATATATATATATATATATATATATATATATATATACACATACACACATAAATATGTATTTTTGGAGTTTGGTACTGGGGATTGAACCCAGGGGCACTTTATGTCTAAGCTAACTCTTTTTATTCTTCAAAACAGATCTCACTAAGTTCCTGAGGGACTCACTAAGTTTCCTGGGCTGGTCTTGAACTGGCAATCCTCCTGCCTCAGATACCAAGATGCCCAAGTTGCTAGAATTACAGGTGAGTGCCACCATACACAGTTGATCATTAAACTCTAATGTATATATCTTAAGAACAGGAACGTACCTTACATAATCAAATTACACTTGTCAAATCAGGACATTAAGTTGGCAGTCCATATTCAAATGTCATCAATTGTCCAATGTCCTGTGTAGCTTTTTGTTCCTGGTCAAGAATCCTGGTCAGGTTAAGGAGGGCATTGAGGTACCACATCATGTTAGCAATATTTTCTTCTTCTTCTCTTTTTTTTTTTTTTAGGTACCAGGGATTCAACCCAGGGGCATTTAACATTGAGCCGCATCTCCAGCCCTTTATCATTTTTAGTTTGAGACAAGGTCTCACTAAGTTGCTAAGACTGACTTTAAACTTACAATCTTCCAGCCTCCGTCTCCTGAGCCACAGGGATTGCAGGCATGCATCACCACATCCCAGCATCCTTTAACTGATACAGTTCCTTGGACTTTAATTTTTAGTTCTTGACCTTGACTTTTTGAAGAAAGCAGGTCTGTTTTGATTCTTTTGACAAGGATGCCACAGCAGGGATGCTCTGTTCTTATTAGTGCATCATATCAGGAAATTCATATTGTTGGTTTGAACAAACATGATTAATTATGGTCAGCCAGGTTTCTCCACTGTAAAGGTACTGTTTTCCTTCTGTGTTTAATGTGTAATTTATGGGGAGATACTTCGAGGCTGTAAATATCCTGTTACACATTAAACTTTATCCATCAGGTAGGTTCACCTCAATTGATGAGTTTTCTGACTCTATCCTTATCTTCATATTTGTTGGCATTCCAATTTAAGGAAGATTTTCCTCTCTCTTTTATTTTTTAGTGATTTATTTATATTAGTATGAGCTCATAAACTCTTATTTTATTCGGGGAGTGATAGTCCACTACAATGATCATTTATTTTGATTCTCAACTGCTGCTTGATTTGACCACCACATGCCCTTCAAGGTCAGTGAGGCCTGTGACCTTCGAAATGTGTCCACCATACTTCAGTTTCTTTGTTACTTTACAACACAAGAGCTTCCAGACTCATTTTGTACTATTTCTATTCCACCCTGGTATCGACCTCTTTTCTAAGGCCCTGTGGTTTCTTTCCAAGGAGAACAGCAGGTAGCAGGCAAAATCCTGCACTAGGCATGTTCATCACATTCGATGAGCCAGTGCTTCTACGTCTTTCTGCACACAAAGCTGAGAAATTCACCTAAATTTCTTTCTGCCTATTTGTCTGTCTGTCCATCTATCTACCCATCCACCTATCATCTATTTATCTTTATGCAATACCATCTATCTTTCATGTATTATAAAGTATGCATTTATGCTCTTTGCCCAATTCCAAAACCACACAAGTTACATTCTGCCCTTTTCCGTGTTCTATAGTTGTCTATTTTAAAGTATTCCATAGTTGTCAGTATTTCTCCAACAGAGGTGGAGCTGACTCCATTACCATAATATATTAGAGTGCATAGGAAAAATTTTAGAAGTTTCAGAAAAGAAACTTCAAATCAATGCCTGTTATGTATTGACTCTTTATGCTGAATTTATTTATTTTTTAGAAGTAGTTGGACGCAATACCTTTATTTTGTTTACTTATTTTTATGTGGTGCTAAGGATCGAACCCAGGGCCTCGCAAGTGCTAAATGATTACTCTACTGCTGAGCCACAATCCCAGCCCCCTTTATGCTGAATTTAATAGACAAAAATATTGTTACAGATGAGCAAGGACAACATAAAACATGACCCCGATAAGGAGAATGAATCAAACAGACTAAGCATTTTGCCAATATTGCTCTTTAATATTACCAAAAAAATTTTGGAAAGTAATAAACTTTTAGCAAATCTTATATTTAACTCAAAATTTTTATTACGTTCTGTCAAACAACTAATAACTTCTAGTATACTTCAATGATTTAAACTTAATAATATAATCATTACCTCAATTTTTAAATGTATCTGACATATCATTATCTATTTAAAATGCATACTCAATCAGGATTTTAACAAAATGAAACTTCACATTGTTTAATTTTTTAAACCTATTTTTATTTCAATTTCCATGTAAAATTTTGTCATATGGCAACTAAATCTTTCTTGATAGTCTTTTATTTATTCAACTTACCACACTCCTTTGCAAAAGATAGCTAAGATACTGCAATAGGCGTTCATTGTATTCAGGGAACCAGTGCTTCTTGTTCTTCTCTGTATATAAGTTTTAAGTTATTCTATATATACTTCTAGATTATATATAGAATAATTCTCTGTATGTAATTTCTGTATATTAAATATCATTAGCCTATAAGGTTTTTAATAATAGACTATATTTGGTTTTTATTTGTACCCATAATGCTTAAAACATTATTTTTGACAATTTCTTATTGATTTGAGTTTGTTAAAGTCCACAGTATGCCCTGAAAAAAAAAGAGCACTAAAGTTTTAGGGCTGAGAGGGCAAATGGCATCCATGTTCCAGCATCTCGTGTTGGCCACACCTGCAAGGGTGTTGAAATGGAGTCTTGAGATGACTATGAAGCTTTATCTAGGCTGAGAATAACAGATATTATGTTACTAATGGCATTGCCATAGGCTTGGATTACGACCATTTATTTGCCAGCTCAGAGCAACAGTGGCAATCCTAAAGCTGGATTCTAGAGCATAGGTGGGAATAAATTTATTTTGGAAATTTAGCAGACTAGGTAGGTGCTTTACCTCCACCTTTCCTCTAGGTTGTGCTTTATGGATTAAACTCAAAACACTGCCCCAATGTTTTGTTAAGATAAGCAATGAAATCAGACTATGAAGGACCAGAGATAGGTTCATATCATCTCCTTGGCTAGATAAATAATTGCTGACAAGAAGCCATAAAATTGTGCTCCCAAGGGTGGTCTTAACACTATAAGGTGTGAGTGGCATAACAGAAGGAATGACAGATTTCCAGGGAGTGTGGACCCAACTCTGCAGGCACTTGCTGCCCTGACCCAGGATGAACCCAGGACCAACCACTCAGGCTCCAGGAAGCCAGCCATAACAAAGTGAGCCACAGGCATTGCAAGGTCTGGTGAAAATTGTCTTTGGATACCACTCTTTATAACTGTGCTTGCATTTTGCTTCTGTTCTATGTTGATTCTGAAATGGAACATTTTTTTTTTTTCAACTTTGGGGTAAGAGTCAACTAACAAGAATCTAGTAGCCATATACCATATGTATGTATTTATATGACTTCAGAGGTCAGGATAGATAAATTGCCATACATGTGTGTGTGTTTATCTATATACATGTAATCATATATACCATATACCATACCATAAATATGTCATATGTGTATATACACACACTCATATGTATGGCACACTATAGTCAGACTAAATTTATTATCTGGGAAAATTAGATAATGCAAATAAAGTGATGAAAATATATGGCAACCAGAGGCATCCTTTACCTTTAAGTGCTCTCTCAGCATTCTCAAAACATACTAAGAAATGGGTTTAGATACTATGGTAATTTTCCAGATGAGGCAAAAAATGGCAAAGGAAGCTAAGATATGGCCTAAGATTATATACTTTTTAAAATTTTCTATTTGTTTTAATTAGTTACACATGACAGTACAATGACCTTGACATAACATTAAATTATATACTTAATTAAGAAGAGAACTAGGGCTATGTCTCAGGACTTGAAATTTAAGCCAGCTCTTCTAGAAAGTACATTCAATCTGGGTGAGAATGGATGAGGATGTTAACAGAACCAATCATGTTTTCAGTAGTTCTGAGAGTCTTTATTTTTTGGTTGAGAGTATCTCCTTAATTTGGTCAGGTATATCCATCTTGTTAAAGAAAATATCTTTGACTCTTTCAGAGCATCATCCTTATTTAATTAATTTTATAAAAATTGGTATGATAGAACAGGATGCTGAAATGGATTTTCTCTAATGAAATTTATCAGAATTTTCATTCTCAGTACCCTCAATTTTTTCTCACCTAGAATTTATTGACAGGAAGATATGAAAAATGTACCTAAATCCCAATGAGTTCTCAGTTTAGCCTGACAGTTCTGTCTCTGAACAGTGAGTTATTGCGATACCACATATGATGGGTAATATATCCATCCTGACCTCTGAGCAGATTCCATTGTGGATAATGTCATTCCAAAGATTCAGCCTTGAATATGACATGTGAAGGAATTATGTAGTATCCACCAAGGAAACACCTACCTCTGATGTGCCTAATGGATCTGACCTAAAGTTTATTTTATGAAGAATGAGTTCCTGTGGACTTAAGAGTCCTGAGTTACAGACACATCATTTCCCAGCTAGATTATTAAAGATACAATGGTATGAAAACCAAATAAAAATCGAACCTGTTATTCTGTAATTGATTCCAGTGACATTAAGTGTCTGGGAATGGCCTGGAGATTTGGGCAGGGAGAGATTGGGCAGAATATTCTGATGCTGAATTCCTACAGAAAAGGAAGTTCTTACTCCTCCATGTTAATGTAGTATGGCTTCCCATTTATGATGTTGATTTACCTTTGTAGTAATATTTCAAACAAGATATATATAGATGTTTGTGTACATGTACACTGATATATATATATCTAGAGTTGGCCCTGTGTATCCATGTCTTCTACATCCTCCGATTCAAGCAACCACAGGTCAAAAATATTAAAATGAATAAATAATAATATATAGCAACAAAATAACACAAATTTAAATATAAATGCAGTTTAATGACTCTTGATGAAGTATTTACATTGCATTAGTATTATAAATAACCTGGAGACAATTTAAAGTATATAGAAGGATGTGTGTAGGTTCTATGTAAATAGTATACCATTTTAAATGAGAAACTAGCACCTGTGATTTTGAGTATTCTTGGTCTTGAAACTAATCTCCTGTGGATACTGATGAATGAATATATATTATTTATATTATATTCACACATACATATACATGTAATATTGTGTTTATATATATATATAATAGTTTTATATATAACAACTTGTTAATCTTATATGTGTATATATATGAATATGTACATATATGCATATAAGTGTTAGTGTATATAAACACTAACACTTATATACATATATATCCATATATATATTTATAGAGATATATAAATAGAGAGAGAGAGAAACAGGGAGAGAGAGAGAGAGAGAGAGAGAGAGAGAGAGAGAGAGAGAGAGAGAGAGAAATAGAGAGATAGGCAGACATACAGTTAATTGTTACAATTCTCTCACTGCTAAAATAAAAGACATGCAAGGGCAGGGTTTATTCTGTTATTTTCAGTATATCTCCAAATCCCAGAGTGCTGGTACCTGATAGGAACTCTACAAATGAGGAACAGAATTCTCTAGGTAAATGAAGGGGGGTAGAATGATTAAGGCATTTGAACAGAAAGTGTTTTTGCTTAATCAAGATCATAGCAGAAATTTAATTGGTGTTAATGTCTTGATAGGGTTACTTATTCTCTAAAAGACCATTTTTTTCCCCGTATAGTAAAATGAGAACAACAGTGTATATTCTCTGGAATATCTGATTACTAAAAGAGAAATACTTCTTAAAATATCAAATGTTTTCTTCATGTACTAGGTTCTAAATAAGTGTTAGTTTTCTCCCTGAGCCTTGGTTTTCTTTGCTGCAGTTTTATAACTAGCACACAGGGTGAACACATAAACTCAAGATGGAATTAAATACTATCAAACAGCCAGGTGTTATGAAAGGAGTGAGACAGAAACCCTAATCTCTTCCATTCATTATACTTTTATTTAATTCACAAAATGATAAAAGAAGCAGAAATAAGGGTGAGATTTTGTGATACTGTGATTAAGAATTCATAGCCTGACCAAACAGAACTATGTGAATAACAGTACTGTTAGTAAAAGGGTTACTAGTTAAAAATATATATTCATTTTAATCCCTCAATGATAACAATATAAATTCTTGTATGGATATTGTTAAAAACCATGATTTGAAAGGTATGAAGAAACTATGAAAGCATTTATAGTAGTAGGCTTCAGGAGGGTGGATTCTAAGGAAGTATGACCAGGTCAAAGTGAAGAAAGTATTCACCTGTGTTGTAGCTGCAGCAATAAGTAATTCACGTGTGGGTCTTTATGCCCCTTGATTGTTTGCAGTAGCAAATTCTTTAGATGTATTCTAGTGTCTTGACAGCTGTTGTCCAAATATTTGAGTGCGTTATGGATCTCTTTTGCCTCAGTTGGGGCTATGTGCAGAATCGCTTGGGTTGGAAATCAGTGAATGTTCTGTATATTATAAGAAGGTGAAATTCACTTAAGTATTGATACTGGGATGAAAGACAGCACATCTTGATGTATGATGTTAGAATTGTTGTAATTATTTTCAATTGTCATTACCTCTTAAATAGTACAAGATCAAAGACAGAATCACTCCATGTATTAATTTTCTTGCAGTTAGTAGTTGGCCGCAAATTGATGCTTGTGTCCGTCAGCTTTGTGTAGTTCATTATGTAAGAAATACTTGAGATGCTCAACTTTAAAAGAGGAAAGGTCTGTTTTAGCTCACAGTTTCAGAGGTTTCCACTTTGCTGCCTTGGGCCATGGCAAGGCAGTACATCATGTTAGGAGACTACGGTAGAGGGGGCTGCTCACCACATATCAGCCGGGACACGAACAGAGAAAGAGGAAGGGCCCAGGTCCCCAGTGACTTAACTTCATCCCCCTAGGTCCAATCTTCTAATGATTCCACCACCTCACAATAGCACCCCAAGTTAGTGATCAAGCCCCAAAACATGGGCCTTTGTGGGATATTAAAGATCCAAACTATAGCATTCTGTTCCTGATCCCCAAAGGCTCATGTCCATCTAACAGTACAAAATACATTGTGTCCCTCTCTGAGAGTCCCCAATAGTTCCAGCATTGCTCAAAAGTTCAAAATCTTACCTGAGACACAAGATAAATTGAACTCTGAGTCTCTGTAAATTTTTTTAAAAAACATGTTATACACCTCCAAGAAACAAGTGCACAGGTTAAACATTTCCATTCCAAAAGGGAGGAACAAGAAAAGAGCAAGAAACAGACCCAGGCAAGACCAAAACCCAGCAGGACAAACACTAAATCTTAAGTCTCCATGTCTGATATCCAGAATGCATGTGGAAGCATATGGGCTCCTAGGTCCTGGGCAGCTCCACCCCTAGGGTCTTGCTGTCTGTGGCATACATGGCCTCTCTGAGACAGGTTTGATATGCTGCCTGCTGTTTCTGTTGGGAAATAACCCATATTCCTGGCATCTCATTCTTCCTAGGAGGTCCATTAAAGATTTGACTTCATTCTCACAGATCCACAGGCCACTCTGAAATACATTGCCTGGTCTCTCAGACTTATCTTTGAAATCTTGATGGAGCCTCCATGACCCCATAGCTCTTGAAACACTGGTCTTACATGGGTGATACCAAGGACTGTGCTACAGTTTGGATCTGGAGTGTTTTCCAAAGATCCATGTGTTAAAACCTGTCCTCCAAGCTGTGCACTGTAGGGAGGCGGTGGAACCTTTAAAAGGTGGAGCCTAGTGGAGGATGTTAGGTCATCAAAGTCATGCTCTTAAAGGGGATAGTGGGACCTCAGTACCTTTCCATCTCTCTTTGCTTGCCATGAAGATGCTTCACCATGAGGTGAGCATCTTCCTCTGATATTGCTCCTGCTAGAATGTTCTATGCCACTACAGGCCCAAAGTAATATGGCTAATTGAACACAGACCAAAATAACTAAAATTGAGAACCAAAATAAACCTTTCTTCTTTTTTAAATTGCTTATTTCAGGTATTTTGTCACAGTGATGAAAAGCTGAGTAACACATGCTCAAGAATATTTGTTGAATAAATAAATGAGTCTTCTTTAGGATGAAGTGTATGTTTTATTTATTTATATCCACAGTACCTGGTTCAATAATTTTCATATTATTGATTCATTCAGTTTTGTCTCATATCTGTGTATTTATCTAATTACTTCATTGACATGAAATTCAAATACATCAACATATCATCAAGATGTTTGTTGGACTTGCCCTGTATTACACTGAGGAGGAAAAATTCTCTACATATTAGAGAACTCGAAAAAATAACCATGAATATGATAATCTTGGATCACTAGCTTTCCTTTGGATGCTGATTCACAAAAGCATAATGGACTGGAAATGCTCAAATGATATTATTCATCTTCTTAGACTTTAATGCATGTTAAATATACTGATTCAGTTGGAAAATCCTAAGAGTGTGTCCCTCAAAGGTTTAAAACATGTGAACTTTATTACTGATCACACTGATAGCTCAAACATAAAGCATCATTTTCAAAAGATTTTTCTTTTTCAGTTAGATACCAGTCTGGTTTTATAAAATGATTGTACATAAACCAAGATTAAAAGGCTCCAAAACTCAGATACATTAAAACTACCTGTTAGTAATAATAGCAAAAGAGCACGCAAAACACAAATACTACTATACTATTATATAGAAACAACACAAAATATTAAGCTTCTCTACCGATAGGGCATTCTGCTCTGGACTGAACTGTGTCCCTAACAATCATATATTGAGGTCCTAATCCCTGGTGTGACTGTATTTAGAAGTAGAGACTTTAAGGAAGTCATTATGATTAAATAAGGTCATGAGAGTAACCTGGATATGATAAGCTTCATGTCTTCATATGAACAGATCCCAAAGAGCTCATGTGTTAGATTTCCATTTCTCTGATAAAATATCTGGAATAAATAACTTAAAGGAGGAAAGGTTTATTTTGGCTCACTATTTCAGAGATTTTGGGCTACGAGTGATTGGTTCCACCACTGTGGGTTTGTGGTAAGGCAGGTGGTGAAGAACACCTGCTCACCTCGTGGTGAAAAGGAAGTAGCGAGAGGGAGGGGAAGATGTAGGGGAGGACATACCCTTTAAGGACACACCCCGGTGATCTGCTTCTTGGAACTCAGTCCCACCACCCAAGTTTCCACAGTCCTCCAACAGCACCACAAGACCAAGCCTTCAACACCCGATCCGTTGGGGTAAATTCCAGATGCAACTATACAGCTTACTCTTTTTCTCTCTGAATTCAAATAAAGAGGAAGTCAGGTGAGCACTCAGCAAGACTGTGGCTGCCTAAAAACCAGGGAATAGCTGTCATCAGAACCTGACCACACTGGACCCTGATCATTGATTTCTGGCCTTCAGAACTGAGATAATGAGTTTATAAATGATTATGGCATTGATCATGGCAGTCCAAGCAAATAAAGAAATCCGGCATAGTCCAAAACTAGAAATATGGAATTCATTTCTCTTTTTATCTTACATTTATCTGTTCTGTACAGAAATAATTTTTTAGAATTTTTACTCCCTTACCTGTCTATAAACATTACTCTACCCCACTTACCCATCCTAGTTTATAATCTCTCATAAAGATGATTATAATATCTATTATATCTCTGTGTCTCCAGTTTTCCTCTCACCCCATTTATTTATTCTCCATATTGTTATACACCAGTTTTCATGCTGAAGCACAGCATTGATCATGTTTCTCTCTTCCTCAGAATCATAGATACCCTTTGACAGAATGATGAACTTCAGTTTCCTGTGTGACAGAAAAGTGGCAACCCAGACAAGCTCCTGCCTGCCCCCAGAGTCATCTGTTAGGTTACTGGTGTATCTGACTTAATGTAACCCCAATGAACTAAAGTTTCTCAAACACATCTGGTGTTTCATAACTCTGTGGCTTTTCTTATGCTGTTGGACTTGCATTTGCCTGGAAATATCTTTTCCTCTATGTTTCTACAGTCCATTTTGGTGTCTCTCATTAGCCAATATTATCCTAAACACAAAAGCCAGGGAATCCATGGGAAGCAATCCATAGAAGAGATTCAGAGTGTTTTCAAGGCATAAAGCCTAAAGGAGCAGGATTGGGAATGGTTATAGATAGGAAAACAGATAATATACAACCCAGGCACACATCTCTTAAAACCTCTGGCTATTTGTCCGAATCCATTTTTTTTTTTACCATGACAAAATACCCAAGATAAGGTGATTTATAAAAATAGAGGTTTATTTAGCTCATGATTCTGAAAACTGAGAAGTTCAAGAACATGGATAAGCACTTGGTGAGGGTCTCTTGTTACATCATAACATGGTGGAAGCCAGCATGCTAGTTCAGGTCTCTCTTAATGTTGCCCTGGGGGACATATCCTCATGACCTCATTTAATCCTAATAACTCTCCCAAGGATCCACTTCCAAAATCCATTAGCATTTGAATTTGGAGATTAGTTTTTCAACACATAAGCTTTTGGGGGACACATTCAAACCTAAGCATTATCTTATCCTATTCAACATCTAAAACCAATCTCTGAGCTTGGAGTGGGAAAAGTACACTAGAAATTCATAGGCTATATTTTAGAAAGGTTAACGCCAGAATAATAAGCCAGTATTCTTTGGGAAAGGTCAAGAGAAAGGATGCCAGGTAGTTAAGAATACCCAATGTGCACCATAAAATCCAAAGCATGTAAATAAATGATTTTAATGAATAGAAATACTGATTCTTAATCTAGTTTACAATTATTAGAACACATGTCATATAGCACCATAAGAGTTAAAATCAAGTTAATGAGAGTTAAAAAAAAGAACCAGTGTGTTTTTCATGTTTCCTCTGTATTGTTACTATTATGCAAGTTATCAAGTATAATGTTCACACAGTCAAAGATGTGAATAACTTATCCAAAATCACCTAACTGATGATCTCTTGATTTCCATTTTATAGTTGTCTTTTTTTTTTTCATTTCCAGAAATCACACTTTCTCTGAGCTTCGATTTGAGAAGTTTTTAAATATATTTAGGATTTCTTTCTTACTTTAGTTTTAAAATGTTTCACATCTCATTTAAAAAATTAGATTGCAATAATCTTAGTTATTTTCCGTAGGCAGAAATATATAACAGAATTTTTCAAATTCTGCTTAAATTATTTTTGCTATTATCTAACATCACACTTAAAATTAGAGATAAATGAAGTTAGGTATAAAGACTAAGAAAGTACCATAGTGCTCTCTGGTGGTAATATCTTTGTATCTGCTCATGAGAAAAATAAAATCAGCCAATTTCAATAAATGAAATAAACAGTAAGCAATGATTTTAAAAGAATTGTCTTCAACTTTTTTCCCCTGCAATTAGACTTTATTTTTGCTGAGTGTAAATCATTATTAGTATTCAGCACACATGTATAAACATTAAAATGCATGGGGAGTTCAGTTATATTTTAAAGCAAGTGTAAGAATTCTGCTTCTTGTGCCTTCTGACATGTGCACATATCAGGGTTTTAGGGCATGTATGGGAAGAAGGTTGGAAAAAGTAAAATCAAATAGAAACAAAATGGTACTTTGGCGGTAGGGTGACCCTGAACTCAGACATCATCCAGAAAGCAAACAGCTTCTCTGTGTTTGCTTGGTGAGGAATACTTCTCTAAAGAGTATGAGGAAATCAGACAAATGATTGCAAAGCACTCCTACCCTCACAGAGCCCTATCCAACCATGCAAAAAGCTAAGCTTATAGGAAAATTTCAGGAACTCAGAAATCTCAATAGCAAGAAAATAAACAGCTCGATTCACAAATGGTCAAAGGACCTAAATAGAAATTTCTCCAAATGAGACATACAAATGTCGAGTTGATATAGAAAAGAATGGCATCACCACTTACCATGGAAATATAAATTAAAACCACAATGAGATATCACGGCACACCTGTCAGAATGTGGGAATGTGGAGAACAGAGGACTAGACAACTGTTGCTAGGAATGTAAATTAGTGCGACTACCATGAAAACAGTGTAGGGGTTCCCCACAACACTAAAAGTAGAACTACTGCATGATCCAGCAACTCCACTTCTAGACACAGAGCCAAACAAAATGAAATCAGCATACAGAGGAAATGCCTGCTTTCCATCTTCACTGTTGCATTATCAACAATAGCCAAAATGCGCTCCTAAAAAAAAAAGAAAAGAAGAAGAAGAAGAAGAAGAAGAAGAAGAAGAAGAAGAAGAAGAAGAAGAAGAAGAAGAAGAAAAGAGAGAAAATGTGGGGCATATAAATTCAATAGGATATCATTCAGCTTTTAAAAAGAAGGAAATCCTGTCATTTGCAAAAACATAGATAAACCTGGAGGATATTATGCTAAGTGAAATGCAGAAAGACAAATACTGCACGATGGCATGGAATTTAAAACTGTTACCTCAGAAGAGAGAGTAGAATGGTGGTTATCAGGGACTTAGAGTGGGAGGTGGACAGAGAAAGGAAAGCTGGCCACAAGGTATAAATATTTGGTTCATCAGGAGGAAAACAGTTCAGTAATTTATGCATAGTATGGTGGCCACAGTTAATTTTAATATATTGTACATGTCCAAATTGCTAAAAGAATAGATTTCATTATGTTCTCACCACATGGGAAATAGGTGAAGTAATGGATATGTTAGCTTGTTTTAATCATTCCTCAATCTATATATATCAAAATATCACACTGTACCTCAAATATATATAATTATTGTTAGTTGGAAATATATTAAAATAATAAAAGAGAATTTCCTGTGTGAGAATAATTGAATGGATACGTGCTCTACTTAGGAACTTATATAGAGAGGATGAGAAGACAGAGGAGGGCACATGCTGATGGAATGGGCCTAGTTTCCAAGACAAACCCACCAAGATTCAGGACAGACCACGAGCTACATGAACTGCAAGGGAATGACCATCTCAGAGGAAAGGAATCCAACAGATACAAGAACAGTCTCAACCCACTCAGATCCAGAGCCCTTTCTTTTTAACAACAACAACAAAACCCAAAGCCCCTCCAAAAAAAAAAAAAACCTTTAAAAAATGACTTAGCTAATAATCTGCAAAAATATAACAAATAATGTAATAATCTATATCCTAAAGAATATTTAAATTGTAATACCTTCATTGTTTAAATGCAAATAATAGACAATCCAGTCTACCTACATGCATATAACTAAGAAAAAATTCAATTAAATTCCACATCCATATTCTGAAGTATAAATGAAGGAAATTGAAAATTTCTTCTAAAAATGTATTATAATAGAAGTTCTCAGGTTCATATGCTGCAGTAAATAGATCTACAAACACAAAGTTAAGACAGCCTGATAACTATGCAATGGTATGCTATATTGGTGTCTCAAGTACCATGCTATTTTGAACAATTCTGATAAAGACCTATTAAGAAATCTAAACAAAAACAAAAAGAAACAAAACTATTGAGATGCACACACCAAAAAAATTGCAACCAGGATTTAAAGCCAAGTTCTAAGCAAAAATCAAAGTGAGATTACTTCTTTGTACTTCAGCAGTAGGTGAGGTTATTTAATATGGCATTGAAGCCCTGTTGAATCTAAGATGCCTCAGATTGTGATTTCATGCACATTATTTTATGTTCTATTAAGAAAAAAAAAACAAAAGCAGCTAAGTAAAATGTGACATGCCTTTGATTGTAAGAGGCATTCTGATTTTCAAGATGTTAACAGTCTGGAAAAAAAACTGAGATTTGCAATTGATATATTAAGTAACTTACTACAATTTGTCTATATTAAAGAAGAACAGTGATTTTAATTGCCAGTGTTTAGGATTTATTTAAAGTCAAAAGCACCTGTTACCCTGCAAACCATTGGGGTTGTAGTGATCAGGTAGGTGCTTCCTCAATGATTCAGTCAACATGAGTCAGTGTGCACCATGGTCCAGGGACCGTCTAAGAGAAGGACAGAGCTTTGCTTGCCTGGAGCCCATCTTCTACTGGAGGAAGCCAAATAAATAAATAAAAATATAATTTCACACAGGTGTTGTACAGAAAACAAGACAATAATTGGTAAAGAGTGGTTGGGATGGGAGGGTGATGGAGAAGCATGTTTGGTACATGGATCAAGAGGCCATCTCTGGAGATGGATATTGAGCTGGGCCCTGAATAATTGAAAGGAGTCAGGCAGAAGAAAGTCAAGGGGCAGTGTTGTCAAGGCCCTGGTCAAGGACACAAATGAGGGGGAAAGGAGGCATCCTCAGGGAACTGTGGAAATTAAGTGTTGGGTACAGAAGACAAGGAGGAAAGCAGTAAAGAGGAGACCAAAGACAGGCAGAAACTGAGTTCAAGGAGCCAGCCCTGTCTGCTCCCTTTATGTCCATGCAGAAAAGGCAGAGCCTTGGGTGGATAAATTAGAAAATGCTGTGAAGCTATGAACTGGGGCTCAGCCCAACGAGCAGAGAGAACCTGAATTTCAATGCCTGGTCACACTCTGAGATGAACTGCATGTGTGTGTGATCCATGATCCTGCTAATCAGGATAAGAGAGACATGAGAGGAAGAAGGAAGAGAAATATTGTATTCAATAGGCCAACTATCTGTGGATGTGAGACTATCAAGGGGATTTTGTTTGATTGAAAATTCTAATAAAACCATGGGAATGCAATTCAGGCAATTTACTACCATCATGTGGCAACTTAAATGATAGTTACCTGAAAATAAATAAAACAAACATTTTTAAAATTTAAAATTTTAATTTTAAATTGTGATTAGAATCACAACAAATTTGAGAGCCCCATTACACTGACAAATAAGTTCAAGTACCTGATCAGCTCGGTAGCCCAACATTATTCTCTCTTTTCCCCTTAATGAACAATTTTTGTTAGTGAACAGCCATATATATATGGCTCTCAAGGGTACACACTCACTTCTATTCTATGTGGCAGTTTTTGAACATCTCTCTTTTATTTTTTTCATGATGACAGGATGTCCTATTGGTGTTTGGCTGGCAAGGAAGAGGGAGGTTAGATGGTTCAAGAAGCCTGATTTAGACCTGCAAAATGAATAATTGTAAAAAGCCTTATATAAACCTCAGAAGTTCCATGAGACATCCTTAAGGCTGAAAAAATCTATTATTTATCTGAGCTTAGATGTTCTTTTCATTGTATATGCAAACAAAAAACATTTTTGCATGTTTTTAATTGGAATATACAGGATTTTTCAAAAATATAAGAACTGAACAAGTAGAATATTTTATAAACAAAATATTGCATGCATGTGTATTTGTTGTTATTTCTGTACTTTTTAATGTTTAAAATATTTCATAATTAAAACTATTTTAAAAATGAGGTTCTACATGTTACCACATGATGGCAGCATAAGCCCACTAATGTATCAAAAGTGCCTCAAAAAAAAAAAAAAAAAAAAAAAAGCTTTATCTCACTGATTTATGTGGAAGACAACTAAACAACTAAATGTCTACTATTTCCAAAACATGGGTGGTAACGTGTTCATGTCTTCATGAATGTGTGTGTAAGAGAGACAGAGACAAGAGTTTTTCTTTGGGTAGCTCTCTCCCTGGGAACTTAAAATTCAAAAACTATATATATGGCTACACTAAGATAGAATTTCAGAAATAATAAAGTAAAACTTATTAACCTGTAATCTACTAAATTTGAATTCACAGTTTTGGAAAGGAAGTAGTCCTTTGCACTAAATAGTCTTTTCTCATTAGTAGAAATAGGATGATGTGGTTGATTTGGGTACTTAATGGCTGTAATTCTGTCATTTTCTAACTTTGAGCTATGACATCCGGTTCCTTTACTGAGGAAATGGGTAAAACAACAAAGAGTTGTTTCGGGATAAATATCTCATTACCTTCTCACTGATAAAAGAAACTTTTAATTATTGTTGGATTAATCGACCTGTCTGCTACTTCCTCCTTTCAAAGAATAGATCATTGCTATATATTTGGAGGAACCCATTCCATTCAACAGGAGTCTACTAACAACTATTTTTTATTAAAAAGCCATTTCCTACTGTGAAAGTATTGTAAAACATACACTTACATATAAAAGTGCTTAGTTAAAAAACAGGGTTCTATCCTGTGTACTGGACATTTGAAAACTGCCTCTGTTTACAGATCACTTGATCATTCATATATATATATATATATATATATATATATATATATATATATATATATATTCCTAGATACTCCATAAAATTTGTGACATTTAATAAATAAATCCAGTAAAATTATAGAATACAAAAACCAGTAGTGTCTCTACTTGCTAGAGGTGAACTATCTGAAGAAGACTTGAAGAAGGCAGTCCCATTTATAAAAACTACAAAAACAAAAACAAACAAAAAAAACAAACTAAAAAAAAAAAAACCAGCAACAACAACAAAAACAAAAACAGAAAACCACCCAAGAATAAATTTAGCTAAGGAGGTGAAATCTCAATAATGAAAACTATAAAACATGGATGGAAGAAATTGAATTGGACACATAGAGAAGAAATATATCCCGTGTTTAGGGATGGGAAGAATTAATATTGTTCCAATGTCTTTACTACTCACAGGAGTATACACATTTGATGCAATCCCTATTAAAATATCTAGGCCGTAGACAAAACAATTCTTTTTATGGAATCACAAAGACACCATTTGGCCAAAACAACACTGAGCAAAAAGCCAAACTGGAGGCTTTATCTTATGGACTTCAAAATACACTACAAAGCCATAGTAACCAAAATAATATGCTACTAGATTTGAGAAAATACTCAACAAGTGTATGAAAAAACAGTCAACATCATTTTTGTGGCAAATTAAAGCACAATGAAATGTCATTTTATTTCAGTTAGGATGACTATTATCAAAAGGATAAAAGATAAATGCCAGCAAAGATGCAAAGAAAAGAGAACTGTGACACGTTGTTGATGTGTTAAATTAATTCAACCATTCTGGAAATTCCAGAAAATGGATATGCCTCATGAAATGCAAGTATTGGGTAATCTCCCCCCAAAATAAAATCTGTATATCAGATATATCAGCATTCCCATATTAGCAAGATGTGGAAAAAAACCCGAGGGGTCCTTCAAGAGATGAACGGCTAAAGAACACGTGTTGTATCACAGCAGAATACTATATAGCCATAGAAATCCTGTCATTTACAGCAACACAGATGCATCCGGTAATCAATGCTAAATGAAACAAAGCAGGTACAGAAAGACAAATACTATGTTATTTCACTCACATGGAATCTAAAAAAGCCAGATAAGAGGAATAAGTTATGGTGTTCTATGACAGAAGGAGACTATAGTCAATGATATTGTATCATGTAATTCAAACTAGCTGAGAGGATTTTTAATGTTCTAATCAGAAGAAATGATAAATGTTTGAGATGATGGCTGATCCAAATATTCAGAGTGGATCAGTATGTCATGTATAATTATGTGTCAAATATAAAACACACTGGACCCCGTAAAGGTGTACAAGTACTATCAGTCAATAAAAATAAATTGATCTAACAAACTTGTATTGTGCTTGTTGGATGAAAGAACAAAGATAGTGTTTATTTTTGTTTAAAATAAAGCATTTAAAAATATTGATGAAGTTAAGGCTGAGAAGAGTATGCCTTTTGCTCTCTCTTTAATTATTAATAGATATAAAATATACTATACTTGACTTCATGGCATGATATTACTATTTTTATGAATTTTGCATTTCCCACCTATAATAATGATGGTAAGAAAAAAGAGAAAAATATTACTCCAAGATATGTTATTTGAATCAACTTAATGATTGTTGTGTTTTTCAAAAATGTACACTTTTTTTTAACATGTGATAAAATTTCACTGCTATTTAGATAGCAGTACTTAGGGCGTACTGATAATTACCTACTATTGGCTTACCAGGGTGTCCTGCAGATTCTAGGGCCAGAGTGGTATTAAGGATTTAAATTGTTTGCTTAAGTGGTAGTTGGTTTCATGAAAGAAAAGGAATTTGAAATGTTAAGTTAGCATAGTATAGTTAAAGAAGGATACAAATGCAATTGATGAATAATCTGAACTTTTCCCTAGAGTGCTGGGGATGGCTCCCAGGGCCTGGTATGTGCTAGGCAAGTGCTGTACTACTGAACTATACCCCCAGCCCAAATAATCTAATCCCCATGGCAGAGAACTGAGGATGATTTGAATTGTGTTCTTATAAATGTGATTTTTATAAGTCATCAAGGTCAGCATCAAGTCATTGTACAGTGTAAAGTTTTAAGGTGACAGTTTTAGAAGAAAGGAAAAATGTCAATGTGGTATATATCATTTCTGTTGTGAGACTTTCATGTTTAAAAGCCCTATAAGAAAGACTTAAAAATATGACAATCAAGTGATGAGGCTCACCTGTCAGTGAGTGTCATAAGGAGGTTTTCTACCTTTGCTTAGATAAAACTGCAGGAGGGTTAGTGGGGGAGAAGGGATGGAGTGAGGGAGGGGAAGGCTACTCTCATTCTGACCTCTTGGGGAAATATTTTCAATTTAATTGTATTTTAGGAAACTTTGACTTAGAAATGATCTCGCAAACTAATTACCTCATTTTAAAATGAAGAAATTGAGGGATTGGTAAATTAGGATATTACCTAGCTTATTCATGCAGGGCTGAAACCTAAACTATGGCAGACAAGGTTTCTTTATGTGGTTGAGTCATGTTGGGATAAATGGACTCTCTGGGCCCTGGGGATGGAGTGAATGTGATATACATAAGGGTGACCTGCCATCCAGGAAACTCTGAGAACAGAGACCAAAGAAAAATGTCAAGAGTTAGGAAAGGGTATTCTGAAAAAAGTAAAATTTCATTTACTTTGCATGGTATGGAGTGAACCCGTTTCCTGGGAGTTCCAAAACAAGGTACAAATTGAATGGCTTCCACAACAAAAATTGATTGTCTTGCTGGTCTGGAGGTAGAAGTCCATTAAAGCATCAATGGGAATGTGCTCCCCTTGAAGGTGCTAGGGAAGGAAACTTTCCAGGCCTCTCTTCTGCTTCCAGAAGTTCCTTGGCTTGTGGCAGCAAAATTCATGTAATGCAGTCATTTCCCTGTGTGTGGTGTGCTTGAATGAAGTTTTTTTTTTTTTTTTTTTTTTTAATAAGGACCCCAGTAATACTGGATTAGTATGTTGTCATTCTTGTGTGAATCCTAATGACTCAATTTAAAAAATAAATTGAAAATCCCATTTTGAGATTACTAGGATTAAGGACTTTAACATAGAATTATTTATTTATTTATTTATTTATTGATTGGTAGGAATTGAAGCCAGGAGTACTTAACCACTAAGCTACATCTCCAGTCCTTTTTCATATTTTATTTAGAGACAGGCTCTTGCTGAGTTGTTCAGGGCCTCAATAAGTTGCTGAGGCTGGCTTTGAACTCACGGTACTCCTGCCTCAGCCTCCCAAGCTGTTGGGATTAAAGGCATGTGCCATCACGCCTGGCTCACATAGAAATTTGGAGAGGATACAAGTGGTTGAAGTTTTATGAACAATGAGAGATTTTCTGAATGACCCAGTCCCTCTAATTAAGGTGAGATATTTCCCCCATGCCTGATATTTTGATGTGCCCCTAGTGCTCCAATCTTAAGATTCTTCTTCCTGGGAGCTCTTTCACACTAAATAGCCACCTCTGTGTTGAAGCTCCCCAGCAAAGGTAACTGGGCCACAGCCCTCTCCTGAGAGCTGGACCTATTCCACCCTTGCCTGTGGGCATATCATAGAATAATTACTCACCACAGAAACCTCCCGACTGCCAAATCTAACTTCTCCTTCATTAACCTTCCCTAAGAAGACTCCTAATCCCAGGTGAGAGGTGCATACACAGGGTCACCAGCTAAGCCCGTCACCTGGGCAGTATCTTTGGTGCTTCCCTCAGTCTCTTCATCATGGCATTCAGCTTCACAGGGTCAGCCTCCTGCATGTCTCCTAAATACTCCCACTTTGTCTTCATTCCTGGGGTTTGGTTCAGGCGTACATCTTCTCTGCATGGACAGAGTCTGACCTCTATCCTTCTCCAACTCATCCTCCACAGTTTTTCAAAATTTATATCCAGTCACCCCACTCTCCTCTTTTAATCCCAAATTTTGTAGAACACGATTTCCCCTCCTGCCTCAGTTTTCTTCTCTGCTTTCATAGTTTGATATTTTTAAAAATCTTTATTTTGAGAAGTGTCTGTTAGTTCTTTAGCCTGTTTATTGATTTGGTTGTTTGTTTTTTTGTTTTTTGGAATTAAGCTTTTTGAGTTTTTTTTATATATTCTGGATATTAATCCCATAATAGAGGAGTAGCTGGCAAAGATTTTCTCTTACTCTGTAGGCTCTATTTTCATGCTCTTAATTGTTTCTTTTGCTCCGTAGAAACTTAAATTTAGTGCCGTCCAACTATTGATTCTTTTTGATTTTGTATCTTGAGCTTTTGGTGTCTTGTTAAGGAAGTCAGTACCTGAGCCAATATGATGGTGTATTGACCTTGTGTTGTCTTCCAGCAGTTACTAAGTTTCTGGTCTAATTCCTAGGTCTTTGACTCACTTTGATTTGACTTTTGTGCAGAGTAAAAGATAGAGATTGACTTTCATTGTTCTATATATGGATATCCAGTTTTCCCAGCTCTATTTATTTAAAAAGCTATCTTTTCTCCAACATATAATTTTGGCATTTTTGTTGAGTATCAGATTTCTGATTATGTCAAAAGGAATTACTGTTATGTGTAACTGTGATGAATTAACAAAAGCATTAAAAAATTTATTGAGAAACCACTGTGTGCCCAGCACTTTTGTGGACACACATAGTCAGCAATCCCCAACTGTGGGTTCCACATACACAGATTCAACCAATAGTGGATTGAAAATATTTTTCAAAAGCATTTGCTTTGAACACGAATAGACTTTTCCCCTTGTCATTATTGCCTAAACAATACAGTTTAATAATTATTTACATAGGATTTACATTGTATTCAGTATTATAAGCCACCTAGAGATGATTTAAAGTATATGGGAGGATATGCATAGATCACATGCACATACTACATAGTTTTATATAAAGTACTTGAGCATCCATAGAGTTTGGTATTAATAGAGGTCCTGGGACCAATTCCTTGTGTATACTGAGGGATGACTATATAGGATACACAAAGGAGCGAATGATACATTCAAAATTTGTATGTAAATTTAAAATTGGGAGTGCTTATTAAATTGTTATATTTTAGGTATTAGGTGTTTCAAAAAAACTTATGTGTAAGGAAATACAAGAAATTTTAGAAGTGAAATGATAGGATTATGAGGCCTTAACCTAACCAGAGCATTAATTCCCTGATAGGGATTACCTGCGTGGTAACTATAGGCAGGTAGGGTGTGGCTGAAGAAGGTGGGTCATTGCCTTTGGGGTATATATATTTTATCCCTGGAGAGTGGAGTTGTGGCCATCTCCTGAACCACCTTCCTCCACCGCACTCCTCTGCCATCCTGTTCTGCCACATCTCAGACACAGAGCAATTGAATCAGCCATGTATGGACTGAGACTTCTGAAACTGTAAGACCCAACATAAACTTTTGCTCCTTGAAATTATTCTTGTCAGGTGTTTCCGTCACAGCTGCTAAAAAGCTGACTAAAACATAAGTTTTATATCCCAAGTCTACATGATAGTCTTGTAAAGTTGTGCTTCACTGAAAATAGAAAACAGTAGGTATTCAGTGACCTGATTAGAAATAGTTTAAGCCTTAAATGAAAAAGATTCTTGAAACTTACTCCTTCCTACTTGTGCTTCTCTCTGACTATTTAAGCAAAACAGGTGTGTTCTTATTTTTCTACATAGGATCACTCCTCCCTTTTCTTCCTGAGCTTGGAACACCTTGGCCCTAAGGGAGAAGTGAGAGCATGTGTTGTGGTTTAGATGTGAGATGTCCCCCAAGAGCTCATGTGTGAGACAATGAAAGAAGGTGTAGAGGTGAAATGATTAGGTTATGAGAGCTTTAACCCAACCAGAGAATCAATCCTCTGATAGGGATTAACTGAGTGGTAATTGAAGGCAGTGGCATGTAGCTAGTGGAGGTGGTCATTGGGGGCTTGCCTTTGGGTATGTAATTTGCATCTGGCGAGTGGAGTCTCTCTCTTTGCTTCCTGGTTCGATGTCCAGAGCCTCTTTCCTCCACCACACCTTTCTGCCATAGTGTTCTGCCTCACCTCAGGTCCTGAGGAATGGAGTCAGCCATCTATGGACTAAGACTTCTGAAACCATGAGCCCCCAAATAAACTTTTCCTCCTCTAGGTCTTTTGGGCATAGCAGTAAAAAAGCTGATTAAAACAGCATGGGACCTGGTTCAAGGAATATGACAATGGAAGATAGAATCATGGCTGAGAGAACTAGGTGAGAATGCTTAAGAGAGCAAATACAGCTTGAAGGTGATTGAGAAGTCTTCAAAGCTTGCTTAGTGGTTGAGGAAGGCTTTTTCAGAAAATGATAATTCTTCTCTAATGAGACTTCCTAAAGGCTATTAAAAAATAAAACAAGCCAAAATTTGGGAGAGAGAGAGAGAGAGAGAGAGAGAGAGAGAGAGAGAGAGAGAGAGAGAGAGAGAAGGATAAGAAAACTGGACATTTTTAAAGAAGAAGCTGTCTGTTCCTCAGTAAGCTGGAATGTTAGCACAATATCCCTCTCCAAAACTTTCCTGAAATATATTCTGTCACACAGGATGTTTGATAAGTTTTATGGAATTGAGACATCAACTTTTACATTAGAAACATGTTGGTAAAAATAGTACAAAGTAAATTTTATCTAATGTTCATGCTTTTATGTGATACATGTTTTCACTTCTCTTAAATAAATACCTAGGGTGGAGTTGGGAAGTCATATTGTAATTTAATAGTTAACATTTTGATGATCTGCCAAACTGTTTTAGAAAGCGGCTGCATAATTTTACATTTCTGTCAGCAAGTATAAATATTTCAAATTTTCTACATCATCTCAACACTTGCTATTATTTTTTTTAAATATAGCCATCTAGTGAATATGAAGGATCATCTCATGTGGTTTTGATTTATGTATCTTGAATGACTAAAATCCCCATCGACTGATGAATAGATAAATGAAATGTGGTATATCCATACAATAGAGTATTATTTGGTAAAGAATGGATTTAAGTACTAATGCATGATACAACATGAATAAAATTCAGAGACACAATCTTCAGAAAAGGAAGTCAGCTGAAAAGGATCACATATTGTTATGAATCCATATATAAAATGTCTAGAAATAGGAACACTTTTAGAGAGAACATGGAATGACTGCTAATAGGTATATGTCTTTGGGGGACAATAAAACTGTTATGAAGTTAGATTATGATGATAGTTGCACAACTTTTTAAATACATGAAGTCCATTGAATTGTGCATTTAAATGACTGAACTTTATGGTATCTAAATTAGATCACGGTAGAGCTATTAAAAATAATCACACTTTGTGTCATCAAAGTTGTCATCTTTCACTAAAGTAAGTTAAACCTTTTGTAACATGAGTAAACATCCTCTATTTTGCTTTTTTTCAAAGTACGTGTTTTAAAAGTATGTGTTTAAAAATATCCAGTTTTCTTAACTTGGAGCTTTGATCAGCTTAAAAACTACTATGATACACTAATAAAACATTTTTAAAAAGAAATATTTTACCTGGAAAAACAAATAAACAAAAGGCTCAAAAGCAGTAAATACATTTGAAAAAAAATTTCTAATAAAAAACTACTTATTCAGCGAGAGCTAATAAATTGCTCAGGAATCTTTGTCTACTTGAACTTGCAATCTGAATTTAAAGTTATTTAAATATGTATTGACCTTGCCAAATCTAAACTTTTGCTTTCAATTAGAAATTGTTCCAAATGGAAATCTTCTGTATCAAATGATTGGTAACCAGGGCAGAGAGTCCTGAGGAAGCAACTTTTTTGTTTTGCAGGGAATTCTTTGGAAAAGAGATAGAGATTGGAAATAGAATGGAGAAAATGTCTTAGACTGAACTTACATTCCATATCAGTGAGATACACTCTAAAATTAACCCACAGATGAGTTCATCATAATGTTTCAGATTTCTTTTCCAAACCAATTTCACGAGCATTTATCTTATTTGGTCCTGAAAAATAAGAAAGCTGTGTGGCAGGCACAAAGGTATTTACCATCAACTTTTGACCTTGGAGAGTTTTAATAACAAGACTTAATATGTAATAATGTATTGGGTTGTGGAACTGAGATCGGAGAGTGGATGCTCTGATATCCTGCTATTTTCGTCACACCCACCGTCTGCCCTTGGCTGAGCCAGAGATTACAAATGGGAAGAAAACAAACCATCCAAACTGAAACTAATAGTTCACTCAGGGTAGCATGAGAAAAAGAATTCCTTGTTGGAATAAAATGTACTTTAGGAACAAAAAAAGCTTTAACCTTGGACTAGGTTGACCAATTAATCATTTCAGCTATTTTAGTGCAACTTTGTTAACATTTCAGATTCCTGTACTCAGAACACAGGTCTCCAAGAAGTGACTTCTAGGACCTTTCAGCATTAGTTCAAAAGAGAATGGTTTCATTTCACCTGATGCTTAGCCTCAAAACTCAGGAAGACTATCTCAGAGATATACTTTTTATGTACTGTGTACTTTTTGTAATAATGAGTGAGGGATTTTAAAGCTTGCAATTTAATAAGGTTAAACTAATCCAATAACTAGAAATTCAAGACGGAATTCTCAACTTGATGCACTGTTCACTTTTAATCCTTTCTCCTTGTGGGGGCCAGCAAGTACAGATGTCTTTATGAGGCCTCAGAAATTGCTGAAGATGCCTTCAAAACAAAACCGATTTTACAAAACTCTCACCCTCTTCTAGTCCCATGGTTAAGTAATGTACTTGATTCATACAAACAGGTAAACCCACCAAGCTGTGCTCCAGTTAAGTGGCTTTTACATAAACTCTTATTTCAAGGGGTGGAGGTGGGGGGAGAATGCAAGATGAAAGCATCATTTGTCTTTGTGAACTTGCTGAAAAATCTACCCATTGTACAGCACGGACCTAGATGCAGGCTGTGGAGAGTTTCCTTCATCCACTGAGCAAAGACTAGCTTTTCTTCTCCTTTGGCAGAAAGTGGATATTTACGTGCTGCACATTCCAGCACTTTGATAGATGGCTGAGCTGAACTTGGCCTGGGCTGAGCTAGGGAGATCTAGTCTTGGACAAATTCTTTGTTCTGTCCCGCAGTGTCATTGACTTGGAGTAGTCAGCTTGTCGACTCAGGGGTCTTTCAATGGGAAGACAGATCTTTGAGTTCACAGATAGAGTAACAAAGGTTTGCTTATGGTGTAGTGGCCTGTCCTAAAAAATAGCTTTTTTGTGTTGGGATATTTATCATGTGCTCATGTCATCATTTGAGGGCATAATGTGGCAGTCCTGGCTTGGACAGTACGGGAAGCTTTTTATCTATGAATGTGAATATCACTTTGAAGCCTGATCAAGGAATATGTTACAGGCTCAGTGATAAAGAAGCTCAAATAGTTGAGCAAGAAGTGAGAGAGGATGGAGAAAGATATAGAGCTTGCTAATGGGAAAACAGAAAAAAAAATTAATCTAGTCATTCTTGAGTTAAAGAAACAAATCCTTTGTTCCCCACCTTACTGAAAAATCTCAAGTATGTAGGGTCATGTCCGCCTGGTTTCATCGTATTCCTCATCTGGGTTTATGATTTGCAATAAAGAAAATATTTCAAGGCATTATACTTAATTAGCATTTTTTTCTTTGCTCATGGAATGCTAGTATTACAATAGCAAATGTAGAGATGATACCTTCAACAGTCACATTGTGGAGGCCACATCTCCTGACTCACATTTAAATCTTATTTTATTTCTGTTTTTTTTTTTTTTTTCATTCAGAGAGGCCAGGAGACAGACTCTTAGAGTTCTAGTTCATCAAAAATATGCCTCATTGAGTTTATTTCTTAAATATATAAATGATCTCAGAGAGAAACACATTTATTTCTGATTTACTTGAGTTTGTTCTAAAAATAAAACCTCCAAGCAAACATAGACTTTCTATACTTGTGGGTAAAAGACTGTTGATGTTAAAATGCCTAAGATAGCATTCTAATTGAAGATACTTAGAAAGCTTATGAAGTGGGTGGCAGTAGATGAAATTCAGGAAAAGAAAAAGATTAAGATACTTTTAGGCTACCTATCATTTCACTGCACTGCATAACCTTCAAGTTTTAACTCAAAACATCTTGGAGAGAAAAATCAGCCTTCTGAAATAAGTGATTTTTTTTGCTCCAACGTATAGTTAAATATGTAGTGATTTTAACCCACAGAAAAAAATCACAACCAAACTTGCTAGTGTTACATTTTTCACTATTATCGAAGGTAACAAAGTTTCATTTATGGGTACTCTATATGTTTATTAAAAATAACAGTAAGTAAAGCATACTTATAGCTATGTGTCAAAGTATAAATGATATAACTGTTTTTCCTCTGGTACTGAGGATTGAATGCAACAACTGGAACAGCTAGTCACATGCCCTGAACTATGTCACCAGTCTGTACACTTTTAGTAGGGGTCATATTTAGTAGGACTTTTTTTTATTTGTAGCTTCAATTGTCTCTATCTAATGACAAAGAGGACACAAGGTTATTTGACGTCATAGACACTGATATTTCTTTCTGTCTTGATTAGACCACTACTTTAAAACTGGATTATGGTCTATCATGTGTGAATTACTGTCCATTACCTGAGATCCACACCAAATACACATATTTATGTCCATATATATTTAATTTCATTAAACTGACCATTTCTCTCCATGTAGACTTGGCTCATTTTGCTCCGTTTTTAAATATTACCATGTATTTGTAAAAAACTACTCTTTTGAATGAGATAGACATGTAGAATAATCAATTAATCTTTTTAAAGAGCACCAAGGTTTTAAAAGGAAAGATGTAGAGTTAAGACTACTTAAAACCATGAAAAAAATGTTGTATTTCACCCACATTAATGTGTTTAAATATGAATCCAATATTGTATTCAACATAACATAAAATGTGATGAAATGGGTATATTGATTTTAATGTTTTCAGTCACAAGGAACAAAAAATCAGAATGATTCTTTGAGCAAGTATTTTAGTGAGCAGGTGTTAAGAAAGTAGACTATCTTAAGACTTTTCTGCTGTTTGTTCTACTATTCAGAGTATCTTAATTTTTGGTTTTTATTCTTGCCTCTTCTTTTATTTTTATAATAAAAAAATAAATAAATATAAGTAAAGGACCAGTATAATTTTATCACCCAGATTTAACAATTAACAATAATTTGTTTATCTATTCATTTCCAAATTGTTATTTCTTTTCTGATGAATTATTTCTAAAAGGAAACCCAATACTTCAATACATACACCCCAAATTATGGCTATATTATTTTATTTAAAAATCATCAATAATCATTTTGTGTTCTCAAAAATCCAATCCATGTTCAAATTTTCTGAAATGTTAAGTGTCAGAAAGTACGAATGGTCCTTCTCACTTCTTTGATCCTTTGGTGTGAATTATCTTCCTTTTTACATTGTTCTGGACTAAACCTGAATTTAAAAAGTGGGAATTAAAGAGTAAATTTACAAAGGAGCCTAAAGTTTCAATAGGTATTCATGATGAGAGTGAATTTATTCATTTATTTACCAAATAGGCATTGAATCTAATTTTTATTTTGAAGCAAAGACTATATGATTAGAAATTATAGAGATTTTAGACTGTTTTTTATTTCAGTTTTTCACTGTCTTTCATCTAAATTCAATGTGAAAAAAATGTACAAGATAATTTCTATTTAATGACAAAAATCAAAGTCCTACTTACTATGGCTTGAAAATATTGAGGTCATTCTTTCTTTGATGGACACTTAGGTTGATTCTTCATATCTTGGCTATTGTAGAGAATGCAGCAATGGACATGGGAGTGCAGATAATCACATCAAAATACTGATTGCATTTCCTTTGGTTATATAACCAATAGTGGTATCATATGATATTTCAATTTTAACATTTTTAAGGAAAGTCTATCCCATTTTCCCTAATACTTGTACTAATTCACCATCCCACCAACAAGTGTGTAGGAGAGAATTTTAAAAGTCACAAGAGAAAGGAAGCAGATTACATTTATGGGTAAACCAATTAGGTTAACTGTGGATTTTTCATCACAGAATCTGAAAGCTAGAAGATCCTGGAACAACGTATTTCAAACGCTGAAAGGAAATGGGCTCCAACTAAGAATTTTGTATCCAGCAAAATTAAACTTCAGGTTTGAAGATGAAATAAAAACCTTCCACGAAAAACAAAAGTTAAAAGAATTTGCATCTAGAATACCGGCGCTTCAAAGCATCATTGGAAAATTACTTGAAGAGGAAGTGAAAAATAACAATAAAAATCAACAGCGGGAGGTAGTACAGTAAAGGAAAAACTAATCAAAGAGGAAAAACTAGTCAAGTTAAATAACAAAAATTAACAAACATGGCTGAAAGTACAAACCATATCTCAATTGTAACCCTAAATGTTAATGGCTTACACTCACCAATCAAAAGTCATAGTCTAGTAGACTGGATTAAAAAAAAAAAGATCCAACAATACGCTGCCTACAGGAGACTCATCTGATAGGAGAAGACATACACAGACTGAAGGTGAAAGGTTGGGAAAAATCATACCACTCACATGGACCTCGGAAGCAAGCAAGGGTGTCCATACTCATATCAAATAAGATAGATTTCAAGCCACAGTTAATCAAAAGAATAAAGAAAGACACTACATACTGCTAAAGGGAACCGTACACCAACAAGACATAACAATCATAAATATATATGCCCCAAACAATGGTGCATCTATGCTCATCAATCAATCTCTTCTCAAGTTCAAGAGATAAATAGACCACAACACAATAATCATGGGTGATTTTTTTTTTGAGAGAGAGAGAGAGAGAGTATTTTTAAATATTTATTCCTTTTTTTTTTAGTTTTCGGCAGACGCAACATCTTTTTTTTATTTGTATTTGGTGCTGAGGATCAAACCCAGCGCCACGCGCATGCCAGGCAAGCGTGCTACCACTTGAGCCACATCCTCAGCCGATCATGGGTGATTTTAACACACCTCTCTCATGACTGAACAGATTCTTCCAAACAGAAGTTGAATAAAGAAACTATAGAACTCAATAACACAATTAATAACTTAGACTTAATTGACATATATAGAATATATCAACCAACATCAAGAGGATATACTTTTTTTCTCAGCAGCACATGGATCCTTCTCAAAAAAAGACCATAGATTATGCCATAGGGCAACTCTCAGCAAACACAAAGGAGTAGAGATATTACCATGCATTTTATCTGATCATAATGGAATGAAATTGGAAATCAACGATAAAATAAGGAAGAAAAATTCCTACATCACATGGAGAATGAACAATAAGCTACTGAATGAACAATGAGTTACAGAAGATATCACGAAGGAAATTTAAAAATTCTTAGAGGTAAATGAAAACACAGACACAACATATTGAAATCTCTGGGACACTATGAAAGCAGTACTAAGAGCAAAATTAATTGCATGGAGTTCATTCCTTAAAAGAAGAAAAAGCCAGCAAATAAATGACCTCACACTACATCTCAAAGTCCTAGAAAAGGAAGACCAAATCAACAGCAAATGCAGTAGAAGGCAAGGAATAATTAAAATCTGAGCTGAAATAAATGAAATTGAAACAAAAGAAACAATTGGAAAAATTGACAAAACTAAAAGTTGGTTCTTAGAAAAAAGAACTAAGATTGACAGACCCTTAGCCATGCTAATGAAGAGAAGAAGAGAGAGAACCCAAATTACTAGCATAAGGAATGAAAAAGGCATTATCACAACAGACACTACAGAAATACAGAAGATAATTAGAAATTATTTTGAATCCTTATACTCCAATAAAATAGAAGATAGTGAATGCATCAATAAATTCCTTAAGTCAAAGTTAATCAAAAGGGATAAAGAAGGACACTACATACTGCTAAAGGGAACCATTCACCAATAAGACATAACAATCATTAATTTATATGACCCAAACAATGGTGCAGCTATGTTCATCAATCAATCTCTTCTCAAGTTCAAGAGATAAATAGACCACAACACAATAATCATGGGTGATTTTTTTTTTTTTTTTTGAGAGAGAGAGAGAGAGAGAGAGAGAGAGAGAGAGAGAGAGAATTTTTTTAGTATTTATTTATTTTTTTTAGTTTTCTACCAGATTGAGTCAGGAAGATACACACAACTTAAACAGACCAATATCAAGTGAGGAAATAGAAGAAGCCGTCAAAAATTACCAACCAAGAAAATCCCAGGACCAGATGGATATACAGCCTAGTTTTATAAGACCTTTGAACAAGAACTAATACCAATACTCTCCAATCTATTTCAGGAAATAGAAAAAGAGATAGCACTTCCAAATTCATTCTACAAGGCCAACATCACCCTGATTCCAAAACCAGACAAAGACACTTCAAAGAAAGAAAACTTCAGACCGATATCTCTAATGAACATAGATGCAAAAATCCTCAATAAAATTCTGGCAAATAGGATACAAAAACATATCAAAAAGATCGTGCACCATGATCAAGTGGAATTCATCCCCAGGATGCAAAGTTGGTTCAACATACGGAAATCAATGAATATAATTCATCACATCGACTTAAAGATAAGAACCACATGATCATCTCAATAGATGCAGAAAAAGCATTTGACAAAATACAGTACCCCTTTATGTTCAAAACACTAGAAAAACTAGAGATAACAGGAACTTATCTCAACATTATAGAAGCTATCTACACTAAGCCTCAGGCCAGCAGCATTCTAAATGGAGAAAAATTGAAGGCATTCCCTCTAAAATCTGGAACAAGACAGGGGTGCCTTCTCTCACCACTTCTATTCAACATAGTTCTTGAAACACTGGCCAGAGCAATAATTATAGTAAAAGAAGAACTTAAACTAGCACTATTTGCTGACGATATGATTCTATACATAGAAGACCCAAAAAACTCTACCAAGAAACTTCTAGAACTAGTAAATGAATTCAGCAAAGTGACAGGATATAAAATCAACACCCATAAATCAAAGGCATTTCTGTATATCAATGACAAATCCTCTAAAAAGGAAATGAGAAAAACTACCCCATTCACAATATCCTCAAAAGAAAAAAATATTTGGGAATCAACTTAACAAAAGAGGTGAAAGACCTATACAATGAAAACCATAGAACCCTAAAGAGAGAAATAGATGAAGACTTTAGAAGATGGAAAGATATGCCTTGCTCATGGATAGGCAGAATTAATATTATTAAAATGACCATATTACCAAAAGCACTATACAGTTTCAATGAAATTCCGATCAAAATCCCAATGGCATTCCTCACAGAAATAGGAAAAGCAATTATGAAATTCATCTGGAAAAATAAGATACCCAGAATAGCTAAAGCAATTCTAAGCAGGAAGAGTGAAACAGGTGATATTGCTATACCAGATCTTAAACTATATTACAGAGAAGTAGTAACAAAAGCAGCATGGTACTGGTACCAAAACAGGCGAGTGGACCAATGGTACAGGATAGAGGACACAGAGACTAACCCACAAAACTACAACTACTTTATATTAGACAAAGATTCTAAAAGCACGCACTGGAGAAAGGATAGCATATTCAACAAATGTTGCTGAGAAAAATGGACATCCATATGCAACAAAATGAAATTAAACCCCTATCTCTCACAATGCACAAAAGTTAACTCAAAATGGATCAAGGATCTAGGAATTACACCACAGACTCTGCGTCTAATAGAAGAAAAAGTTGGCCCTAATCTTCATCACGTGGGGCTAGGCCCCAATTTCCTTAATAAGACACTATAGCACAAAAATTAAAACCAAGAATCAACAAATGGGATGAATTCAAACTAAAATGTTTTTTTTTCTCAGCAAGATAAATAATATGTGAGGTAAATAGGGAGCCTACATCCTGGGAACAAATTTTTACTCCTCACATATCAGATAGAGCTCCAATCTCTAGGGTATACAAAAAACTCAAAAAACTATACACACACACAAAACAACAAATAACCCAATCAACAAATGGGCCAAGGACCTGAACAGACACTACTCAGAAGAGGATATACAATCAATCAACAAATATATGAAAAAATGCTCACCATTTCTAGCAGTCAGAGAAATACAAATTAAAACTACTCTAAGATACCATCTCACTCCAGTAAGAATGGCAGCCATTATGAAGTCAAACAACAACAAGTGCTGGCAAGGATGTGGGGAAAAAGGTACACTCATACACTACTGGTGGGACTGCAAATTGGTGCAGCCAATTTGGAAAGCAGTATGGAGATTCCTTGGAAAGCTAGGAATGGAACCACCATTTGACCCAGCTATTCCTCTTCTTGGACTTTACCCAAAGGACCTAAAAACAGCATACTATAAAGACACAGCCACATCAATGTTTATAGCAGCACAATTCACAATAGCTAGAATGGAGCCAACCTAAGTGCCCTTCAATGGATGAATGGATAAAAAAAATGTGGCATATATACACAATGGAATATTACTCAGCACTAAAAAAGAATAAGATCATAGCATTTGCAGGGAAATGGATGGCATTAGAGCAGATTATGCTAAGTGAAGTTAGCCAATCCTAAAAAACCAAATGCCAAATGTCTTCTCTGATATAAGGGGTGTGTGACTCAAAATGGGGAAGAGAGGAAGAACATGGGAAGAAGATTACCTCTACATAGGGAAGAGGGGTGGGAGGGAGGGAAGGAAAACGAGGGAGAAAGGGAATTGCATGGATGGTGGAAGGAGAGAGGGAGAGAATTTTAATATTTTTATTTTTTAGTTTTTCGGCGGATAACATCTTTGTTTGTATGTGGTGCTAAGGATCAAACTCAGACCACACGCGTGCCAGGCGAGCACGCTACCGCTTGAGCCACATTCCCAGCTGGATGGTGGTAGGAGACCCTCACTGTTATACAAAAAAAATGTATGAAGCTGTGAAAAAAAAAAAAAGAATAGCATAACCCTAGATTGGGTAGAGAAAAGTGATGGGAGGGGAGGGGAGGGGCTGGGGAGATAGGAAGGATAGTAGAATGAAATAAACATTATTATTACTGTGTGTATATATGTGAATGCATGACCAATGTGATTCTGCAACCTGTATAATCAGAAAAATGAGATATTCTATCCCATCTGATTCAAATGTATGATATGTCAAGGTCATTTTACTGTCATGTGTAACTAATTAAAACAAATAAAAAAATTAAAATTAAAATGATGACTTCAGAAAGGGAATAACTTTCAGAATGTGAGTCTGTGGTTCCCCATGTTTCTGGAAGGACTAAATGAATTGATCTTTAGGAAAAGCCTCATAAGTAATTGAAAATAAGAGTAAAGAGAGTCATTAGCATATGTCTTTGAGATCCAATAAGCACCATTTTGTACCAAATTCATATCAAATAGTTTGAGCCACATATGATTCCCCCAATCATAAGTAAAGAAATTAGACACATTGGACATAGATATCTACATCCCTATGCCTCATTCTGATCCTCTACTGTGGAAAGACACCAAGGGAAATAGAGAAAATTCAGAGAAGGGGTAAGGGTTCTTATGTTTGCAATGCCATTTTGTCATTGATCAGCTTAATCAATTGGATTAAGTGTCCTTTCAAAAAAAAAAAAGCACATAAATTTTTATTGAAAAGTTCAAATGAGAAAACAAAAATAAAAGTGTGAAATCTAATATTTTCTGCACTGTACAAATGCAAATAACTTCTTTTTAAGTGTATATTTCAAAAGATTTTAGCATATTTACAGAGTTGTGCAATCACTACCATAGTTAATTTTAGAGTTTTTCATAATCTCCTAAAGAAATATGCTCATTACCAGATACTCCCTACCTTATTCCTCATTCCTAGGCAATCTCTAGTCTATTTAATATGTCTATCTTACGCTGAACATTTAAAATACATAGAATGACACAGTATATGTAGTCTTTTGTGTCTGGCTTCTTTCATTTAGCCTAATGTTTTTAAGGAGCAACTGTGTTGTAGCATGTATATGTATTGCTTTACTTTTTATTGCCAAATAAATAATCTATTGAATTGATCAAATTATTGGTTTATCCATTCATGAGTTGATGGACAGTTGGGTGTTTCTACTCTTTGGCTATTATGAATAATGTAGTAATGAAGTTTCATGTATAAATTTTTGTGTGAAAAGGTTTTCATTTCTTTTGGATAGATATCTAGAAATAGCTGGGTCATTTGGTAATTTTATGTTTAGCATTTTGAGAAACAACCAAATGGTTTCCGTAACTGGTTCCCCCATCATGTATTCACATTGGTACCATTGGAGGATTCCAATTACTTCTCCACATCTCATAATCACTGGCATTTTTATTATAGTCATTCTATTTGATCTGAAGTGATATCTTATAATTTTGTTTTTTATTCATTTAATATTTAATAATGTTGAATATTTTCCATGTATTTATAGGTCATTTGTTTATCTTGTTTTGATAAATATGTATTAAAATAATTTCTTCATTTTTTTTTAAAAATAGAATTCTTTCCTTAGAAGTTTTAGAATTACAGTAAAATTGATCAGAAATTACACCTCTTTCTTTCTCTCTTTCACTGTGACACAGATTCGCAGTTTCCCAATCAGTGTGGTTCATTTCATTCAATTGATGATAAAATATTTGGACATTGGTATTAAATGAAGTCCACTGTATTCACTGGGATCCATGCTTTATCCAGTAATTTTCATGGGTCTTACAAATGAATAATGACACATGTCTGCTCTAACAGTAACATAAAGGACAGTTCCACTGCTCTAAATATCACCCATGCTATACCTACTCGTTCTCCCTGCTCTCTTCCCAAAGCCCTAGTCACCAGTGATCTTTTTAATATCTCCATAGTCTGCCTCATGTGGCATGTAGTATACAACCTTTCAAAAGTGTTTTTTTTTCAACTAGCAATATGAACTTAATGTTCCTCCATGTCTGTGTGTGACTTGATATTTCTTTCCATTTAATCATTGAATAATATTTTATTGCCTGAATATATCTGTTTATCCTTACACCAACTGAAGGATAAAGTGATTTTCTCCAAGCTTTGGGAATCATTAATAAAGCTGCTGTAAATATTTGTGTGCACGTATCTGAGTGAGTATATATTTTCAACTCATTTGGGTCAAAACCAAGGGACATAATTGCTGGATTAATATTTAGTTTGAGGGGAAAAAAAGAAAGATG
The DNA here is from genome assembly GCF_021218885.2 of Marmota monax. Taxonomy (NCBI): domain Eukaryota; kingdom Metazoa; phylum Chordata; class Mammalia; order Rodentia; family Sciuridae; genus Marmota; species Marmota monax. The sequence continues at coordinate 12,098,943 of NW_026691982.1, read as the reverse complement.
TTAAATTGTCTTATAAAGCTACTGTACATCCCCTCCAGCATGGAATGAGAGTTCCTATTGCTTCACATGCTTTCAGCATTTGGTGGTGTCACTGTGTAAGATTTTCACCATTCTAACAGGTTACTAGTGGTACATAGAATTTATAGTTTCCTAAGGACATATGATGTTCAGTATCTTCATATCTATATTTGTTGTCTGTTTATCTTCTTTGCAGAGGTGTATGTTCAGACGTTTGGCTTAAGTTTTTAAAACAAGGTTATTTTCTTATTGGTGAGTTTTAAGGGTTCTTTCTGTAGTTTTACACTCGATCTTTCCAGGTCTATGTTTTACAAATATTTTTTTTACAAGTCTTTGTCTTGTCTTTTCATTCACTATACAGAAATTTTTGATTTGATTGAAGTGCAATTTATTATTTTTTTCTTTTGTGGTTTATGCTTTTGATATTATATCTAAAAGTCATCTTGAAACTCAAGGCCACTGAGATTCTTGCTTATGTTATCTTCCAGGAATTTCACAGTTAATTATACATTTCATACTGAGGTCTATAAATAATTTTTTAAATCAAATTTTATGAAAAGTATAAAGTTTGTCCTTTGTCAAAGGTCAGTTGAGTATTTTGTGTGAATCTGTTTCTGAGCTCTCTGTTCTGTTCTATATGTCTATTTTTCTATTTTTCTCTTATACATATCATCTTGATTGTGGTTTTAGCTTTTTTTGTTTGTTTTTGCTGCTGTGACTAAAAGATCTGGCCAGAACAAACTTCAAGGAGGAAAGGTTTATTTAGAGGCTCACAGTTTCAGAGGTCTTAATTCATAAAAGGCTGGCTTCATTCCTCGGGGCTCAAGGTAAGGCAAAACATGGTGGAAGAGTGTGTGCGTGTATGTGTGTGGGGAGGGGGGGCGGGAGAAGGAGCTCACATCCTGGTGATCAAGGAGTAGAGAGGTCACCACTTGCCAGATACAAATATATACCCAAAGCCACTCCTCAATTCCCACCTCCTCCAGCCACACCCTGCCACTTCAATTACCACTCAGTTAATCCATATTGGGATTAATTCACTATTTGGGTTAAGACCCAATATAATCCAATCATTTCTTCTCTGAACCTTCTTGCATTATCTCACACATGAACTTTGGGGGTACACCTCACATCCAATTAACATAGCTTCTCTGTAAGTCTTAAAATAGGTCAATGTTCTTCTACAATGTTGTGTTGAATATTCTGGGTCTTTTACCTGTCCATATAAACTTTAACACCAATTCTTTGATAGCCACAAAATCACTACTGGGATTGTGATTATGTTCAGTTTGGAGAACAAATTGAACAGAACTGACATCTTAATGATATAGAGTCTTCCTACACAGGAACATGAAACATCTCTCCATTTATTTAGATCTTTGATTTCTTTTATTAGTGTTGTATTTTTCCTCATTCACATATTTTGTTATATTTACATGGAAGAGTTTCATTTCTTTGGTGTTAACATAAGTGGTCTTTACGACAGGAAAATGAGTTTTTGCAGGTGTACCTCAGATGCTTTTTTCCCCCTCTACCCATTGTACACAAATTAAGCACAAGTTTTCATTTCTCTGGTTGTATATTGCCGCAGTCTGGCTGGGCACAATCAGGAGCCACTTGTCAAAAGAAACTAACTTTATTTTTAGAACCACACACGCCAAACAAAATAGCCTCTCAGGAAAAACCCTCAGAGCCTCAACTGCCACCACCGGCTTTCCACAAGCCTCTCTCTCCCACACAAGCTTCTCTCCACCTCCCACAATCCTCCTGCTCTTGAGGCCGATTGGCTGGGTCATGTGGGCGGAGCCAAAAAAGTCCCCAAATGAGCAGCTCCGTGGTCTGAAAGGGCAGGGAAACAGCCCAATGAGCATCACCGCAGAGGAGCCAATCAGCTAGATGTTGCTGGGGCCGAGGAGCCAATCAGCTAGATGTTGCTGGGGCCGCTGTGAGCCAATCATCAGCCAGCAGCTGGAAGTTTGCTGGCAGCTGGAAGTTTGCTGGGGCCCCTTTGGCTGTGGCTCTCAACATCTCCCCCTCTCTGTTTAAACAACAAGCATGTGGCTTAGGGACTGTGCCTGTTAGGCAGTCCAACTCAACATATGGTCCTTACCCGTCATCGGATGAACTGACCTCTAGGCGTCAGCCTCCTGTCTTAGGTTGGTACCACTGCAATTGGATCATACCCGTCACTGACTACCGGTCCAGCATACAGCCATACTTGTGGATAGGCCTTTGCACCTGTGGGGGGGTGAGGTTCTTTGCCTCACCTCTGTTGGCCCCCAAATTTTAGACCATCACTAGTAGAGGAGGATGCAAAATGCCATGACATTAAGCCAATTGAGGGCTCCTTTGAAAAATTGTACCACCGCTGACATCATCAGCAAAAATACCCCAACACTACCACAAGTCGCTGCACCAGCAGATAGTTCACAATGCATACAGGTGAGCTCACAATGTGTCCAGGCAAGTTCTGCAAGCAGTTCAGTGATGGCTATTGTAGAAGCTGTAGATTGGTTTTATCTTTGACTTCACCAGCACTGGGATGAAGATAGGAATTCTGGCAATAATGGCTAAAGAAAAAATTATGTAACATTCCAGAAGGCACTAAAAGAAAACAATTTTCTTAACAATTTACATTGTCTTCACCGGCACTGGGATGAAGATAGGAATTCTGGCAATAATGGCTAAAGAAAAAATTATGTAACACTACAGAAGGCACTAAAAGAAAACAATTTTCTTAACAATTTACATTATCTTTAAGAGAATTATTAAATATAATGAAAAGGAAAGGTGAAAGTAAACAAACAGATCTGTTAACCTTCTTTTTTGTTTACATATTAAAACAATCCTCAACAGTTGTTTACCCAATTTAAATTAAACCATGTAAATCACGTGAAAAAAAAATATTTGGATCCATTTTATCATGAGCGCTCATCATATATGATATATGGACATACATACATTCAAACATATAACACAAAACACAAGTGTGCACACGTAATATAATACATACAACACATAACATTATAGTAAAGGCCTTATAACTTTTTACAGGTGAAATCTCCATTGCAATGCTTAAAAACTCTATAGTCAAAAAATAGAACTGATCAGCAAAACATTAACCTAGGTCTGTATGAGCTCAAAAAACAAAATAGAACTTCATGATATGGCAAAGGGCAATAATAAAATAGATATTGAAATCCTGGTTCTGTTGCAGATGTAAGAATAGCCAAACTGGAGTTTTGGATATCAGTTGTTATGGATTTGAGCCAAATCATCTTCTTTTTGGTCTGTAGAAATCGCTTTAGTTAATCTTTCTGGAATCCAAATCGGCTGCTGTTCTCCCTGTGGAAACACATAAACAGACCCCCGACTCCAGACAATCACTGGGTCAGGACCTTGGTTAATCTCTCTGGAATCCAAATCGACTGCTGTTCTCCCTGTGGAAACACACAAACAGACCCCCGACTCCAGACAATTACTGGGTCAGGACCTTTCCATTGTCCTGTTAGAATATCCTTCCAAAGTACCTTGGGCTTATGTACATTTTTTGGACACATATGCCTTTCCGCAGCACTAAGTCCTGATGAATCCAAATTTAAAAAGTTTAGAGTAAAAAGGGTTATTTTAAGTTTATCTTTGGGGAATATATACCCCTTCCCAATTCCTTCTTTTTGCTTTAATAAGTACATTTTAATAGTTTGATGAGCTCTTTCAACTATGCCTTGTCCCTGTGGATTGTATGGGATTCCTGTTATATGAGTAATGCCAAATGTTGAGCAAAATTGTTTAAAAGAGGTAGAAGTATAACCAGGGGCATTATCTGTTTTTAACTGTTTTGGAACACCCACAGTGGCAAAATTTTGTAAGCAATGAGCTATAACATCTTTAGTTTTTTCTCCGGCATGAAGGGAGCCCATCAAAAATCCAGAAGAAGTATCAACTGTAACATGCAAATATTTTAATTTTCCAAATTCTGGCAAGTGTGTGACGTCCATCTGCCAAATATGGTTAAGTATCAATCCTCTAGGATTGACTCCAAGATTAACTTGTGGTAAAAAGGTCACACAATTTTGACATTGTTTTATTATTTGTCTAGCTTGTTCCTTAGTTATTTTAAAACGCTTTTGTAAAGTATTAGCATTGACATGGAACTTTTTATGAAAATTTATAGCTTCTTCTAGTGTAGAGAAAATATGTATGTCATGTGTAGTTTTATCTGCTAAATCCTTGCCCAAACTAAGGGCTCCAGGCAATCCTGTATGTGCCCTGATATGTCCTATAAAGAATGGATCTTTTCTGTCCCAGATTAGACTTTGTATAGTGGAAAGCAAAGAGAAAACAGTAGAAGAAGGGGAAATCCTACCAGCATCTTCAAGAGATACTATAGCATTAACTACATACTGACTATCAGAAAATAAATTAAATACAGAATATTTAAACATCACAAAAGCCTGTAAAACTGCATTAAGCTCTACCTTTTGAGCTGATTGTTTGGGTACTAAAAATGTAAAAGTTTGATCAGGGGTAACTACTGCTGCTGTACCATTATTTGACCCATCAGTGAATATATTTGGAGCATTCATGATAGGTGTTTTTCTTGTCATTTTTGGAAAAATTACAGGATGCAATGACCAAAAAGACAATAAAGGATTAGATGGTAAGTGGTTATCAAATGAAACATTAGATTTGCACATGATTATTGCCCAAGTATTTAACTCATTAGCTAACTCATCAATTTGATTCATAGTATATGGAGTAATAATTTTATTGGGAGAAATTCCAAACACTCCCTTTGCTGCTTTTATTCCTTTGAGTATTAATTGTCCTATAGCCTCAGGATACCTAGTAAGAATAGTGTTAGGAGAATAAGATAAATGTATCCATAATAATGGACCTTCTTGCCAAAATACTCCTGTAGGAATATTTTTTGTTGGTAGTACAATAAATAATAAAGGCAAACTTATATCAATTCTATCCACATGCATATTTTCCATATATGTTTCAATGATTTTTAATGCCTTTCTTGCTTCAGGCGTTAACATTCGGGGTGAATTTGGATCTGATGGACCTTTTAGGATATCAAATAAAGGTCCCAACTCTCCTGTTGGTATACCTAAATAAGGCCTTATCCAATTTATGTCTCCTAATAACTTTTGAAAGTCATTAAGTGATTTGAGTTGATCTACTCGTATTTGAATTTTTGGTGGACGGACCATGGTTGAGGATAATAGAACTCCTAAATAATTAATTGGAAAATTTAATTGTACTTTATCTATTGCTATCTCTAGATTATAATTTTTTAATAAGTTTGTAAGTGTGGCATAACATTCTAGCAATGTGTTTTTATCTTTGTGTGCTAATAATACATCATCCATATAGTGAAATATTTGTAGTTCAGGATTTTGATTTCTAAGTGGCTGGATTACTTTGTTAACATAAATTTGACACATAGTTGGGCTGTTAGCCATCCCTTGAGGGAGTACTTTCCATTCATATCTCTGATCAGGACCTTCATGATTCAGTGCAGGGATAGTAAATGCAAAACGTGGACTATCCTCAGGATGAATTGGAATTGAAAAAAAACAATCTTTAATATCTATAACTAAAACATACCAGGTTTTTGGCAAAGCAGACAACTGAGGAATCCCTGATTGAGCAGGTCCATAATAACCATCTCATTATTAATGGCTCTTAAATCTTGCAATAATCTCCATTTACCAGATTTCTTTTTGATGACAAAAATGGGAGTATTATGGGGAGATACAGAAGGTTGTATATGTCCTTCTGCTAATTGTTGTTTGACCAGGTCATGGGCTGCTTGTATCTTTTCTTTAGTCAGGGGCCACTGAGGAACCCATACTGGTCTTTCTGATTTCCAAGTAATTTTTATTGTCTCAGTGGCCCTTTCTGAAAATCCAACCCATGTCTGTCTGTTCCTTGATCTATTTGTATTGGTGCTGCTATACCTTGTTCTTGTTTTTCTAATCTTTTTCCTTTCCTAAAACCTTGTCTAGTCATAATAGTGGGTGCATTTTGGTTGATGTTATTTGTTAATGTCAAACCTAATTGATCTAGGACATCTCGTCCCCATAAATTTATAGGAAGATGATCCGATACATATGGCTGTATAGTTCCTTCACATCCTTCAGGATCCTTCCAATCTAATACCATTGCACTTCTATGGGGATTAGTTGCCACTCCTAGGCCTCGAAGCATTTGAGTGGCTTGTTGTAATGGCCAATGTTTTGGCCATTCTTGACGAGAGATGATGCTAAGGTCTGCACCTGTATCCAGTAGCCCATTAAATTCATGTCCTTGAATATTTAGTTTTAGCATTGGGCGAGAATCTAAATTTAAAGAAAGCATAGCCCAATCTACACCTGTGGAGCCTAATCCCTTGGAACCTCTTTCTACAGTACGACTGGAAAATTTATCATGTAGGCTGGGTATTATTAGTAACTGTGCTATTCTATCTCCTGGTGAAATTACTGATATACCCTTTGGAGAACTGGCTATAATTTTTATTTCACCTTCATAATCGGGATCAATTACCCCAGGACTTATCATAAGTCCTTTTAGAGTAGAAGAGCTGCGTCCCAATAATAAGCCTACTGTTCCTTTGGGAAGAGGTCCTTTCACCCCTGTGGGAATGATTTGAACTCCCATCTCTGGAGTTAGTACTGCTCTGGCGGAGGCGCAGATGTCCAACCCTGCGCTCCCTCTGGTTTGTCTGATGAGGGATCTGATGGACAATGTGTCCTGGGCACTACCCTGATGGGGTTGCTGGGTTCCTCCAGTGCTCCGTATATTTGTGGTTTTGGGCCCCGGAGCATTGGGCCCCCCTGTCCATTTTTTGGCAATGGAGCCCAATGCCTTTCTCCACGATATCGTGGATAAACACCTGGTCCTTGTTCGTTTTTTGATAATGGAGTACCCTCTATGGTGGTTTGAGAACGGCATTCATTAGCCCAATGTCTCCCTCTACGGCATCGTGGGCAAATACCTGGTATTCTACTCCTTTGATACCTAGTTTTGTTAAACCCTCCTCCAATGGGGCAATTCCTTTTAAAATGTCCTGTTTGTTCACAATTGTAGCATGTTCTTGGCCTGGCATCTAAAGCCTGTTTTACTGCAGCTGCCACAATTTGCCCTTGTTCATTAATGTCTCTGGCATCTAAAGCCTGTTTTACTGCAGCTGCCACGACTTGCTCTTGTTCATTAATGTCTCTACATAATTTAATATATGTGTTTAAATCTTCATGTTTCCATGGTCTAATGATATCTCTGCACCAACGATTCGCTTGCTCATAAGCCAGGTGTTTTAGTAATGGCATTGCTTGTTCTGTATTCCCAAAAACTCTGGTAGCTGTTTGAATAAGCCTATCTACAAATTCAGCATAAGGTTCATTAGCTCCTTGTATTACCTTAGATAATTGACCTTGTAAACCTCCATGTCCTTGTAAAGTCTTCCATGCCTTAATTGCATCTGCAGCAATTTGTGCGTATACGCCAGGATCATATGCAATTTGTTGCTGCTGATCCTCATAAGGTCCCTTTCCTAACAACATATCTAGATTTCTCTGAGGATAACCAGCTGCTGCATTTCGCCTAGCCGTCTCCTTGCAAAATTCCTCATTGGCAACCTTCCATAACAGGTATTGTCCTCCATTTAGCACAGCTTTACACATATTAGCCCAATCTGCTGGCGTCATGTTCAAGTTGTTAATGGATTCGACCATGCTTACAGTGAAGGGTGCTTGAGGACCATAGGTTGTTACAGCCTCTTTTAGCTGCTTCACTGTTTTGAAATTTAAAACTTGGTAAAATCGCTGCCCTCCTGCCTCAAATACAGGGCATGTTAATATTTGAGACCTTGTCTCAGGATCCCAACTATCAACTGCGGGGGTTGGGGGCCTCCCAGCATATGGAGGTGGCGCTGTTGGTTGGACACTTATGCCCTCTTGTGATAGAAAGGTGTTAGTAGCAGTCTCCTGTAGAGGTGGTGCTGTTGGTTGGACACTTACACCCTCTGGTGATAGAAAGGTGTTAGTAGCAGTCTCCTGTTGTAACTTTCCCCCTGATGGCTTTTTCTGTTTTACACTTTCTTTCTCTGTCTGACTAGCTTGAGAGGCCTTCTCTTTTACTTGAATCTTTTCCTCTGTCTGACTAACTTGAGAGACCTTCTCTTTTACTTGAATCATTATGTCTTCTCCTTCCTCTACCATTGTCTGAACTGAAGGCTTTGGACTAAGCAAACAAGATACGAATGTCCACAATGGCAATGTGCCAACTGGCAGAGTCCCTGGGCTTTTCTTTTCTATTCTTTTTAAATCTTCACCTTGATGGTTCCATTGTGATATATTTAACAACTCCTCCTTAAAAAGCCATGGGCTACATTTTTGTATTGTATCAACGTATGCCCTGACTGCTCTTGATTTTACTGGGATGTCTCCTTCCTCTAACAATTTACTTAACACTCTTTCAGTTTGTTTTTTACTAATTTCTGATCCCATATTTCTACTATAATACAACCCAACAAGATGACGCCAAAAAAAACCGAGACAGAATGAAATAAAAAGGGAACAACAAAAAGTCATTATAGCCTTTCTATCCTCCTGACATGTGCATCCGTCCTTTCTCCCTATCTGTTCCTCAGACGTAAATAGTTTTTCCTCAGATGTGAGCGTTTTTTCTTCCGTCTCACTCATCTCCAGGGACAGGCAACTTAAAACAAAAGTGAAGCAAAATAAAAGAGGAATCTTAAAATGGCTACCCATCCTCTCGCCCTGCCCTCAGGGGCGATCAGTTTCACTTACCCTCAGTCGCTCCCCGTGTGAGCCACCAAATGCCGCAGTCTGGCTGGGCACAATCAGGAGCCACTTGTCAAAAGAAACTAACTTTATTTTTAGAACCACACACGCCAAACAAAATAGCCTCTCAGGAAAAACCCTCAGAGCCTCAACTGCCACCACCGGCTTTCCACAAGCCTCTCTCTCCCACACAAGCTTCTCTCCACCTCCCACAATCCTCCTGCTCTTGAGGCCGATTGGCTGGGTCACGTGGGCGGAGCCAAAAAAGTCCCCCAATGAGCAGCTCCGTGGTCTGAAAGGGCAGGGAAACAGCCCAATGAGCATCACCGCAGAGGAGCCAATCAGCTAGATGTTGCTGGGGCCGAGGAGCCAATCAGCTAGATGTTGCTGGGGCCGCTGTGAGCCAATCATCAGCCAGCAGCTGGAAGTTTGCTGGCAGCTGGAAGTTTGCTGGGGCCCCTTTGGCTGTGGCTCTCAACAGTATATGATGCAGAGTAACACCATTCATGCAATCATACATATACAGAGGGCAATAATGTCCATCTCACTCCACCATCTTTCATACCTCCATACCTGCTCCTCTCCCATCACTCCCCTCTGCCCAATCCAAAGTTCCTCCATTCTTTCCTTGTCCCTCACCCCATCATGAATCAGGATCCACTTAGAGAAAATTTTGACCTTTGTTGTTTTGAGATTGGCTTATTTCAGTTAGCATGATATTCTCCAGCTCCATCTATTTACCTGAAAATGCCATAATTTCATTCTTCTTTAAGGCTAATATTCCATTGTGTATATACAACGCAGTTTTTTATCCATTCATCCATTGAAGGGCATCTAGGTTGGTTCCACAGTTTAGCTATTGTGAATTGAGCTGCTATAAACATTGACGTGGCTGCATCACTAAAGTGCTCACTTGTCGCGACCCCTTGCCCGCAAGGAAGACGCAACTCGAGAATCTTCTTTCAACAGTTTATTCAGGCCCCTGGATATTTCTTCTTCTCTCTCTCGGGTGCCCCTCCCAGCCTTAATAAAGCATCCCAAACCCCAATGCAAAGCTGCCGCGTGGAACTTTCTCACAGGGTGGTGAAAAATCATGTGCCAACTTTCCCAGATAAGAAGTTGTTTGTCACAGACCACAGCGGAGCCAGCGCCATCTTGTAATGGCGACCATAATCTGCAGAAACGGCAGAAGCGGCTCACCACAGTTCCCCCTTTTCTGTTTTATTAAAACAATACAGGCAAGAGTAGAGGTCCTATCCCACTGTGCAGAAGTGGCTGCATAGTATGGCTCAGTCCCAAGGAGGGCCCTTCCCCAGATCTGAGGCCATATCAGCCGACGCCTTTTTTTGTGGGGCGGGGCGTGGATGCGTCTAACCCGCATGCAATAGGACATGCTCTCCTTGAGGTCCACGTCAAGGATCACTCAAGTGCAGTGCCTTGCCTCGCATCCTGTATCGTGACGATGGTGGACGAAGGGGGATGGCTGAGGCTGAACTGTGGCTGTTTATAATGACAAACAAGTTGACAGCACCCTGAAAGAAAGGCACGGACTTTAAGGCGATAGAAAAGCACTAGTGTGGAAACCCATCTGCGTGCAATGGCAGTAAGACCGGCAGAGTGCAAGGGCTTTCCAACACTAAGAGAATAACAAGGAAAGTCATGTCGATCCCAGTGCAATGTTATAATAACTTGGGGTGTAACGACCATGACAAAGGTTTACTGCTTAAGATGCGCAAGCCAGACTTGAGGCGAGTTGTCATTTTCTAAAGCTGCAAGAGCTTGTATGATCATAGCCTTTTCTTGTGCATAGCGAGTTTTAAGGCGACAGAGAAACCACAAACAAAGCACAACACTGAAGCAACACATTGCCCCAAAAATGCCTACTCCCACCCACTCTTTGAAGAAGGAAAAGGCAGAAGATATCCAATCGGTGAATTGACCCAAAGTCACTGGTTCGACACGAGTACTATTCAAAACAGCAATCTGAGTTAGTTGAGACTGGATCAAGTTTTTTGCTTCCATGGACCAGGTTCCGGATAGATACTCTCCGATGATGCGGGAGGCATTTCTGGAATCATTAAATCTGACAGAGGTTATACATAAATGTGCACGTTGGTCAACACAACCCAAAAGCACCAAGTCGGCCAATTCTTCTACCTGAGCTTGGAGTAAATCTATTCTTTGGTTGGCAGCTAAAATCCCTGACAAAATATGTTGATTAATTGAATTTTGGGACTCAAGTATGGTAGAAGTTTGTTGAACAACTTGATTAATGGTGGCAGCAGTTTGTACTTGACTGGCCATGGCCACTCCGGCCGTAACCGCTGCAGCAGCAGACACTGCCACAGCTGTCACTATAGCTGCCGTAATTCCAAAATCCCTGCGGACTCTAAGTAGCTCAACAATGGGGAATTTATCTGGGTCCGCAGTGACTGGGATTGGGACAAAGGTTGGAATTTTCATAACCACTGCTACAGTCCAAGAACCATTCCAACACTCAGATAAGAGACAGGTAACACTAGAACAATCCAGCATCCCTGACGAGGTGTCATTAGTCAAAAGGAGCAAGAATGGGGATTGGACGCAGACCATCGCAGGGGGCAATGTGGCATTAATCACTCTCGCGAACAGTACCAGAAACATTAGCCAGCCAGCTTCTGACTCCCAGCAATTGAGCCAATGCAGAAATATCAGCTGAAGCCCCCTTCTCATTGGAAATCAGCCATTGAAACCAGGACCAACCTACTCCTGTAGAGGAGTTGGCACTATGGTTAAAGTTATAAACATACCTCTTAAGAGAGGGGGAAAAGGAGAAACCCTTAGCAACTTGAAGTCTCTCCCAAGAATGATCCTGACAAGGCGTAAATGTTGGGGGGAAACCAAGATTAGGGGTACAGTAAGGAGAGGCCTTGAAATGAGTGGCATTGTAAGTACTATTAGAAGAAGGAGGCACTGGGATTAGTACCTTGGAGATCATAGCCAAGGTAGTTATGTTAAAAGCAGAGCTATTTACAGGGGTCCCTGAACCTGATTGCTTCCCTGAAACTACTTGGCTCAGTACGGCATTAATAATACTCCCTGAGACCTGATTGGACCGCAATGGGTCCTCCCAGTTAGTCAAATTTTTGATCTTAAGGCTGATGCAATTAGCGTTTCCAAGGCTGAAACAAAAAACTCCTGTGAGATTAACCTGAGATTGATTAAAAATGCTCTCCACGTCCCCTCTAGGAGAGGCACAGGGAGCAGACATCTCACATGAGGTAGAGAAAAGAGTGGGGAGGACACTAGAACTACCATGAACCGGCATCGGCATTGGCCAAGCCCGTGCCACTGCCCACCACTGCATTGGTGTCGTCTGTGCCATCGGCACCAGCACCAGAACCAGAGCACGTAGCAGAGTGAAGATCCTCATCACAGGGTTGCTGTGGTATCTCTTGTTGTTGGTCGGTTGATGTCAAGACTCTTCTTGTCAGACGTTCAGGGACCCACAACGGCTCCGTGCGATCCTGGGGAAAAACACATACAGATCCTCGTGCCCATGTCAGCACGGGGTCGGGGCTGTTCCATTGGCCCGTAAGAACATCCTTCCACTTAACATAGCCAATCACAGAGGGCTGAGGGGACACATGTCTATCGGCCACAGAGTGACCATGAATATCCAAATTCAAAAAATTAATGGTAAAGAGAGCTAAGGACAGGCGTTCTTTAGGAGTGTGTTCAGCTCCTATTCCCCCTTTTTGTTTTTGTAAAGTTTCCTTTAAGGTGCGATGAGCACGCTCAACAATGTCTTGTCTTTGAGGATTGTAAGGCAGACCATGAGTAAGTTGCACTCCCATGGTAGAACAAAAGGATGTAAATTGTCTGCCAGTATAAGCAGGTCCATTATCAGTCTTAAGGGATGCAGGAGCACCCCATGCTGCCCATGCTTCTAGGCAATGAGTAGTAACATTACGTGCCTTCTCTCCTGACAAAGCAGAGGCATGAATAACTCCAGAGCACGTATCAACAGAAACATGTACATACTTGAGGTTACCAAAGTCAGGTATGTGCGTCACATCCATTTGTCAGACAACCAATGGCTTCAATCCCCGTGGGTTCACTCCATAAGTAGGGGGATGAAGAAATGTGACACAATGGGGACATTGTAATACTATCTGACGAGCATCCGCTCTTGAAATGGAAAAACGCCTGCGCAGCGTTAAAGCATTAACATGGAAATTTTGGTGAAATAATTTAGCCCCCTCTAAGGAGGAAGCCAAGCATATCAACTGGTCTCTAGTGGCTGAGTCTGCACAGGCATTACCCTGTGATAACGGACCAGGAAGAGAGGTGTGAGCCCGTATGTGCATTGGATAAAAAGGAGCAGTGCGGCTACAGATAAGTTGTTGAAGCTGATTAAAGTAAGCAGATACATTATGGGCATTACTAATAGCTCCCACGGCCTCCAGGACTTTGAGTGCTTGTACCACATAAATGGAGTCCGAGATAAGATTAAAAGGAAAAGAACATTGTTTAAAAACCTCAATAACAATTTGCAGTTCAACCCATTGTGGATTACCAGGAGCAAATTGATGCTGAACAGGGGGAGAATCATTAATTACATAAGCTCCCATTCCAGACTTGGAACCGTCAGTGAAAATATTAACAGCCCCCGGAATTGGGTTGGGTGAAGTTACCTTAGGGAAAATGATGGGATGTTCTTTAACAAAATGGAGTAATGGATGGGAAGGGTAATGATTATCAATATCCCCTTGAAACGAGCAACATAAAATAGCCCAGTTGTCTAGAGTAGCACACAAAACATTAAGCTGAGCCTTAGTATAGGGTATAATAAGAGAAGAAGGTGATTGTCCGAAAAATTGAATGCTTTGGTGGATCCCTTTAAGTGCTAACGCTGCAACAGCATCAGGATAGTATTCTAAAGATTTTCCTGGGGATATATGTGGGTGGATCCATAGTAAAGGCCCATCTTGCCACAGTACTCCAGTAGGCTGCCGCATAGTGGCAAGCACACATAACTGGAAAGGTTTATCACTGTGGAGCCTGCATAGAGTAGCATGTTGTATAGCTTCTTCTACTGTTATAAGGGCTGCCCTGGCCTCTTTGGTGAGGCTACGAAGAGAAGCAAGATCTGGATCACCCTTAAGGGTAGCATACAAAGGCTGGAGCACACCATTAGGAATATGTAAATATCCCCTTATCCAATTAATATCTCCCAGCAGTTTTTGAAAATCATTCAGAGTTTGGAGATCCTGAGTTCTTATGGTGATTTTTTGTGGTTTCAATTTGTCATGCCCAATGATTGCTCCCAAATACTCAATAGAATTCCCCGTTTGAACCTTCTCAGGTGCGATATGTAGCCCATATTGAGCTAACAGCTTTACTAAGTCTCTATAGGCCTCATTAACTATCTGCTCTAACTTAGCGGCCAATAACACATCATCCATATAATGAATGATCTTGATGGAGGAATACTTATGTCTGAGAGGTGCAAGTGCCTTCCCCACATACATCTGGCACATCGTGGGACTATTAGCCATTCCCTGCGGCAACACTACCCACTCAAACCTAAGATCTGGCTCCTCGTGGTTACACGAGGGAAGGGTGAAAGCAAAACGTTGTGAGTCTTTAGGATGCAAAGGAATAGAAAAGAAACAGTCTTTAATGTCAATAGCAATAATATGCCAGCCCTGAGGAATAGAGGAGAGCAGAGGCAGCCCTCTTTGAATGGGCCCCATAAGTTGCATTTGAGCATTAACTGCTTGTAAATCATGCAGTAGGCGCCACTTTTCTGATTTTTTCCTAATAACAAATATGGGAGTATTCCATGGAGAAGTAGAAGGTTGGATGTGACCCAAGTCTAGTTGTTCTTTGATTAAATTATGGGCTGCTGCCAATTTAACCGAGGGAAGAGGCCACTGAGGCACCCAAACAGGCTCCTCGGTGAGCCATGTTATGGGTATTTGAGCCCCAGTGGCCCCTAGGAAAAACCCAGACCAAATCTGTTAAGCTTTTGATGACCTTGCACAGGATGCCTACGCCCCTGTAGATGTTTTCCTAGTCCTAGACCTGGCCTATACCCCATATTTTGCATAATCTGTTGAGACACCGGGGAATAGTCATTACTAAGAGTGAACCCCATGTCTTTCATCAGATCACGATCCCATAAAGAGATAGGTAAATCAAGTACATAAGGCTGAAAAGTGCCATTGTGTCCTTCTGGGTCCTTCCAAGATAGATGTCTACAGCTGATTTGAGGGGCTTGGGCATATCCCAAGCCTCTCAGTGATTGATCTGAGAGCTGCACCGGCCACCCCTTTGACCAGTCCTTTTGTGCAATTATACTACGATCTGCTCCAGTATCGAGCAATCCCAAAATTGATTTGCCTTCTATGGTTAAGTTTAAAGTAGGACGGTCATTCATATCTAAGGACAAATAAACAGAATTCCCTCCAGTAACTCCAATCTCATCACTTGTCCTTGAAAAGGAATCAGCAGAAAAGCGGGTATGCAGACTGGGTAGAAGTAACAATTGGGCAATCCGGTCTCCTGGGGAAATAGATACAATGCCCCTTGGAGCTTCCACCATAACTTTTATTGTCCCTACAGTATCAGGGCTAATAACTCCAGGAAAGACATGAAGACCTTGCAAAGTAGAAGATGCACGTCCAATTAGCAAACCTACAGTGCCAGGCGGTAAAGGCCCTTTGAACTCAGTTTCCACCAATTGGACTCCCATCTTAGGTGTTAATACGAGTCTGGAGGTGGAACAGAGGTCCAATCCCGCGGCACCTGTAGTGGCTCTCCGCGTCTCATGGGATGGCGTAGAGATGGCCATGTCTCGGGTTTGGGTGTGACATTCTCCATTGCCCCATATATTTGTGGGCCCTGGGGTCGGGGGCCCCTTCGGCCGTTTTTTGGCCCAGCTGAAATAGGCTGTCCATGGATGTCCCTCATTGATCTACATTCTTTTGCCCAATGCTTCCCTTTTTTACATTTTGGACACAGCCCTGGTTGACGAAAGCCATTGGAAGGGCCACCGTGAGGGGGTCCAGTAAAATTATCTTTTTTAGGACATTCACGTCTGAAATGACCGGGCTGACCACAATGGAAGCATGTTCCGGCACCAGGATTGCCCCCTTTTGCCACCCGAAGGACAGCAGCTGCAAGACCTGCATTAGTTAAAGGTCCTCCAATCTCTCTACACACTTTCATCCATGCTTCTATGCCCTTATTTTTATAAGGAGTGATTGCCGCTTTACATTCCTTGGTGCATTGCTCAAAGACCAATTGCTTGATAAGGGGCATGGCTCTATCAGGATCCCCAAAAATCTTTCCAGCAGCATCCACCATCCTTGCTACAAAATCTGAAAAAGGTTCTGTAGGGCCTTGTAGAATCTTGGTCAAATTGCCAGACACCTCTCCTCTATTTGGAAGCGACTTCCATGCCCGAATACAAATATTGTTAATTTGATCATATGCCTCAAGAGGAAATCCTGTTTGTTGATTTGCAAATCTACCCTGTCCCAAGAGCATATCCTTGTCCCAATGGGGGTGTCCCGCTGCATGGTTTTGGGCGGCCTGCTCTATTGCGCCCTCTAGCACGAATGCTCTCCAGTCCAAATATTTACCCGGGGAAACGCAAGCCCGAACAAGGCTAGCCCAATCAGAGGGAGTCATACAGTATCTAGACAGATTTTCCACCTGAGTCAGCGTGAAGGCGGCATCCACCCCATAAGTGCGTACAGACTCCGCCAGGGTCTTCACAATTTTAAAATCTAAGGGTTCATGGACTCTTCCCCTGTTGTCATCCTGAAAAACTGGATAAGCAAGACCCATCTCAGCGTGAACAGCCCTCCATGTTTGGGCATGGAAAGCTCTTCCCGAAACGCCCCCGCCATCCGGCGGTGGATCCGGGGGATCGCTTTTCTTGAGCCCTTGCTTATCTGTGTTCCCTTCTCCTACAGCTAAACTCCCTAGCTGACGAGACAGCCTCCCGAGCTCTTCCTCCTCATCCTTCTCCTCCTCTGACCCACTTTCGCATGGGGGTGTACGCAGCGTACTGAGATCTGGATACAACCGTTTCCTCCCCCGTCTCATGCTCCGCACACTCCCATCCTCCCGAGTCACTTCACTTTCTGCCATCTCCGATTTTTCCTCATGCAATCGCTCTAAAACCTCCTGTCCTTTAGTAAGTGCTTCCTGACATCTATCATCTGTAAGGCAACTACGGACCATTTTCCAAAGGGGTATCACCCCACCCTCTAATATGCCCTGCTCAGAAGCAAAGTCAAGATCTTTGTCTAATTTATCCCAACTAGGCACAGTAAGGCTGCCCGAAAATGCAAACCACGGTGCAGCGATATCTATCTTTTGTAAAAATCTCTGTAAAGTACTATGTTTCACTTCCAGTCCCTTGGAACGTAACAGGCCATCTAGGGCCAGGAGAAGCGGACTTGAAGATGCGGCACCCATGACACAACAACAAAGGAAGCACAAAAAAAAGAAAGCGAAAGTAGGAGCGAAAGTACACAGTGCAGCTGCAATAAAATGTAATGCTCTCTCTTTCATTACAGAGGAGCTGTCCCGCTTTGGTCGCGGATCCCACTTACTAGGGACTAACCCCGCTTTGATCGCGGATCCCACTTACCTGGGACTAACCGGTGCACCACCCCTGACTGTTGAAAGTCTGGTTCCCGGGTTTCGGCGCCACTTGTCACGACCCCTTGCCCGCAAGGAAGACGCAACTCGAGAATCTTCTTTCAACAGTTTATTCAGGCCCCTGGATATTTCTTCTTCTCTCTCTCGGGTGCCCCTCCCAGCCTTAATAAAGCATCCCAAGCCCCAATGCAAAGCTGCCGCGTGGAACTTTCTCACAGGGTGGTGAAAAATCATGTGCCAACTTTCCCAGATAAGAAGTTGTTTGTCACAGACCACAGCGGAGCCAGCGCCATCTTGTAATGGCGACCATAATCTGCAGAAACGGCAGAAGCGGCTCACCACACTCACTGGGATTCTGATTGTGATTGTGCTTAGAATATCTTTGTCAAGTACATTATTATTTTAGATTTTTGAAATGGGTAAGACATTTTCCCTTTATCTACCATCTAGAATGATTTGTATAACAAATTGATTATTTTTAAAGTAGGGGAAGACTTCGCTAGTATAGTCACCTGATCTGATCTTTTTGTTTTGTTCGTTGGTCCTGGTATTCTCCCTTGTTCTGTGCAAATAGCTCTAATGACATTTGCCAATACTTCAATATTAGGAAGATTCTATCTTATCAGTGTCATTATTACCAATTTTAATTTAAAAGGACTGTATCAACATTGCTTAAATTTTGTGACTGGTCAGACTATACTATTCCTCAAGTTCTTTTATTAATTTGATATCTATATCATTCATAGTAATACTGTGTTTTGCTGATAGTGATTATTTTAGGTCTTTTGCAGTAACCTCTAAAATGATACCTTTTTCAATTTTCTATATTACTTTTTAATCCTCATTTTTTATTAGTTTCTCCAACAACTTCTTGCTGATATGTGATTCTTACTGGTCCAAAGTTCAATGCATCATTGCAAATCATTTTCTAATTCCTTTTCTTTTATTACTAAGCTGGTTATACATTGTTTATTAATATGAGCAATGAATATGAACAAACTTTGAGTACATAGGCTTATCTGATCAATTGGTACTCCAGTAAACCCCTCAATAGGGCAGTAATGGAAAGAGAGAGCAATTAATGCAAAGCTGTGGCAGAGGAGTGACTTCCAGTACTGACTGAGGACATATTGACACTGCCAGATACATCACAAGGCACAATGAGCAAGTTCCAATTATCCAACTTTCTCCTATGAACCATTAGATTTTAATGAATTTCAATGAAAGCATCTCACAGCTTTCTGTATATTAACATTGTTCTGAGATATTATGCAGTTTTATGTAAGTAAATCATTTTTTTTGTATTTTTGCTTTCCTCCACTCAGTTCTATTAAGTCTTTTCTCTTAATTGTTCATTTTTATTAGGTATCAGTTCTTATGATCAAAATACACTAAACTCTTTTTAATTTTATTCATATCTACATTTTCTTCAGATTACCAAAATAGCAAAAACAAACAAAACAAAATGCCTTAACTTTTATAGGTCTGTTAACAAATCTTTTTATGTTAAACAAGTCTATGCAAGGAAAACAATCTGCTATGCTTTCAGAGGCAGCTCAAGAAGCTGCAATAAAATTTCTGCAAGATTTAGCACCCAATAGAAAAAGAAAATCACAATTATTTTAGATATCATGAGAATCAGCACACTGTAACCAGAAGGAAATATTTGCTGAGAATATTCAGTTCGATAATTTCTTCAATTCACTGGACTAAGTCTTTTGGGTTAGCAGAATCTTCTTGAACCAAACATATTTAGTTTTGTGTGAACAATGACTATTCAATTAACTTAAATTTTATGTTTTTTATGATTCCAGATTCAATAAACATTAATTTCCTATTTATCATAAATATTTTTGGGGGCTTACCAGGGATTGAACTCAGGGGTAATCAACTACTGAGTCACATGCCCAGCCCTATTTTGTATTTTATTTAGAGTCAGGGTCTCACTGAGTTGCTTACTGCATCACTTTTGCTGAGGCTGGATTTGAACTTGTGATCCTCCTGCCTCAGCCTTACAAGTCACTGTGCCCACTGTGTCCAGCTATCATAAATATTTTAATCAGATATATTTCATAGATAAACAGAATAAATGAAAAGTTGTTAATGATTACACTTCTATAGTCCATTCTTGATAATATAATAAAATTATATTTTTCTTTTAAACTGGAATAGAGACTGAAATTTCCTAAAATAACTTTTTAAAAAAAGAGTATAAGAGATAAAAACACCATGGTACTAGCACCAAAACAGACATGAAGACCCATGGAATAGAATAGAAGACACAGACAAATCTATATAGACACACAAAGCTAATACTTGACAAAGTTGCCAGAAAACATACATTTGAGAAATAATAGCTTTTTTTAAACAAGTGGTTCTGGAAATATTGATTTGCATCCCCGGGAACCTAATATAGTAATAGGAAAAATCTCTGTCATATTTTGGATCTGGAAGTTCCCCTGAAAATCTCAATTATTAGGGCTCTGACCTCATCAGTAGGTTAAATCCACTGATAGCTGAATGGACTACTGGGTGGTAACTGAAGGCAGATATGGCATGGGTTAAGGAAGCAGGCCATCAGGGGTGTGACCTTCGGGACTGTATCTCTTCCCTGGATGCTCCTCCCTCTCTCTCTCTCTCTCTCTCTCTCTCTCTCTCTCTCTCTCTCTCTCTCTCTCTCCCTCTCTCTTTCCCTATGCCACACTTTACACTATGATATCCTGCCTCATTTTGGACCTACATCAATGGAGTCACCATGAACTGTGACCTTGGAAACCATGAGACCCAAACTAACTTGTCATCTAAGTTGTTTCTCTCAAGTATTTGTTCACCACAACAAAATGCTCATTACCAGAGTCTCCAAGATTTTGTTTACTATGTGTTAAGTTATGATGTGGTGCTGAGAATGGTAGTCCTCCTCCTCTTTCTTCCTCTTATTTCTTCATGATTAAGAATCGATGAATATATGATAAAATACTCCACCAATTGTATATCAAATCAGTCATATAAATCATGGATTATAACTTCATACAGACAACTTCTCAGAGAACAGGATGAATTCAACAAAGGAAATTTTGCAGGTTGGATGAAAGCTGTACTACAATAGCAATAACTCATAAACTATAAAAATTTTATATAAATTCTTACATAGTACTATCCCAATTCTATAGTAATTTGGAAAGAGCTGAGCCCAAGTTCAAGTCATTTTTCCCAATAAAGCTTTTTTGCACATTTTGTACATACCTTTCCCTCCCTCTCTATTAGGAACAGTCTTGTAGAAATAAAAAAAAATTAGTTGGTACAAATGTATCACTTGGATCCATTTCTCTTCCTGGAGACAAATCTTAGTCCAGTCTAGCACTTAACATGAGCCAACACAGAAATATAAATAAGAATTAAATGTCCCTATTTTTGTCACTGAAATGTTATTTCTTGTATGCAAAGGTAACCTAAATGCCATTATAAAATTAATCAAAGGACATTGCTTTTAATATCAATTATGCTATTAGAGAGTCAGTCCATTTCTATTTGAACCTGGAAAAGGTTATGAAATTAGTACTAAAGTTAAAAGCCAGATTTAAGCATATTTTTTATTTATTTATTTTCAAATACACAACAATAGTGGAGTGCATTACACTCTTTATTACACATATACAGCACAATTTTTGATGAAAGAAATTAAGCATATTTTAACCACTGAATATAGTACATGAAAATGACTCAAAAGATAAATTTAAGAGTTACCGGTGTGTATTGGAGTGGACACATATGAACACAATCTACAAAGGTATAAATGAACAGAATAAATGCTCAGAATAATGCTTTTGTTAGCTATGTTTTGAGAACTGATACTTTTCAGCTTCTCTGGGGAGCTGGAGGACCAGATGGTGGAGGTGAGGTACCACATTCCTGATCACATTCCCACTCAAGCAAGAAGTCTCATCTGTAAATTGCTGACCAAGGAACCCACTCAGCGGCCCATGGTAGATGAGATCCTTCAGCAACCATGGCTGAAGGAGGATGAGGAGTATACGGCCCATCATATTATCGAGCTACTCCCCAAATGCCCTGACCCCATAATAATGACAATCCGATGGGATATGGATTACAACCTATACACCATATCTGGGGGTCTCTAGCCAATAGAGAATTCAACAATACAATGACTGCATACTTGATTGTCAAGAACCAGATAAGCCAGGGGCAAGTCTGGAAGTTCCAGATGAAACCTAGGTGTCTGGGGGTTGGGCCTCACCCACGATGTAGGGATCATTCTAAATTCCCTGGCCTTCCAAAGAAGTGTGTCAGTGAGCCAATGCTCCACACCTTCTACTTATCCCATGAGCATCAGCTGCAGGAGGAAGCCAAGCAGTCAGGGAAGAAGGGCATCAGAAACTTCAGCCTGCCTTTAACTGATCACCTCTCCCTGCGGGCAAGGACCCTTGCTCCCTGCATTGCCTCCCTTCCCGACCCTGGGTGCCACATGGCCAACTCCAGGAGGATTCTAAGTAGGGGCATCAGTGCAGCAGATGAAAATATCCCTGAGCTATCTCCAAAAGGCTGGAGGAGGATGAGAAGGAGGATCGCTGCCTGCTTTCGGCAGCTGTGCTGCTGTGTGCCCTGTGGCATTAGACAGGTGGCTCCCATCCATGGAGGACGGATACCACCTAGATTCAAAAACAGGGTCATTCCACTGTAAATTCAGAGTGAAAACAGACAAGATGAATAGACAGCCAGCCAGAGGACCCTATGCTCTGTGAATTCTGACATCATGGTTTGGGCATTGGTCACAGGGATTCTAAACATCTTTAGGAGGGACACGTACATACTGCCTCAGGCTTCTCTGCAGGAGTTCCAGCCAGGAGCACCTCTGCATCCTCTGGACATCGGGACTCTCCTCTGCCCCCACCTGTGAGAGACATCAGAGACTGCTTTTCCTGGGACACTTACCCCTGCCCTGGTCTTCTATGTCCTTTCTCCCATGGCAGAGATATTTCATAAAATTGTTTTCTTGCTTTTGTATAATAAAATGGATGTTCAAAGATAAATACATTTAAAAGACTGGTTAAAAATGACAGCTCAGGGTTAGGGCCATCCCTGCAAGACCTGGACCACTGTGCCTCCTTCTCCTATTCAGGGTAAGTACTTTTCACTCAAGTACTCACTTGAGCCAGTGTAGGTAAGAACTTCTTTGCCTTAATCAATGTACATGAGAACTTGATTGCTTTTTGTCAGTGAAGATGAGCACTCACTTGGTATGACCTAGTGTGGACAGAGACTTGCTCTCCTTGACCTCATGTGGATGGAGACAGTGTAGACATGACTGCACTTGAGCCAGTGTAGACATGACTCCCTTTGAACTTGTGATCTTGGTCAGAAAGAATCCCTCTCCCAGTCCTCAGGCCCTCTCCCTGCAGTGTGTGTTGAGAGCGGGTGGCATCTGTTGGAGGAGTCACATCTGAGAAGGCATTGGAAGCCCCTGTGTGTTTTAAAGTATCATCTCCACCATACCATTTGCAGGGAAGGGGAGGGCTAGGCCAGTGGGCTGGGTGGGCCACCATGCAGCAGAGGCTGGGTGCTTCACCTCCTGTCATATGACCTCCACCTCATAAACCACTTCATGGTCACAGCCAAAGGAGGTGGGGAGGGAGCACGTGGAATTTTTGGAGTGGAGATATCCAGCTGTCTTGTGGATGCCATCTGAATAAAGCAAATTTTAGCCAATGTGCAATTGCCCTTTGGCTTCTATTGAAGCTGAATTTTGTAAAGTGAAGTTTGTACAAATGAAGAATGAAACGATTCGGTCAGCCAGCATGGGAGGCTTCAGGCAGTTTTCATCCCTGACATCTGTGCAAGGCTGGGCCCCCGGAGCTGTTCTGGCAGCTTCCTCCTCATCTTCCATGTAGGGGTACCTATGTGAATACCTTTTAAAAAGTCTGTGTCACATGTTTAGTTCTAATAGTTTACCATTTTTTTCTTAGATGCCCAAGTGTGAACTGATCAGAGGCTTGGAAGTTTTTTTAAAGAGAAATTCTTTGCATGGTTTTCTTAAAAAAAAAAAAAAATCCCAAGACTGGTAAATCCTGCAACCTCCCTAAGGCAAAGACACTTCCCAGCCTGAGGCAGGGGCACACTGTATGCATCCAGAAAATGGACAATTTCTGATTCAACCTTGCTCTAGGAACCGGATTGTGCAACTACTACCTGAAAAGTTACAAAGTACTGATGGTTCTGGGAGGCAGGAAGGGCATAATGAAGGTCATGGAGAATACACAAGTGTAGACAGGGCCAGCTGGACAATTCTGTGTCTACAGGAGGGCAGTCCCAGAGACGGGCAGAAATCCTGGATCTGGGGAGCAAGGCAATGTAAAGGAGGAATGCCTCTTTTGACCATTTTGTCTGACTTGATCTTGGAGCAGAAAGACAGGGCTTCTTGGGCTGTAATTTTCCTCTAGGCCTGCCACTGGGCCAGGCTGGGACTTGTCAGGCAGGTGTTCTCCCTGTAGTTTCCAGAAACAGGTGTTAGCCTTCCCCTGTGGGCAATGCAACTCCTTGTCTAGATTAGAAGGGAGGGCTGTTTCACTTGTCTCTTTGTAGTGATGAAGTTGCACCCTTTGGTCATCGGTCAGCCAAATTCTAAAGTGTGAAGTAGGACAGGGATTCTAGATAAATCATCTTTGGTTCAGGACGGATAACAGTTCTGAAATCAGAACTGACGCTTTCAGCAGGTAAGTTGAGACGGGGTCAGTCACGGCTGCATCAGGAAGTCTTATTATGACCTTTCCTCCATTATGAAGTAAGGGTGTGGGTCAGCATACCAGCACACCTACATGCAGTTTCTAAGTGCCCTTAACCTCTCTTGCATAGCCCTTTCTTTCTCTATGAAAGTGAACGAGGATTCAGTTTTATTTTAAATCATTTCTTGAATGCTCAGTCTACCCCAGTTCTAGGTCAAATAAGAAATGATTCCTGGGGCTCAAGTGGTAGCGGACTCGTCTGGCATGCGCGGGGCGCTGGGTTCGATCCTCAGCACCACATAAAATTAAAGATGTTGTGTCCTCCGAGAACTAAAAAATAAATATTAAAAAATTCTCTCTCTCTCTCTCTCTCTTAAAAAAAAGAAATGATTTCTATCCTTAAAAAAATTTCATTAGGAAGGTTGCCATTAGAGCCTTATAGAGTTAATCTATTTCTGATCACCCATGGTGCATTTGTCTCTTCCTTTGTATAAGCACATTTGAGAACAAAGTAAGGATGGGAGGGTGATGGTTTGGGGAAAAACATACAAAAACAAAGTAAGGATGGGAGGGTAATGGTTTGGGGAAAAAATACCTGATAGAGCTTTGTTGCTTTTGGCCAAGAGTTAAATCTGAGATCTGACTGGTGTTACCATTGCTCATTGAGGTGAGAGGCTATATTTGCTTCCTAAAACCAATGAGTAAGGAGTTTACACACTTTTAGTTTCATCCTGTGTTTCTGCAAGCAGTAAGTGAATTTCAAAGACTAATCTGCTGTTTAACATCTGAAGTTCATTTGAACATGGTGATTCTAGTTTTGCTCTTTGCTTTCCCCTCTCACTCCCCCTCTACCTTTCTTTCTATGAAAGTTCTATTACCTCTTTGTCTACTTTGAGACTTCTTCTAGGAAGTACTACTTGGTTATACAAGTTTTCCTTAAGGCAATTAAGAAAGAGTTCCATATTTCCTGTTGCAGAATTTGAAGAGGTATACTGTTGCTAGGCATGGTGTCTGTAATCCCAAACAATTTGGAAAGCCGCGGCACAAGGATCCCATGTTCAAGAGCAGCCTCAGGAACATGGTGACACCCTGTGTCAGAATAAAATTAAGTAATCATAAAAAGAAAAGGAAAGGAGGGAATGGGAATGTGTTATGTCCTGTAGGAAAGTTAATTCAGGGCTAACCTAACCAGTCAATGAGGGGATTAGGAAAAAGACAAGCAGACACAAAAGTAGAGAAAAAGCTGAGGCTTGGTGGTTCAGCCTGCTTCTGGCAGAATAAGACTGACCAGCAGCAAGCTCAGCACCTTTATTATGTAGGTTTAAACATCAGAAGGATTTATTGTGAGAAAGCTTCTTCAAGGTAAACAAAACTGAAGGTGAGGGTAAAAGCAGCCCAAATAGGGCTTATCAGCTTGTGCCTATAATTCTCTACCTCTAGCAGCAGGCATTTGAACCCAAGGTTATGAACTAACAAAAGTTCTTGGCTAGCAAGGAGTTTCCCTTTGAACAGGGTGTCATCATACAACTGGATGGTCTCCATGGCACCTTTCATGGAGAGGTCTCCAGAGGGGCATCACCTCTGTCTCTGGACAGTTCAAAAACCATCTTTCATTCACCACTTCGGACAAGAATGTAATTCAGTTGTAGGGAATCCTACAATTCCTATGTCAATATCTAATGTCTGTCTCTCTGTTTCTCTCTCTCTCTCACACACATACATGCATGTACATAGCATATTTTGCATTAAGTTATCATTTAGCATACTATATTTTGGTGTTTTTTAATACAAATGTCATACTGATCCCTGTCACTTCTATTTGTGGAGAAGCAGCATTAGCATAGGGCTCACTCATCCATGAATACAGTTTACAGTTAAGCTGTGTAATGTCTGATGGCACTGCGCTGACTCCCAGAGCAAATAGTGTAGAGTCTGTTTCCTGAAGGTGATCCTTTATACTTCAGTTGATAATTTATTCCTGGTTGATTCTTACACTGATGATGAAATTTTTTTCAGTTTTTTAGAAAGCTACGGGTTTCAGTTAAGCTCTGTCAAGACTTAAGACTGCCTGCTCCACATCAGCCACATTGAACATCTTTCCAGATTATAGGAAGTGATTTTTCAAAATTGTTTAACATTTTTATTATGGCTATCATTAAATGGGATTATTAGTGTATAGATATACAGATATATATATATATTTTACATAAATACAAATATTTATAATAAAATTTAAAATAAAACTTTTATCAGAGTTCCTAGGTAAAGAATGTAATTCAATAACATTTGTTCAATTCATTTGTTTTTTTAATTTAATTATTATTTTTTATTTACATGTGACAGTGGAATGCATTATAATTCTTATTACACATATAGAGCACCATTTTTCATATCTCTGATTGTATACAAAGTATATTCACACCAATTCATGTTTTCATACATCTACCTTGGATAATAATGTCCATCACATTCCACCATCATTTCTAACCCCATGCCTCCTCTCTTCCCCTCCCACCCTTCTGCCCTATCTAGAGTCTGTCTATTCCTCCCATGCTACCTCTCCATACCTAACTATAAAACTTTTAGGCCCTAATCTCCATCATGTGAGATTAGGCCCCAAATTCCTTATTAAGACTCCTTTGGTGCATGAATTAAAATCAAGAATCAATAAATGAAATGGACTCAAACTAAAAAGTTTCTTCTCAGCAAAAGAAAACAATTTGTGAGGTGAATAGAGAACCTACATCTTGGGAGCAAATCTTTACCCCTCACACATCAGATAGAGCACTAATCTCTAGGGTATATAAAGAGCTCAAAAGGCTAAACACCAAAAAAAAAAAAAAAAACCCAACCAATAATTGGGTCATGGACCTGAACAGATACTTCTCAGAAGATGATATACAATCAATCAACATATATATGAAAAAATATTCATCATAGCTAGAAATTAGAGAAATACAAGTCAAAACTACTCTAAGATATTATCTCACTCCAGTCAGAATGGCAGGTATTATGAAGACAAACAACAATAAGTGTTGGCGGGAATGTGGGGAAAAAGGTACACTCATACATTGCTGGTGGGACTGCAAATTGGTGCAGCCAATATGGAAAGCAGTATGGAGATTCCTTGGAAATCTCGGAATGGTACCACCATTTGACCCAGCTTCCCCTCTCCTTGGTCTCTACCCACAGCACTTAAAAACAGCATACTACAGGGACACAGCCATACAATGTTTATAGCAGCACAATTCACAATAGCTAAACTGTGGAGCCAACCTAGATGCCCTTCAATGGATGAATGGATAAAAAAAATGTGGTATACATACACAATGGAATTTTACTCAGCAATAAAAGAGAATAAAATCATGGGATTTGCAGGTAAATGGATGGAGTTAGAGAAGATAATGCTAAGTGAAGTTATCCAATCCCCAAAAACCTAATGCTGAATGTTTTCTCTGATATAGGAAGTGATTTTTGTGCTGAAAATAGTAGGTTTGGGCATGAAACACCCAAGAAGATGGGTTTGTGAATGACGATTGGCTAATATAATATGTTGGCCTCACAAGTTTTTAAGAAGACAGTGGACATTTTAATGCACATTTAATTTATGTTTTAATAGTCCCTTTCAATAAGTACCTTTTTCTGCTTTGTTTTGATGTTAAAGGTTTTCTTTAGTAAACAAGAGTCTGTTTCCTCTTCCTGTACCCTGTGTCTTACGAAACATAACGTGTAACCTAGTTACACTGTACAGTGTTGCCCACTAAGGGGATCTTAGATATTCTCATGAAACATGAAAGCAAGATGTGAAATGCCTACAAGGAGTTTATTGCTAATAGTGGACAGTAACCTTTTCACTTTTGAAGGACGATTTTGATTTGAAAAGAACAACATTTATTTAACTTTTTTTTTTTTTATTTTAGCCATAGTGGCAGTCTTCAGTCTTTTACAGGCAGTATCATTCCTCTTTAAGTGCATTATTGAATTAATTAGTCCATGACTTTTACTGGACAGAGAAGAGATGAATAAAATCCTGACAGGAGACTACCAATGTAAATGGCAAGATATTTGCTATTTAGGAATTTTTCCTGTCTTTTTATAATATCAAAAATTCTGAAAATTTCTAGGTTGTCAAGCTGTGTTTCACAGTAACAGTGAATAAAATAGAATTTAAACAGTGAATTATTTTTACTTAAATTTGTTTTTAACACTGAAACATGAACAAAAATCATATACACAATGGGGTACCTTGTGATGTTTTGAAACATGTATATGTTGTGTCATATTTAAATCAAGTTTAAAGTTTATCTGCCCAATATTTTTTTAAATTGTGCAATTTTAGAAATTCTTTGTTCCAGCTTTTGGACATATGTGGTACATAGTTATTATCCATAGTTATGGTATTGAACAAGAGCATACCAGGAGTTTTGCTTCCATCTTAACTGTGACTTAGGACCTTTTGAACAACATTTCCCCATTACTCTTTCCCCCCTCTTCTCCCCATCACTGGTAACCACCATTCTATTCCCAAATTCTCGAGATCACCTGTTGGAGATTCCACATACGTGTGATATCCCACAGTTCTTGTCTTATTGTGACTGGTTTATTTCATTTAACAACCTCTATTTTCATTCATGTTATCACAAATGCAAGCATTTTATTTTTCTGATGGATGAATGACATTCTGTTGTGTATATGTACCACATTTTCTTTAGGCATTCACTGGCTGATGGACATTGGGTTGTTTCCATGTCTTAGTCATTGTGAATATTGCTGCACTAATCATAAGCCTATTGTGAATCATTCTGCCATAAACAGGGGCATGCATGTATTGCCATAGTATAATGACTGTTCTTGAGGATAAATACCAGGGAGTGATACAGTTAGATCATATGGTGGTTCCATACCTAGTCTTTTAAGGAGCCTCCATACTGATTTCCATAATGGTCATACTAATTTACCATCCCACTGAAAGTGTAAAAAGTGTTCTTTTAATCCACATTCTCTCTAACATTTGTTATTTTTTGTATTCTTGATGACTTCCATTCTGACTAGTGTGAAATGAAATCTGAATGTAGTTTTGATTTGCATTTTCCTAATTGCTAATGATATTGAACATTTTTATTCATGTACTTTTTTGCCATTTGTATTTCCATTTTTGAGAAGTTTCTGTTTAATTTATTTGGCTATTTATTAATTGGGTTATTTAGTATTTAGTGTAAAATATTTCAGTTCTTTTTATATTCCAGATATTAATCTTTTGTTAGAAGAGAAGCTAGCAAAGATTTTCTGCCATTCTGTAGGTTCTTCCTTCACATTCTTAATCATTTCCTCTGTTATGCAGAAGCTTTTTAATTTGATGCCATCCCACTTATTAACTAATGGCATTATTTCCTGAGCTTTGCAGGTCCTATTGAGGAAGTCATTGCTTGTTGTTGGAGTGTTAACCCCACATTTTCTTCTAGGAGTTGCATAGTTTCTGGTCTAATTCCTAGATGTTTGATCTATTTTGAGTTGATTTCTGTGCAGGGTGAAAGACAAGGTTCTATTTTCATTCTTCCTCATATGGATAACCATTTTCTCAAGTACCATTTGTTCAGAAGGCTGTCTTTAGTCCAGTGTGTATTTTGTCACCTTTGTCAAGGATCAGATGACTATGAATGTGTGGGTTTGTCTCTGTGTCTTCTATTTTGTACCATTTTTACATGTACTTTTAAGTATTTATTTTTTTATTTGTTCTAATTAGCTATACATGTGAGTAGAATGTACCTTGTCAAATCATATATAAACAGAGTACTCTTCTGGTTGTACATGATGTAGAATTACACAGGTCATGTAATCATATATGCACACAGTGTAATAATGTCTGATTCATTCTACTATCCTTCCTACCCTCATTCCCCCTCCCCTCCCTTCACTCATCTCTGCTCAATCTAAAGCTCCTCCACTATAGATCAGCATTCACTTATCACAGAAAATATGTGGTCTTTGGTTTTTTGTGATTGGCTGCTTTGCTTAGCACGATATTCTCCAACTCTGTCCTTTTACTCATAAATGCCATGATTTCATTCTTCTTTAAGGCTGACTGATATTCCATTATGTATATATACCACAGTTTCTTTATCCATTCACCTTTTGAAGGGCATCTGGATGTTTCCACAGTTTAGCTATTGTGAATTGAGCTGCTAAAAATTGAGCTGTTGCAGCATGCTGATTTTAAGTCCTTTGGGTATAGATCAAGGAGTCCGATAGATGAGTCAAATGGTGGTTCCATTCCATAGTGGTTTTACCAATTTGCCGTCCTACCAGCAATGTATGGCAACTCAGATTATTGAATGAGATCATTCTAGATTATCCAACTGAGCTCTAAATCTAATGGCAAGTGTCCCTATAAGAAGTCACAGAGATGCACAGGAAGAAGACCAGGTAAAAGCAGAGCAGAGATGGAAGTTCACAGCCACAGAGTCTGTGTAGATTAGTATAATTTCTGTAAAGTATATAAAGTATGTGTGACCTTTAGCTTAAAAAAAAGATTTATTCAGGCCAAGAGCACATTTTTAAAGAATCTTTTCTCAATAAGACACTGCTAGGGACCTTTCATTAGAACTTTGTGGGTTTTTAAGTGAGCTCTATGCTTTCTGATCCAATGATGGACATGATTCTTTTTCATACATGCATATATTCAGAAACACCAGGCTAGAGATTCTGAGATATCTACTCTAAATTAACCTCCCTTTTTATCACTTAAAGTAGTAATCTTTAAAGTAACAATTAGCATTAACAAGTTAGATGGGTTTCAGCTACCATAGTTTTTAGTCTCAGTTTTCACTAAACAGGGTCTCCACATCCACCTCTAAACTTGTTATTTGTCATTTTTTTGGAGAGGGCACATAAGCTTTACAGATCTTCCTATATTGTGGTCCCAGAGCATATGGTCATCATCTCTGATCCGGTAATCACAGAAGGAGTTGGAATCTCTTAGATTTACATTCTTAGCATTCTGTTTCTAATTTGGTTGAGATCAAGAAAAAAATGAGCTGTGAAGCAGGTTTGTCATATTTTAAGAGAGCAAAAAGAACTGTGAGAAGCTAGGCTTGGTGGCACGTAACTGTAATCCTGGCAGTTCGGGAGGCTGAGGCAGGAGGATTGCAAATTCAAAGCCAGCCTCAGCAATTTAGTGAGGCCCCAAGCAACTTAATGAGAACTTGTCTCAAAATAAAAAAAAATAAAAAATGGGCTTGGGATGTATGTTGCTCAGTGGTTAAGCACCCATAGGTTCAATTTCTGGTACAGAAAAAAAAAAAAAATAAATGAGCACATTTCTTTTCCAGAAGAAAATCTTCATAATATATTTGTCCTCCATCATTTTGGCCTTTTTGTTAAATGCACTTGAGAATTAAAAGCATTAAATTATTTGTCATCATCCTATTTGCAAACAGTTATTAATTTAAAATTGAAGCGTTCAGGAACACCTGTGGCCAAATGTTTGGCATGAGGCTCCTTCATTAAATTTTGGAGGAGCCAGACTCTTCAGATTAGAACCATATAAGAACCCCTGCTGCTAAGAAAGCACAATAGAAATCTTCACCTGTGTTGATTTCTGCCAAATCTGAGCTCATATGACTAGTCATTGTGGCTCAAATTATTTGACAAAAATAGATTTTTATATGTCATGGTGGACTTGTTTTACAGGTTATGCTCATGGGTGAAATACAAAGTGAGATTGCACAGAGGTGTAAGGCTGTTTTCTAATCAACAGACACAAAAGAAAAGCCTTGTCAGAAATTTCATTTGGAATGAAATTTTAAAAACTACAAAGTGGTAGTTTTTGTACATTTAAAGGAAAGTCTGAATTTGTATGCCTTTTAAATCTCTTTCCTCACGGTCTCCCATGGCAGGGTGAAGCAGACCTTCTGCTGGTAATTTCAGTACATTGTAGCACACAACTGAATGTCATAGAATTAGAAAGCCACGTCACAAAACCAGAATAAACCAGGAAGCTCTGTCATTTCTTGCTCTTCGTTACCATTTTTTTTCTGAATTTTCATGTCACAGATTTGAAAGCACACGATGAATGTACCCAAAATGTGGAAAATTAATGACACAATAATTTAATAGTGTACACACCAAGCCCCGTGTGTATCTGCTTTATCTGTCTATTTGCTTGGTTTGGTGTGGTTTGTACAAATTGATCATCTCTATTATTTCCTTTCCTCAGGATGACATCACACTCAAGTTGTTTCTTGGGAGCTTAGTGTCTCAGTGTTCGGGA
The DNA here is from genome assembly GCF_021218885.2 of Marmota monax. NCBI lineage: Eukaryota > Metazoa > Chordata > Mammalia > Rodentia > Sciuridae > Marmota > Marmota monax. Next base: position 12,066,445 of record NW_026691982.1, on the reverse strand, counting down.
AGACAATGGAGGCAGTCATGAGCAGCACAGAGCAGCAACCTTGTTTCATAGAAGCCTTTCCTGTTCCAAGGCTGCTGAGAGGCTTTATGGGAAGTAAACTAAGGGCTTGATGAAGTGCCCTGTGAATCCTCACAGCAAAAGCTGACACTTCAAGTGGCTAGGGTCACTTCTGACATGGACAAATGGTCTACAGAAAAGAGACTTCTTTGTCATGTGTGCCTGGAGTCCAGCAGGTGGGACCAGTGCCTCTGTACTAAGAGGCACTTTTAAATTGTTTTTCCTTATGGTAAGTTAAATTTTTCCCTTTTTCACACATATAGGGAAAAGAAGTATTCAAAGATTTCACGTTTAATTTCATGGTTTATACTCCTCAATCCAGTGGTCGATTCTCAGTCTTCATTTGCTATTTCAATAATATTTGGTAAAGATCATTTCTCACTCTTCTTTCTATACCTCATGCAGTTTTAATCTGAGACATCTTTGATTCATTTTCATTGTCAGAGTTTCCTCTGAGCTCCTTGGATGGTTCCTCTACACCTAACAGTGAAACTTGAGCATCTCATGGTATCAAGGCTCCTGCTTCTCGCTTTTTGTTAAATGCACTTGAGAATTAAAAGCATTAAATTATTTGTCATCATCGTATTTGCAAACAGTTATTAGTTTAAAATTGAAGCATTCAGGAATCACTTACTCCCTAGTGATTTCATGTTACGTAAGCTGGTGAATTCCATATGCCCATCGTCAGCAGAGAGGTCTTCCTTGACTCCAAACTTATGTAATAGATTGCCTTTTCCATGTCTCTATTTGCATATCTAATCCAACAGCAGGTTCCTTGGGCATTTCCTCGAAAATACTTAAAAAAAATCTGACCATTTCTCATCATTTTCACAACTTCCACCATGGTCCCCAGATACATGTGATGAACTCTTAATTTCCATAGTAATCCCATGATGATGGAGGGAATCATCTCACTTTTCTGCTCTAAACCCTCCAGTGCCTTGCCACTCAGAGGAGGAGTTGAGGTATCTTGTGCTCTGGTGCTGGCTCCTCCTCTGTCATTACTGCCTCTGCTATCTACTCCACTCTCCCACTCAGTCCTCCTGGGGTCTGGCTCACCTGAGGACGGCTTCCTCCAGCCATCCACAGGGCTCAATCCTACAGCAAAGATTCCTTCAGATCTTTATTCAATGCCACATTTTCAGAGAAAACTTCACTCATCACAATGAAACACCAACTCTCCCACTACATATTGTCTTTCCTCTTACTCTAATGTTTATAATTGACAGCTACTTACATTTTATTTATTTATTTGATGTTGTCTGCTTCTCTCTCCATTTTTTGGAAACTTTGTTAGATGGGAAGTTTTTAGGGTTTGCACACGACAGCCTCCCCTGAACCTGGAAGTACAACAGCTATGGAAGTATTCAATAATTATTTGTTGAATATATTTGAGGTGCTAACACTAGGGAAAATATGTAAATTCACAAGTGGAAGGATTTGCAAGGTGTCAAGGCAGTCAAGTTTGTTTGTTTTCTTTGTTTTGGCTTTTGTTTGGTCTCTCTCATATGTGGAAGTCAAAAAAAAAAAAAGTCAACCTAAGAGTAGAATAGTTACTACTAAAGACTGGGAAGTAGGTGTGTGTGGTGGGAGGAGGGTGGAAAAATGGTAATTGGGTTTGATTGGTGCACACTTGATGCAAATATCACACTGAACGCTATCACTGTATGCAATTAATATGTGTTAACAAAATAAATAATTAAGTAAAAATTGACAGGAAGGTCATATACAGAAAATATTCACACTGACTTGTGAAATACCCTTTTCCTGCAACTCAGACACGAATAATGTATATGCAATCAGGCTACTGCATATGTTTTTCTATATTTGGTCCTTATACAAAGATTGTTTTCACCTTTAGAATAGACCAGGTGTTCTTTTGTGAAACTTTTAGAACATGTAGTTATGTGTCCTCATTCAGTCTCAAAAAGGAACTTTATATAGGTCAAGGATGCAACAGGGGAGCACTGTGCTGTCCCTGTCCACCTTCACTATTCACTTTCTTTACTTCCCCAGCAACTTGGCACAGCACACTGGTATGCAGTGTCCATTTCTCTACTGAGCAGGACCAGGTCTTCCTCACAGCTAAGAACTGATTAGGAAGGATACTAGTCCATCTTGCTGGAAAGAGGAGAGAGGCCTTTCTGATACTTCCCTTTACTGTATCAAACTGCCCCCTTCACCACGGCTCTCAGCTGCATGGAGAATTTACTATTATTCAGACATTCCAGCCAAGTTAAAACTCCCCAACAAGAGTGAGTGGAATGTAAATGTCAGAAAGTCAAAGCACAAGGATGGCGAGAACTGTGTGTTGAATTTAATGAACTGTTGACCATGACTACACTACATCAATCCTGACTTGTTCGCTGTATCAGCTGCCATTGCATCCATCTATTCTTGGTTTTATAACATTTGTGTTATGGGAAATTAGAGCAATTTCTACAATGCTTTTGATATTTCCCCTCATCAGCAGAGTAGCTTTCTGAGGAGACAATGCTTTCTTGTTGTCATCTGCTGTTGGCTGCCTTTTTTCTAGACCCTTAGCCTGGATCAGGAATCTCTCGACTTTCCCATCACAACAGCCATTTGTTTCTGTCCCTCTGCTTGTGCCTTTGTGTATTGTCCACTGTCCTATATGTTCCTTTCAGAGCTTGGGGGGTGGGGGTTGGCAGAGGGGCTGCCTGCATGCTATGGTAAAGACCTTTGGAGAGTTCACCTAGATTAAATGAATATATTAAACTAAACCGGATTTAAGCAGCCTTGAATGGGAAATTGTTCCTCCTTGTAATCAACACTTGAGTTGTAATTGATAGGAGACATCCTTTAGGAATGTAGATTTAAAGAAAAAAAAAACATTCAACAGCAGAACTATGTGTTTCCTTCATGTGTAGGACTCTCTTTGAAGCCTGCCACTGCTCTGAAACTGGAGGGGCCAACGCCAAGGTACAATGCATGCAGTTGAGCCTTTGAGGCAGCAAAACTCAACTTTGTGAGACAAGTCTTAGTTTTATAAAGATCTGAGTTTCTGTGGTGGATTTTTATTTATCCTTTATTTCCATCTTTGTTTAGGCTGGTTTTCACTATGTAAGGGGATCTGAGAGAAGGTCTGTCTTTGGCAAAATCTCCCACAGAGATATTGCTCTGACATGAAGCTCTTCATTTTGGTCTCAGATTCTGTTGATTCCAGAATCAAAGTTTTTGTAGAATTGCTGGAAGTAATTAGATCTGCTTCTATGGATTACTGTGTATTAATTGTATTGTCTAAGCCTTGACTTTGCTGTGTATTTGCTATGTTATATCACTCAGTTTATTTTCCAGCTCCTTTCCATAAATTAATTCCTCAAGAAATATAAGCTCATGCATACTTTGTCACTGAAGCCTTTATGCCAATTTTCAATGCTCTGAAAAGGGAAACTAGTATTCCCTTAACATATACTAAATAGAAGCCACACGTGGTGATATATGTAATTTCCATTAATCTTCACAGCAATCCTATGAGTGAGCTGTTAACATCACTATTTAAAAATGATAAACTAGCATCTTATAGAATTTGAGAATCTTCCACAACATCATATGAATTATATGTAGCAGAATCAGATTTTAAACAAGGTCTGACTTCATAATAAACTTCTTGTTCTTCATAATATTTTAATATTGTGTTAGTGTCCTGCAATTTATGCCCTTTCACTTTTGGTCAAAAGAAAACTCACTTTATATATATATATATATATATATATATATATATATATATATATATATATATATATATATATATATAATTGGTTGTTCAAAACATTACAAAGCTCTTGACATATCATCTTTCATACATTTGATTCAAGTGGGTTATGAACTCCCATTTTTACCCCGTATACAAGTTGCAGAATCACATCGGTTACACATCCACGTTTTTTCATATTGCCATACTAGTGACTGTTGTATTCTGCTGCCTTTCCTATCCTCTACTATCCCCCCTCCCCTTCCCTCCCATCTTCTCTCTCTACCCCATCTACTGTAATTCATTTCTCTCCCTTGATTTTTTTCCCTTTCCCCTCACTTCCTCTTATATGTAATTTTGTATAACAATGAGGGTCTCCTTCCATTTTCATGCAATTTCCCTTCTCTCTCCCTTTCCCTCCCACCTCTTGTCCCTGTTTAAAGTTAATCTTTTCCTCATGCTCTTCCTCCCTGCTCTGTTCTTAGTTTCTCTCCTTATATCAAAGAAGACATTTGGCATTTGTTTTTTAGGGATTGGCTAGCTTGATATATCCTTTCAAAGCATCTAGAATGCTATATAGGTGCAGGGCAATAAAGTATGCTGCACACATAGTTGGGTCCTCTGGAAAGACACCAGAATGTGGCTGTAGGATAGGATGAATACAGATGGTAAAGTCTAATTATGATTCATTGTTAACTTTTTTATCCTGTTTCCTTTATTTTTTAAAATCAAAATGGCATCTGTACCTATAGAAAGTAAATTTAAACAAAACAAACTTCCTCAGGCCCAAGTCCCATTCCTTATACACAATTGCTTTCAAACTTTAAGCTGCTTTCTTTTCATGTTTTAAATAATAGGCTTAAGTTACTATTTTCTAGCTACTCATTCATGGATTTTAAGTTTCCCTATATTCTTCATCCTCTCAGTTATCAGCCCAAACGCACAAATAACATACCTATGTGTATAAAATGTGCATGTGCTCTTACACCTGGAATCTCTTTTAATTCAGCACAATGGCTGGCTAAATTGGTATTTTTGTGTTTACAATTTGTGATTACATAAATTTTGTTCCCAGATGATACATAGTTTAGAATCTGTGCTTCCTTTACTTTTATTTTCCTAGAATTGATTTTTTTTTTTAAAAAAATAGGTTTTTCAAGTGTTCCTCAACAGGTTTTCCTCTTTATTAGAACTATGACGTTCCTTTCAATTTAGTCTAAATGTCAGGTGATTGAGGAATCCATATCTAGTTCTTGGAGACAGCCTTCCTGGTGCCTGTGTCTCCCAGCTAGAGCCATGCTGACTGTTCTCTGGGCTTCAGCTTGGCATGAATCCATATCACAGAGATTCCTCTTGTTCCTCTACCTCCAACATGGACTCCTTCTATCTCCTTCCGAGATACTGTAGATATTGTTACCCATTGTTTGAGCACCAACTTAAGAAAGAGGCTGGAGGGGAGCTGGTTGAACAATTTAATATCTAGGCTGTCCCTTTGGTCCACCATTTTCAGCCCTTGCCCAATGTTTGCCTGCCACTATATCTATCCCTCCCATTTGTATGATTCTGGATAAACGTTGATAAACAGAAAATGTCCTCCCATCTCCTCCAGCAGGAAGGGCAGTCACTGGCTGCACATGGGTGAGAACAAGTAAGCATCTTGCTTCTCTTGCACATGATATTCATTTTACCACCTGCAGACCCATCCTTCTACTCCACTTTAAGAGCTATTATGTACTATTTCTCTGGGCTTTACAGGGAGGCCTTTGGTGCAATCTGGGTTGTTTGTTTTAAAACAGACTTTATTTTTAGAGCAGTTTTATATTCACAGAAAAACTGAGTGGAAGGTGCATAGAGTTTTTGTGTACTCCATGTCCCCCAACACATGCAGAGCTTCCATTATCAACATCCAGCAGAGTGGCACAATTGTTACAGTCTGTGAGACTACACTGACATTTTATCACTCTCTTGTTGAAGAATAAACTTCTCTGGGCATCAGAAAACCTGGCATAGTCACATCTCAGAATTCCTTGGACACCCTGCTGCCCCTATGGATTGGTAAGGCTGAGGCCACAGCAAACAGAAGTGTCTTAGGGAAGTGTTTCTGACACAAATTCACCAAAAGGTTTGTGTTATGGGGAGCATGGGCTGCAACAAAGAGGAGTGCGGAAGGCATAGCAAGTCCATGATCCTTCCCTCTGTGGTTTGGAGTGACAACAGTTGTGTGTGGTTTCACAAGGGCACCTGGTTGGAAGGCATCAGGATTGAGGCTAGCTATCACTTGGTCCCTGCATCTGCCCTCCAACACAGAACTCAGTAGTTCCATTGTTTCACTCCCTCTTGGAGGCTTTCCTGGGATCCTCCATGTTTTTCACCTTTGCCAGGCCACTGGATACACAAACTAAAAACCTCTTGAGAGCATATACCCCTGGCAGCATCCGCATCCTGCCTTAACCTGTTTAGCAAGAAATAAGGCACACCTTCATACCACCTCAACTCCTTTGGCAAGAACTGAGAGGAATTACAACTAACATATTGTAGTTGTGACCCATTCCCCTCAATCCCTGGCAGATTCCAACCTTAGAAAACCTAAAGAGAAGAATTTCAAGCATTTATGCTAGAAAGAATTTTTGACTCATTTATTTATATATTACTATTTAAAAAATGATTATTTTTTCGTTTTTATTTTTAATTTGATGTTTCCTCTCCTTTTATTCCCTTATTTTGTTTTTTCCAATTGTGTTCCCCTTTCTATTTATTTATCTATTTTTATTCTTTATTTAAAAAGTTCTCTTTCTCTCACTTTCTTTTCTCTGGTTCTGGAAATCAAGCACAGGGGTGCACACACATTGGGAAGGTGCTTTGCCTTTGAGCTACACTCCCAGCTTTGCTGGGAGGAATTAAGTCCAGCTTTGTCCACAACCCAATCCTGACAGAACCCCAGTGAACACTGCTACATAAATAAGGGGGAGCACTTAATCTTCTAGCTACTGACCCATCCCAAGGTGGGCATAGATGGGAGAGTGGGCTTCACTATAGTAGCAGAGAAAAAAATGCAATGATTGATAACATAATATCTATGCAGGTCCTCTGCTTCACACATAGCCACAACTATTCAGATTGCACAAGGATAATAAAACTGAAGGTGAATACTCCAGAGGAGAATCTGTGATTCCATCCCTGCTTCTCTTTGTGAAACATCTAGATCTGCATCAGTCTCCAATTAAGAGATAAGAACTTTAAGTTCTTCAACATGACTGGAGCAACCAGCATCAGAATTTATTTCAACTAAGAGCTACTATTAACAGTGACTGTGGAAATCCCCAACTCCTAATAGGGGCTACAACACTTATTGTAGGAGTAACCATGAAAAGCATTTCTCACTTGTTCTGCTTCCTATAGGACATCTGCCCAAGGTACCATGATGTTCCTAGTCTTATAAGTCTTGCAGAAACAGTGTGTCTTTCTGACCCTGATGCTATGCTTTTCTAAATGCGCACACCTACAAATCACAACCAAAGAAGCTGCAGGGAGAATAAGCTATGGAACATGATGGAGACAAACTGAGCACTATGAAACACACTGATACCCAAGTCACATTGGCAGAAGACCCATACCATGAAAGTTACCACATAAAAGCAGAAGAGCTATCCATGCCAACAGATGTGCAAATCTCAACATTAAAAAAAGATCTGAGAAAACACAAGGAAATAAATTATCTCCTAAAGTTTATAACTCCATTGTAACAGATTTCAAAGAAACAGAAGTTGATAAAATACCAAAGAATTCAAAAAGAACAACATATTAAAAGCTCAAAAGAAGTCAAGAGAATACAAATAAACAGTTGAAAGAATTAAGGAAGACAATGTAGATGCAAATTAACATTTCAATGAAGAGGCAGGGATTTTGAAATAAGAACCAAACAGAAATCTTGGAAATAAAAGCTCAATAAATCAGAAAAAAAACTAACAGTTCAACTGAAAATGTCAACAATAGACCAAATCAAGCAGAAGAAATAATAGCAAAGCTTGAAGATGACTCTGCCAATATATTACATTCAAACAGAAATAAAGGAAAAAAGGAAGCAACAAAGAGAATATGCAAGCTATTTCAAACAACTTTATAATATCAAAAATCGATATAATTGGCATACCAGAAGGAGGAGAGGTACATGTCAAGGGCATTGAAAATATATTTAATGAAATAATTCCAGAAAATTTTCAAAATCTTGAGAAAGAAATGGAAAATCAGGAATAGGAGGTATTGAGAACCCCAAATAGATATGTCCAGAAAAGAACCTCTCCATGACGTATTATAATTAAATCACCAAATCTGGAGAACAAAGAAAGAATACTAAATACTGCAAGAGAGAAGCACCAAGTCACAATTAAAGACATACCCACTAAGAATAACAACAAAATTCTCAGCAGAAACTAGAAAATCTGGGAGGGCATGAGATGATGTACTTCAAGTACTAAAATAAAGTATTTGCTAACCAAGATTACTATACCCATCAAGGTTATCTTTCAGAATTGAAGAAGAAATAAAGACCTTCCAAGATAAGCATAAGCTAAGGGAATTTGGGACTACTAGATTAGCATTACAGAAGACACTTAAGGAAATGCTACACCCCAAAGAGGAAGAAAGACAAACACAATCATGAGAACATGTGAAAGAACAAATTCCACTGGGAGAATAATCATACAAATGAAAAACATGAATAAACCAAACATTAATAATGCAGAAAACCATCAAACATCTAATACACATAAGAGAGAAAAAATAGAATATTCAAAACAACCAGAAGAAATTTTTAAAATTACAGGATTAAGTACATATCTTTCAATACTAATTCTTCTTGCAAATGGTTTTATTTTTCTAATCAAAAGACATAGACTGACTGAATGGATTTTAAAAAGATCCAATAATATGTTACATACAAGAAACTAAATTTACTGGCAAAGACGTGCAGACTGAAAATGAATGGATGAAAAAAGATATTCCAACCAAAAGGGATCTGAAAGCAAGCAGGAGTAGCAATACTTATGTCCAATAGCACATTACAAAGATCATTAAAAGACAAAATCAATTTGGAGAGACAAAGAAAGTCATTATGTATCACTCAAGGGAACAATATATCAGGAAGTTATAACAATTATACATGTAATAAACATCAGAGCACCCAATCTCATAAAAAAATACTGCTAGACATAAAATGTGAGACAGATTTTATGTAAAATAATAATGGATGATTTCAATACCCAACTCTCACCAATGGATAAATCATCCTAACAAAAGAAGCCAAAAAAGAAACAATAAGGTTAAATGACTTCATTGATCAAATGGGCTTAATAGACATCTACAGATTATTTCACCTAACAGCTATATAATACACATTATTTTCAGCAAAGAGTATTTTTCTATTATATTAGACTACAAAGAAAGTCTTACCAATTTAAAAAATGAAATAATTTCTTGTATTTTATCTAATCACAATAGAATAAAACTAGAAATCAACAGCAAGAGAAATACAGAAATCATACAAACAGAAGGAGATTGAACAATACATTATAGAGAAAAATCAGAGGGAGAATTTTAAAATTACTTAATTCGATTGGGTTATTTATTTTTTGTTGTTTAACTTTTTGAGTTCTTTGTATACTCTAGAGATTAGAGCTCTATCTGAAGTGTGAGGTGTAAAAATTTGTTCCCAGGATGTAGGCTCCCTATTTACCTCACATATTATAAGGGAGGTGACTCAAAATAGGGTAGGGAGGAAGAGCATGAGAAGAAGATCACCACTAAACAGGGAAGCGAGGTGGGAGGGAATGGGAGGGAGAAGGTGAATTGCATGGAAGATGGAAGGAGATCCTCATCGTTACACAGAATACATATATGATGATGATGTGAGGGGGAAGGAAAAAAAATACAGAAATGTGTCACATTAGATTGGGTAGAGAGAGGTGATGGGAGGGAAGGGGAGGAAAGGAGGGATTGGAAGGGCAGCAGAATAAAATAGACACTAATATTGCTGTATGTATATACGTGGCCATATAACTAATGTGATTCTGCAACCTGTACACTTGGAAAAATGAAAAATTATACCCCATTTGATTCAAATGTATGATATGTCAAGATCATTGTATTGTCATGAACAACTAATAAATAAATAAAATAAAATAAAATAACTTAATTCAAATGAAAATGGAAACATGACATACCAAAAGCTATGGGAAGCAAAAACAAAAGTTATACTAAAAGGAAAATTTATAGCAGACTACCTACAAGAAAAAAATGGAGGGCTCTCAAATAATTTAATGATATGTCTCATCTTACAGCAATAAGAACAAAGTAAATCATATATCATTAGATGGAAAAAAGAATGAAGATCAGATAAAAATAAATGAATAGAGACTATAAAAACAATACAAAAATCAATAAAACTAAGAGTTGTTTCTTTGAAAAGATAGCTAAAATTGGCAAATCCTTACTATGTTAACCAAAGAAAGAGAGAGGCCAAAATACATAAAATTACAGATGAAAAAAGAGCCACCACTACTGAAATGCAAAAGATTATTAAGGAATGTTTTGAAAAATTATAAGACAGTGAGTTGGAAATATAGAAGAAACAAACAAATTTTGGGGCACATTTGAAGTACCAAAATAGAACCAAGGGGGCTTAATGAACCTAAAAAGAGGAGATTAAAGCAGTAATAAAAAATCTCCGAACAAAGATAAAACCAGGATGGTATAGATTCTCCAATGAATTTTATTAGACTTTTAAAGAAGAAATAATACCAATGCTTCTTAGACTATCCCATGAAACAGAAAGTGGAGAAATCTTTCCAAACTAATTCTATGAAGCCAGAAATACCATGCTACAAAACCTGACAAGGACACAACATGAAAAGAAAATTAAACCAATATCCCTGATGAACACAGAAAGTCATCAACAAAATTCTCACAAATCAAATTCAATAGCCATTAAAAGAATAATAAAACTTGATCAAGTAGTTCTAATTCCCAGGATTCGAGGCTAGTTCAACATATGCAAATCAATATTTATCATACCGAATATAAATAGAATAAAGGATAAAAAAAAAACAGATGGTCATCTCAATAGATGCAGAAGCCTTTGATAAATTTCAACATCACTTCTTGATAAAATCCTAAACAAGTTAGGTTGAAAAGAACATCATACTTCAATAGAATAATGGCTACATATGACAAACACACAACTAACATTTTCCTGAATGGGAAAAACTGAAAACATTTCTTCTGATATCAGGAATAAGATAAGGGTGTCCACTCTCACTCCTATTACTACATATATTACTAGAAATTCCAGCCAGAGCAATGGGGCAAGAGAAAAAATAAAAGGCATACAAATAAAAAAGGAGGGAGTCAAGTTATTACTATTTGCAGATACTGTGATTCTATACCAAGAAAATCCTCAAGAATCCACCAAAAGACTTTAGAACTGATAAAACAGATTTAGTAAAGTAGAAGAGAAAGTCAACATACAAGAGCCAGTAGTTTTTCTATACATCAATTATGAACTCACTGAGATAGAAATCTGGAAAGCAATTCCATTGACAATAGACATGAAGAAATATATCTCATAATGAACCTAACAAAAGATAAAAATCCTCTACAATGAAAATTACAAAACACTGAAGAAACAAATTGAAAAAGCCACTAGAAGGTAAAAAGACCTGGACTGGCAGAATTAATATAAAAAAATCCATGCTACTCATAGAAATTTATAGATTCAACGTGATTCTTATAAAAATACTAGTTGCATTTTTCATATAACTGAAGAAAATACTGAAATTCATATGGAAACAAAAATGATCCTATGTAGACAAAAACAATCCTGAGTAAAACATATCATGTTGGAGGCATCACATGAACTGATTTCAAAGCACACAGCAGAGCCATAATAACAAAAACAGTGTGGTATTTTCATAAAAACAAACCAAAGACAAATGAAACGGAGTAGAAGATCCAGAAATGAATGCATGCATCTTCAATCAAACAATCATCGATGAAGTTACCAATAACATATATTGGAGAAGGTTCAGCCTCTTCAACAAATGCTGCTTAGGTAAGCCAAATATTTATATGTAGAACATTAAAATTTGCTGCTTATCTTTCACCCTATAAAGTAATCAATTAAAAATTGGTCAAATACATAAATATAAGGCTTAAAACTTTGAGAATACTAGAAGAAAACATAGCAGAAATATTTAACTATATTGGCACAGGCAATGATTTCATTGATAGGATTCCAATAGTTCAGGAAACAAGATCAGGAACTAACAAATGAAATTCCATCAAAACAAACAAACAAAAAACAAACAAACATTGCACAGCAAAGGAAACAATCAACAGAAAGAAAAAACAGAACCTATAGGTTGTCAAAAAAAAAAAAAACCTTTGCTAACTATTCATGTGAGAAAGTATAAATATCCAGGATATATTAAAAGAACTCCAAAATCTTAACAATAAAAAGCCAAATAATCTAATCAATACCTGAGCAAGTGACTCTTTATATAGACTCTTTATAAGAGAAAGTGAAAATGGACAATAAATACATGAAAAATTGCTTAATATCATTAGCCATAAGAGGATTTTGCAAATCAAAACTAGCGTGAGGTTCTGTCTTATGCCAATTAGAATGGCTCTTATCAAAAAGCAAAATATTAAGGGCTAACAAGGTTGAAGAGAAATTTACATACTGTTGGGATGTAAATCAGTACAGTCATTAGGGAAAACATACGAAGCTTCCTCCAAAAACTAAAAATAAAGTACCATATGATCCAGCTTTGTCACTCCTGGGTATATATACTAAAAGGAAATGGATTTAGCATACAAAAGAGATGCCTGCATAACCTTGTTTATCAAATCTACTATTCAAAATAGTCAAGATATGAAATCAGCCTAGATGTCAATCAACATAGAACAAATTAAGAAAATGTAGTATATATAAACAATAGAGTATTATTGTCCCATAAAAAACAGCTATATCCTGCCATTTGCAGGAAAATGGATAGAACTGGAAGACATCATGTTAAGCTAAATGAGCCAGACACAAATTATATCACATGTTGTCTCTCATATGTTCAAACAACAACATTAGCAACAATAACAACAAAAACTAAGAGAAGTTCATGAAAGGAGGGAAGGCATAAGAGAAGGAAGGAGGACATAATCAAACCTCCATGCATGCATGTATGGAAATGCTACAGGGAAGTTCACTAATTTGTACAATTAATGTGTTAATAATTAAAATATTAAAAGTATATGGAATGAATGTAGATGCCCATCAACAGATGGATTAATAAAGAAAATTCAGAATGTTTTTCCGTCTTAAAAATTAATGAAGTCATCATTTTTGGCAATAAGGATGAGCCTGGAGGAAATTGTATTAAAAGCAATAAGCCAGGTATCAGAAGACAAATGCCACAGGGTCTCACTTATATGTAGAAGCCCAAAATCTTGCTATCATAGAAGTTAAGGATAGAATATGGTTACAAGAGGCCAAAAAGTGTTGGGGACAGATAAAAGGATACAAAAAAGGGCTGGAGATGTGGCTCAGTAGTTTTAAGTTCCCCTGGGTTCAATCCCTGGTACCAAAATAACAAACAAAACAACAACAATAGACCAAACCAACAAACTCGTACAAATTTTATAATAATTATGCCTGTGTTAGGTTTTCTTCACAGTGAGAATATACTTGAGGAAAACAACTTAAGGGAGAGAAGATTTTCTTTCTTTCTTTATTTTTTTGGCTCATGGTTTCAGAGGTTTTAGTCCATGGCTAACTGGCTCCATTCCTTTGGTCCTGAGGTGATGCAAACCATCATGGCAGAAGGGTGTGGTGGAGAAAGCTGCTCAGCTCATGCAAGCTGGGAAACAGAGGTGGGGTTTGGGAGAAGAAGGAGAGGCTGGAGGTGGGTGGGGTGGCTGTGACAATTTCCAAAGGACATGCCCAAAAGAATATAGCCCTTGTCCCTCCTCCTACAGTTTCTACCACTTCCCAATAGTACATTCAAATTATAACCTTATCAATGAATGAAGCCACTTGTGAGATTAGTTCCCTCATGGTGCAATCATTCCCTAAAAGCATGTCCTCTGACTTTGGGAACCAAGCCTTCAATACTTGGTGCCTTGGACGACATTCCAGATCCAAACCATAACAATACCATATACAAGATAACTTGAAATTTGAACAGTGACTGGAGTTTTCATTGCTTTATATTAAAGTATATTTTTTCACATTATTATATAGTTATGGTAAGAAGTTTTGTATTTTAAAGATATATAGTATAATATTTGTGAGAAATTAAAATAGGAATAAATATGTAAAAAATGGAGAATAAATTGATTAACCATTCTTAATAGAGATGTGCAGGATATAGAAAGAAGCTAATTCAGTAATTATAGCCTGAATAAAAAAAATCTCAGTTTTTGTTTATTATGAATATATTTATTCATAATAATACATTATTCATTTATTATGAGTTTGCAAGGGGCTTGGAAAAATTGAAATGTGATGAATATTTTTTGTCTTGCATGGAGAGGATTAGGCAGATTTTGATTTTGAATTTAATCAATGAGAAAGTATACTTCAAATACATTTTCAAAAACATGATGAATACCATCAAAATCACTGAAAAACACTGGGAAGACATTTTGTTATTTTGTGTAATATGAAATATGCATAGTTAAAGAAAATTTGGTTTAAAATTTTATTTAATAATTGAATGTATTGAAATAAATGACTGAGTGAGGATGATTTTATCTTATGTTGATTAAATACATAAATCATAATGACATCATGGGGCGGGAGTGTAGCTCATTGGTTGAGTGTCTGTTTAACATGCAGGAGGCCCTGGGTTTGAACCCAAGCACCAAAACACATAAATAAGCAAACATAATGAAATTTTGTGCAAAAGTATAAAATTAAAATTCAAAAGAAATATTGATTTCTTACTAGATCATATAAAATAAAATATTCAGAATAATACAATATGCCTTGTGTAAATTATTAAATTACTTTTGTATTCAACAAAGATTAAACATTCATTTCAAGAATGGATAAAAGTTTAAAAATCTTATAAGCACAGGTCAAATGCTAGAATACAAAACTAAAAATAAATTATATTACTCATAAATCATAATGTTTTCTGACCGTTGCTCTTAAAAATTTTATACAATACAAATAAATTTTGTTCTTGATTTAGCCATGTCACATATAAAAGAATATTTAAATTTAAATATTGTGATTGTACTGGGAGTTTCAACAAATGGAAGAATGAAGAAGCAGTGCTTTCTCTATGTGTGTACACATGCATGAGTGTGTCTGTGAGTGTGTGTGTGTGTGTGTGTGTGTGTGTGTGTGTGAGAGAGAGAGAGAGAGAGAGAGAGAGAGAGAGAATATCACATACGAAACCAATGGAGAAATGGGATATTCTCTAATGATTTGCTGTATTTGTAGAAACTCAACTTTTGCTTTCATCTCACATCATCTACAAAAACAAGAACAAATAAAATTAAATAATAATTAGTATGTTGAAACACATTGAGATCACAGAAGAAAATGTCATTGTTACATTTTAATGCACTTAAGCCAAACAATCACATTATTAAAGCTAAGAAAATAATTTGCTCTATAAATGACAGATACAAAATTAATTACTGTGCAGCATGTAATAGACTTTTATAAACAACCAAAAAATAAATGAAAGCAAGAAAAAAATGAACTGAGTCAATTCATAAATTTCACAAAAATAACAAGTCAATAAAAATTGAATAGTGTGCAATGGATTTGTAATAATCAGAATTTAAAATTCATGCATGAAATATTTCTATCTATGAAATAAGAAACAATTAAAATGTAACTAATTTTTGGTGAGGAGAGTATGAAATTACTATGGTTAATTTGATGGAATCTTCCTAGAAACAAATTGGCAATGTCTATAAATGTTGTTAATTTTCAGTCAAATAATTTCATACATTGATTGGAGATCTGGCTTAGGATCTGAGTACAAGAATGGGAATATCAAAACCGGGAAAAAAACTGCAAACATGTGGGAGCATACAAGTGTTTTAAAAGGGGCGGGCGAATAACTGGTAGTACATTTGAAAGATGATACATTGGGCAACATTAAGAGCTATTGATGAATTAGGAAAATGCTCATGATATAATATGCACAACACAAAGTCTGTGTCTTAAAAATGGAGTAATAAAATAAAACAGGTGGGTGGTTATTTGCTCACTGAAATTCTTACTTGGTCAGGTCTTGGAAAACACCACTATGACTTTCTGCTTTTTCTTTTGTCCTAGGAGAAAATGAAAGAAGCTGGTAGCTGTTAGAGTCTGTAAACAAGTCAAGATGGCGCCTGGCATTTTGCCAGGGGGAGTGGTTTGTGAAGTAATGCCAGTGAGCCATTAAGTGTGGAGATTCCTTATTGGTTGACTGCTGTATCTAGTTTATGTTAATTAGATAAGCTGTGTGGAATGTATAAATACCCCTCCTGTCCTACAATAAACGGCTCTCACTCCTGCTGCATCAATGTACACAAGTTGTTCGTCACCCCCCTGGTTATTTTGCTGCAGCTGGACTGCGGCAGGTAGCAGCAACAAAGATGCCTGAAGCCTGGGGAGGAGACAATTCTTGGGTCATGTGTGAGGGGCTCACAGCATTTTCAAATAAGAGTGTATAGATTCTTTATTTATACAGTATTAGGTAAATTCTGTTCAAATCTATCCTGTTTCTGTGAAAAGGACACAAGTCTCAAAATTTGAATGATTACAGATGCTCCTTGATTTACATAAGGTTACATCCAGAGAAGCTCATGATAAATTGAGAATGTCACAAACGGAGAATGCAGCTAACGTATCTAACCTACAGTACATTGTAGCTCAGAAACACACGCACATTTGAGTGTGGGTGGCTTTCCCTCATGATGCCAAGAGGTCATCTAAACCAAATTTAAGTGTAATTCTCAGCATTCTTAGTAGATATCAAGACTACAGTGGGCTGTGGTCACCTGCCTGGAGAATCACTGGGTTTAATGTTTATTTATCAGGTTGGAGAACCCAAGAGGGAATATGTAAGAGCAGAGGTGACTGTCTTGAAAAATTGTTTTAAATGAATTTTTCTAAACAGGAATCTGTGTTAATGTCTGGCAAAACTTTTTGTAGAGATTTCCTCCATATTTATATCGCATTTTCTGCCACAGAGAATTTATTTTTCTCCAAAAAGAGGAGTAAGAGTTCACTGTTTTAGAATATCCAGGTTAGGATGGGTAGAGGAGGAATTTTCAAATTAATTTCAAGGAATAATACTTTAATATGTTTTAAAAGAAAGCAAACACCTTGGTGAAATGCATGCATAAGGTAAAGCAAGGGTTAAATTTTTAGCTGGAGAAAGTTAAGGCTTTTCTGCCACAAAGTGCTCCTTTGAAAATACAAAACTTAGATAAACTGTAAAGATCAAAAAGTTGATGATAAAATGATGACATCAGAGCAGATGAAAAATTGTATGAAAGTAGCAATGTTTGAAAATCGTTGAGCTAATTCAGGCAGGAGTAAAGATGATAAGAGCAGATAATGGACTATAATTAAGTGCTCAGACCTCCTGCAAAAGTGTTTTTGAATCAGCAGTTACTGTGGTTCAAGATAGAAACACTAAGGTCTTGCAAGAGCCCACAGTTTTTTACAAAGAAGAAACATCGAAAAATTTGTAAAAATAAGAAACAAAAGGAAAACCCCAAACACTGGCAGTCCTGCCAGCCTATACTATGCTTACATACAGCTCACACAGTTGTTCTCACACATTAAAGGAGACCACTAATTATGCTACTGACAACCAAAGTGAATGCTACCAGTCTTTATCCTTGCTTATCCTTTGGTGGTGTAGAATGCAGACAGACAGAAAACATTGATGGAAAAGCCAAGAGAAACTGTTTTATAATTCTGTGAAGATCTTCACCAGTATAACTGTTTATAGAGCAAGTAATGTCTCTGTGTTGTGAGTTGAGTGGCGTCAAGTGATTTTGTCGACCCAAATGTAATAAGATGAGTTAGTCATGGTATCTACAGAATCCAGTGATGGTGGCCTGATTGTAAGGATGCATTGGAATGCACAGGGCAGTAACTACAGGGCTTGCTGTGTAGCTGGGGAGATGAGACTGAACACATGAAGATTATTGTGCCATTTGTTGTGATGAAACAGCATAAGCCTTAAAGTTGAAACTAAACAAAACAAACAAAAAGAACAAAATCAAAGAAACGGGGTTGAAAGCCATTGTCACCATAACCTACTATGGGACCTGACACTTGCTAACTAATTTCTTGATGTTCCATTTTCCTTACCTATAAGGGAGAATAATAGTACTCATGACAGCCAGGAAGAAGAGAGAGAGAGGGTGGAGACACACAAGATATAATTTCCAAGGACATATCCCCAGTGACCTGCTTTCTCTAGCCATACTCTACCTGCCTACAGTTACCCCTTAGTAATCCATTCAAATTATTAATGCATCAAATGGATCAACCCATGGATTAGGTTATAACTGTCATAATCTAATAATATCACCTCTGAATATTCCTGTGTCTGTCACGTGAGCTTATTGCAACAACTGATCAAAATCAAACCATAACAGTTGCTTCCACATTTTAGCTATATTGAATCATGCTGCTAGGAACATGAATCTATAAGTACCCCTGGAAGACCCTGTTTTCAGTTCTTTTGGACATGTAATACCCCAAGATGGAATTGATGGATTATATAGCATTTCCTATAATTTTACTTATTTGAGGAAATGCCACACTATTTTGTAGTTGGCTGTACCATTTCATATTCCCAACAATGCATGATTTCTCTACATCTTCATGGATCCTTCCACTGCTTGCTAGTTTTTGTCTTTTTGATATTAGCCAACATAATGGGCATCAAGTATTGTCGTTTTGATTCCATTTCTCCTAGTGATTAGTGATGTTTGGTGTATCTTCTTTGGAGAAATGTCTATTTGTCTACTTTTTAGAATATATTTTTAATTGATACATAGTAATTGTACATATTTTTGGAGCACAGCATGACATTACAATACATGCATAAAATGTCCTCGCTTTTCTTTCTGATTTTATAATTTTGTCTACTTTCTTTTCTTCTTAGTCCATCTAGCTAAAGTTTTATCAAGTTTGCTGGTCTTTTCAAATAATTTGTTTTTGATGTTTTTATTCTTTATTTCATTTATCTCTATTCTAGTCTTTATTATTTGGTACCTTCTGCTAACTTTAGGTTTAGTTTATTCTTTTTCTAGTTTATGAAGTTGTAAAGTTGGGTTGTTCATTTGAGATCTTTCTTGTTTTTGAAGGCAAACTTTTATAGCTATAAATTTCCCTCTCAGCACTGCTTTAAACTGTGTCCCATAAGTTCTGGTATATGGGATATGTATCTCTAAGTATTTGTTGATTTATCTGTGATTTCTTTTTTGATTCATTTGTTGTTTAAGAGTATGTTGTTTAATTTCCAGAAATTTACAGTTTTTTTTCGGTTTTAATTTTTTATTGATTTCTAATTTCATCTTATTGTGGTCAGGAAAGGTACTTTTCAAAATATTTTTTTCAATGTATTAGAACTTCAAATGTAGTGCAACATATGGCTAGTCCTGGAACACGTCCTATGTGCACTTGAGAATAATGTGTATGCTGTTTTTTCTTTTTTAGGGTAGAGTGTCCTGCATATATCTGTTAGATCTGGTTGGTTTATTTATTTACAATAAATATGCTCTTAGAGGGAAATTTATCCTTACAGAGATTCCAAAGCTAGCTTGGTTGGATTTAAATAATTCTTAGATGATTGATCTTGTGTAGGTTACTCAGTTCCTCTGTATCTTCGTTACTCAAATTGGAAGAAGGGGTTTGTAGAATAAATAACTCACAGGGCTTTTGTAAACCTTAAACATCTAATCTTAAACACATAAAGCACCATATAGGACTGATATGAAATAAATCCTCAATTAAGGGCGGGTGTAATTATTCTGTTGTTGAGAAATTTCCCTCAGGATATTAAAAAAATTAA
Organism: Marmota monax; assembly: GCF_021218885.2. NCBI lineage: Eukaryota > Metazoa > Chordata > Mammalia > Rodentia > Sciuridae > Marmota > Marmota monax. The sequence continues at coordinate 12,046,579 of NW_026691982.1, read as the reverse complement.
GAAGTGCACACATTAATATGTTAGCTGTATATTCTTGAAATTCATGACTTTCCATAAAAATCAGTCCCTACCTACATATCCTACTTTACTGCCATGGTCATTCTGAGCCACTGTTAGCTGCAAACTTACAAATGGCAACAAGTAATAACCTTTAGAGGTGCCGGGGTGAAAGTCTTCCAGTCTAGAATGTTGTCATATTTGTTATTTCCTCCTTTAACTCCTATTGGGATGTGACCACATGCTTTATGATCTATGCCTTTGTTTCATTTGGCTAGCAACTCCTCGGAGCTGCCCAAAGAAGGAAGGCCAAATTTACGTTGAAAACTTTGCAGTTCCCCCTCCATGCACAATTTGTCACCTGAAATCTATGAACAGAACTTTTGACCTAAACCTACTGGGTTAAAATTTTTCAATTATCTGGTTACTAATACAGTTTACATTTGGATGATTTCACTAACTAGTATGGATAAAGAAGGATTGGGGTGATAGTGAAGCTACACTGCCTCCTAGATCTTTCTTTTGTGTAGGTGTCCTAGACACTGAGTTTTTCACCCAGTAACTGTCTTCCTTGATCTCTGTGAGACAATGTGGCCCTGCTTCTACTTTGATTGTAGCTGATTAGCTCAGGGGTAATCACCTGAGCTCAGTTTAACCGTAGCTTTTAAAGATGAGACAGGGCAGACCCAGAAGACACTGAGAAATACAGCTGGGCTATGGCACAGAAGCCTGGAGTATCCACTCCACCTCTCCTCCTAGGTTGGTATTTGGCTTCTACTCTGGATGTCTGTGACTCTCTAAATTCTTTCCAAAGCCCTTCAATCTTATGCCTAAGCAGACTAAATCTAGATTTTGCTGCTTACAACAATGGTGTTGTGGAATTTATTTATTCAAAGTATACTTGTAGGTTCCAATTTAAGGAAATAGACCAAAGAGGGAGGAGGTGAACAGACAGTTAAATGAAGATGATTAGTTTACCTTTTAAAGATGTCTTAGATTTACAAGGATAGAGGCAGAATGATCAAATTTTGTGATTTTATTACAACAAAAGGACTCTAGGTAAAAAAATAGAACCATATATGGGATTCATATTAAATGAGATTTTAGGTGTTCTTGCCAATTTGAGATGATGGGTATGTTTATTTGCTCCACTATAGTAACTTTTTTTTTACTATCTCTATATATTCCATAACATCATGTTGAATACTATAATATCACAATATAATTTATTTTAAGGAAAAATTAAATATAAACTAAATTAATAAATTTTCAAAAAAAGAGAGAAAAGATTACTCAAAAACAAATTGAACTCGCCAATTTAAGAAAAGTGGACAGGAGGATGACAAAGTTAAATTGAGAAAATAATTTATTTAACTTATAAAGTCTTAGGTATATAAGTGGTGACATAAGTTTAATATCTTCTTATGAAATCATATGATTCAGAGATACAAGATGATTGCATAAAACAGACCAAGAAGAATATTTAAAAAAAATTATTGTATACAATTGTATTGGATAAAATAAAACAAGTAATGGACTCATACAACACTGTAGGCTGCAAAAGAATATTGCAAAGCATTTGCAAGTATTGAGGTTTAAAATCCAAGGTTAGTTTGCCTTATTATGTTTTCCTGGGAAGTGAAAATACTATATTCTTAGAACCTCTTAAACTCAAAATAAGATAAGAGAATATATATACTCATTATTCATAAAATGTTGAGTTTTTCCTATAACTTTAAACTATCGTTATTATTATTGGGTCATAAACCATTCAATTTACCATGGAGTAAGTATTTTTAAACATTTGGTAAAATTTGTTCCCTTGAATATTAACTGTAAATTCTCAGAATGCCATGTGGTGGAGCTGGTGGACAAAGTTTGATTCATAGTTTTCATTGTTTTGGTGGTTGCTATGTGTGAAATTTTATTTTTTACAACACGATTACTATGTCCAGTTTGATAAATTTTCTATGAAACTTATTTACTTTTGCATTTATATTTAAAATTCCTATACTGTGTCTTAGTAACTTACTTCCAAAAGAGTAGCAAAAACAAATATTAATCATAATAATTTTTCAACTAGAGAAAATATATTTCAAAAAAGGTGAGTTATGAAACACAGTTTTTATATTGAAACCTCAATTACTATGTAAATATTTGTCAAAGAAATATGGCATCTGTAAGACATGATATATTATCATATGCTGCATGTGCATATACATACTCAAGGTAGGCACTCAGAGAATCTGACTTTTATGTTTATTTTACTTACTGTTTTTTTTCAAAGATAATAAGTGTTGTCATTCAAAACCCAGCAAGTCTATGATATGAAATCAAGAAATATATGCTCAGTTAGTCTATGGGACAATGTTCTTGTAGAACAGTTTTGTTAATTACAATTCATATTCCATTAACACAGAGTAATGAGAAAATAATGAAATGTATCTGAACAGAACTTTACCAGATTGTCTAAAAAAAGAGGTGAATTAAATAATTTATTTCATATGTAGAACTTATAATTTATTTCATAAAATACAATTTTTATGTATTTAAAGAAGGTGGTGTGGTGTGGGGTATGCTTAGGGGATTGTGTTATGCAGAAAGACTGAGAGGAACAGACTAAGAGGAATCAGCAGCTATCTGCAAAATGCTGAATTTAAAAGAAGTACTTTAAAAAGTTGTTTATTGGTGGAATTACTAAACAAGTGATTGAAAGTCAGAAATGGAACTAAATGTTTTAATGTATATAAGAGACAATACATTTAAAAATATAAATCAGATAAATACTTCCATTATATAGATAAAACTTATGGTTTTTCAAAGATCACATACAATTAAATATCTCACTTAATAAAAAACTAGTTCTAGTATATAAAATTTAGTTTAACATATTGTATTTGAATGTTAAATAAAGACTCTATGTATCCAAAAGGAATGAGGTTCCATTGAGTTTTCTAGGTGTGCTGTGATTTAGGAATAAAAGGCACCAAGTAGTTTGACCACAAACAGATAAAAGTTAAAAAGAAAATTAGTTTTGTTAAAATTTGCTAAAATCATGCTATCAGAAATGTTAGAATGAGTCCAATAAGAGACAAGAGGAACCATTTCTAGAGTATCAGCTATGCATTAAAGCCACACAATTTACTTCAGAGCCACAAAATCATTGGGCTGCACATATTTTAATTCCCTTTTTTATAAGTGAGGAAACCGAGTCCTAAAAAGATTAATAATGTATGCAAGAGCTCATATTCAGTTAAGTGGCAGAGCTCGGATTCAAGTTCATAGCTGTCTGACTATTCACTTTCTCACAGGCAGACAGATAACTTAGGAAATCCCTGGGTAACGAAGACTGAAAGCCATTAATGACGGGAGAAACATATTTGGGAAGAAAAAGAATGAGTTTGTTTTTCAGTATATGTAAGTAAAGCAATACATAGCTTTATTATTATTGAGCTGAAAAACAATCTAAAGAATATGTAGATTACCACATTGCACAAATGTTTAACAGGCAACTGTTGACAATAAGTCAAATAGCAGTTACTTTAATAGGTATTGAGACTTTCAGGCTAAGATCACAGTCAAGGATTGGAGAAAGGTAAAACCCAGTTATAATATAACACTAAGAATGTTTTAATTAACTCATGACTATTGTAATAAATTCTGTAGCTAATTCTATAGGAATTGGTATTAAGTATCTGGTTCTTAGTATGTAATCTTTAATGCATGAATGAAGGAAGGCTGCACGGAAGAGAGGACATTTGAGCCAGGTCTAAAAAATGAGGGTTCAGTGGGCTCAGAATGTACCAGGTGGAAAGAAGAAGATTCCAGTGGAAAAAAACTAATTCCTACTATAGTAGTTTTGTGATACTGAGGCTCAAAGAGTGAAATGGTTCCCTTAATATCAAATAGATATTAGTGCAAAATTCTAGATAAAGCCCAGATGTTCTAATCAGGGTTGGCAAACTACAATAGAGAGGTAAAAGAAGGCTCACTGCATGTTTTATAAATTAAGTTTGATTGTAATCCAGCCCTCCTCATTTATGTATGTATTGTCCATGGGTATGTCCATACTGCAATAACAGAGTATTTATAACACAATACGTACCCTATAAAGCCTAAAATATTTACTATCTGGCTGTCTACAAATTAAATTTGCCAACCTCTTCTCTAGGATTCTGGTTCAGTTTTCTCTTCCTTATTCTTCAATGAAGAACAATATTGGTGGAAATATGTGATTACTTATCAAATAGGTTAAGATTATCAACATATTTTGAAAGTAACGATCATAACGGGAACCCTTGATATCCTTAAAATTAATTAAGCCTTCTTACAATGTGAATATCACAAAAAACAGGAGCATGTACAGCACAGAATTCATATGCATATCCACATTTAGGGATGAGGAACCACATGAGAAGGTCAAGAATAAATAACAAAGGAAAGAAGTGGAATAAACTAGGAGAAAATCTGGAGACTGCTGAAGCGATGAATCTCAAACTGAAGAAAGGTTTAGAAGAACACAAGCCAAGAAGACTGATAGATTTGAATTAGTAGTTCACTACGAATTTCTTTAGTTTATTGAGTAACATCAAAAAGTATCGATAAGATTTTTGTCCAACTAAAAAAAAATGGCAATCTCATGATGGCAAGAAAAATTGCAGCTTAGTGTTTTAGTGAAATTTCTATTCTGTTGGATTATACGTGTTACCAATAAGAAACAGGAAGTCTGTGTTAGTTTGTGTATGACTAGCAAAGTGAAAGTCTTTGGGGAATGAGCCAAGAGAGAATTAAAAAGTCTAAAAATGTCCAAAGGTAAATGGACCAATAAACAAAGAAAAGACACTAAGCTAAAAGGAGTGGAGTATAACAATGACATTGAGTTTCTCAACAGCAGTACAGGCAATAGAAAGGAAATGGAATAAAACCCTTAAGATGTTGAGAAAATTCAGAATTTTATACCTAGCCTACCATAAATCAAGAATGAGTATAATAAAGACATTTTCAGACATATGAGTTCTGAAAGAATTGACCTGCCAAGTATCATTTCTCAGGGAACTCTGGAAAATGTCTTCCCCTGAACTGAAAAGTAATTGTAGAGAGGATCAGGGAAGCAGATCAAATCAGAACCAAAAAGCAAAGGGAATTCTCGGGGCCAAGGTAAAAAGAAATCTTGGAAGTCGCCGTTGACGGCGCAAGAAAAATGTCTGAACTTTTGGAACAAACACAATAACAGCATAGTTATGAACTTGCAATTCAGCAATTACTGAGAACCTAATATCATTAATGGGCTAGGGATAAACTATTTGTATATATTAATACATTTTTATGTATTCTATTCAGAATTTCTCAAGCAATGTTGCTACTCCAGTGTTGTACATTTTCTTCTCTGCTCTCACAACATTTTAACAGCAATGGGAATGAAAATTAAGAACTTAAGGACTGTAGTTGTATTTTAATATGACATTTCTATTTAAAGTTTATTTTTAAAATCTTCAAAAACAGGGATTGAACCAGGGGTACTTAACCACTGAGCCACATCCCAGCCCTCTTTATTTTTATTTTGGGACCCTGTTGTGGTGTGAACTGATAAGTACAATCAACAAGAGTATAAGTTATAGGCTATAGATTAGTAAAAAATATGGATTTTAGATAGAAGATTTTGATAAGTGAGATAAGAAAATTAAAAGCAAGAACTGTCATAGACAGGCCTAAGACTCCATTTTGATGCCTTCTATAAAAAATCCGTTGCAAGAGCTGTTTCTGAGAAACTGTAATGAAAGCAGGGGAGGGGAAGGGAGGGGAGGGGGGATAGTAGAGGATAGGAAAGGCAGCAGAATACAACAGACACTAGTATGGCAACATGTAAATCAATGGATGTGTAACTGATATGATTCTGTAATCTGTATACCGGGTAAAAATGGGAGTTCATAACCCACTTGAATCAAAGTGTGAAATATGATATGTCAAGAACTATGTAATGTTTTGAACAACCAACAATAAAAAATTTAAAAAAAGAAAGCAGTTTTCTAATAATATATTGGTTTTTGTACTTTGTACCCCACCAACTTTACTCAACCCAGGATATGGTGGTCTTGGTGACTCAAGACTTTGAAGTAGATTATCGCCCCCACTAACCACCTGCTCGAACTCAGGATACCATTGTCTAACACCTGCTCAGACCCAAGATGTGGTTAACTGAGTTGCAAAGCTGACCGCTTTTATTCTAGCTTCTGTGATTGACTTGCTTGCATGATGCTAAGGAAAGCCCCTGAGTTGTGGTTTTCATCTTTAAGTTCCCAGGATATAGACCATGAAGCTGCTGTTTTCCCACAGAGCTTCAGTCTCTACAGGTGGGTAACAGTCCCTGGCCAGGTAAATAAAGCTCTCTTTGATTTGAATTCAGACTTAATGTGTTTTCTGAAGCAGCTCCCCATAACAACATTTGCTCAGGGCCTCACTAACTTGATGAGGCTGGCCTTGAACTTGCGATCCTCTTGCCTCAGCCTCCTGAGTCACTGGGACTATAGGCATGTGCCACTGTGCCTGACTATTAGGGAGTTCTTAATATCAGGTAATGAGAAAATGGATAATATATGGGAGGAGCATCCCTGATCTAAAAATCCAAAATGCAAAAAATTTTGAACACAGACATGATGCCACAAATGGGAAATTCCACCCTGATGTCATGAGTTGGGCCATAGTCAAAACCCAGGCACATGTAAGTAATGTATAAAATTACCTTCAGGCCATGTGTATAAGGTGCACATGAAACACGGATTTTGTGGTTGCATTGTGTTCCATCCCCAGATATCTCATTTTGTATATGCAAATATTCATAAAAGTCTGAATAACAAATCTGAAATACTTCTGGTCCCAAGCATTTTGGATAAAGGGTACTCAATGTTATTAAGTATAAATTTGGGACATAGGTGCTATGCTTTCTTGTGTGTAGTTTTAGTAACACTCTCTCAGGAGGTTTTCTGTGTTCACCTGAATTTTTAAAGAGATTCTAGAATATCAAGTATTTGGAGGAGGTTTTCAACTAAGAAATGGTGGATGTCTGAGAACTCTCTCTGAGCTCCAAAGCCTTTTTAGACCATGAACCTGGAGTTCCATGAGAATAATCAGACTCTGAGCAATGCTTAGGATACAGGTATGCCTCAGGTACTACCTGAGGCAGGTACATTGGCTTCCTTCTTTGCAAAATACATAGAAAGTAGAGAAATAAGCCAGGCTAGTAGAGAGATGAACAGGGTCTGAGAAAGTTGGGGAAAGAGAAGAAGATAGAAGTCAGTCACTGGATTCAAAAATAGAGTTAGTTAAATAAGAGGAACTAAGCACAGTAGGGTGAATGTAGTTAATGATAATTCATTATATGTTTCAGAATATCTAGAAGAAATATCTGAAGTAATAGATATAGTAGTTTTCCTGATTTGATCATTATACATTCAGACATGTATTAAGACCACATAATATATCCAATAAAGATGTATAATCATTACTTGTCTATTAAAAATAATAATAGTATTGATGATAAACATAGGAAGCAAAGTACTTTTAACATTTCCCTGAAGTCTATGCTGATGACTCAAGTCAACATTGTTTTCAACAATGTTGAAGTATTCCTGCTGTCTTGACCACACACACAGACCCTTTTTATCAATTGCCAAAGAGCAACACAAGCTCTATTTCAGTTTTTGATTATAGTCAATCTTTTTTTGTCTAAGAATTGCAAAGGATAGGGGTTGGCCCTGCAGAAAACTGCAAAATATCTCCACATTATTTCTTGGTTACTTTAAATTGTTGGTAGAAATAGAGGTGATTACTGATGCACAGTTTTAACAATTAACCTTTCTTAAAACAGCTAAAGAAATGTATATACACACTTGTTTATAAAATAAAATATAGTCCATAGGTTATGAATTAGTCTTTCAAAGTGAAATTTTGTTGAGTGATTCAGAATCAAACTGATAAATTCTAAGAATTTTTAAAATCACTTTTATTGTTTAGAAAGTCATGTATAAAATTAAACAAAAACAGCAAATACCAGGCAAAATAACTTCAGAAAACATCATAATTCTATAAAGTACTAGAACAGAAGTTGAATTGTTCTTAATTCTATTGAAGTTTTATGAGATTTCCTCTAAATTCAGCAAATTTTGACCCCAAGTTGGATGGCTACCTTAAAATCTTTACTGAATTATAAGTGGCAGATGGTGGCTGGGGATAAAAGTTGTTATTTAGAAATAAATATACAGCAACAGATTCTATCCCGAGTCTAGCATTCCACAATCTGGGGGACAATTTTGCTCTCTGGGGCACATTTGACAATATTTGGAAACATTTTTTGTTGTCACCTTTGGAATATGGTGTGACTGGTATCAAATGGGTAGATGTCAGAAATTCTACTAAACAGAATCAATGTCCAGAAAAATGTCCATAATGCCAAGGCTGAGAAACAACAATCTAGTCTAGAAGTCACAAATGCACACAAAGTCTTTGATTAGACAAATGTCTTAATGTACTGTACAGATTTCCACAATGATACTACTCTGTAAGTCAGTATTTTTAAGGATAGAATTACCATACTTTACCATTTTTTTTTTCTTGTTTGTTCATATGAGCTTCTTCTTTGACAATGCCAATTTTATTTTTTTTAAAATGTTGCTTACATGATCTAAATGGATATCACTGATTGGCTTTATTTTAATAATCTCTGACTCAGATATATTGAAAGAATTAATCTTGAATCTTGGAGTTGTGCCCCTATTTAGCACCAGAGATACTAGACAGCCACTCTGCAAAGTGCTGAAGTTAATCAGCATGTCTGTGTTAACTTAAACTTGGGTAGTTGTAAGTACAATAAAGCATTGTAGTCTCTCTGTATAAAGAAAATGTTTTTAAGACGTGAATATCTCTGTGTACATATCATCAGATATTTCTTATGGTAAAAACCATAAGAAAGCAGCTTTTAATAAGCCCCTCAGTGAAAATAAATGCAAGAGTTACTAGAATTCTTGACAAGATTCAACAGTAATATTGCTTGTTTCCTAGGATTTAAATTTTCCCCATACTAATTCAACTCTGCCCTTCTCAGAAATAATATTTTCTTTTAATTTTTTAAGCTATGATTAGTCAAAAGTGTTGTATTCATCAAGGGTCATGGATGTCTTTTACATCAAGAAAAGGTGTCATTGATTTTTTGGAGTAGCAATAGGTCTGTACTTCTATACCCACACTTACCTTTACTTGTTAGGTTGTGATCTTATAGCATTTGTAAAATAATTGAAGAAAGCTGTCTTTTTGTTTTGTTTTTTGGTTTTAGGATGAAGCTATTTGTTCACTACAACTACTCAACAGAGAAATGTTAAACAATGGATATTAAATTACAGTCAGGAGCAAGAGGCACTGTTGTAGGGTGAGTACATATACACTAACAAACTGTACTTCTCAATAAACTAGACAAAAACATATTGGAAGGTTTCACAATTAAAAAATGAGAAATGTCTGAAGAGAGAGATATGTTTAACCTGTTTATATGCTGTATACCTGGATTGAAACCTCATGTTGTCCCATTAATAAACAATTTTCATTTTTACACATCAATTAAAAACTAAATTTAATTCAATTAAAAAAGGAAATTTAACTAATTAATTAAACAGCAAAAGACGCAATAGGCTACATCCTAGATTTTGCAAACATGGGCTAGCTAAATTCTCACTGGCATACAATTCAGATGCACATGATAGCAAGGAAATGGGAACTAACACTGCCCTACAGTCACAGGAAAATTCAAAGAAAGCTCAATTAAAACAACAACAGCAAAAGCATTTGATAGTAGGCATTCTGGTCAGGCCACAAAATAAAATAAAATTTCTCTTTTTCTTTTCTGTTCTTTTTTTCTGTTTTTACTTTTTAAAAACAAATCTTGATAATCAAAGGGTCTTTCACCCTCCCTTATATAAAAGCAAAACACAAAAATTAGATAAACTGATGTTAGCTTCCTATTTTGGGGGTCACACTGTGAATATTGGTTCTAGGTCACACCTACTCTGGAAGTCTAGGCAGACATTTTATGGTGGAGATTTTTGCTACATTAAGTAAAACTAAAGATATTCATCTTTGCTCACTACTGTCTAGACATGGGAAACATCTGGGAAATACACCAGAATTCTCATATGAATTTCCTTCCATGCTTTTCCTAGGCCCCTCGCAGGCAGCTGCTCCATGGCTGGTCTCTGTGGTAAACATGCTTGGACTCACACTTTTCTTCATGCATAACCCAGATCCATCTTTGTTATCCACCTAATAAATGTGCAAAGAAAGAATAATCTTTTCACAAACTAATTATCTCTGCAAGTTTTTTTCTTCTGTTCAGTGGGCTTTTGCATATAATCTGAGTTCCAAAGCACATCACTAATTGGTTGTTACTTTCTTATGTAAAACTCCTTAGCTCTAATTTCAACTGGATAATGCTAGTTCAAGCAAGAAAACATGTTTTCTCTTCCTGAAAGTTACTTTGATTGCATCCTCTGGCATATTCCACAAATGAGTGAGAACATGTGTCTGTATGGTGAGTCCCTTTCTCTTAAGCCCCCCCAAATTAAAGCCACTTTTCTTGGTGACTTGAATCTCTCTTGTCCTTGATGATTTTCTTGATTACCCCAACTCTTGTTAATTAGTTGCCCCTGATAATTTGTTATGCTGTATTATGAGATAAAAAATGAATATATCATGTTTGTCCAAACAGCTTTAAGAGGACAGATATAAACATATAAACTTATGTGTTTCTCTGCAAGTAACATTTCTTTTATTTTAAAACATTTTTTAAAAAAATTTTAATTATATATCCTTATAAATACATTGTGGTTCTTCAGTACAGGTATATAATGACTAATAATATATTCAGGGTAAGAATTTTCATCTCTTCAACCATTAGTCATTATTATGTGCTGGGAATTTAATGTTCTTCTAAGTCATTTTGAAATATTTTATAGGTTGTTTTAACAAATAGTTACCCTACTGTGTTAAAAAAGAACCAGAAGTGATTCCTTTATTCTGTGCTTGTGGTGTCCCTTATTGAACTTCATTCTGTCCTCCTTCTGCTCTGTCCTTCCCAGTCTGTGGTGACTGCTATTCCATTCTGTTCTTCTCCAAGGCTGACTTATTAGTTTCCATAAATGAATGAGAACATGTGGTAATTCTTTTTATTTCTGTGTCTGGCTTGTCTTCCTTAATATAATGACCACCAGTTTCATTCATGCTGCTGAAATGACAGGATTTCATTCTTTTTATGGCTGGCAATTAAATATACCACTGTGTGTGTGTGTAATGTGTGTGTGTGTGTGTGTGTGTGTGTATATATATATCACTTTATTCATGCATTTATCTATTGAAGGGCATCTGGATTGATTGTATATTTAGCTATTATAAAAATGTGGGAATAAATGTGGCAGAGTATCTTTTGATATAGATACATATACCCCACTGGTGGAACTGCTGGATCCTTGATTTGTTGCATCCAGTGAGAGGCAATTCTCCCTAGTACAGCTATTGAAGTGAACCCATGGAAAGAAAGAAATACTTGAGTGTGATCCTTACTACAACTGATGGCAGAACTTAAATTATCTTTCACTTTGAAAGCTGGCATGGCAGGATTATAGTTGGAAGACATTATAATGACACTTTACCCCATTAGTTGTGTGTGGCTGAATATCGGCACTAAAAAGAATCTGCAAGATCATCTGGTGAACTGGTTCCTAACTCAAAACTGAAAGAGGGGTTTCTATGCTCTGTCAGTGCTAATACAGTTGAGACCATTTAAAATACCTAGATTTTCTTTTAAAACTATAGCACTTAGGGATGATGAGAGTGAAGATTTTATCCTCACAGGAAACCCTCATTGATTAACTAAGTAGATAAACATATATCTATTATCAGTCAATATAAAGGTAGATGAATATTAATAGACGTATGTGTCATTAATAAGGATGGGGAAAAGGTGATCAATGGGTGCAAAGTTACAGTTAGATAGGAGTAAGGAGTCCTGATGAGCTATTGAACAGTGGGATGCCCACAGATAACTATATGTGCTGAGTTTTTGAAAAACTAGAAGAAAGAATTTTGAATGGTTTTACTATACAGAAATGATAAATATTTGAGGAGACAGACATGTTTAAACTGATCTAAATACTACACAATATATATATGCATTGAAATATCATATGATATCCCTCAAATATGTATAGTTCTATATTATCAGTTAATATATTCAATTTAAAAAGCTAAAAATGAAAAAGAGTATCAGCACAAAACATCTTTAAAACTGTAGCTATACATGAGGAAGAAAAGACGTTAAAAATTATTGGTGTTGGAAAGGTCATTAGTCATTTAATGCTCAGCCACCTTTAGAGGGGGCAAGATTGGGAATAAGAAATCTAATTTTTTAGGGTATAGAGGAGAAACTGGGAGAACTCAAAGTTAATAACACCAAATACACTGCTTTTAGAATTTACTTTTCTACATTTTTTAGGAATCAACCAACTACCTAATAAAGGTGAGAGAGGGGTGACTGGAATCCTGGTAGGTGCTAAAAATTGTTTCAGAATGAGGTAATATTAGTTATGTTGAAAAAAATGATTAACAACAAATATTCATAAGCAAGTATAACTCATGTTAAACCATTTTCAACATAAATAATAATTATAATATTTGTCTCCATTATAATACTTCTTTATTCCATCTGTAGAAAAGTTAATATTTTTCACACTCTTGTGTTAGTATTTAGGGGGTGAATATATCACTGATGTATGGAGACAGTGGTTTTGGTTAGCCAGAGACTTGGTGTTGAGAGTAGATTTCTTTATGAAAGAGAGAAGGGAAAAAACAATCAATGAAGAAGAAGAAAATAAACCACTCTTCCTCTATTTAACTTCTAAGTGGTGAGCCAACATGCAATTTCCTTTTGGAATGTTGCTTAATTTCCATTGCTTTCTAGACTACTGTTGACAGGGTAGATATTCATACTGAATTCTAGATGTAATTGTTAAGGTGTTGAGAGTCATCATATGAATAACTATAATCAACATAATTTTCTCTATTAGAAATTATTATTATAATTTTTCTCCACTATTATTATAATGGTTCTTGTTTTGTTTTTATCTTTTGTGTTTTGGGTTCTTTGGGAGTGCTAAGGATTGAGTCCAGGGCTTCATGCATGCTAAGCAATTGCTCTACCATTGGGCTATACCTCCAGCCCCAATAATGGGTCTTCATGTCTTTGAAAAGTTTAAGAATATAATTCAGTACTATAGCAGAGAATACTGGACATACGGTTACAAAGGAGAAAAGTTAGTTTTTCTCTTTAACATTTGATAATTCTACATCTGTACAAAGAATATGTATTTACAAAATTGAAAGTCAAGTTAATGTTTCTACTCTATATGAGTTAGTGAAGAATATATTAGCATGACTCTGTGTTAAAGTGAGACAAAAATGAGTAAATAAAAACATGAAGTTAAAATGTGACCATTTCATTTTGGAAACATAACTTGTACTATGGATTATTTCCTTGTTGAGTCTCAGATTATGTTGACAGTGACTCTTAGAGTGAGGCGCGTTAATCACAGTTAAGCAAAAGAATATAGAAAGGGAGCTGTAGGACCATTTGACATCAAGAATTATGTTTAAAATATTGCACTAAAGGCTTACTTTGAAGAAACAAATATTTTTAAAAATAAATTTAAAAAATGGTGTTATTGGTGTGATATTTTAAAGAGTACTTTCGTTGGCTGGAGGATATTTCAATATTTCCCCTGAAGGAGCCTAGATTTTATTTTATTTTTAGCATCGTTTAGTCAAGACATCAAATTAGAGTTTTTAAAAGCTCTTTTATTTAGAAGTTGTTCTTTGTGATTCAGATCCTCCAGTCAATGCCTAATTCCCTGTGTTCATGATGGAACCAGTAACATAATTAAATGAAATCTACAGTCAGGCCCTAAATTTTATTTTAATCCTAGTTTCAGTATTCTACCACACCTAAGACTTTTACGAGAAATGCTAACAACTAATGAAATGGAATGACTTAATTGGAGCTTTATCCACACTCTTCCCCAAACTCGGGTTCAGCTTGATAAGTAGTGGAAATAGTTCACATTTAAGTAGAGATCATTTGGTACCTTACTAGAACATATGATGTTGTTTTAAAGACAGAATTGGATGTAGCATATGGAGATTAGTAATCCTAAGGAATAGTAAGTAGATTTAAAGACTAATAGATTGATAAACAGATAAAAAAGATGGATTTATAAGTAAACAAGTGAGATCACTAGTGGTATAGTTTATACCATGAAGTCTTCTATTAATTGAAATTAGAAGTTATAGATAAATATGAAAGTGTTTTTCCTGTGTTTCATTTTAATGAAATTCTTTGATGAAAATCTCCCTAATATATACCAATCCATGCTTATGTTGGAGTCAAGTTTAACAAATAATATTTTAATTAGCTTAATGATTGGAGGTGATACACACCTAAGTTTTGAAATTTCAATAGTTGATTTATAAGGCTGAGGGCATAAAAGGTGTAGGACAACAGAGAGAAATGACAAGACTGCAAGGATGGCACTGATGAAATGTGTCCCAGTGCCTGCTCTATTCCATGCCAGGGTTGGAAGACATCACCAAGGCCAATCACCAAAAGAAAGTATTAAATTCAGGCAGAGTTTACCTGATATAGGAGCATCCAGAATGAATTGAAGCTATCTTTAATATCTAGGGTAATCTGTTTTTTAAAAGCAGATAATCTTAACTGCAAAAATCCCTAGCTTAGTAATGAAACAATTATAGATACTAAATATTATTATTTGCTGTTCACCATTCTCAGCGTTTTAAGTTCATTTCAGCATTTAATCATTACGAGAACTGCATGTAATAGATTCTAGTACGATTTCCATTTTGCCATGAGGATGAAGAGGAACAGAGAGGTTTTGCAGTTTCTGAAGGTAATGTTTCAGTGCTAGGATTTGGTTAACACCTGAGAGTTCAGGTTGGGAATTTGTACTCAATCATTATAATCCACTAGAAAAAAAAAACAAAAAACCAGTTTTCTAGTACCCAGAATATTTCTTTCTCCTCTGAAAGTATACATCCACTCTTTATAGAAACAACATTTCCCTCTCCATTTTCATTCTATTTTCTCAGAAATTTAATGTTTTGTTTTCCTTCCTGAGGTGCATAATGATGAGATTTAGGGGTTTTTTAATATGTTGGAAATGGCATTGATAGACTATTAATCAAGGCTTATTTTGACTCAATTCAAGTTATCTAAAAGAATAAGGAAATTCACTACAAGGTTGTGGGGGTCTCCCAGTTTACAAGATCAGAAAGCAGTTAAAGTTCAAGGACATCTGAACACAGTGTTCACTAATCAAGGCAGTGTTTCAGATCTCACTATGTTCCTCTCTATGTATTCTCCTTGGAGAAGCCTTTCTATCAGTCTCCTTTCACTCCACACAATGATCTTCTCTCATTCACATGGCAGAGGAGAGAAGATATGGTACATATATAATCTATTGACTGAGTCCAAAATGAATTTTGGGCTCCTAAAACGTTCCCTACTTTATAAGAACATAGTGAAGAATTATTTTTAATACTGTAAATGTCCATCTTCCTCCTTATTTCTTCAAAAAGTTAATTAACTTCTTTATTTGGTCAGTTCTAAGGAGACAGAATTTATCCTTTTATTTCAGTTTACCTAAATAATATGATTTTGACTTTGAATTAGATCATGCCTATATAGGTCAGTTTTCAAGATCAATATTGCCAAATATTTACTTTTAGATTTAACTTTAGAAGCAAGTATTAAATGCTTATTGAGCATCTAGTATGTTTCTAAAGCTGTTATAGGATAATAGTATATAAATTGTGGCATTTTCTTCTTAACCAATGTCTAATTTGGTTGAAAGAGAAAAAACATACCATGATGAAAATTAAGTATGTAAAATAAATTTTGAGTAGTATAAAAATTCAAACACACATTTGATAAATATTTGCAGTTGTTAGACATGTAATATCTAATTGAGGTCTCACAACCCACTGAGGATAGTTTCCCATTTTCAAGGGTGATTGGTTTGCAAGAGGCCATTTGATTACAAGTGCTAAGATTGGTCTTAAACCCATGACCGGTAAAAGTCCAATAGTCAGAGAATAGACATTTTAGGAAAAAAAATGAATAAGTTAATTGTCCTAGAAGTGGAAGACTATATTAGTTTAGATTATTTATTGAAAGTGGCAAAAAGCAAATTCAAAATATATTAGGCAAAGAGAGAGAGAGAGAGAGAGAGAGAGAGAGAGAGAGAGAGAGAGAGAATTTTAGAAAGTAATTTGTTTTTCTTTGGACACACTCATCCTTGTATATTGTATATCGAGAGTGGTAGAATCCTGTGGATCATTATTAAGAAATACATCATGCTAAGTGAAGTTAGCCAATCCCCAAAAAACAAATGCCAAATGTTTTCTCTGATATAAGGAGGCTGACTCAGAGTGGGGTAAGGAGGGGAAACATGGGGACATGGGAGGAATAGATAAATTCTAGATAGGAAGAAGAGAGGGAAGGAAAAGGAGGGGGCAAGGGAGTAGCAAGGATGGTGAAATTTGATGGTCATCATTATCCAAAGTACTTGTATGA
Source organism: Marmota monax (assembly GCF_021218885.2). Lineage (NCBI taxonomy): Eukaryota > Metazoa > Chordata > Mammalia > Rodentia > Sciuridae > Marmota > Marmota monax. The sequence continues at coordinate 12,029,898 of NW_026691982.1, read as the reverse complement.
AGACATGAATTGGGTGTCAACCTACTTTATATACAAAGATATGAAAAATTGTGCTCCATATGTGTAATAAGAATTGTAATGCATTCTGCTGTTGTGTATTTAAACAAATAAAATCAATTAAAAAAAAGAAATAGATGATGAGCAGTTTTGAGGAAGTGTATGTGGGTTTTTTAGAAATTAGGCAGGGCAGAAGGTTAGGTGACTAGAGTGGCAGCCTAATAAGGACCACCATCTTTAGGAATCAACTTGAAGTTCAGAACAGTCACTGATCAGAAGGATGAAAGAGCCGCAGTGTGAAGAGGGAGGAGCACTGTGCAACCAGGAGGAGCAGGATCCGGCAGATCACAAACACAGAAGCTGCAGTGCCAGGGAGGCAGAAGCTGGGCTCAGGGAGTGAAGGAAGCTGTGGGCGTCCTGCTGTGTCCCTGAAAAGTTGTGTTCAGTTGAAAAATGAATGCTTGATCCAGGTCAGCCTAAGGAGTTAAAAGGGCTGATGGGAGCAGAGGTGGGGTGGGCTTGCTAACTTGTTATGATTAGCCTTGTAACTGAACATACCTTTCTTGTCAAACAACAAAACAACACAATGAACAAACTGGGGAAAAAAGAACAGACCCACAACATATTTTGTGTTTCATGGGCTTGAACTTGTTCCCTTTCAACCATAGGAGTGGCCATATAACCTTAGCTAGCCTTATTACAGTTCTAATACCAACCTGACCTCAGCGATTGGTTCAAAGATGGATACATGACCCAGCTGGACCCAAAACAACTGCTTATGACTTTTGCTAGAATTTTCTGGAAAAAGATGATTCTTTGTATACTTGTTGACTTGACTTAACTTTTTCCCATCCTCCCTCTCTCCCCTACATGGTCTAGTCTCTGCTAAACCACTGTTCCATTCACTGTTTCTATGACATACACTTTTTTTAGATTCTAAATGTGAGTATACACAATTGCAGTTTGGAAGAAAGAATAAGTTCTGATGCTCACAATGAAGTGACTATAATTAACGATAGGTGACTATATATCTTTAAGTAGTTAGAGGGTTTTGAATGTTCCCACCTCAAAGAAATAATGTTTGAGGAGATGGATATGCTAATTGCCCTGGTTCCATCTGTGCATAATACACACAGATCAGAACAAAACATTACTTTGTTTTCATAAATATATATGTATAATTATTATGTGTTAACTAAAAATAAGAGTCACAATAAAATTAGGTTTAAAAAGAAGGTGATTTTTTTCTAGATTTGTGAGTTTTGAGGATATTGTAAGCTAAGACCTGCCATTAGAAACTTTGCTCCACAGTAGAAAGGGCCCACCTGATAATGAAGCCAAGAAAACTAAAATCAGAGCCTACAGACAAGCAGGCATGAGAGAGATTCCTGAGGAAAGCATTTGCATTCCTGAACCCCACCTCACCCAAGTAGTATAGTTAGTAACCGCAGGCAGTTACAGTCAGTAGATTCTTTCCCTTACAATTAAAATATATATATATATATTAATATATAAAATATTATATATTAGTTTATATATATTTACATATTTGTATTTTACTTGTAGGTGGACACATACTTTTATTTTATTTTTATGTGGTGCTGAGTATTAAATCCAGTGCCTTACACATGCCAGGCAGGTGCTCTACCACTGAGCCACAGCCATAGCCACAGTAGATTCTTTCTGCTAGCTAAATGTAAGCCACTGAAATTTTGTCAGAGGTGAATTTCCCTAGGATTAGAAGTTAGGGTTTATTACACTATATTTTTATAAAATTCAAATCTGAATTTTTATAAAATTCAAAATACAGTATTTTTATGTGAACATAAATGAAGAATGGAAAAAGAAAACAAATCTAAATCTTAAATAGAGAGGGAATGAACTTCTTACTGACATTGCTAGTTTATTCTACTTTATAACTATTTGGTTATTATGGTCAATAAATAATATTTTCCCATTTTCTACAACACAAATATCTGTTGATTGGAGTGTAAACGGTTGTCAAATGGAAGAGAAAGAAAAATGGCACTTATGACCACTTACTTGGTACCAGACCAAAAAAAAAAAAGTTTCCTAATTTTGTCTAATCATTTTGACACTGTCCAATGAGAAAAGCTTTTGCATCTGAGGTTTATAGGTAAGGAAAGTATGATGAGACAGGGTGGGAAGTTATGGAAATCATACCGAGCTAGGATCAAAATGCAATTCCTTTGATCTTGCTGTTGTGTGATGCCACCCTATTATCCTACACCTACAGATGTTTAATTCTGAAATGAAATTCAACACATGAGATCAACCTTCGTGCTTCATTATTGATTCTAAACCATGTAAACTTATCTCTGATGGATTAATATTATTGGTGGTCATTAAGAAATAAAGCATAATGATGGAATAAATCCTGAGTATTTAACCTTTTTCCCCTCTGATTTTCTTTTCTCTTTTTTTCTTTTCCCTCTCTCTTCCTGTAGAACTAACTAGATGGTATCACGACCAGAGGCATGCACAAAGAGCCAAATTTCCTCAGGTATGTGTTCCTTATAACCACTTCAAATCAGAAACCACTCCAAATGACAGTAGCTTTAAAAAAAATGTGTTTCTGGTAAATTAAAGGAGGGCCACTGATCACTGAAGGTAAACAGGTGATGAAATACTTCATTAGTACCTCATTTGTAATTCATTCCTCCTAGAGGAGTTGACACAGAATCCCGACTGGAGTTGTGGATTGCTCAGAAGTGCAGGCTCTGAGGTCACTGGAGCAGATTCATTACAGTCCAGTGTAAAGCGCAGCCTGTCTCTGTGTCAATTACTGGCGTTTGATAAGGGATATTATGTCAAGGTCTGTTCTTTCTCAAGGTGCAGCCACACATTTTTAAATCATTAGGAGTGGAGCATGATCCTGAGCATCCTAGTCTCACGGGGTGCAGTTCACCCCTCATATCCCTTTAGGACGTGGATACATCCAGGATCTGAAAGAAAGACTTGGGAAAGAAAGCAAAACACTGGATGCCTCTGTTTCACCCACCAACAGTAAACTGTGAATTTTTTGTTCAAGTAGTTATTTGAGTTCAATCGAGAGGAGTCCGGAACACCAGTAATTCTCCTGGTGCAGAATGCCAACTTGTGTGATCAGAGAATCAACCACACTCTGAGGTTTCACCTGGTCTGAGAAGTTTGGGGGAAATGAAGAACATTCTGCTGGAGTCTTGTTCTACTGAGGCAGGAAAATGTTCTGTTTCTTTCCCTCTCTCTTTCAGAAACCATGTGTGCGCTTTCCAGTAGTCTTTAACCAAGAGCACTCTGGGTCACAAATGGATGTGTGTGTGACCTATGTAACTTGCCATCAGAACACAGAAATAGATCTTGTCCTGGTCTAGACAAGTGCTATAAATATATATGGGCACACAATTCTTCATCAAAATTTTGTCAAATGAAGAAAACTCATAAATAGTCTTTTAAGAAATTGAGGGTTGGGAAAAGGATATTCCCCTGAAAGGGCTTCATTTGCCTTTGTGGAACCATGTTGCAAGCCGTTAGCAAAGTGCCAGTATCTTAGAGCCTCAGTCCCCAGGAGTTTTATAGAACTCACATTCTTTTCTTCTTGGAGGGAGGCTCCCCTTGACTTCAGGAGGAGGTCTTTCTGTGGAGCAAGTTCAGAATATTTAGTTCCTCCTTCTATTGGTAAATAAGCCCCACAGGGAAAATTTCACCTCCATACACTTTTCCCTAAACATTCTGACCAGTCTTGCACTTTGGGAATCACTATGTGTATCAAAATCTATTCCAGGATTTTCTCCATCCCAAACTAGGTGGCCAGGTGGAGTTGGCTCTGTGTACTTGATCTGTGAAATCCCAGATGGATTTTTGAAAGTAGCCCTTTCCACTGACCCAGACTGCTTGTTATAAATCTCTCCAGGAGCCAGCCACACTGAAGAATGCTGACACAAACCTACTGTTATCACAGATTTATCACAAAGGACAAAGATCCATTTCAGGATTAATAATGTGTGCTAAGGTATTGAATTAAGTACAAACTTTGCTTTCTGGAGTAATCTTCAAAGCTACTTTTCACAAATCTAAGTACAAGGAAGATTTAGCACAATTCCACTCCCTACTGAAAGGTACGAGAAATCCAAACAATCCAGAAATGATAAACTACTCTTCAGGATAAGCACATAAACACTTACGATCTCTGATTTATTCATTTGGTTGATAGCTCATATCTGATGTGTCTCCATTACTTGTGATCTATTTTTACACTTTACACACATTCACACACTCACACAAGGACACAAGCACACATAATTCCCATTGGATTACACAAAAAACATATTTCTTGAAAAAAATGAACAATGTATACCCTTCACGTCACTGAATTTTATAAGGGTAAAATGTTAAAATTCTGTATCATGAATTCCATTTTCCTCTTTATCACCCATAGCCATAGTAGATATTTGCTAATGCAAAGAAAAAGATTTTGGAGGTGAATTGTTTTTCAAATAAATCATAGATAAAAGATTTAGAAATCCTCTTGCTTTTTTTTAAAGTTTCCCCTTATTAATGTGGTGCTCCACCCCACCTTGCCAACTGTTGAATACAATAGAATATTATTAAAATGAGCTATTTTTATAATTTATCAGTCCCCTAGGAGGAGACTACTTTGTGTAATTTCTAAATTTGCCCATCAATTATTTTATATTAACAACTCATCAAGTCCCACAATTTCAGTTAGTGCTGTCTACTCATTTTTACCTCAGTGGTTCATTAATTACATTAAAAATAAGCCTAGGCCAGGTGTGGTGGCACCTGCCTGGAATCCCAGTGGCTCTGGAAGCTGAGGCAGGAGAATGGAGAGTTTAAAGCTAGCCTCAGCAAAAGTGAGGTGCTAAGTAACTCAGTGAGATCCTGTCTCTAAATAAAATACAAAATATGGCTGGAGATGTGGCTCAGTGGTTAAGTATCCTTCCCCGCAAAAAAGCCTAGGGAAATATGCTGTTTTATAAGGGCAAATGTATTAGATATGTTATCATAAGTTCAGCTCTCTATTATTTGATAAGAGTGCATAAAAAGGGTTAGATTAATTCCAACATACACACTCAAAATAATTTAGTTAGTAAAGAAAACATTTTTAATATACTTCCTCTTTTAGGGAAAGTTTAGAGTTAGAGAAAAGTTGTAAAGGTGTTACAGAGAGTTCCTTACACTCCACACTCAGTTTCCCCTACTATTAACATTTTATATTACTATGGTGAACTGACATAGTTCATGATTTATTCAGATTCCCTTAGTTTTTAGAAAAGACTATTTTTCTTTTCCAGGATAGCTTTGGGATCCCGCATTACATTTAGTGGTCATGTCTCCTCAAGAATGTGACAGTTTCTCAGACTTGAGAAAGCATTCTTCAATATTTAACCTTAGCTTTGCCTTTTGTTTAGTTCACTGGCATATATTTACACAGTTTGTTGTTGTTGTTGTTTTCCATGTGTCATACAGATTTATTTATTTATTTTATTTTTTAAAAAAGTGATAGTGGAATGCATTACAATTCTTATTACACATATACACCACAATTTTCATATTTCTGTTTTTATATAAAGTACTTTGACACCCAATTTGTGTCTTCATACATGTACTTTGGATAATGATGTCTATCATGTTGTTTTTTAAGTAGAGTTGATTTGGGATTGAGATGTAAAGAGTTAATGAATTCACTTTCAATTGTCGAATAAGTCAGATGGATTAGCTCACACTTTTTTTGGAAAAAACATTTTTTGAAAAAAAGCCTCTATCAGGAAACAATTATAAATTTAAGAATACACTTGATGAAGAATTTCCAGTGTCAGGGAGAATATCACCTTGCACCTCAATATCTATTTGAGTCTCCATTACACTGATGAAGATAATAGTGCTTATTCATTTAAGCATTGACATAGTTTCAAGGTAGTGTCTTACATGTCATTTTTTTCTGCCCTACAAGATAAAAAGAAACAGTTTGTGACCATTTTCTATTTAAACAGAGTAGACTTAGATATAAGATAAACAAATGTACCAAGGGAATGTATAACCCCAAATGCATTTATTTAAGTGCCCAAGGAATTGTTAAGCCATCTAAACTAATATCATTCCGTTTACTTCTCATATAGGAGCTGTTAGAGAAATGGTACTGATTAAAGTGATTCGTTTTATTTGTCTTTACACTTGCATCAGTCATTTATAACATTTGAGTTGTTTGAAATAATAAAAAATTATGTCTTCATATATAAATGATATTTTTCAACTAAGAAAAAAAGTACTGGCATGTCAAATATTCAAGGCATGTAATTTCCTAATAAGGAAGCACAATTGAGTGTCAAAGATTATATAATTTTCCAATTTTTAATTGTAATTTTGCACCAAGTCTTAAGATCGTGCCAAGTAATTTGGGCTATTTAGCAAGAAAGATTTCTTTTCCATAGATGGTTCAGATTTATAAGTAACATTGCATAAACGATTACAATAATATAAGAAATATTTGGACAGTACCTTATCTTCACTCTAGGGAAATTCATTCTTAATATTAGATTGTCTTTAAGGTTTAGGGAATTATGGATTTTAGGGGTTTGTTGTCCTTTGGCATCTGTTGAGGACTGACTTCAGAGTTCCCAGATACCAAATACCAAATACCAAAATCCACAGATGCTCAATTCCCTTATATAAAATGGCATAATATTTCCATATAACCTAAGCACATTCTCCCCCAAATTTTAATCTCCTAGAGATTATTTACAATACTTAATACAATGTAAGTTGTATGTAAATAGTTGGGGTTTTTTTTGCATTCTTTAAAGAATAATGACAAGGAAACATCTGTATATGTTCAATACAGATACAAGTTTCTTTTTTTTTTTAGAATATTTTCTATCTGGAGCTGGTTAGATCTGTAGATGTGAAGCCCACAGATAAACAGGGAAATATATGCAGGCTATTCTTGTGTGTCCATTCATTCATTGATGTTATTGACTATTTAATAAGTATTAACTATTTACTGGGTTGTACACTTGGTGCTGGGGATATAGTGATGAGAAAGGCAATTTATGCCCTGTGGTAATGCATTCAGGTAGGAAAGTATGCATGCACAGGCAAACAGAAGGGAAAATGAGATGACCTAGGTAGCATTGAAAGCACAGTAGTATGGACAGGGTGTGCGTACAATGGATGAAGCAACTGTGTTCTCAGTAGGTATTTTCATACTGACTGATTTGGGTACTGGGAATAGAAAGAACCATTAGAGATCAGGATGCAGCTCAGGTTGTGCACCAACAGCAGGCCAGTGTCTGGCTAAAGTTCAGCCATGGGAAGAGAAGTATGTCATTGTTTGGAGGCATGGAAGCACACATTTCTATTGGTTTATATAGTACATGAGATCACAGAACACAAGGGCATGGGAAAATGGTTTAACATGTCAAAGGAAAAAAGTCATGGAGTCTTATTGATATTTTTTTCAGACTTTTCACTTCTTTGATTCACAAAACCAATCCAATTCATATAAAAACCACTTTGGAATGAGTTATTTTTTCATGCAAATCCAGTATATTTTTATTCTAATGATATCAGCATTTTAAGGAAGAGCCGGAAGAGTATGTTCCACATAGCAGAAGTTTCCATCTTTTAAATTCTAGAAATTTATGTATGACATATAGATTTCAAAAGTGTTTTAAACTTTATGGCAGTTTCTTGATTTCTTTAAATATACTTCTATGAGAGATTAAAATAAGTATCATAGCTTTCACTCTGGATGAGTTTATTTCTGACTCAGATTCACAGAGTCATGATGCACACCTGATTTATGAGACAGACCAACATTTGCAATAATTATATTCTGAAAAATTAACTTGTTGGCTCTGAAAGCTAGCCTTGTACTCTCTAAATGGGGGCTTAGAATTTCCTGCCTGATTTAGTACCAGTGTAGCTATAGCATATCAACCAACTTGGTCCTAAGGTCTGTTAGGATTCAATAATCAAACACAGGGGAAACCTTTACTGGGCACTACTGGGATTAAATAAAGGCAACTCATTGTGAGAAGTGGTTGATGTAGAGTTATGAGGTCACAACAAAACATAAGCTAACATACAGTGTTAGAGACTAGATTTAGCAGCAGTGGCTGTACCATAAAGAGGCATATTAGGTTGCCATAATTGATAAAAGAAGGAAATGGGTAATATTTGTTATTGATAAAATTCTGTCTTTTTGAGTCTATTCTATCTTCAGTGATATTTCTAATTATTTGATATACTCCCTTGCTACTTCCCTCTTCTATATCCCATAACTATTAATCCTTATTAGAGTATAAACTGAATCTAAAATATGAGACCATGATTTCTGTGGTTCAATTTCTTAGAAAATAGTAGAACATTTATCTCAATCTAAACTCCCAGGACAAATGTGCTGAGGGCCATTGCTAAGTAAGAATGAAGCATGGCATGACCCAGGTCATTTGCAGTGTCATTGCATGTAAAGTGACCTTGCTCAAGGATCAGGGCGGATCCGGGTTTAGGGTGGATCGGGGTTTAGGGCGTTCCCAAACGCCCTTCTCTCTTCAGAGAGTATTTTGGGATTTTGGGCCCAGAACGTGAATTCCCCTAGAACGTGTTTGTAGAGTGCCGGTGTGAGTTCTGAATAAATAATTGCTGTTTGAATCTACAAGGCTGTGAGTGGCTCGTGATTTTGTGCCCAGCCAGACTGCGGCATTTGGTGGCCCGTACGGGGAACATCTGAAACTTGGAGGTAAGTGAAATTGCTCGCCCCTGAGGGAAGGCGAGAGAATGGGTGATCAATTCAAAAAACAATGTGTTCCTGTTTTGATTTATTTTGTTTTTATTTCAAGTTGCCTGTTCCTAGAACTTTCTCAGGCAAACTGGGGAAAATGGTTGACTCAAGGTTTGAAGTTATTCGCCTCCGAGCAAGAGAAATTGTTAGAGGAAGGAGGCACCCCAGTGAGACCAAGAACAATTAGGGCATATGTTGATACAATAAAAAAAATGTAGCCCATGGCTTTTTAAAGACGAGTTATTAAGTATATAAATGGGACCATCATGGTATCCTGTAGAAGGATTTTTCTTCAAGAAAGAGATGGCTAGTTCTGTTTACTACAATTGTCTAAGATCTTGATTTTTACAGACATCTGATTAATTTACAAAGGTAAAGTGTTAAAATATCAACCACTAAATATAAAAACAAGTACTCTTACTTATTAAGTTCCATAAGGTAATATATTTAAACATTATGTGTGTTTTCATAAATTGGTAAATGGAAAAATGTTTAATATTGCTTTGTGTCTGTGTCTTTGCTAAAACAAGGTTACTAAGTGTTAAGATTCTATCATGTGTAATTTATATACAAAGAGTAGAAAAATTTTCAGTTGGGTTTCAATTATAGTATTGTAGTATCATAAAAAACATGAAAGTCTTTCATCTTATTAAAGTGGAGTAATTTGTCTAAATCAGAAATTTTATAAGAGTTGTTTCAAAATGTGAATTTATAAAAAGGGTTAACAGCTACAAAAGAGATATAAAAAGATTCAAGATGTGGAAATATATTTTAATATAAAGGTTAAAAAAAGAAAAAAATGTTTCTAGATGAGATAATCTCTGTGTGGTAAAGTAAAAAGTTGTAAAATGCCATTTAAAAAGATTTTGAGGAACCTAGACTTAATTTAAAAGCTTGGGAAAGGAAGAAGGAAGAAAAAGATATTTGTACATGGCAGATTGAGACAAAGCTTCTTAATGGAGAAAAAAAAGCCTTTGGTTGAAGGGCAGCCATGTAAACTAAAATTAAAGCGATTTAAACAGAATCTAAGCCTCGTTTAAAAGAGTGAAGTTGTAGGTGGTGAAAAAGTACATTTAAAAGTACAGTATAGATGATAATTAAAAGGCTTTAAAAGGTTAAATTGAAGGTGGTCGAGATACCTTCATGGCAGAAAAAAGAAAAAAGATATAAAAAGATTCAAGATGTGGAAATATATTTTAATATGGAAGGTTAAAAGAAAAAGAAATGTTTCTAGATGAGATAATCTTTGTGTGGTTAAGTAAAAAGTTGTAATATGTCTAAGTAAGTTGCAAAAGGCTTTAAAAGGTTAAATTGAAGGTGGTTAAGATGCCTTCATGACGGAGGAAAGAAAACCCATGAAAATGGGAAGATAATAGGATAAAAGCAATTTGGAGAAACAATATTAGAAATTTGAAGTGAAAAACTTTAAAGACAGAAGTACAGAAAGGTAAAAAGATAGCAAAGATGTAGGAAGATAAAGAAGATGTAGGAAGACAAGAATTTTAAACCCACAAAATAGGAAAAAACAAAACAAGGAAAAAAAAAGCAACTAAGGGTGAATGTACAAACCTTAGGGAAAAAAACTACAAGATAGAAACAAGATAAAAAATGGTTAAAAATGTCAAATAAAGATATTTCAGATAAAAAATACAAAAAGCTAAGACAACTATTAGATACAGACATTCAAGATAGAAAAAGGTAGAAGAGAAAAGTCAAATATTGGATAAAATATAAGATTAAAATGTACTTATTAAAACAAAAAGAGGGAATTGGAAAAGGGTATATATCCCCCAAAGATAAACTTAAAATAATGTTTTTTACTCTAAACTTTTTAAATTTGGATTCATCAGGACTTAGTGCTGCGGAAAGGCATATGTATCCAAAAAATGTACATAAGCCTAAGGTACTTTGGAAAGATAATCTAACAGGACAATGGAAAGGTCCTGACCCAGTGATTGTCTGGAGTCGGGAGGTCTGTTTGTGTTTTTCCACAGGGAGAACAGCAGCCGATTTGGATTCCAGAGAGATTACCTAAAGCAATTTCTACAGTCCAAAAAGAAGATGATTTGACTCAAATCCATAACAGCTGATATCCAGAGCTCCAGCTTGACTATTCTTACATCTACGACAGTGATTAACCAGGGTGCTTTTTTCAATATCTATTTTATTATTGCATTTTTCCCACATCATAAAGTTCTATTTTATTTTTTGAGCTCATACAAACCTAGGTTAATGTTTTTCTGATCAGTTTTATTTTTTGACTGTGGAGTTTTTAAACATTGCAATGGAGATTTCACCTGTGTAAAGCTACAAGGCCTTTACTATTGTCTTATGTGTTGTACGTTTGTGTGCACTCTTGTGTTTTGTGTTGTATGTCTGTATGTGCATATGTCCATATTTCATATATGAGGAGCGCTCATGAAAAAATGGATCCAAATTTTTTTTTATTCATGTGATTTAAATGGTTTAATTTAAATTAGGTAAACAGCTGTTAAGGATTGTTTTTAAAGGTGGTTAACAGATCTGTTTACTAATTTAAATTAGGTAAAAAGCTGTTAAGGATTGTTTTTAAGGGAGGTTAACAGATCTGTTTGTTTACTTTCACCTTTCCTTTTCATTATATTTAATAATTCTGTTCAGGATAATGTCTCTTTAGCATCATTGTCAGAATTCCTATCTCCGTCCCAGTGCCGGTGAAGACAAAGATAAAACCAAACTACAGCTTCTATGATAGCTATCACAGTAAACTGTATAAACTGATGCATCAATGAATATAACTCAACAATTAATGCTCTATCAAGGACTCGATTTACTTTGGGTGGAAATGGACATATTGATAGACCCCTCCGCTTTGAACTGCTTGCAGAACTTGCCTGGACTATGTATCACTTGTATACATTGTGAACTATCATTTGGTACAGCGAATTGTGGTAGTGCTGGCATATTTTTGCTGAAGGTGTCACCAGTGATGCAATTTTTCCAAAGGAGCCATCAATTGGCTTGGTGTCGTGGCATTTCTGTATCCTCCTCCCTTCTGCTAGTGATGGTCTAAAATTTTGGGGCCAACAGAGGTGAGGCAAAGAACCTCACCCCCCACTGGCACCAAGGGCAAAATTGGGGGCCAACAGAGTTGAGGCAAGAACCTCACACCCCCACTGGTGCATAGGCCTATCCACAAGTATGGCTGTATGCTGGACCGGTCGTCAGTGACGGGTATGATCCAATTGCAGTGGTATCAACCTAAGACAGGAGGCTGACACCTAGAGGTCAGTTTTTCCCCATGACGGGTAAGAACCATATGTTGAATTGGACAACCTACCAGGCACGGTCCTTAAGCCACATTGCTTGTCGTTTAATTAATCAGAAGGGGGGAGATGCTGAGGGCCATTGCTAAGTAAGAATGACACATGGCATGACCCAGGTCATTTGCAGTGTCATTGCATGTAAGGTGACCTTGCTCAAGGATCAGGGCGGATCTGGGTTTAGGGCGGATCAGGGTTTAGGGCGTTCCTGGTTTAGGACAATCCGGGTTTAGGGCGGTTCCAGGTTTAAGGTGTACCCTGCTGGGAATAGGGCATATCCTGCTGCCTCAGGCACGCCTGCTGGTTGAGTTCCCGTTGAGTTCTCCTTGGATTCAGAGAGTATTTTGGGATTTTGGGCCCAGAACGTGAATTCCCCCAGAACGTGTTTGTAGAGTGCCGGTGTGAGTTCGGGAATAAAGAATTGCTGTTTGAATCTACAAGGCTGTGAGTGGCTCGTGATTTTGTGCCCAGCCAGACTGCGGCACAAATGAACAATTATTTCAAACATATGTTCTCTTATACTCTATTATTAAAATATTATCAAACAATATTAAAATTATTGACATTGTAATTAAAAACTGTTTTGAAAGTATGATTATGTTCTGATGATGTTGTGATGTTCTGGAAGTATGATAATATTGTGATGGTGGCTATTCTGTGATGGTGGCCAAGCTGTGATGGTTGGCAATGCTGTGATGGTTGCAGATACGATGATGGTTGGGGTAATGGATGGTTGGAGATTTGTGATGATTGGTGATGGTGTGTAAAGTAATGATGAATATGTGAGTGGCAATGCTATAGATGATTCAACTATAAAATCCTGGGTACCAACCCAGTATTGACATTCAGAGTTGTAAGTGCAATAATAAATGGATAAACAAGGCCTTCATGTTAAATTTATCTGGTATTTCAAAACAATTCACAATGAATACATAAACGCCCATCTAAAAATTATTGTATGAGTTTTTTTTTTACTGAATTGAATGTCCAATGCAAAGTCTGATTCTAGTGAACTAATTTGCAGTTAAACTATATCACTTGCGTATAATCTCCAATTTATCTCTAATTTATTGTGTTAATTTTTCCTATTATACAAACCCACATTTTTATTTATTTATTTATTTATTTATTTATTTATTTATTTAATTTTTTATTGTTGGCTGTTCAAAACATTACATAGTTCTTGATATATCATATTTCACACTTTGATTCAAGTGGGTTATGAGCTCCCATTTTTACCCCATATACAGATTGCAGAATCACATCAGTTACACATCCATTGATTTACATATTGCCATACTAGTGTCTGTTGTATTCTGCTGCCTTTCCTATCCTCTAATATCCCCCCTCCCCTCCCCTCCCCCCCTCCCCTCTTCTCTCTCTGCCCCCTCTACTGACATTCGTTTGTCCCCCTTATATTATTTTTCCCCTTCCCCTCACTTCCTCTTGTATGTACTTTTGTATAACTCTGAGGGTCTCCTTCCATTTCCATTTCCATGCATTTTCCCTTCTCTCTCCCTTTCCCTCCCACCTCTCATCCCTGTTTAATGTTAATCTTTTTCTCATGCTCTTCGACCCTACTCTGTTCTTAGTTACTCTCCTTATATCAAAGAAGACATTTGGCATTTGTTTTTTAGGGATTGGCTAGCTTCACTTAGCATAATCTGCTCTAATGCCATCCATTTCCCTGTAAATTCTATGATTTTGTCATTTTTTAGTGCTGCATAATACTCCATTGGGTATAAATGCCACAGTTTTTTAATCCATTCATCTATTGAAGGGCATCTAGGTTGATCCCAAAGTCTAGCTATTGTGAATTGTGCTGCTATGATCATTGATGTGGCAGTATCCCTATAGTATGCTCTTTTAAGTTCCTCAGGGAATAGACCGAGAAGGGCGATAGCTGGGTCAAATGGTGGTTCCATTCCCAGCTTTCCCAGGAATCTCCATACTGCTTTCCATATTGGCTGCACCAATTTGCAGTTCCACCAGCAATGTACAAGTGTACCCTTTTCCCCACATCCTCGCCAGCACTTATTGTTGCTTGACTTCATAATGGCTGCCAATCTTACGGGAGTGAGATGGCATCTTAGGGTGGTTTTGATTTGCATTTCTCTGACTGCTAGAGATGGTGAGCATTTTTTCATGTACTTGTTGATTGATTGTATGTCCTCCTCTGAGAAGTGTCTGTTCAGGTCCTTGGCCCATTTGTTGATTGGGTTGTTTGTTCTCTTATTGTCTAATTTTTTGAGTTCTTTGTATACTCTGGATATTAGGGCTCTATCTGAAGTGTGAGGAGTAAAGATTTGTTCCCAGGATGTAGGCTCTCTATTTACCTCTCTTATTGTATCTTTTGCTGAGAAAAAACTATTTAGTTTGAGTAAGTCCCATTTGTTGATTCTAGTTATTAACTTTTGTGCTATGGGTGTCCTATTGAGGAATTTGGAGCCCGACCCCACAGTATGTAGATCGTAGCCAACTTTTTCTTCTATCAGACGGCGTGTCTCTGATTTGATATCAAGCTCCTTGATCCATTTTGAATTAACTTTTGTGCATGGCGAGAGAAAGGGGTTCAGTTTCATTTTGTTGCATATGGATTTCCAGTTTTCCCAGCACCATTTGTTGAAGATCCTATCCTTCCTCCATTGCATGCTTTTAGCCCCTTTATCAAATATAAGGTAGTTGTAGTTTTGTGGATTGGTTTCTGTGTCCTCTATTCTGTACCATTGGTCCACCCGCCTGTTTTGGTACCAGTACCATGCTGTTTTTGTTACTATTGCTCTGTAGTATAGTTTGAAGTCTGGTATCGCTATACCACCTGATTCACACTTCCTGCTTAGCATTGTTTTTGCTATTCTGGGTCTCCTGTTTTTCCAGATGAATTTCATGATTACTTTTTCTATTTCTGTGAGAAATACCTTTGGGATTTTGATTGGCATTGCATTAAACCTATAGAGAACTTTTGGTAATATCGCCATTTTAATCATGTTGGTTCTGCCTGTCCATGAACAAGGTATATCTTTCCATCTTCTAAGGTCTTCTTCTATTTCTCTCTTTAGGGTTCTGTAGTTTTCATTGTATAGGTCCTTCACCTCTTTTGTTAGGTTGATTCCCAAGTATTTCATTTTTTTGAGGATATTGTGAATGGGTGGTTGTCCTCATTTCCATTTCAGTGGATTTGTCGCTGATACACAGGAATGCCTTTGATTTATGCGTGTTGATTTTATATCCTGCCACTTTGCTGAATTCATTTATTAGCTCTAATAGTTTCTTTGTAGACCCTTTTGGGTCTGCTAGGTATAGAATCATGTCATCTGCAAATAGTGATAATTTAAGTTCTTCTTTTCCTATTTTTATGCCTTTAATTTCTTTCGTCTGTCTAATTGCTCTGGCCAGTGTTTCGAGAACTATGTTGAACAGAAGTGGTGAGAGAGGGCATCCCTGTCTTGTTCCAGATTTTAGAGGGAATGCCTTCAATTTTTCTCCATTCAGAATGATGCTAGCCTGAGGCTTAGCATAGATTGCTTTTACAATATTGAGGTATGTTCCTGTTATCCCTAGTTTTTCTAGAGTTTTGAATATAAAGGGATGCTGTACTTTGTCGAATGCTTTTTCCGCATCTATCGAGATGATCATATGGTTCTTATTTTTAAGTCTATTGATGTGGTGAATAACATTTATTGATTTCCTTATATTGAACCAGCCTTGCATCCCAGGGATGAATCCTACTTGATCATGGTGCACAATTTTTTTGATATATTTTTGTATCCGAGTGCCCAGAATTTTATTGAGGATTTTTGCATCTAGGTTCATTAGAGATATTGGTCCGTGGTTTTCTTTCTTTGAAGTGTCTTTGTCTGGTTTAGGTATCAGGGCGATGTTGGCCTCATAGAATGAATTTGGAAGTTCTCCCTCTTTTTCTATTTCCCGAAGTAGCTTGAAAATTATTGGTATTAGTTCCTCTTTAAAGGTTTTGTAAAACTCCACTGTATTCCCATCCAGTCCTGAGCTTTTCTTAGTTGGTAGTCTTTTGATGGTTTCTTCTATTTCCTCAATTGATATTGGTCTGTTTAGGTTGTCTATATCCTCCTGACTCAATCTGGGCAGATCATATGACTTAAGAAATTTATCTATGCCTTCACTATCTTCTAATTTATTGGAGTATAAGGATTCAAAATAATTTTTGATTATCTTCTGTATTTCTGAAGTGTCTGTTGTGATATTTCCTCTTTCATCCCGTATGTTAGTAATTTGAGTTCTCTCTCTTCTTCTCTTCGCTAGCATGGCTAAGGGTCTGTCGATTTTGTTTATTTTTTCAAAGAACCAACTTTTAGTTTTGTCAATTTTTTCAATTGTTTCTTTTGTTTCGATTTCATTAATTTCAGCTCTGATTTTCATTATTTCTTGCCTTCTACTTCTTTTGCTGTTGTTTTGCTCTTCTTTTTCTAGGATTTTGAGATGAAGTATGAGATCATTTATTTGTTGGTTTTTTCTTTTTTTAAGGAATGAACTCCAAGCAATGAATTTTCCTCTTAGAACTGCTTTCAATGTGTCCCATAGATTCCGATATGTTGTGTCTGTGTTTTCATTAATCTCTAAGAATTTTTTAATTTCTTCCTTGATGTCTTCTATAACCCATTGATCATTCAGTAACCTATTGTTCATTCTCCAAGTGATGTATTCTTTTCCCTTCCTTCTTTTATCGTTGATTTTCAGTTCCATTCCATTATGATGAGATAGGATGCATGGTATTATCTCTACTCCTTTATATTGTCTAAGAGTTTCCCTGTGACATAATATATGATCTATTTTTGAGAAGGATCCATGTGCTGCTGAGAAAAAAGTGTAACTGCTTCATGTTGGGTGGTATATTCTATATATGTCAATTAAGTCTAGGTTATTAATTGTGTTATTGAGTTCTATAGTTTCCTTATTCAATTTTTGTTTGGAAGATCTGTCCAGTGGTGATAGAGGTGTGTTGAAGTCTCCCATGATTATCGTATGGTGGTCTATTAGACTCTTGAACTTGAGAAGAGTTTGTTTGATGAACATAGCTGCACCATTGTTTGGGGCATATATATTTATGATTGTTATGTCTTGTTGGTGTATGGTTCCCTTGAGCAGTATGTAGTGCCCCTCTTTATCCCTTTTGATTAACTTTGGCTTGAAATCTATTTTATTTGATATGAGTATGGACACTCCTGCTTGTTTCCGAAGTCCATATGAGTGATATGATTTTTCCCAGCCTTTCACCTTCAGCCTATGTATGTCTTTTCCTATCAAATGCGTCTCCTGTAGGCAGCATATTGTTGGGTCTTGTTTTGTGATCCATTCTACTAGCCTGTGTCTCTTGATTGGTGAGTTTAAGCCATTTACATTTAGGGTTATTATTGAGATATGGGTTGTTCTTCCAGCCATATTTGTTTATTTCTGTTACTAAACATGGTTTGTTTTCCTCTTTGATTATTTTCCCCCCTTTACTGTCCTACCTCCCACTGTTGGTTTTCATTGTTATTTTCCATTTCCTCTTCCTGTAATGTTTTGCCAAGGATGTTTTGAAGATATGGTTTTCTAACTGCAAATTCTTTTAACTTTTGTTTATGGTGGAAGGTTTTAATTTCATCTTCCATCCTGAAGCTTAATTTCACTGGAAACACAATTCTTGGTTGGAACCCATTTTCTTTCAGTGTTTGAAATATGTTATTCCAGGATCTTCTAGCTTTCAGAGTCTGTGTTGAAAGATCAGCTGTTATCCTGATTGGCTTACCCCTAAATGTGATCTGCTTCCTTTCTATTGTAGCTTTTAAAATTCTCTCCTTATTCTGTATGTTGGGCATCTTCATTATAATGTGTCTAGGTGTGGGTCTCTTATGATTTTGCACATTCGGCGTCCTGTAGGCTTCTAGGATTTGGGGTTCTGTCTCATTCTTCAAGTCTGGGAAGTTTTCTCGTATTATTTCATTGAATAGATTGCTCATTCCTTTGGTTTGAAACTCTGTCCCTTCCTGTATCCCAATGACTCTTAAATTTGGTCTCTTGATGTTACCCCATATTTCTTGGATGTTCTGCTCATGGTTTCTTAACAGTCTTGCTGAGCTGTCTATGTTCTTTTCAAGTTGAAATACTTTATCTTCATTGTCTGATGTTCTATCTTCTAAGTGTTCTACTCTGCTGGTAGTATTCTCAATTGAGTTTTTAAGTTGGCTTATTGCTTCCTGCATTTCTAGGATTTCTGTTTGTTTGTTTTTTATAACCTCTATTTCCCTGTATAGTTGATCTTTTGCTTCTTGGATTTGTTTATGTAATTCATTGTTGAAGTGATCTTTCATTGTCTGATTTTGCTGTCTGATGTCTTCCTTGAGACTCCAGATCATCTGAAGCATGTATATCCTGAATTCTTTATCTGACATTCCATCTGCTGCAGCTATTACCTCTTCTAACGTTGAGTTGACCTGCAATGCTTGTGGTCCTTTCTTTCCTTGTCTCTTCATACTGTTCGCGTTCCTTTCTACTTGGTGAAACTGTTGTGCTATTGAATTTTCCCCCTATATATTTATATTGGTCTTGTATAGTTGCAAAGTCTCCCTCGCAGGCGCGGGTGGCGGCTCTGTCCCTCTGCGGGCCGCTAGGCTTGTTCTGTCGGTGGTCACAGTTCTGTCTACTTTGCAGGCGCAGGCAGCGGCACTGCCCCTCTGCAGGCCTCTGGGGCTATACCGCCAGTGGGTCGCAGGTCCGCCTACCTTGCAGGCGTGGGGGGGGGCGGCTCTACCCTTCCTCAGGCCACTGGGCCTGTTCTGTCTCTCGGCTGCAGGTCTGGCCTGTTCTGATGGTGGTCACAGTTCCATCTACCTTGCAGGCGCGGGGGGGAGGGGGCGGCTCTGCGTCTCAGCAGGCCGCTGCTCCTCTTCTGCCGGTGGGTCGCAGGCCCGCCTACCTTGCAGGAGTGATTGGAAGCTCTGTCCCGCCGCGGGCCCCTGGGCCTTTTCTGTCCGTGGTCACAGTTCCCCTACCTGGCAGGCGCGGGGTGTGGGGGGCGGCTCTGCCCCTCAGCAGGCCGCTGGGCCTGCTCTGTGCGTGGTCACAGTTCCCTCTACCTTGCCGGTGCAGGGGGAGGGGGCGGCTCTGCCTCTCAGCAGGCCGCTGCTCCTCTTCTGCCGGTGGGTCGCAGGCCCGCCTACCTTGCAGGAGTGATTGGAAGCTCTGTCCCGCCGCGGGCCCCTGGGCCTTTTCTGTCCGTGGTCACAGTTCCCCTACCTGTCAGGCGCGGGGTGTGGGGGGCGGCTCTGCCCCTCAGCAGGCCACTGGGCCTGCTCTGTGCGTGGTCACAGTTCCCTCTACCTTGCCGGTGCAGGGGGAGGGGGCGGCTCTGCCTCTCAGCAGGCCGCTGCTCCTCTTCTGCCGGTGGGTCGCAGGCCCGCCTACCTTGCAGGAGTGATTGGAAGCTCTGTCCCGCCGCGGGCCACTGGGCCTTTTCTGTCGGTGGTCACAGTTCCCCTACCTGGCAGGCGTGGGGGGTGGGGGGCGGCTCTGCCCCTCAGCAGGCTGCTGGGCCTGCTCTGTGAAACCCACATTTTTAAATAGTTAAAAATGACAGGTACATATACATGATTCTATGATATTCTCACTTTGAATTAAAAGTCTTCTGACAAAACAATTTAAAAAATCATCTATTTCTTAAGACATTTAAGTTACATTTTTTTGTACCATACCTTACCAGTTAATTGTGTTTTAGTTTACGTAAGATTTGAGGTTTGTTGTATTTCAACTCTGGAAAGGTTTAAAATCTACAAAGTCTC
Organism: Marmota monax; assembly: GCF_021218885.2. NCBI lineage: Eukaryota > Metazoa > Chordata > Mammalia > Rodentia > Sciuridae > Marmota > Marmota monax. The sequence continues at coordinate 12,010,000 of NW_026691982.1, read as the reverse complement.
TAAAAACTCTGAGTCATTTATATATAATACCTTGGATCATTCATATAGTTGTATCTACATCCCATCAAGAGCCAAATGCACTGCACAAAGAGTACAGATGAAAAGATGGCGGTAACTTCTGAATTTCATTTTCTTTTCAGTATAAGTTCTTTGACTCAGAACTTCCACTCCTGATTTGGTAGCCCTGATTGTTTTCACCAAAACCTAAGATAAAACAAATCCTTTTAATATCATTGTCATAGTGTGCATGTTACCAACGTCTCCTTTCAATTCAATAGGAGTCCAGATACAGGAGGAAGAACATTGCCAGATTTACTTGGACCTAAGCCCTGACAGTAGTTGTTGGAGCTGGTCCAACTTATCCCACACAGACCCTGCCTCTTCCCATCTTCCCTTAGCTTCATTTCTCCTTTCCACCTCACTGACTCCTTGTCCTTTGGCTTTTCCCTTTGGAGTTCAAAACTGAAGCTGTCAAGTCCAATCATGACATCTGCCTACTGTGTATACAAAAGGAAAGGAAATGCCACTGGGGACTGCCATTTCAGTTTACCACCATGATACCTCCTCTCAGTATCTGCAGATTTGTGCACAATATAGCAGAAAATGCAAACCATAACATTTACTTTAACTTATGGTACATTCATTGTGCATGTGCACAGTGCTTTGTCATGCTTTATAATAAGAGATAAAAAGTTAACACTATCTTTAAAGTATCATATATTTTACTCATTATAGATATTTAAGGTATGCCTCATGCATGAATTATTAAAGAGGACTTTAAGGGCATTAAATGGTCAAAAGATTGAACATATCTGGGATGAGCTGCTTTAATCAAGAGTAAGAAGTAAAATAATAAATCAGATAAGACATTAACGTTCAAAATGAAATACAAAAAGTTCCTCTGGACCTATATTGGAAATCTTTTTTGAACATGGTTCTTTGTCCCAGGAGTTCATACCTTGAAAAGAATGAACATGAACTTTGCTATCAGAATTATAGTCTTGAATTTGTAACTCATGTTTCATGTGATCAGCTTTTTTGTGCCACTTCTAGTAACCTGCTTAACCCTTAGAAACATATTTTCTGGTGGATGTTTATTGTGTTCATCTAATTAAATATATTGATTAAAAATTAAGAAGGGAAAAATGAATATTTATTTCACTTTACCCTTTGACACCAGTGCAAAACTCACCTGAGATAAAAATTAGATAGTACCCTGGCGTAGTTCAATGAAATTGTAATTTAGTCCCCAGTGATCTGCAGGTAGGATCCAACTAACTTTTATTCTTTGCAACATACATGCACCAAGCCAACTTCAGGCATGCACATACCTGCTCTCACATGCCTTTGTAAAAACCAGCTATTTTCAGGCTCTATAGTTAATCCTTTGAGAGAATATTTTGTTTAATCTCAAAATAAGGTATTTAATGTCAATTTTAGACCTGTTCTATAATTCCCCATGCTTTCTTTACTGAGCCAGAGTTTAAAAGGGCAAATCTTTTAGCATTGCTCTTTCACTAAGTGGAATGTATTCTACTGCTTGGTCCTTGGTCCTCTCCTTCACAGAGGTAAGGCAGTTTCTCAGGTCCCGTTTAATTCTGAAATTCCACGTTCAGTTTTATGTTAAATACAATGGGAACTGAGTGCAAGAATGTGTCTCCCTTCCTGCCAGCAATTTCATATAGTGCTATGCACAAGCACATGCAAACACACATTTGAATTATTGAACAATATTCTCATGTAAGAAGATAACTTTTAGAATGCATAGTTATTACTCTGCAGAGGAGTTAGCACCTTCTTTCTGTAAAGGACCAAAACTGTCAATATTTTAGACTGAAGTTTCTACCAAATTTCTATCAAGACTCGGTTTTGCCTTAGGAGCTAAAAAGACCACTATGGACAATATGTAAAAGACTGTGCTTAGTTATGTTCCAACAAGACTTTAAAAAAACCCTGCAACCCTGCAAATATGCAAAGTTTTGGTTTGGAATATGCCTGAGAGGCAAAATTATATGAAATGGAAATAGTGTTTTGAATGTTGTGATTGAAAGCACAGTCCCACAACCAGAGTGTCATTTGATTATCTATATGGCCTCACAAGTTGACTTAAATTTTTCTGTCTTTTAGGTTGCTAAGTTGTAAAAAAAAAAAAAAAGCACAATAATAGTATCCACATCTTAGGTTATTGCAATAATTAAATAAGTAAATATTTTAAAGAACATAGAACAATGCTTGAACCATATTAAGTCTTTTATAATGATTATTTAAATAAGTTAAAAGCATAGCAATAATTATCTTCTTTGAAAAATAATTAACTCATTATAGTGTGAATAACGGTAAGCTTTAACAGCACTTAAAAAATAGGATTGAATTATTGCATTAAACCAGGTTTAGTGGGAAAAAACAATACGATGGTTAACATAATGTGGTTCAAAGTCATTAGACTGGAATAAGAAGTAAAATTCTAAACATATAAAGGAGACAATACCAGATTGTATTGATTGAATAATTTTGGGCAGTGAGGAAGAGAAAGAATTGGAAGTGATTCCTTGATCTTAAATTGTGAGGGACATGTGAATGTGAGAATCACTAAATTTAAGAAAAAAAAATGTAAGAAATGAAATATTCAATGTTGAGTTATTAATATACTGAGCCATTCTAATAACTCCTCAAGCGCACCTCAACTTGGGTGGGTGCCTAGTCTCTAGTGTGTTTCTCTAACATCGTGCCTCTGCATTTCTTAGTTCCATAGTTGTAAACTTGTCTTCCTACTCCCTCAAAGAACATGACATTTTTGACACCAAAGGAGAGAAAAAAATTGTGCTGAGGTTCTCTATAAAGGGCCAGCAGAACTATGGTGGCAAGTGCTCCCTGGGCGAGGACAGGGGGTCCTTCAGGTTCAACATGCCTTTAAAAGGCCGAACTTCACTTTAGTTTAATGAATGATGAGTGACTGACCAAGGCATATTAATTTAGCTTAGGTTATTCTGGCTAGGAATGTGACAATACTAATTTATGATTTTTATAATCCATGAGTTAAGTGGCATGAAAATACTGCCAGCCTCTCTTTGAGGTCATGGAACCAAGTATCTGTGCAATAGTGATGGAGTCAGCTCTATTCCCAGGATTTATTCAGAGCAGGAGAACTGCGATTTCACAAAACAAGGCTATGAGTAGAGCTTCTTGGGCAAATATATAAACTATGATTTATAGGAAAGAAAGGAAAGTCTCTCTTTCTCCCTCTCCTTCTCTCTCTCTCTCTCTCTCTCTCTCTCTCTCTCTCTGTTTCTGTCTCTGTGTGTGTGTGCTATTTCTCTCTGCCATACACACATGCGCGCGTGCACACACACACACACACACACACACACGGAGAGAGAGAGATTCTTCTGCTACACAGACATACCCTACAAATCCAAATTCGAAATATTCTAATCCAAAGAGAATTACATGATTGAAAGACAATTTAATTAGACAATTGAGAAACAATATTTTTATCATTGCTTTATAGGTGTACATAGTAGTGGGTTTGTTATTAAATATTTGTATAAAACACTGTAACAAGCAATTTGTCTAATATCATTCCCTATTATTTTCCCTTTCCCTTAAAACCAATATTTACTTTGTGTAAATATTTTATTTTTCTTTTTTGTGTCCTCAAAAGAGAAAGACAGTTTTTAAAAATGGGAAAGAGAGACTAAGAAAAGTAGAAGGCATATTATGAGGGAGTTTGGACCTTAATTCCCAAAGACACAATCCTAATTATCTTATCTCAAATGTTGAAATTCCTAAAGATGAAAAATCAAAAGTATAATTTCACAAAAATATTTTCAAAAATTTTTTAAAAGATATTATTTATATTTTAAAAGGGGATTTAATAGAGAAACATATGAAAACACAACAGAATACTTCACAGTTCACTTTACATAATAAAATAGGTAATAATAACATACATGTTTTTGTAAGCATAAACACTAAAGGGTACTGACACATGTACAGTAGTTATGAGCAGATAAACTATTTGTAAAGAAAGAGCTCAAAGAGTGAAATGTATAGACACATTATATTTTGGGTGGTAACTGAGCTCTAAGCTTTATAAATGCAGGATATTCATCTGATATATTGTGGAAAATAGCCCAAGTCTTTTTTTTTATTGGTTGTTCAAAACATTACAATGCTCATGACATATCATCTTCCATACATTTGATTCAAGTGGGTTATGAACTCCCATTTTTTACCCCAAATACAAGTTACAAAATCACATTGGTTACACATCCACATTTTTACATAATACCTTATTAATGACTATTGTATTATGCTACCTTTCCTATCCCCTACTATCCCCCCTCCCCTTCCCTCTCATCTTCCCTCTCTACCCCAGCTGCTGTTGTTTAATTCTCTCTCTTGTTTTTTTTTCCCTTTCCCCTCACAAACTCTTATATGTAATTTTGTGTAACATTGAGGGTCTCCTTCCATTTCCATAGTTTCCCTTCTCTCTCCCTTTCTCTCCCCCCACTCGTCTCTGTTTAATGTTAATCTTTTCCTCATGTTCTTCTTCCCTGTTCTGATCTTAGTTGCTCTCTTTATATCAAAGAAGACATTTGGCATTTGTTTTTTAAGGATTGGCTAGCTTCACTTAGCATAATCTGCTCTAATGCCATCCATTTCCCTGTAAATTCTATGATTTTGTCATTTTTTAGTGCTGCATAATACTCCATTGTGTATAAATGCCACAGTTTTTTAATCCATTCATCTATTGAAGGGCATCTGGGTTGATCCCAAAGTCTAGCTATTGTGAATTGTGCTGCTATGATCATTGATGTGGCAGTATCCCTATAGTATGCTCTTTTAAGTTCCTCAGGGAATAGACCGAGAAGGGCGATAGCTGGGTCAAATGGTGGTTCCATTCCCAGCTTTCCCAGGAATCTCCATACTGCTTTCCATATTGGCTGCACCAATTTGCAGTTCCACCAGCAATGTACAAGTGTACCCTTTTCCCCACATCCTCGCCAGCACTTATTGTTGCTTGACTTCATAATGGCTGCCAATCTTACGGGAGTGAGATGGCATCTTAGGGTGGTTTTGATTTGCATTTCTCTGACTGCTAGAGATGGTGAGCATTTTTTCATGTACTTATTGATTGATTGTACGTCCTCCTCTGAGAAGTGTCTGTTCAGGTCCTTGGCCCATTTGTTGATAGGGTTGTTTGTTATCTTATTGTTTAATTTTTTGAGTTCTTTGTATATTCTGGATATTAGGGCTCTATCTGAAGTGTGAGGAGTAAAGATTTGTTCCCAGGATGTAGGTTCCCTATTTACCTCTCTTATTGTTTCTCTTGCTGAGAAAAAACTTTTTAGTTTGAGTAAGTCCCATTTGTTTATTCTTATATTTAACCCTTGGGCTATGGGCGTCCTATTAAGGAATTTGGAGCCCGACCCCACAATGTGTAGATCGGAGCCAACTTTTTCTTCTATCAGGTGCAGAGTCTCTGATTTGATATCTAGGTCCTTGATCCATTTTGAATTAACTTTTGTGCATGGCGAGAGAAAGGGGTTCAGCTTCATTTTGTTGCATATGGATTTCCAGTTTTCCCAGCACCATTTGCTGAAGATGCTATCCTTTCTCCATTGCATGCTTTTAGCGCCTTTATCAAATATAAGAAAGTTGTAATTTTGTGGATTGGTCTCTGTGTCTTCTATTCTGTACCATTGGTCCACCTGCCTGTTTTGGTACCAGTACCATGCTGTTTTTGTTACTATTGCTCTGTAGTACAGTTTAAAATCTGGTATCGCTATACCTCCCGATTCACACTTCCTGCTTAGAATTGCTTTTGCTATTCTGGGTCTTTTGTTTTTCCATATGAATTTCATGATAGCTTTTTCTATTTCTACCAGAAATGCCGTTGGGATTTTGATTGGCATTGCGTTGAACCTGTAGAGAACTTTTGGTAATATCGCCATTTTGATGATTTTGGTTCTGCCTATCCATGAACAGGGTACATATTTCCATCTTCTAAGATTTTCTTCTATCTCTCTCTTTAGGGTTCTGTAGTTTTCATTGTATAAATCTTTCACCTCTTTTGTTAGGTTGATTCCCAAGTATTTTATTTTTTTTGAGGATATTGTGAATGGGGTGGTTTTCCTCATTTCCATTTCAGAAGTTTTGTTGCTGATATACAGGAATGCCTTTGATTTATGCATGTTGATTTTATATCCTGCCACTTTGCTGAATTCATTTATTAGTTCTGGTAGTTTCTTTGTAGAACCTTTTGGGTCTGCTAGGTATAGGATCATAACGCCCGCAAATAGTGATATTTTAAGTTCTTCTTTTCCTATTTTTATGCCTTTAATTTCTTTTGTCTGTAATTGCTCTGGCTAGTGTTTCAAGGACTAAATTAAATAGAAGTGGTGAGAGAGGGCATCCCTGTCTTGTTCCAGATTTTAGCGGGAATGCCTTCAGTTTTTCTCCATTTAGAATGATGCTAGCCTGAGGCTTAGCATATATAGCTTTTACAATGTTGAGGTAAGTTCCTGTTATCCCTAGTTTTTCTAGTGTTTTGAACATAAAGGGATGCTGTACTTTGTCGAATGCTTTTTCTGCATCTATCGAGACGATCATATGGTTCTTATCTTTAAGTCTATTGATGTGGTGAATAATATTTATTGATTTCCGTATATTGAACCAACCTTGCATCCCAGGGATGAAGCCTACTTGATCATGGTGCACAATTTTTTTGATATGCTTTTGTATTCGATTCGCCAGGATTTTATTGAGAATTTTTGCATCTATGTTCATTAGAGATATTGGTCTGTAGTTTTCTTTCTTTGAAGTGTCTTTGTCTGGTTTCGGGATCAGGGTGATGTTGGCCTCATAGAATGAATTTGGAAGAGCTCCTTCTTTTTCTATTTCTTGAAATAGCTTGAAAAGTATTGGTATTAATTCTTCTTTGAAGGTTTTGTAAAACTCCGCTGTATACCCATCCGGTCCAGGGCTTTTCTTGGTTGGTAGTCTTTTGATGGCTTCTTCTATTTCTTCCTTTGTTATTGGTCTGTTTAAATTGTGTGTGTCTTCCTGACTCAATCTGGGCAGCTCATATGACTTAAGAAATTTATCGATGTCTTCACTGTCTTCTATTTTATTAGAATATAGGGTTTCAAAATACTTTCTAATTATCTTCTGTATTTCTGTAGTGTCTGTTGTGATATTGCCTTTTTCATCCCGTATGTTAGTGATTTGAGTTTTTTCTCTTCTTCTCTTCGTTATCATGGCTAAGGGTCTGTCGATCTTATTTATTTTTTCAAAGAACCAACTTTTAGTTTTATCAATTTTTTCAATGGTTTTTTTTGTTTCGATTTCATTAATTTCAGCTCTGATTTTAATTATTTCTTCTGCAATATTTGCTGTTGTTTTGCTCTTCCTTTTCTAGGGATTTGAGATGTAGTGTGAGTTCGTTTATTTGTTGGTTTTTTCTTTATTTGAGGAGTGAACTCCAGGAAATGAATTTCCCTCTTAAAACTGCTTTCATTGTGGCCCATAGATTCCAGTATGTTGTGTCTGAATTGTTGTTTATCTCTAAGAATTTTTTGATTTCCTCCTTTATGTCTTCTGTAACCCATTGATCATTCAGTAACATATTGTTTATTTTCCATGTGATGCAGGATTTTTCCTTCCTTCTTTTTTCATTGATTTCCAGTTTCATTCCATTATGATCAGATATGGTTCATGGTATTATCTCCACTCCTTTATATTTACTAAGAGTTGCCCTATGGCATAATATATGATCTATCTTTGAGTACGATCCATGTGCTGCTGAGAAGAACGCGTATCCACTTGATGATGGTTGATATATTCTATATATGTTGGTTAAGTCTAGGTTATTGATTGTGTCATTGAGTTCTATAGTTTCTTTATTCAGCTTTTGTCTGGAGGATCTGTCTAATGGCGAGAGCGGTGTGTTGAAGTCACACATGATTATTGTGTTGTGGTCAATTTGACTCTTGAACTTGAGGAGAGTTTGTTTTATGAATGTTGCTGCACCATTATTTGGTGCATATAAATTGATAATTGTTATGTCTTGTTGGTGGATAGTTCCTTTCAACAGGATATAGTTTCCTTCTTTATCCCTTTTGATTAACTTAGGTTTGAAGTTGATTTTATTTGATATGAGTATGGCCACTCCTGCTTGCTTCCGAGGGCCATGTGAGTGGTATGATTTTTCCCAACCTTTCACCTTCAGCCTGTGTATGTCTTTTCCTATCATATGAGTCTCCTGAAGGCAGCATATTGTTGGATTTGTTTTTTTGATCCAGGTTGATTGGTGAGTTTAGTTCGTTGACTATATTCTTTTCAAGTTGATAAACTTTGTCTTCATTATCTGATGTTCTGACTTCTACTTGATCTAGTCTATTTGTAATATTCTCGTTAGCGTTTTTAATCTGGTTTATGGTTTCTTGCATTTCTAAAATCACTGTTTGTTTTTTTTAAAGATCTCTATCTCCTGGTAAAGCTCGTTCTTTGCAGTTTGAATTTGTTTGTTTAGTTCGTTTTCAAAATATACTTTCAATTCTTGGACTTGCTGTCTCATGTCTTCTCTAAAATTCCGTTCCATCTGAGTTAGGTATGCCTTGATTTCTTTCCCTGTCCATGTTTCTGATGCTTCTAGGTCCTCCTGTAGATTTAAGTTGTCCTGCATTATCTGTACTCTTTTTTTCCCTGGTTTTTTCATGTTGTTCACGTTACTTTCCAGCTCAGTTTGACTGCTTTGTAACTGCTTTCTCCTATACATTTGTTTTGGCTTTGTTTATCTCTGTTGTCTCTCCTTTGTGGTGGGAGATTATGCCTATAGATGTTGGGCTTTATTGTACTTTAGAGCTTATTCTTTCAATTTATAAAGGGCTTCCGGATTTTGTATGCATATAGTGACTTGTTTTTTGTTCTTAGGACTTTAGGTTAGGTGCTATGAAGGTTTAAGGGTTAGTATGCCTTGGCTACTTTAGAAGATTGCTCTACTGAAGGTGGATACTAACCATCGATTGGATCAGAGTGTTGGTAGTAGCTAGGTATTTAGGAGCACTATAGACGGCCTCGAAACATTCACCTGTTTGCATTTAGACAGTTACACAAAATGGAGGACGTAATGCTTGGGATGAAAGTTGGGGGGAAGGGGAAGGAAGGTGCTCTTGAAAAGAAAGAAGGAGGGGGAGTTAGATAGCATAGAGGAGAATGGAAAAACAATAAAACTTGGAAGGGGAGAGAAAGAGGGAAAAAGGGAGAGAAAAAATAAAATAAAATAAGAAATAAAATTAGGTCTTAGGGATCCATTTTCTTCTCTTCCCGTAGGCAAAGCTGTGCCCTCCTGGCTGAGATTTGCCCTCAATGTGTCAACAGCAATCCCTGTGAGGCGGCTCCTGGGAGTCTCTCAATCCTGTTGGTCCAGAGCCGTTTCACTTCTATGGCCCCTCCTCCCCTTCCTCCTGCCAGCCAGCCAGGTCCTGTTCACCGGAGGCGGTTCTCCAAGGATTTGGTTACACTTTCAGCCCCTCAGAGTGCTCTATTTCCCTAATGACTGAGCACTCTCTCTGTCATTCATCTAAGCCCCAGTGCTGTGGAGCTGTGTTCTGGGAGTCAATAGTTTAATTTTTCCGGACCCCTTTGGTGGGCACACCTTCGGAATCTGGCGGCTAAGACCATTGGTGTCGCTGCTGGTGGTAATGGGAGTTGGGGGTCGAGGATCCCCTCTGCTTCCCTCAGCCCCTACAATCATGACCACTCTGCTGGCGGTAGGAGGAGTTGGGGGTCTGGAGTGTCCTCTGTTTCCCTCCGCCCCTACCCTCACGCCCTCTCAGTTGGCGGTTGGGGGAGTTGGGGGTGGGGAGTCTTATCTGCTTCCCTCCGCCCCTACAGTCACGCCCATGTCACTGGCAGTAGGGGGAGTTGGAGGTCGAGAGTCCTTTGGCCCTTAAGGTCACGCCCACGGAGAGATTTTGAAGTTTCCTGGTTGTTTGTATCTGATGCAGGTGGGAGTCACACACCTGCTAAAGTAGATTCCGCTGGGAAGGAATCTCTTTGGTCGAACTTTGGTGACTTCCCCTCTCTGCTATGGCGGGCCCCTGGCTCCTTGCTGGAGTGTCCGAAGGGAGGGGTGGAACTGGCTTGTCTCTGGTCTGACAAAATCTCTGGTTTTAGTTCCCAGTTCGCTATTTCATAAGGGCTTGGTTAGATTCCCTTCACATCGTCTCAGTGGGGGAGCCATTTGCCGGGTGGGCGGGGCCGTTCGCAGAGCTGAGCGGGCAGGGGGCCATTAGCCAAGCGCAGCCCAAGTCTTTATTCCATCTGTAATGATATAGATATGAGGTGTCCCCCCAAGTTCATGTGTGATCCAATTGAAAGAAGGTTCAGAAGCGAGATGATGAGATTATTAGAGATGTGACCTAATCAGTGGATTAATCCACTCACATGTATTTATTTACTGGGTAGTTATCATTGGTGGGAGGATGTGGCTGTTGGGGGTCAGTCACTGGGGGTATGCTTTTGGGGTACATATTTTGTCATTGGTGAGAGGAGCGCTCTCTCTACTTCCTGATTGCAATATCCCGAGCTGCTTCCCTCCATCATGACCTTCTGCCATGATATGCTGTCTCACCTTAGGCCTTGCGCTATGAGTCCATTGACCATGGACTGAAACTCTGAAACCATGAGCCAAGATAAACTTTGCTTCCTCTCTGTCATTTTTGTCTAGTCTTTTGGTCATAGCAAAGAAAAAGCTGATTAAAACACCATCAGAAACTGTGATAAGTACCTTCCACACATTTATTGGCTCTCAAAGGCTGAGATCTCAAGATATGTCAACTTTTGCTAATGCAGAGGTACAAAGAGGACATCTTTTCATTTATTGAGAATATTCCAATATTTAATGCACACTCAATATTTTAGCACAAATTTAATTTTGAGACCAGAAAAAAATAATGATAACAGTTTAAAATAGTAGAAATAAAAACAAAGAACCTTAGCAAAATTAAACTAAAATTGCACAACATCAAAGTGTATTAAAGAGATAGATTAAGGACCATTGTGTAGAGGTGGGCTATAGGAGCTGGCTGGCTTTAATGATCATTAACTATATTTTGAAGTCTTGTTTTGCAATGAGTAGCTGCTGTTTTTTCTTTAAGGCTATGTGTCTACTCAAGGTATTCACATTAATTTTTCTACCTGGCACTGCTCTTTTTAGAATTCTTTGATATATACTGACGTGAACTTTCCTTATTAAATATTACCCTCCTCTGTACCTTGCTTCTATGTTGTTTTGGGTACAGGAAACCTTTTCCATATGCACTCATATACTTGGCCATAAATCTGGTAGAAACAATTCTGGTGATCAAACAATAGCACTGTTGCACAAGTGTCTTCTTAGCCTATAGTGTACAAATTTTCAAATTAGTAACTTCACTGACTTCTTTAAGTAAATTTAACATTTAATCCATAATTGCCTAAGTTTGAAGGAATGCCAAAGCAATCAAATGATATATTTTTCAACTGAAGTTTTTGCTTTTGCTCTATCACTTGACCAATCCCTTGCCAAGAATTTGGGTTTCCATCCTTCTTAAAAGGACTTTCCTCCTTTCTGTAAATAGGAATTGTGGTTCACAGGGTTTGGGCTTTCAGGATTGAAAATTTGGGATTTTGATATTTTAGGTAGATCAAGCCCAGGGCCTCACATACACTGGGCAGGCTTTTTTTTTTTTTTTTTTTTTTTTTTTTTGGCAGTGCTGGGGATTGAACCCAGGGCCTTGTGCATGCCAGGAAGGCACTTTACCAACTGAGCTATATCACCAGACCAAGGATTTTGATATTTTAGGATTGCAATTTTATGGAATTTAGACTTGGGGATTTTGACCCTGCAGGATTCTAACATTTGGAATTATATGGTTTAAGATTGTGTCTTTTGGTAGCAGTGCGGATTACGGAGCTCCAGTATAAAATAATTCTAGTTAAGAACAGAAGAAAAATAAACAGAGGAATTAGAATGAAAGCAATAGTTAAAGAGACAGTGATAAAAGGTATGGAGTTGTTAGATTGATTGTCCATTCTGAATTCATGAGGGATTTCTTTTTAAAATCTTTCCCCAAATAGTGGGAGAAAGCTAAACCACCAATGATTAATAATTGCCTATTACTAGAATGGCAATTATTTTAGTAGATTTCTCACTATCAACAATATATCCCATAAGAGAGTGGAGTAATAACTTTCAGATTGCCGAGGGGCAAAAAACGTCAATCTCCATTCTATACCCGGCTATATTATTATTCAACAAACTATGAAAGGGAGATCCATCAAAAGGCAAACATACATACAGAGAAAGGATTGGATGTATCTGCAGTGTTAGAAACAATAGTGAACAGAATAGTATCTTAAAAATCTTACCATATTTGGGGCTGGGTATATACTTCAACAATAGACCACTTGCCTAGCATATGCAAAGCCCGGGGCTCAATCCCTAGCACTGAACAGGCTTAATATACTTAAATATTGGTAAAAAGAATGTTGAAGTCTCACACAAACCTAAGAAGAAATAAGAAGACAAGGAGAAAAATAAAAATATATTAAGGTCCTTGTCATTTGGGAGAAAGTTAAATACTGAATACTGTCATTCTTTGATAGAAAAATATATAGCTAATACATGTGAGAGAATCAGTAAATGGATCACCATCTGAACAAAATGATGGAAGAAAAATCAGTATCAGTTAGTAACTGCATGAATAAACAATATTAAGAATTACAAAGTAGGGATAATTATAATGAGTAGAGTGGTATTTAAAAACAAACAACATTGTACCCAAATTAAAAAAAAATTAGATAAAATAGTCAATGATTTAAAATAATGCCTTACCACAGGTGTCTCAAGAATTTTAAACAAACAAACAAACTTAAGCCACTAACTTTTGAAGAAAATAAATTTATATTCTAGTCTCCCTGTTTCTTCCTTCAAATGACAAGCGTAGAGATTTTGAAAGGTGACCTCCAACAAAGTGCCAAGACAAATTATTCAGGGCACACAGCAAAATAAATTTATGCAAACTATTTTACGAGGTGAATGTATCCTTAACAACTTTAGATAAGGAAAATGAAAGTGGAGAGCAATTTTATTTATGAACATATTTTTAAATCTCACCAAAAGAGGAGGAAGAGCCAATGCAGCAGAATTTTTTAAAATACATCAGCATGAACAAGAAGAATTTATCACAGGAATGAAATATTGGTATAACAGCAGAAAACTTATTGTGATTGTTCATAATGGTAAGTAAAGAAACTATATATTCAGCACAGTAAATGCATAAAGAGCATTAAAATGTTGTTGATATTCATGTTAGCAATTCTTTGCACACCAGATATGTTTTTAAACTTTAAAGTAATATTAAGTGTGGTGAGCCGTGTTTCTAGACCGTTGCTGCCATTAGAAGATGGCGCCGGTCTCCGTTGTGGATCTTGGTAAACAACTCCTTATTAGGGAAAGTTGGCGCACTGTCCCTCAATACCCTATGAGAAAACCCCACGTGGCAGCTTTTGATTGGACTTGAGTAAGCTTTACTAGGCTGTGTGTGGGTGCGTGGAGAGGAGAGCGCGCTTGAGAGAAGACTAGAATTAAGGCCTGAATAAACCGCTGAAAGAAGAATCCTGTGTCGTGTCTTCCTTGCTGGCGAGGGGGTCGCGACAATTGGTGGCCCGGACGGGGAACCGAATACCTCTCAATCCCAGGATCCAGAACTTTCAGCAGTCAGGGTGGTGCACCGGTAAGTTCCCAGGTAAGTGGGAATCCGCAGAAAATTAGCGGGTCGCTCCTCTGTAAAAAGAGAGAGAGCGGGGATTTTTTGGACTTTCGCTTTATTTCTTTGCTTTCGCTTTCTGCATTAACGCCATGGGCGCCTCTGCTTCTAGCCCTATTCTGTTAGCCCTGGATGGACTGCTATGATCTAAAGGTTTAAAAGTTAAACAGAGTACTTTGCAGATGTTCTTAAAACAAGTAGATCTGGCTGCTCCGTGGTTTGCTTACTCGGGCAGTCTCACGACCCCCAGTTGGGAAAAGCTAGGCAGGGATTTAGATTTTGCACAAGAACAAGGGACCCTCGAAGGTGGGGTAATTCCTTTATGGAAGTTAGTAAGGGGTTGTTTATCTGACAGTAGATGTCAGGATGCCCTAACCAAAGGACAGGAGGTTCTTGAACAATTGCATGAGGAGAGGTCCGAGGGAGCTGAAAGTATTAAGAGTGGAGGAAGTGATAGAGAGGATAAACGTTCAAGTCAGCCAAAGACTAGACTTTATCCAGATTTGACTGAGTTGAAAGCCTTTGAGGAAGACAGTAGTTCAGACAATGAGGAAGTATTGGAATTGCTATCACGGCAAGCTAGAGAGAAAAGGGGAAAAATTGAAACTAAAGGGCGAGGTGATCCCCGTAAGGCTGTCTACACAGAACATAAGTTCCCAAAGACAGATGTGGGATATGAGGAAGAGGAGGAGGATGCTTTAGAGATTCCTCCTGACCCTCCACCCTATCCTAACCCAGGACTCAATAGGATGTTTCATGCACAAACATGGAGAAAGGTTCATTCGGACATGGGTCTAGCATTCCCTGTGTTTCAAGATGCCAATCGGGGGCGATACCATGAAACCCTTGACTTTAAAATTGTCAAGACATTGGCTGAATCAGTCCGAACCTATGGTGTGGATGCTGCATTTACATTTACCCAGGTGGAGGGCCTTTCTCGCTTTTCTATGACTCCGTCTGATTGGGCGAGCCTGGTGCGTGCCTGTGTTTCTCCAGGAAAGTATCTGGATTGGAGAGCATTTATGTTAGAGGGGGCAGTGGAGCAGGTGGCCCAAAACCATGCGGCGGGACGCCCTGCCTGGGATAAGGACATGCTTTTGGGACAGGGCAGATTTGCCAATCAACAAACAGGGTACCCACCGGAAGTATATGAGCAAATCAACAACATCTGCATCCAAGCCTGGAAGTCCTTGCCTAACAGAGGGGAAGTATCTGGTAATCTAACTAAGATCATCCAAGGCCCCACAGAGCCTTTTTCTGACTTTGTAGCTCGGATGGTAGATGCAGTGGGGAAAATATTCGGGGACCCTGATAGAGCTATGCCTTTGATCAAACAACTTGTTTTTGAACAATGTACTAAGGAATGCAAAGCAGCTATAACCCCATATAAAAATAAAGGAATAGAGGCATGGATGAAAGTCTGTAGGGAAATAGGTGGGCCCCTTACTAATGCAGGGTTGGCTGCTGCCGTTCTCCAGCTAACCCGAAAACCACCCCCTCATACAGGAAAGTGCTTTAGATGTGGCCAGGAGGGACATTTTAAGCGTGATTGTCCACGAACAGGTCAGTTACAGGACAAAAAAGGGTCATCTTCAATTGTTCGACAGCCAGGACTATGTCCTCATTGCAAGAAGAGTAAACATTGGGCTAATGAATGCAGATCAGTCAAGGACATCCATGGACAGCCAATATCAGATAGACAGGTGCCAAAAAACGGCCGGAGGGGCCCTCGACCTCAGGGCCCGCAAATATATGGGGCAATGGAGAATGGGACCATGGAGAGCGAAACATGGCCATCTCTACGACATCCCAAGGATCGCGGAGAACCACTACAGGTGCTGCGGGACTGGACCTCTGTTCCGCCTCCAGACTCGTATTAACACCTAAAATGGGAGTCCAATTGGTGGAAACTGATTTTAAAGGACCTTTGCCACCTGGTACTGTAGGGTTGTTAGTTGGGCGTGCTTCTTCCGCTTTACAAGGCCTTTACATCTTCCCTGGAATTATTAATCCGGATACAATAGGAACAGTAAAAGTTATGGTAGAAGCTCCAAAAGGTATTGTGTCCATCTCCCCAGGAGACCGGATTGCTCAATTGTTAATTCTACCCAGTCTACATACCCGTTTTCCTGCTGGCTCCCATTTGAGATTAAACGATAAGATTGGAACAATGGGGGGAAATTGTGTATTTTTGTCCTTAGAAATGGATGACCGTCCCACATTAAAATTAACTATAGAAGGCAAATCAATTTTAGGATTACTGGATACTGGAGCAGATCGTAGCATAATAGCAATGAAGGACTGGTCAAAGGGGTGGCCGGTGCAACTTTCGGATCAATCGCTGAGGGGTTTAGGATATGCTCAAGCTCCACAAGTCAGCTGTAGACATCTATCATGGAAAGATTCTGAAGGACATTCTGGCATTTTTCAACCATATGTACTTGATCTCCCAATCTCCCTATGGGGACGTGATCTTATGAAGGACATGGGGTTTCAACTTAGTAATGACTACTCAGCAGTTGCCCAAAAGATGATGCAAGACATGGGATATAGACCAGGTCTTGGATTAGGTAAAAATTTACAGGGACGTAGACGTCCCATACAATCAATACCAAAACTTAACAGACATGGGTTGGGTTTTTCTTAGGGGCCGCTGAGGATCAGGTGCCCATTACCTGGAAGTCAGGGGAGCCAGTATGGGTGCCTCAGTGGCCACTCTCCTCTGAGAAACTGGCTGCAGCACATGTTTTAATTCAAGAACAGTTAAAGTTAGGACATATAAGGCCATCCACTTCTCCTTGGAATACACCCATATTTGTTATTAAAAAGAAGACTGGAAAATGGCGGTTGCTGCACCATCTACGGGCTATTAATGCTCAAATGCAACTCATGGGATCTATTCAGAGAGGGTTGCCTTTACTTTCTACTATCCCTAAAAATTGGCCAGTGATATGTATAGACATTAAAGATTATTTCTTTTCCATCCCATTGCATCCTCTAGATTCAGAACGTTTTGCTTTCACCTTGCCTTCGTGTAATCACGAGGAGCCTGATCAGACGTTTGAGTGGGTGGTTCTGCCGCAGGGCATGGCAAATAGTCCTACCATGTGTCAAATGTTTGTAGGTGCGACTATTGCTCCACTCAGACAAAAATATCCATCATTAAGGTGTGTACATTATATGGATGATATTTTGTTAGCAGCAAAGACCCAATGTATGTTGGAGGCCGCTTATACTGATTTAGTACATTTGCTACAGTTGAAAGGCTTGCTTATTTCACCTGATAAGGTACAGATGGGGGACTCCATTAATTACCTTGGTGCTACTATCTCTTGTAAAGCTATCACACCCCAAAAGATAACTCTGAGGACTGATAAATTACAGACACTAAATGATTTCCAAAAATTATTGGGTGATATAAATTGGATTAGAAGTTACCTACATATTCCCAATGTTGAATTAAAACCCTTGTATGAAATTCTTAAAGGTGATTCAGATCTTACTTCCCCTCGACATCTTACTGAGGAAGCCAGGTCAGTGTTGCTTAAAGTGGAAGAGGCTATACAACATGCTAGCCTTTGTAGGTTTCAAGAGGATAAACCTCTCCAACTATGTGTGCTCGCCACTGTGCGACAACCTACTGGAGTTTTGTGGCAAGATGGTCCTTTACTGTGGATACATCCACGTATGTCCCCTGGAAAATCCCTGGAGTATTATCCTAATGCAGTTGCTTCCTTAGCTATGTTAGGGATACAACAAAGTGTACAATTTTTTGGTTTCTCTCCAACGTCTGTGATTGTTCCTTATACATGTCAACAAATTCTGGTCTTATGTGCTAACTTGGATAATTGGGCTATATTACGATGCTCTTTTTTAGGAGAGATAGATAATCACTATCCATCACATCCTCTTATTACATTTGTTAAGGAACAGCCTATCATTTTCCCTAAAATCACTTCTTCTACGCCTATTCCAGGAGCTGCAAATATCTTTACAGATGGATCTAAGACTGGTATTGGGGCTTATGTGATAAATGATCAACCTCCTATCCAACATCAGTTTGCTCCTGGTAATCCACAATGGGTGGAGCTGCAAATTGTCATAAAAGTTTTTGAACAATGTCCATTTCCTTTTAATTTAATCTCAGATTCTGTCTATGTAGTTCAAGCCTTGAAGGTGTTGGAATCGTTCCGCCTGTTTTTACCCCTTGCATATTCGAGCCCACACAGGTTTACCGGGTGCTCTTTCTGTGGGCAATGCCCAAGCTGATCTTGCTACTCGTCCTTTTTGGATGTTCCCTGTTTCCTCCTTAGATCAAGCTAGAAACTTTCATAGTAAATTTCATGTCAATGCACGAGCACTCCAAAAGCGCTTTGCTATCTCCCGTGCTGATGCTCGACAGATTGTGTTGGATTGTCCTAATTGTGTGATTTTACATCATCCTCCTTCTATAGGCGTAAATCCTCGCGGTTTATGGCCTTTAACTATATGGCAAATGGATGTTACTCATGTTCCTGACTTTGGTAAACTTAAATATGTCCATGTATCTGTAGATACTTGTTCTGGCATTATCTATGCTTCCGATTTGTCTGGGGAAAAAGCTGGAAATGTTATCACACATTGCTTGGAAGCTTGGGCAGCCTGGGGATTACCACAGTCCATTAAGACGGACAATGGTCCAGCATATACTGGGCGACAATTTTCTTCCTTTTGCAGCCAAATGGGTATCCAACTTGTCCATGGTTTACCTTACAATCCACAAGGCCAGGGTATTCTAGAGCGCGCTCATAAGACTCTAAAAGAAATGTTACTAAAACAAAAAGGGGGAATTGGCTTAGGCCACTCCCCAAAAGAGCGCCTCTTCCTGGCTCTATTTACTATCAATTTTTTAAATCTGGACATCCAAGGGCGCTCTGCTGCAGATAGACATTGTTCGCCCTCTGCCCCGAATTTTGGGTATGTTAAGTGGAAAGATGTCCTTTCCGGACAATGGTATGGGCCTGATCCCGTGCTGGCATGGGCACGAGGTTCTGTTTGTGTTTTCCCACAGGACCGAGCGGAGCCGGTGTGGATCCCTGAACGACTAATGAGAAAAGTCTCAAAGACAACTGACCAACAACGGGGGACCCTACAAGAGTCCAACGATGAGACCCCTCATTCTGCTGAGTATCCTGGCCCTATCACAGATGATGATGGTCCAGATGTTACCGATGCAGTGGTGGGCGGTAGCTCGGACATGGCCGATGCCGATGCCGGTCCATAAAAATTCTAGTGTCCTCCCCACTCTTTTTTCTACTTCATGTGAGATGTCTGCCCCTTGTTTCTCCCCTAGAGGAGACGAGGAACGGGTTTTCAACCTTTCTCGTGTTAATCTCACGGGAACTTTCTGCTTCAGTTTCTCGAAAACCCGTTGTATTCGCTTACAGCGCAACAATTTGACCAATTGGGAGGACCCCTTACAGAACAGTAGGGTCTCACTGGGAACCTTGGCTGCGGTGCTTAGCCAAGTGAGTAAGGGGGCACAGGAGGGCTCAGGAGAGACTACAAATTCGACCGAAATGAATATCACCACTTTGGCTATGATTTCCCAGGTGTCACTCCCGGTGGCTTTTTCTAACGCTAGTAATGCCACTTCTTTTAAGGCCTCTCCTTATTGTACCCCGTACTATTCTTTCCCCCCGACATTCACGCCTTGTCAGGATCATTCTTGGGAGAAGCGCCAAGTTGCTGTGGGTTTCTCTCTTTCCCCTTCTCTTAAAAGGTATTTGTATAATTCTTCCAAGGATAATTCCACTACAGGAACAGGCTGGTCTTGGTTTCAATGGTTGATTTCCAATGAAAAGGGGGCCACAGCCGATGTCTCTGCTCTGGCTCAATTGAGAGGAGTCCAGAGCTGGCTGTTTAATGTGTCTGGCTCTGTACAGGACACTGCTAATGGTAGGAGGCTTAAGATCAGTTCATACAATTCTCAGGTGTCCAATGCTACACTGCCCTCTGCAGCAGTCTGCCTTCATTCTCCGTTTCTGTTCCTTTTGACCAATGATACCAATACTACAGGATCAGAAATGATTGACTGTTCTAATTGTACATGTGTCTTGTCTGAGTGTTGGAATGGATCCTGGAGCACGGCAATTGTTATGAAGGTCCCGACCTTCGTCCCGATTCCGGTTACTGCTGATCCGGACTCCTTCCCTATTATTGAGGTGCTCAGGAGCCATAGGGATTTTGGAATCACAGCAGCTATTGTGACAGCGGTTGCAGTGTCTGCTGCTGCAGCGGTCACTGCTGGAGTGGCCATGGCTAGTCAAGTGCAGACTGCGGCCACGGTTAATCAGGTCATCCAACAAACTTCCAGCATTTTAGAGTCTCAAAGTAAAATCAATCAACATATTTTATCAGGAATTTTGGCCATTCAAAGGGTGGATCTCCTCCAAGCTCAGATTGAGGAATTGTCAGACCTAGTACATTTGGGTTGTGTTGATCATCGTGCACATCTATGTATAACATCTCTCAGATTTAATGATTCCAGGAATACCTCTCAAATTATTGGACAGTACCTGGCCGGAAACTGGTCCATGGAAGCAGAGAAGTTGATCCAGACTCAACTGACACAAATTGCCATGTTGAACAACACTCGTGTGGACCCTGTGACATTGGGCCAATTTACGAATTGGCTGTCTTCTGCTTTTTCTTTCTTTAAGGAATGGGTGGGAGTAGGCATTTTTGGAGCGATGTGTTGTTTTGGGGTTGTCCTTTGTCTGTGGCTTTTCTGTCGCCTAAGAGCTCGCCATAGCCAAGAAAAGGCTATGATCGTCCAGGCTTTTGCAGCCCTAGAGAATGGTATCTCTCCACAAGTTTGGATTGCACAACTTAAGCAATAATTTCCTGGGTTTTGGCCATTGCACCCCAAGTTATCTTTGACATTGTACTGGGATTGGCATGCCCTCCTCTTCCTGCCTTACCAGTTATGGAAGGCCCATGCACTCTGCAGGCCTTGTTGCCATTGCACGCAGGTGGGCTTCCATGCTGGTGCTGCACTTTATGCTTTGGACCCTTCGTTTTCTCAGGGGCTGAGAGACGGTGTTGCCACTTCCAACCTCATAGTCACTGACCGGCTACTTGTAAAATCCCCCTTCCTTTTCGCCATCATCACGATGCAGGATGCGAGGCAAGGCACTGCACTTGAGTGATCCGGTCTCCGGACCTCAAGGGAAGCACGTCCTATTGCATACGGGTTTGGCGTCCAAGCCCCGTCCCACGAAAAAAGGCGTTGGCTGATATGGTGTCAGATCTAGGGAAGGCGCCTCCTTGGGACTGAGCCATACATTGCAGCCATGTTTGCACAGTGGGATAGGACCTCTACTTTCGCCTGCATTGTTTTTTAAGAGATAAGGGGGAACTGTGGTGAGCCGTGTTTCTAGACCGTTGCCGCCATTAGAAGATGGTGCCGGTCTCCGTGGTGGATCTTGGTAAACAACTCCTTATTAGGGAAAGTTGGCGCGCTGTCCCTCAATACCCTATGAGAAAACCCCACGTGGCAGCTTTTGATTGGACTTGAGTAAGCTTTATTAGGCTGTGTGTGGGTGCGTGGAGAGGAGAGCGCGCTTGAGAGAAGACTAGAATTAAGGCCTGAATAAACAGCTGAAAGAAGAATCCTGTGTCGTGTCTTCTTGCTGGCGAGGGGGTCGCGACAATTAAGTACATTCTTTTCATAGTAAAACTTTATACACACTCTCATTCAAGTTAGGAATTATCCCTATTATTTAAAATTTCAGTAGAGTTTCTAACCAGAGCTACAACATTTAAATTGTACAATGGTACATAATTTTGATATTTAAAAAAATTTAAAAAATGTATAAGACCAACATAAATAATAAAGTGGAATAACTGATATCATTAACATTATTAAAAAAGATAGAATAGTCGAAAACACATTTAACAAAAGTTGTTCAAGAAATTTGTAGGAAAAAAGGCTATGAAAAGTTATCAGACATAGAAAATAAAAATAACTTGAGATATATGTATTGCACAATGGGAAGAATAACTTGTAAACATGTTAATTGTATTCAGTTAAATCTGCAGTTTGAATGCTATTACAATCAAATTTTTAATGGGTATTTTTAAATGAATTAGTTCATAAGGAAAAATAAGAAATATTCAAAAGAATTCTACACTAAGATAAAAGAAAAGGAAGCAAAGAGAAGGGAAGCAGGAAATCACCTTACCAGATTTAAGATAAGTTTTATAAAGCTGAAAAAAGAGAATAATTAAAAATGACATTTTCAAGAGAAAAAGCAAATTATAAGGATAGGATCAGAAGCTATATAAATATATAAGCATAATGTACAATATAGGTGGAGTTAATAATCATTAGGGGAATAAAGGGCTATTCAACAAATAAGGTCTTACTACAGGACCTTATAAAATTAATTCTGTCTGGTTAAATTTCAAAAATGAAAGGCAAATCTTGAAATATATAGATGAAAATGTAGAAGAACATCTCTGTTACCTTGAATTAGGAAAGATTATTTTTTATTATTGATTTAAAAAATAATAATCAATTTTACTTGAGTAGTTTTTAAAATTGTGTACCACCAAAGACATTATCAACAAAGTACAAAGACAAGTAGCTAAAAGAATGTGTTGTCACACATATAACTGAAACAGCATATATGTAGAATTACAGTGCATGTTGAACATTTCTTATCCAAGATTCTTGGGATTAGAAGTATGTTTTGGATTTCAAACTTTTTAAAAAAATTAGAAAAAAATATATAAAATATATATAAAATACATTATATATATATATATATATATATATATA
Organism: Marmota monax; assembly: GCF_021218885.2. Taxonomy (NCBI): domain Eukaryota; kingdom Metazoa; phylum Chordata; class Mammalia; order Rodentia; family Sciuridae; genus Marmota; species Marmota monax. The sequence goes on along the minus strand of NW_026691982.1, from coordinate 11,987,359 downwards.
TATATATATATATATATATATATATATATATATATATATAAAATAAGATCTTGAGGATGGAAATTGTATTGGTTCATTTTCAATTAATATAACGAAATATAATTTGCAAAGAAAAAGAAGTATTAACCTTACAGTCTTGGAAGTTCAAAAGCATGATGCCTACTTTTGTATCATTTAGTGAGATAGGAAACCAGGATGGGGAGGAACCAGTCTTTCCTTTTTTCTTTTTCTTTCTTTCTTTTTTTTTTTTTTTTAAGATTTTTGGTTCTAGGGATTGAATGAAAGGGGGCTTAGCAACTGAGCCACATCCCAAGACTTTTTTTTTTTTTTGTATTTTATTTAGAGACAAGGTCTCACTGAGTTGCTTAGCCTTGCTAAATTACTGAGGCTGGCTTTGAACTCTTGATTCTCCTGCCTCAGCCTCCAAGCTGCAGGGATTACAAGTGTGGACCATGGTACCTGGTTCAGTGTTTCTCTTTTAATGCAACCTTCTTGTGTGGGAACTAACTGGGGCATCACAATAATAATAACTCCTTTTAAAGCAAGTGCCACTAATAACCCAGTCACCTCCTACGTTGCCCCACCTCTTGAAGATTCCAAATCATCTCTCAATATTATCATACTGAGTAACAAACTTCCAACACATTAAGCCTTGGGGGCACATTCAAACCATATGGAAACCATAGTAGGTCAAAAGCCTAAACATGTAATTCATTTGTGTTTAACATACACCATGTACACATAGCCTGAAGATAATTTTATATAATTTTAGTGTACCTACATTTTGATTATGACCTATAATGAGGTGAAATGTGGAATTTTTCCAATTTTGGCATCATTGTTGGTGCACCAAAGGTTTCAGATTTTGTAGCATTTCCGTTTGGAATTTTAAATTAGGATGCTGAAACTATATGAAAAAAGAATATACAGAACTCATAGATAGATAAGTAGAAAATAATCGAAAAATATATAAATAGCTAATACTAGAAAAGGAATAAAAGAAGAGGAACCATACAGCAATGTAGAATTGATCATGTTTCTAATAATTAGAGAAAAGCTACATAAAGCAAAATGGCAGACCACATACCTCCATCAGATTGGTTCTGACAATATACCAATCTTGGCAAAGAAACAAGCCACACTATTTCTTATACACCGCTGGCGGAGTAGAAATTGTTCCAACTACTGTAGAAGCAATTTTACTCTGAAGTAAAATTGAATTAAAATAGTTTGAAGCTATTCAAATCCCTTTACCCAGCAATTCTACTTGAAGAAACTCTTGTATGGAGACATACAGAGGTATACGCAAAGATATTTGTTATAACTTAGGTGTTTTGGAAAACACCTATGTGTTCTTCATTAAGGGTATACATTTCATTGTGTTTATATGATGTGATACTGTATAGTAGACACGAAGGATGAAATAGAGTGGCTTTTCTTTTTTTGCATTGAGTGCAAGAAAACTCAGAGCCAAATATCTGGCCTCACTGAAAAACTGTTAAAAGATTCTGTGGTTTGCTTTTTATGTACTAACCTCACACATAGCTTTAAATATTCCTGCTTCTATTTTATTTCTTAGAATCAAATTGGAAAAGAGTAAGATTAGAAGAGGGTTCCAGGTAAAACACTGCTAAAGCAGTCTAGACGAAACATGAAGACAGACAATCTGAGGGGCTGGAAGAGTAAGTGATTCAGAGACATTTAACAGGTCGAATCATTAAGATGTGAATGTATAAAGTGTAGGTAAACTTGGTTACGTAATTTGCAGAACTCAGTGTAAAAATGAATGTGTAAGTCCCCTTGCTCAAAAAACTGGCAATGACAGAGCATAAAACCAAGCCTGAGGAAATTTTTGGGTGTGTGTGTGGGGGGGGTGTGGAATACCAGGGTTTAAACTCAGAGGCACCTCAACTACTGAGCCACATCCCCAGCCCTATTTTGTATTTTATTTTAGAGACAGGGTCTCACTGAGTTGCTTAGCGCCTTACCCTCACTTAGGCTGGCTTTAAACTCGCCATCTTCCTGTCTCAGCCTCCGGAGGTGCTGGGATTACAAGTGTGCGTCACCAGGTCCAGTCCAAGCCTGAGGACTTTTAAAGCAAGACCCCGTGTGACAGCACAGTTCAGGTGTGCATGAAACCAGTCCCAGGCACAAGAGACAGAGGAATCATGGTGGCACTTCATTTGTATTTTGGAAAGCAGGTGAATTGTGGTACAGATATTTCCCTGTGATAAAGGAGAAAGAGAAGAGAATATCAACATATTAGTGCTGAGAAGAGGAAGAGAATCTGTAAGGTCATGCAATGATCATCACCATGGTAAGAGGATGATCAAGAGAACATAGTACCATGGAGGTAGGAGAAGAAAATGTTTTTTGTAAGGATTGTTTGCTGCCCATGTACAGAGATGGGCAAATGATAGAATGAATGAAGTATTCCTACCAGATTAGCAACAGAAAAATATGCAGTAACTTTGGGGTAGAAATTTCTTTGTGAAGTGTTGAAAACAGAAGAAAAATTGTATCTGACTGAGGAATAAATAGCAGATGAGCATGTGGAAGGAGAATGACAGTGATCCATTAAACTTGATTTTCCTATGAAGGGAAGGGCAGAGAGGGGCAATGGTGGAAGTGGGAACGCTGGGTCCAAGAAAGGTTTATTTTTGTTTTTCAGGTTGACATAAAACACACAAGAACATAAGACATACTTACATGTGCATAGGACATGATCAGTAGAGTAGGAGATGTGGCAATCCAGAGGAGTTGGAAGAAATCAGAATGAGAGAATTCTGAGAGATGGCAAGAGGTGATGCAGAGTGAGATGAAAGAGCTGCATTTGAAAAATTTTCATGTTAAAAGAAGTCCAGAAACAAAGCACGAGGTTGGCTCTGATCTATATCCATTATATCCATGCTTCGTGGCATGAAGCTGCCCAGCTTTTCCTCTGGAGATTTCTGTTTTCTCTGTGAAGAGGTGATGGGATGATAAGGGAAGTGGGGATGGTCAGAGGCTTCTGGACTTAGGAAGTCTCCCCTTGAGGACAGAAGGAAATGATGACTGGCAATTCCAAACAGAATCCGAGGTCCATGGAGGAATGTGATCACAGATTTGCAGGACATCTTCCTTCAGGTTTGTGTGACTTATCTCCAGTAGTGCTCCAGGACCAAACATATGCAAAGAAGAGGTAGCCCAACTGACATAAAATAGGGATTTATCATGTAGAAGGGAAAGAGATGAATGATACATAGTTAGAGATACTGGCAGGAATGAGATTGAAATAATAAGATTTGGAATTTGAGCTGAATAGGAAAAGAGGTTAAATACGGTAGGAGATACATACAGAAAAGAGAAAAGTAAACAGCCATTAACAGATGGGAGAGTTTCACATGGTCAAGAATCAGTGGGAAGATACAAGGAAGGGGCAGAATAAAAGTTGGAGAGAGAACATGACAAGTGAGTGGTCTGATGGAATTCACTGCAGTGATCCTGGCAGATGACTTGAACTAGACCATGAGTGGCCAGGGTTTCAACGATGATAGTGAATATGAAGCCAAGATGCTCAACGGACTTGTGAAAGGTATGAGTAATGGGGAAAACCATGTGTCAGGTGGCCTCATGTTTAATGAATGAAGGAAGCAATCAGGCAACAGAGCCATCATAGAAACTAGGAGTGGGTGACTTTAATACATTTGAGCAACAGAAGCATCAAAGCAGACATGATTTATGTGAGAAAATGGAAGAATAAAAGTATGGGAATAAATGCCAAGGCCTTGTCAAGGAAACTATATACTCACCAGCACTGTTACAATACATGTTGAGTTACATGTATCCCAACATGAGGAGGGATCCCAGGTTCACCGATAGTCTGGCTTAATGCAAAACTCCGACGTAAAGCATCTTCAGGAATGTAAATAAAGCCTGTTCTCAAGATAAGCCAACATAAATATTATTTTTCTCAAATGAGAGTTTGATAGCCACAATGGTTTTAAAGTCATTCTACACAATCTCTCTCTGGAATTTTGGTATCCTAGTTTACATATTGAATTGTTTCAGAAGTTGCCAAATTGTTTTCTAGAGTGGCTGTACCCTTTCAGTTTCCTACCAGAGAAGTCTAAGTGACCCAGTTTCTCTGAGTCCTGGCAATATCACTATATTCTAAATGGTGTGTAGTGGAAAGGCAAAGGAACTAGAGGAGCTAAAACAATTTTGAAGAAGAAAAATAAAGTGGGAAGAAAAAAATCTACTCAGTTTCAAGACTTATTATGCAGCTATAGTAATCAAGACTTTGTGGTATTGGCAGAGAGTTAGACACATAGACTAAAGTCACAGCATAGAAAACTCAGAAATAGAACTATGCAAGGATGCCTAAATGATTTTCAACACATGATGCAAAAGCAATTCAATGAAGAAAAGAGTCTTTTCATCAAAAGATGCTGGAACAACTGGACATCCATGGAGAAAATATGTGTACTGTGTAGGTCACATGCCTTACACACACATGAAAAAAAAAAAAACAAAAACAGCTCAAAATGTATAATTTCATACAAAACATTTAGGAAAAACATAGAAGCAAATTCTTGGGATCTATGCTTAAGCAAAGAATTCTTAGACTTGACAAAATCATAATTCATACAACAAAACACTGATAAACTGAACTTCATTAAAATTAAAGGTTTTGCTTTGTAAGGGGCTCTTTGGGATGAAATGACAACTTACAGATTGGCAGAAATAAATCTAAAGCACATGTTTGGTAAAGAATTATTTACTAGAATTTATACAGGAATCTCAAAGGAACAGCAGAAAAGCAAAAACTCAATTAGTATTTAAAATATATAAACAGACATTTCACTGAACAGGGTTTACAGATGGAAAAGGAAAAAAAAATGAAAAGATGTTCAACATCATTAGCCATTAGGGAAATGCAAATTAAATACATAATGAGGTATCACTGCACACCTATTAAAGTGGCTAAAATAAAATCATTGCATCACCAAGTGTTGGCGAGGATACAGAAAAACTGGGTCACTCAGACATTGCTGGTAGGGATGTGAAAGGCACAGCCACTCTGGAAAATAGCTTGGAATTTTCTGAAAAAAAAAAATTTAAACATGCAACAACCATTCAACTTCTCTTCTGAGCAGTTATACCAGAGAAGTGTAGATTTTCGTATACAAAAAAAATTCGAAACATGAACATTTATAGCTGTGTTATTTCTAAGAGCTCTAACATGGAGATAACCCAAATGTCCTTCAGTGGTGAATAGCTGAGTAAACTATGGTGCCTCCAATCAAGGGAGAGTTTCTCAGCAGTAAATGGAACAAACTATTAATACACACAACCTGCACAAATCAACAGAAAATTATGCTGAGTGAAAAATCTGTCCACAAAAGTTTACATATTATAAAAAAGCTTGGGGTTCTATTTATATAACATTCTCAAAATGACAAAACTATGGAAATATGTCACATATTCATAATTGTCAGGAACAAAGAAGGGTATGGGTGGCAAAGATAAAAGAGAGGGACATCCCTATGGTTCTGGAAAGGACCTGTATCAATTCCAAAATCCTAGTTGTGCTATTGTACTATAGTTTTGATAGTCATTGCCATTGGAGGAAACTGGACAAAGGGTACCTGGGATCTCTATTAATTCTTAAAACTGCATGTATTCTATATCTATCTTAAGATAAAAAGTTTAATTTAAAAAGTCTAGGCCTTTTAATGATTTGGAGCACAAAGCTTATTATTGTCAAAGATCAGATAATTGACTTATAAGTCAGTTTTCTCTCTTCCAGTGGAGTTAAACTTTCTCTTTAAAATCGATAGTCTCCATATGTAATTTCTATCAGGTTGATGCGCTCTGAAAGGAAGAAGGTAGACCGTTTTACAGCTCACTGACATGAGGGCATAAACAAAAACTCTGTTTCCAGATCAATGGAGGATTCAGAAGGTGAGTTTTACTTGCTGGGTGAAGCCTGTGAAGACAACAACATCCCAAATGGTTCTTGCCACCCAGTACCAGAACAACAAGTTACAACTTCTGCCTGTGATGCTAGTCACAGGAGAGGCCTGAGCTGCCCTAGGGATCTCCTTCACACTTCAGAGTAGTGAGAAAATTCTTCAGTACTTTTGTGCCTCCTCAGAAGTGTCTAAGACAGAAAAAGAACTGAAGGAAACTTGAAAGGAGATGGCCCAGGTGGAATCTGGGGACACTGATGGGGACAAATCAGACAGCCCTGCAGAGCCTAATGTAAGAGCATGACCAGGAACCAGGTCCGTCATCTGCACCTGCCCACAACCTTGCACTGAGAACTGGGTGATTGGAGTTCCCAAGAAGTACTTCTGGGGATGGCCTGAATAAATCCTCAGGTGACTGGGGTTACCTGGAAGTGATTAAAATCTATTCTTGACAATTGATGGAATCTGGGCATGCCAGAAGATGGAAATTAAGTTACTTAGCTGGGGATATAGCTCAGTGGTAAAGCATTTGCCTAGCATGTGTGAGGCTCTGGGTTTGATCCCCAACACTAGGGAAAAAAAAGAGAATTGCATTTTTAAAAAAGGAAAAACATTTGATTTCTTCTGTGTGTGTTTATGTCCCAGACTTCCTAAAGATGAAAGAAAGAAAAAAGGAAGGAAGGAAGGAAGGAAGGAAGGAAGGAAAGAAGGAAGGAAGGAAGGAAGGAAGGAAGGAAGGAAAGATAGATACCCGGAGACAAGAATTTAAAGAATTAAGAATTTAACCTGCAGTTGTTCTAGAGTATTAGGTGGACCTTTTGAGAGTGTTAATATACAGAGGAGTCACTGGCTACTGTGAATTGTTCTTCTATAAATATTGAGGTGGCTGTGTCTTTATAGTATGCTGAGTTTAGTTCTTTTGGATAAATACAGAGGATTTGGATAGCTGAGTCATAGGGTGGTTGAATTTCTAGTTTATTGAGGAATGTCCACACTGCTTTCCAGAGTGGTTCTACTAGTCTGAGTCCTACCAGCAATGTATAAGTGTACCTTTTTCCCCACTTCCTCTCCAGCATTTATTATTATTCGTGCTCTTGATAATTGCCATTCTGAATGGAGTGAGATGAAATCTTAGTGTAGCTTTTATTTTCGTTTCCCTAATTGCTAATGATGTTGACCATTTTTTTTTCCCCGTACACTTCTTCGCCAGTCATGTTCCTTCTTTTAAGAAGCTTCTGTTTAGTTTTTGGCTGACTTATTGATTTGACTATTTTCTCTTCTTTTTCTTTTTTTGGCATGGAGTTTTTAAAGTTCTTTATATGTTCTGGATATTAACATCCTGTCAGACGAGCAACTGGCAACGATTTTCTCCCATTCCATAGGCTCTCTCTTCACTCACTTAATAGTTTCCTCTGCTGTGCAGAAGCTTTTTAATTTGATGGCATCCCACTTCTTTGTTTCATTTCTTGATCGTTAGGGATCTTGCTGAGAAAGTTAATGCCTACATCTATACAATGGAGGGTTGATACCACATTTTTTCCAAACAGTTGCAAGGTTTTTGGTCTAATTTCTAAGTCTTTGATTCATTTTGATTTAGCTTTTGTGCAGGGTGAAAAAACAGTCCATCCATTCATTTATAATCTTTTAACCTGAAATACTGGCAGAAATTACTTTGGAGAAAAACATGAGGAAGGATAAAAAGAAATCCAGAATGAGAAGGAATGACTGGTAAATTAATTAGCACCGATGTTGTTATGGTTTGGATGTGGAATGTTCTCCAAAGTCTCAGATGTATAGAGGTTGGGTTTTTAGGTGATGATTGGATGGTGAGGAGTTCGATCTCATCATAAATTAATCTATTCGATGTATTAATTCATTGATAGGGACTAACTAGACTTAAGACCTAGTTAGAGGAAGTAGGTAACAGGGGGCCTACCCTGGAAAGCTCATCTCTTTTCAGTCCTTTCCTCTTTGTGCTCCCCGGCTGCAGTGAGCTGGGAAACTCTTCACCATGCCCTTCCACCATAATGATCTGCCCATTTCAGGCTCAGAGCAATGGAGCTGACTGACCTTGGACTGAGTCCTCTGATCTGTGAGCCAAAATGAACTTTTCCTCTTTTAAGTTTTGTGTCAGGTATTTTGGTCACAGTGTGGAAAAGCTAACACAAGTGTTAAGAGCTGAGAGGACATAATATTTGTTCTGTTTTTAGGACCCTCAAGGATAGCTAGGTAATATAGAAGCTAAAGAGGTCAAAGAGATCTCAGTAGATCAAGGGAGCCCTATTTTCACAAGTGAAACATCTCCTCATTTGGACAGCATTTTCCAGTTGTCTGAGCCTGATTTTGAACTACACATTGTAGTTTGTGTATCCTAAATAAGTTTTATTATTATTGTACTGTGAATCCAGAATTACACTTTTGCTTCCTTAAGGCCTAATCTTTCAAAACCTGCAATTAATAGTAATGCGGTCCTTTGTGCAGCTTCCCTTATTTCTTATATCTTGTTTTCACTTTAAAGAAAAAGAATATTTGATAAGTTTATGGAATAAGCTTGGTTTTCTACACCAAGACTTCTCTAGTTTTGATATAGTCCCAAAACCCTCTGAGGGGAAAATAGCCATACACTTTTCCAGTAAGGCAGTAACCTGTATATTTCCCTATTTACTGGTGTGGAGTCATCAGAAATGGATCTCCAAAGCACTTTCCCTCATTTTATGGTAAAGACCTGGCTACTCCACTTAATACTCTGATTCAATTTATGGTCCCTTGCTAACACATAAAAATATTTTATTCTGATAGACTAATGTATTTTCATTGTTGGATTCTGACTTAGTAAAGGTTTTGTGTTTTGTTCTTATTTTTTAACATAGCTCTTTTATCAGTAGTTTTGATAATAATATTTCCCATTTTTAAAATCAGCATCATTTCTCTTGTTTGAAAGCAGAGTAACCTTTTTGAAAAACAAACTCAGAAGGTAAAGGTAAAGCTACTGAGTTTGATGTGAATTTAAGAGGGAAAAACCAGATTAAATACATTTAAATTGCCTTTAGAAGTAATCGGAAAGATGGTTTTAGTTAGATACTTTCACAAGAACAAAGGCTTCTCTCTCCTGTAATGCAACCACTCCATTTTGTTGAATGTATCTCATCATTTCCACGTATGGTCAGTCATAGAATTGCACTCTTCTTAGCTTCTTTTGTTGCCCTTATAGGAGTCACACACTGTAAAACATAGAAAATGCCTCTGCTGGATGGGATTCTTATAAAGGAAGAGATTATGAAGTAGCAGCTGTAGCAAATGAAGTGGTAACATAATGAGGCCCATATCTAGCAACAGGTTTAGAAATGAATACTCTGGAGAGGAAACGTATCTCAAGTCTGTGGTAGGAATCCTCCAATTAGTAATTTAAACTGAGAAGCCAGCTAATTATGGTATACTAGTAAAACAACGAAGTAGAAGTAATTAATCTTTAAATTCTGAACTCACTCCCTTGCAGTATGATGGAAGAATGTGTCTTATCCCTTTCTTGTGTGTTTTTGTAAGAACAAGTTATGACTAATCTTGTACAGAAAATCCACCTCCATCAGAACACCAAGATTCTTTCTGTTGCTGAACATATCAGATTTCTGACAACTAATCTGTTTAAGATAGAAAATATTTTTCATAATAAAACTCACACAAGAAGTATTTAAGATGTATCAACTTGTTCATATATCCTGGAACAAAGTTATCTTTTATCAGTAGCTGTGATAGCACTATTACACATTTTAAAATATGCATTGTTCTCAGACCATATTTACCTAATTATGCCAGTTCTAAGCAGTTTTTAAAATAGTTTTTAATGTTAAAGTTATGCATTTCATTTTCAAAAACAGTGCTGTATAAATTAAGTTAATCTGCAAAAGTGTTACCTTAAATTATTCAATAAAGAGCAATGGAGAGAAATTGAAAAAAATTGGACATGCTATTCCAATTAAAAATGATTTTCTAGTTCAAATAGACATTGCATAATTTTAAGGAAAATATTTTTAAATGAGTCAGGTAAATACGTTCATTTACCTGACTCATGGATGTGCCAGGACAGTCAGCTTAATGATCACTTCATTCATTATTCAACCCTTCAGTCATATAATCTCTCAGTTACAAGGCACTCATTTGAATCCTTTGGGGGGCGGGTAGTAATGAAGAGCACAGCAGCAGACAGACAGTATGCAAACCTGTAGTAGAATGCCTTCAGTAGTTTGCTAGAGGAAACACAAGGAAGTACTGCCACAGAAATTGATAGAATGGATTTAGCCCTGTTTAGATGATCAGGGAGGGAGGTCTCAGATAAAAAGATGTCCAAGTATAGCTGGATAGACTGCTCAACATTTGGAACTGATGCCTTTATAGATTTCCATGTGAAACATCTGAAGATATTTATGTGAACAGATATTACCCTAGTAATTTAACAACTGACGAGCCCAAGCTACTTGAAGGCAGGGCCAGGTGTTATTCATCTTTGTATCTTTAGTACCCAGGATTCTGCCATGAACATGGTTCACACACTGTGCATCCTGTTGAAATACTTCCTGCATACGTAAAAGCAATGCTCATTTTATTGCTTTTGCGAAACATGCTAATTTAGGTAACATACATTTTCAATTATCTAAACAATTTCTAATAATTGAATATAGCATGTTAATAAAATTTCAATACTATCAATGACAGAAAAATCTCATGATTTTTGAGAAATCATATTTTTTGCATTTAGTTTTGCATTTTATTTCTGGTTTTATGGATTTATTGAAACTGCCTATAAACTGTTTTATATCTTCTCAAATCTAATCTCCTCAAATCTAAGTTTGATGTTGATATAAAAACTTTTGCTGCTGATTTTAGGCAAGACTGGTTTGATCTAGGCAAATATAAATGTACTTTAGAAATGAACCCCATTTTTAATCTTCTATACCTTTATATAATGCCTTCCATAAATGTGTTATTTATTTTTATCGTGATTCTGATTTCTTATTCTTTTCTATTCTTGCTGAGTAGAAAATATTCAAGATTTCTTTTATCCTATGAAAAAAGTCAAATAGTTTCTCTTTTTGTTTTCTTTATATGTTTCCTTTCCCCCCTCCAATATGCCCATCTGTTCCCAGTGATATCCACAGTGAAATTTCCATCCATGTTCTCTGTTGATTTATGCTCAGCTCTGTTTATTTCTGGTATTGCTGACTTTCTTGATATGTCTGGGACTTGGGCTTGTGACACTAACTCTTGGTTCAGGTTTCCTTCTCACAACATTTACTCCACACCTACCTTGAACTTTCCTTAAGATGAGAACTTAAATCACCAAACACATTTCTTTCCCACTACAGACTTAGCAGGGGGAAAAAGCAAGTATAGAGAAGGAAGACAGTTAACTATTTTCAAAAATGCCCAACCAAGCCTCTTTCTCTAATTCAAATTCAGACAAATCAGGTCCCTGCAGTTTTGGCCCTGTAGCATGTCCCCAGCATTTATCTGTTGTCCTGGCTTACATTTGAATTCATGACAGACTTTTCTCCTAACTCCTCATGGACACTTGTCACTTAAAGGGGCTCTGGGTTTGCAAGCTTTGAAAATTTTCTTACAAATCATAGAGTTTGCCTGAATGAAAAGGAGGAACTGCTCATTTATACACAATGTGTTTTTTTTTGTTGTTGTTTGTTTTGTTTTGTTTGCAACAAAGGCTTGGGTTAGGAATATCAGCACCCATTCATTTTGTGCCTCATCACTGATGTAATCTGAGCATGGGAATAGGACTTTCTTCTAAAACCCAGCTGTTAATCAGCTTACATCCTGAAGGAAAAGCATTGATCACCATGGAAATTTTATCCTCCCTGGTATAACTACAGATGTTATTCTAATTCATAGCCAGCTAATTACCTTTACATTTTACAGAGTTAATCGTCTCTATAGAGGTCATCTACTAATGTCAATATCACGGATGTGGCCTGGCGAGCCACTGCTCAAACTCCTAACCCAGGCACTTGTTGCAAGCAAAAATCAGGTATAGAAGAAGGAGATCCCTTTATGACTCAGGAAAACCCATGGTTTATAAGGAAAATTACTTCTTTAACCATATAAGTCAAAGGAAATTGATGTTACTTTAGGAATATTTACTATATCTTTGTGAGATGCAAAAAAATGTAGTATTATCCCCATTTTACTGATCAAGAAAACTGAGGCTTATATTGAAGGATAGGAATAAGGTTAATGCAAAGCAGCAGCAACCAGAAGACTTGGCACTGGAAACAGTAGTAAGCCTGACATTTTATTTTTATTTAATTAGAGTTATAATACCACACAGTAAATCTATCAGTTCCAGGTGCCAAATTAATAAAAATATGTATGTGGCATTGAATTTACAATATGAGAAGAAGTGGATTGACAAAGAAATTGAATTACCACCCATCTTCTTATAAATCCAATAAGGAGATGCAAGACCCAAGAAATAAATCACCGGACTGGGACATGGGGTAGATGATGAATATGCATGTGAATGTGGGAGTGTATATCATCCTCTGATGTGGAGACCTTGCATAGGGTGGTGTTTTTGTGCAGTAGACTGGGAAATTAAGCTGGGAGTGAAGGAGTGGAGGTGGTAACATGAGTGGTATTTATATAAATATAGGAAAAATGGTTCAAATTGTAAAATGTTAGCATTAGTGGACTTCATCCTTAAATATTTCTTTTCAGCCATAACTTTCCTAAACTGGAAGAGATAATAGAGAGCAGCGATAAGGGCTGAGGGGTGGGGTGTGGCTGAGATATTTTTTTCTTTCCTCAGTATATTTTTTTTCACAACTCTGTGGGCTAAATGTCACATTGCAGGTTCATCACAGGTCCTGTATTTTTGGAACAGCGTTTATTGGAACCCTCACTATAATGGAATTTAGTCTGCTACTAACAGAAGGTACTTGTGAAATAAGATATAATTTTAGGCTATCCGTGCAGCTTAGGGATCTAAGTTAGCTTCCTTCATTTCACAAATATTGGCTTCAAAGTTTACCTTTGCCTGAGTCAGTTTCAGGATATTGAGCAAAGAATAAGACACACCCCTGCCTTCACAGGACATGACATGTAGTGTAAAAGATCAGCAAGATGCACACAGCCCTCCATAGAAACTGTCTACTTGGTAATTTGGAAAATGATGGTAAAGAAGACCACCCAGAGAAGGTCATGTCCATCCAAACAGTTACCATGCATTTCTCACTTAGTCCTGACCTTGAAATGTCAGAGGATGCTGGTACTCAGTCTTGCCCCTCTTTCCTTTTCCATTTCCTAAGCGTGAATGGTCCCTAAGGACTATCAGTTTAAATTCCGCTTATGTGATAAACTCATGTCTCAGCTCTGCCATCACCTTTGGCAGTAAGGCTCAGAAGTTCACCTGCTAACATCCTCCTTCAGGTGTCTGCAGGTAACTCAAATGAAGCATATGCCAAACTGAGTCTTTGATTATTTGTTTGTTTGGTTTTTCTCCCAAATTTGCTCCTTACCTTGTGTAAATACCACACTATTTACACTGCTGCTTGGACCCCAAATCTAGAAAACAGCTACACTCTTTGACTTGCTAATGTCTTAAATGGGGACTTCTTACTACATCTGTCAGCATGAGCTCTTAAAGGTAAAACACCTTAAGAGCCTGCTAAAGGTCTCCCTATTTATACTTAGGTGTCCTAAATTCAAATTCTATATATGGCAACTAGAATGATATTTTAAAATGCAAATCAAATTGTAGCATCTTTCTGTGTAAAACCTCGCAAGGGATTTCCCACACATTCAGTTTAAATGTTCTACAAAGTGAGAGGGCCCATCTCTATAACCTCAAACTCTGCACTTGACAGTTCACAAAACTCAAAAATTCTATGCTCTCATTTGTCCCTTCTAACAGTTCTCAATTGTGGGTATTGCTGTAATTTCATTTTAGAAAACCTAAAACAACAACAATAACAACAACAAAACCTTAAAATGATTAAGTGATTTTCCTCAAATCCCATAGCTAGTAAAATTTGGATACGATCTTTATAACATTGTCTGGGGTATTTAAACTTCCAGCCAGTTCTTTCTACTATGTTTCAGAGTACAATTAAAAATAAACCAAAAACTGTACAAATTCTTGTCATTAAAGAAAAAAAAAAGTAACTATACTAATATTGATATAAATTTTGACAAGACATCACTTCAAAAACTTGAAAGCTCAATGTTTATTTCATATGCATTAGAACACTGAAAATGAATCCGATTGTCTCACATTCACCTTCAATGTTATGATCTCATGGAAACATATTTCAGTTTCTCTTCATTTCCATCAAGAATCAATTGCAACATCCACAAAGTCATAGATTTGGGAAGAGATTTGGCATAAACTACTGGATGTAGAATTTTTTCTTTATTTACAAAATATCCTGCTGTCTCTGTGCATATCTGTCAGTGACTTCTCTTCTACTCTTTAGTCATCATCCCTACCATAATCCTATCTACCTCATTGGAGGAATTTACCCAAGCAGCTCCAAGCCTGTACCTGCAGCAAGTTTGTCCAGAGTTCCTTGTATCCATAACCTTCTACAAAACAAAAACAAAAGGAGCTCAATAAAATGTCATTCCTTAGTCTCATAATTGGTTTGCTTTTAGGGTCTGAAAGGGATTCTCCTACACTAGTGAGGAGAGCTTTCATAATCTGTTTAGCTCCTCTACATCAGCACTTCCAACCCTGAACATCCTAGAAACACCTGTAGAGTTGCCAACCCTGAGACTCTGGCAGATGGGCTCTTCACCTAGTGACCCCAGGGGGTCCAAGCTTTATCCACCAATACTCTCAGCTACTTGAATCCCCTCTGAGGTTGCTGACAGCAGACCAGGTGTACCTGGGGTATGACTTCTGCTGACAGGAGGGGCATTCTGAGAAGTCTCACCAGCTTTATCCTAATTCTGACTTCTCAGTGCAGTTTTTTTAAAAAAAAATTTTAAATGAGCTGGTAATCTTTGTCCTAGATATAAACATTTAGCAACTGGATATATAAACAGCAATTTCATAGACCTCTCCCTCTCAATTTGGGATGTGAGGTTGTAAATGAGGTGACAAAAGTTTGTTTTGATTGTCCTAAGAAAGAAGCTGATCTTTTGATTTGCCCAAATTTACAGGGCTATTTCATCACTTTTCCTCTTAAAAATTTCTATTTAAATATGTCTACAAGAACACCAAACATCTGAATAAGAATAAAAATTCAGTCAAAATAGGGATTTTCACATAGCTCGATATTTTATCTAAAATAAACTTAGCTTAGTAGCCTTTTTTAAGCTCTATTTTTCAGACTTTGTACTTTATTGTTGGATTTGACTGTCAGAGCCTTTTAAAAAAAATGGGAAACTAAAAATTGGGATGCAGCTCTCAGTAATGCAATAGGAGTGGCTCTGGGTGGCAAGTGACATGAGGAAAGCTTGCAGAGATGCCTTTCCTGTTTTGAGGAGCCTAGGTCATTCTCCAGGCAGAGAAAAAGGAGGGAGCCAGCGAAGTTTGAGAGGTTTGCTCACCAGTTTCCTAAGCCTCCAACAGGTGCAGGATTACCCTTCCCTGTTCCTTTATTGGGACACACAGCAATGCTGACTTTATCTCCATTAATCAACAAGGAAAAAGCACCTACAGAGAGAGTCTAAAGTGGACACCAGGAGGCTCCAGGGAACAAGAGGTTTTTGTTGTCCCAGGGACTACGTTACTCTTTGTTACACGTATTAATTAATACAGACGGAAAAGGCAGCGCTGCATTTGTTAAACCGGTTTATTGTAAACAAGTTGACTGCTGGGCTGAGTGATTTACAGCAAGTAGAAAGCCCTGTGCCTGCCCTATGACTAATATCCAGGGCATGGTGTGTGATTAGATCATAAAACTTTATTATATGGTTATTTATTTATATTTCTATAAACCAAAAGAGACATGTGACCTGACTTGTATACAGATTTGGAAAAAATGAAAGAAAAAAAACTCACTATTCTACTAGTGTTTGAACAGAAGCACAGATTTGATCACCATCCCACTGATATATGAAGAAGTACAAATTGATTCTTTGCTTTTTTGCTCACTCGACCACATATTTTAATTTCTGTTTGCTTTTATGATTTAGAGCCAAAGAGTACATAATAGCTAATTGCTATTTTTTTTAAGTAGATATGTGAAATGCTTTCATTTGTTTAATTGGGTAGAGAAGCAACAAGAAAGATATGCTAAAACTTTTCCTAATTTTGCTACTATTATGACTTTACATCTTAGAATATCTTATAAGAATTATTATAGTGGTAGATTAAAAAGAAAGCTTTTCTTTTTCCTTATTCCACATAAGCATCTGTAAGAAAGACAATTTATATGTGCTTTGTGCTAGAATTAGTTGCCCAAATATTTTGCCTTTGGAATTTTATTGGCATGCTAAAAGTTCTTGCCTGGTTTCCTCTGGTTAGACAGCAACAGGAGACCAATGAAGCTAGTCCCAGGCACCCAGAGTGTGAAGTGGGAAGACTGCTATTGGAGACACACACAGCCACAGCATCCCCCAGCACTTTGAAACTCCCACACCACTGAACTATGGTCCCAGGTCATTCTCATGCTCATCAGTTTCTTGAGGCCAAAAAGGAAGAGAACTCAGCCTCTGGTTGCCTTGAGAGTTTCCTACTCTGCCCTGAAAGGAAAACTTGTTCTTGGCACTAACTTAGACTCAACCTACGGCAGCCATCCTAACTTCCAAAATGCTGCCAAATATCTGGGGACACTTTGGAGAGTTTTACATTGTGCTTCTGTGCTTCTTAATAAGCATCAGCCATTCATGGTTAGAAGAAACAAATGAGTCTGATACTGATTCATCACACCTTGAAACTCTAGTGGTTTTGAGGAAGGATGGGCTTGTTACAAAGCTGGGGCCTTCTGGGAAACGGAAGCAGAGCAGAGACCCCCAATTCAAACCCTGAGTCTTGGAATCAAGTCAGAAAGATTTCAGATGTGTTGCTCAGAGTAACAAGAATGAGTTTATTGACCAGATAGGAAAAGAGAAAAGGGACACTCTCAAGGGAGAGTGTGGGTGGTGAGAGACAATGTGCCTTACCTGAATTCAGTTTCCAGAGAGTCTTGACACAGGTCCATCGCTTGACTTTTGACTGACGGCAAGGTGGCATCAGACTTTCAAGTTCCCATTGCCATAATGAAGCTGTTACCTTGGCCCATGCTGACTGGATCTAATTGGATTCTTAATCATGTTATGGGCCCACTGTGCTGACCCCACGTTTCTTGACCTCCACATGCTTTCTTTGACAAAAGCAATTTATGGGCATCCCTGCCTGGCCTAAGTGAACAGGCCCATTTTATAGAATTATTCTTTACCCTCATTTTCCCACCATTATCTTCTGTCTGTCCCCTAACAGACTCAGTTTGCCCATGCCTGAAGGTGTTCTACGTGAACTGACCTGTTAGGAGTGAAAGATAAGGATCCTGGTGTTGATTTTTCAGGTCTAGGCGAGAAAGTGGCTGATGACAAATTTCTGAGGGTGTGGGAAGCCTGGTTCCTCATCTGTAAGAATTATGAAAGAAGTTTGCATGTTCTTCTAAATAAAAAGGCCCCTGAGTGCGATTCATCCTTGAGTACTATTGAATTAATTGTTTGGGTGGAGCTGAGCACAATTTCTCTGTTTTACAGACATATCATTCTTTCTTGATGGACTTGTTTTCTGTCACTTACTTGGATTTTACTAGAATTCTAGTAACCTACTCTTGGCATTATAATTGAATGTTACATGCTTCAGATTCTGAATTTCATCAAGTTCATTTATAATAGCCATAGTAAAATGAGGTACTTAGAATCTAAAGATGAAGCAAGGCTAACAAACCTGTATATGTTAAAAATAAATGATTCAGCCCATTTTGTAAGACAAAATACAATTCAAAAGGAAATTCTCAGAGGAGGTGTGGGATAGTAAACTTGATGTGTCATGTAGGTAGAAGGACCATCCAAAGCAAAAATGAATTATTAAGGAGGGGGAAAAACAATGTAACTATAATGATAAAAAATAATAGCCAAAGGTAAATCATGGCCCTTACATTCTGAAGGCTGTTTGGTTTCAAAAGATTCTGTTTGTTGCCTGATCCTCCCAAAGGTGTTGCTTTTGGGGAAAATAAAATCCCCACAGGGAACCAAATATACTATTAATTGAACTTCAAGGATGCAAATAACAATTTGTTAAAGAAAACACTTCCCTGTTTTAAGTGAATAGGGTAGAGAAAAGCTAACCACCTTGCTTTGGGATGCCCTGTTGGAATTGACTTTGCTTTTATTAATTTGGGCTTGGGCTCAGGCTGAGGCAGCTAAAAGTGGTTGTTATTCTCAATGCTGTTTCTTCGTGGAGCTCTCACAAAATAAAACTCTGTACAAATTAATTAAAACAACTGCAAAGGCATTTAATGCAGGTGGTTTAAAACGCAGACTGAATGGCTTTGCAACAAATTGATTTGTCCCATATGCGTGTGCAAAGCTTTTGGTTGCTGGAAGAACAACAGTGTAGATGAAAAACATCAGCATATGTGGGGAATCTGAAGACCACCTCTTTGTTGGCTGCCTCTGAAGGCAGCCATAACTATAATCACTTTTTACTGCCTAAATATTTTATATAAGCAAACTCAAGCCATAAGCTTGAAAGTGGGATTGTTTTCTCAGTCTTTGCTCCAACCTCCCTGGCCCACTTATTACTATGCTTTTTGGCCTCATTTTCACGGATTTTGGTAGTGTGGTCTTTGCAGTTCACCAGTTGGCATTAAGGAAATGTCCTTTGCCTTTTAGTGTGGTCTCTGTTGATTACGATTTGGTAGGAAGGTAGAAAATGAACATGTATTAACAAATTGTAAAAGCACATCTCTCAAGTTCATTCACACTCTTAAGATCAGATTATGAAAGGTTAAACTGTCAAGTGAATGGGAATGCACAGTGATGGCTGGACTTTGTCCAACAGTACCTGTAGCAGCTGTCAACCTAATTAAGCCAGATGTGCTTTCAATGTAAACGGACCTCCCAAGAGGAATAATAACATATCTCAGGCTCTGGCAAAGGACAGAAGGTAGGTGTGGGGATGGGTATCAGAGAGGCAGGGCTAAAATCTGTAGAATGCTTCTCATGTCAATGTCACTCATACCTGGCAGATTCTCAGCTCATTAGTGTCACCTTGATAGAACCCAGTGGAAACAGACCTCTAGGTGGGTGAGAAAAGTGGTTGATATTAAGTGGTCTGAGTTAATTTTTATATCCAATAGCGTTGAATAGTTGCTAAACTCTTTCATCTTCGACACAGATTCAAATGCGTGCGCTCACACATGCATGCAAGAGCACACACATACACAAAACCTCAGCTTGACTTTGAGTCCTCAGTTATTTAAAAAATGACATTTAAGTCATGCCAACTTTGACAGCCCTTCAAGTGAATGTGCAAACCATGAGCCAAGAAAAGGGCACCAACAGGCCTTTGAATGTTCGCAGATTATATGTAATTCACAAGTCAAGATGCAAATCGGGCATGCTGTTTGCAACCTTTTTGACTGTTCAAAACAAACATTCTGTAAACTATAAAATGTAAGGTACAATAGTGAGTGTTAGGTTAAAAGAAAAAAAAAACACTGCAACTTCTAGGCAATTTTTTCCATTCATGCTATAAAATGTCGTATCTCCAAAACAGAAGTGTTTGAGAGGCAGACCTTTAAGCTTAGCCAGGAAAATGCTTCTCAGAAAATTTTCCTTCATGTTGCTGAATTTAGCAACTACCTTGATGAAACCAGTTCCTATGTGTCTAAGAAAATTGTAAGAAACCTTTTTGGGTACTTTGGGTACTTGCCTAATAATGTATTTACAAGGAAACTTCGACAATTTTGATTATTATTTATTTAACAAATATGCATACAGTGTTGACGCTGTCCCAGAAACAGTTTTATGTATCTTTTAAGTAATATCTTATTTAATGCTTAAGGCAACACCATGATGTAGGTAACACTGTTAGTCTCATTTAAAAAATAAAAAATGAAAACGGAGCAAGTTAAGTTGCTTACTAAGGACACACAGCTACATTCCTAACACACAGAAATGTTCATAGCATTGGAATATCCTTTATTGTAAGACACTAAAGAATAGTGCCAGAAATCCTGCTGCAACAGTATATAATTCAAGCAGAAATGGCAAACTTTTATGGCAGTGGGTAGAGTGGAAAGAATGCTCAAGCAAGCTTTTGGGGGACATTCAAAGGAGTGAGATTAACAAGAAATCCCAGTGTGATAACCACCAGTTATTTGGCAAACAGGAGGCTTGAAAATCAAGGATGAATTTTAACTTTGTTTCCAACAAAGTGGGTACTTTTTTAATGTATTCATTTAAACTTTGACACTGACATCGGTCCTATTTGATAGAGTTAGTGATTAAGGACATGTGCTTATTCATTTGTTACTTCAAAGTGTCAAATATATTATCTTCAAAAACTACATAATAAATCATGTAGATCAAAAAACACAGAGCCTATGTAGTGGGCTTAATAAGCATCCCCCTAAAATTGAATTCAATTAGAACCCCAAAATGTGACTTCATATGATATGAAAATAGAATCTTTGCAGTTCTAATTAATTTGAAGCCATACTGTATTATGTGGGTGCTAAATGCAATGACAGTTATCTTTATAAGAAAAGGCATATCCAAAGATAAAGACACACAGGGAAAAAGACTATGGAGGCAGATTCAGGAGTGATGCTTTCATAAAGCAAAGAACGCCTTGAAAAGGACACTATTATAACTAAAGTACTATAGAACAAATTGTCCCTCGAAGCTTCCAGGTGGAAAATGACCCTACCAACACCCACCCTCATTTCAGACTTTTAACCTCCAGAACTGTGAAACAATATGTTTCTGTTATTTTTAGCCACCCAGTTTGTGGTATTTAGTAATGGAAGACCCAAGAAACCAATATAGGTGTTGGTATTAAGAAGTAGGGTGCTGCACTAACAAATACCTAAAAATGTAGAAGTGATGTTGAGGATGGATAATGAGTAGAGGCCAGAAGAGTTTTAAGGTTCAGGACAGAGAAAACCTACATTGCCTGGAGATGTGATTGGTATCAATGTAGATGTTAATGGCAGTTCTGGTGAGGGCTCAGATGAATGTGAGGAGCATGTTAGAAGCATTTTCTAATGTCTCAGATAATAAATAAGTCATCATGAATAGCTTCTGACCTAAATACAAATGTTAAACATCAGCACTTCTTATTCTATGACACTCTACTTTAATTAATTCATATTGAAACCATATTTTACAAGCCAGTCTCATTACACAATTGAATTACATTAGAGTTTAAAGCAGTTGAATTCACTCAATGATACATGTATTTTCAAAATGACAAAATTATACCAAAGAAAAATGTGTCATACTATAGGAAAACATTTGTTAAGTAAAATTAAATACTAGAAAATATTTTCCTATTATACATTATATGTGTTATTTACTGATGGGATAGAAGAACTATTTTTTTTACCTAACTCACTTTGGCACATAACAAGAAGTTTTTTCCATGTCTGTGAAAAAAGTATTAAATATAGATAAATTGAGAGGTATGAGATTATTATTTTAAGTACAAATTGCATATTTTGTATTGATAAGCATAGCATAAATGTATTTGGGGTGTGTAAAGATTATACATCTGACTTTTATAGATGCTCTAATATTTATGACATAATAACATACAAAGAGGTTGAGGTGTTTTAGATTTCCTAACAGTTTAATGATTGTTGATAAAGACAATGAGCAAGCTATTGCATTTGAGATATGTTGCATGCCCTTCTAAAAGTTATGTGTTTAACCTTATTAGTACATCTGTAAAAGAGGGAGCATTTCTGATTTGGGTAGTCAATTGTCATTTATTCTTGCCAAATGAAAACAGTGTAGACACTTTGATTCTCTAAAAACAACAATGACCTATTTTAATAAGGCAGGAACTATGCAACATTTTTATTCATCAATATTCCTGATGCTTCTGCTTCCACTTATTAGGTAGTAGGTTGAAGCGGATCAATAGATTAACATTAAACAAATAGAAAAAATGGGTTAAACTATTTGATGACTACACTGGAAAATTGCTAAGGTAACCCAGGAATGAGATGTCAAGGTTTTTGAGAAAAGGAAACCTGAGAGGTATTTGAAATCATTCCTATAGACACTCTTCTCTGGGAAGTTTTCAGTTTGTCTACAAGGTGAGAAGCCAGAGTTTTAGACCAAAGAACCCTAGCGAGAGGCAGAGTAAATGGTCAGCTATTTGGCAATTTTATAGGAAGTGGGAAAAATAAAATGAAATTTGTGAATTCAATATATGTGAGATGTGAGAAGCTAAGTTCCTCGTGAGGAAAGAGACACGGATAATTATGGTATCTAATATTTTTTTTTTCCTTGCAAAATTTCTTCAGAGGATAAAATGATCACAGTCACTGAAAAACCTGATGGAGTTTTCTGAAATATTTAGAAACTAAAAAATAGTTTTCAAACACCATGAAGGTAGAACAGCTTTGCTAAATAACCCAAGCTTTCAAGCAGGCACACTGGAGTGTGACATCTTAGGATGATTATGAAGGACAGAGAAATGGAATTTTAAAGACATTCCAACCCTGCTTAGTTCTGAATTGGATTAAGATAATACACCTGATGGGATCTCACCATCAGGGGATATTGAATAACCTTTCCTTACAGTATCTGGTCACTATGAAATCTCTTCAGTTTTTAATATGTAACTTAATAAAAACTTTTAGTTATTACCCAAGAGATTCATGACAAGCCTTAAGAATATAAATTACAAAAAATATTAATGAGCAACAATGTGAGTGGGAATAGTAAAATCACTCAGGCAATCAGTGTGGAGATCCCTCAAAAGACTAGGAATGGAACCATGATATGTCCCAGCTCTTTCACTCCTTGGTATTTTATCCAAAAGAACTAAATCAGGATAATATAGTGATATATGGAATCCAATGTTTATAACCACTCAATTCACATTGCCAGGTTGTGAAAACAGCCTAGGTGTCCATCAATAGAAGAATGGATAAAGAAAACACAATGGAGTTTAATTAAGCCATAAAGAAGAATGGAATTGTCATTTGCTGGTAAATGGATGGAATTGGAGAACATCATGCTAACAGAGTCAAGAGTTGAATGTTTTCTCTCATATGCAGAAAGTAGACAGAAAAAAGGAATACAAATGGTTCTTAGGAAATTAGGAGGGAAAACAATAGAGTATAAAAAGGGATTTGAGAAGAGGAGGGGAAGGGAAATACTGGGAAATGAAATTGATCAAATTGTGATATGTGCACTTGTGAATATAGCACTATGAACCTTCCTTTTATGTATAATTATAATGCACCAATTTAAAAAATAAACAGAAAGAAAACCAGTAGATTATAGGTGACAAAACTTGGGGATAGAAAAAGGGAGGGAAAGAGAAAGTACTAGGAAATGAAATGGAGCCGATTATGTGCATGTATGAATATGTCACAGTGAATCCCAATATTTGTATAATTGCAATGCACTAACAAAGACATTTAATGTTTTAATCTCTGGAGTAATCATGAAAAAATAGTAAAAACAATGCAAATGAATGCTATAAATAAACATTCAATATCAATGTTAACACAGAACAATTAAATAATTCAAAATAATTAATTATATGCATACATATTGGAATACTCTTTTGTCTTAAAAAAGAGGGAAATCTTGTCAATTGTAACAACATGGATAAATCAGGAAGACATTAGGTGACATAAAATAGGAACATAAAATAAAAATAGGTATTGCATAATCTCACATCTGCAAACTAAAAAGTTTGTATTTATGCAAGCCCAAGAGTAGAATGGTAGTTTCCAGGGGCTATGCATAGTGGGAAATGGGGAGACACTAGAAAAAGAGTGTAAAATTCCACTTGTATAGAACGAATAAGTTCAGGAATCTATAGTTAATGAGAATATATTTTATTCTTCAAAATCATTAAGAGTAGATAGAAAAAAAAGTATGTGAGGTAATGCATATATTAGTTAGCTCAAGTTAGCTGTTCTACAGCACATACATATTTCAAAACATCATGGTATAATTGATAAATATATACTATATTTATTTGCCAATTATAGAAATTAATCAAATTAAAATTAGATGAGAAAAAAGATTAAAAGAGAAAACATGGGAAAATATTAATCAAATGATAAAATTTGAGATATAACCTAAATGTATCAGTAACACATTAAATATAAATGGTTTAAATTTTCCAATTAAAAAAAGATTATTAGGATAAAAATAACAATAACAGTTATATGCTGTTTACATAGTCAGAAATCCTCATACCCTATATACAATAATTAAGAAGGGAAAGTGGATGAAAACAGAAAACCATTCTTTAAAAAGAAAAGCTGTTATAGTTGAGTAATATCAGGCAATACAGGCTAAAAAAATAAGAAGGAGTGCAATTTTTGTAGTGCAGAATAAATATAATTTCTGAATATCCTATATTGTCAAGTAAGATTAATTCTTTATCAAAATTGTATTCTTGGGAAATTCAAAAAAATCTACAAACTAGTACAGCTAACAATTAAATTTATTAAGGTCTCTATATAGGATAAATATAAAAGTGAGTTTTATTCTTGAATACCTATAGAATAAAAGTAGAAAAGAAATTTTTAAGTAATAATTTGTAATAACGGAAAATCAATTTTTAAGGAATACATTTAATAAAGAATAAATAGAACATTATGTTTGTGAATTAAAAGTTTCAATACCATAAGTGTATCAATTCTTTTTAAATTTATGTAGAGAGAATTATTGGAATCCCTGTGTGGACAATAACAAGTACTTTCAAATGTTTATAGAGTTCTATGGAAGAACCACAAGACTAATTTTTAAGAAGAAAAACGAAATTTGAAGACTTACTTTACAAATGTAAAGACAATATAAATTCATTTAAGAAATTGCGATATTGATAAAAGAATATAAAACAGACTAACAGTTCATATATATGTATATATTTTCAATTGATTTATGCTACTTTTACAATAGGAAAGAATGGTAGTTTTGATAAATATAATTAAGTAGATGGATTGTGTCTAGAAAACAGAATGATCTTGACTCTTATTATAATGTATAAAAAAGCATTGCACTATATATTGCATCATATACAAAAATTGATTCAAGATTATTATAAATGCAGGTGAGGAATGTAAAACATTAAAATATTGAGACAATTACATGGAGAAATTTTTTATAATCTCATGTAAGCAAAATTTTCTTAAATGAAAATAAAAACCTGACATAATGGAAAAGACTGATAAACTGGAGTTCATCAAAATAAAAATTTATCAAAAGACATCATTAATTAGCTTCAATACAAATTATACATACAGCAATATATATATATATATATATATATATATATATATATATATATATTGGAATAAATAAAGGCTTATACAGAATATATAGGTAACTATTTAAGGTCCATAGGAAAATCTATCAGCCAATAAACACACAACAAGATGATCTCATTAATCATTAATCCAATGCAAAATAAACCACAATAATACAGCATGCATATTAGAATTAAAAAGTAAACAAATAGAGTAAAACCAATCCTGAAAATATCAAAAGTAGGCAAGAAATCAGAATGTTTCTGCTTTTAGTTATAGCATTTTTATTATCATTGCCATATTCCATCATATAACTCCATCAATGTTAATTCAAAATATTTATTCATTTCTATTAATAGTGTAACTGTTATCATCAATTTACAGGTGATTGCCAATATCCATTAAATATTCACATATTCCATGACATAGTATTCCACCATTCCATCTACTCCATATGTGTCCAATGAACTGTTTATGTATTTGCAAAAGATAAAATGAAAGTAAATACAGAAAAGTCTATTAACAAAAAACTACTTTTCATGGGCTAAATGAAAAACAATCCCAAATTTTCTTTTTCCTTTTAAGCATCAGAAATTTATTGGTTGCTCAAAACATTACATTGATCTTGACACATCATGTATCATACATTTGTTTCAAATGGGCTATGAATTCTTATTATTCCCCGTGTACAGATTGCAGAATCACGTTGATAATACAGCCACATTTATACATACTGCCAAACAAGTGTCTGTTGTATTCTGCTGCCCTTCCTATCCCCTTCCTATCCCCGCTCCCCTCCCCTCCTCTCTCCTCCCTCCCCTCCCTCTACCCCATCCACCATAACTCATTTCTCACACTCTCTCTAATTTTATTTATTTATTTATTTATTTTCCTCCCCTTCGCCTCACATCCTCTTATATGTATTTTTGTATAACAGTGCGGGTCTCCTTCCCTCTTCGGTGCAATTCCCCCTGTCTCTCCCATTCCCTCCCACCTCTCCTCCCTGTTTGATGATAATCTTCTTCTCATGCTCTTCCTCCCTGCTCTGTTTTGCCTCCCCCCCTTATATCAAAGAAGACATTCAGCATTTGTTTTTAAGGGATTGGCTGACTTCACTTAGTATAATCTGCTCTAATGCCATCCATTTCCCTGAAAATGCCATGATTTTGTTGTTTTTTATTGGTGAGTAATATTGTGTATATATGTCACATTTTTTTAATCCATTCATCTGTTGAAGGGCATCTAGATTGGTTCCACAGTCTAGCTATTGTGAATTGTGCTGCTATGAACATTGATGACACTGTATCCCTGTAGTATGTTCTTTTTAGGTCTTTTGGGAATAGTCCAAGAAGGGGAATAGCTGGGTTGAATGATGGTTCCATTCCCAACTTTCCGAGGAATCTCCATACTGATTTCCAAATTGGTCGCACCAGTTTGCAGTCCCACCAGCAGTGCACCAGTGTACCCTTTTCCCTACATCCTTGCCAGCACTTGTTGTAGTTTGACTTCATAATTGCTGCCTTTCTTACTGGGGTGAGATGGTACCTTAGGGTGGTTTTAATTTGCATTTCTCTGATTGCTATCGATGGTGAGCATTTTTTCACGTATGTGCTGATTGATTGTATATCCTCCTCTGAGAAGTGTCTGTTCAAATCCTTGGCCCATTTGTTGATTGGGTTGTTTGTTTTCTTATTGTTCAATTTTTTGAGTTCTTGGTATACTCTGGAGATTAGGGCTCTATCTGAGGTGTGAGGGGTAAAAATTTGTTCCCAGGATGTAGGCTCCCTATTTACCTCTCTTATGTTTCTCTTGCTGAGAAAAAACTCTTTAGTTTGAGTAAGTCCCATTTGTTGATTCTTGATTTTAACTCTTGAGCTACAGGTGTCCTATTAAGGAATTTGGAGCCCACCCACATGAGGTGGAGATTAGAGCCAACTTTTTCTTCAATTAGACACAGAGTTTCTGGTTTAATTCCTAGCTCCTTAGTCCATTTTGAGTTAACTTTTGTGCATGGTGAGAGACAGGGATTCAATTTCATTTTGTTGCATATGGCTTTCCAGTTTTCCCAGCACCATTTGTTGAAGATGCTATCCTTTCTCCATTGCATGCTTTTATCACCTTTGTCTAATATAAGGTAGTTGTAATTTTGTGGATTGGTTTCTGTGTCCTTTATTCTTTACCATTGGTCTACCTGCCTATTTTGGTACCAGTGCCATGCTGTTTTTTGTTACTATTGCTTTGTAGTATAGTTTAAAATCTGGTATCGCTATACTGCCTGAGTCACTCTTCCTGCTTAGGATTGCTTTTGCTATTCTGGGTCTCCTATTTTTCCAGATGAATTTCATGATTACTTTTTCTATTTCTGTGAGAAATACCTTTGGGATTTTGATTGGCATTGCATTAAACCTATAGAGAACTTTTGGTAATATCGCCATTTTAATCATGTTGGTTCTGCCTATCCATGAACAAGGTATATCTTTCCATCTTCTAAGGTCTTCTTCTATTTCTCTCTTTAGGGTTCTGTAGTTTTCATTGTATAGGTCCTTCACCTCTTTTGTTAGGTTGATTCCCAAGTATTTCATTTTTTTGAGGATATTGTGAATGGGTGGTTGTCCTCATTTCCATTTCAGTGGATTTGTCGCTGATATACAGGAATGCCTTTGATTTATGCTTGTTGATTTTATATCCTGTCACTTTGCTGAATTCCTTTACTGGCTCTAGAAGTTTCTGGGTAGAACCTTTTGGGTCTGCTAGGTATAGGATCATGTCTTCTGCAAACAGAGCTAATTTAAGTTCCTCTTTTCCTATCTTTATGCCTTTAATTTTTTTCGTCTGTCTAATTGCTCCAGCCAGTGTTTCGAGAACTATGTTGAATAGAAGTGGTGAGAGAGGGCATCCCTGTCTTGTTCCAGATTTTAGAGGGAATGCCTTCAATTTCTCTCCGTTTAGAATGATGTTTGCCTGAGGCTTAGCATAGATAGCTTTTACAATGTTGAGGTAAGTTCCTGTTATCCCTAATTTTTCTAGTGTTTTGAACATAATGGGATGCTGTACTTTGTCGAATGCTTTCTCTGCATCTATGGAGATGATCATATGGTTCTTAACTTTAAGTCTATTGATGTGGTGAATAACATTTATTGATTTCCATATGTTGAACCAGCCTTGCATCCCAGGTATGAATCCTATTTGATCATGGTGCATAATCTTTTTGATATGTTTTTGTATCTGATTTGCCAGAATTTTATTGAGGATGATCCCAGATTTTCATCAACAATAGAAGAGAAATGAATATTTGTGTATTCATATAAATGGAATACTATTTGTCATTCATAATAAAGCTATAACTAAAAGCAATGAAAGGCATGAAGTCTAAAAGCACAATATTTTCTGAAAGAAGCCAGGCACAAAAAAAAATTTATGCACTTTTCATTCATTCAAAGTTTAGAAATATACAAAAATTAATTCATGGTATTAGAAGTCACATAGTGACTACTGCTGTGAAAGGCATAGTCATGGTAGGGAGGCTGTAGTAACTGAGTGTCTACCTATGTTTCCATAATTCCCACTCCAAGGGAAAGAATGGTCTGCCTTAGAAAAGAATTAAACTGTTATGAAAACAGAGATATAGAAAAAGATGGAGAGTGTCTTTGTAGCATGTGAGCATTGGTTCCAAGGTTTGTGCAGTCAGGATGCACTGCTGCCTTCTTAAATCTTAGTTGTTCAATTTTTCCTTAGGTATCCTGTCCAATCAGTTTTATTATTTGCCTGAGTGAATTTAAGATCATTTACTGTTACTTTCAGTAAACAGAATATTTGGTAATACAAAGATTGCCAAAGCAGCATTATTGCAAACTACCCCCACCTGCCCATTCCATACCAGTCAATTTTGCTCAGTCCAAGGGAATAGTATATTGCACAGAATCCTCACTGAAAATTTTTTTTCAGCCAATGTGATACGTGCTGCATTTTTTTTATCCCTAAGAGATCATCAAAAGCCTTTTAAAACACAGAGAACAAAAACTGAGGCAAGAAAAGAGATGGACATAGCCCTGAATCCATCATTGAACTCATTCAACAAAATCAAATCCCAGAACATAAATACATTTAACAAAAAAGCAAACTTGTATTGTTCTATTAGTAATAGTTTTTTTCCTGACTCCTTGTTTTTAGTTTAAATCATCATTTCCTTCAGATCCTGATGATGAGCATTTCAAAGATCACTTATTTTTTTTTTCCTAAGTGAGAGTGTGTATGATGTGATATGCAACTTGCCTGATTCAGATAGTCAATATTTACCTTGAGAAAACTGCTATGTGAGGCATACATGGGCAGAGGGAGGAGTTAATAAACATTTTTTTTAATATCACTGTTTCATTGGTTTAATGTCATGATGCTGGTCATATTTTGTATTATATATAGAGGGAGGTTTTTCTTCCAAGTATCAAGTGAAAAGCTAAGATTACAATGGCGGTCCAGTTGTTACTTTATCAAATGCAGCTGTTTTCTGTCATTCGATAGCAATGACCAATCACTAAAATATTTGCAAACATAAATGTTCGTGTGTGTGTGTGTGTGTGTGTATGTGTGAACTCTCCTCCCGCCCCAGGGCATATGAATCTAAGCTTTTAAATCTGGCAATTATTTCTTTGCTGAATAACTTGATGATTTTACCTAATGGTCTTGAAAGTTATTTTTGGAAAAAAAATTGATAAAATAAAATAAAATAAAAACTTCATTGAATCCTAAATGATGGTGCCATATAATGTGCTAATCTTCCTCAGCTCAGTTCCACTAAGGCAAAACAATTTTACTTAAAATAAAAAAGGCAGATTTAGAAAGAATCATGACAAAATTTAATCCTTGAGTCTCATGGAAAGATTTGACTCAGCAATTTCCTATTCCCCACATAGAACTTCTACTTCACATATTGAAATGAATATTCATGGTTAAAGTCAATATGTGTTTCTACAATAAAAAATTATTTCCTGATTTCATGGACTGGTGAGACCCCACTAATCTTTCTTGGTAGGAGATATCTATCTGCATTTTTATCTCTAGATACAGAGCTAAAGATAAAGAGCTAAAGATAAAGAGAACTAATCCTCAGTTGTCTGGATAGCTGTTCAGTTATATAAATACAGCAGGTTTATCTTGAAATAAATTGAGATATTTATGCATTAAATAGTGAAAGAACATAGATACATAAAATGCAATAACAAATTGATGTTACAATATTGGAGAAAAGTTTAAAGAAATAACTTAAACTCAGGAGACTTTGGAATCAAAACCCCATACCATGGGAAAACAGAGACATAAATGTTCCTTTATGTTGGCTTTAGCTCCATCGGTATGTAATCTAATATCCTTTGTCAAAGCCCAACAATAACTATATATTTATTTAAGCTCTAACCAATGTGTATGGGTTAGGCTGCTGATCTCTTGAATTGGCAACAAGATGTTTAATAAAATTATGAGATTAGAAGGAATTCTAAGAAGAGATCTTATCCTTCTCCCAGTCTTAAAATAATACTTTTCCAAAAACAAGACAAAAAATCCAGAAAAATGCAAACAATGAATTATTTGACAGCTGGAATTTTGTTTGTTCATCTCTGAAAACCAAGTGCTGAAAATAATATCTGTCCTCAATAAATGCTTGTAGAATGAGTGATTGCCTAAAAACTAGCTGTTCTACAAGGAGAATTTCACTAAAATCAATGCAATTAAACCCATATACTTGTTTTCCATGGGAATATGTGATTTTCTGAATTTACAATTGGGGAGGATCAATTCTTAAAAATTCTCTTGTTCTTTAAAGGCTGGCTCTTGAAATAATAATTAAATACTTAGGCTTTCCATTTTTTTAATTGATAAAAGTTTAAAGATCTGTGAACTTCAGAAAGGCCATTTCTGAGATATTTTTTATAGTTCTGGATAATATAATCATTCTGGGAAAACATTTGTATAAGAATCTTTATCCTTTCTCCCATCCAAGGACACATACACAAAGTAAAGGCTCTATTTCTTTTTTCATTTTAACTTTAAGGCCACTGGTTTTTTTTTTTTTTGTAATCTATGAGATATATTTCCTACCCAGAGCTTCATAAGAAAATGAATCCCAGAGAGATTAATTTTTCTGAGAACTTTACCTTCTTATGCAGAATAGATTTTCATTTGTGTATTCCAACAGAAAGCAGCTTTTATGATTTCTTTGCCTCAGCATGCTGAGTAATTTTCCTAACTATTCTCAGAGAAGTTTATATTCTACTCTTTTAAAGTCACTAGACAAAGAATCCCATGAGAACTGTGCCCTGGTTCTTATAGGTGAAGCACATATTACTTTATAGGTCTTTTTATACAAGCTTTTAAAATTATAGTTTCATATTACCTGTGTGTGTCCTTGAAAGGTCATAAAATTTAAGGAATAATTTCTTACTAGAGTATTTCAAGGGCATAGTAACTCCAAAGATTAAATAAAAGATGCAAGGTAGACTAAAAATGCCAGGGTTCAGTCTACATGTAATTGTGTTGCAAGACGTTTCTTCTCTGCATTTTCTTTTCCCTGGTTTTATTGCTGTAGCAGTTAGATGCTCATTAAAGTCCATTTTTGAGATACTTTATGAGGTCAGCACTATTAACATATATTTATTCAGTTTGATTTTTGTTCTTTGTAGATATTCAGTCCCTTGGATTCAGGTGTAATTAGTGATCTTCATTAATAAGGGCTGCTCTTTCTCACTCATTCCATTATGAAGGTGTTTATAACTAAGAACCAACAAACCATCTTCATTCACAGTTGTGCAGAAACTGCTTTTTCTTTTTCTTTTTTTTTTACCAGATTATCAATGACTTTTTTGCCCTTAAATGAAAAGGATATTTTCTGAAAATAATGTTTAAATTAAGAAATTATTCACATAAGTGAAAATCAAGACCTTAAGTTTATTGTTCACTGAATTTCCACAAGCAAAAAGATTCAAATCAAGACAGAATAGTTCGTCACCTCAGAAACTATCTTGGCATTTCCCATTTTTAAGTCAATCACCCTACTCTAGAGGCCATGGTAGTACTGATTTAAATTGTTACAGGTTATTTTCGTCTATTCTTGATACAAAGGAATCCAACATTATGCACACATTTGTGCCTGGCTTTTAAGAAGCATCATGATTTTCTTAAATTGATCCATGTTGTTCCTTATATCAGTGGTGGTTTTTTTCTCATAACTTTTTCATTACTGAGTATTACTTCATCTTCATAAAGGAGAGTAATCCTGGGCTGGGGATGTGGCTCAAGCGGTAGTGTGCTTGCCTGGCATGCGGGGGCACTGGGTTCGATCCTCAGCACCACATAAAGATAAAATAAAAAGATGTATGTCCACCAAAAACTAAAAAAATAAATATTAAAAAAATTCTCTCTCTCTCTCTTTCTCTAAAAAAAAAAAAAAAAAAAAATGGAGAGTAAAATCCTTCCTTACCCTGAGTGTTGACTGTGCAGAGTAACTTCCTTGGAAAAAATACAGTAATGATAGAAAAACAAAGTGATATTTCAGTTGAAAAATCTGAGAAATACTAATTTATCCAGGTGACTAAGGTCATTATCAACAGTGATAAGTCACAAGGGTGGTGTGTACCCTTGATATGATGCGATCAGTGAAGACCATAACACATTCTATTTGTAAAGAGACATCAGAAGCCCCTAATTGAGGAACATTCTACTTGAATACAGCCCAATACTCCTCAAACTTTCAGGGTCATGGAAAGTAAGGAGAAATGGAGAAATGGTCACAAGTCTAGAAAACCCAGTGAGACGCTACGAAATGTAAGGTGGTGTCCTGAGGAGAAGTAAAACGAGCAAAAGAAAGTTTGGTGAAACGTAAGATTTGAATAAAGTATGAACTTGGGTTAATAACAATGCCGTCAATTTGTTTCCTTAATTGTAACAAATGTAGCATCACCAATGTAAGATGTTAATAGTAAAAACTGGGTATTGGACATTTGGCAATTCTCTTCACTATTTTTTAACTTTTTATTGGTGCATCATAATTATACATAACAGTGGGACTTGTTACATTGCTGTATGTGCACACATCTTCTCAATGTTCTATAAATCTAAAATTGTTCTACAAATATGATCAGTTTAAAAAGAGCTAAAAAATACACAAAAAATTAACAATCAGGTCATCCATTCTCTTCCTGAAATCTGAAGTTATTTACAGGTTTTAGCTATTATAAATAAAGCTTTTAAAAACATTAACATTTATTTCTCTTGGGGGAATAACTAGAACAGGAATTATTAAGCCATAGGGTAGGTGCATGTTTGACTTTAAAAGAGAACATCATAGAGTTTTCTAAAAAAAAAAAAAAAATTACTATTTTGCCTCATCATCAACCACACATCAGAATTTTAGTTTTTCCACATCAAGCTCAACATTCATTATTGTAAGTCTTTCTAATCTAACCGTGCTAGTGTTTGTGGGAAAAAAAAAATTGTGACTTTAATTTGCATTTTAAATGACTAATATCATTTAAAAAATTCATTGTTTAGTATGTATTATTTTGTCCTTCTTAAAAAAATTAACTTTATTTCAAAGCCAGCCTCAGGAAAAGCGAGGTGCTAAGCAACTCAGTGAGATTCTGTCTAAATAAAATACAAAATAGGGCTGGGGATGTGGCTCAGTGGTTGAGTGCCCTTGAGTTCAATCCCTGGTACCAAAAAATATTTCACTTTATATCATTCCATTTTTTTATTTCCTTCTCTCTTTATTGAGATTCCTTTAGACTTTCTATTTACTCAAATTATCCTAGAATGAATAAGATTTTGCTTCCTTTTTTGATATTTATGATTTTCCCTCTATTGTCTTATTAACTTAGTTTTCAGTGTAATGTTGATATGTCAAGAGAAGACACCTTTTCTTTATTCCCAATCATGGGTCAAAATATTGACTTTCATCAGACTGCTTATAGCAATCTTATATGGACTTAATTTTAAATAAATCTTGCATTGCTGGAATAATCATCACTTTGACAAAATGTATTATTATTTTTTCGTGTGTGTATGGATATTACTGCATATGATTTCATTAATAATTTAACAAAACATTCTAAGATTTTTCCAGGATATTTGTAATTTTTTAAATGTTTGATTTTAGCTCATAGCGTTCTTTCCTTGTTCTGTGTGAATTTAATATTAGGTTAATGCTAACCATCTAAACGTATTATTTATATATAATTGCTATTTTTTGGTATATGTTTGGCAGCATGCACTATTGAAACTATCTTTATTTGTTTCTTATTTAAATTACACATTATATTTTTAAACATTTATAGGGATACTTGGGCTTTCCATTTCTTTCAGTACCAGTTTTAGTATTTTGTATCTTTCAAGAATTTCATTCATCCCATCTAAGCAGAATTTATTTTACTTTGAGAAATACCTCAAGTTTAAATGTAAGTTCTTTAGCTTTCAAGAGAAATTACTGATGATGTTGGTATACTGGTTTAGTGAAACACATATTTCTCAATAAGCTAAGTAGGGGAAGAGTTACTGGGGAGGGGGAAGGACCTTAAACAATCACAAGATGGTGAGTACTGGTAGGCTTTTTTGCCTCAGCAGGCTCTGCCGTGGCTATATTCCAAGGAGCTGGCATAATGGCATTTTCATATAGGAAATACTTACAAGTGTTTGCTAATGGTTCTATAAGTACTCCTTTGACACACCATGTTAAATTTCTTACACAAAGAAACATAACCGCATGAGTTCTCTCTAATATATTAGGTCTACTTTCTAATAAAAAGGTTACGTGGATTTTAAATTAATTATAAACACCTTATATTTGATTTATATAGAGACCCTGAAATCATCCATGTAAAATTCTTTCTACATTTACAAAATCTACAGAGTATAAAGTGTTAGTAAAATCTTATTGAGTCATCTAGCTCCTTTTACAAAATTTAATTAATTAGACCCTTATGCTTCTTTTTTAGTAACAGTTTAGCAAATTTTAGCAAATGAAATAAGGGTTTTAATAAATTTTTCTTCCTATTATTTTTATTGCCATATTTTATGTATTTGTATCCCATTGTCACTTACTTAGGGATTACTCTGCTTTCTTTTTAATTCAGATTTCTTCTCTTATCATCATCACAATGAGTTCCTAAATTCTCCAAAAAATATTTCCATGTTTATTATAGTTTACTGCTTTTTTTAAAAATTAAGTTGGGTTTGTGGAAATAAGCAGAAAAATTTCCTATTTATCCAAGCTTCTTATTGGAGCAAAGTAAACAGGTCACTGTATCTGCAATTATATTAAAATGGAAAGGACAGGGCTCATGTGACTGTTCTTCTTAACTGTTGAGACAGTATTTTTATGTTGGGATAAAGTTGACCTATGCTAAAATCTACCTGCATTTTTGGATTCCAGTGGGAGAAAAATGACCAAGTACATAATGGACTAATAAGAGAAGAGAGTAGAATGAAGAACTCAATAAAGCAAAGTCAATGCCAATGTCAATGAATCATCAGAGAGGGACTATGTCTGCAAACACTCGAACTGATTTATTAACTATAATCAGCTGAGCTATGGGAAACACTACCTAGTCATTGTACACAGAGATTCAATCTGAAAGGTCTGCCCTTGAGAAGAAAATGCGGCCCAAAGCTCACATTATCTAAAGAACAAATCCTTCAGAAGAGCCCACTTGTAATTTCTTTTATGATCAAATGAATGGGGACATAATGACAGTCATTTTCCAAATAGGTTAAACTGTGTTTCACAAGTCTTCAAGAAAACACGTGGATGTGTTTGAAGAGAAATCCTGCATCTAACCATCTGTCAGCACGTAATGACAAGCCAGCATTCTATGTGGAAATTAATAGGAAATGCACACCAAGCCTGTGAGTAGTTATTTTTCTTTTTTAAATGAAATACTGTCCATCTGCACTTCACATATGAAGATTGGTCAAGCAATGCCTCCAAACACTGAAATATCAAAAACAAAAGGCGAGGAAAAACAGACAAAACATCCTCATTTATCCAAACAAGTTTAAACTACTGGGTCCATGATATCAAAAACAATCTTTCAGCCAATAATTTAGCCACCAGAGCACACCTTTATGGAAAGATATCTTTTAAAGTTTCTCCTTCATGGATATTCATTCATTTCTCTTCTTTCAGTAATATCATTTTTACCAATACAATTCAGAGTCCAGAGGCCTATGTGCAATCATATCTGAATTTAAGCACAAGTATAAATGTATGATAAAGTTCTTTAAGTGATACCAATAGTTTATTTTATTTTTCATATCATGTGGTTTACAAGCCATAGCTATCAACTGAGAATGGCAAAAATTTGTTTCATCTTTATTTTATTGTTTTTATCTAAGTATAATTATCAATTAAAAGTGGCTTTTGTTTACTTTATTCCTTGTCTTTCGGTGAATATGGAAAGATAATACCTTCATAAAATTATTTATAAGCATTCACATATGACCTAAAATATTTAATTTTAGACTTTTTTCTAAGTAATCAGTTTTAATGAATGACTTTGGGAGATTCTATCTCTGGACAGTAATAGTTTAAAGAAAATTGATGCTTATTTTATCAACTGTGAGAATCTCCAGGTCATTAATGTTTACCATATTACTTTTGAAATAATGTTTAAGATTTTAAAATTCTGTTTTTAATATTTTTGTTTCGTAATTGTGTGTGGACAGAATGCCTTTATATTATTTGTTTAATTTTATGTGGTACTGAGAATTGAACCCAGTGCCTCACACATGCTAGACAAGTGCTCTGCCACTGAGCTATAGCCCCAGCCCAAGATTTTAAAATTCTTAAGATAAAAAATCTAGAAAATTTACCCCATATACAATATTAAAGTTAGACCAAAAGAGCTTTTTACATGACAGACTATCTGTTCTGTATTCTGAACTTTGAGATGAGAAGTGACATGTTCAGTAAAATGATATCTTTTACTCTGAAATTGATCTGAACGATATTGAACTTGGACTAGAATCACCTTTTGACCTGTACAAGAGGGATTTGCCTTGGGACCTGGATTTTACAGAGTTTCCTGTTCTGTACCTCCTCCAATCAAGTACCTATCCAACAGGTCAAGGTGGCCATGGGTCAATGGATATGCCCACTATAGTCTGTACTCTCCTGTTACCTCCAAGGTAAGCTGGGATTTTGATGCACACAGCACCTGTTTGGACTCTCTCTAATTCTTCCTTGCTGCAGGCAGACTGTGCAGCTGGTAAGTATACCCCTCAGACCCAAAGCATAGCAAAAAAAAAAATAGACTTTGTTGAGACAAGTGTGGATGAAGCTTAGTTGTTTAGTTCATGAGAGGGTTCTTTGCAGGGAGCTGGGCATGATGTGGAAGAGGTTAGAGAGAAGCAATAGCCATTCCCACATTGCATTTTGAAGCAGCTAATTTTGAATATAAACCCAGACTCCAGGTTGCTATTAGAAATATATTTATCAGGATAGAAGTGCAGATCATGTGTTCTTAATGAGTTTGTTAGCTTGCTTGATAATTTTTATATATGTAGGTACCCAGTGAATGGGTCTCCCTCTGAACTCTTACCTAGGGATCTATAAATGTTAGAACCCAATTGGTTTTGAAGTATATATTTCGTATATATAATAATTTTCCCTCTTAGCTCATCTAAATTCAACTTTTTTCTTTTTCTTTTTTTTTTACATTTATTTTTAAATAGTTGGACACAATACCTTTATTTTATTTACTTTTATGTGGTGCTGAGGATCAAATCCAGGGCCTTGCATGAGGTAGTAGAGTGCTCTACCACTGAGCCACAACCCTACCCCTCAACTTTTTTCTTTAAAGTGTGGTTAAAAATTTTATGAGACTTCTATGACCTAAATTTCATAATTTTTTTCCTTCCTATAAATAACTTTAGTATTTCCTGTCTAAACTAACACCATAGTATACAACCAATATAATTTAGTAGTTGTAAAATTTATATCTGATGGCTCCTATGGTAGTTCATTGTCACAGACCATCTTATAACATGCTGTCTCCATACATACTCTTCAGCAATATCACAATCGAAGGCCTTCAGAGTGAAAACAATCTGACTCCAGTGGGAGGACCCAATACCAGCTATTGATTAATTTTTAAAATTACTGCCTTAATGTAATATATCATATGTCTACAGTGACTAAGGGCAAACACAACTGAATGGTATTATGTAAGTTAATTGGTTCATGGATTAAGATTTTTTATTTTGATATGCTGGCGGTTTCAATTATATTCCTTTTGAAAATTGAGTTGGAAAGAGTGTGAATGTTGCAATTGTTGATGATGGTAATGATGGTGGTGGTCAAAGTGGAGGTGATTATGATAAGCGTGGTGGTGATGATGATGATAAAGGCAATGGTGGTTGTGATGGTGGTGGTGATGGTGATAATATAATTGTGGTGGCTTCATGGTGATGATGGTAGTGACAATGATCATAGTGATATTAGTGGTTGTGATTTCAATGATAATGGCAGCGATTGTTTAGTTGTATGGTGACAGTGGTGATGATGGTGGTAGTAGTAGTGGCAATGGTGATGCTGCTTGTGATTACAGTGATGGTGGTGGTTATGGTATAATGTGGTGGTTGTGAAGCAAGAGTTTTATTTTAGGAAGGGTATTTTGTCTTTTTCCTACTCCACTGTTCTTATTTCTTCTTCCCTGCATTTATACCTTTGTTGCAGTGCCTATATCTAAAGAGATACTCCCCAGATATGTGTTATTGTGCTGATGTTGGAGCCAGTGTTTCTGTACTACTGACAGCCTCAGATCTGGGGCAAGCTAGAAAATGCAGACTTCAGAGTAGGCAAGTTGAGAGTGAAACATAAAGTAGAAGTAAGAGATATTAAAATTAGACATTTGATGGCACTGAGATTTTATTTGTTGTAGTTTAATCTTTAAAAATAGTTATTGAAAATTTACTTTATTACATATGTGTTTGAAGTAGCATCTGTATATAAATGAAAAAAGCCCCAACCTTCCTGAGGCCTATGTTTTAGTGTAGATAGACAGTTGGCAGTGGATGCAATAGATATGTGGAACATGATATGTTAAATGTTGATACGTTATAGGAAAGAAGATACTTCAGGTTAAGCAGTAGGAATGTGAAGGTGTGCACAGAGTGGGCTGAAATTTTAAATAGAGTGATTCCCTAATCACACATTGAGGTGACCATTTCAGTGAACTTAAATGAAGTAAGGGATTTAGCCATCTGGACATAGAGTGGGGTATTCTTCCCAACAGGGAGAGCAGGCGGTATAAAAACCTTAAGTTGAGAGGGGGCCTGGGAAGGGTGAGGGAGTGTTAAAAGTGGCCAATATGGCTAGAGGGGATGTGTGGTTGGTGAATATAAGGAAATTAGATCAGAGTAGAAAAGTATGAAGAGGGCATATGTTATATAGGACCTTGAGGATCAAGGAAGATTCTGGATTGTATTCTGAATGAAATGGGGAACCATTGACTGGCTTTGAGCAGAAGAGTGGGCTCTTGAACTTAATGCTTAATGATTTTAGTGGACCATTCTGGTCACTGGATCACAGTGTGAAGTGGATAAAGGATAGGATCAGGAAGGCCTGTGAGGACTTTTAGAAGAATATCTGACTTGTGCAGAAGCAGGAAATAATTTAATGGTTATATTTTGTATATATATGAGAAATTGATCAATAGAATTTCCTGACAGATGTATTGTAGAGTAAGTATACAATACATGTTCTCATTATCTGGGATTCAGAAATTTCAATCTGTATAATTTATTTGAGTTTTGAAATGCAAAAGTTTAACAAACAAAAATAATGAAGTTATTATTTCAGTTATAAAAAGTAAAAAAAATAAATTAAAAATAAAAATTTAAATGAAGCAGAATAATAAAATGCACACAATAATAAATAATAATAAATGTACATAATTAAAAACAAGTATAAATAAAGGAAAATATGCTTCAACAATAAAAGAAAAACTCAAGAAAGTAGGGCATTTAAGGTATTAAAATAAGTACAATTATGTTATCATTCAATATGTGGTTATCATCTGTGCCTGGGGTTGAGGTGGGTATGGGGATCTGAAGTTTGGAGGTAATGACCAGAGACATTATTCTGTAAGAAATAAAAGGTGACTACTAAATATGTGACCAAGCTCAGAGTGAGTGGAAGGAAAACAAAGAGTCTGGTAAAAATGTTCTTAGCCATAGTTCAGGGGTTGAGATTTGATACATATTTCACTTTTGCCCTTAAGAAGAGGTAGAAAGGAACCCAAGGGAAGTCAGAAGAAAAAAATGTGACAAAAACTGATGGGCACCCAGTGTCTACTTCGTGTTAATCATATTTTGCTATTCTGAGACATCATCCAAGCCCCATACAAGTAATCCAGACAGAAAAACTCCTACAATCACATTGAGAAGAACAACCACTTAAACTAACAAGGATAATTAACATGAGAAT
Organism: Marmota monax; assembly: GCF_021218885.2. Classification (NCBI taxonomy): domain Eukaryota; kingdom Metazoa; phylum Chordata; class Mammalia; order Rodentia; family Sciuridae; genus Marmota; species Marmota monax. Next base: position 11,946,479 of record NW_026691982.1, on the reverse strand, counting down.
CAAATGAGGATTCTCCATACCCAGAGAAAATCAGTTAGAAAACATCTTGAGCAGTAACAGAGAAGGCTCTAAGATTTAAATATCATCTCAGAGATAAGATAGGGATTCTTAAATATATATCTTATGATTGGAAAAGTAACACACTTTAATTATTTTTAAAACATGGAAAGATTAAGGAAAAGTAAAAATGAAGAAAGCCATTACTAAGCTTATGTAATGGGTAAGTCGCAGATGATTCATTAATACATCTCACTGCAGAGGCTGTCATGTTTGGGCCGAACTGATTACTCAGCAAAATGTATGCACAGCAGTGGGAACCACATTCACTTTTAACCCACTTTTGCCCATTGTTTTCTAACTGTATTGACCTGTATATTTTTGTGTCAAACTATAGTCTAATTTGGTATTTTAGTCCTCTGTTCTTCCATGGAGTATTCACAAAGAGAGACAACATACGTAAGTACCATAATTTTGCATCTGGATTTCTGATTTAGCTGAAAGATGTGTAAAAATGTGTGGAACCACATCTAAAGAAGCAAAAGAACACTTCTCCCCACAACCATCAGTGTGATTTATGATCCCTAAACTGTTTCCCGATCCCTTATTTTAAAATTGGCCTCAACAAAAATGGAATAGATGCAGATCTTAGGCTCTGGAGTACTTGGAAAATGGGTATTAGTGGATCAAATGCTTGGCGTGGGCTTTGCTGTCAGCACCTCAGGTGCATAATGCAGTTCAAATTTTAAAGAGACTGCTTTGATTTTGACATAATTCACACTCAAGTATTTCTTAAGATACTAGATCTGAGTTATAGCTATACAAAAAGAAAGATATTACCTGGAATGAGTTACAACACCCTTTTCCAACCTTTTCAACTAAAGCTATTAGGAATGTAATTTTTCCATGACTCTGATAAATAAAAACTTGAAAAAAGTTTTTAATGATCTTAATCCGTCACAGGTGCCAGGATGACAAGCGAAGCCATATTGCAATAGCCCATAATGATGTTTGAAAAACAGGCAGGGAAAATTTGAATGTTCTTGTCAAACACCTTTGAAGTGCAATGTGTTTTAGTGCACACTGCTTACAAGGTGTACAGTCTCTATGCTCCGTTCAACTCATGGATCTACAACAAATAAAAATACATCCCCAAACTCCAGTTTGAAAATACATCTCCAGTAACAAAATATCAGCTCAAAGCATATGAAATATGTGTTAAACTGGGTACTTATCAGCTTTGAAATTGATCACTGGGATGCATATTTCCTTGTTATCAGATAGCAGAGTGAAAGACCCCTGCTGCTATTCCTTTGGGCTAAGCATTAGAAGACTAGGTGATCCAGTGGCTCATTTCCAAAAGCTCCAAAGAAGTTGAATATTTGTAACTCCAAAGTATTTTCCTGTGGTAACACTTTTCAAAGGTTTTAGGTTATCACAAATTGTAAAGCAATGGTGGTTGCAAAGCTCATCTTGAAATTAAAATGGTACAGTTGTGAAAAAATGGAAAATATGTACTAAAGAAGAAATGAGAAATAGAATAAGCACAATTCCTTACCGAACCTTTTTTTTTTTTTTGTGATCCACATGAATTAGTCCACCCCTTCAGCCTCTGACCACTGTTCTTCTTTGGATCTACAGCTTTTTTTTTTTTTTTGTATCCAGAAGTTAGTTTAACAGTCTCTTGAGATGTGGAAGATGTATATGTAGGGAAAATAAGAACTTCACCAAGAGACTTAAAAAACTGATTAAAAATCCAGAAAATCAGGAAAAAAATAGATATCCTTAAAGCTACACATAGCCTGTAGATGACTGGGCACTCACAGCTGGGCAATGGTGTTCTTTGCTTGAACACAAATCCCTTTTATATCAACAAGGCCCTCCATGACTATGACAGAGATAAAACAAGACCACTTTTAAACCAAGTCTGAATACAGAAGACACATACACATTTTCTGAGCCACAAAAATAACAAAAACATCCCCCATATTGGCCAACATTAGAGATGATTGCTTCTTGACCAATTATATCTTAAATATTCAAGTAATTTTCCTCTTTCTAATTAAGATTTATTAAAATATCTAATCACAAATTTACCACCAGTTTCTGACAGCATCCCCTCTAGAACAAGTGCCCCATCATTTACATTCTCCCTCCAATCACGTAATGCAAATCCAAACCCTGAAGTAAATCCCAACAGTTGCCCAGGTTGCACATTCTCTCTCTTAGCAACTAGTATAAAACCAACTTGTTAACAATTGGTTCTCACCAAGTGTTGTGCTCACCAATAGTGGGCTTGATGGATACAGTCCCTGAGTCCATGCCCCCAGTGACCTACTTCATCCAGCTATGCCCTACCTGCCTACTGTTATCACCCTGTTCAACTTATTGATTCAACTTACTAATCCATCAAATGAATTATTTTCTTGATGAGGTTACAGCTCTGGCAGTCCAATCTTTTCAAGGTTTAACCCTGTTGTATTGCCTAACACATGAGCTCTTTGGGGGACATGTTTATATTCAAACCAGGACACCCCTCCCAGATGTCTTATTTCTTCTGCTTTTCTCTTTGTGGATCCTGACCGACTAGGAAGAATCCTTGTGTTTCCAGCACCAGCTGTGAACCAGTGCTAAAGCAAGCTGTGAAAGAAGTTAGGTGATCATTGGAGAGAGAATTGGCTGCTGTGTATTGGGAATTCACAAGAAGACAAAGGCTAAGAAAGGTCAGAGAGGATGGAATGGAGATTCCAAGGATTTTTGAACCTGCTTTGTGAAAGTGTTCCTCTTTTGGGAAGGAAGTAGATTAGGAGCTTGCTCTACTCTTTTCAAAGAACACTTGGGGTTGAATACACCTTGATTTAGTGCAGTTTCTACATTTCTTGGGCAAACTCTTAGTAAATCCATGGCCATTTTAATAGTCAGAGAAATAACTTTTACATTGTTTTTCTAGCATATGAGGTACTAAGGAAAGGGCACATCTGAGAAAACACAAATGACAAATACTCGTTTTCTGAAAAACAGACATGTGTAATCAGAACAGAGTCAATGTAGCATTTCCACTGCAGACACCTGCGTCATGTTGGAGATGTCAGTCACATCTATTCTCTGTGCTTATGTTACATTAAAATTTTATATCTGGGAAAATATCCCAGTGAGTCTCCCATGTCACTTAATTTGAGTCCATTGCCATTTGGGTTGACTTCATAGGATAATGACACTTTTCAGAACAGCAGTACCTAAGTGGAAAGTCTTTGTTATTTTGCTAAGGCATGCATAAAGCCGATAATACACAGCAGTACCAATTCCAGGCTGAGAAGTTATGCTGTGGGGAACATTGTAGGCGAGTGACTGAAGATCTTTCCTCATGTTCTGTTAGAGGATGTTGGGTCTAAGCTAAGGCATTCTAGGGCACAAAACCAGACAAAATGGAGATATCATTCCTGGGCAGGTTAAGTGTAGAGAAAACTCCTGCTTAGTTGTATGAAAATACTGGGTGGGAAGGAGGGAATACTGAGAAGTGGCAAATCTTTTCAAAATTTAATTGAATTTTTAGGTGATTTCTAATAATGTGCTTTCCAATGGCCACTCTAAGAGTCCCAAGCAAGGGTTACAGTGGAAGTCAAGAGATGGCATCCTCAATCAGAAACCTAAGATGAAAGTAGAGGGGCCAATTTAATTTCTTCCATTGTTCACATCCAGAGGTGTATGTGTGTGTGTGTGTGTGTGTGTGTGTGTATGACAGAGACAGAAAAAAAACAGTTCAAGTCCATCATACATTGGAAAAACAATGACAGTGCAATTTAATTTTGAAAAATGTTTACACTCTCATTTAAGTAGTTTTAGGATTAAGTGTGAAAAAATGATGGATTAATTTTTTGTTGCATGTGAAAAAATGAGTAGCACTGTGTTTAGGCTATCAATTTTACCTTGTAAATTAATAGGATGAATGTTTGTTCAGACTCATGCCTTGACCCATGCATCCATCACAAGAGCTCTCACAGTGATGCAAGTGAAAGAGGGAAGGTGAATGACGTTGTCAATACTTTTCTGTCATTCAGTTTAATAACTTTAACATCTGGATCTTCACAATTCCCATTATAATTTTTATAAAACTAGATTTCTGCTTTTAAAAGGTCACTAAGGAAATATTTGTAGTCTTGGCAGCCCTAAATATCTAAAAAATTCTCATGTATCTGTCTTGTGAAGTACAAAGTATATGCTAATACATCCAATGGAATCTCCATGGCGTAGATCTATTTCTTAAAACTTTTATTAAAATAATACTATTTTTTAATTTTTCTTAAAATTTTTACTAAAAAATTCTAAAACTACCACTTGATGATATTGCTTTTCAATTTTTAGGGTTCTTTTTCTTTTCAATCTGAAAGATCATGGAAGACTCCAAAGCAAAGTGATAATAGTTTAAATATTTAATCTTTTCCATGTAAAATCATGTTATGTAAATACAGTAATTCTTGTTTGTTTTCTTTCCAAATGAGGTAGGCTCATTGCAATAAACGAGTATAGTCAGACTGGATCTTCTGTTAAACAGTTGTAGAGAAGCAGTTCTAGAAAGGAGGCTCATGGGTACCCATGAGGCTCCTCTGTCCCCACCAGACAATGTTGAGAGTGGGGTTAAGTGACAGGGTGACAGGTTAACCCCAACTACCCGCTTGATTCCTATTAGGAAACATAAAGATCAGGTCTTAGGAGAAATTCTATAGGAACAAAGAGAAAAGCCAAACATATTGTTTTATTTCGATTGACTTAAGACAGGGGGAAATAATTCTTGCTACATTTCCCAGAGAAGAGTTAGTGAGTCTATCAGCAAAGCTCTAGGGAATCCAATCCTTGACCTTGGTGCCCCATTGACTTTTATATGAAAGTGTTGATTGAAAAGCTCATTCCCTGTTAGTTTAGGGGGTTTCTAAGAGGAAGAGAGTTACAGACTTGAGGTCTTTCTGAAAGATTAAGTTAAAAAAAAAAAAAAACACAAATAAGTGACAAAGAAAGAAAAAGAAAAAAAAAGGAGGGGGGGTCTTAATAACCAGAGAGAAGGCAATTATTTGATTTTCTAGGAATCTAACAATCTGCATATCGTCCCTAAATATGAGAATTCTATAATTACATACAATCTTTCTTTTCATTGAAACTCTATTCTGGATAAGCCTTATCAACAAGGAATTATGAACTATCCATTTCACTAATATTATTACCCAGAGCTTACACTATTTAAAGGGGAGAGCAAGGTTAATGCTCTATATCAGGCCATAATGAAGTGAATTTTATCAGACAACACAAATACCTCCTGTATCTCTGGGGAACAGGGTGAGTTAGCTTAGGACAGAGTAGAAACAAAGGGGCCCTCTTAGGGACAGCCATCTGTAGATCATCTCTGCCAGGTATCTCTGAGGTGCAGGGAGAGGGAGGGGAGGAGAGCTCAGGGACTTTTTTGTTGTTGTTGTTACTTTTAACATTCAGTTTTCTTTTCTCTGCCTGTCTCCAGTTTACTATACTATGGCTTCTAAAAAAATTTTTGACCACTTAAATAACTGCAGGTAAATGACAAAGCAAGGTTTTTTTCTACTACTTCTACTGATTTAAGGGAATAATTGGAAAACTAATATCTCCCTAAGTTTGTAAAGGACTTGGGTTCATTTAGCATTCAAATGAATTAGTGAATTTAGTCTACCACCTCAAAAATCCTATAATCCAGTCTGAAAATTTTCAAGATTTGCTTGTAAACTTCGAAATGAATATAATTAACTTGCTCTAAAACCCTAAAAGAATTAGTGCTTATTTCCTTGAAATATTGTTGAGCTTACAAATACAGGAATGGTACATATTCTCCCTGCCACCCCTATGGAAGTGAGTGAGAGGGAAAGCTGGGTTATTTTCTTTTCATGATTAATTGACTGGATTTACAACATAATACCTGTGACACTTCTAGGGATACTCTGCTAATAAAGATATTTCTAAATTTTCTAAAGCAATCTTCAAATAACTAACTATATGCATACTGTTTAGTTACATTTATTAATGTATAGAAATACTGCTAGAAAATAAACACTAGCATGCCTATTGATTACTTTGAATGCATATGTTAAAAGTCAACTAAGGCTATTGATAAATATGCATAGCATTCTATATAGCTCAATATTTATACCTGTTTTCCAGCATCCTCTGGTGGGAATGAAATAGCCTTAAGAATATAAATATGATTTGAAAACTTACTTCTAATGTTAAAAGAAACCATTGGGAATAAAGAAAAATTAATGTAGAAAGTGTTTTATATGCATCGATTGCTAGACTTCAATTATTCAGTGGAACTTTTTATATAAATAGCCTCAGAATTCTGGCAGCTTTTGGTCATATATAATGTGCTTTAGATTATATCCTTACAATTTTCCTGATTCATTCCTATTTTTTGAAAAATGAAAGACAAGATTAATAGGCACAATTCTGAAATCCGGAAGATGCTAGTGAGAGTCATCAATGAAATTAGGCTTATCTTCTTAAGGCTCTTTTGGTCTTGCTCGCACCCCGTGGTCCACTTCCCCCACACATGCTACCTCCACCACCCAAGCAGCCTGGTTTGTACTACTAGACAAGGGTTGTTCAAGAGACTCATTTTCCAAAATATAATTTGCTCTGCAGTTCAAGTCTTTTGCTTCTCCTTTTCTGTTATTAACATTAAACGTGAGTAGCATTGAAAGCTAAAACCAATGTGATACTGCAATCTGTGCACGTGGAAAAATAAGAATTCATACCCCATTTGAATCAAATGTATGATATGTCAAGATCATTGTAATGTTTTGAGCAACTAATAAAAAAAATTTAAAAAAAATAAATTAAGATAAGAACAAGAAGAGCTGAAAAATCTTTTTAGGAAAGCAAGCAACTTTTATTTTTATTTTCAAAATCTTCTTTTAAGAGGACTGAAACAAACACTTTGAAAGAAAAGTGGAAACAGAGGTTGGGATGTCTTTCTGTATAGATATTACATTCCACCACAAACATGGATTAATTTATTCTCTGCCACTTATTTCTTCTTGGGAAGGAAGAGCTACAGTATATAGCATATCTGCCACCAATGTCCTGTCATGCCATGATATTCCCATTAAAATGACCTTCCAAGGCCCAGTATTCATTTATTTCCTCCGTAGAATATCCCATATCAAAATAAACACATTCCTGCAAAGCCTGTCCAGAGACAAGACTCCTTTTATAACATGAAGGAGGCAACCACTGGTGAAGGCTGGGTCAGGTTCAGCATATTCCCAACAGAACCTTACATCCACCCGAGAGTTTAGCCATTTGTCTGATAGTGGAATGAAGCTGATCTAAATTGCTTCCTTCTTTGCACTGAATAATCCATACCCATTGGCATTCAGTCATTTTGGCTTCAGAAACATAGGTCAAGGAGAAACTTCTCTCAAGTAATTAATTACGTTCAACAACAACAACAGCAGTGTGATATGGAATACCTCTGGAAATAATCCCATTAACAATGTTTAATTGAAATTTTATTAATCTGTGTGAGGGAAATGACATGGTTTGGATTAGTGTCTCCTGTGTGATAAAGAGTTCATCCCCAGTTTGGCACTAGAGGGAGATAGTAGAAACTAAGAGGTGGAGCATTGCAGGAGTTCTTGAAAGCATGTCCTTGAAGGGGATATTGGGACCCGGACCTTTCTCTTCTCTTTCAAGTCCCTGCCCAGGAGATGAATTGTTTTACTACATACTGTTGCCATGACATGCTGTCTTCCCACAGGCCCAAAAGCAACAGGGCCAATGAATTATGGACTGAAACCTCTAGAACTGTGAGCTAAAATAAACCTTTTCTCTTTATAAGTTGATTATCTCATGAATTCAATAGAGTAACAGAAAGCTCAAAGAAAAAAAAACCCACATTAATATAAAACACATTCTTCAGAACAAATTTGATACTCCTGACTCAATTCCACATAAGATACATAGGTTTATTTTCTCAGTTTTTATCATAAAATTGGGGGAAAACAAAGCTCAAACATATTTAAAAGTAGCTAACAAATCTGTAAACTTATGTACATCAGGTGAATTTCCTGAACCCTTTCCCATCATTCAGTCACTTGCCATTAGATATCTTTTGTGAAATGTATTTTCAGATTTTTGTCCATGATATATATGAACTATATAATGTAAGCTTTTAATTAATGTTCACCTGAAGTAAAAAATAAAATATGAAAAAAAAACAATGAAATGGAAAACAAGCTTATGGAACACACTGATGCAAAGAATAAATTCAAAATAAAACCTCTCCATCTATCCTCATTTAGGTAATGTGTCATGGTGTGGTAGAATTTGAGCATTTTGCCCCATGGGAAATCTCTGACTTAGTTTTTTCCTGAAATGGAAAGAAGGAAGGATTTCTTGCCACTTGAATCTCTTAGAAACAGAGAAGTCAGTCCAGTTTGGTTTTCAAGGACAGCAGTGGCATAGACAATCAAAAGGAGCTTAGATGCTGAAGTATCTGGAAAGAGTTATGTTAGGGAAATTAAAGTGAATTATTTTGCATAAAAGGAGGCTTCGAAGAAAGCTTATAAGTCATCATCATTTAAATGAATCATTTCTAGTTTTTCATATAACTAAATAAATAAGTTGAACGTACTTCAACTTATTTATTCATTTCCCACTGTATTAGTCAGTATTGTACTGCTATAACAAAATTCCTGAGACTTAGGATGATTTAGGTAAGTAACTTATACTTCATATAAGCGTGTGCTCCTTTTGTTCTTAGATTTTATTCAACAGCAATGATTGAAAACTTATCTCCAAATACTCAGATTTTTTTCTGTTTTTTTCCCCTGTTTTTTTTAATGGATGCTGTTTTAGTCAAATTTTTCACTGAAGTGACTAAAAGACCTGACCAGAATAATTTTACAGAAGCAAACTTTCCTTTGAGGGCTCACAGTTTCAGAGCTTTCAATCCATGGACAGCTGACTCCATTACTTGGGGCTCAAGTGAGGTTGAATATCATGGCAGAAGAGTGTGGTGGAGGGAAGCAGCTCACATGATGATCAGAAAGCAGATAGAGACTCCACTGAGCCAAATTCAAAATTTATACCCTAAAGGCAGGCCTCAATAACCCACCTCCTCTAGACACTCTGCACCTGCCTTAGTTCCCACTCAATTGATCCCATCAGGGGACTAATTCACTGGGTTAAGGCTGTCATAACAATATCATTTCTCCTCAACACCATCTTGCATTGTCTAACACATGAGCTTTTGGGGGACACCTCCCACCCAAACCATAACAGATGCATAATATTTGTAAAATAAGATCTCAAGTGCTCATTTCAATGAGATTTGGCAGTAGTTTATCTATGCAGCATTACCCCAAACATGATATTTTTATAACATTTTAGTTCTTTAAAAAGTAACATTATGCCCCTTTCAAATATATAATTGGTAGTCACAACTGCTATGAATTCTAATATGAAAAAGGGGTTTTCTCTGCAATATGTTTTTTTTTTAAAATTTTTTCCCATTAGTTACACATGACAGCAGAATGCATTTCAACTCATTATACACAAGTGGAGAACAACTTTTCATTTCTCTGATTATACACAATGTAGAGTCATACCATTCATGCAATCATATATATACATAGGGTAATAATGTCTATCTCTTTCTACCATCTTTCCCACCCCCATATCTTCTCCCATCTTCTCACTCCCCTCTGCCCAATCCAAAGTTCCTCCATTCTTCCCTTGCTGCCCCCTTTAAGGATCAGTATCCACATATAAGAGAAAACATTTGGCCTTTGGGTTTTGGTGATTGACTTATTTCACTTAGCATGATATTCTCCAACTCCATCCATTTACCTGCAAATGCCATAATTTAATTCCTCTTTAAGGCTGAGTAATATTCCATTGTGTATATATACCATAGTTTCTTTATCCATTCATCTATTGAAGGGCATCTAGCCTGTTTACACAGTTTGGCTCTTGTGAATTAGGTTGCTATAAAAAATGATGTGGCTGTGTCACTGTAGTATATAGTATACATAGTATAGCATGTAGCTATATATTCTATTGTACTTTCATTCAGTATGATTTTATAAGGTATATCCATGTTGTTGCATATAGTATTGATAATTTATTGTCTTATATTGACAAATATAATTTCACAATAAGAATGTACTTCAATTTATTTATTCATTTCCCACTGTATTAGTCAGTTTTGTACTGCTATAACAAAATTCCTGAGACTGGTTACATTATAAAGAAACGAAATCTGTTTATCTCACAGTTTTGGAGGCTGAAACTCAAAGATTGAGCAGTCCCACTGATTTGGTTTCTGGTGAGGGCCCTTTAGCTATGTCATATCATGATGAATGGTATCATGGTAGGAGTGCATATGAAAGTGAGAGGTCCTATAACAAGATAAGAAGCCAGAAAGAAATTAGAAAGGGGCCAGCCTTGGTATTTTATAACAATCTTCTCCAAGTATTTTGAGGGTAGAACCCCTAATGACCTAATGGTTTCCCACTAGACCCACATCTTAAAGAATCCATCACCTCTTAATCCTACCACACTTCCGCCAAGCTGCCAACACATGAGCTAGGGGGTATGAACTACATCCAAACTCACCAATGCATTTCTGATATTATGGAATAAGGCTGTTATGCACATTATCAAATAAGTCTTTTATGGATTTTATTTTCCTTGCTTTTAGGTAAATACCCCAAAAGAGAATTTCTGGGTTGAAGGTAAAAGAATATTTAATTTTATAAGAAACTCCCAGTTGTTACTTGTATTACCCCCAGCAGTACGTGACAGCTGCAGTTGTTCCAAATCCTCTGAAGTTTGTATGTTAGGTATTGTGAAAAGTTATGTCTTGTGTTTTAATTTATATTTCCATAATGGTTAAAGATGTTGAGAACATTTACATTTTGCTCAAAGGGCATTTGCAAATCTTCTTTTGTGAAGTATTTTTTCAGATTTTTGCTCATATTTTATGAAATTTATTCTTATGTATTGAGGTTTGATTTTAAACATGCTTTCTAAATGATATTTTTGTTTTAAAATTTTATATTCACTTTTCTTATTTTAGTTTTGTGTATTGACCTTTTAATTTAGTGACATAAATTCATATACTAGTTCCAGTAGATTGTTTTTTCCCTGTCTTTCTCTTTCTCTCTCTCATTTTGTATTTCATGAGGTCTTCTTTTCTTTCTTTTCTTTTCTCTTTCTTTCTTTCTTTCTTTCTTTCTTTCTCTCTTTCTCTCTCTCTCTTTCTTTCTTTCATCTCTCTTTCTTTCATATCTCTCTCTCTCTCTCTCTCTCTCTCTCTCTCTCTCTCTCTCTTTCTCTTTCATACAAGGGTTTAAACTCAGTGGCCCTCAACCACTGAGTCACATCTCCAGCCCAACTTCGTATTTTATTTAGACACAGGGTCTCTCGCTGAGTTCCTTAGTGCCTTGCTGTTGCTGAGGCTGTCTTCAAACTGACTTCATAAGGTTTTCTATATAAGCAATCATATCATCTTTAAGAAGAATGGTTTTTCTTCTTTTTTACATTTGGATTTTGCTTCATGCTTTATCTGCTGGCTGGGATTTCCAATACAATACTAAATAAAAGTGTTGGGAGTAAACTTTCTTGTTTCCATCACAGGGGGAAGGCATTAGATAGCATGCTATGAACTAAGATTGCCATGCTTTTCATCTGGAATGTCCCCCCAAAGCCCATGTGTTCAGGGTTTAACCCCCAGCTTGGTGCTGTTGCAAGGTGTTGCGGCCTACTAGGAACTTTTAGATCTCTGGGTGTGTATCCTTGAAGGAGTCTACGAGACTCAGATCTCCTATTTTTCTTTTATTTTTTTCCCAGCCATGAGGGGAGCAGTTTTGTGCTGCCATCCTTCCTGCCTTGATGTGGTAACTGATTAGAGACCCCAAAGCATTAGGTGTTAACCAACCATGGATTGAAACTTCTAAAACTTTGAGACAAAACAAAGTTTCCTATTTATAATTTTATTATATTGGTATCTGGTATGGTGATGAAGAATCAATAAAATAAGGTTAACTTTATGTTTTTATATTTCCCTCTGTTATACTGAAGAGGTTCCATTTTATATTGAGTTTGCTGAATTTTGAAAAATCATGTTTTTGTTTTGTATTAATAGTATTTTTTGTAACTAATGAGAAGATTTTTTGATATTCTACTTCTTATTAATGAGGTGAATACGATTGGAAATGTTGAACCAATGTGTATAATTGTATGTGGTTATATTAACTATTTTGAATTAGATATGTCTAATATGTTGTGCTACTAGTTTTGATCTGTGTTTCTGGAAGCTAATCTGTCATATTTCTTTACTTTTAATATCTTTGTCACCTTTTTTATTACCATTATGTTCACTGGATAAAATTTTCCTATCTTAATTTCCTATAAATGTTTGTATTAGACTGTATATGAAAATAACACTACCTTCTTACATTTTTGTACAATTCACTAATGTAGTAATTTTGGCCTAAAACATTTTTGGGGAAAAGAGTTTTGATTTCAGTTAATGCATTTAATAGATAAAGCGTATGCAGAATATTGGTATTTTAATTTTTTATGTTTTAACTTTTTAAAAATTAATATTCCCATTTTATCTAGATTGTCAAATTTATAAACATGATGTTTTCCCTAATATTACCATAATAGGCTTTCAACGTCTGATGAATTTGATATTGTTAATTTGTGTTTTCATAAGCCAGTGTCATTAAAACTTCACTAATTCTGTTAACTTGTCAAAGAACTTGATGTTGGCTCTATTTGTACATTTTCTGTTTTATCTCTTTACACTCTTATTTTTATTTACTCTTTTCTATACTTTTCAGGTTAAATTTCCTCTTTCTTTTGTAGCTTTCTAAAATCAAAGCTAATATTTTTAATGGAGAATAATTAAGGATCTTTCCTAAAAAAAAATCAGAGGATTCATAAACAGTGCAGTAAGGCAAGAAATAACTAACCAACAAAAAAGTCATACAGATTGCCAATGGAAGACTCAACGCTTCAGTTTTCTCCTAATAGCTCTGTTAATTTCCTAGAGCTGCAAGATGAGTGGCTTAAAACAGTGAATATTTATTCTTTCAACACTTCTGGAGGCTGAGTGTCTGAAGTCAAGGTGTCACAGGGCCATGCTCTCTCTAATGTCCCTAGAGAGGAATACCTTTTTTCCTTTTCTAGCTGCCAGTAATCTTGGGCATTCTTCAGTTTGGAGCTGAATCATTCCAACCTTTACCTCAATCGTGCATGTGTGTGTGTGTGTGTGTGTGTGTGTTCATTTCCATATTCCTTTGTAGAAATCTCCATTTCTTTTCTATTAGACATTGAATTTGGGCCCACTCTAATCCAGTACAACCTCATATTAATTTGATTACATCTACCAAGATCTGATTTCTAAGTATGACTACATTCATGAGTACTGGATTATATGCATAGATTATATACATACAAGTTATGACTTGAACATTATCTTTTTGGGGGACACAATTTAGCCCAATGTATTCTATCCTCTGACTTCTTCCCAGAACGTAACCTTTTCATGTATTAAATATAGCCACCATATTTCAACATCCCACGGAATCTTGACTCATGCCATGATTGACTCAAAGTCCAAAATCCTGGATATGATCAACTCAAAAATTCACAAACCATATCACCTAAATCATTTGAACTAGGTATGGAAAAGTCTGGTTATAATTAATTCCTTTCCACCTGTGAACCTGTGAAACCAGAAAACAAGTTATCTGCCCTCAAAATACAATTGTGGAATAGGCATAGCATAAACATTCCCATTTTAATATACATATAATGGGAGATAAGGATCTGCCTATGCAAAGAAGATTCACAACTCAGCACAGATCAGGTTTTGAGACCTAAGAACAATCTTTTGTGGCTCACCAATCAAGCCTCTGGTCTCATAGGCAGCCCTGTTCCTACTGGTCACTGCTCTGAGGTCTCAGAATTATTATTTTCTTTTCTTGGAGGATAACACATTTTATCTATGAGCCCATTTTATGCCCATGGCTTCCCTGAAATCTGAGGGGGTTCTTTTGTTTCATCCCATTTCTATGCCTTCAGTCAAAGCAGGCAGTGTTTTTTGATATAACATTTCCCCAAACCATGTATATTCCATGTATGTCAACAGAATTATTCAGCAGATAACAGATTCTCTTCAGATTCTTCCTGGATGACCTCATCTCTTCCTGGCTTCTTCCATGATGGCTGATTGGATGTTTGGACCACATGCTTATCATCTCCAGAAGAATGACATCCAGGCATATCCTTGGTGTTCTCTACAGAGCATCCTTTAGCATCTGTTGTGACAGGGACAGGATGAGAATTTTCCAAATCATCAAGAGTGCTCCCCCCACCTTTTTATTTTTATTTTGTTAATTATCGTTTCTTCAAATAATCTTCCTTCTCACATTTTTTAAGCAGAAAAAATGAGAAAAAAGGAGAAAACAGGCCATACCTTACACAATTTACTTGTAAATCTCCTCAACTAAGTAGCAAGTTTGTCACTTAAAAGTTGCTCTTTCCCCATACAGAAAACACAACTCAGTCACGTTTTCTGCAACTTTAGAACAAGGATTGCTTTTCTTCCTGTCTGATAATTTGCTCTTCATCTCCTTGGGAGGCTTTACCAGAGCATCTTTAATGTTTCTATTTCTGCGCCGACAGTATGTTCATGAAGATACAGCTACTAAAACTGTAAAAGCCTTCTCTACACCTCTCAGTCCTTTTTCAGTTCTCAGCAGGATTACCTTTAATGCTCCTATTTCTATCCATCACCTCTTCTAAGCAATGTAGACTTTTTTTTTTATCAGGTGTCTCAAAATTCTTGCAGCCTCTGTTCAATATCCAGTTCCAAAGTCACTCTCAGAGATTTAGGCATTTGTTACTATAGTAGTCCACTACCTGCTACCAATATCTGTAGTAGTTTTCTCTGACCTCCATCACAAGGTACCACAGACTTGCTAGCTTGAAAAGACAACAAACAAAGTTATTCTCTTGCAATTCTGGAGGCTAGAATCTGAAAGGAAGACATCAGCGGGGTCAATGGAAAGAGTCCCTACTTGCCCCTTCTAGCCTTTATGGTTGCCAGAAGTTGTTGGCATTCTTGGGTTATAGCTGCATGGCTCAGATCTCCACCTCTGTCTTCACGTGGTCTTTGTTGTGTGTGTTTCTGTGTCTCTGTGTACAAATCTGTTTCTCCTTTCTCCAGCCATTGGATGTGGGCCCATCTTAATCCTGTATAATTTCATCTTAACTTCATTATATCTTCAATGTCCCTCTTTCCAAATAAAGCCACATCCAGAAGTACTGGGATTAGAACTTAATATTTTCTTTCTCTTATTTATTTTGAGGGAAACAATTCAACCCACTATAATTAGGATAAATATTTTTCCATGTAGACTGATCATTTCAGATGTTGTTTTCTTAGCAGTGGGATGACTGGTGTATAGCTAATTATATTTCTCATAATGTTCATTACACATAGATATATCCAGTAGCTTTGAGGGAGGTGACAGGAGGATGTAAGAGAGCCTTTTCAACATGATTTAAACAAAACAGCAATGTTATTTGTCTGTTTCTCTGCCTTCATCTAGTCTGCACCTGTCCTGTGATAATCACACCATTTGCACAAACAGACATAAGAAGTACCTTATTTACCAGTCATATACCTTTGGTAAAGAAAAGAAATGAGCATGGATGGTTTCAAGAACTAATCTGCTGAGCTGTCCCCTTAATTTCACTTTACTGTTGCAGAGAACAATTTCTGGGACTAATCTATAGTATATAGATATATCTATATCTATAGACCTGTACAACAAACATCTGGGTACTTTAAGTTTTGTTTCAGACAAGTACTAAGAAGCCCCAACTCTGTGATGATGTAAAGAAGATAATTTCCATGAAAAGCCAATCTTAGAATAGGAACAGTGGGAGGAGGTGAAATAATCATGGAACAGAGGCAGACATCCTTGATAGAATAACTTCCTTAGATTATATTAGAACTGGGCAGGAAAGGAACCTCTTCAAGACCTGGGTGATTGCTGAGCTAGTTAAACTGTCCATAACAAAGATATGAGAGTGGGAGAAAAATGCAATTAATCCAATAAAGTTAGCAGGACCACCCAGATACTAAAACTTGATGATAATGGCAATAACAAAATTTCACACAATCAGACTAATAGCATTTGTCAAACATTGGCTGTATGCAAGATATTGTATGAAGCACATTATATATTGTCTTCTTTCTTTCTCACATCAATCACTGGGATCTGTTCAGTGACTTTCTCAACTTCACACATGAAAGAAATAAAGATAGTAAATATCTTCCAAGCTGGAGCCACTAAGAGACATAACTATGATTCAAGCCCAGGATACCTGAGTTCAGGGCCTATGTTCTTATTATTATTGCACTGTCCTCATTGTCCTTCCCCTCTGTAGCTAATAACATTGCATGTCAAAAGGTATATGACAATTGATTGATGTGTACATTAGGATATAGATGTTAAAAAAATAGTGCTAAAATATAGGCACTTAAATATATGTGTTTAAATTTATAAAACTAATGTATATATAATTCACATACATATTTATAACATAAATATACATAAATACATAAATAAAATATGCATTTATATATTCATATATATACATATTTTTTTTGAAGGCTCTCCTACAGCCTCCTGTCATCTCCCTCAAAGCTACTGGAAATATATATGTGTTATGAACATTATGAGAAATATAATTTTATATGTATTTCATGTGTGGGAAAATATAAGAAAATATTTTAACATTTTTGGAGCTGGAAAATCTTTGTAAGCATTTTATCAAAGATAGTACTGTCAAAAATGTTTAGGTATGTAATATATATATATATATATATATATATATATATATACCCTTTATATAACAGGTTAGAAGAAGACAGTGGCATTCATTTGTAAATGATTGAGCTTCTTGAGATAATCTGGGCTTTCAGTTTTGTGGGGGATTCTACTGAACTCAACAGCTAGCTTCCATTTCTCACTTTAAGGTGGCTACTCCAGTGATAGTTATGGCTTAATATTCTAAGAAAGGAAAGACTATAGAAATGCTATAGAGAGAAAGTACCTATACAAAAGCCAGTCAAACGGTGCTCACATTCCCTTGGACTGAAATGAACTACAGAACTATTTTCAACAAAAACTGGGCAACAGTTTGTCTTGAGATAATAGTATGCTGAGCTAAACTTTGATGGACGCTAATGTGAAAATTTAGAAGGAGACAATATAAAGCACAATAAACATCTACTAAATTCCCTAAAGAAATTTACCAAAGACACTTAGTGAAAACGACTGTACAATCTGATCAGAACTTCTTATTCTTATAAGAATAAGAAGATATGCTTTCTTAACCAAATAGAGAATACCTAAAGTGTCAAGCTTATATTAAGTGGTAAAATATGGTAGTTTGGAATTTAAAAAAATTTCTTACTATCATTAATAACAAAATCAAAAAGAAAAAGTGAGAGCAAATCGGTCATTATTTTCATCTATTTGGATTCACAAAGCAATTAAAACCTGTCAAAACTAATCAGAATGATCCTATCTACAAATTAAATAGACATGGAATTATATACTATCTTTCTTAGCATTTAATTTGCTCTGAAAATTAGAAATGCATTTAACAGAAAGTTTGTGGGTAGATTAGAAATATGCATACTGTCATAAAAACCACACTTAAGAGATATAAAAGAAAAGTTAAATAAAGAAACATCCTGTAAATACTTCAGAATAAATCTATGTATTGAACAAAATCCTAGTCAAAATTGCAAAGTTATTCAGAATTACTAGATGATCTCAGAGTTCAACTGGAATAAAAAAATGTACTGAAAAAATAAACTGTATGTAGAGAATTAATGTATTATAAGGATTAGCAAACCAGGGCAAGAGAAATACAGCATATTTAGTAAATTACATTGAGGCAATTGATAAATATACAAAACTTTTAAAATTTAAGGCTTTTATCGCTTACTGAATGAAATTTTATATGTAGTTAATTTGTGGGAAAATATTTCTACATTTTTGGAGCTGGAAAATCCTTTGTAAACATTTTATCAAAGATAGTATTCTCAAAAATATTTCTGTATGTTATTTTATGTATATTTTCACCTCTGTCACTCTAAATTCACCATCACAAAATTCAAAGGAAAAATGTATGTGACTAAAGGAATATAAAGAATATAAAAAGAGTCCTTTTTAATAAATTAGAAAATGTTAGATATCTAGTAGAAAACATAAAAGGGAGTAAATAGGCAATTTGGAGAATAAAACTATATAATTTCAGTTAAAAAATATGTAATTTGTTTAAAAATTAATTTTTCCATGTAATTTACAATGTCAAAATATGATCATTTAGAACATTAACAAGGTGGCAAGTAAAATGACACTCATTGTAGCACATTTTAGTAATTATTACCCACTACAAATTTTGTACAGCATAATTTTGTAACATGAAGCTAATATTTTCAGAGCATTATAAAGTTAGGATGTTGTTTTAGTCAGGTTTTTTACTGCTGTGATTAAAGGACCCAACCAGAACAATTGGAGGAAAGGTTTACTTAAGGGCTCATAGTTTCAGAGGTCTTGGTCCATAAATGGCTGGTTCCATTCCTTGGGACTCAAGGTAAGGCAGGAAGGACATCATGGTGGAAGAGTATGGCAAAGAGAAACAGGTCACATGGTGATCCAGAAGCAGAGAGAGAGATAATGCACTCACCACATACAAAATATATACCCCAAAGCCACACCCCCAATGCCCACCTCCTCCAGCTACACCCTACCACTTCAATTATTTTTCATTTAATCCCTATCAGGGGATTAATCCACTGATTGGGTAAAGACTCTTACAACCCAATTATTTCTCCTCTGAACTTTCTTGCATTGTCTTACACATGAGCTTTTAAGGGACACCACATCTAAACCATAACAGATGTTGTTATTTTTAGGAATTTATTTTTCAGTATCATTAAGCCTTGAAAATGTTACTAAACTTGTAATAGCTTTAATCTACTTAAACAATTTGTTAATGACCCAAATTTTTCCATATTTAATAGTTTTAAAATTTAGTTGTGATATCCTAGTAAATTGGCATATCGATAATTAATTAAAATAAAGAATAAGTCATATAACAAAAATTTTCCCTCTATGTTAGATAAAAATGTATGCTAAGGGTATAAATAATGCATGTCTAGAAAGTAATAACTTATTGATGGTTTTGTAGTTCATTTGTTTTTCTACAACAAACCTGTTCAGTTTTGAGGTATTAAAAAGTAATTTTTTAAAAAAACTTCATGTAAAAGAAATCAAATAATCCTTAAACTTTGTTCATTATAAAATTTCCATACATAATTTGGAAATTTGGAATCTATTTAATTCTTTAAGAACTGGTCTGTCCTTTGAACTTTTCCGTGAAACTAGTTGAAAATAGCAGAAGAGAATTCACACACAGACTACCCTATGTCATGTCTATTGGATCATGACTCCTCACCTTTCTGGAAATTTCTAGGCCTCTGCTTTGCTCTTTCCACAAAATCTCAAACTGAAGCCAGCTATTCCTAGACATTACCTAAAAGCCCCCCCTCCCCCAACATGCCTGTGTGCTGAGCGCACAAGTTCCTATGGAATGGGAGTCACTCCAGGACCTTCAGCCTGGCCTAACATGTCCCTCAGAATCAAAGGCACTAACATCACTGGAATGTAAGTGCTTATAATTAAACTGCATTTTTAGCACCTCATTGAAATTTAAAAAACAAAAATAGAGAAGCTCAGGCTTCCTTTGGTGCCTTCCTGCAAGTATCAGCCTCAATCTAGAGCCAAAGATAGGTGCAACAAAACAGCCAGCAGGGGCAGCTACTCGGCTTTGATTAATACACGTGTAAATTAGGTTCGACCAAGTGAGTTGGGTCAGATGATAAGCCCTGAGGACTATGTCTGGTATGCTGTCTGGATGTGTTTTGCTGCTCACTTCCCTCTGGTTCTAAGCGGCCCAGGCCACAATCAGTAGTCTGCTGGGCCTTCCCTGGAGGCGGAAAAGTGAAGGAGACCAAGATGCTGCAGAGCTGAGCATTTGGTTTCTGTTTTTCTTCTCTAGACGCTGCCTCTCCTTTCCCCAGACTCCAGATCTCTCTTCCTATCCAGCCTTTTCCTTTCAACGACGAAGCTGATGAAATCCTGCACTCTGAAGCACTGTAGACTAAATATGCTTCAACTTGTATGTCTATATATATACTTTTGAGAAATACTGTAAGAAAAAAAATCTCAATGTTGTCCTAGGAATGTTGCTAAACTTGGGATTTCTGGCATCAGAGGGTTTATACTTTAAAAAAAATATTTTATTTAACCAAGTAATACAGGGATCCCATGAAAAAGTGTCTCCTGTAGACAAAAGTAGGATCCTTGGCTGATGGTTGCTGATTTTAACGTATTTTTGTCATTATGTGGCCCTCTGCAAGACAGTTGTCTAGGAGCACTGTCATGTAGGGAGGGACACTGGTGGGGATGTTGGGCTAATTTATGATCCTCCTTTGGCCTCAGTTTCCCCAGTTCTTGAGTAGAGATAATGATTACTATTTTACAAAGCTTGCACGAAAATAAATGAGATCTGTTATGTGAAAGCTCTTAAGAAAAAGTTAAAATATCATACAGGGTACTATAAAAGGATGAATACTGAATTTATGATTCTCTGGAAAGTAGAGTCACACTCCTATCTTCTTTTCATAGTCCTGGTAGGTTACGTGTTTGACAAATGGGGAAAATGAGACACAGAGGATTAGAGGTACAGTTCAGTGGTAAAATATGCCTAGCATGTGCAAGTTCCCTGGCACTAAAAAAAAAAAAAAAAAGCAGAAAAGTTAAGACAGATAACTGAACAGTGTCTGGGCTGTGTTCATGCTTGCATATTAAATAAAGACAGTCCTGAATTATGATGGTTTGACTTATGGTTTTTGTACTTTACAGTGATGTAAAACCAGTATGCATTCAAGAGAAGCCATACTTCAAAGTGTGAATTTTTTTAAGTCCCCTCTGCCCCCAGCAATATGAGAGCTGATCCTCTCTGGTAATGCTGGACAGTAGTGGCCACCTCAGGTCTGATCCAATTCCAACATCCCAAGGGGGAATATCACATACTCTACAGCATGCTGTGTTGCTAAGCTAGGGTGTTTGGGAGGTCAGATATATTATGAGCATTTTTAATTTTTATATTTTCAACTTACCCACTGTTTGTTGAAATGTGACCACACAGTAAATGTAGGAGCATCTATACAGTGGTCAGTTCAGGCCAAAAGATCAATAAGTCTTTCCTTATTAGATGAATGAACATTAGATAGTTACATCCTATGGTTACACCCAGTGATGTAACTCTCCTCCTTTCTTACTCTGGAGCAAAAGGAGTTCAGAGAGAGAAATGAGACATGGAGAAGTTGCTGAAGAGTCAAAGGAATTTCTGGGCAAAGTTTTTAGCTTTAATTTAAGAGAGTCAATGGTTTTAATTTGCCATTTTAACTCAATATCCTATATGGCACATCCTTGATTGTCTGATCTCAGACCATATAAAGTTTCCAGTTCTCTTTAGTATTGAAGGGTGAAAGCTTTATGGCAGGCAGTGTGAACTCTACTCTTTGTTGGGATAAAGGATGGTCTAGTAGCTGTTTTTTTCCTGAAGCAAGACTATAAAAAACAAAACAAAACAAAAAACTGAGACAGATGCATAAATCATTACATTGGTGAACTAATTAAAACACCTTGGGCTCTCCATCTCTTCTTAGCAACTATATTTACATCATAAGAAGAAAAAAATGATTAAGTAGCATCTTATAAAACCAGTTAACATGATGGATAACGTTTGAATAATATAAAGTTTTGTTTATAATTGTTCTTACTAATGATATCTGTTTGTAGGCATTAACTGAAAATATGTAACTTTTCTATGCAAAATATAATTCAAAACATGGTCTAATTTAAACTCATTAAAAGAAGATTTTATAGAAATCCCATGTACTAACCAAGACTGAGGACTGGGGGCAGGGTGGGCCCTCTGAATCTGTAGTATATATGGCTGGGAAAATGAGACATGGCAATAAAAGTGAGTGCTTGACTTGTCAGATAAAATTTATTCTATGAAAGTATCTAACTCAAAACTTTCCTACCCCAAATTCCTGGTGGATTGCCAAAAGTGGGCTTGAAGTATTAGGAAATCAAAAATATGTAGGTCAGTAGGAGCCAATAGGCCCTTATGGGCATCTCTTCTTCAAAGGAAGGTATTTTTGTAAAATGTAAAGGATTGTTTCAAAGGGATCATGTCGACATCTGTAATAATTCCTTTCCATGGCATCATTATTAAGTTTCTCGAATTCCAGAACAGATTCAGGGTGACTGAAAAATTGATGAAAAATTCCAAGGACTGAAAGAGAACATTGAGTACAAATGCCTTTCCTCTTTAGTGGCTCATGACAAGCTTGATATCCTTTGCACCCACTCCATCTCCTTTCTCGTGGTTGCACACTCAGCAGGGCTTGGCCCGTCTCTTCTGCAGCAGAGACCAGGGAGCTGATGGAGAGCTGAGGAGCTGGGAGACAGAAGGAGCGGGCTGTTATTTATGGCCTAGGGCCACCTTGGGTGACATCTGCTATTGCACTGCCTCCCATCTAATCAGGGATGGCTCAAAAATAATTAAATCAAGCACTCAGGACGCAGCAGATGACCTGCTAGAGTCCACTCTAGTCTGAGTGACGCTAAGATTAATGGCACCATTATCAGGAGCTCACACAACACTATTAAAATGTCTCTTCAGCCATTTTCATAGCCATGAGCTGTCGTCTTTGTAATGGAAACAAAAATGTCACACATCGCAAGATGGATTTCTCTATGGAAATAACATTGTGTCTTCTGAAGGGCTGACTCTGAATTTAGGTGATCATCATCACACAGGAACCTTGAACAGAACTGACTTTGCCTAGGACCCAAGAGAAATTAAAAAGTACTCCTATGTATAGAAGAGTATGGGTTCTTTCCTTTGCTTTTTATGAGTTGGCAGAACCCAGAAGTATAAGCAGATAAGCTACAGAGTAAGAATTAATTAATTCTATTCCTACCTCTACTGTAGAGTGTTTTGGTAGAGACACATCCATAAGTCTAAGCCTTTATTTCTTCATTTGCAGAAGTCATTAATTCTGTAGGCTTAAAAAATTTTGGAGCACATTGTTGAAAATGAATGCAAGAATATTTCCCAATAACATTGACTTTTTGCATTTAGAAAAAAAAGACCTAAGTATTATGATTTTTATATACATATTGTGTGTGTGAATATATATGTGTGTGAGCATATATATGTATATGCAGACATGTGTACACACAAATACATGTAGTTAAGTGTTTGGGTAGGGTTTGTTGGTTTGGGGGAGACCAAAAGAAATTCACAGACAAAGCAAAACAGGCCTACAACAACTTCCCACTTGTCCTACTTGTCTTGATTGTTTTCTGGGGTCTGTATTCGAATACACAGTGATGAAACTATTCGAAACATTAGAAAGTAGGCTCTGATTCTACTTATCTAGTGTGCTACAACAGACTAATAATAAGAGAGACAGCAAACTTACAGCACTGGGTTTGGGCTGAAAAGTCCACTTCCTTTCATGGCCTCACAAGTTCTCTGTGTGGTTAAGTGCCGTGTGGCTAAAAGGCCGGATGGAGCAGAGCCCTTAGGAGGCCCTGCATCTGCTCAGCTCCAGAGCCAGGGCACATGGCACCTAACCAGGCTATGGCATCTGTCAAGTAAATGCCATTTTTTAATTGGGAAGGGAATGATATGCAGAGAAGTGTTTGAAGTTCTTTTAAGGATCTGTTTATTGCGGGCAATGCCCTATGGCCATGACCAGATTTGGGATTTCTGTATCTGTGAAGCACATGGCCATGTGTCACTTTGGACAAGCTGTGTTTGTCTTCTCTGTACTTTCCTTCCTTCTGTTAAGTCCATCAAGTATATTATAATCGTTCACACCAAATGAAAAAAAAAATAAAGGAGAGTATTGTAAGTTGTCTCTCTGCTTTCCTCCCATCACATTTTTTCTTTATTTAAAATAAAATTTAAAAATTGCACCCTGACCACCGTGGACTGGCTCTGGGACACCTGTCATCCACTTTCATAATAATCCTTGCATATTCCACTTGCATGCTCCTTTGATCTTTGACTCTGACTTCCACTCTGGACTGACAGCTTCCATATGAACAGGACAATCTCTCACCAGTCTTTGTATTTACAGCGAAATATTTGTTTTCTCTGCCATAGGGATCACAAGACACATCTGGTAAACTACCAGAAGAAGCAAAAGTGAACTGATCAGCAGTTTAAGAGTTTGTTCATTACTAAGAAAGTTCCTTATGAGAGTGGGGCATACAATGTAATGTAGATTTCTTAGTGGAACTTAAAAGCAGGAGGGTAATTAATTCAGTTTCAGAGACAAAGACAGTTGTGGCAAAGACTGTGGAGCAGCCCAAGGGAGGGACTGAGGTCAGATCCTCTCTAGAAAACACTTCCTCTGGTTTTTTTCCTCTGCTTCCTGCCATATATCTATTTTTTTTTAACTCCCATAAGACTTTGCCCATCTTTTCTCAAGTGCATCCCCTTTTTCTCAACCTTTCCACAAAGCTGCCTGCCCAGAGTGGAGGACTGAGGGGCCAACTTGTGTTCTCTCTTTATACCCACAGCTTAACTCTCCCTAGATTGTGCTAGAATGTATGCATACTAAACTCTGTGTGTGCATGTCCTGGCAGAGGATGAAGATGGTGGGAGGGGGCTCAAAGACCCTGAAGCAGGGACTGCTGACCTCACATTTCTGGGCACCCTATGGACTGCACAGCCTGTGCTGTTTGGCACCCTGGCAGTTTCCACACCACTCTCACTCTCTCTCTGACCTTCACTATTCTCCTAATGACTGCACCAGCTCGTGAATAGCATCCATGCCCTTCTTGCACAATTTCCACAGCCCCTAACACCATGGAAGAGGGTTGAGAAGCTTTGTCTCTGACCCAATGAATGCCAGGAACAAAGGCAAGTCCTTGCTGTGTTTTTGCCCATAGAAAACGTCCTAATCCCCAAGTGTACAAGGATAATTTAACACTACTGCTTATTGGAGGCATAGTATACGTCAGACACTCCTGTTACTTTAAATACATCATCTCATATAACCTATGCAGTCATCCTTCAAAGGTGAGAAAATGGAAACTTGGGATTGTGTAAACCTTTCCAGGAATACATTTATAATGGGAAATCCAAACCCAAATCCAGCACTGTCGTGTCCAAAGTTTGTGATTGTTGCAATTAGTGAAAACCTTTTTTCCTTTATTAGGCATTTTAGAGATTCTTCCTACTGCATTTAAATACCTGGCTGATTAATGAAACTTCCACATAGTGATGTATATTTCAATGAATCACATATAATTAGTAAAACTACAGTACTGATATTAATATTGAAAAATCCATTGTCAAAGTTATTTTAAAGAGTTAAAAGCTCTGAGGGTATTTATTTATGAGACTATTCTATTGCCCACTTAGCTTTAGTAAATAACTCACTTTGTTTTTTCTTTAAATTCTTATAATTTAAAATGTTTTACTCTTTGACTTAGAACTTCACAATTTCAGAAAAGCATTAAAAATTGGGAAGCCAATAAACCTGGGAGGAGGGGTAAAGAAACTATATCAGAAAACATGTCTAATATTCATTTATGTTATACTAAGCACGTTCCTTATTTAAGAAGCTTATTCGCTTAAAAGGTAAAGAGTGATTTGTTAATTACTCTTCCTTGCTGTGAATAGGTATGTACACAGAAGTTATCATACTACTTGACTGGCTTCTTTGGTGAAATGTGAGTAGATCACAGAATCTGAGTTCCAATGTAGGAATGTGTTTAATGTTCTGAAATCCCAAGAGGTTCTGTTTGTTCCCTGTGACCAGGAAGGAGCTCTCCACCTCCCTAAACCACAGCCAGGAGCTGAGAGGAGGACAGCTCTGTCGGAGGTCAGTGTGTGCAGCAGAGCTGGAGCTGGGGGTGACTTACCCAGGCCACCCACGGCCAGAAAAGCACACCAGGAGTGAATGTAACTTAAGAACCTGGGATAAGCCAAGGAGCATTAAAAAAAAAAAAAAAACCACTTGGCTTACAGGACTTACAGAATGATTCCATCTTATGGTTTATTCCCACTACTTCTCGGAATCTGAAACTCTGAAACCGAAGCTAGAGTATGAGCAGAGGTGGATGTTAGCAGGACCCTGCTCAGGGATCAAAAACACACAGAACACGCGTCCCTCTTTAGTGGCATGCTGGCGCATCCAGAGTACAGTACTGGGTGAGGGGAAATAGTGAACTGCAGAGTGTGAAGCTCAGATAGTTCAACCTCCTGTGTGTGGAGCCAAAAATATGGCATGGCTCGTGCTGGCTCATTTGTCACAGTAACTATTTTTCACAATAAATCAGTGGGGACACCCTAAAGAGGAAAGCATGGTTGCTAAGTGCGTGTGCACTCTTTATCCCAAATTAAGCTGAGGCCATTCATCTGAAATCTGAAACGTAAGTGTATGTCACATTTGACTAGATAATTTTTAAAAATAAATTTAAGGTATACAACATGATGTTTTGATATAGAAAGAAAAATAGTATATGACCTCACTTATATGAGAAATCTAAAAAGAAAAAAAAAGTTGAATGCAAAAAAACACCAGGGAGGACAAAATTGATTGCCAGCGATGGGGAGAGGAAGTGGGGAGATGCGGGTCAAAGTGTTCCCACCAGCATTTATGTAGCATACATAAGTCTAGAGAGTTGATGTACACCCGGAGACTTATAGTTAATAATGTCGTATTGTGTATTGAACGTTTGCCAGATTCTTTCCAAAGTCCTCATGGGGGAAAATAGCTTTCCCTGCAATGGAATACAATAAGGACTTTTAGGAAATAATTTTGGCTAGTGTTTTTCCAACCTGAAGTTTCTTGCATTTATCTTTCTATCTGATTCATGTTCAGGGTATTGTCTCAATACCACAAGACAATAATGAAAAAAAAAAAAAAAACTACAAGTAAATAGTACAAAGATCAGTAGAACAAAGGGAAAGGAAGAATGAGGGGAGGAAGAGAAGGAAAGGAGACATACTACGGACTGAATTAGAACAAATCATATTCTATATTTTTATAATTATGTCAAAATAAATCCTATTGTTATGTATAACTAAAAGGAAAAATAGTGGTTTGGGACAGGAATTAAGTACTGACTATTCATAGAGAGAAGCTGCAGTAAGCAATTGAATAGATCTCAACCTGAATCTATGTGCATGTTTTCTTTTTGAAAAAAAAAATCAGGAAAATGAAGCAATCAGAAAAAGAGGTTTTTTTGTAACCTTCAGTGAACATGCACTAGTGTTAGGGAATGGATAATTTTTTGTTAATATTCATGGCTGCCTGGGATTATTTGGCCATTCATTACAGGTATCAAAGCAAAAATGAAATTCTGCTGTATTGTGAAGTTTGGCCCATTCAATTGGAAAAAATCTTAATGATCAAGAAACCATGTGTTTTTACTCAGATATGTTTTATGACATAGCTGTAAAATCTTGTCTCAAACAGACCTACCACAGCTTTGTATTGTTCTGCTGACAGTAATAGAGCTCCCTTCGAAAATGCTTTTGTATTAAGTAAAAAATACTGATGAAAACTGAAGAGCTTCATGCAGGAATTATTTATGACTCCTTTATTATTAATACTAAGCATCTTCGAAAATACTTTGCAAGCCTAAGTGTTAGCTTGAAGCTTTTAGAAATGGTAGCAATGGGTGTGTGACACCAGCTCGAAGTTGACCCGTCTGGGTCACGATTAGCAGCTGTGTTTAAAGGGCTGTTTCTTGGCACACATGAAGTTCCAGAAGGATTAAAGTGTGATAATACGTTGGCTACCCATCCAGAAAGTGTATTTTCCATAACATTTGAAGGGGGAAAAAAAACAGAATTGTTTTTTTTGACTCAGACCCACTTCCACAGGGGAAAAAAATAAATTTTTTAAAGATGTTCCATGAAAGTTACAGAATTCTTGTCTCAAAGGGGGAAAAGTTCTTTAAACTATGACCAAGAAAACATATTAATCTAATAAAGGATTGGCAGATAATCAGGTTACCCGGACATTTAAAAACATGGGATATTATCTTATAATACTTTGCCTCTTAGTTTCCTTATCAATTTCCCATAACTATTTTTTTTCAAGGAATTCTCAAAATTTTCCTTCAATGAGGAACTGAAATGACTAATCACAGGTGGTTCTTAGTTATTAACTTTAATTTTTTTTTACCTTCAATCAATGTAAGGTATGTCCTGTCTTTAGTCATTTTAAAGAGTATTTCAATTTGTACAAATTTATGGGATACAATGTAATCATTTAATATAAATATACAGTGTGTAAATGATCAAGGGTAGTTAATATTTCCATTTCCTTGAATTTTTTAATAATTTGATTAATATTTTAAAATTGCACATATTCATGGAGTAGGTTATGATATTTAGATACATGGATATATACAACATTTATTAATCAAATCATAGTAATTAAGGATTCTATCTCCTTATCATTATTTGCTATGAGAAGCCTTTGAGCTCCTTTCTTTTAATTATTCATAAAATATAAAATAGTTTATTTTAAATTACAGTCACCCCACTGTAATTTACAACACTGAAACTTATTACCTCCCTCTGTGGAGTATCCATTATCCAATTCCCCATTACCCCCCCACCACACACACACACACACACACACGTACATTGCCAACTCCTTCTATCCTCTATTATCCGCTATTGTATATTCTAATTGAGTTTTTAAAAACAATAACATGTGAGAAATAACATGCTACTTGTCTTCTGTGTCTGGCTTATTTCATTTAACATAATGTCCTCTAGTCTTATCCATTTTGCTGTGAATGATAGGATATTATTCTATTTTATGACCCAATAATATTCCATTAGGTATATACACTACATTTTCTTCATTCATGCATCCACTAATGAGTGGACAGGTTGATTTTTTTATTTTATATATTGTGCATAATGCAGTGACAAATATGGGCATGGAGATGTCTCTTTGAAATGTTGATATTATTTCATTATACCCAGAAGTAGGATAACCCGATCTTATGGCATATTCATTTATACTTTCTTTAGGAAACTTCATACTGTTTTCTAGAGTGCTGTACCAATTAACATTCCTTCCAATAGTGTATGAAAGTTCCCTTTGTCCACACTTCACCAGCGTCTGTTACTTTTTGTCTCTTTGATAATAGCCATGAGATGTATCATCCTAGTGAGAATGGCTATACAAGTGATTTTTACTTTTATTTTTCTGATGGCTAACAAAGTTGTGCATATTTTCATAAATTTTTTGGCCATTTGAATTTCTTCTGTTGTTTAGTGTTGTCACTAGAAAAATATCACAAAGACATTTTCTATAATATAGTATCAGTTTCAATTCTACCATCATCAAATAAAAAAATAGATTCTGTAAAATGATTTCATGCATGTAATATTTATTCAATATATAGTGAATATCCATGATAGGCCATTCATTGTCCTAAGTGCTGCTTATATTTGTCATTTATCATAGAATAACATGTATTCTCATTAGTTATTAATCAGTGCTTGAAAGAAAGTAAGATTTTATCTTAAGACATCTTGGAACCCTTTAATAATATAGCACAGTTACCAGTGTTTTGTATATACTGAGTATTAAATTAGTTATTAGATTGGATGAAGGAAAAAAATGAGTATCTTTTCTCTAAAAGATATGGTGCAAAAAGTCAGATCATATTTTTGAAACTCACTGCTAAGCTGTGCACACCATAATCCAAATTGACTCCTAAACTTACATCAGAAATTGTGTTACAAAGTCAAGTTACTATTTGAGATATTAACTCTCCTGGGCTTAATTGTGACCCTCAAAGTTCATAGGTTGAAATGCTAAGCCCAGTATCTCAGAATGTGACTGCATGTGGAGATAAGAACTTTAAAGAAGTAAAGTATTTGTTGGTAAATGTATGGAAATGGGGAAAATCGTGTTATGTGAAATGAGTCAGACTCAGAACATCAAGAGCCACGTGTTTTCTCTCATATGTGGAAACTAGAGCAATAAGAAAAAAATGAAGGTGGCAGGAAAGAAGACTGGGTATCATAGACATATAAGATAGATCAGTAGAACAGAAGATGGAGAATGAGAAAGACAGAGGAAAGAAAGGAAAGGGGTAGAATATGCAATGAAATAAATAATAGCTTGTTATATACATATATAAATGCACCAAAAAGAATTTCACCTGCATATATTATATGATACAATAATATTAAATATTAATATTATTTATTTAAATAATAAATAATATTAAACTCCATTTCACCCTCTGAAAGCTGCCTTAAAAAGTTTTGAAACTAACATATATGTTTATATTAGTTATTTTGTTTCTTGGTTCTCTTGTCTATATTTCTGCCTACCTGCCTGCCTATCAAAATAAAATACAAATAAAGAAAGAAAGAAGTGAAAGGAAAATTGATAGAAGAGTGAAGAGGGGAACAAAGGGAGGAAGGAGGGAAAGGAAAGGGGAGGGAGGGGAATGGGAATCGAAATCAAATTCCTTACATACATTGTTTTGTCAAAATGAACCAAATACTATTTCTAATTATAATGCTCAAAAAAAACAAAAACAAGGCAAGGTAAAATGAGTTCATTGGAGTGGGTTTAATCCAATCTGACTGGTGTCCTTATAAAAAGAAGTAACAAGGACCTAGACACCTAGAGAAAAAGAACATGTGAGGACACAGCAAGAAGGCAGCTATCTACAAGACAAGGAGAGAGGCCTCAGAAGAAACCAACCCTGCTCCTGATGGCACCTTGATCTTGAACTTCTAGACCCCAGAACTATGAGAAAATAAATTTCTGTTACTTAAGGTACCTAGTCAGTGGTACCTTTATGTTGTGGCAGGCCCAGGAAACAAATTCAAATTTCACTTTTTGAAAACTGCATTCAAAAATTTTAAAACCATATGTTTATATTAGTTTATTTATGTTTCTTGGCTTTCCTGTCTACATTTCTACCTACTTACCTGCTATCTATCATCTGCATGTAGATGATGAATTAAACTTTGTAAGGAGCAGTGCCTAAATTTGACTGTCTCATAAGAGATATTTGAGGCCACTCTGGTGAGCTCCAGCCCTTCCTTATGGATATCTGGCTGTGAACAGGACCTCCTCCATTTCTAGGAGAGGCAGGGCGCCCCAATCATGCTGGATAACTCTGGGGAAAGACACAGTTTCAGTACAGCGGACATCTAGTATGCTTGGTAGAATGCACCTAATGTGAAGTCAACTTGACTCCCAAGCATATAGATAGCTTCCTTTGAGAATGAGTATCTTTGGAAGAGTAGTTGAAGTACATTGATTTATTTTAGCCCAGTAAAACTATGACTTGATTGTCAATAATCTAGAAAGCTTTGTTAGCAAGTACCCCCAAACTTGATTGGAAAAAAAGAACTTGAAGACAAATGTCTTGAGAAAGTGATTTTGGTTTCAGCCACAATTAAATTTCTTTTCTTTTAGATATTGTCCCGCTATGCTTGGATGGATGGACATGGGGTAAAAACAGAGACTGTGGATCTTTAGGCTGTTCAGATTAGGCCACTTAGTGGTGTC
Source organism: Marmota monax (assembly GCF_021218885.2). NCBI lineage: Eukaryota > Metazoa > Chordata > Mammalia > Rodentia > Sciuridae > Marmota > Marmota monax. The sequence continues at coordinate 11,914,690 of NW_026691982.1, read as the reverse complement.
AGTAATTGCTGGATAAATGGTTTCCTTACAGACACACCAAAAATAGTCTGCCCCACAAGAAGTAATGATATGCTCCCATCTCTGGGAGACAAAGGAATTTTTGCACCTCGTAATATAGCACAGCCTGAATCTTCACTCTCTTCCTCTCTCATTATCTCTAAGGGAGTGTTGGTTAGAAAGTTGAGTGCCCTGTTGCAGAAACGATTCAGATTTATTTAGCAAGCAGAAGAAACAACATCATGAAAAAAATTACTTTGATCAAGTCAATATTGGTCAAAACAGTGTGGAAGCTAAACCTGAATGAATATAATTCAGAATTTTTTTTTTTTTGTAAAAGAATATGAAGTCCTTCAGATACCTCACCCACTCTTCCCTGAATGGGACATGCTCTCTGCTTCAATTCCAAATATTATCTATTACTGATACTTTTCTTGCAGTGGCTCCAGAAACTGTCTGTCCTTGACAATCTTTTAATCACATTTAGATTTCTAGAATGTTCCACTGCCTCTCACACAATCTGAATCCAGTGCCTTTGGTCATGGTTTATTTATTTTCTCAGAAAACACCTCTTGGATCATGGTTCTCTAAGGGCTTTCCATGACCTTTAGTATAATCTCAGTTCCTCTCCTTTTTATCTATTTGTTTCATGCCAGAGGTTTGAGATCCCCTTAGACAACTGTCTGTTCCCTCCAGCTTATTTTACAATTTGCTTGTTGCAGGTCCATCTACCACTTGTGCTTAGGTAGCCCAAATGTAAGTTTTATTTTTCCCCTTTTCTTTCCTCTTCAAGTCCTTGGTATGACTTGCTCCTAATGATATCCTCCTGTGGACTCATATCTTCCCTTGTGTGTCTATAAGTTGTCATGTTTTGGCGTATTAAAATGCCTTCCCCATTGTCACCACATTGTTGGGTGCTTGAGGCAGCTTTGCAACAGGCAGAATGAGTTGAATCCCAACTCCACACCAACAGGTTGGGTCAGCCCTGCAGAGTCAAATACCTTTTTTATTACTAATGTGAGAATAAAGACCATCCCATAGAATAGAATCAGAGCTTCTTTATGGGTAACCAGTGCAGATGCAGAGGGTCCTGCACTCAGAAGGTCACCGCACCATTGACTCTGACATCTTAAAACTTTAATGATTTTATTTTTAAATCTATATTTTGTAAGTGAATTCCAATGGCACATTGGAGCATGGAGGTGGAAACGTGGGGCCTCAGTTTACTCAAGGTATCATCCCGGGTGCTTCTCTTGTCTCCCCAGGGCTGTGATTCAGCTGTCTGCTCTCCACCATGGTTGTCCCAAGGCACACTTGGTCTCCCTTCTCTGGCTCATTCAGGACAGCTACTGTATCAACCATCCCCACCTATGACTGGCAGTGTTTCTACCCATTCAACAGATGACTCAGAAGGGAGAATCCAGGTACCTAGCACATATTGGCATAGGAATCTTGATACTATTAGTGGCAACAATCCACCATAGTTTGACACTTCAGACAGGGCAGATGAACCTGGGTCTAGTGGCCAATTACAGTGACACTTAGCAGACAATGGGTCATGTGCATGTGTGGGGACCAGGCCCATGAGTACCTGCTGGAGTTTGTGCTGGCTTACTGCAAAGATCAAAATCATTGCAATTAATGTTTAAGCAGGAACACAGATCACTGAAATTAAAGAAGGACAGGCCATCGGAACCATGTCTCTTGTTTGGAAAGAGTTGAGGAGTGGAGCTTTACCAAGAAGTTTCCTTTAATTATTCATAAAGACAAGTCTGAGGTAAAGTGGAATTTGTCATCTCCTAGAGATTCAAATAATTCACAATTTATAAAAAATATTATTGAAATTATCATAAATTCCTTTATATGGCATCTTACACAAAACTCCAATTTCATTATTAACTTTCCTATTGTTATGGGTCTAGACCAGAAAATAGGGTTATCAGGGTTTATCAAAATTCATCTCCAATCAAATGATACTGCTTTTGAGAAGCTAGAATGAGAGATCTGTGAGCATTAACAGTAATTATAAATATCATTAACATTAAAGTGAGTATTTCCACAACTACACATGTATTTTTTTTTGACTCTCATTCGAAATTCCATGCATTTTCAAATACTCAGAACCACAAAGAGCATCAAAGAAAGTGTCATGGCTAATTTTTTTTTATCACTACAAACCATAAACCATATTTGATTGAGTCTGGTAAAGAGTCAAAGTTTATTTTTTTTTAATTTTACAATATTGAAACATCTAAATTCAATTGAGACAAGATGGTGGAATAACTTAGCAGAAAAAGTTTTTCAAATGTTTAATTTTGATAAAAATATATGTAATATATTTTCCACATCATGTTGCAATCAATAGACCTGTAATCAATGCCCATGTCTCATTCCCTACATTATATTTCTGATCGTTGCAATAATTTTCTTTGTCTCTTGATAATTTGGAAATTATAAGTGAAGCAGTTGTTCACCTACTTTAATTTTAATACTATGGTTATTCTGAAAGGAAACCAATACTTCTTCATTCTTCAAACAGCTAAAAACTTACAGAGAGAGTATGAAGAGAAGAATGATTAATGAAGCTTGATGGTTGGTTTGATCCTGAAACTCTTTGCTCTCATCACACATTTTGAACAGAAATTTGCAGAAAATTTCTAGATATCATCTCTGGATTCATGATTTCATATGAAATTGCTTCTCTCCAAATTATCCTGTCACTTAGAGTTCAAGCTATCTAACCAAAAAAAAAATAAAATAAAATTCAGTTGAATAGCAATAGTATTTAGCTTTGCAAAAAGGCATATAAAATGTCACAGAGTTAGCCTCAATATTATACAGAATGAGAAATAATATAATTAGAAATATGTCACCTTTATTGTTACTGCTGGATACATTACCAAAGAAAATTATAACTTGAACCTGACAGAGAGTATTACGATTTTTTAAAAAATAAAGTTAGATTTACAGACATGTTGCACACACTCTTCATCCAGCTTTCTGTAATTTTAATGTCTTACATAACCACAACATAATTATAAAAACTAAGATATTACCATTTATTCTATATTATCAACTAAACCAAAAATTGTATTAGATATCCCTTCATCTTTCCACCAATATCTTCTTTCTGTTCCAGAGTGCAAGGCAGGAACTCACACAAAATTAATTTGTCTCTATCATCTCCTCAGTCTTCCTTTGTTTTTCAAGGGGCATAAATCAATTAATTTATTAGGATGTCTTCTAATTTGGGGTTTCCCTGTATTTTTTTCATTATTAAATTGAAGTTATGAGGTTGTTTGTTTTATTTTGACAAGAAGATAACAGAAGTGATGTGCCTTTCTCAGAGCATCTTACCGAGTAGATTATGCTGAGAAGTTTTATTAGCAGTGACATGAACATTGACATGATTACTCTGTTAAGATGGTATATATGGAGTTTTCCATTATGAATGTACCTTTTTATATTTCTAATTACTTAATATCTTGAGGAAGATACTTTGACACTATATTAGTTTTTTCTCAGATTGTTGTTTATGACCTTTGGTGGATCTTGCCTGCAACAGTTCATATTGTGGTGTTCAATATTGCATTTGAACTTGTATTTCCCAAATGCCTTCTACATTACCAATTGAAATTCTGTGTGTGTGTGTGTGTGTGTGTGTGTCTTTATGCGTGCATTGATTAATCCAATCATTCACTTTTATCAGTATGTTGCACTTGTAGATATTTATTTCTTGACAGTAATCCAGAAATGTATTTACTTTATTGCTCAAATAATTCCAGCTTTGGCCATTGAGAGCTCTTTCAGGTTGTTCTCTGTACCTTTGTAACATGCTCCTTAATATCTTCTCTTGAGCACTACCTTACTTTCTAGGGCCACAGTATGCTCCTGGTTCATCTTGAAATTTCTCTATCCACATCATGGAATCAACTGCTTCTTCAAGGATCCCTGGAAAATATGAAAATACTGATTTTAATTTAGTTTGGAAAGCACAGGTACTATTCCTAGTTGATACTAGCAGTATCAAAGATACATGAAGACCTCATTTTTTTGAGCTTCCAAACATCAGAAGAAACCCCAGTAGCAGGTGTGATTATTGCCATTTTGCTAATGAGAAAGCAAGGTAAGAAAAATAGGAAGTAATTGCCCTGATTTTCATAAAAGATGGGGCTGGCACTGTTACGGAAAACTTTCAAGCTTCAAAGTCTGATTCTTCCCACTTTGCCAGAGCCCAAAGGAAACATTGAGAACTCCTCTATTCCTGATTTGTTCGTCAGCTAATATTTAACCACAGTGAAAGGCAGCTAGTGTAAAATAGTTTTGCAGAAACCAGTATATCAGTCAATCTTCTCTGTTATGAAAAAAATCTGCTATTTTGAATAAAATATACCCTATCTTCCTTTCATATAAAAAGTCATGGAGACTGAGTTTGAGTTTGAAATTATGAAACATTCAGAAGAAAATATACTATGAATGACAAGGGAAATATTTCCAATAAAAGAGTTCACCCAAACCGAGGTTGTAAATAAGAGAGTTTTTATAATGAAATTAGGGAGAAGTAAAGAGATGGAGTTGGGACATCTCTTTACCCACTGTGTACTATCATTTTTGAAAACTCCCAAGTTTCATCCATCAGCTTGCATCCTATTAGAGTTGGTAAATTCATGCAAAAAGGAATGTTCCTTGGACTACCATAAGCTTTTATTACCCATTTTCCTTTGATTGGGTAACAGATGACAGTTTATAATAGAATAGGAGGCTACGGTAACACGGAAAAAAACATAAAATTTAACATTTATATATTTCCAACTCCTGGTCACATGTCAGAGGGATTTAAAAAGGATTAAGTGAGAAATTTATGGTTTTGAACAATCACATTTACAGCAATGATATTAAGACTTTCAAAAGGATGAAAAATGGAAAAACTATAGTGTCAGATTCTTCAGGTACATAGTCTGCTACAGCCAAGAAACACCTTAAATATATGTATGTGTGTTTGTCATCAATTTCTGGGGCAAAGGGACCTTGAAGTACATTACAAGACAAGTCTGCTTTCTCACTATTCAAGGATGGGAAGACAACTTTCTACAATGTGCAAACCAAATCAAAGTTTCCATGTGTACATGATACAACTTCACATCCGAGTTTTAGTTCTCAGTTGAATGTATGATTTTGACAAACTCCAGAGCTTTCTACCCTTTCCTTACATGACTTTGGAAACAGAAGCTAAAATAAAATCATTAGGCAACTGACAGTAATTGAATGGACATTGGTTTTTTCACTGTGTAATGATAGTATGTATCTATTGAATCATGAACGTTTGCATATATCATTAGAAGAGATGAAGACTCTGCCCTTAAGGCACCCCATCCAAGAGATAAACTGGAGGAAAGAGGCAGATTAAATACATATCTTACTATGTAATAGAGTAAAATAGATATTTATTGTGCAAATATGTATATATTTGCACATAAAATTTAATATATAGTGAATATGTGCACATATTTATAAATACCTTTGATATACATACTTTATATATTTTATGTATATGTGATCAATGAATTTTGATAACTATATCATTTCATTTGTATATAAGCATAGTAATTATAATATGTAAATATAAAAGTACATTTATATCACCTATAGAAATATGCAGATTTGTGTATATAAATTTGTCATGTGTATATGACCACCTGTATGTAAAAGCTAATTGATTGACAGCATCTAGATGCATAATTCAGTAAAGAGTAATGATGTTGCTGTTCCATGTTGGAAAAACAACAACAACAACCTAATACTGGATTTCAGTGTTTCTAACAACATGGAAAAGAAATTGCACTGGCAATTCAGTTGTGATTTGAGAAAACAATAAATGATATTTCTGGTTTTCCTAACGCAAAAGTTGCAGAAGTTCCCACCTCTGTGCAGAGCAGAGGTCTGCAGACCAGCCTTGTGAAGAAATAGGTGGCAACTGGGCTGAGGGCTGGACAGTTGTGTGGCAGGGGAGTAAAGAGGCATTTTGGAGACTAAAATGAAAGAAACTCCTCTGTTTAGAGAATATCTTGATGAGTCATAGCCTGGTTTGACAGCTGAGCAGGTGGAGACATCAAGGCCCCAAGGACAATGACCAGGGGTGGGGGACACAAGAGGTGTTTGAAGTGGGAATGAACCTAGAAAGAAAGGAGTGAGAGTAGACTTGGCTGAGCCCAGGATAGGAGCCTAGCACTTACCTTGTGAGAAATGTTAAAGAAACTTTTTATAAAGGAACAAATATGACTACAAAGTTACATTAGTGGTTGAATGTTACAGTAAAATTCATCTCTGACTCTTTTCACCCAGATCTTCTATAAACTCTAATTAGATCAGCCTCTTATCAAGAAATAGAAACATGAGTCAAAAAACCCAAGCACTAGGTATTCCAAAAGTCTAGAGAGAACCCTGAAGACAATGTGATAGGGCTTGGATCCAACCTTAGATAAATCTTATGGGTTAGGATGATTCCAGCTGACATTTGGGCTGTAGTAATAAAAAGTTTTAATAAAGATTTTTTTTTTCTTTGAGACACAGAATACTAGGAAACTACCATGTGAATGTTTCACAATCCTTTTATATTCCTTACCTCTCCAAACAGCCCCTGTTCAATTGTAAGAGGTGTTTTATATTCATTGCAGTGTGTGGGAAAGTTGTTGACTTCAAAATCTAGTCACCTGTGTCAAGCCCCAGAAAAATAGAGTTGGGCAAGGCCATAGAGGGAAGGCTATCATGTGTAATTTTTCCTGATATCAGGAACTATCACAAGACTTTTTTTTCCAAACTACAGTTTTAATACATGAACCCTACAAGACAGTCAGCAGCCACTAATACAAAATCACTTGCCCAGAACAATTTTGCAAACCCAACTGATGAAACAGCCTGCTGTGATTTTAAGAACAGTTAACATAGTAACCACCACCGATGGTCAATCAGAGCTGGCTGACTTTTGCATAAAAGTGCCAATGAACTTTCTTTCAAATTATCCTACAAAAAGAAATTTTTAAAAACTTTTCCTCAATAAAATTCCCAACCTTTGTTTATTCCTCGGACATACCAGAGACTTACTTCAGCTGTGCATTTGTGAATGCATGTGTGAATAGGATTGCAATCTTATTCTTTGTTTATTCCCCCCAAAAAAAACCCTTCTGCAAAGAGATTTGTCTCACTATTTTTGTTTGATGACTTTGACATACGGGAGAGGAGTTGATAGAAAAATTAGGAGGAAATAAAAAGCTGTGTCTGAATAACTGGAATTTCTTTCTGTGAAATAGAAAAGAGAGGCAGTAAGAAAATCTAACTTGACTTGGACAAGAGTTGCTTTTAAGTCTTTAGATGGATCCCATTCATAATGGTGAGTAGAAATAAATTTGACCTATTTAGTGAATGACTTCTACCTCCTGGGCCTTGTGATACATGTTAATTGTGCACCTAAAAATAAGGGATGGTATGTGAGTTCACAAAGCTTATGGCTGAGAGGTGGAAATGAACAGAAGAAAAGATAGCACACTAGGCTTTGGAGACACCCCAACCTATAATTCCATACTTCTTGACCTGGGATTCAACTGCTTCTAGGTTCTAAGGCTCAATTGTAGTAAAGCAGGATATATTATACATGTTATCTACCAGAGGAAATAAAACTGAAAGTGGGTCAAAGATAAATAACTTGTACATTTGGCCTTCTGCAGTTAAGGATTTTGGTTTTTGAAATAAGGAAATAGATACTTGTATATGATTAAACATGATGCTGCATGTAGTATACTTACCATAACGTCATAGTCACAAGCACTCAGTGTATTTATGTGCCGACAATAATCACGAGGATAATGATGATTAGAGGAGGTGTGTAGATCAGGATTAAATAACCAAGGAGGAATTCTCCAACAAAGTGACTCACAAAAGAAAATTTTTGAAATGTTTTTGGCAAACCAGCTTTCAGTAGGAAGGTATCAAATAACACTTAGGAAGGATGTATGTGGGCATTTAGAAAGAATTTACAATAGGTAAAACAAAGGGAAATATGAGTATTTCACTTTCCTCTCCAAAGGTGAGGCAGTGAGCATGCAAAATGATCACTAGAGAGAATGAATAAGAAAAACAGCAAAAAGTTCTAAAGTATAATTAAACTTAATATCACCTAACACCTTGATTAGAGGTCTTAGTTCTTTCCTTCATTCATTCCTGAATTGACTTTTATATTCAAATATATGTTGAGTGTCCATTTGAGTGTGTGACTATGGGGATATTGCACAGAACAGGAATAGAGAATCTAGACAGAAGTGGTCACATCTCATTTATTAAATATTTATAATCCAAAACAAGAAAAATATCTGTTCTCAAAGTATTTATTATAGTTCAAAGGATAAGTGGAAGTAATGGAAAGTTGGAAGAGTTCCAACAGAAAGATGACAGTTCAGAAAGAAGTAGCTCAGTAACCCACTGACAAGTTAAGCAAACATAATAATCATTATGCGAACATCACTGGAACCACTTATTTTACTAACATCTATGTTGTGTCAAACACTGCTCAGAGATCATAAAGATTGGGATAGAAATAAGTCCTGTCCATAAGCGTTTAAAGTTTACTATCAGACACAAAAGGATATTGAAAAATATGCAAAAAATATTCATTTTGTGCTCTACTAAGTACTATTAAAGAAATATCAAATATGCTATGGAGAATAAAATGGAAAGGAAGCAATTGAATTTATGCAAGGGCACAGGCTTTCCTGAAGAACGACTAGGAGTTAGTAGAACACAGAAGTTTGATGGAATAATATCTACCTTGTTGGAAGACTGAATGTGACTTATGAATTTAGTGGAATCACACACAAATATACCTACACTGTGTTTTTAACTATGAACCCGGAAAAAAATAGCATTGTTGAAACTGAATGTGTCTGGTACCATGGTGAGCACCTTGTATTGAATAGTTAATACTCAAACAATTCAGTGATGTATGTTTTTATGAAAGACTAGTTTACATTTTCAAATTAACATATCAGGATTCATACCTAAATAGAGCCTTCAGTTTTGGCCACTATGTGATGGTTGTATATGAGATTGTATAAGAATAAAAATAGTCTTATTGATTGGGAAAGCAGAATTGCAGACTGATTTCATAATATTTTGGCAAGAAATTATAGTTTTAGTTAAACAAATTCTCACTTTTCTATACTGCCTTTACAGAGATATTGAAGCAGTCTTCCCTTCCTACATAAAAAAGTGTTCTTTTTAAAAATAGGCCTTAATTTCTTAGGAACTCTTTGTAAGTGTTTAATGTTATCAAAGCAATAATGTACATATATTCAAAAAGTACTATCAATATAAAAAAATTAAAAACACCATTTTCCAAGAAACACAATAATCCTTTGGCCATTCTCTCGATTTTACTTCTACTCTTTCATATCTTTTAGTAATTTCTAATGCAATTTACCTCCACATTCCCAGGTAAATTATTTGGACAGCTATTTTTTGATTTTTAAATTTCAGATGATATTTATTGTTTTCTTGATCCTAAGGTTGAGAATTAATCTCTTTGATACAATTTATCTCTAGCCATAAATTCACAAATATCACTCTCACTTATTTCCCCAATATATTTATATCATTCTTTTTTGTTATTGTTTTTTTTAATTTTTTATTGTTGGTTGTTCAAAACATTACATAGTTCTTGATATATCATATTTCACACTTTGCTTCAAGTGGGTTATGAACTCCCATTTTTAGCCCATATACAGATTGCAAAATCACATCAATTACACATCCATTGATTTACACATTGCCATACTAGTGTCTGTTGTGTTCTGCTACCTTTCCTATCCTCTACTATCCCCTCTCCCCTCCCCTCCCCTCCCCTCCCCTCTTCTCTCTCTACCCCCTCTACTGTCATTCATTTCTCCCCCTTGTATTATTTTTCCCTTTCCCCTCATTTCCTCTTGTATGTACTTTTGTATAACCCTGAGGGTCTCCTTCCATTTCCATGCAATTTCCCTTCTCTCTCCCTTTCCCTCCCACCTCTCATCCCTGTTTAATGTTAATCTTCTTCTCATGCTCTTTGTCCCTTCTCTGTTCTTAGTTACGCTCCTTATATCAAAGAAGACATTTGGCATTTGTTTTTTAGGGATTGGCTAGCTTCACTTAGCATAATCTGCTCTAATGCCATCCATTTCCCTGCAAATTCTATGATTTTGTCATTTTTTAATGCAGAGTAATACTCCATTGTGTATAAATGCCACATTTTTTTTATCCATTCATCTATTGAAGGGCATCTAGGTTGGTTCCACAGTCTTGCTATTGTGAATTGTACATTTCTGGTGGGACTGCAAATTGGTGCAGCCAATTTGGAAAGCAGTATGGAGATTTCTTGGAAAGCTGGGAATGGAGCCGCCATTTGACCCAGCTATTCCCCTTCTCGGTCTATTCCCTAAAGACCTAAAAAGAGCATGCTACAGGGACACTGCTACATCGATGTTCTTTTTTGTTATTGTTAAATCAATCGTTTATATTACTATGGCAATACAAATATTATTTACAGTTAAGAGGGTAGTAGTACATTGATTTTTTTGGATAACTTCCTTTTTTGAATAACTCTTAATTGTATCACAACAATGAAAATGAAACAAACTTTTACCACATTATAAGAATACAAAACGCTATTCTTACAAACTGCCATGTAGGAGCACTCATCCTCTTTTAGCCATAGTTCTACCTTCCATAGTTTCAGTCACACAGAGCTCACTCACTGTGGTCACAAAATATTAGATGGAACATCCCATAAATACACAATTCATGAGTTTTAAATAATTTTACTACAATATACTGTTATAATTCTTCTATTTTATTGTTATTCTTTGCCTATTTTTAAAATTAAGCTTCATTATTGGTACATATGTGTAGGGAAAAATGTAGTATATATGGAGTTGGGTACTATCTGATGTTTTAGGCATCCACTGGGAGTGTTGGAATATATCCTCTGTAGGTGAGGGGGATTGCTGTAATAAGCTTAAATGTAACTTATCAGGTAACCCATGATTCATTTTTTACTATTAGTCCTAGCTGCTCCTTCACTTTTGAAAACATTCAGTTGTTCTGACCTTCATTTTTATATTTTTATTAAACATATGATTAAATGATATCTAGACTTTCCTAGTTCAACTATATTTTGAGCTTTGTCTCAGACTTGTTTATATTTGGTAGCTATTGTACATATTCTATAAAATGTATTAGTCAAAGTGTAAACTCACATTTAATAAAGCTACCCAGCTAATTCATCATTGCTTTATTTTATAATCTGAAAGTACTTGGAAGATTCTTTTACAAAATGAGCACCCATATGTTGAGACAAGAAAATGTGTATGTAAAACCTGAATCATAAGAGCTGAGAGGCATGTTTGATATTTATCCCCGTCGTGGCTGAGTGTGCACTGAAAATAGGTAGACAGACAAAGATACTGAAGGATTTTTTTGAAGCAACATCTGCAACCAATCACATAAAAGACGAAATGACAGGGACATTTAGTGATGGGATTGTTTCTCTGCCAACATTTTACTTAGAAAGGTCTTTCAGGATTCCACTTAGAAATCAAAACAGCAAAATTAGTCTAACATTTCTGTGAGATGTAACACCCGGGTACTCTAAGTTATGTGAAGAATGTATTTAAGTATCTGCTTGAAATCTGGGACCATTATCAAATGATCCAGAGCTACTGACACTGTTGCTTGATCTCTTCTTTCAGCCTTTTCCACCCACAAAAATTCTTTGCATTACTGTGCATTGAACACGCTGGTATTGAATGTACATCAAGATGGTAATTTATGAAGTGAAAAAGCCTCCACTCTGGACTTGATTCTGTCTTGCATTTATTCATTTTATTCTAGGCCTCAGGCCCTGCCCCTTTTTGCACTTCTCCTAGTTTATTTTTGTCTTTAGGTCATTTTTAGAAATTTTACAGTGAAAACTAAAAGTACCATGTTTAGAGTTTTTTTGAATAAAGAAACTCTCAAATATGGAATTTTAATATTGGAGATAGATGTTTTTGTTCCTTGCCCTGTGTACATAAGGAGGGGGAATTTTTCTTTTATATTCTGTTGTTCATATGTCTAAATCATCTAACATGTATGCAGGACTTCTTCCTTTGTTCAAAATGGAAAAATTTGGACTAAGATATACACTTTTGAGTAGAAAACTAGCATACTATTTACAAGACATTAACAAAACATGAGAGAAAGAGATAAAAGAATGTTTTACATAAAAAGTGAAATCAATAGGTTTGAGTACTGAAATCTGCAAGACTTTTTTTTTTTTCTCCTGGGTTTCACACTCAGCCTTAACCATCTGATTTGAAAAATTACAATTTAAATTTCACATATATTTTTGAGTATGCTATCTATGATTTAATATCTGAGGTTAGAAGTACTCAATGTACTTTATCTACTTATAAAATTCAGTTAATTCTGGTCCCTTTTCTACATTGCTCTTAAAATCTTTATGAAGATTAAAACTCTGAAGAATACCAAGTCCTAAATCATTCTGATACTCATCTGGGCTCACTTAGAGGAGACTATTCTTTGTAGTTGTCTTGTTTCTCAACACCTGTGCTTCACAGGGCTATTGGGTGGGTTCCTGGTACTTTAGATGTGTGCTGGCCCCCTGACTAGCTCCATGGGGAAACAGCTGTTCACTTCTTACCACCGCCACCCATTAAGCAGCAAGGGTCACGTTCAAATGGATTTTGATCACGTATAATGAGATCAAAGAAAAGAAGGATTGTTCCAGAGATGAGACAGAGTCTCTCTGATATAAAACATTTTAAAATATATGATATGTATTTGAATATTTCACATTATATATACAACATGAGTGTATATATAAAATATATATACTTACATATATATATATATATATATATATATATGATACTTAAAAGAAGCTTTTCTCATATAAATAAAAACTGTACTTGAACACAAATTTAAGCCTTATTAATTTTGAAGAGAGGGAGTAAGCAGAGATCATGCTAAAATAAGCAGATTTCAGGGACTTTTACTCTAAAAAGGGAGAGGGGTTGAAATGGGAGCTTTTGAAGAGAAGAATATGTTAATTTTCTTGACCATAGTAAGTATTTTGCTGTATGTATCTACACATCGTTTTGTTAATCTTAAGTATTTGCAGTTTTTTAAACATGAAGACATATGCATAAAACAGGTAAAACTTGAGAAAACAGTAGATATAGAGGGAATTCAAAGTCATGTGTAGAACAGAAGCCTCAGAGAAAAGTCAATCAAAGAGATTCCTTTGGATAGGAATGTTGTCAATGTTCAATCTCTGCTTACTGAACACACACACACACACACACACACTGGAGATTGAATCCAGGGCACTCAACCCCTGAACCACATCCCCAGCCAGTTTTTAAATATTATATTTAGAGGTAGGGTCGCACTAAATTCACTAAGTTGCTGAGGCTGGCTTTGAAATTGCAATCCTCCTGCCTCAGTCTCTCAAACTGCTAGAATTACAGGCATGGGCCACTGCACCTAGCTTATTGCTTATATTTGTAAGTGTGTATATGTGTATGCCAGAAAGAGACAAATACACATAGCATATCATAACACAAATAGCTTCATATTTTGATGGAAAAAAGGAACTAGAAATAGTTTTTCACTTAGTTATACTGAATTCCAGTGATAATAACTTTAAGCTATGTATGGATGATAGTGATTCTGTATCTGACATACCTCGATTTTCCCATCTCCGTTATGTACATGTAAAAGTGCTTATGTACATGGGAATGTCATATTATGTACATGAGAATGTCTGATGACTGGGCATTTTGTTCCAGGGCTAAGATGAGAGAGAGATACCTGCTGGGGTATAAAATTTAAGAAAACACTAAAAAATTAGTCAACAATCAATATTACCCCTTATGCTTTGTGCTTCAATATGGCCCTGCATGGGTTTGTTTCTGATTCTGTCATTATTTAAATAAATTTTGATATTGTTTCCATCATGAATATTTTCCAATAATTTCTATTTTAAATATTGTTTTAAATATCATTTATGTTGACATTTTTTTTGGTTGTTGTCCCTTACATTTTGACCTCCAAGTAAGTGGTTTACTTGCCTACCATTAGTTCCAGTTTTGTTCCTTAGAAGATAAATGTCTATATAAGAAAATACAACATCATCTTAGCTCAATAAGTGGGAAAATGGTTTGTTCAGATGATAAATTTCTTTTTAACTGTGTGTTCATCTGTTGAAATAGTAAAATTGCCTGCAAGAAAAGGGATTTATGACCACAACCCTCCCAATTGCTAAAGGGATTTTTATCCATGGAACACTTGTTCATGTGTGCAAAGTTTTATGGATTGATCTCTCAGCCTTGTACTTTAAAAAATATTTTCCTAACCACAAAACTCTAATCTAGCAACCAGATGTTAACCACAGGGTCAGTGCTTATAAATATGCTATATTTTTAAAAAAATGCAAAGGACTTCCGGTTTCCACATCCAATGTACTTGGAAATTATCACTCTCATCCTAAGACAAGAAGAAAGCTGAAGAAAAGAAAACTACATGACTTTCCTTTGACTCATCAGAGAATCAAGATTGCAGAGCAAACCATGACTGAAATCTGAAGGGTGAGGCAAATTCAAAGAATCACAGCTAAGATCAGCTTACCTGGAGCAGAAGCCACTGGAGGCCTGAACTGTTCTGCATATTGAGATGGTAGCTTGAAAAATTGCTGGAGACTGAACTTGGATGTGGTCCACAGTGAGGAACTCCTGAGTTCTTAAGTCCTGGTGAGCCCTCCATATTTGCATGGATTTTAACTGAAGGAAGGGCAGTAGGTTCTCTTGATGGGATCTAAGAAAAACCACCTGTGTCTTTGATAGGAGGAGGAGAAAGCTAACTACTTTGAAATATACCCAGGATATTATCCATGACAAAGGCTTTCTTTCCTGTGAGAAAGAGTTTTCCAGAACCTTGTTTCACGTAGGAAGTAGGGCAATTATCCATCTCCTCCACACTCTAATGGTCCCGTCTCACCTAAGAAGGGGAGGGAAAAATGATAGAAAATGCTTGTGAAAATCCCAGCTGAGAGGCACAAAAAGACTGAAATAAAGACATTAAGATTATAGAATGCATTCCATCTCACACACCTTACCACCATATTAACAGGGCTTCCCCATATGAATGGGTTAAAGCCAAGAGTCAGTCTCTATGTAATGATAAGACCCCACGGAAACCCAAAGACAACCATGGAAACAAAAGCACAGACACCAAAGGAAATATTAGCTCCTGATATCTACAGCTATGGTGAATAGTAAACCCAGCCTAACTCCTAGTCACATCAACCTAAATATCCCTGTAAAGGCCTATTTTTTGTTCAGTACACTTATGTAGAGCTTTCAAAAATAGCTCTACACACATACGTATATATAAATCTATTCATGTATATTTAAAATATGTATAAATATATATGTCATCATATGACATACCTCCCCCCAAAAAGCAAGCATCAGAACCAGGCTCAGAAATGGAGGAGATTTTAGAATTTTCAGACCAGAATTTAAAAATAGCAATAATTAATGTGCTGATAGTTTTAATCGAGTAGACAATAGGCAAGAACAGACTGTTAATGTAAAAAGAGAGATGAAAGCTCTAAGAAAGAATCTAAATAAAATGCTAGAAATCAAACCACTGCAACAGAATGAAGAATGACTTTGATGGACTGAGGAAAGACTAAGTGACCTTGAAGCAATGGCATTAGATATATCCAAACGAATATCAGTAGAATCATGAAAATACAGAACCTAATATCCAAGGGCTGTGGGACATTTTTGAAAGGTGTGACATAGACAGAATTGGAATGCTGAAAGGAGAAAAAAGGAGCAGGAGAAATATTTGAGGCAATAATGGTTGACAATTCTCCGAGCTTAACGACATAGCAAACAATAGACCATGAAGCTCAGAGAACATCTAGGTATACCATATTCAAACTGACCAATGCCAAAGGCTTTCTTTCCTGTGAGAAAGAGTTTTCCAGAGCCTTGTTTCACATAGGAAGTAGGGCAATTATCCATCTCCTCCACACAAAGGAAAGACAAAGGAAAAACTTCGAAAGAAGGGAAAGTGAAAGTATTATCTGCAGAGGAAAAATATAGAGACATAGCACATGTCTCATCAGGAACTATGCAAACAAGAAGAGTGGAGTGAAATATTTAAAGAATTGAAATGGGAGGAGAAAAACCTAGCAAGTGATAATTCCCATAACTACAGAGATTAAACTTCAAAAATAAAGGAAGTGTGAAGACTTTCTCAGAAGAAAAGAAATGGAGTGAATTCATTACCAGAGACTAGTCCTAAAAAAAAGTTACAATATATTCTAATAAAAGCACTGGAGAATAAATAAATGAAGGCAAAATAGAATCTTTTAATATCTATTCTTAATTATTCTGATAGATAATTATTTGCTATTAATAACAGTGCATTGTGTGACTACAGCATGTGTTAAATTAATGACACTAACTTTATAAGTGGTGGAAGAAAGGCCTGTGAATGCTCTATTAGAAGGAACTTGTGATGTCCATGCTCCAGTATGGAACCATTGGAAAGCAAACTTCAATTAGTTAAAAATGTGTATTGCAAACTTTGTGACAATCACTAAGATTTTGTTAAAAAGACATATTCTGACATGTTGACAGCAAAGAAAAAAACAAATGGGCTTACATAAAATTCTAAACTAAAACCAGAGAAATAAACAATGAAGAGCAATAAATATAATAGAGTTGCAAACATGGCAGATGTTAATCCAACTATATCAATAATCATGATAAGTAAATTAAAGGCAGGTTGTTAGTGTGGATTTTAAATGAAGACCTGCAAGTTGTCTACATGAAATCCTCTTTAACTAAATGAAACATGTTAAAATTAAAGAGATGGAGAAAGATGCATCATGCTAATATTAATCAATTAAAGTTGGCATATCTTGATTAATTTGAAACAAAGAAGCATTCTGACAAAAGAAAATTATCTGGTGAAAAAATAAAAGATTCCATAATGATTAAAAGGTCAATTCTCCAAAAAGAAAAATCCTTAATGGATATGCACCAAACAACAGAAAATCAAAATGCATAAAGTGAAAATGAATAGAACTGAAAGGATTCATAGATCCATCCACTATTGTAGCCAGAGGTGATAACACCCTTTTCTCGTCAACTAATTTCAAGCAGCCAGGAAGTCAGTAGGTCATGGTTGACCTGAGCAGCATTACAGTCAACCCAATCTAATTGACATTTATAAAATTCTCCTTCCAACAACAGCACAATACACATTCTTTTCAAGGTAATGTAGCACATGAAATAAGATATAAACATGTCTTAACTCATTTAGGGGAGTACAAATCATACAGAATATGTTTTCTGGTCAAAGTAAAATTAAGCTAGAAATCAAGAACAGAATAAGAGCTGCAAAATCCTCAATTATGTGGATATGAAACAACAGATTTCTAAATGTCATATGAATAAAATAAATCTCAAGACAAATCTAAAATAAATTGAATCAAGTGACAATTAAAATACAACTTATCAAAACATGTGGATGGTAGTGAAAATATTGCTAAGAGGGATATTGTTTAGTTTTAAATGAATTAGAAAAAATGCTCAGATGTTGTTTATCTGAATTAATTTTATTGCTGTGATTATTTTAAAAAGTAAATGTATATAAGATTATTAAATTTCATAGCTTAAATATATGGATTTATTACTTTTCAAATATACCTCAATATAATTTTAAAAGAAATTATACTAAAAGATAAAATATCTAAAATATATAATCTAGATCTTAGGGATTTAGCTTTAGGGAATAATCCATCTTAGGGAATTAGAGAAAGAATAATAATATATGTCTGGAGCAATCACAAAACATAAATAAAAAAATAGAGCAGAAAGTTCTATTGTAGAAGATTTATAAAGAAAGTCCCAAATAATTAACAGACAAAAACCAAACAATAAATCCTGGAAATAATATGCAATAAAAGCAAGTTTGCAGGGCTCAGGTTGATGTACAAATGTCCATTGATATCCTATGTGCCAGTAAGGAACAATTGGAACTTGAAACACAATACAATTTATATCATTGTTAAAAAATAAAAAAAGATGAAATACAAATCTAACCAAATACAGCTATTGGAAAAAGACTACAAAATTCTAATGTAAGAAATGATAGAAGATGGAGAGGAACTCTGAATAGACATGAAGATTCAGTATTGTTGAGATGTCAGTTCTTTCCATTTTGAATTACAGATTCAACCATCTCAAATACAAAACTAGCAAGTTACTTTGTGGAAGTCAACCAGCTTAACCTAAAGAAAGACAAACAGACTCAGATTTGCAGAAACATTTGTATATGCATAGGCAGAAGAAAAATAAAACAAAGAAACCAGAAACAGATCTTATATTTTTCCTAAAAGGTAACTAAAAATGAAAACAGACCTGAATGTGAAATTCAAAACTGCAAAACTTCTAGAAGGTAACAGGAAAAAATGTCAGTGACTTTGGCTTGTTAATATATTTTTTTGAATTTATTAGTTCTAATCAGTTATACATGACAGTAGAAAACTCTTCAATTCATTGTATACAAATGGAACAGAATTTTTCACTTCTCTGGTGGTGCATAAGTAGAGTCACACCACTCAGCAATCATACATGTACCTAGGGTAATGATGCCTGTATCATTCCACTGACTTTCCTACCCCTTTGCCCCATCCAAAGTTCCTTCACTTATCCCATGCACTTCCCCATATGTATTAGCATCCACTTATCAGAGAAAATATTTGGCTCCTGTTTTTTTTGAGATTGGCTTATTTCGCTTAGCATGATATTCTCAAACTCCATCCATTTTCCTAAAAATGCTAAAATTTTATTCTCTTTTAATTCAGAGTAATATTCCATTATATATATATATATATATATATATATATATATATATATATATATATAATCACAGTTTCTTTATCAATTCACCTATTGAAGAGCATCTAGTTTGCTTCCACAATTTAACAGTCGTGAATTGTGCTGCTATTAACATTGATGTGGCTGTGTTATTATAGTATGCTGTTTTGAAGTCCTTTGGGTAAAGACTGAGGAGTGGGATAGCTGGGTAAAATGGTGGTTCCATTCCAAGTTTTCTAAGGAATCTCCATACAACTTTTTAAATTGGTTGCACCAATTTGTAGCCCCACCAGCAATGTATGATTTGCCTTTACCCCCACATATTGCCAACACATTGTTGTTTTTATTCTTGATAACTATCATTCTGACTGGTATGAGATAAAATTTTAGAGTAGTTTTGATTTGCATTTCTCTAATTACTAGAGAATTTGAACTTTTTATATATTTGTTGATTGATTATGTATCTTCTTCTAAGAAGTGTCTGTTCAGTTCCTTAGTGTGGTGAGCCGCTTCTGCCGTTTCTGCAGACTATGGTCGCCATTACAAGATGACGCTGGCTCCGCTGTGGTCTGTGACAAACAACTCCTTATCTGGGAAAGTTGGCACATGATTTTTCACCACCCTGTGAGAAAGCTCCACGCGGCAGCTTTGCATTGGGGCTTGGGATGCTTTATTAAGGCTGGGAGGGGCATCCGAGAGGAAGAAGAAGAAATATCAAGGGCCTGAATAAACTGCTGAAAGAAGATTCCTGAGTTGCGTCTTCCTTGCGGGCAAGGGGTCGCGACAAGTGGTGCCGAGACCCGGGAACCAGAACTTTCAACAGTCAGGGGTGGTGCACTGGTTAGTCCCAGGTAAGTGGGATCCGTGATCAAAGCGGGGTTAGTCCCAGGTAAGTGGGATCCGCGATCAAAGCGGGGTTAGTCCCTAGTAAGTGGGATCCGCGACCAAAGCGGGACAGCTCCTCTGTAATGAAAGAGAGAGCCTTACATTTTATTGCAGCTGCACTGTGTACTTTCGCTTTCTTTTTTTTGTGCTTCCTTTGTTGTTGTGTCATGGGTGCCGCATCTTCAAGTCCGCTTCTCCTGGCCCTAGATGGCCTGTTACGTTCCAAGGGACTGGAAGTGAAACATAGTACTTTACAGAGATTTTTACAGAAGAAAGATATCGCTGCACCGTGGTTTGCATTTTCGGGCAGCCTTACTGTGCCTAGTTGGGATAAATTAGGCAAAGATCTTGACTTTGCTTCTGAGCAGGGCATATTAGAGGGTGGGGTGATACCCCTTTGGAAAATGGTCCGTGGTTGCCTTACAGATGGTAAATGCCAGGAAGCTGTGAGTGAGGGTCAAGCTATTCTTGAGCAACTGCATGAGGAAAAATCTGAAGGATCATGTAGGGGAGTGGCAGAGAGTATTAAAAGTAACAGTAGTGAGAAGGCAAAAGAGCCTGAAGATAAAAATAGGAGAAGGCTCTACCCAGACTTGACCGAATTAAAAACGCCTGAGAACACAAGCGACTCAGAGAGTTCTGAGGACCTTGATATATTGTTACAACAACTACATAAGATAAAAATGAAAAAGAAGAAAAAGGAGACACAGGGCACGCAGGCCTACTGTAAGAAGGGGAAGGGAGTTAACATTGGTCAACAAAACTCTGAGGAGGAGGAGGTAGAATATCTAGAAGAAGATATGGTGCCGATTGCCCCACCTCCGTATGTGGGGGGGAGCCAAGGTTCCGGGAGATCTTTTCATGCACAAGTTTGGAGGACAGTTAATACAGATATGGGACTTGCATACCCTGTATTTCAGGACAATAACAGGGGAAGATATCATGAGCCTTTAGACTTTAAGCTAATTAAAACCTTGGCAGAATCTGTCCGCACTTATGGCATAGATGCCGCTTTCACTCTCACTCAGGTGGAGGGACTTACTAGATTTTGCATGACTCCCTCAGATTGGGCTAGTCTAGTCCGCGCTTGTGTTTCCCCAGGGAAATATTAGGAGTCCAAAGTTGGCTGTTTAATGTTTCTGGCAGTACCCAAGACTCGGAGCGAGGTAGGAGGCTTAAAATTTTGCAAATAATTCACAATTATCTAATGCTACATTACCCTCCGCAGCAGTCCGTCTCCAATCTCCGTTCCTGTTTCTTTTGGCTAATGTTACATTACAGGGGATGCTTAATTGTTCTAATATTACCTGTTATTTGTCTGCGTGTTGGAATGGCTCCTGGACTACGGCAGTGATTATGAAAATTCCAACTTTTGTCCCGATCCCGGTTACTGCAGATCCAGAGTCTTTTCCTATTGTTGAACTGATTAGAGCCCGTAGAGATTTTGGAATTACGGCAGCTATAGTGACAGCTGTGGCGGTGTCTGCTGCTGCAGCAGTTATAGCTGGAGTAGCCATGGCCAGCCAGGTACAAACTGCTGCCACTATTAATCAGGTTATTCAACAAACATCCACCATACTTGAATCTCAAAGTAGAATTAATCAACACATTTTATCTGGGATTCTGGCTGCTAATCAAAGGATAGATCTGCTTCAAGCTCAAGTTGAGGAATTGTCTGACCTAGTACATTTGGGTTGTGTTGACCAACGTGCACATTTATGTATAACCTCTGTCAGATTTAATGATTCCAGAAATGCCTCCCGCATCATCGGAGAGTATCTATCCGGAACCTGGTCCATGGAAGCAGAAAACTTGATCCAGTCTCAACTAACTCAGATTGCTGTTCTGAATAGCACCCGTGTCGATCCTGTGACTTTGGGTCAATTCACCGATTGGATATCTTCTGCCTTTTCCTTCTTCAAAGAGTGGGTGGGAGTAGGCATTTTTGGTGCAATGTGTTGCTTCAGTGTTGTACTCTGTTTGTGGCTTCTCTGTCGCCTTAAGGCCCGCAGTGCACAAGAAAAGGCTATGATCATACAAGCTCTTGCAGCTTTAGAAAATGGCAACTCGCCTCAAGTCTGGCTTGCGCATCTTAAGCAGTAAACCTTTGTCATGGTCGTTACACCCCAAGTTATTATAACATTGCACTGGGATCGACATGACTTTCCTTGTTATTCTCTTAGTGTTGGAAAGCCCTTGCACTCTGCCGGTCTTACTGCCATTGCACGCAGATGGGTTTCCACACTAGTACTTTTCTATCGCCTTGAAGTTCGTGCCTTTCTTTCAGGGTGCTGTCAACTTGTTTGTCATTATAAACAGTCACAGTTCAGCCTCAGCTATCCCCCTTCATCCACCATCATCACGATACAGGATGCGAGGCAAGGCACTGCACTTGAGTGATCCTTGACGTGGACCTCAAGGAGAGCATGTCCTATTGCATGCGGGTTAGACGCGTTCACGCCCCGCCCCATGAAAAAAGGCGTCGGCTGATATGGCTTCAGATCTGGGGAAGGCGCCTCCTTAGGACTGAGTCATACTATGCAGCCACTTCTGCACAGTGGGATAGGAGCTCTACTCTCGCCTGTATTGTTTTAAGAAAACAGAAAAGGGGGAACTGTGGTGAGCCGCTTCTGCCGTTTCTGCAGACTATGGTCGCCATTACAAGACGACGCTGGCTCCGCTGTGGTCTGTGACAAACAACTCCTTATCTGGGAAAGTTGGCACATGATTTTTCACCACCCTGTGAGAAAGCTCCACGCGGCAGCTTTGCATTGGGGCTTGGGATGCTTTATTAAGGCTGGGAGGGGCATCCGAGAGGAAGAAGAAGAAATATCAAGGGCCTGAATAAACTGCTGAAAGAAGATTCCTGAGTTGCGTCTTCCTTGCGGGCAAGGGGTCGCGACACCTTAGCCCATTTATTGATTGGGTTGTTTATTTTTGGGGTGTTAAGCTTTTTTTAGTTCTTTATATATCCTGAAGATTAGTGCTCTATTGACATGTATGTGGCAAAAATTTGCTCCCAAAATGTAGGCTCTGTCTTCACCTCATTGAACGTTTCTTTTGCTGAGAAGCTTTTCGGTTTCAGTTGATCCCATTTGTTGATTTTTTATTTTATTTCTTGAACTTTAGGAGTCTTGTTGAGGCAGTTAGGGGCCTAATCTGACATGATGAAGATTGGGGCCTACTTTTTCTTCTATTAGGCACAGGGTCTCTGACCTAATTCCTAGGTCCTTTATCCACTTTGAGTTGAATTTTGTGCATGGCGAGAGACAGGGGTTTAGTTTCATTTTTCTGCATATGGATTTCCAGTTTACCCAGCACCATTTTTAGAAGAGGCTATCTTTTCTCCAATGTATGTTTTTGGTGCCTTTTTCTAGTACAAGATAATTGTATTTATGTGGGTTTGTCTCTGTGTCTTCTATTCTGTACATGTCTCTTTTGGTGCCAATACCATGCTGTTTTTGTTACTATCACTTTGTAGTATAGTTTAAGTTCTGGTATTGTGATGCCTTCTGCTTCATTCTTCTTGCTAAGGATTGCTTTAGCTATTCTGAGTCTCTTATTTTTCCAAGTAAATTTCATCATTGCATTTTGTATTTCTATAAGGAATGACATTGGGATTTCAATTGGAATTGCATTGAATCTTTATAGCACTTTGGGTTGTATGACCATATTGAAAATATTGATTTTGCTTATCCAAGAACATGGGAGATCTTTTTGTTTTCTAAGGTCTTCTTCAATTTCTTTCTTTAGTGTTCTGTAGTTTTCATTGTAGAGGTCTTTTACCTCTCTTGTTACATTGATTCCCAAGGCCCGAGGTTTTTTTTTGTTTTGTTTTGTTTTTAAGGCTATTGTGAATGGAGTAGTTTTCATAATTTTTATTTCAGAGGATTTTTCACTGATGTATAGAAATGCATTTAATTTATGGGTATTGATTTTATATCCTGCTACTTTGCTGAATTCATTCATTAATTCTAGAAGTTTTCTGGTGGAATTCATTAGATCCTCTATGTATGGAATCATGTCATCAGCAAATAATGATAGTTTGAGTTCTTCTTTTTCTATTCATATCCTTTTAATTTCTTTCATCTGTCTAATTGCACTGGCTAGAGTTTTTTAAGGACTATGTTGAATAGAAGTGGTGAAAGGGGCATCCCTGTCTTATTCCCATCTCTATAGAGAATGCTTCCATTTTTTCTTCATTTAGGATGATGTTGGCCTTGGATTTAGCAAAGATAGCTTTTACAATTTTGAGGTATGTTGCTACTATCCCTAGAATTTTTTTAGTGTTTTGAACAGGAAAGGGTGCTGTATTTTGTCAAATATTTTCTCTGTATCAATGGATATAATCATATGATTATTATCTTTCGGACTATTGATGTGATGGATTATATTTATTGATTTCTGTATGTTGAACCAAACTTGCATTCCTGGAATGAACCCCACTTGATCATGGTGCACTATTTTTTAAAAATTTTTTTTGTGCAATTTGCCAAAATTTTATTGAAAATTTTTGCATCTATATTCATCAGGGATATTGGTCTGAAATCTTCTTTCTTTGATGAATCTCTGTCTGATTTTGTTATTAGGTTGATTCTAGTCTTGTAGAATGAGTTTGGAGGCACTTCTTCCTTTTCTATTTCATAGAATAATTTGAGGAGTATTGGTATTAATTCTTCTTTGTAGGTCTTGTAGAACTCAGCTGAGAATCTGTCTGCTCCTGGGGTGTTTTTGGTTGGCAGCCTTTTGATGGCATTTCTATTTCCTTGCTTGAAATTGATTTAAGTTGTATTTTTGGGTAGGTCAAATGCCTAGAAGAAATTTCCAATGTCTTCAAGGTTTTCTATTTTAATGGAGTATAAATTTTCAAAATAGTTTCTAATTGTCATCTGTATTTCAATAGTGTCTGTTGGATATTTCCTTTTTCCTCACTAATTTTATTAATTTGAGCTTTCTTTCTCCTTCTTTTCAATAGAGTGGCTAAGCATTTGTCAATTTTATTTATTTATTCATTCAAAGAACCAGCTTTTTATTTTGTCATTTTTAAAATTATTTCTTTTGTTTCGATTTCATTGATTTCAGCCCAATTTTAATTATTTACAGTATTCTGCTTGTTTTGGTGTTGGTTTGTTCCTCTTTTTCTAGGGCTTTGAGATGTAATGTCAGGTCATTTGTTGTTGACTTTTTATTCTTTTAATGAATAAGCTTAATGCAATGAACTGTCCTCTTAGAATTGCCTTTATAGTGTACCAGAGATTTTGATAGGCTTTATTGGAGGTCTCACTTACCTCTAAGAATTTTTTTTATCTCCTTCCTTCTTTATCCATGGATCATTCAATATGGATTATTTAATCTCCAGATGTTGAAGTAGCTTCTATTGTTTATTTTATCATTGATTTCTAATTTCATTCCATTATGATTATATAGAATGCATGACAGTATCTCTATTTCTTTGAATTTTCTAAGACTTACTTTGTGGCATAAAATATGGCCTATTTTGGAGAAGGATCCATGTGCTGCTGAGAAGAAAGTGTATTTGCTTGTTGATGGATGGAATATTCTATATATGTGTGTTTAATCTAAATTATTGATTGTTATTTATTGAGTTCTATAATTTAATTCTTTAGTTTTTGTTTGGAAGATCTATCCAGTGGTGAGATAGTTGTGTTAAAGTAATCCTGTATTATTGTGTTATGGTCTGTTTTATTCTTGAAGTTGAGAAGGGTTTGTTTGATATACATAGATGCCCTATTGTTTGGGACATAGATATTTATAATTGTTATGTCTTGTTGATGTATGATTCTCTTAAGTAGTATGAAATGACCTTCTTTATCCCTTTCACTAGCTTTGGTTTGAAGTCCACTTCATATGATATGAGAATGGATACCTCTGCTTGTTTAAGCAGTCCATGGGAGTGACACTTTTCCCATCCTTTCACCTTCAATCTGTGAATGTCTTCCTGTAAGATGAATCTCTTGAAGGCAGTATATTGTTGGGTCTTTTTATTTTTTCTTTTAAAATCCAATCTGCCAGTCTATGTCTTTTAATTGATGAGTTCATGCCATTTATATTCAGGGTTATTATTGAGACATGATTTGTATTCATGGTCATTTTGGTTTATTTTTGGTTTTTAACTTGACTTGGATTCTCCTTTGATAGGCCTTTCCTTTAGTGTAGTTATTCATTTTACATGTTTTCATTGTTTCTTTTCATTTTCTCCTCATGGAATATTTTGTCAAGAATGTTCCTGTAGTGCAGGCTTTCTTGATATATACATATATATATATATATATATATATATATATATATATATATATATATATTTAACTTTTTCTTATCATGGAAGGTTTTTATTTCATCATCAAATCTGAAGTTTAATTTTGCTGGATATAAGATTCTTGGTTGGAACCCATTATCTTTCAGAGTTTTTATATGTTGTTCCAGATTCTCCTGGCTTTAAGGGTCTGGGTTGAAAAAATATGCTGAGATCCAAATTGGTCTTCCCCTATATTTAATGTGATTCCTTTCTAATGTAGCCTTTAAAATTTTATCATAATCCTGTATGCTAGGCATTTTCAGTATAATGTATCTTGATGTAGAACTGTTGTAATTTTGTACATTTTATGTCCTATAAGCCTTATGTATTGGTTTTCCAAATCATTCTCCATGCTTGGGAAATTTTCTGATATTATCTCATTGAAGAGATTATACATTCCTTTGTTTTGAATCTCTGTGCCTTTCTCTATCCCGATAAATCTTATATTTGGCCTTTTATATTGTTCCATAATTCTTGGATGTTCTGTTCATGGTTGATTACCATCTTAACTGTGTAGTCAATTTTATTATCAAGACTGTATATTTTGTCTTCATTGTCTGAGGTTCTGTTTTCCAAGTGATCTAGTCTGTTGGTGATGTTTTCTATTGAGTTTTTTGTTGTTGTTGTTGTTGTTGTTATTCTTTATTGTTTCCTTTATTTCCAGGATTTCTAATCATTTGTTTGTTTTCAGAATCTCTATCTCCTCTTGGAGTAATCTTTTGCTATCTGTATTTGCTCTCTTATCTCTTCTTGGTGTGATCAATGGTTGCTTGTAGTTGCTCTCTTACCTCTTTGTTGGAGTGATCCATTTTTGCCTGTATTTGCTCACTTAGGTCATTCTTTAATTCACAGATCATTTTAATTATGCACATCTTGAACTCCTTCTCTAACATTTCATCTTCTGCACTGTTGATGGAATCTATTGTTGTAATATCTTGGTTTGTTTGGGGCACTTTTCTCCCTTTTATTTTTCCCCATGTTGTGTACATGTCTTCCTTTCTTTTCATGTAGATATGAGGTATTGCAGATTCTACCCTATAACCTGTACTGTCTCTGCAGATTACCAATAGCTCACTTTTAAGGGGGATATCAATCTTTATAGTACCCAATGCAACCAATATGCAGCCTTAAATCAATTAGCTTCTATTTTGACATTTATAGTTTTGTTGCTATAAACAGAAATGATGATTTTGGTTATCTTCTATCATATAGCCAGTAGGTTTGCACAATGGTCTACAGTTTCTAATGGTGGAAGAATAGGCTGTGATGTATATGAGGTAGGATGGTACCTATATAGGAATGTAGAGGTATTAGATTATAGAACTAGTGAAAGGGTGATCAAAAGATTACCCTTTGGCTGTTAGCAGGAGAAAAAAGAGAGGTAACCTCATGCAAGGTTCCCTATACCTCTGCACAGGATGGTCTCTGTTAGCACACCTAGTAGAGATACCTCTGGTGCAACCAGGCTCACA
Organism: Marmota monax; assembly: GCF_021218885.2. Lineage (NCBI taxonomy): Eukaryota > Metazoa > Chordata > Mammalia > Rodentia > Sciuridae > Marmota > Marmota monax. The sequence continues at coordinate 11,887,034 of NW_026691982.1, read as the reverse complement.
AGGACCTTGGTGATGGTTTTCCAGGTCCTGGTTGTTGTTTCTAAATGGACGCTGCCATATTCCTAGTTGCTGATGGCAGTAGCATCAAGTCTGTAGGTACCTTGATGTTGGGTTTCCAGGCCCCAGTCAGTGTCCCAACGTGAAAGCTGCCCTAGCTAAAGATGGCAGAGGCAGAAGCAGAGACAACCCAAGATGGTGGTGGAGTTGTCCCAAGATGGAGGCAACTTCTTTCTGAGATGGGGCTGGAAGGATGGACTCTACAATGGCACTGGGTAGCCTATTTGGTGATGATGCAGTGTGGCATGTGGTGATCCAATGGGCAGCTGCCTCTTGGCCCTGTTGGATGTCCCATGGTGGAGATTACTGTGTGGAGAGGACTATGGTAGTGTCTGCAATGTCCAAAATGGAGGTGGTTTGGGTAGAGCCACATGTTGGTGAATAGGAATCCCAGTATGGTGTTACTCTCCAGGGCAGGGGACTGCATGGTATGGGTCCAGCCTCTCTGGGGTGCTGTTGATAAATTTTAAATGCAATACCAAAGTAGAATCAGGAAAGAAAAGAATGCTAAATTGAACTATTAAAACTAAAAAAAAATTACTCCATTAAATGCACCAGCAGAAGAAACACAATAAGCCACAAAATGGAAGAAAATATTTGCAAAACATATGTCTGATAAAAGACTTGTATCCAAAATTAAAAATAACTCTCAACTGTCAACAATAACAATGAAAGCAACCGACTAAAAAGAAAATAGGCAAAATATCTGAATGGACAATCCACCCATCCATCCAAGAAGATGGAAAGCAATCCTGTGAAAAGAAGCTCAAAGTCATTTATCATTAGGAAATTGCAAATTCAATCAATATAAAGCTACTACTACACACTTATTAAAATGTCTAAAATTGAACAAACTGACAATACCAAATGATAGTGAGGATACAGAGAGTAACAAGAACTTTCATTCCTCACTGGTGTAATGCAAAATGCTACAATTATTTCAGATGACAGTTTGATAGTTTTTTTATTACAAAGCTAAATATATCTTTACCAAATGATCTAGCAATGTATTTCCTAAGTATTTATCCAACCAATTTGGAATCTACATGCACATGAAAACCTGAACATAAATATTTATATCAACTCCATTCTTCAGTGTCAAAAACTAGAACCAACCAAGATGCTCTTCAATAATGAATGAGTAAATTTTCTGTCATGTTTATGGAATAATATTCAGCACTAAAAAGAAACAAGTTATTAAACCATGGCAACACATGGAAAAAGTGCATATTTCTAAATGAAAGAAACCAGCCTAAAATGTTTACGTATATATGATTCCAGTTATATTACATTATGGACAATTGAAAAATCAAGACTGCCTAGGCTTCCAGAAGAGAGGTAGGGCAAAGCCCAGGATTGTTTTCAGTGGTCAAACAATTCTGTATGATATTTCAAAGGTGGATACATAGTATTATGCATTTGTCAATACACACAAAACTTTATAGCACAGAGGAAACTTAATGTATGTGAATATATATATATATATATATATATATATAATTTATATATATTATTTATATTATATATATATATAATTTATATATATTATATATATATAATTTATATATATTATTTATATTATATATATATATAATTTATATATATTATATATATATATATATATATATATATATATATATATATATATAATTTAGATGGGACTGTAGGAATGAATGCATTCTCTGATAACACCATCTAATTATATTATACAAATGAAAAATAATAAGTTAGGGAAGGGAGAAAATGCTGACCTTAAGTCATTGTGAAAATGAGAGGTGTTTGTAATAGTAAAGTCAAAAGGAACTTCAAAACAGCGCTATACTCAGGTTGATAATGTTGTATCCCACAAAGATGAAGATTAACCATCTCGATGCTGTTATATCTGTATACTAAAATTGAAAGAATAAGTAAAGGGATGGAGACTGGTGGAAGCCAGGTTTATCACTGTTACAATAGGAATGTATAAATGAGCAGGGTGGAAGGTTGCAATAATCTATGTAATAATGGATGTGAGCTCAGTTTAGCCATGCAAGTATTTGTAAATATGTGTATATACCCAAATTAGTATACACGTATATATTTCCTTCTCCTATCAGTCAATAAGGCATATAAATGACAATAGCCCAGTAGCAATGAGCTTATCTGACACCCACATCATGGTTTCTAATACCCATATCCAATAAAAGGAATCAGGGATATTGGAGAGTCAGAGATCCTGGAGGAATGTCTGATTCTATAATTAGAGCAGGACATACACAAGACAAATAGGGAGAAACTTGCAAAGCTATAAAGTAAGCGAATGCTAAAAAACAAAACCAAACAAAACAAAGACTTCTACATTGATGGAAGTATATCAAAGGAACACAGGAACAAGCTGAAAGAGATCCCAAAGGGCCAGGCAGGGGCAATTTGAACAAGAAAATATATAAAGTGGTATTGGATTTTAACTCAAAGTATAGAATGAATATCTCAAGTCCATATGTATATAAACAAATATTTTAATAAATATATAAATGAAGGGGAAAAGACGATTTCCACAGCAGAAAAAAATCCAAGAATTTTACATAAATACACTTGGCCCTCGAGGAAGAGCATAATTCCCCATCCTTGAGTATGAACTGGGCAGAATGACTTTCACAGAAAGGGTATCAAAGAGTAGCTTCCCAATGGAGAAACATGACAAGCATTACCCCAGCCAGGTGATCCACAGAAACATCAACAGTGCTAAATCATGTTGACAGCATATTCCCTTAATGTGGTATGATCAACATGGTCTCTTCACCTCTATGGTTTTCTATCTCAAATATCATAATACCCATCTATTTATGCAAAAAAATAATCAGGTGAACCTCAACTGAGGGACATTCTTCTGAAGATCTGCCCAGTATTCCTTGACAAAAATGTCAAGGTCTCCAAAAATAAGAAAAATCTGAAACAATATCATAGTCCAGAGGAGCCTTATAAGACATGATGATTAAATGTAGTTTTCTGGATATGGTCTGAGAACAAAAATGCCATCAATTAAAAAATAATACAATATAAGCAGATGCAGTAGCACATGCCTCTAACTCCAGCCACTTGGGAGTATAAGACAGACCATAAGTTCCAGGTCAAGACCCTGTTTCAAAATATAAAAATAATAGTAATAATAATAATAAAAAGGGCTGGGGATGTGGCTCATTTGTAAAGCATCTCTGGGTTCAATTCCCAGTATGAAACACAACAACAACAATGAAACACACCCCTGCCACTTACCACCCCACAAAATAAAACACCAAGGAAATTTGAATAAACTATGGACTTCACTTAATTACATTCTATCAATTTTGATTCCTTAATTGTAACAAACACACCACACTAAGGTGAGATATTAATAATAGGGGAGACTGGATAGGAGACACTAGGGGATCTGTGTACTATTTCCTCAATTTTCCCCAAATATAAACTAGTCTAAAAATCAAGTCTGCTTAAAAATAATAGGAGGCAAGAATTGTAAAAAAAATTATTTATATGTATATATGGACATAAATTTAAAATGCATCTATATATGCTTTTAGATATATATGCATATATTTAAAATGAAAAAAAGAATGGAAAAGACAATGAAATTAAGAAGAAACAGGAAATGAACATCAAGATTTAATTGAACTTGACTAGTAGAATATACAAAAAAACTAAACAAAACCTTTTTTCAAAATAAAGTCAGAAACTTCAGAAGTTTGTGAGAAACTTTATATATTTGTAAAAAAAATTTGATCATGAAAGAAGAAACACAGTGTCTTTGAAGAACTTTCCAAACCAATGAAATGTAACAATTGTTCAAAGCTTAAAATATTTTTAAAAATACAAATTGCAAATTCTTTGATTTCCTTGTTCTAAATAGATTAATTTTAATGGCATTTATCAGTTCAAAACTGTGTTTTCAAAGTGTCAAAAGCTCAAAATACAACTAAATCCCAAAGCAACTTAATTAGATTTTGTCCAATAGCAGATAAATAGGTCATAGTAAATTAAAAGGGACCCAACCTGCAAGTTGTTACATGTGGTACCGCATTCCTTACACTGTGTTCATGTTCAAATCTGACTTAGTCTTTTCATAGCTTTTAAACGCAGCATTTGAACACAGTCTTGAACCTTTTTACTGTATTTTACATCATTAAGCCATGTTCTTCTGAATGTAATTCTTCCAAGGCAGAAGATACTAAGACCAACAAGAACAACAACAAAATTACTTTATGCTGTAGCTTTATTTGAAGGAGGAAAGGAAAATGTACTAAACCAATCCAACTGTGACAACTACCCACAATAAAACCAAATTACTTTTTGGGGCCATGTCTTGCATACTTAAATAATCCTGTAGATTGGGAGCTAGAAACAAGTGGGCAAACAAACTGGGAAATTAGTTAAAGGGCTTCAGGAGGAAGATAAATGCTACAATTTATAATCACCTACAAATAATGCATTTAAGAAAATAAACACCTTTTAAACTCATAAAGATATTTTGAATGATGAATAAAGAGATAATTGTTTAAAGGAAATGTTTCATATTCTTGAAAGACCAGTTGCATTGATATTTCATTCCTTAGAGGTCTTGAGATAATATGGTGAACATGAGCTAAACATTATTTATTCAACTATGAATGAAGACACAGAGAAAATTCACAGTTTTTAGTATCAGAGGGATAAAAAATGGCTCTTGAGATTGACCAATAGTATGTATGTAGCCCAAATTAATGCCATGTTTTACTAAGAAGTCCAATTATATTTACTGGGGTAAAAATTTGTCTCAGGATTTGAATTATCAGCTTCAAAACTGTTTCCAAATTTTGCTTTTCCTACTCTCCTGTCACACACCTAGTTACATCTTTACTCATCTGGTGAATACTGATTGAGTCCTCCCCAGCTCCCACTGTTCATGACAGTGGAGCATGGAGTAACATGGTGCCCATATTCCAGGTTCAGTTTCTTACACACTGAGGCAGAGAAAACATGAATTCTTCATTCAAAATATGAATATTTTTTTGTATGAAAGATTTAACCCATGGCACTTTAGCACTGAGCTACATCCCCAGTCTTCTTTTAAAATTATTTTTATTTTGAGACAGGGTGTCACTAAGTTGCTTAGGACCTTGCTAATTTGCTGAGGCTGGTCTTGAGCTTGCAATCTTCTTGTCTCAACCTCCAGAGCCACTGGGATTACAGGCGTGCACCACTATGCCTGGCCCAAAACATGAATTCTTAAGATCAATTTTGGAAAAAAAACAATTAAAATAATTAATTATATGTGTATTTTACCATCATTTTTAAAAATCAAACTTTTATGTTCAAAAGTCCAATGTTAAGTAGTATAAAGAAGTAGCTAACATTCTTTTCTTCTCATTTATTGTAACCCATAACCATTGTATGCATTATGAAGTGTCAATCATTTAACCTCTCTGGGCCTTTTTTTCTTTATTCTCAATACAGGGCTTTATGTGAGAGATGATTGCTAAAGTCCTTTGGAGTTCCATTATTCTTTGAGTCACAGATAACATATTTTTCCAAGATAAAGTGGGTCCTCTTTCTTCCTTCCTTCCTTCTTTTTGATTTTAGGTCAAAGGATTTTTTTTATGTTGAATTTTAAACAATCTGAACTTTTGTTATTATATATTTATAGCATTAAAACACTTTCTTGAATACATAAATTGAACTTCTGTAAATTTTTAAGACTATTCTCTCTCAAAATTAGCTTGATTCTGCTGTTTAGTAAGCAACCATATGGTTTAAGCACAATTGCAATATCTGAAACAAAATGGCCATTGCACAAAAGTTTTATTGCCTCATTCTTTAATATTGTTTTATAAGATAACATTGAGCAGTAATATTCACAGCAGACTCAGATCACACCAACATAAAGACATTTTCAGGTGTATCAAAAGCAAAACTACTTATTCATAGTTGGATACTCATCAGAATTCAGGTAGTGTTTCAGTGTTCAATTGAAAGAATGAAGTTAAAGACTATACAAGAAATCTATAAATCCATCTGTGAATGTTATAATCTAAAAGTAGAATGCTAAAGTAGGGATTTTTATAACCTATTTTAGATCTTTGTGAAATGAACCCCCATTTGATTTCTAAATATATAGTTCAAATTTCTGGCTTGAGACACACTTTTAGGAATGCATTACCCAACAAAGTACAGCTTGAACTAAACGGAGAAAGACAACATTTCTCAATCTAAAATGACAAATAATACATGGTGTTTTGTATACTAACCTGATCTATTTCCAGTACAGTTTTCCACTTATCAGTTAAAGATGTATTGATCCCACATAGTAGATAAGCACAGAGTAGCTTGTTCATTTATTAATTATTCAAATGTCTCTATTTTCATAAGATTTCAAAACTAATTGGTTAAAGAGAAAAAGAATAAATACATAGCAATAATAGACATGGGCAAATACAATTGCAAGGGAAGAATAATGTTGCAGAACTAGAAGGAAGGGGATGTATTTGGGGAGAGGTATCTACAAATTTTAAAGGAACAGAAGAATGCTGGGAAGCGGGAAGGGGAGGTAATGACTCGGAGACTTTGATAGAAGGATAAAAATACAATTTAATTAAAGTAAGATGCCCAATTAGGGGTAAAGGGAGAGAAGAATGAGTAGCCTCAGTGGACTAGCACTGAAAATATTGAAGACTATTTCAAACAAAATTACATACAATGAAGAAGATGAAAGATGACTCAGAGCTATGAATAGGGATATTATGAAGTAGCAATTGGAAAAGAACTCGAGCAGTGTTAAATTCTGTCCACCCTTCTTTCTGCTTCTCTCGCTGAGCCTTCTTTACTTTTGTGTTGCCACAGCTGCTGGGATCTAATTTTTTCCCTCCCTGTACCAGATGTCTCAGTAGCCTTCTAAATGGCTTTTCTTACTCTGATCCATTTTACAGAGTTATGTTATTAACCTTCCAAAAGCATAGCCTTCATAGCACTAATTTGCTCTTAAGAGAGCTGTGGTGGTTCTTCCAAACAGACTCTGTCCCATGAATCTAAAACCAATACTCAATTGTTCTACATATTTGACTTAATTTCTTATATTTAGTTTTATATTTCTAAAAATCTCTATCAAAATCTTTTTTTTTTGACTCTGCCATTCTTTCCATATGGACTAATCCTCCTGGATACTTATACTAAGAACATATGTGTTCCTTGATTTCTGAGGTGTTTGCTCATCAAAGCACAATTGTATATTCTTTGAGATTTTCAAAAGTGTACATTCCACTATGATGCCTTCCTGGTTTTTCCCAGAAACAATCCTTCCAACAACATTGAATTTGCACTGTGTCTACCCCACTGTGGCATGCCAGCTGGATGCAGATGTTTTCCTAGGAGGCAATGAAGGTTCTAGAAGGACAGACACTATGCCTTGTTCAAGTTTGCATCCCCCATGATGGATAGCATGAAAATTGGTTGACATATCTGTTAAATACAATAATGAAATAAATGAATCTCTTTCTAGAGATAAGTTTTTGAGAGAGGAATGGTACTGACTGACAAAGATTGAAAGAACAAGGAATAAAGAAAAGCCCTGTTTGAACTGGAAAATTGTTACGTCAAAACCAAAATATTCCCCCGTCACAGTTTCATCTGTAGCAGCTCTACTTTATCTTTCAACAACTGAGATCAAAATTTTAAAATATTTGGTTGATTGTTCATCATTTAAGCCTATTTTATTATTTTCCCTTAATTGAGTCTTCAAGCATGCAAATATTATGTTTGTGCAATTCAACAACAATACTTGGATATTTTTTTAGGAAAGTTTCTATCAGGAAAAAAAAAGATTTTTAGAAGAACATAAAGTATCAGCATATAGTTGAAGCATGAAGCCGTTCTTGCTCTGTTAGTTTGGCTCTAGGATTATAGTTGGTGAACTTGACTTAAGATCACAGATGTTTTTTAAAAATCAGGTAGATCCCTCCAAAAGCAATATCATATCTGGACAGACCTGTCATTTTATGCCTTTCACACACGTTTAAAGGAATCAAATTTGCAATGCTGTTTGAAAAGAAAAAATTGTGGAAATGTACATCCCAGGGGCAATCTGTTGCAGTCTTATTTGTCCTAGCTCAATTATTTCCTTATTTATTTATTGTCCTACACATTTATAAAATTCTCAGAAACCAAGTGTAATAAAGTCTGATTGTAGAATAACATGTCAATGTGGAAAATATGGTAAATCAAACTGGAATGTTTTGCAGATTCCAAGAAGATTAACTAGACTTTATTCATGCACTTAACTGTATATGCCTTGGAGAGCAGTGATTATTGTACATGTTTTAGCTCATCTATTTGTCAACAAATTATTAGGTTTCTTCATGGAAGGGATTTTTAATTTTTTTATTCTTCATAGGTGCTAATAGTGTGCCTTCCATAAAGTAAAAAGCAAATTAGTGTTTCTTTGCATGTCAGCTAAGGTACTATGTAGATAATTAAAACTTCAATGAATGTTTAGTTCCACAATTACTGTGTTAAGACTGAAAGAAAAAGATAGCCAGGCATGGTAGTGCACGTCTATAATCCCAATGGCTCAGGAGGCTGAGACAGGAGGCTCAGAAGTTCAAAACCAGCCTCAGCAAAAGCAAGGTTCTAAGCAACTCAGTGAGTCCCTGTCTCTAAATAAAATACAAATAGGACTGGGGATGTGGTTCAGTGATTTAGTGTCCCTGAGTTCAATTCCTGGTATCTCTCCCCCACCCAGAAATCCCCTCTGAATTCAGTGTACTATGAATGCAATGTATTGCTATCTGTAGTAATCCCACTATGCAAAAGCACAGGAAATCTTCTTGTTCCCATCTAACTATAACATAGTACTTATGAGTCAATCATTCAATCCCTCTTTCCTGCTTTCTCTCCCCAGCCTCTGGAAACCACTATTTTACTCTGAACTTCTATAAGATCAAATTTTTATATTCCATGTGTGTGTGAGATCAGTAGTATTTATGTGCCTGGCTTATTTTATTTAAAATAATTATTTCATTTTCCATTCATGTTGTCATAAAAGATGAATTCCATTTTTTTTGTGGATAAATAGTATTCCATTATGTGAATGTACCACATTTGCTTTATCCATTCAACAGTTGATGGACACATAGATTGTTTGCATACCTTGGCTAAAATGAGAAGTGTTGCAATGAACATAGGAGTGCAGATGTCATTTTGACATACTGGTTTCATTTCCCTTGGATGTATACTCAGTAGTGGGATTGCTAGAACTATAAAATGAGCAAAACAATAGTGCCTGATTCAAAGGATTGTTTTGAAGTTTGCTAAATAAGTTAATATCTGCAAAAGAACTTCATGTTTAATATAAAAAGTACTCAAATTTTAAAATACTTACCAACTACGTATATTTATCTATTGACAATTTACAGACTCTTCCTCCATTAGATGGTTTTCATTATTGAGTTATAGATTTATGTAACAATGTATCAATGCATTGTTATGTGATGATTTTTTTAAAAAATGTTCTATGTGTGTGTTATAAATTTGTTTGTAGAGGGTATTTTTTGGCACTTACAGTATTAAATTCTGATGTTTCCAAGGTTTTTACCTAATTTTTGAATATCAACCTTAAATTTTTCTTTTTCATACTTATTAATAATTTTAATTCTTACTTTTTTGGACATATTTCTATTTTTCAGGCGTTTGGGATGAAATATTGTTCATTCTTTTTCAATTTTTTCTTATAAATTATTTTCATAATTAAACCCATTTTGCTAGTATTTCATAGGTTTTGATATTAAATAGTCTTGCAATTATGCATTTTTATATTATTTGAAATTTTCATTTTCTTTAATTTTTAACAAGTCAATTATTATTAAATTTTCAGGTGTTTTTCTTCTTCCTCTTTCTGTCAATTTTTTGAAATTTATGCAATTGTGATCTTGACCTTGAAGTATATTATTTCTTCTTTGAGTAATTAGTGCGATTTATTTTGTGCCCTAATACATAAAGTGCATTCACAAATAGGTTATTATTTGTTTTGTTCTATGAAAGCTCTATAGGCAGTTGGAAAGAATGTATTATAACTGGGCACCATTACACATGCTTATAATCTCAGTTACTTGGGAGAATAAGGCAGGAGAATTGCAAGTTTGATGCCAGTCTGGGCAATTTAGTAAGACACTGTATCAAAAAATTAAAAATGACTGAAAATGTAGCTTGGTGGTAGAGTGCCTCTGGGTTCAAACCCCATACTACCAAAAAACAAGTTTATTATTAATATACTAAGTCCAGGAGCTTATATATGCTATATAAAGCTGGTCGATTTTATTATTTTATTTTGAATAGAAAGTATTTTGCATGCTTTAATTGAAAATGGCATACTAAATTTTTTTTTAATATTAATATGACATTGCTAGTTTCTTCCTGTACACTCATACGCCATACAACAATCACTCTATAATAACAGACTGCCTATATGACCATGGTCCCATAAGTTTATAAAGGAACTAGACAATTCCTATGGCCTAGTGATACTGTAGCCATTGTAACATCATGGTATAACCCAGTACTCACTTGTTTGTGGTGATGCTGATGTAAATAACCTATTGCACTGCCACTTGCATAAAGGTATAGCACAATTTTGTAGGTACCTACTTATGTAGGTAATAATGGCAGTAATGTTACTGGGAAACAAATGACTAAATTACTGTTTTATATATTTACTACAGCATACTTCTTATCATTATTTTTGGAGTGCACACCTCTGTATCTTGAAATAAAATTCACTATCAAGCAGCCTCAGGTAGGTGCTTGAGGAGGATTCCAGAAGAAGGCATTGTTCCCACAGGAGATGCAGCTCCAGGTGTTGCTGCCCCTGAAGACTTTCCAGCAGCACAAGAGGCAGATGTGGAATACAGAGATACCGATGATCCTGACCCAGCTATAGGCATTGATACCAATGCACATAAGTCAGATGTGCATTGGTATCATAGTTTTTAACAGAAAAGTTTAAAAAGTGAAAAACAATAAAATAAAAATGCAGAATTTAGAGAAATGCTTATAAAATAAGGAGATAAAGAGAAAATGTTTATGTGTGGCTGTACAATGTGTGTTTTAAACAAAGTGATCTTACAAATAAATAAGAGTTTAAAAATTAGAAAAGTTTACTAAAAAGTTATAGTGAGGTAAGATTAGTTCATTATTGAAGAAAATGGATTTTAAATAACTTTTGTGTTGCCTAGGTGTATAGTATTTTGAAAGCTGGCAGTAGTATACAGTGGTGTCCTCAGGCTTCACACTCACTCTACAATCATTCAAGACACACCCAGAGCAACTTCCAGGTCTGCAGGTTCTACTCACTATAAATGTCTCATAGAGGTATGCCATTTAAAAAATCTTTTAGACCATATTTTAATATACTTTTTCTATGTTTAGATATGCTTTCATCCACAAATGTAACACTTAGCATAGTGTTACAATTACCCACAACATTCAGTACAATTACATGCTGTATAATAGGCTTGACCATACCGCCTAGGTGTGTGGTAGGCTATGCCATTTATGGGATGGGTAGACTCTATGATGTATACATGATAATGAAGTCACATGATATATTTCTAAGACTGTATCCCTGACATGAAGTGGCACATGACTACAATTATATCTAATTTACTTTTTTGTCCTTCTAAATAGACTTTATTTTAGAGCAGTTTAAAGTTTACAGCAAAATTGAATAAAAATATAATATTGCTGTATATCCCTGGTGCTTCTTCAGTGTACTGCCTCCCACACTACAATATTCTGTATTAGAGTGGTATATATATATATATTACAAGTGGTGAACCCATATTGAAACAACATTATCACCACAAATCCATACGTTTCATTATGCTTCTCTCTTGGCGGTATACACTTCACAGGTTGATAAATATATAATGATGTGTATGTACTATTATAGAATCATGTAAAATAGACTTCTTGCCCCCCAAATTCTCTGTACTTCTGCTGTTCATCCCTTTTCTCTCCTCAATCCTGCCAATTACTGATCTTTTTACTTTCTCTAAAGTTTTACTGTTCTAAAATGTTACATATTAGTATGTAACATTTTCAAACTCGTCTCTTTTACTTGATAATATGCATTTAATTTTCTCTTCATTTGCTCTAAGTGCTGAAGAAGTCTCAATTTTCTAGACCTACCATAATTTGCTTATCCATTTATCTGTTGCTAAAAAATATTTTGGTTGCTTTTCAATTTGGCATTTAGTCATCTAAATTTTCTCCAATGTTACCTTCTAGGAGCTTATAATTTTGCATTTTACAATTAGTTCTCTGATCTATTTTGAGCTAATTTTTGTAAAGGCCATAAGGATAGTGTCTACATTAATTTTGTTTTTGCCTTGAAAGTCCAGTTTTCCACCCTCATTTGTTGAGAAGACTCTCTTTTCTCCATTGTATCACTCCTTTTTTAAATATCAGTTGCATGCATTTATTTGGATATATTTCTGAAAATTTTGGCTAAACCTAGTCTTATCTCACTGGTGTACTTACTCAATTTCTTTACTTTTTTGCTAAAATCACCCCATTTTGATGAGATTACATTTATAGTAATTTTGAAGTCAGTTAGTACCTGTCTTCCAACTTTGTTCTTTCCTTTAATATTATGTTGATTATTTTGGGTCTTTTGCCACCTCATATTTTGTTGTAAATGGGGGAGTGGATTCCTCTTGTGGGATACTTCAATACCAGTTCACCACAACCATGGAAATTAAACCTGCAGAGGCATAAAAAAATTGAAAGACTTGTTATATTTACAGGCCCTGCAGAGTGAGGCATGCAGAAATTTAAGGGAGAAGATTCAGTTAAATAAATGGAGAGCTGAGAGAGAGAGATGTTTGGGCAAGTATCCTTTTTTTAGGGAGGAGGAATAGTGCACAAGAAAAATACATGAAGGGCTTTCATTGGTGCCTTTGAGCATCACTAGATCACAGTGTGAGAAGGACAAAGGAGGAAATTTTGGCTGAACTCAGTCTTATTTCATTGGTGTACTTGCTCACCTGGGTGGAGTGTTCACAATCTTTTGCGGATGTACTGAGGCACAAGGATAAAAACAATAAAGTTTTAAAACTTCTAAATACACATATAAACTTTAGGATGAGTTTGTTCAGATCTATAATATATCTTGCAGGGATTTTTGTTTGGATTGCATTGAATCTATGCATTGAATTAAGAGAGTTCATATCTTTACAAGATTGATTCCTCCTATCTATTTGATTTATTTTATTGAAATTTTTAGTTATTCTCAAATCTTGTATTCATTTTGCTAAACTTATACCTAAGTATTTTATTTGGGAGGTGCTAAGATAAATGGTATCATGTTTTTAATTTCAAATTCTACTTACTCTTTGGTGGTATTAGAAAATTAATTGACTTTTTTGTAGTAACTTTGTGTCCAGTAAGCTTTCTATAGTTTCTTATTGGTTCCAGAAGTTTTTGTTTGTTTGTTGTTTTCCCGAATTCTTTTATATGTTTTACATAGATAATCATGTCATTTGTGAACAAACACAGTTTTAGGACTTCCTTCCTAAAGGCATACCTTTTATTTCTTTGCTTATCTTATTGCATTAGCTACAAACAAAAACAACAAAACAAAAAAAGGGGATGGAATTCTTGTCTTCTTCCTGATCTTAACAGAAAGCTTCTATTTTTTTCCACTATTAAGTATGATGTTGTAGGATTTTGTGGTTTTTTTCATGAAGTCAAGGAATTTCTCTATTCTTAGTCTGCTGAGAGGTTTCATCATGAATGTAGATTGAATTTTGTCAAATGCTTTTTTACATCTATTGATAGGATCATGTAAATTTTCTTCTTTAGTCTGTTAATATAATGGCTCACTTTGATTGATTTTCAAATGTTAAGTCTATTTTGCATATCTGGTATACAGCCCACTTGCTCATGGTGCATAATTATTTTTATACATTTTTGGATTTATTTTAATAATATTTTGTTCTGGAATTTTACATCTATGTTCACAAGAGGTATTGGGCTATAGTTTTCTTGAAATGTCTTTGTCTGTTTTTGGTATTAGGGTGACACTTTTCTCATATAATGAGTTAGGAAGTTTTTTCTCTGGATTTTATTTTATTTTGCCTTAATTTATTCTTTCTTCAATGCTTTTCTTGGTTATATAAGACAAAATTTTCTGAACTTACAAAAGTTTATAATAATTATTGTGAAATAATATCAGCATTGTTTCAAAAGGAAAGACCAGTAGAATGAGGGAGAGATTGGATTTAATCCAAAACAGGAATAAGATTTGTTTGTGAGAAGAAGGACCATTCCTCCCCAGAAAAGTCTGACACTAACCTTATATCCACAATGTTATCCTTATTGCTTTCTTTCTCTAAAACTTTATAGTAGAACAAGATTTCTCCAATGAAAGGCAAATGAGTATCTACAGTTCAAAGTGTGTTTTTCAATCTGCATGTCTGGACACATTGGAGGGTTATAAAATCATCAGTTTATGAGAAAAAAAGAGCATTTTGGGTTTTAAAGAAAAAAAAGTTGATTAAGTAACTGGAATAGTACAAAAAAAATGTGGGAGATGGGAGGTGAGGAGGAGAGAAAGAAAGAAGAAAGAAAACAAACCAAAAAAGAACACTAAAATTTTGTTTTGTGAAATTCTTTTGGTTTTGTGGTTGTTGTATTGTTGTGTGTCTTTTATTGGGTCACATATAAAATGTACTCTTTGTTTATGGTACATTTAATATCAATTTCAATATTAATCTTTATTGTGGCATCATTTAATTATCATAGTATGAAATTTTAGTATGCTCTTTTCAATATTATGTGATTATTTAGAAACATTCTAGTCTAGAGGAAAGCACAACCAAACTGATTTTCTAAAGACAATTTTCAACATGTGAACCATTGAAAAACTTAATGAGAGAATGTAGGCAAATCAATCAACTTTTCCTTTTCTAAAAATCTGTTTCTTTATAAAATGAGTGTTATTTGAACTGCTGTAGCTAATAAAAGAAGTTGAAACCTTGTATATAGTCTCCAGAGGGTCAAATAAATATGAGATTTTATTATAAGTCTGGAATGACTTGAATTTTTGTCACTTAGGGCAGTGAGTTGGCATCATGGGCTGCTAAACTGCCTACTAGCAATCTGTCCCACGGTCCAGTTGGTATTTAAAATGATTGGGACTTTGCCCTAGTAATTTATCAAATACTTGATTTTATTTCTCTCCATGTCAAATTAAAAAACCACTTATTTTTCTTATGTGTTATTCTCTGTAATTAATATCGCCAGGCATTTTACCAGACACTCTTAGCAAGTAAGAAACACAATAGGTAAGATATTGCCAAAGTATATTTTAATATGTAAAGCAAATAATCAAACAGAAAAATGGTCCTAGGCCTTAAGTAAGAAAAACTGTAAGAAATGATTGTGAAGATGAGCCAGGCTCAAAAGAAAGGCGGTGAACTTGAGGAGTGTTCATTGGGGTCATTGGAAGAAAGAGTTCAGAGGTTTTTACTCTTGTTCCTACAAAATTTGCTTTTATTCCAAGCCTTCATAGACTGCTTTGCAGAAAATGCTTTCACAAGTGTATCTCTTATTTATTACAAGTGGTATTTTTACTGTATTGTTCAACTGAAAATGAAAGATTCTTGTCTATCGCTGATTCTGTCTAATCTCCTTGATTTCATTGTTAGCAAAGAAAATGTTTGGGAGGAGAAGACCGTCAGTTAGTTAATGCCAAAGCCGAAATAAATTTGTACCTACTACCTATTGTTTACAGATGCCCTTAATCCAAGATGAGGTGGGGATATTCTGCTAGAAAGTCTTCTTATTCGTCCAGTTGAATCTTATTTGGCACACTGAATCTAGTATTGACAATAAAACCAAAAGGTAGTAGTGAAAATACAACAACTTGAAATTAATGTGGAGAGCAGGAAAAGGCAAATAATCTTTGCCTCAGAAGGTTTAAATTTGCTTTTTAGGCAGCTTTTAATTCACTGTGGCCATGGCTGTGGTCATCCAACCTTTCAATGGCATCTCTGAAAGCAGTTTGAGTTGTCAAGAATTTTGGCTTCCATCTCCTCTTATCTTCAAAGGCATTTGCACTATGAATTTCCACCCCAAATTTTGGAATTCTTGTAAATATCTCATCTATGTCTGCCCTTTGCTTTGGTAACTTGGAATACATTTGTGCCAATAACAATCTCACAACATATCAAGGAGGAAAACAGATTGCTTTCTGTCCAAACTGCATGTTGGAAAGCAGTTTGTTCACTCTGAAAGCAACCATGACTAATGCAGTGGTTTGATAAAAGTTGTCATCCCAGGAATACTTCAGATGGAACATTTAAAACCATAAACCTGTTTGGCTGAAAGATATGCAGATAGGTTGTGACTTGTATCTGCTCAAGACAAGATCCGGGCTGACTATTCCTCATGAACTAGAGTTCACTAGTGTATGAAGCCTAACACTTTCACTTAAATGTCAAAAGTTTAAATTTCCTTTTTATTCCCAATCTATTAAGGATTCAAGGCAGATATCTGATAAAGGTTTGAATGCAAGAAAACAAAGCAAAGGAAAATATGAACAAAGCCGAAATAAATTTGTAGTTGACAATAGTGCAACTTGGGTTGATTTCAGAGATAGGAAAAGTCTAATTTTTTTCCTAAAACTCAAGTGTTCATCCATCTTTCTTATTCAACCTCTGTCCATCACTTAGAAGAATAACCTCTTGATGCCATGTTGACCCTTAGGCTTGTTGCATTGTTTTTAATCTGGATTTTTCTCTGATGATATTTTAATAAATAAACAGCAGACAAATATCATTCAAAAGATTTTTTAAGTCCCTTCTACTGTCTTGCTCTGGGGTGAAAAACAAAACAAATGCAAGTAAAAGTTCACATTTTTAGTGCATGCACAAACATACCATCCACTTCATGAAATGAGACTAGACCATATCTTTATTTTTTTTTTGCAAAAAATACAAAATTTATTTTGATTCAGCAACATATCTAACATTTTAATTCTGTGTGTGGGTTTGTTTAGGTTAAATGAATATAAAGCTTCAAGTTGCTCAACTAGAAAATGGGAATCCTTTCTATTGTACATAAATGGTAGGGTGGATTCTGCCTAATACATAATAGGCTCTCAAATTCATAAGTATATTCATTATGATGGAAAAATCGATACAGTACAGATGTAATGCTGATGAAGTGTTTCATTTCTTCTATTCCTTGTTTGGTTATATTTTATATAAGATAGTTAGAATTTATATTCCATGAAAGGGTTATTTGGTCAAATCAGTCTTTAAGTCATTGCTTCCTTGTCTTCTGTTTTCCCTACTCTAAGTGAATAGAAGTACATCAAAGCTGTTGTGTATTTGTTTCAGACTTACACACTACCTCTCTTTTGCTGAGAGGTAGCTAAAGCATATATTTCTGCAGTAGGCACCAGCAACCTAATACCCGGGCTTAGTATTATTTCAGAAACAGCTAAGCCATTGAAGCTTCTGTGGTTGCTGAACATATCCCTTGCCATCTTTCCTAGAGTCATATTTTTAAAATACTTTTGAAGTTTGGGGCCAGAATAAAACCATTACACTATAGCAAAATATATTGTATGCTCTCTTAAAATACAGGTTGATATTCTTTATCCAAAATGCTGTGAAATAGAAGCAATTTGGGATTTTGAAATAGTTGCATATACAAAATTAAATATCTTAGTAGTGTACCCAAGTTTAAACACACCAAGTTCACTTATGTTTCATATATGTCTTATAAACATAGCCTAAACATAATTGCATAGAATTGTGTGTGTGTGTATGTGTGTGTGTGTGTGTGTGTGTAAATGTGCTTGCAGTTTGCCTGATCTGTCACGTGAGGTCAGGTGTGGAATTTTCCACTTGTGGCTTCATGTCAGTGCTCAAAAAGATATTGGATTTTCAGGTTAGGAATGTTCAACTTGTATCAGTCATATTTTCAAAATAGAAACAGAAATGTTTGGAGTATATTCCTATTGAAAGGTCCCTACTTTCTCTTTAATCTATGCCCCATTTTTGTAAGTTTAAATTTTTCTTCCTTCTGACTTGACTCTGTCAAATACAATAATTACCCATAAACTATACCAAGGAGAAGGCACAGAGAGTAATTACTGACTATAAATGTCTTTAAAGCACACTGCTTCATTAAATATAGGTCTTTGATATCTGTGCATAGGATTAAATTAAAAAAAAAGACAAAGTCCTCTGCCCTGCTGGCCCCAAGAGCTGGCAGGAATCACTCAGTCTCTCTGGGAACCGCTGAGGCTGGAGGAAGGATCTCTTACCAGCTCAGCTCTCTCTCCACTGACCCCATGCCGACCAACAAGTCCCATGAACAGATTGTGCCAATCTGGTGCCAGATAATTGCCTTTCAATTCCTGTTCTTGCAGACCCCCTGCTTCCTGCGGGACTGAGGGCTGTGCACACTCCTGCTCCAAAGCTCAAGTGCACAGCACCAGCCCAGGACATCGGCACACCTTCCATGGCTTGCAGTCCTGCGGAGTAGATTCCCAGTGAGCTCAAGCTGCACTTTGCTCTGGTTAAGGACAGCTTAAGTGGGGTCTTAAACAAAGTAATGTTGACTGTTTCACAATGAAAACTAATATTTTTAGTTTAATCAACATTGCCAGTACTTGCAATATTACTACAACTGTGAATTCCTTCTCAACATCCATTTCATGCTTGGTTGGGAGTCTAGATAACAGTTTAATGTTATTTTGTTTTGCTTTGTTCTGTTTCCCTGAAAATGAAGACAGTTTGATTTCTGGGACAAATATGTTGCTATGTGAATAGACCTTGAAAAACAGAGGGAGCAGTTCAGAGAGCCTTTGCCTGTTCCCAGGACGCCTACTTTTGCCCTTCTCCAAAAACAAAGGATTAACAGATTTCTGGTGGGGTGTGGGTCATAGGAATCCAGGGGTACAGTTAGGATGCCAGCTATACAGGGTAGATGCAAGGCACAGAGATGGCACGTGCTGGCTTATGGCAGGGAAGAGTGACCACCGCCTATCAGCCTTTCTATGAAGCTGGTTATAAGCCTCTAAGGGATGATGAAATAAAGATCTCAAACTCCATATTCAAGCTTCCAGTTGTGTTCATCCAGGAGATGAAAAAATAACACGTTATGGCTAATAGGTGTGCTTCAGTGGCTAATCCATGCAACACTGCTTGGAAGCAAGGCAGACTTTAGAGCACAGAGTTCAACAGAGAAAGAAGGCACTGGGGTATTCTTTTGTGTACAGCAGATGGGAGAAGTTTAGAAACACAATACCAGGGTGGTGCCAATACCCTGACTGTGTCCTGGTGTGTGGGACAAAGGGTGCCCTTGCATCTGAGACTGTGCCATGGTCCTTTTGCCTACATGTTTGATCCTACAACACTCCAGTAGAGGAATGAGTCCCTACTTTTAAGACATGGCTTACTATGAGATTGAACTTAGTTTCCCCTAGGGGAACAGCAGGTTGATGACTCTGCAGATTGATGACCTTCAAACCACAGCCAGGAACCACTGCTGATGTGAACACAGACAAAAAGCCATCATCTCTAAGAATCCACTTGCACCTGAAAAGTGACCCTAAGGTCTTTGCCTGGACATGGCTCATGTGGAAGATTGCCCTGTAGTGCTGCTCTGAGGACTGACTTGTGCATATCAATTATTTGTGTCTTCTCCTAGTTCTTCCTCTGAATTCAGGTGCAAGTAGAGATGAGTCAGTGTTCTAGGACCTAGAGTTTCTAATTCATCACCAAATGCTAAAAACACCATGTATGCTTAGAGTCGTAGAAAAAAAGAGTAAGATTGTTTTTTTAAAAAATTGTGACTTTTCTCTTTTCTCCTACTCAAGGGGGTTATGAATCATAGGAGTTAATTAATGTTTCAAAGATATTTATTCCTTTTTTTCCCTAAAGTTCAATGAAATACTGATTCACAGTGTTTCTTAGAGAAGGAAATATAGAAACATGTTCCTGGGGAGAATGTCAGCCACAAGCATTTGATTTTCACTAGCAGAATATAACGAGGTGTAAAGGATTCAATTTGTCTCTGTCAGTTTCCCCTGGACTTCTGTTTAGCCTGGGTGACCTACGGGTTAATTAAAACACTGTACCAACCTCTTTGGTCTTCATAGATACATGGATTGTAAACCAATCATTCACAGCATCACTACTCTGAGAAAGTTAAAAATATACATGAATGCATACTATTTATGTATTAAATGTTCAATCTTTTTGAAAACAGAAATTCAAGAAAAATGAAATAAAGATTTTTAGTGTGTTATAAGCATTACAATATTCCATGTGATGTTATTATGCTATCAGAATTTTTGACATTTATTTGCTTAGTTTCTCAAACTAGGTCTGAAATTACGTGACCCTGCTTTTATTTCACTTTTCCATGACTTATTGGGATTGTTTCTTATATTCCTAAATGAGCGTAATTTGCTCTATTTTATTCTAGTTTGGAAGTTTATAAATCAAGCCCCATATCATGATAACTGTGGATTTCAGTGTTTGTCTAAGTAGATATTGATTTATTCTCCTAGATGGTTAAATTAAGTGCATACACTTTAAGAAAATGGAACACATTGTTTTATCACAACTTTGAGAGAAAACCATAACCATTAATTTTTGTGGACTTTAGGCAGCAATGAAAAGGAACCACTTAGAGACATCCCTCCCCTGCAGCTAAGAAGTCCTTTTATTTATACAGTGAAAGGCAAGATTCCTTGACTCTCATTATCTTATTTTAACACAGTTTGGTCTGTGACAATAGCACTTAATTTAGCAAAATGAATCCCCATTGAGCTAGACTCAGGATTTAGTCTGGATGCAGATACAATTATTCTACCTCTATTTCTCACAGTGAATTATGCCTTGGTAAACTATACAACAGAAGGTGAGGGTCCTATTTTCAACTTGTCTTTTCTATGCATTCCCACCAGGTCCTCATTGTTTACTGCCTCCTCATGCAACTCCCTGCTTTGCTTTTCTCTTTCTTAAATGTGTCCTTTCCATGACAGCCAGACTGATTCTTGCAAATGGAAAAATGCCTGTCAGCTTGCTCACTTGGGAAACATTCTATGATGCTTATCAGCTGCCTGACTCTTCCCCTAAGATACAGTCCAAATTTCCAGGAATGAAGGATGAGTTTTGCATGAGATGCAACTCACTATCTCTGTTACTATTAGTGTTATAGGCTTACTTAATTTAAAAAATAAAGGTAGGACTGGAGATGTAGCTCATTGGTAGAGCATTTGCCTCGTTTTTGAGAGACTCTCAGCATGATCTCTAGCATAACAACTACAAAAAATGTATCTCTGTGTGTGTGTACATATATATACATATATATGCAATGAAGCATAGATAAAGAAAAACATATAAGGCATCTGTGCATCTCCTAAAAAAGACTGAACTGATATTAAGATTTTTCTGTATTTCCTATAAATAGACCCAAAGCTTCACCTCCTACTACTTCTTTCTCTCACCTTTCCAAAAGACTTTCATATTCTTGAAGGTTGTAGGCACTTTTTAATTCTTTTACTTTATAGGTGTCTATGCATAAATAGAATTAATTCTAAACTTACACAATATGATGTATAGTGTCCTTTTAAAATAATTTTTCTTCTATGGATTTTAGATGCAAATAATTAGTTACATGGTATTGCACAATTTATGTTATACTGTTGGCATCAATCTACACAAAGCCTCTGTCTTATCTCATTTTAATATTTTCTCCTTTATCCCTCATCCCCACATAAACCTGAATTTACATGCATGAAACATGACATAGAGTTTTAAATAGGGTAGTCATGGGAGATCTCTTTTTTAAAAAAAGAAATATTTGAGGAAAGACTTAAGATAGGCAAAGAGTTTGCCATCTGGATACGTGGGAAAATAGCACCCTTATAGAAGACAGTGAAAAGGCAATATGGATAGAGTCACGTTTGAAAAACTTCCTGCACTGGTGTCCAATTAGTGCAATGTCATCTAGAGAATGGACAACTGCGATGTTCAATGGAACATCCAGATGATAAAGCATCTCTTAGATTATATTAGGACAGAGACTGAGGACATGAATGTTGAATGGATTGTGCTCAGAGATAAATGGATTTAGGACAGACACTCTCTCTGACCAGAGAGATATAGTGACTGTGGATCTCCAGGAGTTTGTGTTCCATTGTCTCATAATGAAAACCCTCTGAAAGACTGGATGCCTCCTTTCCTCAGTTCATCCTGGCAAATGGCTGCAGAAACCTTCAAAACAGGTCCTGAGATGCTTTAGAACATAAATAGCTACACCAGCTCTGAAGGTCCCATTCTTCAAGTGACCTGACTTCCTCCTTATTCAAGATGCTCTACTTTTAAACTGTTCGCTTAGGACTTGGTAAAACAATGTGAACTTTCTCCACAGTGTCTTGAATTATGTTTCTGCCATCACATATTTACATAGAACCTACATACAACCCTCCCATATACTTTATATAATTTTTAAATTTGTTTTAATTAGTTATACATGACAGTACAATGATCTTGACTTTAAATCATTTCTAGATTACTCATGATACCTAATACAATGTAAATGCTATGGAAATAGCTGTCATATGTATTGTTTAGGGAATAATGACAAGTTTGTACAAGTTCAGTACAGATGTAATTTTTTGAAGTACATTCAGTCCAACCAATAAAACATAGGGACATATACACACAAAAGGGTGACAGGAGAATAAATACCCCCAATTCATTTCTTCCTCATACTTGTGATTTCCTGCTGATGTTTGTCATTGACTGAATTCAAGTAGAAGCCGTATTTAAGGAAACCCTGTGATATGACCTGGCAAAATAAAAAAAAAATAAATAAAATATGGAAATCACTACAATTACAAAAATTTGGAGAGCTCACAAGAAATCCAGTTCCATTCATTTGTTTCTAAAGCAGTACCAGGATGCTTTTTGTTTATTTGTTTGTTTTGTTTTGTTTTTTAGAATTATTTTTAATTGATTTTAAAAAAAATAAATGACAGTGGAATGCATTATAATTCATATTACACATATAGAGCACAATTTTTTCATATGTCTGGTTGTATAAAAAGTATGTTCACACCAATTTGTGTCTTCATATATGTTCTTTGGATAATGATTTCCATCACATTCCAACGTCATTGCTAACCCCCTGCCCCCTCCCACCCCTCTTCTCTGTCTAGAATTAATCTATTTTCCCCATGCTCCCCCTCCCTACCCCACTATGAGTCAGCCTCCTTATATCAGAGAAAACATTAGGCATTTGCTTTTTTGGGATTGGCTAACTTCATTTAGCATTATCTTCTCCAACGCCAACCATTTACCTGCAACTGCCATGATTTTATTCTCTTTTATTGCTGAGATATATTCCATTGTGTATATATGCCACATTTTTTATCCATTCATCTACTGAAGGGCATTTAGGTTGGTTGGATGGTTCGACAGTTTAGCTATTGTAAATTGTGCTGCTATAAACATTGATGTGGCTGTGTCTCTGTAGTATGCTGTAAAAAGAACCCTAGAATTCTATAGCTAGCAAAAATATTCTTCAACTTAAGCCAAAATTAAAGCATTTTTCAGAAAACCAACAAGGAGAGAAACTTCAAGAATTCCAAAAGATGAAACTGATTCAGAGTATGTTTTTGTTCAGAGTAGACAACTGCAATAAAAGTATAACTTGAAAACCTCTAGGTACCTGTAAATTTAATAGTACATTTGTTTTTTAATAGTATATTTCTTTTTTATTGATTTTATTTTTTTAAATACACAATTGCAGAATGCATTACAATTCTTATTACACACATAGAGCACAATTTTTTCATATATTTGTATATAAAATATGTTCACACCAATTCATGCCTTTATACATGCATTTTCTTTTGCATTACAATTCTTATTACACATATATACCATAATTTTTCATATCTCTGTATATACAGTATGTTGACACATTATAATGCTGGGTAGAAAGCTTCTTCTTACACTCTTTTAAATTTTTTTAACATTTATTTGTTATTCTAGAAAACTTATTTTATTTTTCCAGATAACAAAATAATCTCCTGTAGAAGCATCATTTGAATTGTAGATGGAATTATGCTAAGATCAGAGATAATGATTAGGGGCATTTAATAACAACATTAAACACTGAATGACCAAGTGACTCACATTAAAATGTGGTACTTATGCACAATGAAAGAAAAAGCATTACAAATTTTGAACATAGGCTTTTGTCTCAAGGGAGCCTCTCATGACCACACTTATTTAAAGCAGTCTTCAACCTCACACAGACCAACATAGCCACTGATGTACTCATATTCAGTACTAAGGAACTCCATCAATTGCTTTTGTAACTCTTACAGTACATTTTAATTACGTTGGTCAATTGCTATCTTCATCTCTCTTCATTTTTTGGCTGTCTTGCCTCTCACTTGTCTACATGCATATTAAACAAATATTAAATATTTTTAATACATAGCTGCTTTTTAAGCATTAAAGAAATCAAGGTTAATATTTCCAAACAGTTTTTAATGTTCTGATAATGATTTAAACAAGTGAGATGGATATTGTTTATATTCTTTTGTAATTAGTTTTGCCTCGCAATCTGTGTTTGGGAGGTAACTCTGAGGGCACTTATTTTAATTAAATGGTTGACATGAACTGCTGGCAGAAATGAAGCACAGTGGAGGAATCCTCATTTGGTTGTCTGAGGTGGGTGAAAAAATGTTGAGCAGGACAGACAGTGGGAAAACCACCAAGAAAATATGAGTTCCCCTACTCTATTGCAAATTGGTCCTCCAAAAGCCAAAGTAACAAAGGGCCTTATTTAAGTACAAATCACATTGATTTATTTCCCAGCAGCATATGGTTTTAAATATTTTACTTTAAATATTTTATATGAGTGTGTTAGTCAGCTTCACATTACTATAATGAAATACCTGAGACAATTTACTTTTAAAAAGAAAAGTTTTGTTTAACTTATGGTTTTAGAGTTTCTAGGCCAAGATCAGGCTCTGGTAAGGACATTGGACAACAATGCTGGGGAATGTGTGTCAGAGCAAATCACTTACATCATGAGCCAGAAAGCAAAGGGAAGACAGGAAGAGGGAGAGAATGAGGTCTCACAATCTTCTTTGAGGACATGCACCCAATGACCTAAGGACCTCCTACTAAGCTTCACCTCCAAAGAATGCTAATAGCGCTACTCTGAAGATCAAGATTTTAATCCATGAGCATTTGGAGACCCAACTCACCCACAGCAATGGGCCACCCTCATCCGCTCCCTCCTGTCTCATTCATTGCCTATTTCTCTAAATTTTACTGCTATAGAGCACATTCTCTGTTCTTTGGAACTGAAAATTTGGCATTACAGCTTGCATTTGTAGTTTTGTTTACTTGGAATATAATATGTTGAATTTATACTAGTTACAGATTTTTCTCTTCATGTAGCATAAACATTTTCTCCAGAAAACAATCCAATTATACAAGCACAGATAAATAACTGATATCGGATACTTAAATATTCCTTAGGACGATTGCATCTATAGCTCACTAGCTTACTGTAATGCTACAAGTTCCTTCTTTGTTTCTGATACTGGGAGATTAGGTACTCCAGATGAGATACAGAGTTTTTTTTCATGTTGTTATAATACACTACATATATATGTCTATTTGTTGTAGAATATGTTGGCTAAGTTTTGAGACAAAGTTTAAGCACTGAATTTTGTCAGCTGACTTTTAGACATGTATATGAATGATGGATTTCTTCTCATTTCTCTTCTAATATAGATAATAGTGTTGATGAATTGTCTTATATATCCATCAATAATAAACTTTCTTAGTCATGTTTTAAAATTCTTAAAGATCTTTTAAAAACACATAAAATAAATACATTATATTTTATGTGTTAAGAATAACATTTCTCAAACATTTTATAGAAATCAATTTTAAAACCTCCAGAGTCTTGTCCACTTATTTTAATCTCTTTTATTTTATTGGCTATTGAAGTTTTCTGTCTTTCTTTAAGCCAATTATGAAAATGTATATTTACCCAGCAAAGCTAACCATTTCCCCACAATGCAAAAATGTACAGATGTGGAAGAGTGACATCAGTGAAAATGGCCTAAGAGGTAGCCCCTCCACAGACATATCAAGAAATCAAGCAGAAATGTTTATAACCAAACTTGTCTGAATTCTACAAAATAGTCAAAGATTTACATCTTCAAGGTGAATTCTGAGTCGAGTAAAAAGCAATGAAAACACAGTAACAGAGCTTTTTGTCATTTTATTCCTGGCCTTTGTTTTACTCCATTCTTGGTTCACTGTGGTCCATCTTGGCAGGCATCTTCCCAGTATGGAGCCCTGATAGGTGTCTCTGCGGGGAACACAACAGAGTAAACCTGATTCACAATGAATGACGTTTTTCTGTCCTAACCTTTTGGGGAGCTGGCTACCTGAAGAACTAACCCAAGATGCCAGTCTTTATTTCACCTAACTCAGAACTCAGGATGTAAAACTAGAAGACATTTCTCAAGAACATTGTAAGGTAAATTGAATAATGTACTACAAAATCAAAATTCAAGAATATTTAGAGGTTAAGCAACAAATGAGTCAAACAAAATATTACAAAGGAAATTAGAAAATACTTGGGTGAAAATGAAAAGATGACATCAAAACTATGTGATAAAAACTGGATGTCATTAAATTGTTCACTGTAAAGAGATAAATCTTATGCCAAATGGACTTCAATATCAGTTTAGATAAATGACATAAAATTATACATATAATATTTCTAGATTTACTTTATCATGGACATATGCATATCTAGTATATTTTGAATCAATGAATTTATTCCTTGGTTTGTTCATCTCTACTTTTTGTATCCTCTTACGTAAAGTTTTGTTTTCCTCTTTCTAGAGAGCATTCCCAGTATGTATTTCAAGAAAGCTCTGTAGTTGATACAGTGTTTTTTTTTTCTGTACATGTACAAAATTGTTTATTTTATCTTTTAAATAAATGTCTCAGTTTAAACTCTTTTTTTTCACTCAGAGTATGCAAGATATTACCCTATTGTCTTCTAGTACTTGTGCCACAAAAAAACTTGTTTCTCCTTGCTTTGTAAATGATTTCTTTCTTCCTTCTGATTAATTCTAAAATATTATCTTTACCCCTGATTTCCTGTGTTTGTGTGAGACATTGGTTTGTTTGAATTATAAATATAGTTCAGCATTTAATTGGTCTTTCAATTTGAAAATTTGTCTCTTTCTTACAAATATTCTTCTACTGCTTCTTTAAATGCTATCCCCTTCTATGGCGTGCATTCTCTCCTAATGAAGTTGCTTTTAATTAGATATTGCAAATTCTAGTTTTATTCCTTATTTCTCATATATTTTTCTCTCATTCATTTATACAACATTCTAAGAAAATTCACTGACTTTTTCATCTTTGTTTTATTGATTTCTATTTCTGTCTTTTAGAATTATTTTAAAAGAATTTAGAATTGTCTTTTAGAATTGTTTTATCTCGTCTATACAATTTGTTTCTTTGGGTGTAAGTTCTTTGTGTGTTGAATTTGTCTCACTTTCATTGTCAGTTGTGAAGCTGAAATGCATGGTTTCATTTATCTTCTCAGTGTATTGCAGTCTCCTAGCAAAGAAGGCAAAATATGATGCTCTGGCTTACATGCAACTTTTACTTTCAGTAGGGTGGGGGAAGTTCTCGATGAACCACCCAATGAATTACTACAACAGTGGCTAGTCATCTGTGTGTGTTCTCCAAGATCCTCCCAGTTATAATCAGCCATGCGGGGGAATAGCCATGTGTCTTTCTATCCCACTGAGTCCCATAAAAGGTGAACCTCTCAGTCATTGCAGCCTGGCCAACACTGAGAGGAGGAACACTGCAGATGTTTGCACTGTGTGACCATTTCTCCTACTGTAGATCCTCTTTCGCATCTGGTGTCGGTTACCTCTGAATGTGGAATATCCTGGTCTTGCTGCCATACTTGGTTTTATTGCAACTGTCCATGCATAGTTTCAGCTGTATATCATTTTTTTCAAACTAATTTTTGTTTATATTACAATCAATGGAAAATTCTTATGGCCTCTGTGGTTCCGTTTTTGTTATAGTGGGATTTTATGTATTTTTTTATACTATCTAGGTATTTGCAGAAAGAGAAGACGGCTAAAGGACATGCTTAGTTCACAAGCTTGAAAAGAAAGTTTGACCTTTCTTTCTGAAACATTGACCTCTCTGTAATAAGCCGGTGGACACTCTCATATCAAGAAAACACATTTTTCTTTATTCTCTGTACCTTGCAAGATAACCTCATCAATACAGTATAGCTTTTACTTACTCAGCTTCTGTATTTATTTTCTTTGCCTGCCTCTGCATTCTCTTAATCCCACAGAAGTATTATGTGCTATAATCACAGACCTAACAGTGTATATCTGTTTTCTTCACTCACATCCTACATTCTCTTAATTACACAGAAGTACTTACTATCCTTCCATTTAATACTAACAACAATAATATATAACAAACACTTATATTTTGTGATAAGTTATATTCTAGGCTCTTTATATAAAATATAAAATTTATTCCTCACAATAATCTTATCAGTTCATGACTATTAAAATCCAGTTTTTCAGCTAAGGATATTGAGGCATGGAACATACACACAAGTAAATAATTGAGTTAATATTTGATCAGAGCCCAGGGTTGTATTTCAAACCATCTGGCTATACCCATATAGTATGTTATGTTTTGCCATGTTTTTGTATCTTTAATCTTTAATTTGAATGTGCTTTAAAGTGAGGATACATCCTTTGCAAAAGACCTCAAGATGAGGAAATTGCTGCATTGAATTCAAGGATATGGAAGGAAAATTCAGTGACAGGGCAAGGGGGAAGGACTTATGAATGGAGATTAAGGCAAGGCACAAATCATGCAATATCTCATAAGCAATTATAGCTGTTTTGTATTTCATCCTAGGTACAATTGGAATCCACTCAAGGCTTCTGAGCAGTGATGTGACACCAGTTCATTTTTTCCAACTCTTGTCCTTTTGCTTGACCTTTAGTTTGCTCCACTTAATAAACTATATTTGTGTACTTAAGTTGCTCTATTAAATACATTATTAAAATTGATTTCATTCCTAATAATCCTAATAATCCAGGCTGAATCATTAATCTGCCCATAATTCCACATTTACACCATTTAGCTGTCTTCTACTAATTTACTATTGTTGGTCAATTGTTGTGTTTCAACATTTATTTTATGAATCTACAAAGTAGGACAAATATTTTCATATTTTAATCGTATTAAAAGTTAAGAATGCAGTGTGGAGAAAAGTGAATAAAATACACCATCTCATAAGTATATATATACATGTATAAATGACTATACAAAAACATGGTGTGCCTGATTAACAAAAATAAAAATCTAGCAAGTGAGAATACTCCTTTTTCTTTTTTTCTTTCTTTATTTTTTAACCAAATATTACTTAAAAGAAATCTTGTAAACCAATTTCTCTTCAAATTTTGTTTTTTTTTTAAATAATTTTTCAATCAGATACATTGCAATGGTGAAATGGAATCGCTATTCATTCTGCCTTTGAAAGTTCCTGGCTGGGAATTAACACGTTCCTGAGACCTGACTCACTCCTTCCTCAGGTCTTCACCGGTGTTTTCTTGGTTGCCTTTGTTTAGTTTCTCTGGCTCTGGAACTTATCATACAGGAGAGGATGATGGAGAAAGAAGGGAAGCAACCGTAGCTGTCTCTGAAGCTTTCTAATGGCTTGACAACAAGCAGAACATCTGACTTTTTCTCTGAATGAATTCTGAAGCTACCAATCATCTGAAACAATATTGGTACATTTGGGATTATACAACATTTTATTCATTCTACATGAAGAAATGCAGGCTTCTTAATGATTGCAAAATTTTTACTGTTCCAATGGTAACTCTAAAAACTTTCTTTCCTATAATTTAAAAACTTTCTTTTAACAAACACTTTTTTAAAAAATTTTAATTTGTTATATGTGACAGCAGAATGTATTACAATTCATATTACACATATAGAGCACTATTTTTCATATTTCTGCTTGTACACAAAGTAGCGTCACACCATTCGTGTCTTCATACATGTACTTAGGGTAATGATGTCCATCTCATTCCACCATCTTTCCTACTCCCATGCCCAGTCCCTTCCCCTTCCACTCCTTTGCCTATCTAGAGTTTATCTAATCCTCCCATGACCTTGCTAACCACATTTTGAATCAACATCTTTAAAACAGAGGAAACATTCCCATTTGTTTTGGGGGGATTAGCTAAATTCACTCAGCATTATATTCTCTTACTACATTGAAGATCAGTAAAGACATTTACATTTTGGTTTACCTTTGAGCCCTGACCAGTGGTGAGAAAAAAAAATTAACAAAAATGAAAATTCTGATAATAAAACAAAAAGAATCAGGAGAGCTGGACAGGATGGTAATTTAGAATTAACAGACAAGTCTTCCCTGAGAAGCTAACATATCAATCAAGAATTGAAGAAGGAACATTTGAGATGGAAAAACATCAGTGTGAGACTTGAGGCAGGCACTAGCTTACTGTGATGGAGAGACAGCAAATAGCAGCCTGGCTAAAACTAAGCCACCAAGGAAGAAAATAATAGGAAGTGAGGTCTCAGAGGAAAGAGGTGGAGGGTGTGATGGATTTTGAAGTGTCCCCCACTAGGTTAAAGTCCACCCAGAACCTTAGTCCTATTGTGTCTCACTTATTTCACTAAGCATGATTTCAAGGCTTATCTGTGTTGTACCATGTAATAGAATTTTATTTCTTAATTTTTATAGGCTTCATATTTTAGAAAAGTTTTAAGTTCATAGCAACATTGAGAGGAAGTTGCAAAGATTTCCCACATACACACAGCTTTCTCCACTGTCCATATCCTACACCTGGTGGTATATTTATTATAATTGATAAACCTGCACTGACACTTCATTATTACCCTCAGCTCATAATTTACATAGGCTTCATCTTTTGTAATGTACATTCCATGGATTAGATGAATATATAATGATGTGTATCTACCCTGCTTTATTATGCAAAACAATTGCAGTGTCCTATGTATCTTTTGTGCTTTGACTAATGATTTGTTCCCTTCTTCCCATCTCACTGCTTTTAAAGGATGCATAATAGTTCATAGAATGAATATTCCACTTTTTGCTTATGCATTTCATCATTGGACAGACATTTGGATCATTTCCACTCTTCCTGCTATTACGAATAACACTGTTGTGAACATTTGTTTACAAATTTTGTGGGAATATATGTTGTCATCTCTCTTGGATCCACATTGAAGAACAAAATTGCTGGGTCATATGGTAAGTATATAATTAAACTGCTAGACTGTTTTCCAAAATGATTGCACCAATTAGCATTCCCATAGATAATGTAAGAAGGTTCTATTTTTTTACATTTGCATCAACACTTCTTTTTTAAATTCTAATTGTCCTAGTAGGTGTGATATTTTACTATGGTTTTGATTGCATTTTTCTGATGACTGATAACATTGATCATCTTTTTATGTGCTTATGCCCTTTTTTATCTTTTTCTCAGAGAAATTTTATTCCAATCCCTTGCCCATTTTGAAATTGAGATTTTAAAAATTGAGTTTCAGAATTAATGTTATAAATTTTATTTTCTTCGGAGTCATTTTCTATTCACGTTTTGTTTCATGTCTTGAGTTCTTGTTTGTTTGTTTGTTTCCTCTATAATTTTGTTTGTTAGATATACCGGTTCTCATTTATGTCTTTTTCTTGTCATATTCCATGTCAGGGAGTTCAGTATTTCTAAAATTTACATGAGTGTAAATTCTGTAATCTAGAATATTCTTTAGAGAATAAAAGTAGCATCTATCAAAAACTTTTATACTTATTTTGCTTACTATGTTCAAAAGTAGTTGACAGGTTGCTCTCAAATTTGTTCAAATTGTATTGTTAACAATTAACACTTTCTGAAGTTTGAAATATCTATATTTAGCTTTTATCATAATTTTGCTGTTGGGTGAATCATCTTCTTCTCTTTTGTTTCTTTTATTTAATTTCTTAATTAAATTTGAATTTGGTGTAAATAGTGGAAAGAGATAAAAATGTGTATTATTCTGCCTTTTGAATTGAATAGGATAAGACCATCTAGAGATCATTATGGATTTGGTCAAAAGTAGAATTAAGCTGATTCTTTCAACCTTCTTTAGAACTTGAGTTGTTTTCTAAGTTGGAGCAAGCCATTAGAATCACTGGCATGCACCAGTAAACCAAGACCAGCCAGACAGTGTACCTTTCGCTCACTCCAGTTCATGATCTCTTAATAGCTACCCTCAAAATCTACCATTGATTGTAAAATCTCAAAATAAATTGCAGCTATCCAAGACAATTACACAGTGTACTCAGTGGGTAGAAAACACTAGCCTCATCACCTTTGGAAGAGTGTTGGTTTCCTTTTGAAAGCTCTACATTTATAGGAGTTCAAGGGTTAACCCAATGGCCTAGTCAGCTCAAAGAGTGGGAGTAAAGAGACCAGGTTCTTTAATTCTCCAGCCAAGTCTCTAACCACTAAACCACATTACCATTCCCTCTAATTGCCCTTTAGGTAATAGGTGTAAAAATATGTTTTTGAGGTGATTATATAAAATTAGAAGTTAGGTAATTGTGTTAGTCTTCATCCATCTTAGCCACTCAAACAAAAACCCACAATGAACAAATGGGACCAGAGACTGACTTAGCAAAATAAAATTAAAAAAGAGTTAATGGAGCTTCTAAATAAATTCGTACCACAAAAACCAAAGAGATACTTAGGAATTTCCCTAAGACCCCCCCAATGTAGGATGTTTCTAGTACTTACTGGAAAAATGATACAATTAAGAAGGTGAGATTGTTGTTGTTGTGGGTTTTCTTTTTTCATATAAAGCAAACTTTTCAAAGATTCTTAGCAATTTTGTCTTCAGAGAGTTTATCTATTTTATTTGGTTTTCTTATTTTAAAATTCAATACTTATATAATAAGTTAGAAACATTTTTTAAAAATTTCTATCCAATGATCTTAGTAACTATTATCAAAATAACACATTTAAAAAGTTTAGAAAATGTTTTCTAATAGAAAACATGGATATTATGCAAAATGATTGTGTTAAAGATACAGGAGCAGTCTCAGTAGCCTGTCTTACAGAAACTTCAACTGTTGTTACCGTGATACAAAAAAATTACATCACTCTTGTGAGTTCTAATCACATTATTTGGTGATTAGTATAACAGACCCATATAGGCATATTGAAACCTCTGTTTCACTATTTCTAAATAAGATTATGAATTCCTCTCCATCTACTCTACAAAAGTTACATAAGAATAAAACATTTTGGAAAAATGTATAATCTTGGCATTTTTAAGTTCTGTTAATCTCTTCAATTTGAAGTAAAATCTCTTAAAGGAAAATTAGGAAGAAAAATTCTGCACAACATTTTGTTACTACTCTCTTGAAACAAAACACACGGAGTCTGGCTAATTGACATGCTTTTTTACCCCACTAGAGGGTGGTCTGGTCACCTACAAATTAAAAATAAAAACATATAGGATGTGGAAAACCACTTTAAATGAAAAGCATATTTACTGAATTTTGTCTTATATGATTCTGTTACTTGTGGACCCTATTAGTTTGTCTAACATCCTTTTCTTTCCTTCCTTTACCTCCTTGAGGTTTCTTTTGTAATGAGAGCTTTCTGTTAAATTTGTTTGTGCAATGCACACAGTTGTAAAAGCGAGTCTATGGGAATATAATGACACATGCTTGTAACTTTAACCTAGTTCTTGGTTCCAAATAAACATGGTGCCAAATCAGTATCATTACCTGGGGTGAGGTGGGCTGCTAGCTACATCAGCAATGTATAATGTTACTTTTCAAAAACACAGATGAAAATTAAAGAATTTGTAAATGGAGATTATCCTAAATTACAAAGAGGCCAAATTGTAGGGTTTTATGTTATTAGAATTATAGTTTTATTATTTTAGAAAAGATTCTACCAATTTTCTGTGAAGATAAAGTATGAGAGTAGGGAGCAAACTCTCCTACCACACATACGCTCACAACATCAGCAAGTATAAAACTAGACCAAAAAAGAAAAAAAGAAACAACTTAAGTACCTATTATTTACCTAATCCCTGGAAGCAGTTTTCAGACTGCATAAGTAAAAGGGGAACTCAAACAGTATTTATTGTTCTGAGTTGAGGAGTGTGAAACCAGACTTCAGGGAGGCCTCAGCCTATCATTTGCAGGAAAAGACACCCAAAGCAAAAAGATTCATACAGAGATAAAAAGTTGAAGATAGCCTTGAAGTTTTGGTGAATACTGATTTGTGTAGGCATGAGAGAAACTACCCGTAGCCACAGAGAGAACCACTTGAGGGGACGGCAGATAGAAAAATTAGCATTATTCATGCAAAATTGGGAGTTGCTCCATGTTTCCACTGGAGTGGTAAGACATTGTAATTTATAACACACTGGGTAGACTTCTCAAAAGATTCACTGCTTAATAATTTGGTTATATTAGTTGTAAAGTCTGCTCTAAATCAAACCTAAAAAGTCTAAAAGGATAATCTGATTCTAAGTAATTTATTTACATGCTGGAAAAAATATTCAACACTGTTTTAGGGAGTGCAACAAAATCCAGCAAGAAACAAGATAACATTTATAATACCTTTCATTTGATCAAAAACTTTCAAACCTGAGTAAAACAAGGAAAATGAGACTAATAGCCAGGAGGAAAAATAATCATTAGAAATATGTCCAGAATGACAAAGAAGAGGAAATAACATATGAAAATATTAATAATATATTTATGATCATGCTCTGCATCTCGGAATGGGGGAAATTGAGGAGAAGAGGATAAAGGCAAAGGAAAACAAGCATATGATGGAAAGATAAAAGAAAGACATAAAGTAGACATATAAAATGTAGAGATGAAAATGAAATATTACAAATAAAGTACACTTGATTGGATTACTAGCAGTTTGTTAGTTTGGTAACAGAATTAAATATTAGTGAACTTGATAATATAGAAATAGAAATATTTAAAAATGAAGCACACAAAGAAAAAGGATTGAAATGTAATATAAAGAGCATTAGTAAACTGTGGCACGATGTCAATCTGTCTAAGATATGTGTAACTAGATTCCCAGAAAGATGGGGTCATCGACAAAAATATATGAGGATTTATACCTTTGTTAAACTTTTAACTGTGAGGACAATTTGTAGTATTAAGCAAAAATAGTAACAATATATTGTGTGCTTTATAGCATATATAAAAGTAAAATGTAAGACAAAATACCCCCCAAAAGACTATACTATAAGATTTCTACACCATGCCTGAAGTGTTATATTATTTGCATATATATGCAGTTATAAGTAAAAAGACATATATTTTAATCCCCAGAGTAAAATAAAATCAAGAGGAATAACACATGTCATTAGTATAGATAAACCAATTTTTTAAAATTTAAAATTTTAATTTTTTATTGAGACATAATAGTTGTAAATCTTTATGAGATATGCTATTGCTGATAAATATATACAAATGATTTATAATAATCAAATCAAAATATTTCTTTTCATCTCCTCAAACATTAATTTTTATGTGTTGGGAATTTTGTACCCTTCTTTTCCACCAATTCCCCTACTGAGTATACATACCTAAACAGGATGAAATAATTATACCCCAAAACAGTAATAATCTATGATGTTTAATCTAAAAGAAAGTGGGGAATAGAAGAAAGATGATGGAGCTAGGATGCAGCTCAGCAGTACAGTGTTTGCTTAGCACTTGTGAAGTCCAGGGTTTCATCCCAAGCACCCCAAATCAAATCAAAACAAAAAGGAAGTCTATTGTTTTAAACATAATTAAATGGATCATTCCCGTTAATGTAAATGGCCTAAACACATTACCATCTGTAAGAAACCCATTAAAACATGAAAACGCACAAAGGTGAGTTGAGTAAAGATATACCATAGGCACTAGCCAAAGGAATCTTATGTATCTGTATTGATATCAGAGAAAGCCAAATCATGGCATTTGCAGGTAAATGGATGGAGTTAGAAAAGATAATGCTAAGTGAGTTATCCCCCCAAAATCCCCCAAAACCAAATGCTGAATATTTTCTTTGATATAAGGAGGCTGATTCATACTGGGATAGGGAGAGGGAGCAAGGGAAGAATAGACAAACCCTAGATAAGGTAGAGGGGCTAGAGGGGAAGGTAGGAAGCATGGGGTTATTAATGATGGTGGAATGTGATGATCATTATTACCCAAAATACAGGTATGAAGACACAAATTGGTGTGAATATACTGTGTATACAACCAGAGATATGAAAAATTGTGCTCTATATGGTCAATAAGAATTGTAATGAGTTCTGCTGCCACATATAAATTAAAAAATACATCATAAATCTTCAAAATACTAATGAAATTGACAAACCACAAACATCTAAAAATATACCTAAATATAGCATTAATTAACAATCAATTTAACAATAAAGATAACAAACAGTAATAAGTATAAGTGAATGAAGTTTATTTTAGAGGAAAATATCAATTTCTAAATCTTATGTAAAAAGACTTGGGATATATTTTGTTAAAATTTACAAGGAATAAGATAATTCTGTGTTCCTGAATTATCTGAATTAAAAAACATTGAAAATAAATTTTAAAAAAGCAGATTTTAGAACCAGACACTTTAATTACAAGGGATAAAGACAAACATTTCTCAATTACAAGGGGTCCTATTCTTTAAAAAAATATATTGGTTCAAAATACACATGGATTTAATAAAACTGCTTTGAAATACACAAAGTCAAACTGATAGAGATGAAAGAAGTTGACAAATTCAGAAGAACACTGTGATATTTCTTTTTTATAAATAGAAAAACATGTATAATATTTATTATTGATTTTTTAATAAATGACAGCAGAATGCATTACCATTCATATTACACATATAGAGCTCATTTTTCATATCTCTGGTTGTATATAAAGTATATTCACACCAATTCGTGTCTTCATACACGTTCTTTGAATAATGATGTCCATCACATTGCCACTCTGATATTTCAATACACTTTTCTCCTAATCTTAAAACCTATACACAGAAAATCAGTAAGGATGTAGAGAACTTAAATGATATCATCAAACAATGTAAAAAATAATATTTAAAAATTCTGTTCACAGAAAATACAACATTCATATTCTTCATTAATATACAGACAGCATTCAAGAAATAGATCATGTTCAGGGCTATAAAACTAATCTCAATGCATATAAGAGGATTCCAATTATACAAAGTGTACTATCAGATTCCAGAAGAACTAAATATAAACATGCAACATATTAATTTCCATATTCATAAATTAAGCAACACATTCTAAATAATGACCACCAAAATCATTAGTGCATCTAAAAATATTTTGTTTAATAAAAATGAAAATGCCACATATATAAATATGTTTGATAAATTAACATTGTTTTGGGGGAAATTGTAGTATTAAAGATTATAACAGGTAAAAGTCTCAAGTGAGCTGATATTTCACTTTAAGAAACTGGATAAAGTTGAACAAATTAAACCTAAAATTATCAGAAAGAAAGTAAATAATAAAAATTAAAGAAAAATGTTTTAAATCCTAGAAATATTAGTAACACCAAAATCTGGTTCTTTGAAAATGTTTAAAATAATTGATAACTATATGGTCAGACTGACCATGAAAATACTCAGAGAATAAATAATTATAAATTTGAAGAATGAATTAAGGGCATCACTACAGATGATGAAAGAATAATGATAATATTATGAACTGCTTCATGCCAATAAACACAACTTAAATGAAACTTTAAAAAAAAAATTTTGTCAAATGCCAAAGTCCAATGTAGAAGAAATCACATGAATTCAATTTTATTTTTTAAGTGTGCTAAATACACAATTTTAAAAATTTCACAGAGAAAACTAGTTTCCATATAGGCCTAAAGGGATTCATGACAAATTCCACTAAATATTCAAGAAGAATTTATTCCAATTTTACGAGAACCTTTTCCAGGACATCAAAGTGAAGCAATCATCGCAACTTTCTTTATGAAGTCAAGAATACACACACACACAAACACACACACACACACATACACACAACTTCACAAGGAAAGAAACTACAAATCGATATTTTTCATATGTGCAGACACATAAATTCTTAGCAAAATTATGGTCAGTTATGTCTGGCAG
Organism: Marmota monax; assembly: GCF_021218885.2. Lineage (NCBI taxonomy): Eukaryota > Metazoa > Chordata > Mammalia > Rodentia > Sciuridae > Marmota > Marmota monax. The sequence goes on along the minus strand of NW_026691982.1, from coordinate 11,848,606 downwards.
TGATTAAAATATATAATTCAGCATGACCAGTAGAAGTCATTTCAGGAATGAAAGACTGGTTGAATATTCAGAACTTTATCAAATTAACGTAGTAACAGGCCAAAATTTTTTTTAAACTATGTAGTCATCTGAATAAATGCAGAAAATATATAGAAAAATCAGCAAACCAGGAAGAGAAGGGATCATTTCTCTAATAGAATACCTATGAAAAACTTAACAGTTAACATCATATATAGTGTTGAAATTCAAAACACTCCCCCACCCCAAGCTCATGAATGGGGCAAGATGGTTCACACTCACACTCACTGTACGTAAAAGGGAAATTAGTGAAATAAGGAAAGAAAACAAATTCAAGATACATATGTATCAGGACTGTTAAACCACTTTTATTCACCAATGACATAAGCATATATATGGAAAACCCTAGGAAACCTCTCAAAATGTTATTAGAAGAAATTTCATTTTAAGCATATCACAATGCAATGGCAGTACACAAAAGAAAAGTATTTATACCTGCTAATAACATCTTATCAAAATTTTCAATTGGAGCCAAAGAAATGTTTTTCAAAGAAAAAAATTCAGAAAAGATGCTCAGTTATGTCATCAGTCATTAGAAAAATACAAACCAGAGCTATAATGGATAGAAACCCACTAAAATGGCTAAAATATAATAGACTGATCATAGTAAATGTTGGCAAAGAGGATATTGAATAACTAATACTCAGCTGATAGAAAGGCCATTTCTTATATTGTTAAATATTCATTTACTGATGATCTAATAGTGCCATTAGATATATACCCAATATAAATGAAAAATTCTTGTATTTTAATTATAATAATTTTATTGATGATTTCCAAAAAAAAAGAAAGAAAAGAAACAAAGAAACCAAATGTCCCTTAACTAGTAATAAAAAACATAATTCTGACATATCCATACACTGGAGGGCTGGTCAACAGTAACAAGAATGGATAGTCCTCAAAACACATACATCAATTTTAAAAGCATATGTTAACTAAACCAGGAAAGACACATATGAATATATACTGTACTCTTTTCACATAAAGCTCAAAATAAAAAAAACAAAATTATCATCTCAGAGGAAGGTCAGAGGTTACCAGATGTCAGGGATAGGAGAGAAAATTTCCTACAAATGTTTACCAGTGAATATTTTGGACCAATGAAAATATTGTACAATTTGGATATAGTCAATGTGTCTGTTTCTATGCCGGTACCATGTATGCCGTTTTTGTTATTATATGTCTGTGAAAAAATTCAGGTTTGGTATTATGTTGCATTTTTTTCCTTTAAAATGACTTTGACTATTCTGGGTCTTTTATTCTTTCAAATGAATTTAAGACTTTTTTTGTCTGATTCTGTAAAGAATGTCATTAGAATTCTGATGGGGATTGCATTGAATTTTTATACCACTTTTGATAATTTAGCCATTTTAACAATATTAACTCTGTTATCTGTGAACATGGAAGTTCTTTCCATAGTCTAATGTCTTTTTCAATTTCTTCCTTCAATGCTCTATAATATTCAGTTCTGTATAATCTTCATTAAATTTATTCCTACATGTTTTTTAGGCTATTGTGGCATTGTTTTACTGATTTCTTTTTGACTAAATTTGTTATTGGTGTGTAGGAAAGCTAATGATTTTTGTATGTTTTTTTTTTTGTAACTTTCTCCTTTGCTAAATTTGTTTATTAATTCTAGCAGTCTTCTGTTTATTAAGAAACTTCCTATTTATTAATTGTAACAGCTTTTTGGATCTTCTAAGAATCATATCATCTAAAAACTGAAAATTTGACTTCTTCTCTTTTTATTTTAATTCTTTTTATTTTCTTCTTTTGTCTTCCTGCTCTGACTAGAATTTCAGATATCATATTGAGTAGGAGTTGTGAGAGTTGACATTCTTGGCTTGTACCATATTTTAGAGGAAATGCTTTCAGTTTTTCCTCATTCATTAATTCATATATATTAATTTATTTATAGCTCTCAAGAGTTTTATTTAAGTTTCTTCTATCCATATTTTCTTTCTCATTAATGGGTGCTTAATTTTGTCAAAGTTTTTCTCTGCATTGTCCTTAAATCTATTTATGTGGTGAAGTATGTTTATTAATATGCATGTGTTGAATCATATTCCCTGGAATGAAGCTAATTTGATTAGGGTGTACAATCTTATTTATCTGTTTTTGAATGCATGTTGTTAATATTTTATTAAGGATTTTTGCGCCTATATTTATCAGATATATTGTTCTATACTTTTATTTCCTTGATATGTCCTTATCTCATTTTGGTATTGGGGTGAAAGTGGCTTCATAGAATACATTTGTAAGTGTTCTATCCTTTTCACAGAATAACTTAAGAAACATTGGTATTAGTTTTTTTTTTTTATTTAAAAGGCATTTATTTATACTGTTAAACTGACATCTATTTGAGAAAAATATAAAAAGATAACAGAACACTTCTAGGCATTAATGCTTCTTTAAACGTCTGGCAGAATTCAGCTGAGAATCATTTGGTGCTGGGATTTTCTTTGTTTCTTTTTAACTACTGCTTTAATCTCATTGCTTGCTATTGATCTGCTTAGATCTCTACAACCTCTTGACTAAGTTTTGCTAGGTCCTATGTGTCTAGAAAAGTATCCATTTGTTTCTAGATTTTTCAACTTATTGGAGTGTACAATCTTTCAAAATTATCCCTAATGATCCTCTGGATTCTGTGATATCTGCGATTCTATATCCTTTTTTTTTTTTTTTTGGTCTCTAATTTTATTAATTTTATCTTTCTCTCTTTTTCTTTTGATTACTATAGTTCAGAGTTTATCAATATATTTTTAATAGCAGAAATTGAACCCTGGGATACTTAACCACTGTTTTATTTTTAAATTTTATTTTGAGATAGGGCCTTGTCAAGTTGCTGAAGCTGGCTTTGAACTCATGATCCTCCTGCCTCAGCCTCCCAAACCACTGAGATTACAGGCATGCACCACCATTCCTGGCTGTTCTATCTAGTCTTTTCATTTCAAAGAATCAACTTTTCATTTTATTAAGCTTTTTTTTTCTTTTCTATTTCATTAATTTTGACACTGATCTTAATTATTTCTTTCTTCCATTTTTAAAGTTGGTTTATTCTTATTTTCCTAGGGTCCCAATATGCATCATTAGATTGTTTATTTGGGATTTGATTCTCTTATTTTGGGACTCAGAGGTATGAACTTTGCTCTTTGAGCCATCTCTATGGTTCCTGGTATGGTGTGTCACTATTCTTATTTGATTCTATGAATTTTTATTTGATTCTATAAATTTCTCCCCTGATTTCTTCTATCACCCACTCATTGTTAAAATGTGTATCCTTCAATTTATATGTGTTTATATAGTTTCTGTAGTTTTTCTTGAAGTTAATTTGTAATTTTATTCCATTATTATAAGATTGAAAAAACTATATCTATTTTGTTTTGTATTTGCTAAGAGTTGCTTTGTAGCCTAAAATATGTTTTATTTTCGGGAAAGTTGCACGAGCAGCTGAGAAGAAAGTGCTTTCAGCAGTTATTGGATGAAATATTCTTTAGCTGTCTGTTAAATCCATTTTTTTTTATTTTAAACATCAGAAATTTATTGGTTGTTCAAAACATTACATTGATCTTGACATATCATATATCATATATTTGTTTCAAATGGGGTATTTGATTTAAATATTTTTTAGGTTTGAAGAGTCTTTACTTAGTTTATGTTTGGATGATCTATTGTTGGTGAGAAAAGTGTGCTTAAATCACTCAGTATTATTGTGTTTGTGTCTGTGTTTTTAATGTGTGCAGTGTGTTTTATGTAATTTGTGAACCATGATTTGGGGCATATTTACTATTATTATATCTTCTTGTTTGTTTGTTCCTTTACTAATATGAAGTAACTCTGTCTCTTATGATTAATTTTGGCTTGAAGATTTCAAACCATTTAAATTCAGATTAATAATCAGAGATGTTTATTAATTCCTGTCATACTATTTTGATTTTTTTCTAATGTTTAATTCTGATCTATTTCTCATTTGATTAGATACTCTTCAAATGAGATATGTCTATTTGTGAACTCAGGAGCATCGCCCCCCTTTCTTTCTCCCTCTCTCCTGTATATAAGATTTAACATCTGGTAGTAATTGATTAGTTTAGTTTCTGCTTCCCTTGGAAAGTTTTTCTTTTTTCTTTGATTCTAGCGGAGGATATCTTTGCTGGATATAGTAATCTTGGTTAATAGTTATTTGTTTTCAGAACATTTCCGAGACTTTTAGAGTTTGTCCTGAAAAATAAGGAGAAATTCTATTGACTAACCTTTAAATATGACCTGAAGCTTTTCTCTTGAGACTTTTAAAATTCTATGCTTGTTCTGTATGTTATCGATTTTAATTATAATGTACCATGGAGAGATCCATTTTTGATTTTCACAATTTCAGATTCTGAATGCTTCCCATATCTCCTATATCTAGATGTCCATTTCATTCCCAAAGTTTTAAAAATTTTCTGCCTTGATTTTCCTGAAGAGGTTATACATGTAATTAGACTGCATCTCACAACCCTGGCCATTCCTAACTGGGAAATGGTCATTGGTTTAGATTTTTATACCAGTAGATCTATCAGCAAAATGAAGAAGAGAGTACATCAATGCCCTTCATTTCTCTTTGTCATCTTTTTTCAGTTAATCCTTGCCACTTAAAAAAAAACATTCAAATCTCATTTGATTTGCTATATATGTTACCTTACATTTTTCTGGAGTTTCATGATGTTTTTCTTGTAGTAGATTTTAATTTAAATTTTTTGAAGTCAGGCAATTGTTTTCCCAGCACCTGTCTTTCTTTCATTTTTACCCTCAAATCTTCTTTTCTTTTTGAAACTTTGTTGAGAATTATTTTATGGCCAGTATAAAATCTATATTAATATATGTTCCTGGTGCCCATGAAAAGAATGTATATTTTGTAGTTTTTTGGTGTACCTAACTAGACATGTCAATTTAGTTGATTGATGATGTCTTTCATACTTTCAATATTTATAATGAATATTTTTTGGTTTTGATTTACTATTGGAAAAGTTTTTTGAATTCTCCATTATGTTTATTAACATTCTGCTGCTTTGGCTTAATTAATTTTGAGGCTCTGGTTTTGGGCACCTGCATATTTATCTTTATACTACATATTGTCACATATATGTGAGAACATTTTTTATTTATTTATGATTGTTTTGTCTTGCTGACATAAGAAACATGTTACCATTATGAAGTTTCTTGTTCTGAAGCAATATTTTTAATAACATTACTACATGTTGGTCCTTATCCTAAGATTTACTTAATTTGATATTAGTACAGTGTACTCTGCTTTATTTTCACTAATATTTTCATGGCATATCTTTTTCCAGCTCTCTTATTTTTAATCATTTTTGTTCCTGAATTTTAAGTATCTTTTTTTAAGTGAATATTTATTTGGCTACTGATATTTTATTCCAATAGTATTTGGTTATATTCAGAAGTATCATTTGCTATTTATTTCTCATATTTCTGTCTGCTTTCATTTCTTTCAAACAAAGTTAGTATTAAGAGCTGGGATATAGCTCAGTTGGTAGAGTGTTTGCTTCACATGCACAAGGCCCTGGGTTCAATCCCCAGCTTCACACACACACACACACACACACACACACATACACATACAAATCAGTATTAATAGCAAATTACTTTAATTAAAATATTGACACCTGGTTATAGTTTTTTTTCACTAGCCACCACTCTGTAGGTATGTACCTATTCATGTTATTATTGTTTTACTTATGCCTTTTTTAAACTAAGAGAAAATTTCTAGAATTGTGTTTATTATTTGACATTAATACATATCACAACTTCCATTGTTCTCTTTTTCTTCCTATATGTGATATTTCCCTTCATCATGAGGAACGTTTAGCATTTCTTTTAGTACAGCTCTTCTGGTAAGAATCTTTTAGCTCTTGTTTATCTGAAAATATTTTTCTTAAATCTTTATTCATGAAGTATACTATTATTGGAAGTAGAATTCAGGGTTGAGATTTTTTTTTAACACTTCAATTATCTGATGTCTTCTGTCCACTACATTACTGTTATAAAGTCAAAATTGTTTCCCTACATGTAATAAATTATTTATTTACTGGTGATTTTCAAAATATTTTCCTTTCTAAAATTCTTAGCAGTTTGATTATGAAGGGCTTCGAAATTATTTCCTTCATTTATATTATCAGTTGTGTCTGTTGTACTTTTTGTATCAAGTTTTTTTTTTCCAAACATATTTAGGAAGATTTTGCCATTATTCATTGTATAATTTTTTTTCTCCTCTGTTTCTCTGCTTGTCTGTCTTCTAAAGCCACAATTAACATTTTCTGGAGTTTTAACATTATTGATTTCTGAGGTTTTGCTCACTTTTGTACAGTTTTTAAAAAATTCTTCAAAATTGGGCAATTATGCCTTCTAGAATATTGGGTCTCTATAGTCACTGCAGTATGCCACTGATCTCCTCTAATGAATTTTTTTTTCAGATTTTTTTTTTAGTTTTAGAAATATTTTTTAAAGATTTTATTTCTCTTTGAGACTTATTCTTTCACTCATTAATAACATTTTCATTTGGTATTTTTCATTAAATTTTTAACATATATATACACATATGGGTATGTATGTTTAAATATGTGGATTTGCTTTGAATTTTTTTGTCTAGGTCTACTTGGTGATGGTTTCTATTGACTCCCTTTCCCTCACTAAATTTGGATAGCAATTATCTGTCTTATTGCATGTTTTATAATTTGGAGTTGAAAGTAGACATGTAGACAATACATTGTGGCAACTCTGTAATGTGTTGTGTTCTTTTGATGGTTGTTTTAGTTCTCAGAATTCTTGATTCAAATTCAAACTTCAATAGCTAGACTGTGGAACCAACCTAGATGCCCTTCAATGGATGAATGGATAAAAAAAATGTGGCATTTATACACAATGGAGTATTACTCTGCATTAAAAAATGACAAAATCATAGAATTTACAGGGAAATGGATGGCATTAGAGCAGATTATGCTAAGTGAAGCTAGCCAATCCCTAAAAAACAAATGCCAAATGTCTTCTTTGATATAAGGAGAGTAACTAAGAACAGAGTAGGGTCGAAGAGCATGAGAAGAAGATTAACATTAAACAGGGATGAGAGGTGGGAGGGAAAGGGAGTGAGAAGGGAAAATGCATGGAAATGGAAGGAGACCCTCAGAGTTATACAAAAGTACATACAAGAGGAAGTGAGGGGAAGGGGAAAAATAATATAAGGGGGACAAACGAATGTCAGTAGAGGGAGCAGAGAGAGAAGAGGGGAGGGGAGGGGAGGGGAGGGGGGATAGTAGAGGATAGGAAAGGCAGCAGAATACAACAGACACTAGTATGGCAATATGTAAATCAATGGATGTGTAACTGATGTGATTCTGCAATCTGTATATGGGGTAAAAATGGGAGCTCATAACCCACTTGAATCAAATTGTGAAATATGATATATCAAGAACTATGTAATGTTTTGAACAGCCAACAATAAAAAATTTAAAAAAAAAATTCAAACTTCACCTCTTTCCTACTTACAGTGTGTGACCATTGATATCTCTGGTCTTTTTATTCAGCTCTTGACTGCTGACATTTTTTAGCCTAATCCTCATGAAGTTTTCTGTAGGCCATTGTTAATTTTGTGGTCAGTAAAGGATTTGGGGGAAAATTTATACCTATACTTCAGAGCTCACCCTCTCTGTGGTTTTCTTGTTAATTTGCAGCTGTTCTGATGGTTTTGTGCTCTGTCCTTTGACATATCAAGCATGCAAGGTTTCAAATGTCTGCTCTCTGGATGGTGCATAGTGTTAGAATGTACTCACTTAAAAACCAGCAAACTCACAATTATTACCCCATAAAGCTTTTTCTTTCAAGAGCAAATTCCTTTATGGTATTTGTCTGCTTTTTTACTGGGCCCTTGGGCATCTTCCCTGAGCTTCACTGTATTTTGACAGTTAGGAATTTAGGTATATTTTGTACTAATATTTTGAGTCTAACGCATACAGTTTCCCTGTGGTTACAGATTCCCCTACTAAAATCCAGTTGTTTTCCAGTTTTGAACTATCATATCTCACACATTAACCTACTGATGCTGCTCTTCTTCACTGTCATTTCTTGTGTTGGTAACTGTGGAGTTTGCTATGTACCCTCACACAGGCCAGCTGCAGACGCATGATTCTAATCATTCCCAGTTATAGTCTTTTGAGAATACCTTATCCTTTACTCTCTGACTTCTTATGGAAGCTTTGCAGTCTCTATAAATAGTTCGGATACACACATACTCATACACACATGCAGATATATCATTATCTACATGACCATTTCACCATTGTTACTAGAACTCCTTGCTTTGCCTTTGAAACTACTTGGGTCTGGAATTTTCTTCATATATGATTTTTTATTTATAAATTTAGTTTCTCTAATGGGTATAGGTCCATTTAGATTTCTATTTTTTTTCTTTTGTCAATTTGGACAATCTGTATCTTTTAAATAATTTCTTCATTTCATCCAATTTGTAAAATTCATTGGCACAAATCTTATACTGACAATTTGATTCATAGTTCATGTTTTGTTCATCAGTTATATTGATTATTGACATTTCCAGAAACAGCTTTAGGCTTCAAAAAGGTTCTCTACTACGTCAATTTTTACTTATACCCTTAGTATTTCCTTCTTTCTACTTATTTGAGTTTATATTATTAAGGGGAAAGCTTCAAATTTTGATATTCAATCTCTCTCTAAGCTGCATAATACAGACTTTTATTAGATTTTAGCTTCATTTCACAAAATTTTGTTGTTTTGCTTTTATTTTTTTTAAATGTTTTTATTAGTTCATCATAGTTACATATAATAGTGGGCCTTGTGCTGGGGTTGTGGCTTAGTGGTAGAGCGCTTGCCTAGCATGTGCAGTGCCCTGGGTTTGATCCTCATTACCACATATGAATCAATAAAGGTCTAAAAAGAAAGTTAAAAAAATACTTGGCCTCATTTTGCCATAATTATACATGCATAGATTATAATTTGCTCCATTTCAGTCCCCAATACTTCCTCTTTCTGTCCTCCATCACACTGCTTCCCTTCCTATGCTCCACTGCCTTTTTTTTTAAGAGAGAGAGAATTTTTTTCAATATTTATTTTTTAGTTTTCAGCGGACACAACATCTTTGTTTGTATGTGGTGCTGAGGATCGAACCCGGGCTGCACGCATGCCAGGAGAACACGCTACCGCTTGAGCCACATCCCCAGCCCGCTCCACTGCCTTTTAAATTGGTGATATATATATATAAAACGTGGAATATAAAAATGTGGAATTCACTGTATACATACGCATATATGCATATAAGTACACAGAACAATTTGGTCAATTTTGTTCTGTCACTCCACCTTCATCTTTAATCTCATCCATCTACTTCTCTGATCTACCTTCTATTTACATGGGATCCACTCCCTTTTCTCTTTATTTTGCTTTACCTTTCTCATCTGAGAAAAAAAAAATTTTTTTGACCCTTGACTTTCTGAATCTGTCTTTGTTTTTACTTTGCATGATGTTCTCCAGTTTCATGCATTTGCCAGCAAATGCCATAATTTCATTCATCTTCATGACTGAGTAGCACTCCATTATGTATATATTCCACATTTTCTTCACTCATTTATTTGCTGACAGTCACCTGGTCTGGTTCCATACCTTGGCTATTGTGACTATGCTGGAATAAATATCGATGTGCCTATATCACTACAGTATACTGATTTTAGTTATTTTGGATAATTACCAAGGAGTGGGATTGCTGGGTTCTATCCTGATCCATTCCTCTCTTTTGAGGAATCTCCATATTGCTGCCCAGAGTGCTTGTACTAATTTTCAGTTCCACCCATAATATATGAGTGTACCTTTTGCACACATCATCACCAACATTTATTATTATTGTTACTGACACTCTAATTTGAGTGAGATGAAATCTCAATATAGTTTTGACTTTCGTTTCCCTGGTTGCTGAGAGCGTTGAATATTTTTTTCATATAATTTTTAGCCATTTTAATTTCTTCTTTTATGCTTATCCTATTATTTTATAGAAGAATTCATATTATGCTTTTATGCTTATTCTGCATTCTTAAAGTGAAAGCTTCAAATTTAGACATTAGAATTCTCCCTCTAAGCTATATTGTGCAATTTTTTTATAATTTGGCAAAAATCTCACAGAATTTTTTTATGGTTTACTTTTACTTTTTTATTTCAAAAATCTTCTCTACTATCCATTAAGATTTCTTCTTTTGTATATGAATAATTTAGATGTGTTTTCTTTTAATTGCCAAATAATTTTGAATTTTCCAGATATTTTTTTTCTAAATTAATTTTATTTTCATCAAAGAACATAAGCTGTTTGATTTTAATTTTTTCTGGTACACTTTAATTATACATAATTGTGGTATTCATTGTGATATAGTCATACATGCATATAGCATCATTTGCTTTACTTCATTTCAAAGTCCCTTTCCATCCTCTCTCTTCTTGATCTTCTTCCAGTACTCTCTTGTCTTCCTTCTATTTATTATTTTTTTATGATTTGTGCATTACAATAATACATAAAAGTCAGATTTGTTGTTATATATTCATGAATGCATATAGCATAACTAGCTAGGTTAATTTTATACCCCAGCACCTCCTTATTTTCTCCTTATCCTTATATCTCTTTCCTATACTCTACTGTTCTCCTTTCTATTTCCCTGATATCCCTTTTATATTTCTTTTTTTTCTTTCTAGTTTCTGCAAATGAGTAAAAACATTTGATGCTTGATTTTCTGAGTTTGGCTTATTTCACTTAGCATGAGAATCAAAAGTTATATGATTTTAATCCTTTCATATATATTGAAATTAGGTCTAGCTTTATAAATGTTCCCTATGTCCTTAAAAGCATATGTGGTCTGTTCTTGTCAATGAGATGTTTTATGGTTCTACAAATATTGACTAGATCAGATCAAGTTAGATAACAGTAAAGTCTTCTCTGCCTATTATTTTATAACTATAGAAAATACATGAAAAATCAACCTACATTTCAGATTTTTGCACAAAATTTTTTGTTTTTCTTGTTTTTGCTTGGTTTGATTTGGTTTGGTAGTACTAAGGATTGAACACAGGGATGCTTTACCACTGAACTACATCCAACTCTATTTATTTATTTGTTTTTTTAGACAGAGTTGTACTAAGTTGCTGAGTCTGGCCTTGAACTTGTGCTTCTACTGCCTCAGTTTCCTCAGTTGCTGGAATTACAGGCATATGCCACCATACCTGGCTAAAGTGTGTGCTTTATTGGTTTTTTTCATGTGTTTTGAATTAATTTTTAACTTTACTTTAAAAATTGCTTTATATATAGCAATATTTCCTACTCTAAAATCTACTTATTATGTTTTTATATGGCTACCTCATGTTTCTTTTGGCTACTGTTTCAATGATATATGTTATGGCATAATGTATGTACTTATATTTAAGATGTGTTTCTTTTAAACAGTATATGCTTAGAGTTTGCTTTCTTTATCCAATTGGGCAACCTCAGCTCTTTAATTGTAGTGTTTGACCATTTACATTTAATATGTATATGATTAGATTTAAAGTACTGTCTTCCCATTTGTTTTCTATTAATTCCATTATTCTCTACCCCTTTTCTCCTTTTTTTTAAAATTTTCTCTTTCCTCTGAATATTAGGATTCTATTGTTTCTTGTCAGTTTCTCAGATTTTCGAATTTTTTCAGCAAATTCATTATTTAATTATTCAAATGTAATTTTTGCTTTCCTAATTTCATATATGTATATGTATGTGTGTATATATATGTAATGTATGATAAACTTATATATAGTAGAACAATATCATATTATTGTTCTTGCTTTAAACAATCTATTATCATTTAAAGAATTTTAAATTAAATAGGTTATTGTCTTATCCCTCTTTGTTTAGTAGATCAATGTTTTGCCAGTTGTAATTTTTTTATCTAAAATCATTTCTGGAGGTGTAATTTACTTGTCTAGATCCATTTATAAGCACTTATGTAATGGTATTTTGCTTTTTTGTTGTTTGTAAAAAAAATACCTTAAATATACAAGTTTCCTCTAAATCAGTAATAAGAAACTAGTTACAGTTAGTTACAATTGTAAGCAAACTCAGTCCTCAATGTGTTAGAAAGGAATAATGACATGGACATGTTATAAGTTAAGTTAGTGACCTTAGATATTTCCTACTACAGATAAGGTCCAATCTGTTTTATCTGCTTTGCATAGCTCTGACAGCATATGCCTTTAACATTAGGGAAACCTTTATTAAACTTGCAGAATCAAGAGAATGTCCACTGAGAAATTATGGTTGTAGCTAACAATTGTGAATTTCATCTTGATTTTAGTATAATTGAACAAAGATACTCATTTTTCATAATTCATCTGAACCCTATGTTTAAAAGGTGTTTTTTTTTGTTATTGTTGTTATTTCTCAGAAAATTTTTTCATCGTTTAATGTCCCATTCATATAAATTACTAAAAGTTGCCTTGATTTTCTGCTAGCAGAGGCGAGGACAGATTGTGAGAGCCTCTAAGTGGTCAGTATCATGCTTAACTGTTAGGATAAGCTCCTAGAGCTGTCCTTCATAATTTGTTCAAACATCTGGCTACCACTGTTAAATAGGTTAGGGAAGAGCATATGGTTCTCATTTAGAACATTGCAAATATCATCACGATGGAGACTGTGAAATTTTAAGAAAGACCAATACTGTTTTGATTATAAACTCAGACAGAAAATAAGAGCAAAAGAACCCAAAAACACAACTGCATGCTAAGCTAATTCCAGTGTTTTATTATAGAAATGTCTATTCTGTGTTGTGTTGTTATTTTTATTTTTACTTTGAAGAATCACTACAGAAGAGTAACTTGCCTTTTTTTGTGTGTGTCTCAAATGAAATTATAACCAAATATTTAATAGATATATGTATACATAGCATATATATATATATATATATATATATATATGAAAGAATATAATCAACTTGAACTTTTGCTTTTAACAACTTTCATTTAAAATTTCAAAGTTACATTTTTACGATACAATCCCATCAATGAGGAATAAGTGTGTATGTGTTTTCCAGTTCAGCCTTCTATCTCTGTAAAACAGATGAAAGGCTCTCGTAAGAGCTGCTAGGTTAATCCAGCTGCTTAAAAGGTGTGTTGTAGTTGACCATTTGCAAAAAAAAAAAAAAAAAAATTCGTGGACACTGGAGCCAGCTGGCATCAGGTTGGAGGGTGGGACTCTCTCAGCTGATTAGGACTGTGGTTGGAGACATTTTTATAAACTCCACTTTCACAATGACAAACAAGGAAAAAGGGTTGCCTTTGCTGACCTGCAGTTTTTCCAGTAATGATATCTTCAGAAGTGTCTTCTTAAAATATCTCTTCTGATTCACATCATTTGAACCTCTGAAATAAGCCATCTACTAATATTTGAAGATTTCGAACTGGGGATGGAGTTCAATAACTCTTGCCCAGCACGTGCAAAGCTCTGAGATCAATTCTCAACCCCCCTCAAAACCAAAACAGAAAAACACAAGCTTAAAAGGCAAAGAAAACTCTCAATGCTATCTATCAACCAGTTAAGAAGGCTGCCTCTGCAATTTTATCATCCTTCCTATATAAAAATAAAGAAGGAGGAATTAATTTTAATGCAAATTACATAATATTCATGTCAAAAAGCTAATAACTCATTATGTTTGTTTCACCACATGGTTAAAGAGAAGCCAAAGTTACCAAAATTTTTTCCTCCCCGCCCATCCCATATGTTCTATTTATTGTATTAGAATAAGAACCTATGTTTCTAGCCATCAAGAAAATCTTGAACTACTTTGATACCTTGGCTCATCTGCACATGCATGCGTGTGCGCGCCCACCAGGTGTCTGTATGAGGCCTGCCACACTAACAAGTCCCCTGTCACACTCTCTTTTGATTTTTCCCCACCTGGTGCTTGCTACAGCAACATGCCTGCCTGGCCATTTGAGTTATCTGAGAACCTGTCAAAAGGCTGAGAAGATTTGGGAAGATTTCAAAAACCTGGCTGAGCCTGCCTTCTCAAGAATAATACTTTATGACACTTTTATTCTCTATCCCAAACCTCAGATGTTTGATTTTTTTTTTCACTGTAAAATAGGGGCAACAAGAAACCTAAGAGGAGTTAGAACACTTTGAAAATACAAAAAAAAAAAAAAAAAAAAATCACAGAATGTTTCAGCTTTCACTGCATTGTAGACATTTATGTTTTCAAATTATAGGGTGATAGATGGGGTCTGGTTTCACTATAAACAGTATAAAAGAGAGCTCAATTAATGAAACATGTTTTTGAATAAACACTTATATGAATATTAGCTTTATTCATGAATTATTTTTATTTATTTATATTATTTAAAAAAGCTAATAAAGTTACATGGCTTAGTCAAAAAGGATAAAATATATAGAGGAAAGTCACCCCATGTGTGTCCCACATATGCCCATGAGTACTCCATTATTCCATGTCCAAGAGTACTCCTTTATTCCACCCCAGAGATAAACATTGTCATAAGTTATTCGTGCATCCTCTCTAATATTGTCAGATTTAACAAATAAACACATAGGACCCCTCATTAAATTTATTTCCCCCTCATTAAATTTAAATTTCAGATAAACAATTAATATTTTTAGTAGAAGTTTGTCCCAAATATTACATGGGATACATATACTAAAAATGAAACAAAAACAATCCTTGTTTATCTTATTTTCAAAGTCAACTGAGTGTCCTATATTTTATCTGGCGACCCTAATCCTTTCTGAAATGTTTATACAAATGGAAGAAATATGCTTGCACCTTCTTCTATTGTCCTCAGTGCTTCTCCTTTTACATAAATGGTAGCACTCTTTATGTACTGTTCTGTTTCTTTTTAACTAACCCTTTGCAGATCATTTCTACATCATAATTAAATCAGATTTCTCTTTGTTTACTGTAATTTAATTAACTGTTACGGCTTAGATATGAACTGTCCCCAAAAGCTCATGTGTGAGATGATATAAGAATTTTAAAGATGAAATGATTGGGTTATAAGATGTTTAACCTAGGGCTGGGGTTGTGGCTCAGAGGTAGAGCCCTCGCCTAGCATGCTTGAGTCACTGGGCTTAATCCTCAGCCCCACATAAAAATAATTTTTAAAAAAAGAATATTGTGTCCACCTATAACTAAAATATAAATATTAAAAAAGAAGATGTTTAATCTAATCAGTGCATTAATTCTTTGATAGGGATTAACTGGATGGTAACTGTGGGCAGGTAGGATGTGTGGCTGGAGGAGGTGAATCAGTGGGGGTATACCTTTGGGGTTTAGATTTTTGTCCTTGTTGAGCAGAGTCCTGCCCCCAACCCTTCTCCCCTTTCTGGAGCCACATCCCCAGCTGCTTTCTTCTGCCATACACTTCTACCATGATGTTCGGCTTAACTTGGCGCCCCAAGGAATGAAGTTGGCCATCTATGGACCAAGACCTCTGAAACCTTGAGCCCCCAAAGAAACTTTTCCTCCTGTAATTGTTCTTGTCTGATCTTTGGTCACAACAGTGAAAAAGCTGACTAATATACAATCCATTTTTTATATATGTTTTTATTTTTTATTAGTTCTTTTTAGATACACATGACATTAGAATGACAATCCCCTCCACCCCAAAATCCAAGGCCAAATGTTCTCCCTGACATGTGGATTTTAACACACAATAAGGGGCTAGCAAGGAAAGACTAGATGCTCATTGGATTATACAAACCACCTTAATGTACTTACAGATTATCTCCCATGCTTTGCTCTTACAATGCTGCAATGAATAATCACACGTACATAATATCCCAAGTGGGTAATATATTTTTAATAAAATTTCAGAAGTACCATTTAGTGTGCCAAATAGGACATGCATATATGATTTTGGTAGATATTACAAATTGCTCTGCATAGTGGCTATAACAATTTGTAATCCAATCAGCAATGTATGAGAGTACTCATTTCTATCACCGCCTGACACTACATGTTACCAAAACTTTGGAATTTTGATTGCATGTTTTTATAGGCCATTTTAATTTTTTTGAGTTTTCTATGCATACCCAATTGCCCTTGCTGCTACTGTGGTTAATCCATCCCTTCTAAATTTCTGTGGACTCTTTGTATATTAAGGACTTTAGTCCTCTGGGATAAAAGTGACAACTTTCCTGATATCTCATCTGTCTTTTTACTTTAATTGTGAATCATTAAATTTACTGTTTTACCACACTTTCATTTTATGCTTTTGCATTTTGGGTCACTGTGAGAAAAGCCGTCCCCAATCAGAGACTAAAATTTTCACATTGGATTTTTGTACTTAATGTACTTTGAACTCATAAGGAAAGTGTCAAGAAAGGAATGAAGGAAATAAAGAGGGAGGAAAGGCAGCTCAACAGTAACAGGTTTATTTAGGACAAACCTGCAGAGGGAGGACCAATGGAAACTGAGACCCCTCCTTCTACTTACAATCTGGGGTAGATACATAAAAGTTATAGAGGGAGAATTTTACAGTTAGGCCCCTTAGTGAAGGGTCCTTTCAGGTGTTTTCAAAATTTCCATCTCAGATAACAATTTCCTTTCTTATGATGGTGGAGTGCCTGGGGTTTCTTTGCATGATGGTGGAGTACTAATAGGGTTTAGGTCAGGCTGAATGAGAGTGCCAGGAGGTGATTCTTGTGCTAAGATGGAGGATATGATTCAAAATGGTGTTGCTCCTTTCAAGTTCTTCCTAACGTAACAGTTTTTGTTTTATGTTGAAATCTTTGAGAAGCTGGGGTTGTGGCTCAGTGGCAGAGTGCTTGACTTGCACGTGTGAGGCACTGGATTTGATCCTCAGCACCATACACACAGAAAATGAATAAACAAAATAAGATATTGTGTCCAAGTATGATTTCTTTTTAATATTGGATGCATTTGAGTTATCTTGACATGTGCTGTGGTCCATGGATGCTGCTTTAATTTTTTTGTTTTCAAATGTCTTCCCTGTTGTTTCTAAACTACTTATGTAAAAGTGGATTTTTGTCCTCATTCAATATCTTGCCTTTATTGTATATTAAATTCCTTTATCCGAGTTTACTTTAAAACTCCACACTGCTCCCTTGGTATTTACCTGCCTATCACATAAAAATATCATGCTGAATTAATTATGAAGACTTTGGAGTTGAAGATAACCAGGGAAAAACATTTCCCTTTCAGAGTCCCTCCTTCTCAGGGTTTACTTAGTTACTTCCATTGATCCTTTCTACAGAAATTTAAGAATTAGTTTGTGAAATGAGACAAATGTCACTAGTGATAATTTTTGTGAATCTATTAGAATAAATATAGTCAATTACAATATGTTGTGTATTTCAAATAGCTTGGAGAAAGGATTTTAATGTTTCATACAATGAAATTATAAATGTTTGAGTAAATAGAGCTGCCAATTACCCTGATTTACACAAGGTACACCTATACTCAAGCATCACCTTATACCCTATGTTTGTACATTCTTACCTGTTAAAATAAAACAAAACTAAAGACCTTATAAATTAACTTAGAGAGAAATAAAATGTTTAATATGTTGAGATTTCCTATCCAAAACCATGATGTACATTTTTATTTTTTTCAGATTGTGTTATTTTATGTCAAGAACATTTTAAAAGTTAATTTATCTAATTTTTGCACATTTCTATTAAGTGGACTTTTTAGGTATTAATGAGATTTTTTGCTAATATACATAAGATCTTCATTTTCACTGTATGTTTACATAGGTGTTTTATATGTAAGCTTTGAATTTCTGTGTGCCAATTTGACCTTTCTGAGCTATCTTGTTATTTTTAAATGTTTAATTGATTCTATTGTATTTTTAAGGCACAAAATTATATTATCTATAATTAGTATTTTCTTTCTTACCTCTACCTTCTCAAATTGAGTTGAGAAAATATGTCCAATGCAATGTTACATTTTGGTGATGTCTTGCTTTTCTACTGACTTTAGCATGACTTGTCCATTCTTAAATAAGGTGTTAGGTTTTTTAAATTTTATTTTATTCATTCATTTATTTTGCTGAAATAAATATATTTAATTATATTAAGAAAGTATCAGGTATTATCTATTTTGTTGATTTTTTTAAAATTAAGAAATGAGACTCTATGAAAATGATCATATATTTTCTTAGCACTATTAATCTGTTAAATTAAATGAATAGATTTTCTAATATTGGGCCACACTTCCATTCTTGAAATAAATTCCACTTGCTCATAGTTTTCTAAAAATTGGCAATTTATATCCTGCCTCTGCTTTGACCAGAGGTATTTTAGGGAAAAAAATTAATTTATAGTAGGTATAGTTTTTATTGTTGTTGTTGTTTTATTTCTAGCTTTATTGCATTGTGATCAGATAATTGTTTCAATACTATTATTTTTTTCAGGTTTATGATGTTTAATTCTGGACTATTACATTTTTAATTTTGTTAAATACTTCATTAGAACTTATATTTTATGTATTTTCTACTTTGTGTATATTGATAACAGAGAGTGTATGAGGTTTATATGGCTATGGAACAATTCATAACATTAGTGGCTTAAAACAATTCATTTTTTTCCTTTATGGATTCTACAGATCAGGAGTTCAGACCTAAGTAGATCCTCTGCTCAGGCTCCCTCAAGGCTGTTGCCAAGATATAAGCCAAGTTGTGTTCTCACTGAGATCCTTTTATTGGGGACAATCCATTTCTGGCCTTATTTATGTTGTCAGCCTTTCTTATCCCCCTGTGGCTGGATTGAGCATGGAGGCATTTGTTGGCTATGGACTAGAGGGTTCTCCCCTAAGTCCTAGACCCCATCCACAGGTCTTAGCGGCCTCTTTCAGGTTCTAGAGGCCATCCACACATCATAGAGGCCATCCCCTAGATTGTAGATCCTCCATCAGGTCCTAAAGGCCTCTCTGGGGTGCTAGGGGTCTTCCCCAGATCCTTACCACTCAGGCTTCCTTATCACAGACATCAAGGCAACAATGAGCATCTCTGGCTCCTATCTGCTAAAACACTCTTGTATGTTGCAACGTACCCAAAGCAGTGCCCTCCTATCACTTAATGCCATATACTATTGGTCAGAACAAGTCAGAGATCCTGCTTGAACTCAGTAGTGATAATTATATGAGGACCTTTATGGGCCAGGAGGCAGGAATTACTGAGCATCATTGTAGAGGGCCCAAGGTAATACATAGTTGGAGAAAGAGATCATATCTAACTTTTAAAATTATCTTATTATGCTTCTTATTGCCTTACTTTTATTTTCCCATGTGTCATAATTTGGATCTGGAGTGTACTCCAAAGGATCATGTGTTAAAGACGGGTTTTGAGCCTGTGTCTGGCTCTATTAGGAGATGGTGGAACCTTTAGAAGGTGGGACCTAGTGGAAATAGGTTAGGTCATTGGGAATGTGCCTTGGCAGGTGATATTGGAACCTGACCCCTTTTTCCTTCTTTGCTTCCTGACTGCCAAGAGGTGACCAGCTCCACTGCCACACACTCCTTCCGTGATTCACTGCGCCCACCACAGGCCCAAAGCAAAAGTACCAAACAACTATAAATTGAGACCTCTAGAACCATGAACCAAAATAAAACGTTCCTCCTTATAAGTTGATTTTCTGAGGTATTTTGTCACAGTGATGGAAAAATGACTAAGACACCATGATTTGCCAGACTGAAAAAAGTTGTTGTACTACTTGTACTACTAGTATGTCTATTTTTCTTTGAAATTTTTATAGTTTTTTAAATATTGTTTCTATATTTTGTGACTCATGACTTATACCTGCATTTATATATCACCCCTTAGCATTACAATTTTCTCTCCTTTTCTTGCCTACTGCATTTTAGCCTACAGTCTATCAGGTTATTTAATAAGAACCCTGCTTTGTTTTTATTAGCACTTATCTGGTGCTAGTGACTTTTCCCTTCTTTTTATTTTCAGTCTTTCCACTAATTTTAATTCATGTAATTAGCCATTAGGAATTATTTTCTCTTTAATCCGTGAATGTAGTTTTTAAAAATTTTATACCATTTAAAGTGTGGTCTTTTTCTTTTCTTTGATTTTCTTTATGGAGTTCCAGTATTTAGAAGGTGATGTATTTTTGTTCTAGAGGTAACCATTGTCTTTAGTTGTATACAATTTTAGTTTATTTTTAAAGTGTTTTTAGTTTATATATTTTTAAAATTTTTATATATTTAAAAATTTTTCTGAACCTCACACAATTCTAAAATTATTTCTTCCCCTCTTCTCTTCAGCTCTACCACTCAATTTCAAGCGGTATTATTTTTATTTTAGTATCTAGTTACTTGAAATTTACGCAATCTATAATGTCTGTCTCTCAGCTTTAGGGATGAGAGATGTTTTAGTTCATTCTACCACTCAGTGTGTTTCCCTGTCTTAATTATTGTGTATTGAAAAATTTGTCCCTTCTCAATGTAACACTGACAACTTTAATTGCTCCATTTCTTTTAGTGCTATAGATGCATTTATTTAATGCTCATTGTCCACCCTATTATTGCAAGACAGATTTTCTCTGATTATTTTCTTGGTTTTCTGAAACCTATATCAGTTGCAGAAAACTCATCCTTGATTCCACTTCTTTGGGCCCATTGGGACAATTTTATATGGATTCTTTTGTGTTCAACACAGTTTGTAGCCCTTTCTTTTGTTTTAAGAAAACTTTAAAAGTAATCTGTGTTGTTCTATTTTCCCTTGAGGTTTCATGAAGCCACTTCTACAAAGCTTCTGCACCAAGTAGAAAGAGGGATCCTTTCAGTATAGAATGGTTGGTGAGATAAAGGAGAATGAATGAGATAAAGGAGAATGTCCTACATATTAGATACTGATCTTTGGGCTGTTTCTAGTTCTGTTCTTATTTCTAAGGTCATTTTTCTTTCTATTTTCCTAAAATTATTGAACTTTGTCATGTTTATGTATTTATTTTACTTTGGTACTGGGGACTAAACCTGGAACATTATACCACTGAGCTACATCCCAGTCCTTTTTATTTTTTTATACTGGGTTTTACAAAGTTGTTGAGGATGACTTTTTACTTGCAATCCTCTGCCTCAGCCTCCAGAGTGACTGGCATTATAAACTGGGCATGTGCCTCTATGCCCAGTCTGTCATTTTTTCGTAGCACTGGATTATGTTTGTTTAATTCAATGTTTTCTAAAAAGTTTTCATGTTGTGTATATTGGATGTTCTCAATAGTTTGAAATTTGGTAAGACTTGCTGTAAGAGCCAGCCCATGTATAATGCTGAATGCAGTGTTCCATATGTGCCAAGTAGGACAAATCTGTTAGGCATGCTGTTTATGCTCTGCCTCATTATTGTTGTTGTTATTGTTATTGATCTGTTCCATCCGCTTTCAAGGTGTTTCAAAGTCTGTAACTATGATGGTAGACTTGTCTATTCCTTGTTTCATCTTTTCAGCTTTTACCTTACTTTCCCCTTACTCCCTTGGTCCTAGGGATTGAACTCAGGGGTACTTAACAACTGAGCTACATCCCCAGCCCTTTTTCTTTTTTATTTAGAGATAGAGTCTCACTGAGTTGCTGAGGGCCTAGCTAAGTTGCTGAGGCTGGCGTTGAACTTTCAATCCTTCTGCCTCAGCCTCCCGAAATGCTGGGACAACAGGCTTGTTCGACAGTGCCCAGCTTACTTCATTGAAGGTTGTTTATAATTAGCTGCAAATAAATTGGAATCATTTCTTTCTATTGCACTGGCACTCTTATCATCAGAATGTGGTTTTTCGTTTCTAATAAACTTGTGGCCATAAGGTGTGTTCTGTCTGACGTTAATGTAGTCATCATAGTTTTAACAAAATTAGACATCATGTGGCATATCATTTGTGTTTTTCACTTTTAGTTTTATGTGTCTTTACATTTAAGGCATATTTCTTGTATACCACATATACTTGAGAGTTTAAAAAATTCTGAGTTTTTGCTATTGAACTGAAGCTTTTACTGATGTTTTTGACATTGAATCTAGGCACTATTTACTGTTTGTCCTCTGTTATTCGTTTTATCTCTTTCTTGAAGCAATTCAGTTTAATTGAGAATTTGTGATTCTGTTTATATTTCATTATCCCTCCCTAATAGATTATTAGAAATATCAGATTTCATTCTTATATCATAATTACCCTAGAGATTTCAACACAGAACCTTGACTGATTAGGACTATTCTTAATATCAGGTACATTTTATCACTTCTTTATAAATGAAGGATTGAATTGCACTAACCCCACCCTATTTTAACAATATTAATATCACATACTTAAATTGTACAAATATTTTTCAAGCACATTTAAATTGTAAGGCATTTTTATTGTCACTAAAAAAGTTAGATTTTTACCCATATGTGCACTTTTTTTTCCTTTTTCTTCCTTCCATGATTCTGTCATTTTCCTACTGCCCAAAGAGCTCCCTGATTTTTTTCTTTCATTGCATATTTTGCTGCCAATAAATCCTCCCAGTTTCTGTTTATCTATAAAAGTCTTTATTTTCAAAGTATTGTTTTACTAAGTAAAGGATACTGGATTGGCGACTACTTTCTTTCAGCATGTTTAATTTGTTATTCCATTTTCTTTGTGTTTAGATAATTTTAGTTGAGAATTCAGCTCTGGGTATCATTGTCGTTCTTTGTAAGGTAATGTGTCTATTTTCCCTTGAATGCTTTGAAAAATCTCTTCTTTGTCTTCTAGCAGTTTTTATATGTTGGTAAATGCTCAGATGTGTGGTTTGGTTTTTCTTTTCTTTTTAATTTCTTATGATTCATAGTTTTTCTTTGATATTTGACTTGGGCTTTTGTCAGTTTTGGAAATTCTCAGCCATTATGTTTTCAAATATCACTTCTACTCTTCACTGCTAACTACAAGTCCAATTATACACATTTTAGAACCTTCAAAATGTCTTTTAATTTCCTGTTCTATTTTCTCTTTGTTTAATTAGTATTCCTAAATGTGATTCAGAGGAGAGTATTGTCTTAATTTTTCTTCCAGTTTTCTAGTCCACTCTTCCACGTTTGACCTGCTGTTGAAACTTTATCCAAATGACTGATTTCCACTATTTTACAGTCTGGAGTTTCCACTTAATTCTGTTTTTAGATATTAGATTCCCATCTTTTGGTAAAATTTTTTTTTTCACCAAAACTTCATGAATTTCCTTGAACTTATTAATCTGATATCTGTTTATCACCTGTGGAACTCATCTTGCTAGTTTCTGTTTTATCTGTGTTCTATTTTATCTGGTTCTATCTACCCCAAACCTCAATAATGAATTCCTGAGTGCAAGATAGAGTGTGTCAAACATCATAGAGGCCTTGAAAGACATTATCTATAACTAGAGGTCATTTTCATTTTTCTGGAAGATATTTAGATCATGGACATAGACTTGACCCCGTCCTGGATAAAGTTATTTCAAACTGGGTTTCTGTTTTAGTGAAGAACAATTGTTTTCTAGTTTGCGTTTTCTTATAGAAAATAATACTTTTGGGGCCTTACCTGAAAGCTCCTCATATTTACAGCCTCCTTCCTCTTTGTTTTGGCCCATATTTAATGGTTGCATTCCCAGATAATTCTCAAAGACATACTTTGATTGTTCTGCAATGCTTGGTACAGTTTGGCTTGACTTCTTGGTGGTTCCCCTTCAGGACCTCCCTTCCTGTCCATCCAACCTAACAACCAGCAAATGCCTCTGTGGGGAGTGTCAGCTCACCTGTCTGTGGTCTTTACTACAGGCTTATCTCCTCTCAAATCTAACATACCATGATCAATCTAGATTTCAACTTCATCTTCCCTTATAAATTTGTGAATTCTTTGGCTATACCTACCACTGCTTTCATCTTATCTTCTCACAGTAAAGCTCCTTAGAAATTGGCAAATGTATAGATGAGAGAAGTGGTGAGCAATGTTAGGCTCATCTCAATGTAATTTTCCTCCTCTGGGCTTGTTGGCTACCCAATTTTTGGGTGCCTGGGTTGTTCCATAAGATCTTCAGAAGGTTAGCATTGCTGTTTAATTTTGTGAGTTTTCTATAGCATCACAGGTAGGAAATAATTCACTCCATTGTTAAAGAAGCTGGCTACTTTCTACTGGGTCCATGTGAAATGATTCATCTGTAAATGCTACAGGAGGCTCATAACTGGCTACCCTGCATCTACTCTGGCTCTCTTATAATCTATTCTCAGCAAAGAACCAAGAGAGATACCTCAGAAATTCCGAATAGTTCATATCAGACCTCTGCCTAGAACTGTTGCATAGCTCCCATTTCAACCAGGACAAACACAGTTGTTTTATGAAAAATGAAAATGAAACAAAGAAAACCCACACAGAACTACAGGACCTACATACCTCCACTCCCCCTGGCCCTCCTCTTCCTGCTGCTTATGCCACACTGGCCACCTGGCCTCATGGAACACTACAACTTCTTCTATGTTAGCGTCTTTGTAGTAGCTGCTTCCTTATCCTAGAATGTTCTTTAACCCCGAAAACTTATGGCAGATTTCTGCACCTCTTTTGCATCTTAACCTAAATGTTGTCTTTTTAAAGAAAACTGTGCTAATTGTAAAGAAAACAAAAGGGGAGAGAAACAAGGTGCAGAGGCATAGTGGAGGAATAGCAGAATGGCAGAAAGGTTGAAAAGCCCTTGTCCAAGCTGCCAGCTTTATTTGTATCAATAGGTTTCATTAGGTCACTGGCATCAGTAGTACATTATTGTTCATTGTGTCATTAGCAGTTTACAGAGTTAGCAACATTATGCAGCTTATTTCTCAGTTGCATACTATAGTTGCAATGTGCAAAGTTAGGAGGTTTGTGTAGCTCTCAAGAAAGTCCATTGTTTAAAGTTACTGTTATGTGGACAGGTTCAGGCTCAGCAGAGCTTGGTGAAGCATTGTGGTTGTCTAACAAGACAGTTCCTTTATTCCCAGGAGCTGAGTACCTGAGATCAATGTCGAGGCTGATAAGACTCTAGCACAGAACCTCCTCAAGCAGGGCATTGCCATAGCAGCCAGGCATTGCACATGTATTAGTTATCTTACTAGTTCCTGGGAGAAGCTGCAGAATATTGCAAGTGTGCAAAACAGGTTGCCTATTACCCATGAGGGGTTTGCTCACCAGAGGAATGCTGTCCTGTACATATCCACAGCCAGAATCCTTACACCTCATTACTTTGTTAAAGTAAAATCTTTCTCATCCTTCCTCAACTTCATTTTTGACCCTCTTCACCAAACTCTCCTTTCATTTTATAATGCATCATGCTAATCCCTTTCAGATATAAGAAAAAAGTTGCTGTTCATCCTATTTAGTGTTTTTCTCTGTCTTATCCTTCTTCTCTCCCTAACTACAAAGTTAACTTAAAAAGGAGTGTTTAGATGTTTCCACTGATACACTCTGAGCACTTGGAATAACAGAATATATCCTCAAAGTATAAGGTAATTGGTCAACACATTTACTTATTTTTTGTTAAAAAAAGGCACTCAAAATCATCTAATAATTGGAGGATTTAACTTATTCAATCAATTAAATTAATTTATTTAATTTATTCATCAAATATTATTTGAGTATATACTCTATGCCATGGAACTAAAATAATAATTATAAATAAGCAAGCCTTTGGAGCTAGAAAATAAGTTCTAACTACATGGTGTCCTTGAGATGATTGAAATGTTCCTTCATAGCCCAAGAAGTTCCTACTTTTTCCCCGAGGAAAAGATGTCTGTCTCATAAGTAAGGGTCAGGTTCAGGTATGTTGGAAAAAGGGTTGTTCCAAGGAGTGCTGAGTCACAGCTGTGCCCATTTCCCCCCAGAATTCTACTTTAATAAACTCTTAACTATGGCCCCAGGGAAGGTGAAGCACAAATCCCCTTTGCAAGAAGCACTGAAATATTAACAAATGCCACACCATAAATCAAAAGAAGAGGATTACTCAAGAAAATGATGAATTTGTGGAGTTTTTACTTTAAGATTATTTGCAATCCATGTATTATAATGTTTTGGGCTTCTTAGTTAAGATCTTATCAAGGTTAAAAAAATCTATATATTTTAGCTTTAGCTATGCAGAGGCTTGTTCTTAATTTATCATAGCTTTAATAAAAATGATTGCATTAATGAAAAAAGGTACATTTCTAGAACCAGAGTTAAATGAGTTAGGTGTATGATCCATAGCCTATGTATTTGCCCAAGATTATGTAACTATTTAATATATAATGTGATATAATTGTACATGTGCATTTATCCACATGAATATCTATCAAATCACATATATTCATATAGCTATATACCTATACATATATATACCCGAATCTATGAATCCATCCAAGAACATTCCATCTATGTTTCTACAAGGTTCTCTCATCTAAATACTCATACCAGTCTTGGAGATGATCACTGAACTCTTATTATAAATATTTGGAGAAACCAAGAAACAGAAGAGACTGAAAGAAAAGTAATCTAGGCCTAATTAACATAATTTAGAAGTTTTTTTCTAATTAACTAACAACTTGAATTACAAAAGACTGTAAAGTCCATTGATCTTAAATTGATTTAGTTTTTTAATTATTATTTTCAGTTTTTCAAAAGTCATATGTATTTCCTTTTTCCTAGGTTGGAGAGATCTCCTGCATCAAAATTCAGATATATACACCATGAAGACATGACCAAAGCTTGGAATCCTCCCAAGTGAATGCATACTCCTCTCAGGATTTTGATTTTGTAACTCTCTGACACTTATCACTTTAATATTGCTCTACCAGTAAGACAGAAGAGGAAGAGAAAAGGAACTTTTGACAGCACTTTTCTTTTTTCTCATAGGAGCCTGCTTAGAGGACACAGCCAAATAATGCAGAAATCTTGAGCAATTATGTAAAGAGCTGGGCCTGATACCCACTTCCCTGAACACACCCCATAAAGCCAGACTTAAATCTGCACATCATTCTTGGTAAACAGTTTCTGAAATGTTTTTAAAATAACTGATCATCATATTTGCCTAATTGGAAACATTCTTGAGTTATTTTCTGTGTGAGGCAGCTGTACTAGCAACAAGGCAGTTCTGGAGAGTTCAGTGAAAGGAATAACAGGAGGGAGAGTTTGAAATCTAAAGATATTCAGGAAAGCAGGGTGGTCCATACAGAGCTGTGGCATTAGGTATAATCTTACTAACAGTTAAAATCTTCAAAAGTAGGCAGAGAGACAACAAGCATACTCAATGCTAATGACCAAAATGATGAGCAGTCCCTTCTCTGAGTGAAATCCATGGACAAAACCACCTCTTTTTATTATCTTATGATTATGTTAAAATGCAGTTTCCTATGATTCATTCCAGGAACTGAATTAGATTCTCTGGAGGTGGGTCCCAGGAATCTTCAATTTAGTAAGCCCACCAGGTGATTTGTATGTATGCTAAGACTTGAAAACAACTGACGGAGATTAAAAAAACAACCGCACTGACCACTAAGAACATCTGTTGATGCTGAGTGGCATTGACTCACTCTTCCTCTGTCGATCTTAAGTTGAATTTTTGTAAATAAAGTCCCTTTTGTTTACACTACGTCTTTTAGTTTTTGCTTGGTGTTCTGGGAATGCGTCTGTAGGAAAACCCTTGGATGTACTGTAGATATATTTTGGAAGAAAAATACTTGGCTATGTTTATCCAAGTGAAATTAGAAAGGGCTGAAGATTGAGATGCCAGGGAGTAAAAGAAAATTAACATTAACATTTATATTTAGGGCCAAAACATATGCTAGAGAACGAGAAACATTTTGGCAGCATTTAGTACATAGTTGATGGTAACAGAAGTGATTCCAGGTTCTTTGTAGAAATCAAGATCCCATGACTGTGAGGTAGTAATCATCATCGCCATCATCATCATCACCACCATCACCAATATTTGTATTGGGCACTACCTTTTATTAGGCCCCCTTACATGCATTATCTCTTTACGTTCTCAACAGAGTCTAAATAGCTTCTGGATAGAGCTTCTTTCTCCCATGACGATTTCCCTTGTCCTCTTCAGTGTTCCAACTCCACTAAATGTCAATTTCATCCACTCAATTGGTTATGCCAGCAACTTGGGAGTCATCCATGGCCCCCTTTCTCATGCTCCCTCCCTGCTCTACAACATACATGGTTTGATGGCTTAGATTTGTTGACTCGAAATAACATTTAGACACTCATAAAAATACTTGGAAGAGGAAAATAAGAACCTAGTAAAGAGAATAAACAGACTTGTTGGTGTCTAGGTCATCAAATTCAAGTTCCTGACATTCTTCTGATAAAAGAAACATAAATACAGTCTTTTTTATGACCAGAAAAAAAATATTTGATGTGGGTTGACAATCACAATACGCTGCTCTTCCTGTTGCTACTTTAGTGTAAGCAGCAGTCTCTCTAAGTGTGGGCAGACTTGTGGGTCCCTATGGTACAGTGGGGGGGTGTAGTTGGTGCTATGCTTTCTCCTATTCACCTTTATAAATACTGCCTGATAGCCCACATTGCACTGATTCTTCAGGTACACCCCACTAGACAGAAACTGCTTCAAGGAACACAAGTCCCTACTGACCTCCACTACCATCAACACCAACAGTGCATCTACCTGGGCATTTAGTTGTTTCTCCAAAGTGTGTCATTTCAAAACTTGTGGTTTGTAGATCGTTTATCCCTTTATGCTTTTTTTCTATTTTGATTATTGGTTGTTTTCTGCTTTTTTATGTAAGAGTAATTAAGAGTAATTCATTCTGAAAGTTTTTTTTTTTTAGCTGTTTATCTTATTTTTTTATTTTTTTAATTGGTTGTTCAAAACATTACAAAGCTCATGACATATCATCTTCCATACATTTGATTCAAGTGGGTTATGAACTCCCATTTTTTACCCCAAATACAAGTTGCAGAATCACATCGGTTACACATCCACATTTTTACATAATACCATATTAGTGACTGTTGTATTCTGCTACCTTTCCTATCCCCTACTATCCCCCCTCCCCTTCCCTCTCATCTTCCCTCTCTACCCCATCTGCTGTTGTTTAATTCTCTCCCTTGTTTTTTTTCCCCTTTCCCCTCACAAACTCTTATATGTAATTTTGTGTAACAATGAGGGTCTCCTTCCATTTCCATAGTTTCCCTTCTCTCTCCCTTTCTCTCCCCCCACTCGTCTCTGTTTAATGTTAATCTTTTCCTCATGCTCTTCTTCCCTGTTCTGATCTTAGTTGCTCTCTTTATATCAAAGAAGACATTTGGCATTTGTTTTTTAAGGATTGGCTAGCTTCACTTAGCATAATCTGCTCTAGTGCCATCCATTTCCCTGCAAAATCCATGATTTTGTCATTTTTTTAGTGCTGCGTAATACTCCACTGTGTATAAATGCCACAGTTTTTTAATCCATTCATCTATTGAAGGGCATCTGGGTTGATTCCAAAGTCTAGCTATTGTGAATTGTGCTGCCATGATCATTGATGTGGCAGTATCCCTATAGTATGCTCTTTTAAGGTCCTCAGGGAATAGACCGAGAAGGGCGATAGCTGGGTCAAATGGTGGTTCCATTCCCAGCTTTCCCAGGAATCTCCATACTGCTTTCCATATTGGCCGCACCAATTTGCAGTTTCACCAGCAATGTACAAGTGTACCCTTTTCCCCACATCCTCGCCAGCGCTTATTGTTGCTTGACTTCATAATGGCTGCCAATCTTACTGGAGTGAGATGGTATCTTAGGGTGGTTTTGATTTGCATTTCTCTGACTGCTAGAGGTGGTGAGCATTTTTTCATGTACTTATTGATAGATTGTATGTCCTCCTCTGAGAAGTGTCTGTTCAGGTCCTTCGCCCATTTGTTGATAGGGTTGTTTGTTATCTTGTTGTTTAATTTTTTGAGTTCTTTGTATATTCTGGATATTAGGGCTCTATCTGAAGTGTGAGGAGTAAAGATTTGTTCCCAGGGTGTAGGTTCCCTATTTACCTCTCTTATTGTTTCTCTTGCTGAGAAAAAACTTTTTAGTTTGAGTAAGTCCCATTTGTTGATTCTAGTTATTAACTTTTGTGCTATGGGCGTCCTATTAAGGAATTTGGAGCCCGACCCCACAATGTGTAGATCGGAGCCAACTTTTTCTTCTATCAGGTGCAGAGTCTCTGATTTGATATCTAGGTCCTTGATCCATTTTGAATTAACTTTTGTGCATGGCGAGAGAAAGGGGTTCAGCTTCATTTTGTTGCATATGGATTTCCAGTTTTCCCAGCACCATTTGTTGAAGATGCTATCCTTTCTCCATTGCATGCTTTTAGCGCCTTTATCAAATATAAGAAAGTTGTAATTTTGTGGATTGGTCTCTGTGTCCTCTATTCTGTACCATTGATCCACCTGCCTGTTTTGGTACCAGTACCATGCTGTTTTTGTTACTATTGCTCTGTAGTACAGTTTGAAATCTGGTATCGCTATACCTCCCGATTCACACTTCCTGCTTAGAATTGCTTTTGCTATTCTGGGTCTTTTGTTTTTCCATATGAATTTCATGATAGCTTTATCTATTTCTACCAGAAATGCCGTTGGGATTTTGATTGGCATTGCGTTGAACCTGTAGAGAACTTTGGGTAATATCGCCATTTTGATGATGTTGGTTCTGCCTATCCATGAACAGGGTACATTTTTCCATCTTCTAAGATCTTCTTCTATCTCTCTCTTTAGGGTTCTGTAGTTTTCATTGTATAAATCTTTCACCTCTTTTGTTAGGTTGATTCCCAAGTATTTTATTTTTTTTGAGGATATTGTGAATGGGGTGGTTTTCCTCATTTCCATTTCAGAAGTTTTGTTACTGATATACAGGAATGCCTTTGATTTATGCATGTTGATTTTATATCCTGCCACTTTGCTGAATTCATTTATTAGTTCTAGTAGTTTCTTTGTAGACCCTTTTGGGTCTTCTAAGTATAGGATCATATCGTCCGCAAATAGTGATATTTTAAGTTCTTCTTTTCCTATTTTTATGCCTTTAATTTCTTTTGTCTAATTGCTCTGGCTAGTATTTCAAGGACTAAATTAAATAGAAGTGGTGAGAGAGGGCATCCCTGTCTTGTTCCAGATTTTAGCGGGAATGCCTTCAGTTTTTCTCCATTTAGAATGATGCTAGCCTGAGGCTTAGCATATATAGCTTTTACAATGTTGAGGTAAGTTCCTGTTATCCCCAGTTTTTCTAGTGTTTTGAACATAAAAGGATGCTGTACTTTGTCGAATGCTTTTCTGCATCTATCGAGACGATCATATGGTTCTTATCTTTAAGTCTATTGATGTGGTGAATAATATTTATTGATTTCCGTATATTGAACCAAACTTGCATCCCAGGGATGAATCCTACTTGATCATGGTGCACAATTTTTTTGATATGCTTTTGTATTCGATTCGCCAGGATTTTATTGAGAATTTTTGCATCTATGTTCATTAGAGATATTGGTCTGTAGTTTTCTTTCTTTGAAGTGTCTTTGTCTGGTTTCGGGATCAGGGTGATGTTGGCCTCATAGAATGAATTTGGAAGAGCTCCTTCTTTTTCTATTTCTTGAAATAGCTTGAAAAGTATTGGTATTAATTCTTCTTTGAAGGTTTTGTAAAACTCCGCTGTATACCCATCTGGTCCAGGGCTTTTTTTGGTTGGTAGTCTTTTGATGGCTTCTTCTATTTCTTCCTTTGTTATTGGTCTGTTTAAATTGTGTGTGTCTTCCTGACTCAATCTGGGCAGCTCATATGACTTAAGAAATTTATCGATGTCTTCACTGTCTTCTATTTTATTAGAATATAGGGTTTCAAAATACTTTCTAATTATCTTCTGTATTTCTGTAGTGTCTGTTGTGATATTGCCTTTTTCATCCCGTATGTTAGTGATTTGAGTTTTCTCTCTTCTTCTCTTCGTTAGCATGGCTAAGGGTCTGTCGATCTTATTTACTTTTTCAAAGAACCAACTTTTATTTTTATCAATTTTTTCAATGGTTTTTTTTGTTTCAATTTCGTTGATTTCCGCTCTGATTTTAATTATTTCTTGTCTTCTGCTATATTTGCTGTTGTTTTGCTCTTCCTTTTCTAGGGTTTTAAGATGTAGTGTGAGTTCGTTTATTTGTTGTTTTTTTTCTTTTTTTGAGGAATGAACTCCAGGAAATGAATTTCCCTCTTAAAACTGCTTTCATTGTGTCCCATAGATTCCAGTATGTTGTGTCTGAATTGTCGTTTATCTCTAAGAATTTTTTGATTTCCTCCTTTATGTCTTCTGTAACCCATTGATCATTCAGTAACATATTGTTTATTTTCCATGTGATGCAGGATTTTTCCTTCCTTCTTTTTTCATTGATTTCCAGTTTCATTCCATTATGATCAGATATGGTGCATGGTATTATCTCCACTCCTTTATATTTACTAAGAGTTGCCCTATGGCATAATATATGATCTATCTTTGAGTACGATCCATGTGCTGCTGAGAAGAACGTGTATCCACTTGATGATGGTTGATATATTCTATATATGTCGGTTAAGTCTAGGTTATTGATTGTGTCATTGAGTTCTATAGTTTCTTTATTCAGCTTTTGTCTGGAGGATCTGTCTAATGGCGAGAGCGGTGTGTTGAAATCACCTATAATTATTGTGTTGTGGTCAATTTGACTCTTGAACTTGAGGAGAGTTTGTTTTATGAATGTTGCTGCACCATTATTTGGTGCATATAAATTGATAATTTTTATGTCTTGTTGGTGAATAGTTCCTTTTAACAGGATATAGTGTCCTTCTTTATCCCTTTTGATTAACTTAGGTTTGAAGTTGATTTTATTCGATATGAGTATGGCCACTCCTGCTTGCTTCCGAGGGCCATGTGAGTGGTATGATTTTTCCCAACCTTTCACCTTCAACCTGTGTATGTCTTTTCCTATCATATGAGTCTCCTGAAGGCAGCATATTGTTGGATTTGTTTTTTTGATCCAGGTTACCAGCCTGTGTCTCTTGATTGGTGAGTTTAGTCCATTAACATTTAAGGTTACAATTGAAATATGATTTGTACTTCCAGTCATGTTTATTTATTTATTTATTTTAGTTTGGCTAGTTTTTACTTTTTGGTTGTTTTCCTCCCACTTTACTGAGATACCTCCCGCTGTTGGTTTTGGGCACTATTTTTCCATTCCTCTTCTTGTAGAATTTTGCCCAAAATGCTTTGCAGTGCTGGTTTTCTGGCTGCGAAATCTTTTAGCTTTTGTTTATCGTGAAAGATTTTAATTTCATTGTCAAATCTGAAGATTAATTTTGCTGGATACAGTATTCTTGGTTGGAATCCATTATTTTTCAGCGTTTGAAATACATTGTTCCAGGATCTTCTCACTTTCAAAGTCTGTGATGAAAAATCAGCCGTTAACCTAATTGGTTTACCCCTGAATGTAATCTGCCTCCTTTCCCTCGTAGCTTTTAATATTCTCTCCTTGTTCTGTATGTTAGCTATCTTCATAATTATATGTCTTGGAGTTGGCCTATTACAGTTTTGGATGTTTGGGGTCCTGTAGGCTTCCAGGATTTGGCAATCCATTCCATCTTTCATCTCCGGGAAGTTTTCTAGGATTATTTCATTCAATAGGTTGTCCATTCCTTTGGCTTGAATCTCTGTGCCTTCTTCTATCCCAATGACTCTCAAATTTGGTTTTTTGATGAGATCCCATATCTCTTGGATAGATTGCTCGTGAGATTTAAGCATCTTTTCAGTATTGACTATATTCTTTTCAAGTTGATAAACTTTGTCTTCATTATCTGATGTTCTGACTTCTACTTGATCTAGTCTATTTGTAATATTCTCGTTAGCATTTTTAATCTGGTTTATGGTTTCTTGCATTTCTAAAATCACTGTTTGGTTTTTTTTAAGATCTCTATCTCCTGGTAAAGCTCGTTCTTTGCAGTTTGAATTTGTTTGTTTAGTTGGTTTTCAAAATATACTTTCAATTCTTGGATTTGCTGTCTCATGTCTTCTCTAAAATTCCGTTCCATCTGAGTTAGGTATGCCTTGATTTCTTTCCCTGTCCATGTTTCTGATGCTTCTAGGTCCTCCTGTAGATTTAAGTTGTCCTGCATTATCTGTACTCCTTTTTTCCCTGGTTTTTTCATGTTGTTCACGTTACTTTCCAGCTCTGTTTGACTGCTTTGTAACTGCTTTCTCCTATACATTTGTTTTGCCTTTGTTTATCTCTGTTGTCTCTCCTTTGTGGTGGGAGATTATGCCTATAGATGTTGGGCTTTATTGTACTTTAGAGCTGATTCTTTTAATTTATAAAGGGCTTCCGGATTTTGTATGCATATAGTGACTTGTTTTTTGTTCTTAGGACTTTAGGTTAGGTGCTATGAAGGTTTAAGGGTTAGTATGCCTTGGCTACTTTAGAAGATTGCTCTACTGAAGGTGGATACTAACCGTCGATTGGATCAGAGTGTTGGTAGTAGCTAGGTATTTAGGAGCACTATAGACGGCCTCGAAACATTCACCTGTTTGCATTTAGACAGTTACACGAAATGGAGGACGTAATGCTTGGGATGAAAGTTGGGGGGAAGGGGAAGGAAGGTGCTCTTGAAAAGAAAGAAGGAGGGGGAGTTAGACAGCATAGAGGAGAATGGAAAGAACAATAAAACTTGGAAGGGGAGAGAAAGAGGGAAAAAGGGAGAGAAAAAATAAAATAAAATAAGAAATAAAATTAGGTCTTAGGGATCCATTTTCTTCTCTTCCCGTAGGCAAAGCTGTGCCCTCCGGGCTGAGATTTGCCCTCAATGTGTCAACAGCAATCCCTGTAAGGTGGCTCCTGGGAGTCTCTCAATCCTGTTGGTCCAGAGCCGTTTCACTTCTATGGCCCCTCCTCCCCTTCCTCCTGCCAGCCAGCCAGGTCCTGTGCACCGGAGGAGGTTCTCCAAGGATTTGGTTACACTTTCAGCCCCTCTGGGTGCTCTATTTCCCTAATGACTGAGCACTCTCTCTGTCATTCATCTAAGCCCCAGTGCTGTGGAGCTGTGTTCTGGGAGTCAATAGTTTAATTTTTCCGGACCCCTTTGGTGGGCACACCTTCGGAGTCTGGCGGCTAAGACCATTGGTGTCACCACTGGTGGTAATGGGAGTTGGGGGTCGAGGATCCCATCTGCTTCCCTCAGCCCCTACAATCACGACCACTCCGCTGGCAGTAGGGGGAGTTGGGGGTGGGGAGTCTTCTCTGCTTCCCTCCACCCCTACAGTCATGCCCACGTCACTGGCAGTATTGGGAGTTGGGGGTCGAGAGTCCTTTGGCCCTTACAGTCACTCCCACGGAGAGATTTTGAAGTTTCCCGGTTGTTTGTATCTGATGCGGGTGGGAGTCACACACCTGCTAAAGTAGATTCCACTGAGAAGGAATCTCTTTGGCCGAACTTTGGTGACTTCCCCTCTCTGCAATGGCGGGCCCCTGCCTCCTTGCTGGAGTGTCCGAAGGGAGGGGTGGAACTGGCTTGTCTCTGGTCTGACCCAATCTCTGGTTTTAGTTCCCAGTTCGCTATTTCATAAAGGCTTGGTTAGATTTCCTTCATGTAGTCTCAGGGGGGGGAGCCGTTTGCCGGATGGGCGGGGCCGTTCGCAGTGGGGACGGGGCCGTTAGCAGAGCTGGGAGGGCACAGGTCGTCGGCCGGGCGGGGACCCTTCTCGCTGCGCGGGCCGCTGGGGGCTGCCTGCAGAGCCGAGCCTGTGGTGGCCAGGGGCGGGGCCGCCAACAGAGCCGGGAGGGCGGGGGGGGGGGGGGGGGGGTTTGCCGGGTGGGCGGGGCCGTTAGCAGGCCGTTTGCCAGGCCAGGAGGGGAAGGAGGAACAGAAATAAGAGACATGAGACATATTATGAACAAAGAGTAAAATGCTAATACAATTTAACTATAAAATTCATTAATAACACTAAATGTGAATGAATTAAAAAATCAAATGCAAAGCCTAGGATTATCAGACTGGATAAAAACTAAAACCAATTATATGATGTCTACAGGAAATACATTTTGAATTCAAAGGTAAAGATAGGGTGAAAGTAAATGGATAGAATATTATTTGTCACTCTAAAAACATAAGAAAGCTGAAATGGTTCTACTTATATCAAATAAAATATATTTAAAAGAAAAGTGTTACAAAAGATATATATATTTTTTCTTTTTTGGTAGTAGAGATTGAACCTAGGGGTGTTTAACCACTGAGCAACATCACCAGCACTTTATATTTTTTATTCTGAGAGGGTCTGGCTAAGTTGCGTAGGGCCTTGCTTTAGTTGCTGAGGCAGGCCTTGAACTTGTGATCCTCATGCCTCAGCCTCCCCAACTGCTGAGACCACTCCCCAACTATTGTGTACCACTGCACCCAGCTGAAAGATACATTTTACAATGATAAAAGCATCAATTCACAAGGAAGATGTAGCAATTATAATCTTAGGTGTACCTAATACCAGAGCCCCAAAATATCTAAAGAAAAAACTGATGACTTGATTATATAAGTTTTGGTAGTGAATAGTAAACCTAAGCAAAATATTACCAAGTAAGTGGAGGTATTATTTATACATAAACAAACAAACAGACATTTATTTATAGAACACTCCACAACTGAACACATATTCTTAAATTCACATGAAATATTTTCCAAGATATACTAGGTCATATAACAAGCTCACTAAATTTACTAGTATTGAAATAATACAAAAGATATTTTCTGACTACATGAAATCAAATTAGAAAGGTAAAACAAATAAATTTGAGAAATTAGAAAATATATGGAAATGAAACAACTCCTAAGTCACAAATGGGTCTAAGGATAAACTTAAGGTTTAAAGGAAATAAGAAAATATTTTGGGCTACATGAAAACAAAGGCACAATGTACCAAGCATCTTGTGCCACAATTAAAGAAGAGCTTAGGAGGAAATTTATAGCTATAAATGCCTTAAGTTTAAAAAAAAAATTTGAGACAATAAAATGAATTTCTACTGTAAGATACTGCCGGAAGGGCAAAATAAAATAAAAACAAAATAAGAAGAAGGAAGTAAAGTTTAGCAATGGAAATGAATGAAACAGAGAACAGAAAATTAATAGAGAAAAATCAACAAAGCCAGAAGCTGGTTCTTTGAAAAGACCCATAAAATTGACAAACCTTAGTGTGATGGGTGTCAGCTTGACTGAATTTAGAAATGCCTAGGGAACTGGCAAACCATCCTTCCTTGAAAAGACTAATGTGTGTGTCAACAAACAAATTTAGGGTGGGAAGACCCACCCTAAATATGGATGGCATCATCCTGTGGGATGGGTGTCCAGCTAGAACAAAAAGGGAGAAAAGCCACCTCTTGCTTGTGTTTGACCTTCCTGAGAGGGTGTTTTTTTCTGCTGCTATTGCCCATGCACATAAGACTCCAGGTTCTTCAGATGATGTGTACTGGCATCAGGAGCTTTGAGGGGCCACCAGGCTTCTCTCAGACTGGGGCCTCATTACCTCATTACCAATTGTGCTAAAGCTTCTAGCTTCTTGGACCCATTTCCCTGACTCTCTAGTCTGCAGACAGCCATTGTAGAACCATTCAGCCTCTGATCAGGAATGAAATAAAAGGCATTGATAAAATTGTTGCAGAAATACTATGAACAACTATATGAACAATCATCTAAATTAGATTAAATGGTCACATGCTGACAAGAAACATATTATAAAAATTGACTCAAGAAGAAATAGAAATTCTGAATAACAATTAAAGTATAATAAGATTGAATTAGTAGTCAAAAGACTTCCTCAATGAAAAGTCTGTTATCAAATGATTTCACTGTGAATTTTACTAAACATTTAGAGAACAATTATATCAATTCTAAACAAGTCTCACTCCAAAAAATGAGTGGGAATACATCCTGATTTTTTCAATGAGGCCAATATTACCCTTATATGTAAATCAGACAAAGATATCACATACAATTAATATCTCTGATAAATATGGATGCAAAAGCCCCTCAACAAAATACAAGTAAATGGAATCTATCAACCAGTAAAAAGTATTATACACCATGATTAATTGACTTCAAACCCAGAAATGCAAGGTGGATTTATTTACCATCTGAAAATAAATCAAAGTAATCTACCATATTAATAGAAAAGCAACCAAAAACACATGATCATTTAGTAGTCACAGCCAGTCTGCCTGACTCACAAAGGAGTCCCAAAGAAATTGACCAAATTATGTTATGTGCATGTACAAATATGTCACAATGTATCCCACTGTTATGTATAATTATAATGCACTAAGTAAAAACTTAATGAAATACTGATTTATGTTGATACTTTTAAACACTTCACATAAAAATCAACAAAAAGTTGCATTTAAAGGCATAAAAGCTTTTTTTCTAAAAAGCCCTAGATCTATTCATAGTAGTTGCATTAAAAATATTTCCCAACCATTAATGATTAATAAGACCACAGTTTAAAAATGTTAATAATTAATGGCTATCCAGAATTTCGTATAGAAAATTCAAAATTTTTCTCAATTCAAAACATATGAACCATTGGATCAGGATTTACAGATAATGGAAAAGATGTGCCTTTATTCCTAGAAGTATTAACAGCTAATTTCAAGAAAAATAATCATTGTAGAGTATATGCTATAAGAGCAAATAGAGGATTCGAGAACAGAGTTAAACAATCATTGGACATGAGGTTGCTTTCAATATAACTAATTTTCAAAGTACTTATGGAAACAGGGACATTGTTATTGGGAGGCAGGGGGGGTTTCACCTGTAACTTAATGTTGTAATAAAATTCCTCAATCTGGAGTCCATAGAAGTTCCAAGTGCCCTGGTACTGCTCTTGCCATTTACCTGGATAACAAGGTGTGCTGCTCAGGTAGTTGATGGTCCAGCTCTTGGGCTTGTGGAAACCAAGACTAAATGAAGAGAAAACTTGGCTTCAAGCCTTGCAGTAAGGTCCAGATGGGTCAGATCTGCTTGTGTTTCCTGAAATGAGACCAGTAATTGCAGATGAGATATTACTATAGCTATTCCGTTGGTCTTCATGTCTGTTTTGGTGGCATGCTGTTTTGTTTTTGTTTCTGTGTTTTTGTTTGTTTGTTTTTTATTGGTACCAGAGCTTGACCCTAGGGGCACACAACCACTGAGCCACATTCCCAGCCCTTTTTTCTTTTCTTTTTGTTTATTTATTTATTTATTTATTTTGAGAGAGGTCTCACTTAATTGCTGAGGCTGACTTTAAACTTGCAATCCTCCTGCCTCAGTCTCCCAAACTTCTGGGATTACAGGCATGTGCCACTGTACCCAGCCCCATGCTTTTTTCATTAGTATAGCTGTGTAACATAATTTGAGGTCCAGTATTGTGATGTCTCCATCATTGCTTGTTTTACTCAGGATTGCTTTGGCTATTCTGGGTAGCTTGTATTTCCAGATGAATTA
The DNA here is from genome assembly GCF_021218885.2 of Marmota monax. Lineage (NCBI taxonomy): Eukaryota > Metazoa > Chordata > Mammalia > Rodentia > Sciuridae > Marmota > Marmota monax. Next base: position 11,809,041 of record NW_026691982.1, on the reverse strand, counting down.
TAAACTTTTTTTTTCTAGCCAGGTGTGGTGGTGCATGCCTGTAATCCCAGCAGATCAAGAGTTTAAAGCCAGCCTCAGCAAATTTTTTATAGAGGCCCTAAGCAATTTGGTGAGACCCTGTCTCTAAATAAAATATAAAAAATGGACTGGGGATGTGACTCAGTGGTTAAGTGCCCCTGGATTCAATCCCTGGTACCAAACAAAACAAAACAAACAACAGTTTTTTTCTAGTTCTCTGAAGAATGTCATTGGCATTTTGATGGGGATTGCAGCTCCTCCGATACAGGAGTAGCGTCCAGAAACTATGAAGAATTTAAAAAATCCAAAACCAAAACTTAATACCAAATTCCCAGAAACCTAATTAACAAATGGGCAAAAGAACTAAACAGACACTTCTCAAAAGAAATAGAAATTGTCAATAAATAAATAAAAACTGTTCAACCTCTAGCAAACAGGGAAATGAAAATCAAAAACTACATTGGGATTCCATCTCACTGTAGTCAGAATGACAATCATTAAGAATACAAATACTAATAAATGTTGGGGAGGATGTGGGGGGAAAGGTGCACTCATACACTATCAGTGGGACTGAAAATTAATGCAGCTACCCTGGAAAGCAGTATGGAGATTGCTCAAAACTTAGGAATGGAACCATCTGACCCTGCTATCCCACCTCTGGGTATATACCAAAAGATCTAAAATCAGCATACTATACAGAGACAGCCACATCATTGTTTTTGCACCAGAATTCACAATAGTGAAGCTATGCAACCAACCCATGTGCCCATCAATAGATGACTGGATAAAGAAAATATACATACACAATAAAGTATTAGCCATAAAGAATAATGAAATTATGGCATTTTATTAGAGTCTGTAAACAAGTCAGGATGGCGCCTGGCAAATGTTAGAGTCTGTAAACAAGTCAGGATGGCGCCTGGCATTTTGCCAGAGGGAGTGATTTGTGAAGTAACTCCAGCGAGCCATTAGTGTGGTGATTCCTTATTGGTTGACTGCTGTATCTATTTTATGTTAATTAAGATAAGCTGTGTGGAATGTATATATACCCCTCCTGTCCTACAATAAACGGCTCCTACTCCTGCTGTATCAATCTACACAAGTTGTTCGTCACCCCTTGGTTATTTTGCTGCAGCCGGACTGCGGCAGCATTTGTTGGCAGGTGAATGAAACTAGAGGCTATAATGTGATGTGAAATAAGAAGACTCAGAAAATCAAAGGTCTAATATTTTCTTGGGTATTAGAAAATATCTTTATCTTGGGTGAAAGATAAACCAAAATAAGGGGTAAAAAAAGAAGAAAAGAAAAAATAAAGAAGAGTTTTCCATGAAAATAGAAGAGAGTAAAAGAAGCAGATTGAGGGAGAGGAAGAAGGGATGGGGAAAAGGGAAGAACAGTAGAGTGAATCTGACCAAATTTTCCTGTGTACATATATAATGTTCCAAAGTGAATCTCACCTTTTGTGTATATCCACAGGGAACTAATTAAAAAAAAACTGTAAACAAATAGAAGAAAGATCAATAGAGTAGAGGAAAAAGAATAGGGAGAGGGAGAGGGTAGGGAAAGGTGATCGACTGGGAACTGAATTAGACCAACTTACAGCCCATGATTGTATAATTATATCAAAACGTACCCTAATATTATATATGACTAAAATGAACAAATAAAATTTTTTAAAAATTAGAAAAAAATAAGAAACTGATTGCAGGATGTTACTGAGAAGGGGTTGGTCCAAAAGCTTTATATGAGGCAATAGAGATTAGGGGATAAATGTAGACTTTGAGATAAGACTCCTAGATTCAAATGGCAGCTGCATCACTTCCTGCTAGGTGAGGCTGGGTGACTGACTTAGCCTCTCTGTCCATCATGTCCACATCTGTAATATGAGAAAGATAATAATACCAACTTCACAGAGGCACTTGGGAGGATAGAATAGACGAGAACACCACATTTTAGACTAGTGCAAGACATAGCCAATGTACTATTATTAAATGACCTATTTTTATTATAATACTGTTAAGAAGTTATTTGAATTAAAGAGAACATCAAGTTCCTGCAATTCAGTGGTGTTTGAAAATTCCAGAGCCTCAGGGTGGAGCTATAGAAAGTTGTAATTAGAACAAATGAATAAAAAGACCTAGAAATTTATAAATTTCAGGGTATAGTACACAGATTACATCTTATAATCCTTGTGATGAAAAAAAGAAGTGAATTTCAATTGACAAAGCATACTTAAATGTCACCTTGAATTGCATTTAGCAGGGTATTTGCTAAAGTTGTCCTATGTTAGGATTTTTAGCTTGGGAAAAAAAAAAACCCTTTCCCTCAGAGCTTATAAGTAGAACTGGAGAGATCCAAACTATTTATTCTTAATCAATAGTGTACCTTTAGAAGAAACAACCACAAAGTTTATTTCTTTCAAAGCAAATATTTTATACATAAAATAATAATAAAATTGAAACATTTATGCCTGCCATCTGTGGTTAATTTTATACAAAAATGAAGATGTTTAAACCATGTCTAGCTGTTTTCTAGAAATAGTTTCTGAAATAGTTTTTATCTTCCTTGTTTCTTTCCTTTTAAAATACACAATATATATTGGTGTTAGCCAAATCTTGCTTTCCATGCCTCAGCTACTTATGTAGAAAGACCATAGACCAGCCTGAGCAGTCCATCAGGGAAGCCAGCTGCGTCTGACTACTGAGCACTTGAACTGCAGCTGCCTGGCTGAGGAAAGAAAGATCTAATTTATTAATTTCCATTCATATTTAAAACTGATCCTCACTTTTGTTGTTCAAAATCTTTAAGAACATTTAGAACAACTTGGGTATATTAATCTACTTTTCAATCACAAATATTATGGAATCTTAACAAAGATCAAGTATCTCAAACGAAAATTTGGCATTCAGATTGAGACGTTGTAGAATAAAATTTACACCAGATTTTGAAAATTCAGTTTGAAAAACAAAAAGTAGATGTTTTTATTAAAATCTTTTTGGTATTTATTTTATGATAAATTGTACTTTGGATATGTTGAATATATTTAAATAAATATATTACTAAAATTAATTTTGGCCATTTGTTTTCACCTCTCCTTTTTAATATGGACACCAGAAAATTAAGACTTATATTTGTGGCACGCATTATATTTGTGTGGGACAACACCTTAATCTCCAAAGGTACAAAATCCTCAGAGGATGAGGAAGGATAGATCTAAACAAGGCTTATTGTTAACATTATCCTTTGAGTGAAAAACAATTTGATATGCACTCTCAGAAACTAAACACTTGTTATTTGTTCTGAGAATGTAACTGACTCCTTACTTTTGGGGGAGGAGAGGGTATGTATTTTAGGGGGAGGAGGGAGTAACCAATTAGTTTATTTCTCAGAGAGAATCTGGAAGTAAACTTACTTTCCTTTATTATTGTGTCAATGAATACTTATTTATAAATATCTAAAATATAATTTAGTCTGAAAGAAGCTTAACAAATAGTTTCTTGATCTTTTGCAAAGTAATAAACATTATGTAGATGCTGTAGCTGAATAAGGGTTCTATTTTATAGACAGTCTAGTTTTTTTGTGTAGACTTAATTGTAGCAACATATACATACATATAAAATATTATGTATAATCTAAATTCATTTGTAATGCATTTTACTTAATACATTAACATTCTTTTGAAACTAAATCAAATGCCAAAACTTACTTCAAGGAAAATTACATCTCATTAGACTTTTAATTTTTCTGGTCTCTATTTTTAATGTACATATGATGGATTGAATAATGTATGGCAAATGACTTTATTATACAAACAGGCACTTTGCATTCTTTTTAGGACTAACCACAGACTGCCAAAGAGGAATTTGACTACTCTTTGTTAAATTTATATGTAAAGATTTAATCATACTTAATGTATGCAGACAAGATAATTAATTTTTTTAAAAAATTTTGTTTTATTTTGATTATGAAAATTTTCAAACGTTAGTGAATTCTCACATCTCTTACCAAGATTCATCAATTATTTTCTATTATCATCAAAATTCATCTGTTTCCATTATTATTTCATCCATGTTCCTAGTCTTTGCCAAAATATTATAAATAATATTGTACTTACATGCAAGTATTTTGACAAGTTTGTTTACATTTTGTTCATGCAATTTCCATACCATTCTAACACCTAAGAAAATATTGCTCAATATGGACTCTATATGCAATTGATATTTTTAAATTGACTTATTAAAATCAATATACAAACTCTACTCTTTTTTGTGGATTTGAAGGTTTTTCTTAGACTGGCCATACCTAACACTTTCAGCTGTACTCTATGCAAAGCTGCACATAGCTCTATTAATACGGTGGATTTTCATGGAATGAACTTGATTTTTCTCAATACCCGGAGTTGTATACAAACACTAATTTTTGTAGGATAATATTTAGCTTTGACACTGGTTAAAATAAAATTTGTATGACTTAGAAAAGAAAAGAGAGAATGGGAAATGAGAAATTGGAGCTGAAAAACTAGAGTGAGTTTGATTTGAGGGCCTGTAGAATTTTTCTATTTATTCATGTATGCATGCATGTATGTGTGTGTGTATTCATTTCACTGTAAATGGGAGGAGCTGAATGGATTTATATCTAGAAGACAAAACACGTTTACAGGTATATTTAAACATACTAAAGGAAAATGAGCTAATAGCAAAAACTGATGATGCAGGCTAGGGAGATCTGCCATGTTCACAAGGTAATTATCCTCCACACACACTTATGAAGAGGGGGAGACCAGGAAGATATACTGAGAAATATATCTTCCTGGTCTCCCCCTCTTCATATCTCACTGAATATTTCTACTTCCTTCCAAATTCAGGAGTATTTCAGGTCTTAAAAAATGTTTTCACAGCTTCTTTCCAAACCCTCTTAGGTCTTAAAGAAACCATAAATCAAAGAACTCATATATTTCATATATTACATCTTCTTACAATCTGTAGAAAAATGACTGATGCAGAAAATAGAAATCTGGCATCCCTGTCTCTGAAAGATTGCTAACCCTGACTAATCCTGCCTCTGATGGAAGATGTCTGTCTGCACGTCTGAAGGAAATTTGTTAAGGCCTAATCTAAGGATCAAAAGGTCTTAAAATCAGAGCTACAGTGAAAGACAATGACAGAATTATTAAACATGACTACATTTCACCAGAATAGATTAATTATTTACTGTAGAATTAGAGGTCTATAATGAAATTAAAATCTATCAACCATTTTCATTTAACCAAGGCAAAAGTAAACTCAACAGCATCAGAATGACAAGGAACAATTTGGTTCTTTCTTAATTTTTTTTGTCTTTGTAATTATAATTATTGATAAAAACTGCATTCTTACTGCAAAAAAAGATAAGATGTAATAAAAATTTTGTCTCAGGGAAGTCATTGTAATTGGGTGGCTATGTGGAGTTCAACATTTAACAAAATTTGGGTTTTTGTACTCACATAATAAAACATAATATATTTGCAGTTGTAAGAAACTTGAATTGTGCCTCATTTTACACACATATACATCTTATTTCATCTTTAAGTTGCTAATCAGAACATATTTTCACAAATATCTACAGGTCATAGTTTCTATTATGGATTATAGAGATCAAGCTACATGTCATTAGAAATTTAACAGATTTCTTCAATACACAGTATTATAACTGATCATTGGTAAACATTTACAAAAAGTTAAAACTCATCAAAAAGCAATATTATAGTATTTATGTCTTATATAATGAGTGTTCCCAAATATACCATTGTACATGGGCTTTAAAATCACTTATATTTAAGTATAACTTACCTACAGTAATGTACTAGTTGATTAACTTTGAAAATTATATAGACACATATACATGAAAAAATGTATACACCACCCAAGTCAAGATATGAAACATTTCCATCATGTCAAAAGATGTTTGGTGTATTCAGTAGTTAATTCCTCACCCAACTCTGGCCTCGGCAACAGTTAAGCTGTTTTGTACTACAATAAATTAAATATGTTTTTCTAAAGTTTCCTATAAACAGAATCATATTGGATGTATGACACTTTTCTGTGGGGCTTTGCTCAGCTTATTTTTGACATCCATGATGTTAAATGTATCAATAAGTTATGTCTTTTAATTGTTGAACAATATTCTGTTGCACAAATATAACACAGTCCTCTGTTCTCCAGTTGATGGACATTTGATTTGTTTCCAGATTGCTTCTTTCCAGTTGGGGACAATTATTTACAGTGAACATTCATGTAAAAGTCCTCTGGGTCTGTATAACATTATTTCTCTTCAGTATTATTTTTCCACCAAGCTGTAAAATTATTGGATCATAGTGTATGTGTAAATTTGACTTTATAAAAGTATTCTCAAAAAGTAGTTTGAAATAGTTGTGGCATTTACATTTCCACCAGAAGTGCATAGGGAGAATTATCTATATCCTCATCAAACTTTGCTATCATTAGCCTTGAAAATTTTAGCTACTCCACTTGAGACGTAGTGCTACATCACATAGTAGATGTAGTGCTATTTCAGGTAGGTAAGGTCTTTTCAAGCTTTTATTTTTTGGAGTTTTTTTTTTTTTAAATGAGTATTTTTCTTATTATTGGCATGTTATTTATTTGTTCTAGATAAAAGCAATGTGCCAAATATTTGAGTTGAGACTATGAAAATATTTGAATTGAAATCTTCTCTATGTTATAGACTTGCCTTCTGATTTTCCTTACTGTGTCTTTTGAGAAGTAAATACTTCTCATTTTAAAGAAAGTCATTTTATAAATATATTTTACTTTTGTGAGTCTTGCTTTTTGTGCCATCTCTAAGAAACCTTTGTTTATCCCCAAATCATTTATATTTTCCCTTTATATTTTCCTTTAATTTTGTCATTGTTTTTCAAGATTGTTTCAGCTATCCTATATCCTTGAATTTTCATAAATTCTTTAGAATTATCTTGTTCACTTCTTAATTTCTTTTCCAAAAAGCCAGCTGATATTTGTATAGAATTATAGCTTAACTATAGTTCTCAAAGAATAACTCCCAGGCAGGCAATGTAGCATCACTTGAGTACTTGTTAAATTATAAATTTGTAATCCTCCCCCTGCAAGAGTGATTGAATCAGGCAGTCTGGGTTTTGCACTATTGGTACATACTTGACCTCCATAAATATGAATCACTTAGAGCACTATTATTTCTCCTGCATATATTTGGTTATCTTTTAAGTATATTTTTGAAAAACAGACAAGCAAAACCCATACTGTTACACATATATACCATTTCTGTTTCTCTCCATTCCCTTGTGTAGTTTGAGGTCTAATTGCAACCATTATCCCTATGCCTGAAGGAACTTCTAAACATTTTTTTTGTGGTTTATTTCTCTTGTCACAAAGTCACTCATACTTTGTTTATCTGAATTTTTTTTGTTTTATAATAATTTTGTTATGGCTCAATTATTGGTTAATAGGGTCTTTTGCCATTTTTATTTTTAGATTAAATTATCATTTAATTCTTCCACCTTGCATGGTTATTACATGGTTCTTAGTGGGAGTAGACTTTTTATCAGTATTCTCCTTATTATTATTTTCAGTGTTTTGGTTGTGATCTCTTGGTATGCTTTTGTTTGTTTACCCTGCTTGACAGTACTGAATTTCTAGATTCTAAAGAATTATATTTTTATTCAATTTGGAACCTGCTTGATTCTTATTCTTTCATATGTTTTGGTCTGTTCCTCTATTATACATATATATGTATTCACTCTTCTTTCTCATTTTTTCCAATACTGGGAATTGAACCCAGAACCTTGCACATGCTAGGTAAGCAATCTACTGAGCTACATCCCCAGACTTTTAAACTTGAGTTTGAGATAGGGTCTCCCAAAATTATCCATGCTGTCCTCAAATTCGTGATTCTCCTACTTCAGCTTCCCAGGTTGCTGGGATTTCAGATGTGCTCCAATATAACCAGTTTACACATTTTACTGTTATTGTTATTAATCAGTAAGATATCCATTTTTTAAAGCCATCTTTCTCTCTGTTCTTAAGTTTGTATAATTCTGAATATACTTTGAATTAACTATTTTACTTTGTAGTGTCTAATGTACAGTTAAGTATCCAATCTATTGTTTAGTGTACACCATGACCATACATTTTTCATTTGGGTGCTTTTTTTCTGCTCTAGAATTATACTTAGTTCTTTGTATAGCTTACATTTATCATCTAGTTTTGTTCATATTTTTCTTTATAACCATGTTCACATAATGTGATAGTTTGGAATCCCTTTTTTTCTGTCACATCAAGGTCTATTTCTGTGTATTGATATTTCTCCCGGCTATGGGTCATATTTTTTCTGCTATTTTACATGCCTACTAATTTGTCCTTGAATGCTGAATATTTTTAATATTACAATGTTGAATTTCTAGATTTTGTTGTTAATATGATTTTCGATCAGCTCTTGCTGCTTGCTTTTATTTTTTACATATTTTGTAAAGTCTGAGTAAATTTTAGGGACTGTTTACTTTGTGCTGCATCCCTAGTTTTTACTGAAGTTCCAACTCTTCAATTAATTATTTCCAATCTGGCTATGGGATCTAGAACATTCCTATCATTCTGCATACTCCACAGGTTTTCAACTTTTGGCTCCTCAATATTTGTTCTTTGATTGGCCTACTGAGCCCCACCTAGAGGCAAGTACAGAGAGGGGCTCAAAAAATACCCTTATGGGGCTTTCATTTTGGAGGGAAGAAAATATTTTTATCTTTTTTTATTTTTTAAATTAATTGATTTATTTCTTCTAATTTGTTATACATGACATCAGAATGGGTTTCAATTCATAGTACACAAATGGAGAATATTTCTCTGGTTGTACACAAAATAGAGTCCCACCATTTGTGTCTTCATATACGTATCTAGGGTAATGATGTCCATCTAGTTCCACCATATTTCCTTCCCCACTGCCCCCTCCCTTTCCCTCCTTCACCTTTGCCCTATCCAAAGCATGGGAGGCATGAAGGAACCTTACTCAGCTTTCTAGAGCACTTTCTCTATGCTACTTCCTCCCCACCAGTCCTTTGCCTGACAAATTCAAGCTGCTTCAGCCTCCCTGACTTATATAATCTCTGTGTCCCTAGCTCAGCAACACCATTGGGTTCTTCTTTGGTTATGCTCTTTGCATTGCAATTTTGGGGTGATATTGGATTTCCCTCCTTTAATTTTGTTTTTTTCAGGGATCATTGTTTCCTGCTGACTATTGTGCAAAGTCAACTGTTTGTTTGATTTAACCTTCTGTTTTGTTTAATAAGCAGTTCTAGCTGGTTGCAGTACAGTGTGCCTGTAATCCCAGCTACCCAGGAGACTGAGGTAGAAGAATCAGTTGAGCCCAGGAATTTGAGGCCAGACTGGGCAACATAGCAAGACTCCCATCTCTCAGGAAAATAGCAAGACAAAACAATTTTAGTGGCAGGGGCAGGTCTAGTTCAGTACCTGATACTGTGTCTATAGTGCATTTATTTTTAGTCATTTAAATTATAGTAGGAATGTTAGTGAATAAATATGTTTTATACCATAAGAATCTCATGTGAATGCACCTGTTTTATAATTTCAAAGTTTTCAAAGTTAATTTTATTCTAGAATATTTAACTTGTAATACTAAAATATCTCACTCCTTAAAAATTCTATATTAGTCTTTAGCATTCAGGAGGTTAGTATAAACAGTGGTGCTAAATTAGGTATAATTTTGCCAGCACCCCCAGGAGACATTTAATAAGGTCTGGAGTTTTTGACAGGACTGTGGGAGGATGGTTGATATTGACATTTAGTGAGTAGAGACCAGAAATGCTGCTAAGTGTCCTGCAGTGCTCTGGATAAACCCCAGAAACAGAAGGTCAAAATGTAATAGTCCTGATGCTGGCAAATTCGAATAAAAACCATTATCACATCAAATTTAACTGAATTGTAATTCCTTTTCTTCAAACACGTTTTTCTCTCAATCATAATCATAATATTAATCATTGTAGTATAATTTGAATTTTAATTAATTAAATTAGGTACTATTACATTTCTTCCTCATAGAGCTTAATAATTCATTTGGGTGGGAGAATTTATTTATCATGTTCATGGATATATTAATGAAAAATTTAAATAACTTCTTTGATTATAGCAGCTCTGATTATATATGTCATGATGTGAAATCACATTCATTACAAAAAAAGTTTTCAACTTCCTAAATTTTTACCTTTAACCAAATTGAGAGAAGTGAGTCATAAAAATAAATAAACAAAAAAATCTAGGGCTGGGGTGTAGCTCAGTGGTAGAGCGTGTGCCTCCAACACGTGAGGCCCTGGGTTCCATCCTAAGCACCACATAAAAATAAATAAAAATAAAGATATTGTGTCCATCTACAACTAAAAAATACTTAGCCTTTAAAAAAATCTAATTTACTGAATTTTCTCATTTTTTCCAATATAAATAACATCGAGTCAAATGCAATTGTCCTTTAACTGCTTGTGTCAGAATAGAATATATTGTAACATAATGTGCCTCAAGCCAAAATAAAAGTGATTCTGTAATATTCACAGAGATCTGTTAATTGATAAGTACTTTATAATTCATAGTGTAGCTAAAAATTTATATTAAAAAAACTCAAGTCACAGAAATTGTCAAAACTGCCTTGCTTCCTAAATCTGTTGTTTTATTCTAAACTTTGCTGCCTCTACCAATCCCAAATTATAACTTTGGTTCTGCTCAATTTATACTAGTAACCATACCTGTTAATAGGGCTCTAGAGTTTACAGAATGCTTTCTTGTTCATATACTTTGGGCCTCACCCTAGTTCTGTGATATGTTGAAACATTCTCATCTTTACAAGAAAGTAAAATGCTTACATTGGACAAGGCCATTTGTTTTATTAGGCAATGAAAATAATATAATGTTGGCCTAAACATGTAAAATCAAAAAATCTTCTTTGGAAAAGGTAATGAAACCTACTCACATTGTCCTAAATTGTGATTTTGTCTCCACATTCCCTGGGCTTGGTTTCAGTCCAATACCCAAGCATATTTCTGAGAGTAATTAATTGGTGGGTTGGGTAGCTGAGGCAGGACGATTGCAGGTTTGATCCAGCCTCAGCAACTCAGTGAGGCTGTAAGCAACATAATGAGATCCTGTCTCAAAATTAAAAAAAAAATAAAAATAAAATGGGCTGGGGATTTGATTCAGTGGTTAAGTGCCCTTGTGTAGTTCAATCTGGGTAACAAAAAATAAAAAAATAAAAAGGATAACCATTGAGCTGGGAACAGTGGTGCACTGGTATAATTCCAGTGGCTTGGGAGGCTAAGACAGGAGGGTCGTGAATTCAAAGCCAGCCTCAGCAACTGCAACTCAGGGAGTCCCTGTCTTCAAATAAAATAGGGTCCTGGGATGCTGGGGATGTGTTCAACCTCGGATACCTCCATCCCCCCCCCAAAAAAATAACTATCAAGTTATGAATGAAACAATGATAAAACAATGATAAAATTATCTTCATGCATGAATTATCATCAGAGGGTTCCCCCTGTTGTACTGTGCAAGACTGTAGCTAATAACCATCCAGTACACCACCTGTTGACAGTTTACTGATAATATAGTCTAAATTATTATTTAGGGACAAAGAATATTTCTTTTACGTGCCCAAGAGATAAGAAGGCATTTAAAATTAAGACAAAGAGTGACAATGATATCATCTATGGGGCAGAGTAGAGATTCAAGGATTCTGAGACAAATTCCAAAGTATTCCAGGCTTTTTCAATGTGCTGTTGTTGCTAGCTGGAAATGGACATTTGCTAATATGGACATTTGCTCTCGTCCGAAGTTTGCCATCTTTTCCCAAGGGCATCAATGTGAAGGGAAGCAAGATTTAAAGAGGATTTTAGTGGATAAAATTAGAGAACACAAGGGTGTTGGGTTTCTGAGCCAAATAGAAAATAAGAATTGAATGCTAGGTTTAAACATTTGCTCTAAGAATCAGGCAGAGGAGTGCATATCTCAGGGAGGTGATGGAAGGAAACAGACCAAAAGAAAAGTCTGCACAGGGCTGACGTGTTTCATTGCACAGACGTATGATACAATAGCATCCAGTGAGACCTGCAGGGCAAATGCCGTGCACAACCTCCCAAGGGTGACCTCAACAGAGAAGGGTAGAGACAGGTAGTCTTGGAAGCATCTTTTGCTGTCTCTTCTCTTGGCTCTTAGACACTTTCTGTACAGGGTGGAGTTTCCAGTGTGTCTTCTCTGATTTTGCTTTTTTAAATAAAGCACATCTCAAGGGCAAGCCAAATTATTTCTCATGCCTTGTGCTCTTTTTCTGTGTGCGGCGCTCCAACTGGGTAACCCAAAGCACATGTCAGAGAGTCTTAGATCAGAAATCAAGAAAAACCAAACAAACCAGTAAATGATTGAACATTCAAGGAAACTCAAATACGCTACTGGATGGTTTTAAATGTGCAAATTTTTCCCTAGAGAAATGTGTTATTTTGATAAAGGGACCTGTGCTCTTGGAAGAAAAGGTGTCAGAACATCTGCTTTGCTGAGGAAGAAAAATAAAACCCATCTTTCTGGCACAAATTTAAATAAATTATGCAGAAATAAAGAAAAGCTACAAAGCCGAGCTCCCTGCACCTAACTCTATGATGTAGTCTTTGACTTTTTAAACTTTTAGGAAATAAATTATTCACAAGCAATCTAGGACAGACCTTAAAAACCAATATTTTTTTTCTTTACCTCATAAAAAGGAAAATAAAAATTACAGAAAAAAAGAATCTAATATTTTATTTATATGGATAATCATGTAACTCGATATTATTTATGAGACAAATAAGAGCAATGTATGAAAATGCCTTCTTGGTGATATTATTTCTGCATTTCCTCTTTGACAAAGGCATAGAATGAATAATAAGAATCTGCCCTTAATCTGCTTTATGAACACACACATAATTAACTTCATAAAAATAATTTATATTCAATAAAATGCACCCATTTTGACTCTACAGTAAGTTTTGGAAATTGATGCAACACCTACCTACATCCTCATCCAAGAAATAGAATGTCCCCAACTTACTGTTTCCTCTTATGTTTTTTCTACTTTTGGGATGCCCAATATGATGTGCATTCATTGAAAATTATACTTCAAATTTTGATTTTTGGATGTTTTCCCAGGATATCAGTATGCATCTGGAGATTCTCTGCAACACCTTTGACCAGAGCACCCAGTCAGCCCTGTGATGCTGTAGGTGGGAGCAACCAATCCTCTACTGTGAATTGTGTTGCTAAGCTGTCATGGTCTGTACGTTAGATAGATTCAATGCATTTTTGACTTATGGCAATTTCAACTTAAGTTATATTAAAGTTATTATGATATGATCAGGATATAATGCCATCCAAAGTCAAGAAGCTTGTGTAAAAAGAGTCACATTACCCCAAACCCCATGACGACTCTCCTGCTTATGGTACCCACTGTTCTAATTTCCCTAACTGTATATAAGTTGTGTACATGGGAAAACTCAAGAAAGTAGAATCATATGGAATATACCCTCTGTGTCTTCTTTCTTCTCTTTCACTCAGGAAAATGTTGAGACTCCTCTATACATTATACATATCAGTACTATATTAATCACTAACTTGTGCTCAATGATATTCCCCTGTGAATGCAGCATGGATACATTATTGTGTGTACAGTTCACCTTTTAATGGACATTTCTCACAGTTGTTACCTTTTATGAATGAAGTTACACATTCCTGCTCAATTCTTTCTGGGGATCATTGGTTTTTTTTTTTCACTTATAAAATATAAGAAGTGAAACTGTAATTATAAGAAATGGTCAGACTGATTTACAGAGTGATTATACTATTTACCACATTCAACAGCAGTGTAAGAGAATTCTAGTTAGCTCCATGTGCATCTGATCTGTATTATCAGTCATTTTAACTTTAGCCATTCTAAAGTGTGTTTATCTACTTATTGTTTAATTTACACTTCTCTGATAATTGGTAATGTTGAACATCTTTTTATTGTTGGTCATGTTTGTTTTTCAAATCTTTTTTTCCCTGTTTTTATTTGATTACTTATTAATATTGAGTTTTTAAGAGTCTCTTATATGCTAAATACAAGTCTTTGTCTTTGTCGGATATATGTAGTGATCATATTTTCTTCTAATCTCTGTGATTTGCAGTTTCCTTTCCATTGGAAAAACAGAAGATTTTAACTTTGATGAAGTCCAAGTTTGCATTTTTTATTTTGTGTTATTGCTTTTTTTGTACATTTTTTCTATTGCTTTTCTTGTACTCTTTTTTTCTATTTTTCCTAAAAGTTTTACAGTTTCAAGTGTAAATTTAGATTCGTTTTGTATTTCAAATAAAGTGTTTTTAAACTACAAATATTCAGTTGCTCTACACCATTTTATTTTAATTAAATATTTTCCTAATAGTATTATGTTGCGACTTTTTGAGAATCAGTTGATTACTATTTTAACTCTCAGTTCAACCACTGTCCGGTGGAGTTACTACTACTACTACTACTACACACACACACACACACACACACACACACTTTCACATTTGAAAAATAGTCACATAAAAATAAAAATAAACAAATGAGAAATTAATGTTAATACATTTAACCTAATATTTACATTTACATTTAAAAATCAATTTAATACTAATTTGCATTTAATAATCAATTCAAACTAATATAAACAAAATGTCATCATTTTATCAATCAATGTAGTAATTATTCTTGAGATAATTTACATTTCTTTTTCATATAATCTTCAAAACTGGCAAGTATTTGCACTAGGTGTTACAACATACCTCAATTTATACTAGCTACGTTGCTAGTTCTCAAAAGCCACATGGACTAGTGGCTACTGTGTATGCAGTATGAATGTACAAACAATAATGTATCCATGCTGCATTCACAGGGGAATATCATTTAGAACTCTATTCTGTCACATGGCACTTTATCTTTATCTTTTTTTTTTTTTTGCTAATTCCAGAGTCTTCTACTCCAGTAGTTTTATATTAAGTTATCAAATCAAGTAGTTTTTATATTAAAATATTTTCTTGATTTTTCAAAATAATTTTGACTATTTTAGGTCCTTAACATTGTATATAGTTTTTATCATCAAGTCAAAAGGCCACAGGGATTTTTGTTACCATTATACTGATGTAGAACAAGGTAGGAAAAATTAACAGCTTAACAAAAATATTTCAAAGCAGTAGATTATAGTGACTTTTTATATCTTCTGTTAATCTAGTTGAATTTTATTCTCTAATTTTCAGTATGGAGAGGTTTTTTGTGTTTTAAATTGAAGTTTTAATAAAATATTTCACATTCTTGAAGCTATTAACAAATGTTGTTTTTAAAAATTGTATCTGTCTAATTTTTGTTGCTGGTTTATAAAACTTGAATTTGTTTTTGTTACTGATTTTGTTTCTTGTAATTATGTATTAATTCACTTTTAAATCTAAGGCATTTTTTAATGACTTTTAGGACTTTCTGTATAGAAAGACATGTCTTTTGAAACGTAAGTTTTTCTTTTTCTTTATCATTATTTATGGATTTTATTTAGCTTTCTTGTTTTATTGCATTGGTTAGAATTGAAAGTAAAATATTAGCTTTTATCCTCCACTTAAAGGGAAGACTTTTTGTCTTTTACCATTATGTATGATGTTTGCCAAAGGGTTTTCATGAATGATTTTTTTAACAATGTGAGGGCATTTCCTATGATGCCTAGTTTTCTGAGAAGTTTTAAGTTGAATGTGTGTTAGTTTTTATAATGCTCTTTCTTCATCTATTGGTTTGATTATATGAACATGTTGCCTCAACCATGAATTTCTAGTATACCTAGTTGGTCTGGATGTGTTATACTTTTTATATAATCTTGTATCATAAGCTTTGTTAATTTTCATTGGAGGATTTTGCATCTTTAGTGATAAGTAAAATTGTTTCTGTTATTAAAGTGTTTTATTCTGGGTCTTGGTATCACAGTAATGAGTTGAGATGATTTTGTACAATAATATTGTAATTTTTAAAAATTCATTTTTTTCATTTATAAGGAAAAACAGGTATTTTTCATGGAATGTATTAATTTAATATTTTTAACAGCTGTTCAGATCTTTTATTTTCTTTTTCAGTTAACTGTGGTAAATTTCATTTTTGCAAAAGTTATTGACATAATTTTTTATAATATTCTATTTTAATTACTTCATTTGTGTTAGAATTCCCATTTTCTTTCCCAATACTTAGAGATTGTACATTTTCTCCTTTTTTCAAGTAATAACCTTGCCACTTTATTTATGCCTAAAAAGACACGAATTTGGATGTGCTAATTTTCTCTAATATTTTACTTTATTGATTTCAACTCTGATTGCTATAATTTCTGTCCCCTTACATTCTTTTATTCAATTTGCTCTTCTTCAGCTTCTTAAACTAGAAATTTGAATTTCATTGATTTTAAAACATTTTCTCTTCTCTTACATAAGCGTTTAAAGCTACACATTTCCTATAAAAATTTCTTCAGCTGCATCCCACCATTATTAGTAAGTTTAAAATGTATTTGAAAATTTCTCTGTGCACTCATCTTTGAACAATGAGTATTTCAAAGAATGGTATTTAAATTCCAAATATTTGAAAATTTTATAAATATTTTACTTCTATTGATTTTGTACTATAGGAAGAGAAAATACTCTAAGTTTTCATGTGTATATTTTTAAAATATTTTCATTACATTTTTTTCTCCTCCCAAAGTTAATAAGTTCACTGAGTACCTCTTGTTTTGAACTTTGTATGGTAAGAGAAGTCTGGCGCTGGAAATTACATCTAAGAAGGAAGGACATTTCTTTTTGTTTCATTGTGTATCTTTAAAAGTCATGTATAGTTTACAAATTTGATCATTTTATTAACATTGAATTGCTGAACGATTCAGATATCAATTGTCTTAAGTCCTTTGATTTAAAAATTAGGCTCAATTAATGCATACTACAACTATGCATCAGATTTCATTCTGGGTAATTTCTCATTATTAGTCTGGTGTCACTACAGAATTCAAACATATTCCACTGATACAAACAGTGTCTTCTACCTTCATGACTTCCTCAGACTCCTAAGGCATCACTCCCAGGGCACATACTCAGTGAAAAATGTTGCCTTGCACTTTCACATTACATATTTATCAACTTAGAATGATGCTGATTAAAGACTGTGCTAGCGTTTCACCTGTCTGCTTTGGGCTCCAGCCCCATCTTTTTTTGTTGTTCTGCTCTGTATTCAGGGCATTAAACTGCAAACATTTGACCCCCTGATCCTTTGCTGAGTAGAGCTCAAGCACTTTGGTGAAAACAATCTGAAAAATGTAAAATGTGTTTAAAGTCACCTTTCTGCTTTATTACAATTAAAGGCACTACCAAATATCTCAACCAAACTTCTCCTGCCTTTGCCTTTGCAGTTCCAGCCACAGCAACTTTTCCATTTTCTATTCATCTTGGTGGACCTCAATTTAACATAGGAGGTATCTTTGCTCATGTCTAGGACATTATCCCAGAGCTGCATCATGTAAATATCTTTGTATAGAGGAGAATTAGCTTCACCACTCTTAGTACTCGACTACAGAGGCAACAAATGTGCACACACATTCTTATTTCTTAGGAGTCCACCATTTGTGATTGAGTGTTTCATGGAAACCACTTTCTTGACAGCTCTTTCAGAAAAGAAAACAGATCATCGTTTTCCGTAAATAGGGCGAGTGAAGTGGGAGGAAGGAGGTCAGAAATCACTGGCTGAGACTCTCTGCAGGGTCAGACCCAGTTTGGTCTTGCTTTGTTTTTAAAATAATCAGCTGCTTCAGTGTCTTTGAAGCTCTTGAAGAGCAAGATGAAGTAGAGAATACTTCAGAGTCTGTGGGGATTGTGTCTGGATTTTTTCCTCGCTGCACTGCTGTATGTGTAACAGAAGGTCACTGGATGCTAAATGAGCTCTGCCCTGGGTGGTCCCTACCTATTGCCTCCCTGATGATGATTCCTGTTTCTTTCTGTTTCCATAGAAGGGGCAAGGAAGGAAAATTCAAAGAACTGGCAATCTGTCCTTTGGATACAGTGACCTTTCTAAATAAGCATTCAGCCTTTGGGACTGCAGCATACAAGCATTTTATTCCTTTGTTGTGGATCTTTTTAAAAAGCCACACAAAAAAAATAAAACTAGAGACAAATTTGAAAATGCTTTCATTTTGGTTATTTGGAGTAAAGTCTAACGGTTAGGCAACCCAAAGAAAGTATGCTCATATTAATTAATGCTGTGAACAAAAGTGAGTTTTAAACATTTAACCAAAGAAATAATGTTTCCATTGTCTTTATTTTTAATATGTGTCCATAGAATGCTTTTGATCAAAATGAGAGGAGAAGCAATTAATATGCATATATGTGTGTGTGTGTGGTGGCCTCCACCTATGTAGCCATAGATGGATACGTACATAAATATTTGTGCTTTAGCCTCTTTTATTTTTTAATCAGTTAAAGCAACCAATTAATTACTTGGTGATGTTTACACCTGCAAAGGGCACCCAATACACTGTTAGTCTACTTGTAATTTAGAGAGAAAAGCAAATCTTATGTTTGAACTTCAGAGAGCTTTCCATGCAGGCCCAGCAGTTGTAAACTTACTAGGATAAATCACTCATACATTACTGCATTGTTATTGTGGTATTGGGCAAAAATAGTTGGCAGGCATTTCAAAGTAAATGCTTCAATCGAATGACGGCAGCGAAAGAGAAAGATGCCAAGACTAAAGCAAGTGCATACTTTGCTATGAAAGAAAGTTTTTTTTCTAAATGGAATATTTAATAAAACGAATTGCAGTCATACCTTAATTTAATTAGAATGGTAGTAACGTGCTTTAGGACTAAGTGGAAAGGTCAATTTTAACATGAAGTATTTTTTGGCTAATTTATTAACTTTAAAAATAACAAATGTAAACATGTAGAAAAATCTCTAAAATAGAATAAGAGGTTGTCAACTCAGTTCAGTCATGATAAATACCCAGTTCTAGTTTGGAATTCCTCCCTGGAAATATAAATTGATTTTCCTCACAGCAAGAATGTGGTATGAGGTTGAATATAGGAAAACCAGATTTATTATTATTGTTATTATTGTTGAATCACATTGCCTGACCAGAGCTGAAGTGGGTCAGAATTTCCATTATAAGTTGCTGTTTTCATAAGGACTTTATAACTTGGACATGACAATTGGCTTTAGCCTTTAACTTGGTAAATAACATCTTTGCCTGGAACAGACCTTTCCCCGCCTTTTAATAATACCAAAGGCAAAAATTAGGCTAAACACCCTTTTTTCCTCCTTTAGCTTTGAAGTAAATGTATGAGAGGTATCTATAAATGTCAAATAAAGATTTGCTGTAGAGTTACTGTTTGTTTTTAATATAAAGAGACTACTAAGTGAACAATTAAGGTTTTTCTTTTTTTATTCTTTTCTTTATTTATTTTAGTTTTAGGAGGAATCTAAAGTTAAATCTTAGAAATGACTAGTTTATATATAACATAATTTATCTTCACCACAATTTTAAATTTTATCCAATCTATATGATCATTATTCTACATCGAATAGTTTTTTTCTATTTACACAGCTTGTTTTGTAAATGTATGATTAAATATATTAAAGTACTTTCAAAAGACTCAAAAATATCAATAACCTAGTTTGATTACTCCAATGGAATCATTCAGTGCTTCACAATCTTCTGAAAATAGAAAATTGTTTCAGTTTTGAACAACACCTGCTTTGTCTTCTTTTATATATTTTCGTTCAAAATAAATCCAGGCATTTTCCTTGAATGTGATTCTCCTAACACCTTTTGTTTTTCTTAAATATTTATTTTTAGTTGTAGTTGGACACAATACCTTTATTTTATTTATTTATTTTTTATGTGGTGCTGAGGATTGAGCCCAGGGCCTTGCACATGTTAGGTGAGCAGCTAGGCAAGCACTCTACCGCTGAGCCACAACCCCAGCCCCATCTAACACCTTTTTAAAGGCAGTCAGAAGTTTGAGGGAGTCAGACATGGTAGTGGCAATGGGTGTTTGACCTGAAAGCCACAGTGTTCTGCAGGCCTCTGCCTGGTTCATCCTTTGAACTCTTCCATGGGGTCTTAATTTCCACAGCCCCTGACTGAGTGGACTCCTTTTGAAGCCACTACTCACTGTAAATGATTCTATAGCAAGACATTGGTCATGGCTTTTTCCCTCCGAATACGGAAGGCAACATCCCCATCCACGGTAAGATGGTTGCCAGACTTCCCCTTCAGAGCCAGACATAGAGCAGGAATCCTCCTGATTTTATGTCCTGGCTACAATCTTTCATCAATAGGTTTTCCTGTATTTTGGTTTGATTTTTCTTTTTTATTAATCGTGTCTGGGTCATGAACCCATTAGATAACCTGAAGAGTTCTAGGAACTCCTTTACAGAAAAATGTGTATTTGAGAAAATCACAATCTAGTCATAAGAAATCCATGGATACCCTAAATACCAACCATAAACTATGCAACCCATGAACTTCACCTAAGAAACTGCCCTAAATACTGTCCAACAATCATAATATATAGTCAATCCTATCTTTTCTTCTCTCCTCCAATGTCACACACCCACTCTCTACTTCTAGCTAAAGCCCTATTTTACTGAGAACACAGAAATTACAGGAAGACACCTTCTGGAGGCTTCCATCCGTCTATATATTCACCCGTGAGCCTCTAACTGTTCCCTCTGGTGGAGCGCCTGATTCACAGATGCATTTTCTGAGTTCCTGGCTACAGCTAATCCAGACATCTTAACAACAGTTACTTGCTCACTGTGAGAAAGTTCTAGCCATTGTATACCCCAGTAATTTGCTTGCCTTCTATATTATCAATTTTTCTCTCTCTAGTGCATCTTTTCCATCCAGATATTAACAAGTTGTTAATTCTCTTATTTATAAAGTAGATTCAAACAAAGCACAAAGCTCTCAACCCCTCCTCTGCCTCACCCTAACCCACCTTCCCACCCACAGCTGTTAGTGCATTTCTATCTTTACTTCACAAGATAAATCCTTAAAGGAGATACCTCTGTTTCTTTCTAGTTGCTTGTTTTTTTCTTTTTTTTCTCTGTAACCAGTCAGGCTTTGTTCAACTTCTCTCCTCTCCATTCTACCAAAACTGGATAGGCAACTGATAGCCTCCACGATACTAAATCCACCGGCCACTGTTCAGGCTGCATTTTGCTGGACCAAGTAAGAGTTCTGATATGATGATTTCTCCTTCCCTTTGACCTTCCTTCTGGCACCTGGATCTAAAAGGAATATGGTGCCTGATTTCCTTCTACTTCTCTATGTCCTTGGGTATTTCCTCCCTATCTCCCTGACAGCTAAGTAAAAGACTAAGCTTAGGGATCCAACCTTGGACCTACCATCTACCCTTATATCCTTGAGATTCTCTTCAAGTCTAGCTTGAATTTCATCTATGTACCAAGGATTCCAAAGTTTAAAGCCACAGCCAAGATGTTCCCCTTAGACTCCTTCCTTGATTTATTTTCCTAGTATTAATCACTGGTTGATATGCTATAGATCGTACTCTATTATCATGTGTCATTCTTCTGTCACCAGAATGTAAACACTGGAAGGACAGGAACTGTGTATGTTATAATCACTGCTGCATTCCCCAGCACTGAAAGCCCTGCCTACCACTGAAAGAGATAATAAATATTTAATGAATAAATGAATATGTACAATAATAATTTATAACTTTTAAGTTTGAAAGAAAAAAATATTGGGGTCCTACTTAGCAGCTTGTTCTGGGATTATACCAGACACATCTTAATACCCAGATTTTTAATAACTTGACCCATGATTTGAATTTGTACATGAGCCAGGTGAACGGAGTATAGATCAGAGCTCAGCAAATTACTGTCTTGGGGTCAAATTTGACCTACTTGCTGCCTGTTTTTAATAGCTCAAGATCTATGACTATTTACATTAAATACTTGGAAAAATGTAAATAATAGCATTTCATGACACATTAATACTTCATGGCATTAAAACTCAAATTGCAGTGCCTATTAATAAAGCTCTATGGGAACATAGCACAATTGTTTTTAATGTACACTTCTATGGCTTCTTTCATGATATGTGTCTACAAAGCCGAAATTATTTACTCTTTGACCCTTTACAGAAAAGATGGGGCAAACTCTGTTACAGATTGCTGGCACCAAGTCACCTAGCTAGCAAGAGTAGCTAGCGAGAGTGGGGTCCTAACTTGGAACCAATTGTTTCTGTGTCTATGTTTCTGGATGCTCGACTTAGACATTGGTGCTGAATGTCATCCCTGAAGCTGCAAACAGAAAAGCAATTTCCTATTGTAAAAGTTATTCCTTCTTGTTTTGGAGGAGATGGTGCTCATTTGATTCTGAGCAGGGAGCAACTCACTGACACAAATGCTGCTTGTCCCAGCCCACCAGCAGGAAGCGACTTCTTCAGAGCAGAGCAGGAAGTGCTTACACTAGGTGATGCTCTCAAGTCTCCAGGGGCTTGATCTATTGATTTAATGACCTTCCTACTCTGAGGGAAAAAAAAAAAAAATTCTTCCAGCAGACACGTTGCAGAGAGGTATGTGGTAGCACAGGGAGATGCTGATAGTGTTAATATGACTTTTGAAAAAAAAGGAGAAAAATACTTCCTGAGGGCAATATCCATTCACTTATTTTCCTGGAGGCAATCTTCCCTTTTACTTGTTTGTTGAACAACTGGCTCCATTTCATTCCTTTTCTATTAAAATCAAGGACTGTTAGGATGGAAATCAAGGACCCTTAGGCTTATCTAGAGTCCTTATTCTGCCCCAAGGCAGTGCCTCGGGAAATATGTGAAATGTCTTTATTCTGCATAAAACATCCATTTAATATTTTGTAGATTTCTTTGATTTGCTATAAAATATGGGTGCATAGAGTAAATAAATTTGTTGTGATTCAAAGAATATAAATTTTCTGACTTGTTACTTCACTAATTCAAAATGATAAATTTAGAGATGAGGATGAAGCCTTGGGTTCCATCTACATTATTTCAAAAAGGTCCAAACAAGCAAAACAAAACAAAATGTATTCAAAATGATGTTTACTTGCCATTTTTTTAAACTTAGGGGTAAAAATATCTTAGGGGAATTTTTGTTGACTATTTTTGGTTGTAGTTACAATGACATTGACAAAGGTAAAAATATAGTTCAACAAATGGAACTGGAAAAATCAGTAATTCATATGGAAAAAAAAAGGGAAAATGGATTTCCTACCTCTTACCATACACAAAAATGAAATCCAGATGGATTAAGAACTTAAATGTCAAAAGAAAAACTTCAAAACTTTTAGAATAAAACATAAGGGAACAATGTTATGACCTCAGGGTAGGGAAACATTTCTTCAACATGACACAAAGTGTGCAAAACATAACAAAAAAAATTCCTCATTTTATAATCTTAAGGTTTTTTTTTTTTTAAGCATGTTCATCACATGATATCTTACATTAAAAAAAGTCAAATTTTAAATTAGGGGAGAATTTGCAACACTTAAAAACCAACAAAAATTATTATCAAATATGTGCAAAAAAATTACAAACATCACTTTTTCAAAAGAATAAGGAAAAAAAAACTTGTATGAGATGAAAATGAACAAAATGAAAGAACAGGCATTTCACATAACAGGAAATGCTAAAAGATAACAGATAGGAAAAGACAAAGTCACCAAGTAAGGAAGTGCAAATCAAGATAAAATTAAATGCTGCCTATATCTCCTTAGTTTGAGGAAGAGTAAAAAGTCTGACAACATCAAATATTGTAAAGGGTCAGTAGACATTTTTATATACTGCTAGTGAGAGAATAAATTGTATGCCCACATGGAAAATAAATTGTATGCCCACATGGCATTATTTCATGGCAACATCTGGACTCAAACCAGCAATTCCGTGGCCAGAAGACCCAGATGTGTCCATCCAAAGGCAATCTGTGGATGTTCATTAATTACTCAAAAGTATCTCAAATATCTATTCACAGAAGGATACTAAATAAATTAAGACATTAACCCACTATGAAATACCATGAGCAGTCAAAATAAAAGAATGACAGTTTGCTCATGCAACAACACAGATTGTTTTGTAAAATCACATTAAATGTAATATAAAATATCAGGAGGAAGATGTCCAGTATTAAGTAAATGTAAATAATGCATTGTCTAGACCAAATAAAATAAGATGGGGCAGTACATGTGGGTAAACGGAATATTCAAAGTAGTGGTACATGGAATTGAGTATGTTACCAAATGAATGAATGGATGAATGAATAAAATGCAAATAAATAAATATATGGAAGAAGGCCATCATGGACCCTGGATTATTATGAATAATTCATTGTTTATGAATAATTTTTTATAAATAATAATTAAAAATAATAATAATTTATTTATTTTGAATCCATTGTTTATGAATAATTCAATAATGGGCACTTGAGATCCGAAAGAAACACAGAGAGAGAACAGACAGAAATGGTGAAGTTAAAGTAAGTAATACAAAACAGTGGAGTCAAAGCTTAGCTACCAGTTCCCAACAAAGTCTCAGGTAGGGCCAGAGTGAGAATTCAACAAACTTTCAGGAACTCCTGAGGTGCAGTGAGGTTTAGAAACACACAGGGAACCACCACAGAGAAACATTATCTGCCATTAATTATCCTTTTTTTCCAGGTGAAGAATACAATCATGGACCTGGGAAAGATGAGAAAATTATAAAAATAAATTTGTGGAGCCAACTAAGGTATATGCACTGTAAAGCCCAAACTTAGACAGCAATAGACAGTTATGGTGCAAGGTTAGTGCTTCTTCCTAAGACCCTTCCATATTTTATTCTTATGAGAGTTTAAAAGATCTAAATATTATATTTCCAAACATATTCTAAGTGTTCATTAGGTGACCTCTAAGAAAACACTTACACCCTGCCCCACCCCCCAGTTTGAATTTCTAATTCAATTTTCAAGTTACTTCAATTAAAAACCTTCAGAACAAGGTTTTTACACCAGAGATGCAAACACCATGGAATAAGTGGAATTCATAACAAAAGCACAATAGCCTTAGGATTATCTAATTGATCACTCTTGGATGGTTCTGTAAAAAATTGAAAGTGGAGACAAAAGTAACAGATGAACTGATTGGCTAAGCCCACTGAATATCATTGAGAAATGACCATTAGAAGGCAAGTCAGCCAATCCACCTATTCTCAGAGAGTATAGTGCAATGTTATTCTCCTGCCCACCTGCATTTCCTCCAAAGGGCTATTGCAGATTAGGGTGGGTTTTCCCCCCAACCTCCATACCTGAGCCCCCATAACTGAATAAAGTCAAGTTGATTAAATGGATCTTTTGCTCCAGGCAGAGAAATAAATTATAAGTGCTATTATGGCCAAGACACCATCAACAATACTATATAGGGGAAAAAAGATAATTAGAGTTAATACCCAGTTGAACAGTTAATTTTCCATGTAAATCATGTAGAAGCATTAAAAGCCTTTTCATACAGGATGACCATACCATTTATTGTCTCAATTGGAATAATTTTGAAAGTGAGATGAGAGTTTAATCATTATTAAGCTGAAGCAAGTGACATTAACCCCCTCGATGTGGGCTAACCAGTACTTATGCCATCAATGCAAATGTGTGTCTTACCTCAGTTCTTTATCCCAGCTCTCATCCTGGGGAAGACCTACATAAGGAAATAAGAAGACATTGAAAATATGACTTAGAATTTGTCAGATTTTGCTGAATTTTTTGAGACTATTATTCTGGTACCAATTTATCTCAAATATAGATTTGTTTTTTGAAAATGTTATTTTTGTATAGTCCAAATGGACACATTCACAAATTATTTTTACATTTGACAAGAAATATACCCAAGGGTCAAATAATGTTAGAAATGTGAGCCGTTTAAAATTTCTTTTTCTGTCTGTCTTTTAATTTATCTACTGAAACTAAGTATTAATGATAAGGGATAAAATCTTGTATTTAAACTACTTTATCCCATTCTATTTTATCTGCAGATTTTTTCATAATTCAAGTAGCTTGGAATTAGCATGATATATTTTCTAAAGAAAATATCTAGTGGAAACATACCCAGGATACCTACATTCTTATAATGTCTTCAAGATGATGAGGCTTTGGTTAATCTCTGATAGGACTCTTTCCTCTCAGGGTATTAAAACTGTGAATTATGAATTCCTCTCTTTTACAAAAACCCTGGTTCAGAACCATATAACCTTTTAAAGCCAGAAGATTACATTTTTTGCAAATATACTTACTTCATTTGAGATCTATGCAGGTACTCATTTCCTCTAGGATAAATACTAATAGCAATACATTGCATTTTCCCCTTAAAGTTCAGTAATTAAATGCCCTCTTTTCATCTTCCCCGAATGCTACATGGTGGGATGGTGAGAAGTCTCAGGATAGTTTTCTGAGCAGTCCTTAAAGAACTGAATACAAACTCTCTAAGAACCTTCCTATAGACAGAGGGTTTTAAAAGCCCTTGTGGCCTGGTATAAAGTGAGAGGCTGACATGGCAACAAGCTGTGAGATAAGATGGAACATTCTGAAACCCAAAGAAAGATATTCTATCTAACCTTGAAATTGATGCTTTTCATTGAAATGATTGGAAAATACCACTTTTCCTTGAGCAAAAGCTAAAATGGTACAATGGATGATGTGGTTTTCCTGTGTGTATTTTTAAAGTGCGCATCTGGAGAGATGCACCATTATAACCACCTCCCTGACATGCTGCACTGGCAAAGGGGGATAGCGGAAGGCACAGGCTGCTGACCTTCTGTTCCCCAGGCTTAAGGAAAGCTCCTCAAGGTAAGTGTACTGTATTTCTTTCTCCAGAATGGCTGAAGTAGATCATATGGAGGTCCTAGAATGTCTGCACACTCTCTCCAAAGATTAAATCATCTAAAGCATAACACACAAAACAAAACAAAATAAAGACAATAACAACAAAAACAGAAGTTACAAAGCTGTGTAAAGCAGTCTTTGTAAGGTTAAAATAACCTGAAGTGATAAATACCTAACAGAGTGTAAGATGCTGAATGTTTCAAATTAGGTTTTCTCTGAATATCCTTCCAAACCTATTTGCTTGTGCTACCCCTATTATAATAGGGCCTACTCTTGGTTTCTAAAAGATTAAAACTGCTGCCACAGAACTGGCTCAAAATCTCAAATGAACTTACAATACTAAATCTCTTTTCACCATATGATCAAATGTAAGCACAACAGCTAAATCACAGAGAAAACAGAAAAGCACTTGGAGAAAGGTATTTTGATAAAATGATATGGGAAGAAAGAGGCTAAGAGCCGGAAGCACAATGATGTCTTTCTAGGCAAGAATTTCCTTTCCAAATTCTGAGTTCCCCTGAGAGGAATATGGATGCAAATAGTGAAACAGTTGGGGCAGAAACCCCAAATCCATTTTGCTCTCTCTTTACAAGCTTTACAATGGGAATAACTGTGGCTTTAACGGGTCAAAACCAAAAATTAAATCTGCAACAAAAGAAAAATTTCTGTCTATTTGTAAAGTCATGGCAGGGTGTTCTATGTTCTCCTCTTGTATTTCAGAAGATAAAGAAGCACATTAACCCCTGTTGTCGGTGGTGAGGACAGAGGAGGACAAGATGCCTCTTGCCTCTATCTCAAGATTCCTTTACTTTCAGGCCATATCACAACTAAAGCACCATTGATAGATGACCCTGACGCCCACAGTGACAGCAGGCACATCACAATTGTCAGCACTCCATCTGGGGCTGTTGAACCCTGTAATGTTCCCTTTGGTACAGAAAAGAGTTGGACATGTCAGAGGCCAGGAGCTTTAAGGAAGTGTGGTAGGTGGTCTGCCTGATGAACTAGAACAGATGCCTCTTTTATTTCCACCCTAATTGTATCAGGCCTTCCTGGTGGGAGATTTAACACTTAAAAACAATCTTTGGGGGGAAGAGTGTCACATTCCTTTTTTTTTTTAAAAAAAAAAAACCCTTAAATCCTAAGTGTCTAAGATTCAAAATCTGGTTTACAAATGGAAAATTCCTGATGTGCCTCTCCTCCTCCCTTTAGAGTCCAGAGTTCAACACATTCTTAGCTTTTGCACCAGCATTTGTTCTTTATCTATTGTCCTCCCAGGATAAGACAAGAGGGGAAAGTCAGTTTGGTCATTTGCATCTCTCCATTGCAAGATGAAGCTTTGCAAAAAGGCCCCAAAAATGAGAGAAGGAGAGTGAATAGAACAATAATGTTATCTTCTGGTCAGGTCAGTGAGTTAAAAAGAACTAAACTGTTTTCATTTTTTCTATCAAGTCGTGGTTTATGAAAGGTAGCTCACTTTCTAACATTGGCAGGGCCCCCAAATTGCACATACTTTGGCTGAGTTGAGCCCTCATCAGACTTGTATTATACTGAGGGGATGTGGGGTCATTAAAATATTAAAATAGTTTTTATTAAATCATTGATTTCCATAGCAACTTTAGCATTTACCTCAATGATTTCAAAATGCTTATAAAAAAGCAAACACACAAACAAGGCATATTTTTAAAATTTCAATCTGACTCTTTCAGATTTTTTTTGAAACCCTTTTCCTCTTTCACTCCCCTCAAAGGTTCTGCCCTAAATCATCACTTACTCTCGTATAAAGACATTTTCTTATCTCATCTGGATAAATGCATACTCACCCCCAAATTTAAGTTTGCTTCTACCTTTATCAGGACTGCTTTCTTTGCTGGTTTCTCCTTCCCTTGCAGACCATGTCCTGCTTCCCTCTGGCATACATCCTCCCCTATTATCAATTTCAATCCAAAGCCCCATCCCCCAACTGGGTTTGAATAAGTTGTCCTTATCATGTGTGCACTTGCTCTAGTTCTATCTGGTTGACCATCCTTCAGAAGTTGCTTTATCACATCCCCTACGTGTCTCATAATTGCATATTCTGTTTCCCTGAGTAGAATAGATCATTTTCAAGGGCAGGTAGATTGGATCTTTTTCAAGGGTAGGGATTATCTTATCTCTTGTACTTACCAAACTATAATACACTGGACCCTAACTATAGTATATTTCTGATTGTTATAGAATATTTGAAAGAATATGGAAAAAATAAAGCACAAAACATCACTCATACACTATAATCTATATATATATTTTGTGTTTTACTCTGGTACTTGTATAATTTTACACATATACTTACACACACACACTATTGTCTATATGTCTTAAAATAAAATCTTTTATTTGTATTTTTCCAGTAAAATTGCAAGTTTATATTGTATCTAGCATTCTAGAACCCAGGGCCTTGTTGTGCATGCTAAGCATGTGTTCTACTTCTAAACTAGATCATGAGTGAGGCCATTTTCATTCAGCCCTGGCCAACCTGTCAGATGATTATAGTTGCGTAACTAACCTCAGGAGAGACCAGAAGAACTGCCCAGCCCAACTAAGTCTGATTCAATTTGAAGCTTCATAAACAAATAATTCATTTATAGTTTTAAGACACTGTGGAGATATTGGAATTCTTTGTTAAGCAACAACATAGAACTTTCTATTTAGACAAAATTGTGATGAACAATCCATGTACATTTGAAGGGAACACATGAATTAGATGAAATCACTCAAAGGTTGGAGAGACCCAAAAGGAGAAGTCTCCAGTGACATCATTTCAAGAAGCTCTGCAGGCAGAAACTTTTTGTTGTTGCTATTGTTTGTTTTTCATTTTTCCCTGTTGAGAAGACCCTTGAGTAATTATCAATGTCAGCCAGATTGCATTGAAGTAGGAAAAACATTGACCTTGGCATTGGCTGACTAGCATTTGAGTCATTGTCCCTTTCTAAGTAATTCACAGCTAAGCAAGTTGCTTAACACTCATTCATTTTCTTATCAGTAAAATGGGAATAAAAGTTAAAAGAGAGAGTCCATTATTCTTCTCATTTGAGATTGTTATAAATCAGTAAAATAAATTCATTCAATGTGTAATACACACTGTGGAGTGCTGAATCATGACAGCCTTCCCTCAGGTTGTCACTAGGTCAAGGAACCAGGAAGAGGATGAATATTTTTCTTTGTTTTTAATGTTGAGCTTTTTGAGTTCTTTATATATTCTGGATATTAATCCTCTGTCAGAAGAGTAGCTGGCAAAGATGATCCCCCATTCTGTGGATTATCTCCTCACTCTTTTAATTCCTGTGTTGTGCAGAAGCTTTTTAATTCGATACCATCCCCTTTACTGATTCTTTCTCTTCTTTCCTGAGCTGTAACGGTCTCTTTCAGGAAGTCTCTGCTCCTATGTGTTGAAGTGTTTCACCTATTTTTTTCTAACAGTTGAAAATATTTTGTTCTTATAGTTAGGTCTCTCATCCATTTGTAGTTTAGTTTTGTGTGGTGTGAGAGGTAGGGATCTAGTTTCATTCTTTTGCATATGGATATCCACTTTCCCTGCACCACTCATGAAAGAGGCTGTCTTTTCTCCAATGTATATTCCTCACACCTTTGTCAAGCATTGGATGACTGTAAGACAAACCATAGGTTTGTCTCCGTCTTGTTTATATTGCACTAGAATATAAAGAACCTAAATAAATAAATAATGAATAGCACATTCAATAAATTAGTAAATTAACTACATGGAAACTTCTCAAAAAGTTCAAATTACCAAGATATATATGAAAAATATGTGCAACATTTTCAGTCATCAGGAAAATGCAAATCAATACTAACTGATATTTCATCTCACTCCAGTTAAAATGGCAAGCATCAAGAATACAAACTGCTACCTACAACAGTCACTAATATGGCATCATGTAAAAATGTGGATGTGTAACCAATGTGATTCTGCAATCTGTATTTGGGGTAAAAATGGGAGTTCATAACCCACTTGAATCTAATGTATGAAATATGATATGTCAAGAGCTTTGTAATGTTTTGAACAACCAATAAAAAAAAAGAATACAAACTGCTTTACAAACTCAAAAGAGTTTAAGTCACTACTAGGCCAAGGCACCAGGAAGAGGATACATTTTTTTCTTTTTTTTTATGTTGAGCTTTTTGAAGATGTGAGGATGTGGAGAAAAAGGAACCATATTATACACTGTTTATGGCAATGAAACATAGTATAGACATTATGAAAATCAGTATGGAGGTCCTCCCAAAAGCTAAAACTATATCTACCATGGGATCCAGCTATAGCCCTCCTTGAAATTTAGCCAAAAGAATTAAAGTCAGCATATTTTAGAGATGCAGCACAATTTTCAACAACCAAGTTATGGAATCAGCTCAGGAGTGCATCAACAGATGAATGAATAAAGAAAAGATGGAATATATACACAATGGAGTTTTATTCAGCCATAAAGAACAAAATTATGTCATTCAGCAGAAAGATGGATGGATGTGAAGACCATTTTGAGTGAAATAAGTCAGAATCAGAGAAAAATGGATCTTTTCTCTCATATATGGAAACTAAAGGAAGAAGATGAAAAACAGAAAGAGGGATGCCCTGAAATAAGAGGGGAGGGTATAACGGGAGAGGAAAGAGATCACAGGGAGAGAGGACAGAATGGTGGAAGAGGTGTTGGGAGTGGAATTAATCAAATCATATTTTATATTTTCATGTATACACAAGTATGCCACAGTGAGACCCACTGTTCTGCATAATGTATACCAATTTATAAAAGAGGGTAGATTTTTGTTAGGAAATACTAATCAACAACACCAGTGTGACCTTTATCAGTTGCTCCATATCTCTGAACTTTGGTTTTCTCTTTTGTAAAACATAGATTTTCTACTTCTGACAGTTGTTTTTAGCATTGGATGAGATGAATGTGTCAAAACCAAAAGACTAGCATTTGAGTTTTTTCTTCTCTCCTATTGTTCACAGGGCTGCCATTGCCCAGCTACACTGGCATCTACATCAACTATGTTTAAGGCATGTATTTTGGGGGGGAGTCACATATCCTAAGAAATTATACATAGCAGATGTATTACCTAATATTTTCCAGTACAGAGACTAAATAGTTTGTTTTATTATTCAACCCCGAAACAAGGCAAGGTTTTAAGGGCCACATGATTTAAGAGACAAGGAACAGGCAGCAAAGTATCTAGAGATGGGACATGAGCCCAAAGATGATGAGAAAGAATGCAGGAGTTAGCCAGCTGGGAATTTCTGGTCATCAGTGAAAAGCAAGTAACTCCATATTTCAAACATTGACAAGATCAAAAAATACCTATGATGGTACATGAGGTAAATAACATAAGCCAAATTCTTATTGCCCAAGAAGATGATGGTTAGAAAATCATTTATACTTTTGAATATTTTGATATTTAAATGTATGTGCAGCAAGTGCATTCAGTAAACAGTTGAAATGAAACAGATGGCATCTCCCATCCCATCTCTTTCAGGACATTTTAGTCATCTTTCTTATGCAGTGAACTCTGTGTAGGGTATGGTCTCTGTTCCAAGAGATGTGTTAGTAACTTAATTATATTTACTGTTGTAAATTACTCATTTTTGTTTCACTTGTGTGACTCTTATCTACCACTTAGATTATAAAATCCTTGAGAAAGGAATCCAGACCTTATTTTTTTCTATTTTTTTTTAATTAGACACTGCAAACCTTCCTACCTGCAATTCCTGCAATTAGGAATCCCCTCCTCCAAAAAATATATATACATATATATTCCAGAAGTTACTCAATGCTATCACACTAAGGCATGGCTTGCTTTGTGAGATTCCAGTGGTAAGACCAACTTTTGTGACTAACCTTTAATCCTACCCATAAGTTTACTATAAAGCAAAGTTGAAGAACTAATCATTACCATTTTAATATACATAACATACTCTTGATGTTCTCTCTTCTCAATGAATTTTCATTTTGAAGTTCTTACCTCACCAAAATGAATTAATCCATGGGAATCTATTTTAAAAATTTATAAGAGAACCAGAATATAAACATAAAATCCAATATCTGACTATGTTTTGGTCCATGTTATAATAACACTGTGTGAACAATATTTTGGAGTATTGCAAGACATTCCAGTTTTATTGCTTACTTTTTTATTTTAACATTTCATTGGTGCAAAATAATTATACAGAATAGTGTGCTTCCTTGTACCATTCTCCTACCTGCACAAAACATAGTCTGATCTCCTTTATTCCCCATCACCGCCCCATGTCCTGTCCTCCTCCCTCTCTCATATCCCCTTCATCTTATTTAATAGATTCTTTCTATTTTTCACAGATCCTTTTCCCCACCTTTTTTTTTCTTTAGTTTTCACCTATGAGAGAAAATGTGATCCTTAAATTTCTGCATCTCGTTTATTTCTCTTAACATATTCTTGCAAATGACAAAATTTCACTTTTCTTTATGGCTGAAATGTGTATATATACCACCTTTCTTTATTCATTCACCTGTTGATGACAACATAAGCTGGTTCTATAACTTGCCTATTGTGAATTGTGCTGCAATAAGCATCTCGAAAATATGATGACTTAATTCTTTTAACTAAATGCCAAGAAGTGGTATAGCTGGCTCACATGGTAGATCAATTTTTCACTTTTGGAAGGACCTCTGTACTTATTTCCATAGTGGCTGTACTTGTTTACCTTCCCACCAACATCCTCGCCAGCATTATTGTTATTTGTATTCTTTTTTTAATAAGTATTTTTTTAGTTGTAGTTGACACAAAACCTTTATTTTATTTATTTATTTTTAATGTGGTGCTGAGGATCTAACCCAGGGCCTTGAATGTGCTAGGTGAGCACTCCACCACTGAGCCACAACTCCAGCCCCTGTTATTTGTATTCTTGATGCCTGGCATTCTACCTGAAATGAGATGGAGTGTCAATGTAGTTTTGATTTTTATTTTCCTAATGGCTGAAGATGTTGCCATTTTTTTCTATATACTTTTTGATCATTTGTACTTCTTTTTATAAGTGTATATATAATCCATTTGGCCATTTATTTATTTTAGTTCTTTACATATTCTCTACACTAATTCTCCAGAAGAATATCTAACAAACATTTTCTCCCATTCTTTACTTTCTACTGTTAATTGATTCCTTTGTTGTACAGAAGCCTTTTATTTAATTCATCCCATTTACTGGTTCTTGGGATTACTTCCCATGCTATAGGGACCCTATTGAGGAAGATGTTGTAAATTTGTGTGGGAGGGTTTCCTTTATGTTTTGTTGTAAAAATGGAAAAGTTTCTGTCTTATTGCTAGGTCTTTGATCCATTCTAAGTTAACTTTTGTGCAGAGTGAGAGAGAGGGATCTAGTTCACTATTCTACATATGGATAATCAGTTTTCTTATGACCATTTGTTTGCAAGACGGTCTTTTATCCAATGTATGTTTTTGGCATCTCTATCAAAGATCAGATGACTGTAGCTATATGGGTTTGTCTCTGTGTCCTCTATTCTATTCCATTGGTCTATGTGTCTGTTTTTAGCAAGGCATTCCTTGAACACAGTATAGAATTAACCTAAATGAGTAAGAAATCTTTCTTGTAGAATTATGTTCTATATATGGACATTTTTCTTTCCTGACTATAAAAAAAAAAAACAACCAGGAAAGCACTTAGATCAGGGTTTTCTTTGATTAAATTTGTTTGTTTGTTTTAATATAGTGTTAGCATTGTGCTATTTGCATCAGATTTAATGGGGACACTAATTTTAAAAATTGGATTCCTGACTCCAGACTACATCAACAGATTCAGAAACGAACTGTGACAGTAGTCTAAAGAAGATTCTGAGGAACTTTGTAGATCATAATATTTGAAAATGATTATTTAAATTTAAGGATGTCTTGATTTCCTAAGAACTGATATGCATTTCATCTTACCTCCTCTCTCTGTTTGGGACTTAATCATCTTCAGCCCACTCACTGAAGCTTGGGTTTTGTTTGTTTGCTGGTTCAGTAATGTTGAGGTGACTCCTTTCCTCTGAGTTGTAGTTCTCAAATGTGGCTTGGATCAGAATCATCACTGAAACTTACTATATAATTCTAGGCTGTATGGCAGACCACTGAGTCATAAGCATGAGGATTGAGATTAGGGTAAGTGTTTGCTTCAAAAGCTTAGCAGATGATTCAGGAGCCACAGGAGAGAAACATTACTTCAAGGAGGAGCCACCACCATCAATGTCTTCTGGTTGTGTGGTGCCCCTCATAATCACCTGTATGGTGGCAGTGACTCTCTGGCCCTTTTATTTGACCAACCCACCTGGTCTTTGATATCCAGGTATGCCATAAAACGTGCATTTGGGATGTGAGAATCTAGTGTCCCTATACCTCTCCCAACACGTGCCCATGTTGCAAGTCAGTGGCAAGTCATGTCTCTTCAGTCTCTTTCCTGGGTGCCTAATAAGAAGATTTGTCCAGGAGTAGCACTTCTGCTAAAATTTCTAGAGGCAATTGCATTCATCACTCAGTATCCAAAGGCTATTGGTTCTAGGATTCATTTCCCTGATACCAAAATCTAAGAATGTGTAAGTCCTTTATGTAAAATGGTATTGTGAAATAGCCACAGAATTTACACATATCATCCTGTGTACTCTAAATCATCTATAGCTGACTTAGAACACTTAATGCATTGTAAATTCCATGTAAATGGTTGCTATACTACATCTTTTAGGGGATAATGGAAGAAAGAAAAGTCCATATGTGTTCAGTGCACTTTTTTTTTTTTGAGCATTTTGACCTGCAGTTGGTTGAATCTAAGAATATGGAACTAGCATATTTATAGGACCAATTGTATAAGATTTTCCAACTTTTTTTAGGAGACAGTTATTTCTGGAATTTTCACCAGTGTAGAATATTTAGCAGAAAGCATTCCGTTCCCAGGTCCTAAATGGTCTTTACTGAGTAAGAAGGCAACGCTCCATAAAGTTGCCTTTAGCCTAAAGCAATTTTTTCTATTCCACCTTGACCTTCCTGGAGGAACAGGACAAACCCTACCCCTCCTTCTTGACATTGTCCAAAGGCAGATATCAAAGGCATTTGGCATATTTCCTAAATCTCTAACAGATGACCTCTTTAATAGGCCAAGAGACATCTGTAAATCCAGCTACAGTAATAGACATGCAAACATGACAGCATTCCTTGGTAAATACACAAATTAAATGATCTCAATGAACCAGGTTTCAATAGTGAGTTTCCATTAAAAACATTTCCTATTCCAGACAAACCAAGGGTAAGGGCAGGTGGTCAGGGTGTGCATGTGTGTCACGACCACTTTGGTAAGTTTAATACCACTGCTTTATGTTTTTAATTTGGGGGCTGGTGAATAATATAGCTAAAGATTTTAGAGAGAACAAAAGGCATGGCTCCTATTCAAGACCTCCTGTATTTTGAATTTTTGCTGGCTTAGGTCAGTCCATGAACTACACTGCCATTTTAAAATGTAATCATAACTACAAAGGTACACACTGGAATTCTTGCATTGTTTGGCATTTAGTGATTAAAGCTGACATGCATTGGGCTGAGCTGGAGTTTAGAATTGATAGACCTCGACTAATCCCAGCAATAAAAATGGTCACAAATGAATGCTGTGACAGGTTTTGAAACAAGAAAAATCATCACTGAGCTCACTAGAAAAGATTAAGAGACTGTCAAGTTAAAAAATTATTGGCCCCATTTACACTCGATTTGGGTAGTGAATGCTGTTTTATCCATTTGTACTTGCTCAGTCTCCTCTTTCATGTGTCTTGTTATAATAATTTCCAAAGTCATAAACAAAGAAAATAAGACATCATCTCAGATAAAATGGCACAACTTTTAATACAAGGGAAAACATTAGCTATGGAACAACCTGGCCTCAGAGAACAAAGGGGTTTGAAATTCATCTTACTTTACAGTGTTAGAATGCTTTACATTAAATATAGATTTTTTCCCCTGATTATATTGTTACACATTCCACTGTTCCCATGCCATCAGCCTTGAGGACTTTATTATTTATGTAATTCCAAGATCTGATGCAGAGTGAATGCATCTGATCTCAATGAATGGCATAGGATTAAAAAAAATTATCAGTAGACTTCAGGGGAGAGAAAAAGACCATTTTAATTCTCTTGCAAGACTATTGATTAGTAACAGATGTTGCTTTTCTTATTGAATTATTTTTGATTCATTTTTCAAATAGAAATATAGATATGTCAAAGTATTTTAAATCATCTAGAGATAGAGGTTATTTAAACAAGATTCTTTTATTTCTCTTTCTAAGGAGAGCTTCTACCTTCCAGTTCCCCAGGTTATAAGGGGGCATAATTCAGAGTGTCGTGCCTGAGTGCATAGTAGTGCCGCCTAAATTTGAGGGACTTTAGTCTAAGGAGGAAACTATTGGGTCCATTCTGGTGGTATGAGTTTTTGGACAGCAGAATGAGTTTTGGGTACAAAGTAGTGTAAAGGTGTCTTAAACAAGAAAAAAAAATCTTTCTCAGTTTAACCCAGAACTGAATAATTGAACAATGAGGCTTTCAGACAGTATATGTTCCTCTCATGGCAAAAAGAAATTCTGAAAAAAAAAAGTCTCCTTAAAATTCATTTATTCCTACCTGACTTAAGGCTTGCTCTGTTTAAATAGGAGACTAAACTTCAAAAGAAAGATGTGATGTCCAATTTTTAAATAAGCAGCAAGATTCCCAGTACACTGGACCATGAATTTCCCAGTGGATTTGGAGCCTATGTCCAAAGGAATTAATAGTCTTCAGACTGTTCTTCAGTTTTCAGAGTTGAGGTCATCCTTTCATTATGTACTTGAAAACTTTGGCACAGAGAGGAGATGTACACAAAGAACACCTAGAAATTTGAAAATCATAAAATAAGAAAAAATAAAATGTCTTTTATGTGTCTCTAAGATATAGATTGGAAAGTGGAAACTCATGAAACATGGGTATCTCATAGAATTTCAAAAAGTAGTAAGTAGTACAAATATAACAATAATAACATTTTAGATAAAACCTGGATACCTATCTTCTCTCAAGAGAAAAAATAGGGCATCTTGACTCTGGGCCAATATGTCTACTGGACACAATTTGGGAGAACCCAAGAGATAATCAACAACAGATAAAGACTCCCCATTTTGAGTCCCTGTTTATCCATCAAGTCAGGTCTCCTGACTTCTACCACACGTTCAGCTTCCTTTCTCTAAGTTATATCCCTAAACCTTCTACATTTAGGAGTTTGGGGATCCACTCTCTAGTTCTTTGAAGACCAATTAAATTCACCCAATTGAAGACGCAGTTCTCTTCTTTGAGGTGAAATTCCCATTACATATATTCAAAACTAAGCTACTTGAGCTTCACAATTTGAATTAATGATTCATAATCCAAATACACTATTTTTTTCTATATTATATTTTTTTCTAAAATCTGAATTTTCCTAATAGCAGTCTTGGTGGCCCAGAGTTGAGAGTTAAGTGTGTATGTCCCAGCAGGGAAAAGGATCTCTTGACAATGTAATAGGGTCTTTTGCAACTCTTGCATTCAATATTATAGCTACTCCATTTAGAAAACAAGTGATATAATGTATTACATGAAAATATAACATTTAAGAAACAAAGTTAACTTTTACTATAATTTGTTTCTATATGAATTTCTATTATGAATTAGCATGGGCAATAATAGAAACGTTGATCTCAGGGAAAGAAAATGAATGGATAAACAGATGGAGGTCTCCTGACTTCTAGTCTGAATTTTCCATTAAAAAGAAGACAAGTTAGCGGCAAAGTAGTACACATACATTTTTAAAGTGAAATTCAGAAAATACACCAAGTGAAAACCCAGCATTTTAATTGAAAAAGGGAGGGAACTAAACTCTTGTATCCAGAAATGCCCTTGATGGACCACATCTCTTGAGTTCCTATGACTATCTCTGGGGCCAACTCATAACCTTTTCTTGAGACATGTCCAATAGTTCTCTCTCGGATGACAGGTCAAGAGTTTTTCTGTTTAAAAGTAATAATTTAGTCAAGACAAGATATTGACTCATTTCTTAAAGGTCTCATTATTTGGGAAAACAGAAAATAAAATAACATAAATAACAAATGTTATATATATTATGTTATATATGTGTGTGTGCATATATACATATATGTGTGTGTATGTATAGATAGATAGATAGATAGATAGATAGATAGATAGATAGATAGATAGAAAGATAGATATCTTGGGATGATGCATGAGCTTGGTAAGCAAATAGAAATTTTTGAGTTGACTCATGCAAGCTCAAAGCTGTCACTGTAACTGGGACATGCTATGGAAGGCAATTGTCTCTGGCATCCTGCAGAAACAGTGGTATAGATGATACACAAAATCTGACATAGATAAAAGAGTGCCTGATTGCATTTCTCATCTACAGGTCAGATCCAACACTCCAGAGAGCCAAAGATTTATCCTGTGCAGAAAAATGTAAGGTGGATTGCCAACTTGGACAGGTTTTTGTGGATCCGTGGAGGCTTGGCATTGATTCTTTGTTGACTATAATCAGACTCCTGGTGCATTTCAGGCATTTGTGGTTCTCCCCAGTCATACTGATCCAAGTCTGGCTGAAGATAATTGGACACTAGCCTTCAATACAGTGCACATAGTGCAGACTGACAGGCTGGAAATGATCCTTATGGCCACCCTTTTGTAGTTAATAGTGCTGACAAATGTAACATTTCTCTTCTTCTCAAACACATCCATATGATATAATTTCAAGGTATTCCTTTCTTTCCTTGGATTCTGGCCTAAAGCAAGATTAGCATTGTTTTTAATATCTGGGATTTTACAAACTTGAAAATGGCCACCACTATAGATCGAACAGCACCATCCAGGGAATACTTCCAAGCAGAGGTGAGACAAAGCGAGTTTTCAGCAGCCTTCAATTTAGGCAAGGAAAGAAAATTCTTCCCAAGTGTGAGACACAAACGAATTATAGGAATAATATCAGAACAGAAGGCAATTACCTTTAAAAATTGAGATTTTTTTTACAAGAAAAAGGATAGTAAGCAGAGATAGGAGAAGTACATGGATTTTTTAAGCACAAAAGGACATAAAATCAGAGCCTCAGTCAACTCAACTTCAACTTCACAGAAACCAGTCCAGGAAGAAAGCTCTAGGGCTATGGACACATCTGAAATGACAGGGAAATTTTGAAACACATTTGCCTCAAAAACAGACTTACTTAAAAATACTCTTTGAGTGGCATGATTCAGAGGTTTGACAGCTGGTTGTGGGATTAGAAGGGGGAGATGAGACATAGATTTTGGTTCCTGTGTTTTGGAAGAAAGAAACTGTAGGGAGAGAAAGAGTGGAGTGGTGGTATATTTAAACCAAACATTACAGTGTTTGTACTAAGAATTACTTAGGAAAGAATCTTCCATTCTCAAAGTGACAAACTCCGCAAAAGATTGGAGGTGAAAGAAAATCCAGTTATGGCTTATTTAAGGCCAACAATTAAAAAATAAAACTTCAAAATTTAAAGTAAGTTAAAACAAAACATGCTACAATGGAAAGAGACCTCATTTGGGTCAGATGACTAGATCAGAGACCAGGCCATGTCTGTACTGTATGCATGCTACATTGCCCATTGGGCTTTCGATTCCTCTGAATGGAGCAGTCCTGTCTCCCTGGAAGGTCACTGTGAGGCCCGAATGAAGGAACGGTGTATGAAAACAAATTCCAAGTTCTAAGAAAATGAAAGTTGCTATTGTAAAAATACATCATAATTAAATCAAAATGCAGAAAAGAACTATTTTCTTTGATGTCACTTGTGCTCAAGTGAGAAGCCAGAAGATGGCATATTTCCATCTAAGCATAAAAAAATGAATGAATGAGTGCCCAAGGACTTCTTGTCTCCTTATTAACTCAAATCCCCTCTTTCATTTGGTATCTAGTTACACAGTTGGTTACTCTTGGCAAGAGGGGATTGAAGACCACCAAAGGAAGCAGATGGAATGACCTGAACTAAATTAACACATCACATTTAGAGTAAAGCAAAGGAAAAACTTTCAGAATAAGTCATGAAGACCTAGTATGGAGAGACTGAAGTAAAATGAAGACTTCTTTGACAGGGCACATATCTAATGTACTGACTATATTATCCACAATGCTCCAGAGGGGGGTCCTAGATTAAAACAAAAGCCCACTAATCCTTAACAGCATACATTATATTTTCTCCATTTCTCTTAATCTAAACATTAAATGCTGACTTATTTTTCAAAGAACGATTGTACATCTGTTATTTTGATTGCTTCACATAATTGTCAAATGGATTAACTCATGTTTTTAATTAAAGATCATGCATCTCCACTTAAGCATGCATTTTCACCAAATAAAAGCCTTATTCTGAAGACTTCACAAGTATTCACTAAATTCACAAGAATTCACTGAATTGTATTTCATAATGTGTTTCAGTTGATATTTTCATCTACTGCTGGTATTTCATCTTCCCCACTAATTTGGGAGCACTCTGAAGGAAATATAATAGCCTTTTTTTATATTTCCAAAACCTAAGGTGGTACATAGAATAATGTCATACCTAATGAATATTTGATGAATCAATAAACTCACTGAACAAGTACTATCATCTATAATCAAATTTAACATTTCCTTATGTTAAGCTATCTAGAAGAAAATACTTTAATTCCCTAAATGTAAATATTCTTACCATTTCATACCTTCAAAATTACTGTGTTTAAAGACAGTTTGGAATACTTTTACTAATCTTTAATTTGTAATTTATATTTCTCAACTGGAGAGTTGGGGTGTGTGTGTGTGTGTGTGTGTGTGTGTGTGTGTATGGAATGGATAGAGATGATAGACTTTTTCAAATTCATTTCCCAGTTTTCAGAATTTCTGTAAGAGCAAGTTATTTCCAGGGAAAGGCAAGGAGGAGGCAAGTTCCTGAACAGAAATTATTCTGGAAATGGTGCAGAAAGAGAGCTCTAATTGAGTGAAATGACTTTCTGCATAACTGCAAACAAATTTCTGTCAATATCTAATGGATACATAGTGGTTCTTTCCAGAGGGGAGAATGTAGGCATTATTTTCTGTTAATTTTATTATTTTTTTGGCTTTATGTTTTGAAATAAATGTAGTTCATTAAAAAGTTGCCAAAATAAAAAAAAAAAAAACAGGAAATCAATATTGGTACAACCCACAGGTCTTTTCAAATGTCATGGTTTACTCACATT
The DNA here is from genome assembly GCF_021218885.2 of Marmota monax. Taxonomy (NCBI): domain Eukaryota; kingdom Metazoa; phylum Chordata; class Mammalia; order Rodentia; family Sciuridae; genus Marmota; species Marmota monax. The sequence continues at coordinate 11,766,745 of NW_026691982.1, read as the reverse complement.
CCTGTGTGTATATGTGTTTCTATGTAACTTTATCCCTGCATAGGGGCATGTTAACATCACCCTGATAGAGGTGAAGAACTGCTCCATCAATGATAAGACCCCTAATGCAACTCCTTTATTTCTACTTACCTATTTCCACCTATCTCTAGCCTCTGGAACTGCTAATCTGTTTCCCAGGTGTACAGTTTTGTCATTTCAAGAACATAATGAAAATGGGATAATATAGTTTATAATGTTTTTAACTCAGCATTATCTCTTAAATTCACTCAAGCTGTGCATCAATAGTTCATTCATTTTTATTGCTGAGTAGTATTCCATGGGATGGACTGTAGTTGCTTAAATAGTCATCTGATTAAAAATATTTTTCCCATAGGTTTTGAGTATTAAGAATATATCTATAAATAAAAATACATTGGGTTTATTATTTACAATCTTTTGAGATCAAGGCTGCAATTCCTATATGTTATAGTAGAGAATTCTACTTTCCCACTAGCAATGTACAGAGATCAACTTTATGTGAAACTCTCCAATTGTTTGATGCTCCAATTTTATTTTTTTTTTACTTTAGTCATTGGATAGGTAACTGAGAAACATAATAGTATCTCATAGAGGCTTTGATTTTCAGCCCCCAATGGGCAATAATGTTGAACATCTTTTCATGCAATTATTTGTCATCCATATATTTTTTTTTTTTTTGATAAACTGTCTCCTCTCGTCTTTTGCCCATTTTCTGCTTGGATTTTTTTATGTAATGTTGAGTTTTGTGAGAACTTTATATGTTCTAGAGACAAGTCCTTCCTCAGTTGCTATTTACAAAATTTTCTCCTGTAGTTGAACTTTTATCCTCTGAACAAGATCTTTTATGTAAAAAAAAAATTAATTTTATTGAAGCTCAATTTATCTTGTTTTTGTTTTTTACATATGCTTTGATGTCATTCAGTATTCTCCCCATTCCCCCACTGAAAACAGAATTTTCACACAAGCAAAAATCAAGATATTACAGATGTTAATTTTCATTTTTCCCTACTTCCATGGAAAAAGAAACAAGCAGGAATTCTGATCGGATCCAGCTGTATGACTTGATCCTTGGCTAAATGAAAGTGGTCTAGATTCTGGTTCAGAGAGGACATCAATGCTAAAGAATGTCACCTGCAGCAACTCTATAGGACCTGTAGAGGGAAATCTTCACTCTAGAAATATGTTTATTATACACATTAAAAGGTTCACAGTGAATTAACCTCATTTAAATAAAAAAAATGCAACAGCTAGAATTAAACTAAGTAGTAGTTAATGATTCTTAAGAAGTCTAAATCAGGTTATTTTATCATATAGCACATGTGTTTTTCTTAATTTGTGCTCTAATTTTCAACAATATAAATGTATTCAGAATTCTTAATATTTTCTTTTCCTTTTTGCTTTAAGAGTATGTATATATTTAATAATTTTTAAAATAAGACCAAAAGGATAATAAAAGTATATTCCTACATAACCATGTAAGGCTGTATGTCCTAATTAACAGAAAGGCCCTATGAGAAAACAGCTTCCTGAATCAGCCTGCTAGCCCAAGCACACACCACTCCTTAATTCTGGGCTTTTATCACCATTTATTTTTTTTCTCTGTATAAACATTAGTATCCACTAACTGTAACATGTTATTTAAAAATTAAAATACAACAACAACAACAACAACAAAATACCTTTAGCATCCATCTGTTTATTAACAGGAAGAGAGCTTCATTTAGAAGAAAATTTAACCTAGGCAAATTTAATGTTTCACTGTTACTAGAAATTACTGGCTCATTTAAAATCAGCTGGGGACCTTGGCTGATTTCCATAACATAGGTAGATATTTCTAAAAGATAATATTAAAGGGAAATCCTCCTGTGATGAAATAGCAATTCTTTCTTTTTATCAATCCTTTATGAAATTATTTTGTTTTTCAACTCTGTATTTCTCACATACACAAATAAAAATATATTATACCAATTTATAAGGTTCTTTATAGAATAATAAAATTTACTCTTATAAATTAGTTCCATTCAACAACAGACGCCTAAATGTCATATTTTAGTATTAAAATCCATAAAAAAATGAAATGAATTGCTTTCAGTAGTGCTCATTAGTTTGCTTTTTTTTTTCATTATTTTGACCATGGTGAGTCATAAAATCATTTTAATTCCTTTCTAAGAAAGATCATGGAACACTTCATTGAGATTTTATGGATAGCATTCTGAACAAGAAGAATAAGTAACTTTTCTTGAGGATCTCACCCACTTTTATGGATTACACTATACTTGTTTCTAAAAATACAATTACACTTCCTTGTAGCTTTCTTGCTGCAAGCTAATGTGCTTCGTTCATTCATTTACTGGTCATATTTTATCGACAACATTTTCGAAGCTGAAATTTGTAGTGACAAGTCACAGAAGAAACAAAGGCCACTGCTGAGACAAATAAGTAGACATGTGAGCATTTCAGAGAGAGATTTCACACTGAATATAGAAGCATGGCTCACTCGTAAAGGAAAGCACTGGGTGTTAGAAAGACTTTGGAGATCCTGAGTCTCAGGTAGCTGTTTTCAAGACTGCAAATGACTAGTTTTCTATCAGTAAAAGGCTGATTGATTTGAGGTATGGGGTGATTAAACTAATTTTCTTCTCTACTTCCTTTTTTAGATGAATTTGCATAATCAATTTTCCTAAAAAATAATCACAAAAACCCAGCCTACACAGGTAAGTCACAAAATATTATCTTCCTACTATTTCATTAAACATGTTGAACATCTATCATGTGTAACAACAGTATTGCATTCACGCTGTCCTGTGCATTACACACGTGTACACCTCTGGAGCCTGGATTTATACAACACCACATGGCTTCATTGGAATTTTTCTATTTTACGTGTTTTAAGTAATTGCCATCATTATCCTCATCATAGCCGTTATCATGTACTTACTGCATGCCGGGCACAACACTAAGAGTACAGTTCACATTATGTCAGTGAGTCCTGAGGCAACGTGAAACATGTTCAAGCCTTGGAGCTTGGATTACATAGGGGAAACTGCAACTTGCCTCTGGTTACTTTCTTGGAAGGACAGATTCTGGACCTAATCCAGGTATGTATGTACCCAAAGCCATGTCTCTTAACCATTATATCCTTGAAATTTATCATTTACTATATCAGGCTTCATTTACAATGAAGGGGAATCATTTAAAAATACTCAAGTGCTGGTGGTTCCACACTGTTTTCTTGCCTCTATTGACACCAGTCTTCACCTATTTGCTCCCTGAGGAGGGGTAGTCTGAAATAGGATGTGGTTGTGTCCTACTTCCTAATTCTTCTTCTTAAGACCAGACAGACTTTCAACACTGGGCTGAATTATTTGTGTTTGCTCTAAAATTTGCTATGCACTGTGTATCTAATGCTAACATATAAACTGCAACATAAACTCTAACAAAACCAGGATGGGAGAAATGTTTTCATCTTAATAAAAAGTGTTACCTTATTGCTGACTATGTTTTATTATCATTTATCCCATTTTTCTACAATTTGTAAGTGCAGACAGTGATGATTCAATGTAACAGGCTCTATGATGCTGTTCACAAGGCAGGTGTTCAGTAAAGAGCCTAAGCCACTCTAGACCTTATTGTGACATCAGTATAATTCTGTAAGTCAAAGGGGCTCCTAGCACATAAGCAGATTTGAAAAACACAATAACATGAAAACCAAACTAGCCACTCATCTTATTATCAAATTGCATAAAAGGACATAAATCTCCTCAAAACAAAAATAAAAGGTAGAAAAGATTGCTCACTCAAAAATTATTTTTAATCAGACTCAAAGTGCTATTTGGAAGACAAACCATAACTAAAACAAGATTCCATCGTCACATTCAACAGAAACTCTTTAAAAGGGAAATGACTGATACAACATTCTGCAGAAAACAAGTGTCCCCCTTTATCCACAGTTTCCCCTATGTTTTCAATTATTGGTGGTCAACTGCAGTCCTAAAATATTAAATGCAAAATTCCAGGAATAATTTATAAGGTTTAAATAACACTTATAAGAGTGTATCATTATAATCACTATTTTATTGTTTATTATTGATGTTAATCTCTTACTGTGCATGATTTATGAATTAAACTTTAGCATGAATCTGTTTGTGTAGCTATATACTACATAATGGTGTTTTCAGTGACAGATTGCATATAGGACAAAGCTCCCATAAGATTATATTGCTTAAGGACAGTGTAGTTTAGTTTGTGTAAGTATACACTATGATGTTTAATGACAAAATCATCTGCTGATACACATCACTGAATATATTCCAATCATTAAGCAACACATGGTTATATAGAAAAAGCCATAGTACATGGTTGGTACTCCCTGTAGTCTCTGGCATCCACTAGGGGGTCCTTGGAATATATCTTTCTGGATAACAGAAGATGATTATATAATCAGAAGAGGACAACTATATACCTGGGGCATACATGTCAGTCACTATCCATTACTGGATAGCTATTGAGCATTTGGATTGTTAGAGTAACTAAGGAACTGAAGGCTTAATTTCACTTTATTTAATTTAATTTAAATCTGTGACTGCAATATGGCTACTAGCTACTCTATTGGACAGATCAGCTCTAAAGTTTTGGCTCAAGAGAGCAACAGGAAGCTTTACTTATCATTCATGTGCTATTCAAAGTTGAATTTTCCTCTGAGGCCCTGCTCTGGAGACCAGCAGAGACTGAGGATAAACTGTGCTTTACCTGAGCTGAGTCAGACTTCAGGTCATAATCCAGTCATCCACAGAGTAGGGCAGTGACCTACAGAATGAAACAAAGGCTGTGCATCGAGGCTTGGAACTTCCAGAATACTGCAAGATAATTTGAACTAGCTTTGGTATCTAGAGGAGCTCATCACATTTGGGAACACAGGTAAATACCTCTGTGATGGGAGAAAATTTCTGGATTTCAGGGTAACAAATCAGACAATACATTTCTAAAAGAACCTACTGAAACAGGAAATGCTTACTGTGACATGATTTTCTTTCTGTTCTCATTGACCCAGTATCAGCTACACTAGTGAAGCAGAGGCTGAGAATGTGTGGGATGGGTGTGGAACTGACCCAGAGAATACTTTCCTGTACTGTTAGGGTTGAGATGTCTCCCAGGTTTCTTAACTCATAGATAAATCCAAAGCTGGCACTACTGAGAACATGCTGTGGTCTGAGAACTCTGCCCAACCCTCAGTTCCCAGCATCACCATCCATTTCACCATTCCAACTTCCTAGTTCCTCCCTCGCCACACATATGATCACGTACACACACACACACACACACACACACATGTGCATACACTTAACTGGTTCTAGCCTCACGGGATGCACCCTATATCTGTCCAACACTCTGCCCTCTCCCATGGTGGCAGCAGCATCTTAAAGTTAAATTTACTCTTCTTTTTCTATATTCTGAAGACTCGAACAAGACCTAAGGACCTGGAATAAAAGAGTAAAACTCCTTAATGAAGTCTGGATTTACCTTCCTTTTTGGTAAATATGAAAATATCTCTCACAATACTTAGTGTCTGGATAATTTAGTGTCTTCAACACCCAATTACTTACTCTTCCTTTTCAGATTCTACTTCTAGTCATTTCCTGTGGCTGTAGGTATGCTCTTTCCCTATGATCATGAAAGACCATGTGGAATGGAAGAAGTGCCACTCTGTATCTTAGAGTAAAAAGTAAAACTAAAAAGAGTAGGGTAGAGGGAGAGAAAGGGGCTAGATGGACCAGAAGCAATAATGCAGGACACAGCAAAGCACAGCAGTGGGGGCAGAACATGGAGAAATATTTAGGGGCTGCTTAAGTCTAAATGTTCGTATTCCACCCAGACTTTCTATGTTGAATTCCCAACCCCAAGAAAATGGCAGAAGGAGGCAAGTAAGTCAGGAAGATAAGAGACCTCCGGCATGGGGAATGGGATTAGTGCCCTTCTAAATGAGGTTCAAGGAAGCTTGTTTGTCCTTGGCCATGTGAATATATAGAGAGAAAACACCATCTGTAAATAAGAAAGTGTGTCCTCACCAGACAACAAGCCTGATGATTATCTTGATGTTGGATTTCCTCACTTTAGAGCTGTAAGGAATAAACCCGTGCTGTTTATGAGCCACCCAGTTTATTAAATTTTGTTATATCAGCATAAAAGGACTAAGGCATGGCTAAGATTGCAGTTCTTCTGGATAGACTTCCTTGGAAAACCCTTCTTTGCTCCATGAGAGGGCTCTTGCTCTGCTCAGTGCCATAAGATCCTGGCAGAGTCCTTATCACAGCATGCTACAGTGTGTTCCTAGGTCTGATTCAACACCTTAGAGAAGCCACTGGACTTACAAATCTTTGTTTCTCTTCTGCCTACCAGGACACTAGACACACTTTTGCTGAGAAATAATGACCTGGAGCCTGTAAATGTATTTAACGAATACATGCCACATGATTATCTTTAATTCATTGTACTTCCTCTACATTAATCTCAGTTTTTCAGAGATTGATTAGATGAACATTAGCAGTAAAGATTGGCTGAAGAATTGGTAATTAAATCTTGAACCTAAGAATTATTCTTGACTCTCCTTGGAGTGAGTTCATTATATGTCCAAAGAAAGAAAGAAGAAAGAACAAGGTGGCATCTTAAACAAATATTAAAAGATAACAAAAAGTTTCCTTTGTCTCTGGTTTTATTCACACCACAGTTCTTTTGAAGAAATTTATTGGAAAACTATAGATGTATATATAAGTTAAGCATCTCAAATAAAATGATCTGAAACCTTAAAGGATTCAAAATCTGAAAACATTTTAGTACCAATGTAATGCCACAAGTGGAAGATTCCACTCCAGCCTCATGTGATGGGTGGCAGTCAAAATGCAGATGAACTAAAATTATTATATAAAATAACCTTAAGGCTTTTGTTTGTTTTTGGAAGCATCCCGTGAGGATAGAACCAGTTGTCTATGAAACTTAATAAATTTTGTGTTTAGACTTAGGTCCCATCTCCAGGTTACCTCATCATGCATATGCAAATATTCCAAAATTCAAAAATCTAAATCACTTCTGGTTTTGACTATTTTAGATAAGTGATACTTAACCTGTATAAACAAACATAAAGCTAGCTAATTCTAGTTCTTTGAGTAAGCAAATCCTTGCCAATGATAAAGAATCAAGATGAACTATTTTGCCATTTTGACTTCAAAGGGATAAGAGTCAGTTGTGTCCCTTACACATCAGTGGGTTTAACTTCTGTATAGAACTGGAGTTTGTACAACATGACCCTGACCTTTAAAGGATCCTGGTCTCCATAGGATCCCAAGCCTATGTCAGCCAGCAAAGGGCGGCAACTACAAATTAGAAAAACAATTAAAAACACAATGAAAAAAATAAAAGAAGAAAAAGGAAAGTTATTAAGCACAGAAACCATCTGTGTCTCCACTCCATGTAGGCTTATTTTTCCAATACCTCACATACTTCAAATATTTCAGTACGACTCCTACGTTTGAGTAGAAGAAAGAAGAATAACAAAATTCAATATTTTATTAAGCAGATTATCTCTATTGACATGAAAAATTGGATATTCTTTTTTAAAAATAAATGTAACTTTTGTTTGTTTTTGGAAGCTTCTTGTGTCTGCTTCTTTGGCCAAATGGGTCCCTTTCCCACATTATCTTCCTAAGCTGAGAGTGGACTTTTATCCAACCTCAGGTAGCTTAGCAACAACTATCCTGTGCTATCTATTTTATGAGTTGTCCTAGATTTTTCAGGATATTATAATAAAATACTATAAAATAGGTAGCTTATAAACAACAGAAATTTATTTCTCATGATTCTGGAAGCTGGGAGTTCAAGATCAAGGATGATTCACTGTCTGGTAAGGGCTTAGTTTCTGGCTCCTAGACTTGCTGTATCCTCATGTGGTAAGAGGAGGGAAAGAGAGCTTCCCATGTTTTTAATCATAGGGCACTAATGCTATTCCCAGGGTCTCTGCCTGTATGCCCGAATCACTGCCCACAGTCACCACCATCTAAAGTCTTCTGATCAAACTGGGTAGTGGGAGACTAATTTTGGGAGATACAAACATTCAGACCACAATACAGACTAAGATTGAAAAGAGGAAAAAAGTTAAGAGAGACAAAATTGTTAGTAGATCTTTTTTTTAAAAAAATGTTTATTTTATTTTTTTAAATTTTTTTAGGTTTTTAGATGGACACAACACAATGCCTTTTTATTTTTATGTGGTGCTGAGGAATGAACCCGGATCCCACCCATGCTAGGTGAACACTCTACCACTGAGCCACAATCCCAGCCCTGTTAGTAGATCTTTATAAAAAAAAAAATCATTTTATGGTGCATATAAATCACAGTGCTGACAAGAAGTTTTAAGTATACTCCAGGTATCTTTTTTCTTCTTTTACACCTGTTTCTAAATTTTTCATTTGTTGAGCAGATTTTTGTTAGTTTTAGAAAAAACTTCAGGACTCATTTTTTCCTTTACAGATTTTGGAACTAAAACACATCATAGGTCAATGCAAGAAGAACTTACCAGACATTGTACCCTTGCATAAAACCTGTTGTAAAGCCTTCAATCAGAATGTGAAGGCAGAGGCATTGAAAAATTTCATAACTATGAATTTATTTCATGGAGTTTGAGTTTATATAAAATTTCCATAAAACATTTTATACCCTTACTATTCATTAAAATTCGTTTTTCTTGTAAATTTTATCCAAAAAAAAAACATGGTTCTAAGTCGATGTTTATGTTGTACAAACAATCATGACCTTCAGTCAAAAGCAATCCTTGACCTTCTTGTACAATTACCAATATGAAATAAATATTGCCTATGCACTACAAGCTGTGTGCTTCTCTGGAAGTATATGGAACTAAGGGATCATATGTTTCAAGTTTGGTTCTATGGGTTTGGAATCTCTTGTCTTTGAAGTTGTCCTGTGTTGCTTCCTTTGAAAACCCTTAGCCACTACAGTGAACATACTATATTTCTATCTATACAGGAACTTTCCCAAAGACCAGTGGGAACCCTGAGATTCCTAAGAAAGAACTCCTTCTCCTTACTCAAGGGGAATGTACTGAGGGAAGAGAAGACTGTGGATTTGAGGAAGGGTGCATTTCCCAGTAGTTCCTTAGGTCAAAATTGAACAAAAAGAAATACTCTTCCTCAGTGAGGTGGGTAACTAGGAAATTCCCTACTGAAATTCAACTTTGGACATAAAAGAAACCAAAGAGACACAGAAATTCAGGAACTTTGAAAGTAATATAAAAAAATAACGCATCTGAGAGGCATCAACTTTGCTACAGTGGTGTCTGCTGAGGGGAGGGAGAGGACAGGCAGAGATAGAGAGAAAAGCATGGCTATGAATAGAAAGGGAGCCTGATCTTAATCGACCCAGATGTGGTGGGGGAAGCTGTTGAGTAAAAAGCAACCCAAACTGCTTGACCTACAGGTGGATAGTCCAGTGGGAACAGGGTCACTGGTGGTAGGAAGCACTTATAAGTGACAGAAAGCAGAGGCAGGAGATCAGGAAGTCATAAAGGAAATGACCAGCCTAATCCAGCAGTCACCTATGGACCAATGTGACTAAAACACAAGCAAAGATGATTTTTCCCAGGGTACCCAAGCTCCAGATACAAAGGAGAGAGAGAGTTCCTTTTGTTGCTGACATTCCATAAAAGCTTTTGGGAAGGTGCCAATAACCAGCCATACAGGAGCATCTGCTCTTCAGGTCTGATCTTGGGTAATTCACATGTAAAGCAGTGAATGTGAGACCTATGGAAATTTAAACTGGGCACCCTGAAAGTGGAATTTGTGAGAAGTCCCTGAGACCCAGTTGTACAGCAGAGATCAGCATCTCCTAAGCAACATGGAGTGTAGATCAAATCTCAGATACCCACAGCAGAGTTCTAAAGATCAACAAGACCAAACGTCAGCTACTCCAACTTTCAGCTTAGAACTCTGCACTAGCCTTGTTATGGGAGTATACCAGTTGTCAGCAACCCTCAGTCTATCCCATCCTATGCTGGGAGACAGAAAGCTGAGAGGTATTTCAACCAGCTTGGCTGGCCTTGGTGAGGAACACAAAGCATTGGAGTTAAAACTCCCAAACACTTGACTCAAATGTTATAGAGCCCAAACATAAGTAGAAAGAATGAAAATCCATCCTTGCCAATAGTTTTGACCACCTCAGCAGAAACGATTTCTTTATTGCCAATAAAAAATTTTTATAATTTATTCTATGCCTGTTTTTATCTTTCTGTTTAAATTTGAACTTTTTAAAAATTTTATATTTTAATTTTTAAAATTCTTTGTGAGTATGTGTGTATGTGTGCATGAATATGTGTATGTTCTCTACAGATAGGTTTGATTACATACACATATATCATATATAATATGTTTAATTATATTATTTCTATTACATGCAACTAATATATATTATCAGATATATACAAAAACTGTATTTTAATTGCTTTCTTCATCACCCATGTGTTATTTAGAATTGGTTTGATGTTGATGGGGTTAAAAGTATATGTGGGTTTGAGTTGTTTTGATCTTACAGTTGTTTGTTTGTTCAGACCTCAGTTTTCGTTCCTCTTATTGCGACTTTTTCCTTCTCTTATTTCACTAATAGCCAAAATATCCTGTTCCTTCATCCTCTCTTTCATTACTTTAACTCTTTTCATTATGTTTTACTCCTTCTTTGATATAGCCATCATCTGTTACCTATCTGCGGCTTCTCCTCTGTTCACTTTTTAAATGTTTCAAACTTTATCTTGCCTTCCTATCCTATTTTCTCTTCACTTAAGAAACTACAATTCCACTATATAAAATAATTCTATAACTTATGTAATTCTTACCCCATTCATGTTGTGATTATTAATACAGTGGATGATGTAGTAGACATCTGCTGTTTAATGACTGATCTAATTCATAGCTGTTTACTGTTGGTGTTAGATAATGTTAAATGCTGACCCCACCATACCTATACAGTTGGTAATTAGTTTTGTATATGTCAAAGTAGACTCTGGACATTTCCATTAAGGCCCTACATCTGTTACCAACATTATTGTTATTTCTGGTTCCCCTTTTTCTCTAGAGGGGCTGGAAAAGTGATTTGGACACTTCAGGTTCAAAGGGTAGAGATCTTCCTGCTGAGCAATACTCACAATTCAGCCAAGTAACAGTGAAACTCATGTAATACACAATTTTTCCAACTTGAGACTCCACAATTCCTTAGCACACGGAATGGGGGAGAAAAAAAAATGACTAGGGCCCAAGTAGGAACAAATGAAAAAATAGAGGGGAACCTCAGGATCATTTATTTGACATCTACTCATGGAGCAAAAACAGAGAGAAGTTTATACACACAAAAAGGATAACTACATATAAAAGAATCTGCATTAAAAAAGGAAGAAGAATCCATCTCAAGTGATGCATCAGTCCAAGAGCTCTAAAAACATGAGGAAACAGGCAAAAAATTCTCCTCCTAAAATTCACAATCCCTCAACAAAGTAATCCACAGATATGAAAATAGTTGGAATTCCATAGAAAGGCTATACATGCTGATTAGTAAAATGTTCAAAGGAAATAATTAAGAAAGCAAATACAGGAAATGGAAGATTAATTCAATACAGAAATAGAGATACTGAAAAGAAAGTAATCAGAATTCCTGGAAATGAATGACACAATGAATAAAATTAAATATTCACTTGAAAGCATTCATCAACAGGTTAGATTGCCTAGAAAACAGAACTTCAGGTCTCAAGACAGAACTTCAGGCCTTGAAGACAGGATATATGAACTTGAATACTCAATATGAAATAAAATTTAAAAAAAATGATCATGATAATAAGATACAAGAACTCTAAGACAATATCAAGAGACCAAACCTGAGAGTAATTAGGATATAAGAGAACATACAGACATAGGTTAAAGCACTAATAATATCTTCAGTGAGATAGTAGCAGAAAAATTTCTCCATATCAGAAATGAAATAGGCATCCACATACAGGTGGCATGGAAGATCCCAAATAGGATTTAAAAAAACTAAAACACATAATCAAAATGTCTAACATAGAAAATAAGGAAAGAATATTAAAAGCTGCAAGAAATAAACACTAAGTCATATTTAGAGGCAAACCAATAAAGCTTACTTTTGTCTTCTCCAGTAGATTCTAATATCAAGGAAAGTCTGGAATTATATATTCTAAACTCTAATATAAAATATTTGTTGGGCAAGATTGATATATTCAGTAAAGCTATCTTTTAGGAATGACGAACAAATAAAAGTTTTCAATGATATGGAAAAACTAACAGCATGACCACTAAGCCAGCACTACAAAAATTTCTTAAAGATATCCTGCACACAGAGGAACCCCAGAACAAACCTCAATCTCCTAAATAAATAAAGATCACTAGAAGAGCAACAAACTTAATGAAAATCATATAATCAAATGTAGCTAACAAGCCATAATTTCAGGACATGAAAGATATCTATTCATAATAGCACTGAATGTAAATGGCCTCAACATCCCAATAAAAAGACATAGATTGACAGAATGGATTAAACAACAAGATCCAACTATACTATTTGCAATAGGTTCATCTCATAAGCAAAAATATGAAGGTAAAAGAATGGAAAAAATATATTCCATGCAAATGGAATCCAAAAGCAAGCAGAAATAGCTATTCTTTTATCTGAAATGGTAGATTTCAAATAAAAATGAATTAAAAGAGACAAAGAAGTCCATTATTTACCAATAGAGGGAAGAATCCAATAAGAAGATATAACTATGGTAAATACATACATATGCTTCTGTGTGTGTATATATATATATACATATATATATCCATATCCCAAATGTCAGTGTATCTAATCACATAAACAACAACAACAAAATATTTCTTGACATTAAATCCTAGATAATAGATTCTACATTATTAGGTGATTTCAACATACCCCTATTACTTATAGAGAGGTCATTTAAACATTAAATGAATAAAGATCTGACCTGAAAACAACTATAAATCAAATGGAGCTAATAGACATCTATAGAATATTTCATCCCAGTCAGTTGAATTTAACTACTTCTCCAAGGCTTTTGGAATCTTTTCCAAAAAAGTCTGTGTTCTAGGTCACTATGAAATTTTTGGAAAATGCAAATAATAATAATCTTATCAGATCAGAATGGAATAAAACTAGAAATCTATAGCAAGAAAAATAATAGAAACCACAAGAGAGAAAAGAACCAAATAAACAAAATTAAAAATAAAAAAGAAGTTATCAACCCAGTAACTTCTGAAATCCAAAGGATCATTAGAAACTATTTTGAAAATTTATAATCCAATAAACTGGAAAATCTAGAAGACAATGACAAATTGCTATACACATATGATGACCTACCCAAATTGAACCATGGGGATATAAAACACCTAAGTAATGTAATTGAAATAAAAATTAAAAGCCCACCAATGCTTAAAAGTAAAAAAAAATTAAAAAGAAGAACTCAAGAGTTTCTTTCTTAGTTCAAGAGACTAAAACAAATAAGATGAGATGCCATTGAATTACAAAACTTCTATACGGCAAAGGAAACAATAAACAATTAACATGAAGAGAGAACCTACAGAATGGAATAAAATCTTTGTGAGGTACTCCTCTGGAGTAACTGACATGGGCTTAATATCCAGAATCTATAAATATCTCAAAAAACTTAACACCAAAAAAGGAACAAACAAATGTCCATCAATAAATGGACAAGGATCTAAACAGACAACAACAAATGGACAAGTATCTAAACAGACATTTCTCAAATAAATGACTAATAAATATGTTAAAGATATTCAACATTGTTATCAGATAGGAAAGTGCAAACCAAAACTACACTGAGATTTCATCTCATTTTAGTCAGAATGGCAATCATCAAGAATACAAACAATATTAATTGGGATAAAGATGTGGAGGGAAAGGTATACAGTTGGTGAGACTGAAAATTATTACAGCCACTCTGGAAAGCAATATGGAGAACCAAAAAACTATGAATGGAACCACCAACTGACCCAGCTATCCCACTCCTTGGTATTATCCAAAAGAAATAAAATACTATAGTGGTACAGCCACATTAATGTTTATAGAGACACAATTCACTGTAGTCAAATTATGGCACCAACCCAAATGCCCATAAAAATATAAGTGGGTGAAGAAAATGTATTATTTATTCATACAATGTAGTTTTACTCAGGCCAAAAGAAAAATGAAATTATAGCATTTGCTGGTACATAGATGAAACTATAGAACATTATGCTAAATGAAATAATTTCAGACTCAGAAAATCGATGGATGAATATTTTCTCTGTTATTCAGAAGCTAAAGCAAATGGGGGGGGGGAGTGTCACTAAGATATAGGGAATATTTTTGGAGTCAAGGGAGATTTGAAAACAGAACAAAATATGGAATGAAATTGACAAAAATATCCTGTGCACATTTCCTTTTTATTATTCAGCACACATTTGTCCTGTATATATATATGGATTTTTTTAGCTATTGTTCTGAGGAATTCTACAACTACCATATCTGAATGGTTCTGATTCCTTAAAGTACAAACTGTTTCTCTAACTTTGTTCATTTCTTGTATGTCAGCAGCCTAGAATTAAACTTTCTATGTATTCTAACCCATAGAAATAAGAAACAAAGAAACGAGGACTGTTTCTCAGAATGTTCCATTTTAATCTGATTCACTTCTTATAAAGAGAAGTTATAACTTGAATTTGTACCCTGCTTTTAGTAATAATAGTTACTTAACATGTAAAGGTCATTGGTGCATGTAAAATAAATTGTCCAATGTCATCAAGCATGTGGAAGGAGGTAGCAAGTGGCAGATAGTTTGTAAGTCAGAGAGTCATTGATTGTGACAGGATGCTGGAGTTTTTGCTAAGTTTAGAATCCCCTTAAGCATATTGAGGTTCAAGTACCATTAACTCTTGGCAAAATTCTCTTTCCTAATTCAAAGAACAAAGGATTACTAGAGCTCATAAAAAACCTTCTCAAATTTCAAATAGCTTTTAAAAAACATTTAATGAGTTAAGAGTAATTGAATCAGAAACATATGGACTAAATTTTCCTTGAAATTCATAGGGGTTTAATATTAAGGGAGAAGTTATTTAGCATAGTCCCCATAGACTAGTCAATCTCATTTTGTAAGAACAACCAGTAACATTCTGTAGCCCCTCATCATCATCCATATTTCTTTGTCTAGACTCTTGTGGGTTTGATTGGTCCTGTGTTGGGAAAATTCTACCAATAAAATATGCACCTGTCAAGGAAAATATTCAATATGGCATCTTCTGTCTTCATAGTGTTTAACCAATATGACTTTTTTTTTTGGTAAATCTAATCACATGCAGATCCACAACATAGTTGAGCAAGGACAAAAATTCTAGGGTCCTTGGTCCTGTTGATGGTGGTTCTTAAGTGTCTCTGCAGAATTACAAAATAAAATTTGCAAACCTTTGATCTAGAAGATAACCTGGAAAGATGAAAAATGCAAAATAAAAGGGAGGGGGTGATTTATATGAAATCTGAAAATACTAGAAAATTTCTCATCTCTGAAAACACTAGAAAATTTCTTGATAAGAAACTTTATATTTCTACTCTGAATAACTTTAACAAAATTTTATATTTAGTTTCTATATTCTCATATGATTGTTAGTAACAAATTGGAGCATCTAGAATTGTAGGAAATACTAATGAAAATGAAAGTGGAAAAAATACAAAATCCAGACAATTTTTAAATGGCTTCATAAATATCTCTCTTTAGGTTCTAGGGAACTAGGCTTCTATCTCTATATTCTTTTGAGAATTAATGCATCAAATGTCATATAATAAATGGTATGTATAAGGAAGGCCTTGATGTTTATAATCATAAATATTTTAGAACAATTGAAAATAGTGTTTTTGCTAGTGTTGCGCCATTATCCTTTATTCAAAGTATGTAGGATATCCCAAAACCTTCATTGTGTGTTCCTAAGAATCAGTAAGCATGCAACTGCACAATCTGTGTGATTGCTGTAGATCAGCTTAGTTAATACAAAGTAATTGGGAAACCTAATCATTAGGGGAAGAAATGCCTGTATTTCCATGGTTGAATGAGGCTGTAGTAAGATATAGTTCAGCTGGGGAATAATAATAGTCATTCCAATAACTAGATAATCCACAGATCTTACATAGAACTCAACTTCATCTATGTTTTCAGACACAGTGAATTCCATTTGGAAATGTGGCAGCAATGTGTTAGGCGTAGTCCTAGCTGGAGGCAGATGTTCAAGTCAGAGTAACATAGAAAATGTGGTTCCAGGAAGAAATACGAAATTCCCTTAGGAACAAAAACTGGGTGTATTATCTTGGCACAGAGTGAAGTCTAGGTGGAGCCTTCAAAGACCTGTGGAAATTACTAACAGTAACAATTTGGATTTATACAGATTAAACCTCAGAATATAATAACACAGTCTATGCCCTTCCTTCATAACTCCACAACATAGGATTCTTTTTGTCAAAACCTACCCTACCTACAAGAATATTTTGTATTTTTTTTCATTTAGATGTATGAAAATGAGATTCCCAGAGCTTAAATGATTTAAATTAAAAAAAAAAAATCTTTAGAATATTGGAGTTGTGTACTGGTGACAAATGTTACCAAGAAAGATTCTCCATATTAGACAGAAGTTCCAAGGTATGAAGGGACTATGAAAATTATCCACCCAGGGTTTGACCTTTTACAACCACTTAAAATTAAACCCGTACAAAAACTAAAAACCTAATTGGAAAAAAAAATAATACCACTGTAAAAGTAATGCAGAGGTAAAGCATTATTGTCCCCCAAACTCATTTTGTAGCAGAAATGGGGATCTTACTATGGATTTGAAGGTTTTGTAAAGTAACTGTTATAAATTTAATGCCAGTATCTCATTCTCTTATAACCCTAACACCTATCAAAGAATCCTGCCAGTTTCCATCTGAGCACAACAAAGACCTCACTCCCCTTGAAGCTGAGCCAAGATCTGGTCTTCTGAGTTGAACGTCTGTATTAGCCATGTTGCCAAATGTCTTGAACTCTGAAACCTCCCCCAAATGAGCCTTGGCTGCTCCTGGATGGAGTAGTATATTCCAGCCCATGGCAGGAAGCATATTCTCCCGGAGTTCCAAATGCCATGACCCTCCACCCTGAAGAGAGCTGAGTGCAGAAAACATGTTATTGTGCTGCACTGTACCTTAAGTTAGGCAATCATAGGAGAAAGACTGAGATTCTGATGTTGAAAAGAAAGGTTGATTTATGACTCATGCAGTACAAAAGAAAGACTGCTTAAGGAAAATGGTTTTGAAGACACTATGTTCTGACATTTTTAACTACTGTGGGGAGGGTGAGCAAGATGTTTTGTGAAGTTGAAGGGAAATTCATTTCTTTATTCTGTGGTTTTCAATGTCAACAAGATCTAGAGAAAAACAGCAGACACTCATAGTAGGAGGTTTCACGTGGACTGCTAGCAGTTCCTACTCATGGTCTAGCACGTTTATTGACAAAGGTTCTTTAAGCTCAACATGGTACTTCTTTAGAAGTGAAATACCAGACTGAAAAAAAAAAATGTTTTTCAAATAAAAAAATACATATCCTTTTTTTAAACATTGTGTTAAGTTAAATCTTTATATAACTGAAAAACTCATGTTCTAATATTCTGAAAGCTCTAATAACTTTTTATGAGGAAACCTAAGAATAGTATGCTGAAGTAAAGCACTTGGGTAAAAGTCCAGAGCAAGAGTCAGTGTGAGAGAGTTACTTCACCTCCTATGAGAATCAGGGATAAAACAGACCAAAAGAGACATGATTTTCTGTACTACTAAAAACATTGTAGCCTCTGGGTGGAAATCCATCCAATATATAGTGGTGTCCCTTGCACAGCCTGTTTTGGGCTCTATCCACATTTGGAAAACCATGAAGCATTACTCAGAATGGGACCCAGAGCCATGGTTGGGTGTACACAAGCACACATTCACATTTTTTTACTAAAGTAAGGTGTGGTCATACTTGACATTAAATAATATTGATTATTTTACGTTAAAAGCAAAAATTCTCTGCCCCCTATATCCTTACTCTTCCCCCTGATTCCAACATAACCTGGAAATAAGCAACCACTACTCCCTCTCTTGGTAGCAGCTTCCATCAGTCACTGCCATTTCTCTAAAAACATGAATTTTTGATGCATCATATTTTTTTTTAAGTACTGAAAAATGAACCCAGGGCCTCATGCATACTAGGTTAAGTGCTCTACCACTAAGTGACGTCCCTAGGCATTCTTATTTTTGATTCATCAGTTTTACTCATGACCTTTTGGCTTGTTTAATGTCAGAGGAGCATGTAAGTTACCTAAATTCCCAAAAAAGCCCTAGTATAACGACAATACTGCAACCTCTATAATTTTAGTTAATACAAGATTGCCTCTCCTGCGTGCTCTTCCTCAATTTCTCTGTAGTACAGTTTCAGCAATCACTTGAAAACTAACAATTGAATGGTAGACATTGCTATATGTCTAGGTGATAAGCAATTCAAAAATACAGCCTAGGTCATCCATACCAGTTTGCATATATCTGCTATATATAATATTTCATATTAACCCTGAAAATATGTAAGAATTAGATATATTGTGGAGTTAACAACCCATAATAAATTTGTAACAAGAATGACTTATTTTGTAAATTGAGAGGTAACAGTGCTTACCTTACTGTCAATGGCTAGGACAATGTAGATCCCATCTGGGTAACTAGCGCCTACATAAAAATCATTTCATCTTCAAATGAAGAAGGGAAGAATAGAAGCCATCTTTGTCATCATCCCTTTCCACTACCTCCAGCGTCATGGTAGATCGTTCTTAGATAGTTCTGAACATCAGAAAATTCTTACATAAAATCTGAAACAGTAAAAGGAAGGGTCCAACCAACTCTGTATATATTCCCTTTTATCTCAAACAATCACAGACAGTGGAATTCTTATGTCCCATGACAGCTTCATGTGATAACAATATTATATACTCTCTCCCTCGTAAAGTTTTCTGGTGCTTTAACCATGAGTCACTTGAAATAATCTATTTGGCCTTACTCATTTATGTAGCTGTCTTCTGGACACATGTCAGTCTGGCTAGGTTCTCCTTTATGCGTGGGTCATTAAGTGGCTTCTAGGCAAAATTCTGGCATTAACCAAGTGTGTGGTCATGGGATGTCTCATAAGCTGTTAAGAGTTGTGTTTCTTTGTATATGATATGATTGTTTTTTGATGTCCAAGAGTAACAGAGAATAAAATCATAAATGGGGAAAAATATCAAAATTCTTAAAATACATAAATCGTTACCCATATCCCTGGAATGTTTCAGTTAGTGGGGATTGTGGTAGTGATAGAGAATTGGAAAACATACTTCCAGTGTGGTCTGACCAGAGCAGAGAACAGTGGGGTTATTAACACCCTTGATCTTGATGTTGCTTTTCTACTTTAAAAAAATTTTGCAGTATATTATTATGTATTTTTGGCTGCATTATTATACTTTTGGCTCACTTTGTACTTGTGGTTGCAGAAAATAATGAGAGTTATGTGTCCGCACACACACACACACGCACACACACACACACATATAAATCCTCTCTACCACATTCTGAAATTGTTTTGTTCAAGATTTAGTTATTTTCTTTTAGTTGTCTAAATTGTTGCTTTCATTGTTGTTTTTCTCTGATTTAACAAGTAATTCAGGATTGTTGTGAAAAAGGAATTGTGAAAGTCTTAAATATGAAGTGAAAAACCAATATTTCCAATGCAAAGGACACAACGGTTATGATCTGGTGCCTACCACTTCATACATGTGCACATGCACAGGCCCCAAATTATAGTAACTTTGATTGCATATAAGAGTAAATAGACTGATTTAAATGATGAAGGGACTTTGGGTCTTTGTGGATTAGAAGCCTGAGATGAGGTGGTTTTAAGTGTTGACTGATGCAATGGATCAACTATGTTATCACAGACCTGACTGATAACTTTCCCCATTCTATTTTCTATGGCATCAACTTTGCCCTAGGCTATTCCTTCTTTTGTGGCATCAGGATGATTCCTAAGCACTAATGGGAATAGATGGGTGTTTGCATATATCCAGAAGGAGAAGGATTGTGAGGTGCTTGAGAAATTTCAGAAATACAAAGAAATGTCATCAACCACAAATTCTCAGCAAACATATTCTCCCTTGTCATTGAAAAGAAAAACTTGTACATCTCTGAATTACTAATTATAGGATTACACAGATCATTAATGTAGGACTGCTAAATAACTCTAGGCCCGAAGTTAGCTTCACCCAAAACTCACCTCAAAGTCTTGAATGGACAAAATACAAATATCTGAATGAAATTCACTAATGGGAGGAAAATAGGTTCTGGTGAAACAACATTTAAATATTGATAGGGACAGGCAGATATGCAATATTGGTTTATAGATATATAGGTAATATAGGTAGATAGATATATATGGATGGATGAATAAATGGATGGACGGATGGATGGATGGATAGGTAGACAGAAACATGTGTAGATTAAAAGAGAAATCAAATTATCATGTTTTTAACCTGCTTTTCAGTAGTTATATTTCATAAAGATTTTTCATGTCAATCTTCATTTTTAAACCATTTTAAGTGATATATATCACCCAAATATGATCATGATTAATGATACTAATTAGCTTTCATTATCCAAGAATTAAGAATCTTTTAGTTCTTAAATCTATAATAACACCTTTGCTTATGCTCAATCATATTTTTGTTCCTTTGATAATTTTTTGCAATTATAATTTATGAGTCAAAGAGTGGAAGCATGCAAAATTCAAGGTATTTCTCTAGATTATTCTCCAAGAAGTTTATGTACATTTATCCTATTTCCAATATCATATAAAATTCTCCATTTTGACACAAAAATATATTTTAATATATTTTATATAAATCTAATAAGAAAGAAAATAAAAACTGCTATGAATTCATTTTGCAATTCTGTTGTTATTAGTGGCATTTAACATTTGGATATTTGCATTCATATGGTTGTCCTTGTTTTTGCCTATTTTTCTATGAAAGTGTTTATATTTTATGCAAATTTTTAAATGTCTTATAAATGTTTAACTTCTGCTGTATTTATTTCACATTAATTATATCTTTTTGTCCTTCAACTTTTCTTATTATGTTTTTGTAATACAAAGTTAAAATTCCATGAAAAAATCAAGTCTGTTGTGATTTTCATGTTCAGTTTTTTTAATAGTCTACAATAGGAAGGAATGCAAATATTTTAAACATTTCTGAAGTGTTCCTAATTTATCTACCTACTGATTTAAAATGCCATTTATATATTTCAAATACTGGAAAACATGTTTTTTTAAAGAGATTCTAAGTACTTGGAAAATATGGATTCTTAAAGTTTACATCACAATAAATTTTGGTAAAAATCAAACATTTAAATGGAAAAAGAACCAACATCAAATATTAGAAAGAAACATGGTAGAATTTCTTAGAAATTTATCATTGGGGCTCAGATCTTCATACCTCAAAGTACAGTGCATGAACTTGCCTAGGGCCTCAGAAGCAAGGTCTTTCTGACCTTCTTGATCTTTCTGTCTCCCACCTTTCTCTCTCCTCTGAAGGAAGTCATAGAAATCAGAATTCCTCTTCCCCATTATATGTTATAGATTTGAACTAGTGAGTCAAGGTCACTCTCTCCCTTCATCCTCATTCTAGAGTAATTCTGTCTCATGTTCAGATGAAGGAGTGCCACACAAAGAGGCCAAGAAGAATATGAACACACAGGCCTTGCAGAGTTCCCCCTTCAGTCCATTACCATCAGCTCAGGCCTTTTGATCAGCCATATTTCTCATTCCTCATCTAAATTAGGCTTAAAAACAGTTTTGCATGGATCCCAGTGCCTTCATTTCTGGACATTCTTGTGTCATTAAAACCTCTGATTAAATAAATATGTTATGCTTCTGTCTTATTAACTATCCTCTTTTGTAATGAGTATTGGCCATGACTGTCAGAATGTATGAGGAAAGGTATCGTATCTTTCTTCTCATACATTATATTGGAGAAGATTTTCAAATACAATATTAATGATGCTAATTAGCTTCCATTATCCAAGATTTAAGAATGTTGTGGTTCTTAAATCTACAATAATGTTAACCTTTGCTCATGCCCAATCATATTTTTGTTCCTTTGATAATTTTTTGCAATTATAATTTATGAATCAAAGAGTGGAAGCATACACTCTGAAATAACAACAAAAAAGAGTTTGACAAATTCAAAAATAAATGTAAAAATTAAAATATATGCAGTTAAAGAAAGCAGTAAATTAAAGGCCAATATAAGGTGGGAAATCATTTATAACTCATAAAAAATGGAACTAATTTTCTTAATATTTAAGGATGCATATGAAGTACAAATGTGTCTTAAAAATCAGAAAAAGTTTGTAAACTCACCCAGAGTGAGAAAAATGTGTATTAAAACTATAAAATGATATCATTTTCAACCTATCAGATTAGCAAATGTCAGAAAGTTTACTATGATGGTTTTGGCAGTATGGAAAAGCAGGCATTCTCAAATATTGCTGTTACAAATATAAATCTCTGTGCAACTAATTTCACAATATTTTAAGATATATATTAAAATGCATATTGCCAAATTATTTTCACTAGGGACCCTCACAATGTAAATAAACAGATCTCTTTTTTTTCATGTTAGTATTCCCAAAAAGGCATAACAGTTTTTTATATAGTTTTTACATTGTATTGGGTATCATAAGCAATCTAGAGAGATTTGAAATATATAGGAGAATATGCCCATATTATATGAGAATACCACACCATTTTATGCAAGGGACTTGAGCATTCATTGTTTTTGGTATTTGCATTTGTCCTGGAACCAACACCCCATGAATACTGAGGGGACTATGTATATAAAACAAGGGATAAGTAGATATTAGAGGATTGTGGACTGAGAATATGAAACAAAATAAACAAAATTATTTCAAGTATTTTGTTACAGTGACATAAAGCTGACTAAGCCACATACCAATTTCCTTTACCACATAACATTAAACAACTCACATTAATAAGGCTTATTCCCCATCCATTTGTATTTTTTAAAATATTTTCCAATATTATAATATTTAATTTACAGATATAATTTGTAAACCTTTGTAATTGTTCAAAGATTTTTTTTGTATTTGTTGTTCTTGAGGATTTGATTGGAAATAGATGAGTGTCTATTTGTAAAGAATTGATATGTTAAACATATTGTCTGTCCATCAAAAATGTGGTACCTTTCTGCAGTGATAATTTTTTTCCTTTTCATAGGTCATGATTTTCTCCACGTGGGCCCTACTATTTCTTCTCATATTTGTTCAGAAATGTTTCGGGTTTTGTTAATTTGGTGCATGAATACTTTTGTATCACATATCTGTATCACATATCTGTATCACATATCTTCATTACCAATTTCTGATAATCCAGTTGATTTGTATAATTTTTAAATTGTTTAACCTTTGACTATAGAATTATAATGTTTCTATAGTACACTGCCTCAATTCTTTGGAATTCGGAATAGGCAATCATGTCATTGGCATCACCACCAAAAACTGATGTGTAGTTCTTCCTTGTCAATATCTGCGCCTATTAAATTTCTTACTTCTCAATTTTCTTTGGTATTTTGAGAGTGATTAATATGATAATAATAACAATGTTTACTTATTATTTATTTCTGATACCTTTTGGAATACATTCAGTATTCTTTTCTTAAATAATAGTTTTTTCCATCTGCCCATAACCAGCATAATTTTATAGCAAACAGCTATTAAAAATCAATCAAGTTGGGGATGTGACTCAGTGGTAGAGCACTTGCCTGTCATGCCCAAGGACCCAGGTATAATACCCAGCACCACAAAACCAAACAAATAAGAAAAAGTCAATCGAACAAGTTCTATGCAAGGCATGGATAAATAATAATAAAGAGCCAAATAAACATGGCCCTACCTACATAGAGCACTTAGCTTAGTAGAAGGAAACATAATAAATAGGTAAAGTAATAGTTATGTAATTACAGATTTAGAAATGTGCTGTAACTGTTATTCTTACATAAAAAGCAATGGAGGGTAATGCATAGATCCTATGTAGGTGAAATGTAAAAGAAAATAGCACATGGGAAACAGGGACAAAGAGAGAAAAGAAAAACCAGCATAGGCAATATATAAGGCAGGAAAATTTTGTCAAGACTATGAAGAGGTCAGAGGAGTAAAGAGAGAGTATGTGAAAGGAAGAAAAGCTAAGGGCAGTTTGAAAGAGAGAAAGCAAGAACTTGTAAGGCATGACCTGAGATGGGATTCAGTTCTAGAAAACTACAAGTTAATGGCAGTAATTTAAATCAACTGTGATGACATTTAATCATGAAAAATTTGTGACTTACGTGTTGATCTTGAATAAAGAAAGAGGGCAGGGCAACAGAGAAGACAAGACCAGATAATGGTGACTGAAATTACAATAGAAACACTGAATACAGACTATTTGGCATAGGTTCAAAGTATATTTGGGGAATTCCGTAGATAGGACTTATAAAGACACTTACAAGACCTTTTATAAGAACATAAATTTCATTCATGTGAGTTCTACATCATGACCTGATCAACTCTGAAAAGTCCCACATCCAAATACCATCACATTGGGGGATTAGTTTTGACATATGAATTTTGAGGGTTCATAAATATTCAGCCTACATTAATTCATTGCTCCATTTGTTAATCCAGTAAATACAAACTGAGCATGTGTTCTAGTTATGCACAACAAAATCAGCAGAATTAGACACTGTCCTCAAGAAGCTCACAGTCATGGGAGAAAAGGAGTATTAAGTAAACACTACAGCACAAAGTAGTATTAACCTTAATTTCACTGAGTCCAGAGAAGGGAGTGAGTAAATGTAGAAGGTTTCAGAGATGAAGCAAAATGTAGTCTAAGTAAATGGAAAGAAAAAGGTGGGTATTCCAAGCAAAATGAGCATGCTAGGAAAAGGAGCAAAAGTATTGACAAATAGAGGTTTTTGTGGTTTGGGTACAAGATGTTTTAGTCAGCACTGCATTACTGTTACCAAATACTCAGCAACAAAAATTTATTTATTTATGTATTCATGTATTTATTTATATATGACAGCAGAATGCATTACCATTCTTATTACACATATAGAGCACCTTTTTTCATATCTCTGGTTGTATACAAAGTTTATTCACATCAATTCGTGTCTTCATAATTATACTTGGAATAACAACGATCATCACATTCTACCATCATTAATAACCTCATGCCCCCTCCCTTCAATTCCAACCCCTCTGCCCTATCTAGAGTTCATCTATTTCTTCCATGCTCCCTCTCCCTATCTCCCTATGAATTAGCCTCCTTATATCAAATAAAACATTCAGCATTTGGTTTTTTGGAATTGGAGAACTTCACTTCGCATTATCTTCTCTAAATCCATCCATTTACCTGAAAATGCCATGATTTTATTATCTTTTATTGCTGAGTAATATTCCACTTGGTATAAATGCCACATTTTTTATCCATTCATCTATTGAAGGGCATCTAGGTTGGTTCCACAGTTTAGCTATTGTGCTGATGTGGCTGTGTCCCTATAGTATGCTGTTTGTAAGTCCTTTGGGTATAGAGTGAGGAGAGGGACAGCTGGGTCAAATGGTGGTTCCATTCCCAATTTTCTAAGAAATTTCCATTCTGCTTTCCATATTGGCTGCATCAGTTTGGAGCCCCACCAGCAAAGTATGAGTATACCTTTTTCCCTACATCCTGGCCAACACTTCTTGTTGTTTTTATGCATAATAGCTGCCATTCTGACTGAAATGAGATGAAATCTTAGAGTAGTTTTGATTTGCATTTCTCTAATTGCTAGTAATGATGAACATTTTTTTCATATATTTGTTGATTGATTGTATATCCTCTTCTGAGAAGTGTCTGTTCAGGTCCTTGGCCCATTGGGTTATTTGTTTTTTTGGTGTTTAACTTTTTAAGTTGTTTATATACCCTAGAGATTAGTACTCTATCTGAGGTGTGAGGGGTAAAGCTTCGCTCCCAAGATGTAGGCTCTTTGTTCATCTAATGGATTGTTTCTTTTGCTGAAAAGAAACCTTTTAGTTTGAGTTCATCCCATTTATTAATTCATGATTTTAATTCTTGAACCACAGGAAGTTGGGGCCTAATCCCACATGATGGAGATTAGGGCCTACTTTTTCTTCTATTAGATGCAACATCTCTGATTTTATTCCTAGGCCCTTGATCAATTTTGAGTTGAATTTTGTGCATGGTGAGAGATAGGAGTTTAATTTCATTTTATTGCATATGGATTTCCAGTTTTCCCAGCACCATTTGTTGAAGAGGCTTTCTTTTCTCCAATGCATGCTCTTGGCACCTTTGTCTGATATAAGATAATAGTAGTCTTGTAGGTTAGTCGCTGTGTCCTCTATTCTGTACCATTGGTCTACCAGTCTGTTTTGGCGCCAATACCATGCTGTTTTTGTTACTATTGCTCTGTAGTATAGTTTAAGGTCTGGTACAGTGATGTCACCTGCTTCACTCTTCCTGCTAAGGATTACTTTAGCTATTCTGGGTCTCTTATTTTTCAGATGAATTTCAAGATTGCTTTTTCTATTTCAATGAGGAATGTCATTAGAATTTTGATTGGAATTGCATTAAATCTGTATAGTGCTTTTGGTAGTATGGTCATTTTGATAATATTAATTCTGTCTATCCAAGAGCAAGGTAGATCTTTCCATCTTCTAAGGTCTTCTTTAATTTCTTTCTTTAGGATTATGTAATTTTCATTATATAGATCTTTCACCTCTTTATTAAGTTGATTCACATATATCTTATTTTTTG
The DNA here is from genome assembly GCF_021218885.2 of Marmota monax. NCBI lineage: Eukaryota > Metazoa > Chordata > Mammalia > Rodentia > Sciuridae > Marmota > Marmota monax. The sequence continues at coordinate 11,739,711 of NW_026691982.1, read as the reverse complement.
GTCTCTTTTTTGAGGCTACTAAAAATGGGGTAGTTTTCCTCATTTCCCTTTATGAGGATCTGTCACTGATATACAGAAATTCCTTTGATTTATGGGTGTTGGTTTTTTACCCTGCTACTTTGCTGAATTCATTTACTGTTTCTAGAAGTTTTCTGGTGATGCTTTTAGGATCTTCCAGGTATAGAATCATATTATCAGCAAATAGTGCCAATTTAAGGTCTTCTTTTCCTATGTGTATCCCTAATTGCTCTGGCTAGTGTTTCAAGAACTATGTTAAAAAGAAGTGGTGAAAGAGGGCATCCATATTTTGTTACAGTTTTTAGAGGGAATGCTTTCAATTTTTCTCCATTTAGAATGATGTTGGCCTGGGCTTAGCACAGATAGCCTTTATGATCTTGAAATATGTTCCGGTTATCCCTAGTTTTTCTAGTGTTTTTAGCAAGAACAATTTAAAGGAGGGAAAGTTTATTTGGAGCTCATGGTTTTGGGGATCTCAGCTCATAAAGAGTTGAGCCCAAGGCAGTATATCAGGGCCAAAGAGTAAGGACAGTGAACATAGCTCACCTCATCACTGTCAGGAAACAGACATCAAGGTAGAAGCAGGAAGGGGTCACAGGGAATATGTACCCTTCCAGTGCACACACACTCTATGACCAACCTTCTCCACCCATACCCTACTTTACCACCAAGTAAGTCCATTCAAACTAAGATGAACTACTTAGGTTATAGCTCTCTTAATCCAATCGTTTAACCTCTCAATATTCCTGCATTAACAGGAGCTTTGGAGGAATATGTGTTATGGTTTGGACATGAAGTGTGCCCCTAAACCTCATGGGTTAATGAAGGAATATTCAGGGGAGAATAATTAGATATGAGATCTGTAGGCTAATTTGAATGTATTACTGAGTTCAAATTGTGGGTAGGTAAGCTGCAGCTGCAGGAAGTGGGCCACTGGGGAATGCCTTGGGGATAATAGCTTTCGTCCCTTGCCCCTTCTACTATCTGCTGACTAACTACTCGGAGTTGAAAAGCTTTCCTCTGCCCTGCCCTTCTGTGATGCTACACCTCACCTCAGACCAAGAAGAATGCCTGCAGTCTGTGACCATGGATTGAACCTCTGAAACTTTGAAGCCAAAATAAACTTTTCTTCCTCTATGTTGTTCTTGTCATGTATTTTGGTCACAGTGATGCAAAACTGACTAACAGAATTTATTTTATGAATGATTAGTTGCAAGCACTGCTGAGATTGAAAGCACAAAGAAACAGGAATTTGAAGAAGAGGACCATGGAAAAGATTTGAGTCAGAGTGTGAAGTACCTGGTGAAAGATTCGCTGAGGGTAATGAGAATACTAGAAGACTTCTTTTGCTTTGTTCTGAACCACAGGGGTGATACCATCTAATGTGAAAATATCTCTTTGCTGCAGTGGGGGGATGGGCCATCTTTGCTCTAGTCAAGAATGGTCACTATGTGTTGTGTGATGACATGGTTTGCAGTATCACTGCTCAGGACTGTTTATCAGGTGTACTACCATTGCCTGTTATTTATCCTTCTAAAGGCATATGGAAATGATTTAACATGCCATCTTTTTCATTATCCCTGAAGAATGTTCACATGTTACACACTTTAGGTGGGTAATAAAGCAGTACTTAGTGGAACCTACTGAAACACATGCAAACTGAATCTCAATTCTTCAGTTTCATTCATTTCCATCTGGTCAGAGGAAAGTGCTAAATGATAACTCTACAGTTTTTATTTCAGGGACTCTGTATATTTAACAATGTTGTTTTTTATCAACAGAATTAAACAGTCGTTTTTCATGTTTAGAAGCAATGTTATCATCCCAGCTATTACTTACTGTAGAATTTTAGTAATTATCCATCTTCCTTAATTGTCCTATATACAGCCCTTATTGCTCAGTCAGAAAAGGAAATTAGTGATGCCTGTGAGTGGAAGGTGGTAGAGATAGGAGATCCATGGAAGGAGGAAATCAACTCAAATAAATTCTAATTTTTAAAAGCTAGCCAACCTTAAGCCTTGTCTGCTTATCTAGTGCCTAGGCAGGTGTTGTTCTACATCCTTGATATGCTTTATTTCACTTATCCCAACAACTTAGGGAGTTGCTACTATTATTCCCACTTTACTGATTGGATAAACGAAAGCATAGAGTTTCCCGAGTAACTTAAATCATTGTTATTAACAACTACATTATGAGTGTTAATTTTGGATCCTGCTACTGCTAGAAGTTTTCTGTTGGACTTCCTGAGACTTTTAAATATATAATTATGCCATTGGCAAACAAAGATGTTTTTGCTCTTCTTTTCCTAATTGTATCCCTTTCTTTCTTTTGCCTAATTGTATTTTTTAATATATTTTACTTGTCAATGGACCTTTATCTTATTTATTGATATGCAGTGATGAAAATTGAACCCAGAGCCTCACACATGCTAGGCAAGCGCCCTACCACTGAGCCACCACCCCAGCCCCTGCCTAATTGCATTTGCTAGAGATTCGGGACTACATCGAATGGAAGTGATAAAAGTGGGCATCCCTGTCTTGTTCCTATTTTTAAAATAAATGCTTTTATTATTTCTCTGTTTAGAATGTTTTTGGCCTTGGGTTTGTCATATATAGCTTTTACAATGTTGAGGTATGTTCCTTCATGTGGTGAGCCGCTTCTGCCATTTCTGCAGACTATGGTCGCCATTACAAGATGGCGCTGGCTCCGCTGTGGTCTGTGACAAACAACTCCTTATTTGGGAGAGTTGGCGCATGGTTTTTCACCACCCTATGAGAAAGCTCCACGTGGCAGCTTCGCATTGGGGCTTGAGATGCTTTATTAAGGCTGGGAGGGGCATCCGAGGGAGAGAAGAAGAAATATCAAGGGCCTGAATAAACTGCTGAAAGAAGATTCCTGAGTTGCGTCTTCCTTGCGGGCAAGGGGTCGCGACAAGTGGTGCCAAAACCCGGGAACCAGAACTTTCAGCAGTCAGGGGTGGTGCACCGGTTAGTCCCAGGTAAGTGGGATCCGCGACCAAAGCGGGGCAGCTCCTCTGTAAAGAAAGAGAGAGCATTACATTTTATTGCAGCTGCACTGTGTACTTTCGCTTTTGTTTTCTGTGTTTCTTTTGTTGTGTCATTTCGCTTTTCTTTTTTGTGCTTCTTTTGTTGTTGTGTCATGGGTGCCGCATCTTCAAGTCCGCTTCTCCTGGCCCTAGATGGCCTGTTACGTTCCAAGGGCCTGGAAGTGAAACATAGTACTTTACAGAGATTTTTACAGAAGATAGATATCGCTGCACCATGGTTTGCATTTTCGGGCAGCCTTACTGTACCTAGTTGGGATAAATTAGGCAAAGATCTTGACTTTGCTTCTGAGCAGGGCATATTAGAGGGTGGGGTGATACCCCTTTGGAAAATGGTCCGTAGTTGCCTTACAGATGGCAGATGTCAGGAAGCACTTACTAAAGGACAGGAAGTTCTAGAGCAATTACATGAGGAGAAATCGGAGACGGCAGGAAGTGAGGTGCCTCAGGAGGATGGGAGTGTGCAGAGCGTGAAACAGGGGAGGAGACGATTGTATCCAGATCTCAGTACGCTGCGCACACCCCCATGTGAAAGTGGGTCAGAGGAAGAGGAGGATGAGGAGGAAGAGCTCGGGAGGTTGTCTCGTCAGCTAGAGAGTTTAGCTATAGGAGAAGGGAACAGAAATAAACAGGGGCTCAAGAAAAGCCATCCCCCGGATCCACCGCCGTATGGTTGGGGTGTTTCGGGGAGAGCTTTCCATGCCCAAACATGGAGGGCTGTTAACGCTGAGATGGGTCTTGCTTATCCAGTTTTTCAGGATGACAATAGGGGAAGATTCCATGAACCCTTAGATTTTAAAATTGTGAAGACCCTGGCAGAGTCTGTGCTCACTTATGGGGTGGATGCCGCCTTCACACTAACTCAGGTGGAGAGTCTGTCTAGATACTGCATGACTCCCTCTGATTGGGCTAGCCTTGTCCGGGCTTGTGTTTCCCAGGGTAAATATTTGGACTGGAGAGCATTTGTGCTAGAGGGCGCTATAGAGCAGGCCGCCCAAAACCATGCAGCGGGACACCCCCATTGGGATAAGGATATGCTTTTGGGGCAGGGTAGATTTGCAAATCAACAGACAGGATTCCCTCTTGAGGCATATGATCAAATTAACAACATTTGCATTCGGGCATGGAAGTCGCTTCCAAATAGAGGAGAGGTGTCTGGTAATTTGACCAAGATTCTACAAGGCCCTACAGAACCCTTTTCAGATTTTGTAGCAAGGATGGTGGATGCCGCTGGAAAGATTTTTGGGGATCCTGATAGAGCCATGCCCCTTATCAAGCAATTGGTCTTTGAGCAATGCACCAAGGAATGTAAAGTGGCAATCACTCCTTATAAAAATAAGGGCATAGAAGCATGGATGAAAGTGTGTAGAGAGATTGGAGGACCTTTAACTAACGCAGGTCTTGCAGCTGCTGTCCTTCGGATTGCAAAAGGGGGCAGTCCTGGTGCCGGAACATGCTTCCATTGTGGTCAACCCGGTCATTTCAGACGTGAATGTCCCAAAAAAGACAATTTTACTGGACCTCCTCACGGTGGCCCTTCCAATGGCCTTCGTCAACCGGGGCTGTGTCCAAAATGTAAAAAGGGGAAGCATTGGGCAAAAGAGTGTAGATCAGTGAGGGACATCCATGGACTGCCTATTTCAGCTGGGCCAAAAAACGGCCGAAGGGGCCCCCGACCCCAGGGCCCACAAATATATGGGGCAGTGGAGAATGTCACACCCGAACCCGAGACATGGCCATCTCTACGCCATCCCATGAGACGCGGAGAGCCACTACAGTTGCCTTGGGATTGGACCTCTGTTCCACCTCCAGACTCATATTAACACCTAAGATGGGAGTTCAATTGGTGGAAACTGAGTTCAAAGGGCCTTTACCACCTGGCACTGTAGGTTTGCTAATTGGACGTGCATCCTCTATCTTACAAGGTCTTCATGTCTTTCCCGGAGTCATTAGCCCTGATACTGTAGGGGCAGTAAAGGTTATGGTGGAGGCTCCAAGGGGCATTGTGTCTATCTCCCCAGGGGATCGGATTGCTCAATTACTAATTTTGCCTAGCTTACATAATTACTTCCCTGCTGACTCAAGGTCACGGACGGGAAATGAGATTGGTACCACCGGAGGGAATTGTGCCTATTTGTCACTAGATATGAGCAATCGCCCCACTTTGGAATTAAGCATAGAAGGTAAATCTATTGTGGGATTGCTGGATACAGGAGCAGACTGTAGTATCATAGCTCTTAAGGACTGGTCTAAGGGATGGCCAGTGCAGACTTCTGATCAATCCCTGAGAGGACTTGGATATGCCCAAGCCCCTCAAATCAGCTGTAGACATCTATCTTGGAAGGACCCGGAAGGACACAATGGCACCTTTCAGCCTTATGTACTTGATTTACCTATCTCTTTATGGGGCCATGATCTGATGAAAGACATGGGGTTCACTCTTAGTAATGACTATTCCCCAGTGTCTCAACAAATTATGCAAAATATGGGGTATAGGCCAGGTCTAGGACTAGGAAAACACCTACAGGGGCGTAGGCATCCTGTGCAAGGTCATCAAAAGCTTAACAGATTTGGTCTGGGTTTTTTCTAGGGGCCACTGGGGCTCAAATACCCATAACATGGCTCACCGAGGAGCCTGTTTGGGTGCCTCAGTGGCCTCTTCCCTCGGTTAAATTGGCAGCAGCCCATGATCTAGTCAAAGAACAACTTGACTTGGGTCACATCCAACCTTCTACTTCTCCATGGAATACTCCCATATTTGTTATTAAGAAAAAATCAGGAAAGTGGCGCCTACTGCATGATCTACGAGCAGTTAATGCTCAAATGCAACTTATGGGGCCCATTCAAAGAGGGCTGCCTCTGCTCTCCTCTGTTCCTCAGGGCTGGCATATTATTGCTATTGACATTAAAGACTGTTTCTTTTCTATTCCTTTGCATCCTAAAGACTCACAGCGTTTTGCCTTCACCCTTCCCTCGTGTAACCACGAGGAACCAGATCAAAGGTTTGAGTGGGTAGTGTTGCCGCAGGGAATGGCTAATAGTCCCACGATGTGCCAGATGTATGTGGGGAAGGCACTCACACCTCTCAGACATAAGTATTCCTCCATCAAGATCATTCATTATATGGATGATGTGTTATTGGCCGCTAAGTTAGAGCAGACAGTTAATGAGGCCTATAAAGAATTAGTAATGCTGTTAGCTCAATATGGGCTACATATCGCACCTGAAAAGGTTCAAATGGGGAATTCCATTGAGTATTTGGGAGCGATAATTGGGTATGACAAATTAAAACCACAAAAAATCACCATAAGAACTCAGGATCTCCAAACTCTAAATGATTTTCAAAAACTGCTGGGAGATATTAATTGGATAAGGGGATATTTACATATCCCTAATGGTGTGCTCCAGCCTTTGTATGCTACCCTTAAGGGTGATCCAGATCTTGCTTCTCCTCGTAGCCTCACCAAAGAGGCTAGAGCGGCCCTTATAACAGTAGAAGAAGCTATACAACATGCTACTTTATGCAGGCTCCAGAGTGATAAACCTTTCCAGTTATGTGTGCTTGCCACTATGCGGCAGCCTACTGGAGTACTGTGGCAAGATGGGCCTTTACTATGGATCCACCCACATGTATCCCCAGGAAAATCCTTAGAATACTATCCTGATGCTGTTGCAGCGTTAGCATTTAAAGGGATTCAACAAAGCATTCAATTTTTCGGACAATCACCTTCTTCTCTTATTATACCCTATACTAAAGCTCAACTTAATGTTTTGTGTGCTACTCTAGACAACTGGGCTATTCTATGTTGCTTGTTTCAAGGGGATATTGATAATCATTACCCTTCCCATCCATTACTCCATTTTGTTAAAGAACATCCCATAATTTTCCCTAAGGTAACTTCACCCAATCCAATTCCGGGGGCTGTTAATATTTTTACTGATGGTTCCAAGTCTGGAATGGGAGCTTATGTAATTAATGATTCTCCCCCTGTTCAGCATCAATTTGCTCCTGGAAATCCACAATGGGTGGAACTGCAAATTGTTATTGAGGTTTTTAAACAGTGTTCTTTTCCTTTTAATCTTATTTCGGACTCCATCTATGTGGTACAAGCACTAAAAGTCCTGGAGGCTGTGGGAGCTATTAGTAATGCCCATATGTATCTGCTTACTTTAATCAGCTTCAACAGCTTATCTGTAGCCGCACTGCTCCTTTTTATCCAATGCACATCCGGGCTCACACCTCTCTTCCTGGTCCGTTATCACAGGGTAATGCCTGTGCGGACTCAGCCACTAGAGGTCAGTTGATATGCTTGGCTTCCTCCTTAGAGGGGGCTAAATTATTTCACCAGAATTTCCATGTTAATGCTTTAACGCTGCGCAGGCGTTTTTCCATTTCAAGAGCGGATGCTCGTCAGATAGTATTACAATATCCCCATTGTGTCACATTTCTTCATCCCCCTAATTATGGAGTGAACCCACGGGGATTGAAGCCATTGGTTGTCTGGCAAATGGATGTGACACACATACCTGACTTTGGTAACCTCAAGTATGTGCATGTTTCTGTTGATACGTGCTCTGGAGTTATTCATGCCTCTGCTTTATTGGGAGAAAAGGCACGTAATGTTATTACTCATTGCCTAGAAGCATGGGCAGCATGGGGTGCTCCTGCATCCCTTAAGACTGATAATGGACCTGCTTATACTGGCAGACAATTTACATCCTTTTGTTCTACCATGGGAGTGCAACTTACTCATGGTCTGCCTTACAATCCTCAAGGACAAGGCATTGTTGAGCATGCTCATCGCACCTTAAAGGAAACTTTACAAAAACAAAAAGGGGGAATAGGAGCTGAACACACTCCTAAAGAACGCCTGTCCTTAGCTCTCTTTACCATTAATTTTTTGAATTTGGATATTCATGGTCGCTCTGTGGCCGATAGACATGTGTCCCCTCAGCCCTCTGTGATTGGCTATGTTAAGTCGAAGGATGTTCTTACAGGCCAATGGAATGGCCCCGACCCCGTGCTGACATGGGCGCGAGGATCTGTATGTGTTTTTCCCCAGGATCGCACGGAACCGTTGTGGGTCCCTGAACGCCTGACAAGAAGAGTCTTGACATCAACCGACCAGCAACAAGAGATACCACAGCAATCCCGTGATGAGGATCTTCACTCTGCTACGTGCTCTGGTTCTGGTGCTGGTGCCGATGGCACAGACGACACCAATGCAGTGGTGGGCAGTGGCACGGGCTTGGCCAATGCCGATGCCGGTTCATGGTAATTCTAGTGTCCTCCCCACTCTTTTCTCTACCTCATGTGAGATGTCTGCTCCCTGTGCCTCTCCTAGAGGGGACATGGAGAGCATTTTTAATCAATCTCAAGTTAATCTCACAGGAGTTTTTTGTTTCAGCCTTGGAAACGCTAATTGCATCAGCCTTAAGACCAAAAATTTGACTAACTGGGAGGACCCATTGCGGTCCAGTCAGGTCTCAGGGAGCATTATCAGTGCCGTACTGAGCCAAGTAGTTTCAGGGAAGCAATCAGGCTCAGGGACCCCCGCAAATAGCTCTGCTTTAAACATAACTACCTTGGCTATTATCTCCAAGGTACTAATCCCAGTGCCTCCTTCTTCTAATAGTACTTACAATGCCACTCATTTCAAGGCCTCCCCTTACTGTACCCCTAATCTTGGTTTCCCCCCAACATTTACGCCTTGTCAGGATCATTCTTGGGAGAAACATCAAGTTGCTAAAGGTTTCTCCTTTTCCCCCTCTCTTAAGAGGCATGTTTATAACTTTAACAACAGTGCCAACTCCTCTACAGGAGTAGGTTGGTCCTGGTTTCAATGGCTGATTTCCAATGAGAAGGGGGCTTCAGCCGATATTTCTGCATTGGCTCAATTGCTGGGAGCCAAAAGCTGGCTGGCTAATGTTTCTGGCACTGTTAGGGAGAGTGAACGAGGTAATAGACTTACATCTGTTTCGTTCAACTCTCTGCTATATAATGCCACATTGCCCCCTGCAATGGTCTGTGTCCAATCCCCGTTCTTGCTCCTTTTGGCTAATGACACCTCGTCGGGGATGCTGGATTGTTCTAATGTTACCTGTCTCTTATCTGAGTGTTGGGATGGTTCTTGGACTGTAGCAGTGGTTATGAAAATTCCAACTTTTGTCCCAATCCCAGTCACTGCGGACCCAGATAAATTCCCCATTGTTGAGCTACTTAGAGTCCGCAGGGATTTTGGAATTACGGCAGCTATAGTGACAGCTGTGGCAGTGTCTGCTGCTGCAGCGGTTACGGCCAGAGTGGCCATGGCCAGTCAAGTACAAACTGCTGCCACCATTAATCAAGTTGTTCAACAAACTTCCACCATACTTGAATCCCAAAATACAATTAATCAACATATTTTGTCAGGGATTTTAGCTGCCAACCAAAGAATAGATTTACTCCAAGCTCAGGTAGAAGAATTGGCTGACTTGGTGCTTTTGGGTTGTGTTGACCAACGTGCACATTTATGCATAACCTCTGTCAGATTTAATGATTCCAGGAATGCCTCCCGCATCATTGGCAAATATTTGGCTGGAAATTGGTCCATGGCAGCGGAAGATATGATCCAGTCTCAACTAACCCAGATAGCTGTCTTGAACAGTACCCGTGTCGATCCCCTGACTTTGGGTCAATTCACCGATTGGATATCTTCTGCTTTTTCCTTCTTCAAAGAGTGGGTGGGGGTAGGCATTTTTGGTGCAATGTGTTGCTTCGGTATGTTCCTCTGTTTGTGGTTTCTCTGTCGCCTTAAGGCCCGCAGTGCTCACGATAAGGCTATGATCATACAAGCTCTTGCAGCTTTAGAAAATGGCAACTCACCTCAAGTCTGGCTTGCGCATCTTAAACAGTAAACTTTTGACATGGTCGTTACACCCCAAGTTATTATAACATTGCACTGGGATCGACATGACTTTCCTTGTTATTCTCTTAGTGTTGGAAAGCCCTTGCACTCTGCCGGTCTTACTGCCTTTGCACGCAGATGGGTTTCCACACTAGTGCTTTTCTATCGCCTTAAAGTCCGTGCCTTTCTTTCAGGGTGCTGTCAACTTGTTTGTCATTATAAACAGCCACAGTTCAGCCTCAGCTATCCCCCTTCGTCCACCATCGTCACGATACAGGATGCGAGGCAAGGCACTGCACTTGAGTGATCCTTGACGTGGACCTCAAGGAGAGCATGTCCTATTGCATGCGGGTTAGACGCGTCCACGCCCCGCCCCACGAAAAAAGGCGTCGGCTGATATGGCCTCAGATCTGGGGAAGGGCCCTCCTTAGGACTGAGCCATACTATGCAGCCACTTCTGCACAGTGGGATAGGACCTCTACTCTCGCCTGTATTGTTTTAAGAAAACAGAAAGGGGGAACTGTGGTGAGCCGCTTCTGCCGTTTCTGCAGACTATGGTCGCCATTACAAGATGGCGCTGGCTCCGCTGTGGTCTGTGACAAACAACTCCTTATTTGGGAGAGTTGGCGCATGGTTTTTCACCACCCTATGAGAAAGATCCACGTGGCAGCTTCTCATTGGGGCTTGAGATGCTTTATTAAGTCTGGGAGGGGCATCCGAGGGAGAGAAGAAGAAATATCAAGGGCCTGAATAAACTGCTGAAAGAAGATTCCTGAGTTGCGTCTTCCTTGCGGGCAAGGGGTCGCAACACCTTCATAATTCAGTTGCATTCCTATACTCCAATGATGAATCAGCTAAAAGAGAAATTAGAAAAATCATCCCATTAACAGTAGCCAAAAAACAACAAAACAAAACAAAACAAAAACCTCAGAAATCAATCTAATGAAAGAGGTGAAAGACCTCTACAATGAAAACTACTAAAGAAAGTAATTGAGGAAGACCTTAGAAGATGGAAAGACCTCCCATATTCTCGGATAGGCAATATTAATATTGTCAAACAGCCATATTACCAAAAGCACTGTACAGATCCAACACAATTCCCATCAAAATTCCACAGACATTCTTCATGGAAATAGAAAGAGTAGTCATGAAATTCATTTGGAAAAATGAGAGAACCAGAATAGCCAAAACAATCCTTAGAGAGAAAAGCAAAGCAGGAGGCATCGTTATACCAGAATTTAAATTATACTACAGAGTTATAGTAACAAAAACAGCATAATTTGGGCACCAAAACAGACAAGAAGGCACAGAATAGAAGATACCACCAAAATTACAGTTGTCTCATACTAGAAAAAGTCACCAAAAACATACACAGGAGAAATGATGGCCTCCTCAACAAATGATGCTGGTAAAATTAGAAATCCATATATAGTGAAATGAAATTTAATCCCCATCTCTCACCCTGCCCAAAACGCAAAGCAGATCAAGGACCTAGGTATTAGACCAGAAACCCTGCACCCACTAAAAGAAAATGTAGGCCCAAACTTCAACACATCTTTTTGGGAAATAACCTCCTTAACAAGCCTCCTAAAGTGCAAGAAGAAGAATCAAGAATTAATAAATGGGAGTGTATCAAACTAAAAAGCTTCTTCACAACAAAGGAAACAATAAAAAATGTGAAGTGAGAATCTACAGAATGGGAGAAAAGCTTTTCCATTTTCACCTCAGAATATTAATTTCAATATATAAAGAACTCAAAAAGCTTAACAGACAAAAAAAGCAAATAACCCAATCAATTAAAGGGAAAAGGAACTGAACAGGCACTTCACAGAAGAAGAAATATGATCAGTCAACAAATATATGAAAAAATGTTCAACATTTCTAGCAATTAGAGAAATGCAAATCAAAGTACTCTGAAATTTCATCTCACTCCAGTCAGAATGACTATTATCAAGAACACAAGTAACTCTAAATGTTGGTGAGAATGTGGGTGAAAAAGGTACACTCATACATTGCTGGTGGGTCTGCAATTTGGTGCAACGACTCTGGAAAGCAGTATGGAGACTCCTCAAAATACTAGAAATAGAATCACCATTTGGCCCAGTTATCCCACTTCTCAGTATATATCCAAAGTCTTAAAATCAACATACTATGGTGAAACAGCCACATCAATGTTTACGGCAGTTCAATTCACAATAGCTAAGCTATGTAACTAAACAAGCTGCCTTTCAACAGATGAATGGATAAAGAAAAAGTGGTATATATACAACTTAGCCATTAAGAAAAATGACCTCATGACATTTGCCAGTAAATGGATAGAACTGGAGACAATCATGCTGTCCACAAAAGCCAAAGATCCAATGTTTTCACTGATATGTGGATACTAGCCCACAATGTGGTAGGGAGTCACAGGAGAATAGAGGTTCAGTAAATTAGACCATGGAGAAAGAAGGGGAAAGAGGGGAGATTAAAAAAAAGAAAGACTATGGAATTAATCTGACATAATTTTCCTATGTACATATATGAAAACATCACAGTGGATCTCACCATCATATACAACCACAAAAATAGGGCTCTACTAGAATAGATATATCCCATGATTGTATAATTTTGTCAGAAGGGATTTTACTGTCATGTATAAATAAAAAGAAGCAATAATAATAATAATAAAAACAACCACCACATTATAGCTGTGTAACTCCATGCGTAGCATGGAACTCTGGTCTCCTTGCGGTACCGGTAGACTTGAGATCAAGCTAAGAGAAAATTCCTAAAATTCCATTCAGTTCAACCACCATGGATCATTACTTCATCATTTTTACTCAAAAGGTGACCCTTACCACCTTTCTACATGTCATCCCTAAAAGTAAATTGATCAAAGCAATGACACCTCTTCCAAAAGACGATGACTATCTTTTTAACTCAAATAAGTAAAAGTAAGCAACAAAAGTAACTCAAGTCACGGGGTAACAATCAATAAATCATGGGCACCTTGTAAACTGTGCACTCCTTGGTGTTCTGGAATCTTTAATACAACTGAAGAATGTATTGGATAAAATATTCCAGGCTGAGGAATATGATGATTACCTAAGGAGAGGAACCCTGCCAGGTAAACTCTGGATTTATTCATAATCTCTCATACTAAAAGAAAAGCTCTAAGTCACTGTGAAGAACCTCTTTTATTCCAAAATTATTCTCAAAGGAAGCCCTGCTTTGAAAAAGGCTTTCTGCAGTTGTATTTTATCTGCCTTTTATTATGTGGACTTTGCTTACTTGCTAAGTATTGAAAGGAAACTTCAAACCCTCTAAAAGCTGTTATAACTAGGACTATCATGCCAGTAGCATGGCTAAATTTAGATTCAGTAGCTGCTCATGGTGCTTTTTTCCAAACTCAGTAAGTTTTTTAAATTATTCCTTTCTTCAGTAAGTTTCAGAGAATTTGCAACTGCACGTAGCCTTGGGTAGACAAAATAATCTTGTTTAATTTAATAATATACCTAATTTAATAAAAATAGAATGACATGTTGAAAAGCTAAAGAGTTTTAAATTTTTCCATTTATTAAAAAAAGAATAATAATAAGGACCACATTGGGTTACTAAAATCCAAGTAAATAAGTGAAAATCTAATCTGATTCATCAGCCAGGTCAGTTTGTTCTCTCTACTCATTTACTGATCAATGGTCACTGGCTGATTATCTGCTGTGTTCTATGTGGAAGGTCCCGGAGTTTGATTAAGGCATAAAGCACCAGGCAATATGAGTCCCATGCAGAACTGTGCCCACATGGTGCGTGGAGGCAAAATTCCTTCCTACTATACAGATGGTCAAGAGAAGACCATCCCAAGTTCAGGTTGAAGCACAGTAATTGGCCTGAAAATATGAAAGTTAGTGGGAAGTTAGAGGGTCAAGAGCAAAAAAGGAAGAAATATCTCAGAGGCTTCCCAGGCAAGGTGAAGACTGAACATGGAAAGAGAGAGTGACAAAAGGTATGGTTTGTTCCAACAACTTACCACATTTGATCCATCAGAAAGGAGGCCTGTGTTTAGGGGACAGGCAGGAAGGTTATGCTAAGAGATAAAAACTGACATGTTACATGACACACACCTGCTGGTCATGCAATCAGAGTAATACATTACAACAAAGGGGGTGGAGAGCTACTGCAGAACTTGAGCAACAGAATAATTTTTATCAAATTTTGTTTTTTATTATCATCTCTTTGATGGCCAGAAATAAGGTTGATCTGGAGGGAAGGGGAGAGAAGATATAGAGGTACCAGGAGTATGTGAAGTCTTTCATGCCTCAGGCATCAGTGATGAAGGGAATGAAGAAGGTGGGGGTATGTTTAAAAACATATTTATGAAGCAAAATGAATGAAAAATAAATAAATTGATGGTGTTTATTGCATTCATTTAAATAGATGTTTTTAAAAGCTGTGACAAGCTCGGTAACGACTTAAGATAGACTTTGGGTAAATTTTCACATTTTCTGATAGTCTGAATGTTATTTCATTGCACCTGTCTCACCTTCTTTTACTACTGCAGTACACTCAGGAAAAAATCACAATCACTCACACACACACACACACACACACACACACACACACCTTTACCAAAAGATATTCAGAAAAGAATAGAAAGGTTTTCATCATTGGTTCCTGGTCTGGCAAGTTGTCAAAAAATCTAGATGTTCCAGCTCTACTCCCAAAGGTTCCGAGTCAATCCCTCTAAGGTAGTTCTCCACCATAAACCAGGGTGATGTTCAACGTATTGAACAAAACTGGTGCTAGCATATCACAGAAAGAACATATGGCTGACACTAAGAAGCTACGCCCACAGGGACCCACTACCACCAAGCCAGGCAACCTTTAGTTATGAAATTGTGGTGAGGGCCAGCCAATGTAATTCCTGAGAAAGTGAAACATCTAGTTGTGCAGATATTTGAGACAGCAGCTAGTTACCGATTAGCATGGGAGGATAGTGATAGGTAGCTATGCTGCACCTGTGAATGTGACCTGATTACTTTCTCTCAGCACATCTGTGGGGCAAGAAAGGCCCAAGTAACAGTGACATATATCAACATTAATATATGTTGAGGGAGGTTGAACAACACCTCTCTGAGAGAGAGTATAGTATTATTTCCAAGAGTATGCACAGGGAATATGTGCAGGTATTCTAGAAGATTCTGGCTTCTCTCCACTAAACTCCACCTGCCACCAATCCTCCAGAGTCTGGTTAGGGTCCCTGGCTCTCTGAACAATTGCCCCTGGAGAGTGGACACATGCCTTGTAGGCCCCACGAATATGTCCAGTGTCCTGAAAATGTCTAATTCTACCTGAAAGATAGAAACCATGCATTTCAGGCTAGGGCCAGCAAAGAGACTCAGTTGTGTTTTGAGTTCAGGGAGCTGGTGTGAGCAGAGGTAGTCTGAAACAGGAAAGCAGGTACCACAGTTAGATGGCAAGTAGGCTGGGAGGCTCTTCCAGTTAGGATGAAGCGGGTGATTCATTCCTGCAGCTGCTCCTTGACCTTGGTTCACCTCCAGGCTGGTTCAGTGGGCAGAGACCCTGACTCAGAGAGATTCCATTTTAGGGTTTATTTAGCCTTGGGTTGCCACAGCTTCTGCAAATGATGCTGTTAGTACTTGACAGTAACAACCTGAAATTTTCTAAATGTTCATTGTTTGTCTAAGTGTCTCTCCAACTTTTGCTATATTTTTATGACTATCACCACAACACCACTGTGTATTCAAAAAAAGTCAAGGATGACTTTTTAAACAAGCTTCACTTTGAAAATTATCCTCCTTTCTTTTGTGAGAGTGTATGTATTTCACTGTAGGTGTAAAGCAATGTTGGTGTACTTGTTACAGTGGCCAAGCATCCTAGCCCCTTGCAACCACCTCACTTCGTCTTTGCATCTTTGCCCCCTTGAGAATGCCCACTTTTCTGCTGAGTACCTTCTGTAAGTTCATTTGTCTTTTTAAAAAAATATTGTATTCAGAATAATTAAAGATTTACAAAATTTTTCAGAGATAGTACAAAGAGTTCTTGTATGCCGTATGCCCAATTTTCCCCACTGTTAACGTCTTATATCACTATGGTATTTTTGTAAGGTCTGTCTGAAAAATCAATATAGATCATTATTATTGAATTCTATATAGCATATCCAAATTCCTTGGTTTTAACCTAGTTTTTTATTGTTGTTGTTCAAGTATCCTATTCAGGACATCAGATTACATTTGGTCTTCTTTGGTCTGTGACGCTTGCTAGGACTTTTCATGTTTTGGGTGACCTGGACTGTTTTAAGGAATATTGGTCAAGTAGCTTGTGATTTGTCTCTCACTTTTGCTTTGTGTAGTGGTTTTTGCATAATGAGACTGGAGTTTGGGGTTTCAGGGAGGAAGAGCACAGAGGTGAAGTGCCTTTTTCACCACATCCTATCACCACATCATAGGAAGGATACTTTTAGTATTAACATGGCCATTCCTGTTGATGTTGATCTCTTGGCAGAAGAAACATTCCTCAGGCTTCCCACTGTAAGGTTACTTTCCCCACCTTCCCATACCATACTCCTCCACAAAAATGGTGCTATATGCAGCTCACCCCTAAAGAATGAGAAATTATGCTCCACCTCCTGGATGGTAACGTATTTAAATAAGTTACAGAGCATGAATCTATTCTCCCCCATTTATTTGTTTATTCAGTTAATCATTAATTTTTACAGCATAGACACATGGGCACTTATCTTATGCTCTGTTAGATTTTATTTGCTCAAATTGTTCTGAATTTGGTCATTATAATTCTTTCAGTTGAAGCTGTGCTTCTTGGATATAATTCCTGTAATTGTCAGGTGGGTCATTTGTTTGTTTGCTTGTTTATAAGCACTTCCTTATTTACTGACACTGAAAATTGCCCTAGACTCATCCCCTTTTTTTTCTGACTCAGAATCACCTCTTTCTGCAAGGAGCTTATGCTGTTTCATGGGAGAAGGGTATCGGACACCAGAACTGGGCACTGGGTGTGCTAAATGCTACTGGAGCATTATTGTTTCTAGACACTCTCAGCTGACAGAGCAAGGGAATATATATTTACATATAAAATATAAATGTATAGGCATATATATTTTCAGGGTTGCTCTTTATTACATTGTATGTCCTTAATGACTCAAATATTCTCTCTCTTGAGGAGAACGGCATAAAGCAAGACAGAAAGCATAGGTGCCAATAAACTTCAAACTTAAATGTTTAAATATATCCCCAAATGGAAACCCACAGAATTTTGCAATGCAAATTGTAAAAGTCCTCAGTGGTTTCATGCACTGAAACATTTAAATTTTGCATAAGTGGCATATCCCCAAGAAGAATTTAATTTATGAACCTAAGGTTTAGAGTCCAGGAGCTCTGAAGAAGTGGGTGCCTGGGCTTCTCAGGCTAATCCTGAGTCCCATGTTTTTCTGCAAAACTTCCCCAGCAATAGATGGACAGAAGGTGTGCAATTGCCTACATTTCACAATCCTATTCTTCAGTTTGCATTGCAAAATACATTTGTTTTCTAATGAAGGAACAAAATGTTTTTTTAAAATATAGACTCAGTTGTTTTCCCAATTTTTAAAATTGTCTAAATGGAGGCAAGAGCAACTCTCACAGGCTTTCCATTTTGTTTGGGATAGCAGCAAAGAGCAACTTATTGACTAGGGCCTTTATTTTTAATTAATTAATTATTTATTTGGCAGTGCTGGGAATTGAACTTAGGGCCTTGTGCTTGCTAGGCAAGGGCTCTACCACTAAGCTACAACCCAGGCCTGACCCAGGGACTTTAAAGGAGACTCCAAACTGAAGCAATTGAACATGTTTTATAAAGTTGACTTGTTTCACAATTAAACCACTTGTCCCCTTGTAGACCTTTGCAGAAGCTTGCAGTTCCAGCAAATAGCTTTATGACTTTACTCTGGAGTTCCTTGGACAGATTCTGTTTTCTATGCCATGGTCCTACCAGTTACCATATAATGCATTGTTATATTCCCTGGTTGCAGCAGTCAAGATGTGGGGCTTTGGAGAAAATCCAACTGTGTATGCTTTTATGACAATAATCCAAATATGTGCCTATTTAAGGGCACAGTTGTGCAACCTATGTGCCCTGAGGCTCCCTGGACAATTGCGGTTGTCTAAAAATGGTCTGATTCTCCTGCACTTCTCACTGGAGAGCTGGGCAACAGAGTTCATTTGGCTCATTACTGTCCTCTTTCCCACCCAGTCTGTAGCCTTTCTTGGGGCCTGGTTGCAGCTGCAGAGTTTTTGTCTGCAGTGCCCTCCCTCAAAATAGTTGTCTTTGTTGTGACTAAGATATTTAAATCTTCCTTCAGTAGCACCTTTACTTGATTGACTGATGGGTCTGTAAGTTATTTTTGTATCTGGGTTATTTCTATTTCTGATGTAAGTTGCTAGAGGCTGCATAATTGCTCGACCCACTCTTTTTATTTGATAATCTATGTTTTAAAAGTAGACTGCTTTATTGAAAAGTCTGCTTTTTTTTTTTCAGAAATATTGATGGTCAGAACCCAACACTGGGTGTTCCCTCAAGCATTAAATTACATTCCTTGGAGACCTAACATGTCAACATCTTTGTGTCTGAGGATTTCAGGGACTTTTTTTTTAATGTTTTTACTTTTTGATTCTTTTTCTGGAGGATAAAAAAAAATTCCCCCCAAATCTTAAGTTCCTTTAGTAAAACCTTCAGTGAGAGTCCCACAAAAGATGAAGGGATGATATATATCCATAAAAGTGTTGAGAAAATTTATTTAATTATTATATTGAATGTAGTGAGTGGATATCTCAATGACTAGAGTTTGACTAATTGAGCTATGCACAATATATAAAAATTTAATTAGATGTCATCTTAGACTTAAACATGTGCAGAAAGAATGGCAAGAGATTTCAGAGAGAAATGACTATAGACATAATAAAGAAATTCTTTGACAAATCTGTCAAAGTTTTCTTATGCAGTTTTCACATATAATGAAAATTATATCTATTTCTTTGTTTTTAACGTCAAATGTTTATTTTAAATTTAAGTAGCTCTATAGCCTTATTTAGACATTTTAAAATTATAAAGTCAAATAAAATCTAATTAGAGAAGGTTATGATCTAAACATTATTAAAATGCATGAATAGACTAAGAACAATAGTATTAAAATTTCTAGTGACAAGACAATCATTAAACATAAATGCTTAAATATTTACACTTTGAAAGCAGTGTGGTTTTAATAAACAAATGCAAAAGTTAAAATTTGTTAATGAATATGATATACATTCATAAAGACAAAATTGAGGATTTCTACAAAAAATGTATTTTATCATTTTACCTATCAAAAGTCATACGATCAAAGGATGATTAAATGTTTGGAAGAAAAATTATTTACCAAGATAGAAATTGAATCTTATTTAAAATGTTTATGTACTTAAACCCATTTTAACAATTTTCCTTCAACCTGTGTATCACTCATATCAAATTGCCTGCATACCAAGGGTATGAAGCAAATACAATAAAGTATTATGGGAAAATTAGAATATAAATAAATTTTGTTTGGCTTTAATCTTATATAGTTTATGCACATATCATTTATTCAGATTTGATAAATGTAGTAAAATTCTATGTCAATATGTATTGAAAAACTCACTTCAGCTTGGCAACTCTCCAGTGATTTATGCCAGGCTATGTGCATTAAGAATAGGGAAATTAGGCATGATATTTCATTGTCTTGCCCAGTTTCCTCTTCAAAAGGTGTGAGAAACCACACTATTTTTAAAATAAGCTGTTTTTTTCTTTTCCCAGTATAGACCTGTTGTAGTTCACAAAATAGTTGCAAATGCACTAGAATGAATTCCTGTGTACACCACATCCAGTTTCCCTTACTATTGACATTATGTGTTACAATTTTATGCTATTCATACATTATTATTAACTAAAGTCATGCTTTATTAAGGCTGTCTTAGTTTTTGCCTACTGTTGTTTTCTGTCTCAGAACCCCTTTTAGGATACCAAATTGTATATAGTTGACATTTCTCTTTAGGTTTTGCTAAAATGTGACAGTTTCTTAGGCATTTCTTAGTTTTGGTGAGTTTGACAGTTTTGAGGAGTACTGGTCAGATGTATTGTTCTATGGCTCTCTATTGGGTTGCCTTTCTCATGAAAGGACTGGATTCCTGAACTTTGGGGAAGATCAAAGAGGTGAATTGCAATTCTCATCACATAATATCAAGAATACATACTGCATCTGGGCTCAGTGACCTGTAATCCCAGCTACTCAGGAGGTAGAGGCAGGAGGATTGTAAGTTCAAAGCTGGTCTTAACAATTTAGCAAGTGCCTTTCTCAAAAAATAAAAAAATGTAGAGCACACCTGAGTTCAATCCCCAGTACGAAAAAATATTAAATGAATAAAAGAGTGCATGCTACCAAAATGGGTAGTCACTTTTGATGCTGGCCAGGATAAGCTAACTGAAGTACTGTTCCTCATTTTTTTTTTTCCAATGCAAAGTTACTTTTCCCTGTTTCCATACCATATTGTTTCAAAAAATATCACTCTGCACAGCGCACATTAAAGGGATATGGCATGAAGTACTTTGAATTCTTCTGCCCGGATTATTTGTGTGACTCTCCCATTTATTTATCATTTATTTATGTAAACATGAAATTATAAATATTTATTTTATACTTTGATTTATAATGCTATGCTATTTTATTCATGTGTTACTCAAATTAGTACCAAAATATTTTATTTCATTTTATTTCATAGCTGTTGATATGTTCTTATTTGTTGGTTACAATCCATTTCCATAATCTTAACCATTATGTTCTAAAGACAATTAAAGAATCTAATTGTAAATCATTGCTTGTGTATTTGGTTATAGCTGTCTTCTGAAACCTACCCATATTAACATATGGAAATTACAAGATCAATTAGAGACACAATTTTCTTATGTTTGAATTTCTACCAACAACATTTAAGCATTATACACTTTTAAGTTACAACTAGCCCTCAATGTACTTTATCATTGATTTTTTTGTTATTCTAGAAGTTTTTATCTGCAACTTATTTAGACGAGTAAAATTTTTAAGCCTTGTTTATCTTGTGTCTACTAATTTTGGTAGTATGTACTCCTTTATTCATTTAATATTTTTGGTACTGGGGATTGAACTCAAGTTAAACTGATAGGTATATCTTTATAAACAGATCTCTATGTTAGATAGTAAAACAGTGGTGGAAATTAAGAAAAAGTCCACTTTCAGGTATAACAGGGTATCTTGGATGAAGAACTCTATTCTTTTCAGAAAAACAAAACTTGAAAAATTGAATAAAATACACATCAATAAATCTGTTTAAAGTCTTTGAAGAGCTACTGAATCACAGATGACTAGGGGATTAAGATGCCACCGATGGAACACACTGAGAACTTGGGTGACCATGATCCTCCAACATATCTACTATACTTTCATCACTATTTTAGAATGTCCTCTTTCTACTTATAAAATAATGCTTAGTATCAACAATATTCCTATTCTGCCAGAAGCAGCCTTGTTTACCTTGTGTCTATCACATGTCTTAATCTACGAAAAAGAAAGAAGTCAAACTACATGATTTTTTTTTTTTTTTTGGCGTAGGACTGTCATAGAGGATGAAGTAATGGGCTGAGTCTTGGTGGTCCAGTGAAGCTGGAGAAACAAATTTGGAAATTTGAAGGGCCAATACGTTAAGAAGAAGGATAGTAAGAAACTAAGACTACTACAGCTTTTTAAAATACATTTTAATTTTTGAAACAATTTTAGGTTCACAGAAAAATTGACAAGTACAGAGATTTTCCAGCATTGCATATGATGTTTTAGTCCATAACGATTTCATATGTGATGATTGTCCCATGAGATTGCAGTGGAGCTTAAAACTCTGTAGCCATCAAGATCATGGCATAACACATTGTTTGTGATGGTGGTGTAAACAAACCTAATGCCCTGCCTGTGGTAGAAGAGCATAGTCTACACAATTATGTCCACTACAACATCCTTGATAATAAATGGTTATGGTACTGGTTTATGTATTTTTACTATACTATATTTTCATCATTACTTAAGAGTATACTCATACTCATAGAAAAATGCTTACTGTAAGTAGTATGCCTATTTTGCTGGCAGCAGCCTGTGTATCTTGTATATACCACATCTCTTGGTGACAAGAGGCCACACTGAGCATAAACCTATGCCATGTAGATTCCTGTGAGATTCATACACAATAACAGAAAGAACTAAAAAATACATCAAAAAAACCACAAAAATTCAAGGTATAAATTCTGAAAATGTTTCCGAACTGGTTTATAATACCAATTGACAAATTGACAAGCACAAGAAACCTACACAGAGTAAATACACACACACACACACACACACATACAAAAGATACACTGAGAAGACAAGATTACTGAAAGGTACTGAATTTTAGTAAAGGTGTTAAATGACAAAGTGAAAAACAATCAAAACAAAACAAATATAAAACCTCTTAAAACAGTCAGAAAAAGAAGATACAACTTCTTTTAAGAAGCAAATAATAAGACTGCATAAAGATGTTCCTCTCAGCATTTAAAATAAGTATCCTTAACAGATGAAACAAAATAACTTGTAATCTAGAATTATGTATCTATCAAAAAATTCATTCAATGATGGAGTTAAATAATGACCTTTCAAGACAAAGCAAAATGGAGTTACTAGACTGACACTCAACTGTTGAACTGAGTTTATTATTATTATTATTATTATTATTATTATTAAACATCATCATCATTATCATCATCATCATTATCATCATATCTTTATGATTATACATAGCTGAGTTCTTCCTGACAAACTCACACATGCATGGAAATCAATTTCAGCCCCTGATTCTCTTCTTTTCTCTCCTTCTTTTACTTTCCATCCTCCCTCCTCTCTCACATTCTCTTTCCTCTACCTTACTAGACTTCCTTTCACTTCTCAATTAATTTGTTTTTGAATGGTTCCTTATGTAATTGTATCCTTCCTTCCCCTTTCCTTTATTGAATCTAGCTTCCACATATGAGAGAAAACATGAACTGAGTTCTTTAAGAATAAGAAAAATTAATTGAAACAAGAAAATACAAGAAAGAATTAAAGTAAGTATATGGAAAATACAAACATATGCCCAACAAAACAATAATGAAATGATAAGGTCTTCTGGGGTATAAAACTAATATAAGCTGAAATGTAAAACATAATACAAAAGCAACAGGGGAAAGTAAAAGGGTTTTAAGTCCTATCAGATGGTTAAAAAAAAGAGAGAGATGGCTATACCATGTCTATGGAGATATTAATCTTCAAGAATAACAAGTAACAACTTAATAGAAGGGAAAAAAACTAATTGTTGAGTCAACAAAGAAAAACAAGAAATGTGAAATGCAAAAACAAGATGATATATGTAAACCCAAGTATATCAGCAATTAGATTAAAATCTAGTAGACTAAATATTACAAGTCCAATTTTTTTAGAGTTGATGAGAAACACAAAATCTAATTATATTTACTTGTAGTAGAACCACTATAACAAAAACACACAAAAGTTTAAAAGTAAAAACAATGGAAAAAGAGTGTACTACTACCTAAAGAAAGCTAGTGGACCAATATAATAAAATCAGGCATAGTAGACTATATTAGTCAGTTCTCCATCACTCCAACAAAATATCCAACATAGGCTATTTGTAAAGTAAAGGGAGGTTATTTTGGCTCACGTTTATGAAGCTTCGAATCCAAGATCACGTAGGCTTGGTTCTCTGGCCAGTGTTCTATATTATGACAGGAGTGTGGGCTGGAGTAAATGCTCACATCACAAGTCAAGAAAGAGAGAGAGAGAGAGAGAGAGAGAGAACCTCCACTGGGGTCCCACATTCCACTTCAAGGGCAAAATCCCAATGATCTAAAGACCTCCCACTAAGCCCCACCTGTGAAAGGTCCACAGCACCTCTCAATACCACACTCTGGGGACCAAGCCAATAAGGGACACTAACAAACCAAAGCATTAACATTTAGGCAAAAATCACTAACATGACATAATTAACGAAGGATACTTTATTATAATAAGCAGGAAAATATAACAATTCTAAATATCTGTGCATCAATTACAATTTTAAACATATAAAATATAATTGCTATGAATAAACAATAAATGGCCTACATAAATAAAGGATACAAAATGTGAAGTAAATATAGATGGAAAGGAGAGAGAGGCAAATCTAAAGTTATAATGGAAACATTTAACACATCTCAATAGTTAATAACAAAAGGCATAAAAAAGGATTGAATTAACAGATTTGTTCAAATTGTAATATATTTAATATTACAACTAGCAATAATGAATTAAAACTTCTTTACACAGCATGTGTAAGTTTAACAAAATAAATTAATGTCATTAATAACAAATTAATATATTAAAAGTGACTAAAAATATGCAAATACATAAATTATATATTTGTAAGCATATAAATATATGTGAATTGTACTTAATAAATTCTTTATTAGTTATTATTATTAATTGTTAATACATTTTAAAACCTCACATGTTCTCTTGCCCATTTTAATTAAGATAGTAATAAAATGATACATATATCATCTCCAATTGTTTGGAGGGTAAAAATAAACTTGAATGTAAAACTTTCACATAGCTGCTATGTTAAGATATGATAAAAAATGGAAATCAGAAAACATTCTTAACTGATGACATCATAGCAATATCAAGACAGTCTTGAGGTAATAGTAAAACAAAAAGAAAAGAAAAAAAGAAAAAGTGAACAATCAATAACCTAAATTCCCCTGTGGATATTGCAGACAGAATGTTAAATCACTTACTAAAAAAGCAAAAGCAAAAACAAACATAAAAGAGAAGTCAATCAAATAACAAATACACAGGGACTGGGGTACAGTGTAGGGGAGAGTCTTTGCTTTGGAATGTTAGGCCCTGAACTTGATTTCCAACAGGGCAACAGATAAACAAAACTTTTCAAGGAGTTTTCAAGTGGATAATAAAATAGGTTAAACTCTCAAGAAACAACTTAAAAAGAGAAAAAGAACAAATAACATTTATCGGGGTGAGAAACAAAATAATACTACAGATTCCAAAGATAATAAAAATGTAAATGTGTAGGGGGAAATGGACAAATTCATCAAAAAATTCAACTAATCAAGATGATTCTGGCCAGGCATAGTGGCACAGGTAGGTAATCCCAGAGTCCCTGGAGGCTGAGGCAGGAGCATCATGAATTCAAAGTCTGCCTCAGCAAGGTGAGGCACTAAGCAACTCAGTGATATCTTGTCTAAATAAAATACAAAATCAGTTTGGGGATGTGGCTCAGTGATTGAGTGCATCTGAGTTCAATCCCCAGTACCCAGCCCCCTGCAACAACAACAACAACAAAAAGATTCTAGAAGAATTAAAAAATCTGGATACTCCTAAAGTAACTGAATCGTTTAAAACTCCTAAGACACTTTGTTAACTGAAAACAGCGAGACTTATAAATACAAATACTGTATAATTTCACTTATATATGGAAACCAGTCAAACTCATAAAGACAGAGAGTTAGTTGATCACACACAAAGATAACTATGTGAAGTGATAGATATATTAATTAATCAATAATCATTCACAACACACGTATGTGTATCAAAATATCTCATTGTAAACAAATATATGCAAGTTTTGCTATTCTCACCTCAATAAAGCTGAGGTGGGGGACTTTTGAGACACAAAGTTTCACTAGTTATTACTTGAAATACTTTAAAGAGTAAGAATGTCGATTTATATGAACTTTTCTAAAAAACATAAAAGAGAAATACATTTCTAAATGCATTTTTATCACATTTGCTTAACCTTGTAATAAAACCCTTTAAGGCTATATAAGAAAATTTATAAATCAACATCTTTCAAGAAAATAGAAGGGAAAATCCTAAGTAAAGTATTAGCAAAACAAGTTCAGGAATATTATAAACAGCATTATTCCTTGAAACCATAATAAGGTTTAGACCAGAAGAACAAAAGTATTTACCTTTTGGCCAGTTAATCAGTATAATTCACCATATTTAAAAAAAAACAAGGAGAACAGTAATAGGAGAATCAGTATTTGCAGAAAAACATATTTATGAAACCCAACAGACACCAACCTAAAAGCTTTTGAAAAACAAGGATTAGAAGAAAATTTTCTTGATTTAATAGAATATCTTAAAAATGAATCCTATACCAAATGATTAACAATTGAAAGCTTTCATCCTGAATCTGAGAAGACAAAGATTTTCTCTTACCACTTCTCTTCATCATATGCAGAAAAGGCAATAACATAGAAAAACGTAAACATTTACAATGGTAGGAAGGATATAATTATTAAGAGATGATCATACGTAGAGAAAATCCCCTCAAAATCTACAGGCAAAATATTGAAATTAGTAAATAAATTTGACAAAATTCCTGGATAAAAAGTCAATATATAAAAATCAATGTTTTAAATATATTGAGAATAAATAAATAGAAAATAAAATTTTAGAATATTGCTTACTATAGAATAGAATAAATGATTATGAATAATCATTGCAGGACCTCTACAATGAAAAGAGAAAAGATAATTAAGAACACTTTAAAGATACCTTACTGAGATAGGTTACATTCTCCACTAACATATGTATTCCTTGCTTTATCCCTAAAGATTCTCACTTTCAAGATGGCTGCCCTTCTCCCTCGAATATGTGCTTGTTTTCCTAAATAACTCTGTGTCTAAGGAAAAAAAATGTTGCTAAAATATAT
This sequence comes from Marmota monax, assembly GCF_021218885.2. NCBI lineage: Eukaryota > Metazoa > Chordata > Mammalia > Rodentia > Sciuridae > Marmota > Marmota monax. Next base: position 11,712,907 of record NW_026691982.1, on the reverse strand, counting down.
CTAGAATATACACCATGTTTCTGAATTAAAAGGCTCACTATTGTAAAAGCATCCATTCTCTTTAAATCTGTATCCAGACTCAATGCAATTCCAAACTATATCATCTGATTTTGTGAAAGTTTGCACCAGAAATATGTGTAAATGCAAAGACCCAGGACAACCAAGGCAGTTTTGAGGAAAACAAAAAACAAACCTGAAGAACTTACATAGTTAACATGAAAACAGGAAAATGATGACTTGTTGGTAAGTGCTTAAGTTACAGGAACTTTAATTCTGCTGGTGGAAGTGAAGGTTTTTACAGTCTATTTTTAAAACTCTTTCATGCTATCTATGAAGTCTGAACATTCATGTACCACAGGTCCCAGCAATTCCAGTTCTATAACATGTTTTAGAGTATAAGTAATGGGAAGGATACATTAAAATATTTTAAATGTTCATAGTGGCACCATTAATAATAGCCTGTACCTGGAATCTTAATGCCTATCCTTAGTATACCTGACAAATAAATTATGATACATTTCATGAAATAAAATACTACAAGGCAACAAGCAAGAACCAAGTATTGCTACATGCCAAAACACATCTTTAAATGAAAGAATCTACAATACACAATTTTATGTCTATGAAGTTATGAAATTAATAAAAATTATATAAAATGTTATAAATCATCATTATGGTTTCTTTGGGGAGTATCAAGAAAAAAATGGAGTACAAGGAGGGCTTCTTGTGTGTAACAACTATCCTGATTTGGTTATTGGTAAATAAATCCCCTTCTGAAGCTTAGTCAATCTGTATACCTCCTTAATAAAAATTTTACTTAAAAATTTACAAATGGAGAAGGGGATAGGGAAACCTATCCCGAAGAGAAACAGAACTATTTTGACTTAAACTGTTTTGGAAAAACAAAAGCATCAAGGGCAAATGCAATTAGACGCATCTTTTTCGTTGACCAAGTCTGACTCCATCCAGCCGTAATAAATGTTTCAGTAGCAGAGGTTGACCATAATGAGTATTTTTGCAGGCTCAAAGCCAAACCCAGATAAGCCTCAGTAGGACTTTGTCCAATTTCTTAATTCAAAAATGCAGTATTCATTTTAAAGGCTAATTTTAGCCATCCTGTTAAGTCTTTGTTGCACTCGGCTGTTCTATTCACTTCTCTCAGTGTTTACTAATCCCTGAAAATAATTGAAAGCAATTTTACAGAAGCATGAAATGAGTTTTCATGGATTTCCATCTATATAAAGTGGGCTTCAAAATTATATTTGATCCTGAGTAGATTATCTGCTTATGTTTTTTTTAATCTCTCCTATTGCTTTATTTTAACTTTCCCAAGTCTCATACATTGTTCTAAAGGGAGTTTTAAGAAATAATTGTTCAGCTAATTACATTAGTGAGATTACACAATTTTCTATAAATTGTCATCTAAAAAGTTTATCATTATGCTTATGTGGAAAACTCTTTCCATTTCTTGAATATATAATCTATGATTCATTCTTACAACATTCATTTTTATTATATAAATAATAGATGACTGTGTTTTCTGTTTCAAGATTCATATAATACAGAAACATGTTTGTGTACATATTCATATATATTTGTGAAATATCCACCTTCCTCTATCCTTGATTCCACTTTCTACTCTGCTTTCCACAGATGTATGGATTGACTGACTACACTCTTATCATTTCTGAAATGAGTGATCTTTGAAACGATTCAGAAACTTCAAATTTCAGACTGCTATTTAACCATATCATCTTCTGTTTCTTAGATGAAAAATAAATCTTCTATCAAAAAAATATTCCTGACTGCAGGGTCATCTCATCATGAACAATTTGCTGGGTTCAATTCTCAGCATCAAAACAACAAAATAATTATTATCCACTTGCTTCACAGTGATGGTAGTTACAACTCCCATTTATTGCATCTCAATATGGACAGTGTACTAAGTAAGCACTTTACAAAAGCCATCTCCTTTTACACTCCTAACATCCTATGCATGGAGTGTACACTACTTCCAATATATGAACTCTTCTAGGAAGAGGAGAGTAAGTATCAGGGGTCCCATTAATTAGTAGAAGAACCGAGATTGATTCCATGAGATCTCACTCCAAACTGCCACTTGATCCGTGTGTGGCTCCTTTTGGTTCATTTTCACCTGAGCTCCAGGGACTCCTTCATTTGATAATAGCATTAAAAGAGTAAGTAAAGAATTTAGCTGTCCCCTACAACACCTATGACTCACTTCATGCAATTAGCTATCCATCCCATAGTCACAAAATTGCCAAAATATCTTCCAATATGTTTATAAAGTAGTTGATTGCAATTAAAAGTTTATTAAAGAAGGTGTGACTTACATTTTGATATGATGAAGTAACAAAATAAGCAATGAAAACCTGAGGGGGGTCTAGCCTTTGTGATAATTATGGAAGACATTCCTAATTATTCAAAATATTACCATTCTCAACACACTCCCACCTTCCACATTCAGAAAACAGTGTTTTCTAAAATTCTTAAATTTAAGAGTGATGATATGACTTGCTCTGGTGAATGAAATGTGAGCAGAATAATGTATATGAGCTGCTGAGCAACCCACGAATATTGTGATGTCAGCATAACAGGATTATAGATTCCCCCCAGCCTGAGGGCCCACCACATGGTACAAAGTTCTTCCCTGTTAGACCAGCATGGCCATATGTGGTCAACCAGTTATGAAGATTGCTATTTTGTTTGATACTCTTGTTTGATAGTTGGTTATAACTTGGATCTTAAATGTACTCCAAAGGGTCATATGTTAAAGGTTTGGTCCCTTTGGTGGAATATTTGGGAAATTATAATATTTGGGAGGTGGTAGGACCTTTAAGAGGTGGGGCCTAACAGAGGTCTTTAGGTTATTGGGGATGTGGTTTTTAAGCAATAAAGTCAACTAATCATGGACGAGAATCTCCAAAACTGTGAGCCACAATAAACCTTTTCTCTTTATAAGTTGATTGTCTCAGAATTTTGATATAGTGATGAAAAGATGACTAATACAGGGTTATTTGTATCTGCATAAATACATTGGTTAGCGAGACTGGAAAATTAAAAAAAAAAAAAAACCCTGAAAAACGAAAAACTTTCTATTATAGGGCTGGCATATATTAGATCTGATTTAATAACAATTCTGTAGTTGAGGTGTTGCCCATAGTCTTATAACAATAAAGGCTGAAACAAAAGTGCAATTTCTATATGCAATTTCTGTTCTAGCTCTCTCAACAACCCTAAGAGTAGGTGGTATTATTATTCCCATTTTGCCAATGAACATTCAGCTAACAAATGGTAGAGGTAGGGTTTGAACCCACACAGTCTGTGCACAGAGACATGTGAAAATGTTTATGAGAAAAATATGTTTCAGGTAAGTTGAATGAGTTCCAAAGAGCACACAGCTCTCTAGCACACAGCTAGAGAGTGCCTGTAGAAAGAATTGACTGAATAGCTTAATTTCAGATTCCCCGGGGTTTTGCAAAACTCTACTATAAAAGGACTCCACATAGGGCCTTTGGGGTACTGCTAAAAGTAAACACCCACAGAGATTCATATGAAATAAACCTGGAGGAATTTAATTATTTCTCCTTCTGTACTCGGCCTTTTCCTCTCTCCCCTCCCCCCTTCCTTCTTCCCTCCCTCTTTCTCCCCATTTATTTTTGCTAGGAATTAGTCTTCAATCTTGAGTTTAGTTTCCCTTTGTTTAATTTTGCTAATAAATACTAACCCAGTAAAACAGATTATTATTAACAAAGTATCTTAATGAATGATATGATGCAATGGGCAACTTTTGGAAAAGGAAAGGTTATAGAAGTGAGTAGAATACTGTAAATTCTAAGTTAATAATACTTTCTTTATATGCAGCAAAAATCAGAAGTTAAAATTATTAGTTGTGGTTCATTTTGGTTTGTTTGTTTTTACTTTTTTTTGTCAAAATACGTAGAATTATATGCCTTAAAAAGGATATCAGTTTTTTCTTAGTAAATAATGTCTAACTCAATCTAGATGGTTCTCTAGCATTTAAAAAAAATATGACCAATATAAAAATCAAGAAAACCATTCATTTTGATTTCTTTCTCTACTACTTCTGACAAATCCCTTCACTTCCAGGCCTCCTAGGTTTCCACTTCTGCATTTGCAGACAACAGCATGTCCATTTGCCATTGCCTTTCTGTCTACTCAAATCCTCCTGATTCTAATATGTATTTTGAGTTCTAGTTCTCTTTAAAGTATCTTGTCTTTGTTACTTAGCTCATAAGATCAATGCTGCCACCATTCCCAGAAACAAAAAGAGCTGCATTACTTATCAGTGGGCTTTTAGTATGCTTTTATTGCTGGGTTACTTTTTGATGCCATTGCCCCTTAAGATGAAAGTGTCTTCAAGAAACAACTCATGTTTTTATATGTAATAAAGAATTGAACCAGGTCTGTGAATGGAGTGTATTAATGAATGATTTAGTATCAAGAATCATACAGTGGTACCTTAAAAATGAAATTTTTAAAAAAATTACTTCTGTATGAGTTTTATATAGTGCAATCTCCTACTCATGCATAACCTTGTAAGGTGTTCCATTGTTAAGTCAAACAAACAACTGCACCTTTCTTATACCTTGACAATGTCATCAGTGTGTCTTTTAAATCTTTTAAAACATAAAACTGAGAAACAGGTCACTCACTCTCCTTTTTGTTTTCTTTTGTTGTTCTAACAGATCCTCAGAAATACCTGGACACAAACTCCTCCTGCCATCTGAAGAGGCTGCCTTTCCTACTCTTTGATAATTAGTTCCTTCATTTTCTTTATTATTTTGTAACTGGTTCTGTATTATTTCTATCTTATTAAATTATAGAAGCTTGCTTTTTAATTCAGTTTTGTTTTAATGTTTCATGTAATTTTTTTTGGTGGGGGTATTAGAGATTGAATTCAGGAGCACTTGACCCCTGAGCCACATCCCCAGGCCCTTTTTGTATTTTATTTAAAGATAGGGTCTCACTGAGCTATTCAGTGCCTCACTTTTGCTGAGGCTGGTTTTGAACTCATGATCCTCCTGCCTCAATGTTCCACGTACTTTTAAAACATTGTTTTTCTCTATAGTAGCTGGGCAAGGGGCCATTCATCTGCTATTTATATATTTATGTAAGTGTCTTTATGACTTTTTTTCTGAAGGCTTTAAGTTAACTCAGATAATTGAGTCAAAAATCTTCAACTATAATTGTTATTATGGATTTTTTTTTTGTTTTTTAAAATTTTTTTCATTCTCCATTTCCCCATCTTTGCTCTCTCCCTTCTCTCTTGGTCAATGTGTTAATCATGAATTTGGTCAGAAGAGCCTATCAATTCCTTAAAAAACTGAGTTAAACCCCTTTCACTATGATTATTATTCTGAGTAAAGGGAATAATCAGTTTTGAATACAAAGCATATACCATGCATCATGTGATTCAGCAAGCTCAGAGCAACCCCTTGTGCAAAGCATGTTACTATTCCACTGCTTTTCAATAAATAAAACACTGTACATGACATCATGTCAGGTTAGCTCAGGTTTTGGTGGCAAATTTGCTATTCTGTCAGTTTTGAAAGCTTTGTGTGTTTTCTCATTGTGCATGAGATTTCACAAAAGTTTTTTGAGGGTAGGCTATAATATACAATAGGAATAATGTTATATTCTAGCAAGTGGAACAATTTGATATCATAAACATTTTTTCATCTCAACCTAAAGTCTGGTTAACTGACATTAAGAGAGTGTAGACTGAGTCACAGTTTAATAGGAGTACCTACTCAATATGTGAATCATGGTAGGCTATTGACATAAGAACTATTGATCATCGTAAAACTCTGGTTGCTGTGTATGTGGTCTATCTTTCTCCATCATTTTGCACATCCTTATATTTGAGGTATATTTTCCATATGTATCCTAAGACAATATATAATTAAGTTTTAAAAAAATTAAACTGAAAATTTTTGTCTTAGAGTACTCATTTCCATCAAACTTAATATAATTACCATGGTACCTTTAATGAAATCATTGTTTAAATCGATTACCATATTTTTGTTATGCCCCTTTATATGCAGTTCTTTCCCTTCTTCATTTACTTTTATTAAGTTTTATCATTTTGTTTTTTTTTTCTAACTCAGAAGTTCTTTTCTAAAATGTGCATACTTATTAAAATCTAAAATTAATAACACCTTTAACCTCCAACCAGTTAATAGTGCAGGAAACAAAAGAGCAGACATCCATTCATCCTCTGGCATAGATGGTATTTTGACCTATCTTCTTATCACCCCATGAGGCCTTCAGAACATTATTTATTTTGTAAAACATCCTGGGACATGATTGTTATCAAAGTTTTATAGTCAGTGACTGCTTCATGTTTTCCACTTTTTTCACATTTTTTTTTCTTGCATTTTGATAAGTTAACCCTTTTTTAATTAAAAAATTTCTCTTTGGATGCTTTTCATATCTGTTAGGTCACTTTATACAGCTTTCTGTTTCCCTAAAGTTATTTTAAACCCTTATAATCCCTTGTGATCTCAGTTAATGCTTTCTTGCATAGTGTCTTGTATTCTTGTAAGGTTGATCATTATTGACTTTGTTCTGTACATTGTTCTAGGAAATGAATAAAGGTGTGCTCCTACATATTTGCTAAGGCTTTTTCTTCTAGAAGGTATTTAGAAAATGTCTAAAATGTCTTAAAATTTAAGTCGAGGTTTGAGTGCAATTGGACCTTCCAGAAAAGTGAATTGATCCAACTTGCATCACAGTTTCTCTGGGTTGTTCCCTCCACTTTCTGGCACCAAAGTGACCTTCTGGGCAATCCTGCAGGGGTGGGCAGTTGGGATCTACTCACTTCCAATTGACCTTGACCCTGGAGGTCTAGGTTTGGGTGGTCCTCCCTTTAGAGGGGCCTGGTTTCCTAGTAGGCTGAACTTGAGGACAGCCTCTGGGCTTTGACCTATCTCCTCATCACTCCCTGAGACTTCAGAACAAAAAGTTAGGTTCCCCTTTATTAGAAAATATTAGGTTTAGGCTACTTCAGCACTTGGCTTACTTCCTGGAACCTTTGTTTTTACTTAGATTATAGACATGGTAATGTTGGACAAACTAACCAGTTCCTTAGTATGCTAAAACTCTTTTTTTAAATTGTATATACACTTTGAGTATAACTTAAATTAATTTTTCATCAACATATTTAATAACAATATGTATTAAAGTATTCATAAATTTGTATGAGTACTAATTTGTATGGTGCAGATATGCTTAAACTTACTAAAAAGAAAAATCAATGTTAATGAAAATACTGGGAGTGTCATTTTGCTATTTTATAAGTTAATTTCTTGGTAAGTCATCATCTTTGGGGAGAAGCTAATACCAAGGAAGTGGCTCATTTCATTTCTTTCCAGAATACTAACATGTCTTGAAGACTTCACATCTTCCGTAATCAATCTATTATCACATAGCAATAATCTGATGCTTCCATCTGGTGAAAATAAGACAAAGAACATTCCTTTCACTTTGTGTTCTGAACTCCTCTCATCCCTTGCCAAGTAGTTTGCAGAGCTTGCAAGGAACCATGATAACCCCTATCCTTGATCAAACTCCATAAAGAACTGCCATTCCTTCAGGAACTCATTCACATTTATGTCATGGATGCCCTACAACTCAGGTCTATGAAGACATAGCCAACCTCATGACAGAGCTGAGGTTAGGCTGTAGCAGTTGACAGAAATCTGGGAATAACATAAGAAAACACAATTCCTAGAAGGAAAATCCCAAAATGGGTTGTCAGACATCACTATTGCTAAAATCTGAGGAACAAACCATTTTCCAGAGAACCCTGCTAAGGGCTATGTTCTTCCATAGTTCAGAAGCAAAGATAATATTCTCTTCCAACCTGAGTCCTCTCCATCATCTTATTTCCCCTCAGAGTCTCATAGCTCCAACTTCCTCTGCCTTTTCCTGTCCTAACTCTATAAGATTAAGATAAGTTAATGTAGCAGCATCATACTGATTTTGAATATAACCTTTTATAATCAAGTTGAACATCACTAAACCCAGTGGCTCAGGAGGCTGAGGCAGGAGGATCCTGAGTTCAAAGACTGCCTCAAAAAAAAAAAAAAATAGTGAGGAGCTGAGCAACTCAGTGAGACCCTGTCTCTAAATAAAATACAAAATAGGGCCAGGGATGCAGTTCAGTGGTTGAGTGCCCTGGAGTTTAATCCCCAGTACAAAAAAAAAAAAAAGCTAGTTGAACATCCCTAATCTGAAAATCCACATCTTAAATGCTCCAAAATCTAAAAATTTTGAGCTCTAATATGACACCACAAAGGAGAATTCCACAACTGACCTCACATGATAGTTCCCAATCAAAACACACATGTGCTACAAATAATACATAAAATTACCTTTAAGCTATAAGATGTTTGTGAGACATAGAGGAATTTTGTCTTTAGACTTGGATCCCATCCCCAAGGTATCTAATTATGTACAGGAAAATATTCAAAACCAAAACAATCCAAATTTAAAACATGAATGGCCTAAACATTTGAGATAAGGGAAACTTGATCTGTTTTATATAAAACAATAAAGCCATAGATAAAAGAAACTTTAGACAACTTTATCTGAAGCTTATTTTATTAAAGAACAATTCATGAATCAGGCAACACCAAGAACTAAAAGAGGTTCCAAGAGCTTCACTCTGCAAGGCAGCGGTGAGAAAATGGGGGTAAAGCACAGAATGAGCTGTGGGAGTTGGACATGGCAGGTCAGGTGGCTGCCTTTTAATGGCTGAAGTCTGGCTGCTTGGGCTTGACTGAAGTGTGGCTATTAGTCACACCTGTGTAAGGTTTTCAGTTTATGTACTAAGTGAAGTTGTGATTAGTTATGTAGAAACTCAAAGTATGGATACAGCCTCAGGCCAACAGCCCCCTGCTTGTAGAGTTTAACCACATTGTCTGTCTCAGCCTCTCTCTTCAAGAGTAGATGTGGTGGCTTACTTTTACACAGAGAAAGCCCTCCCAACCCAAGAGAGACATTCTATTTGCAGTCTACATAGCAGAAAATATCCACTCCCTTCGCAGTACCATCCACCCAGTGTGGCCATGACTTTGTTTACCACATTGCTGAATATCACAGGAATGTCCAGATCAGTGTGAAAGCATCACCTCCTGTGTCAGCTCATTTCCTTCCTCTTGGCCTTGCTGTTTCCCGGCTTTATGTTTTGTTGCAGCACTTGTCACCCTCTGACTGCCTTATCATTTAAAAGACCTCTCTTCATTTCTGTTTGTCAAGCCACTGTGTCTGTGGTATTTTATTATAATAGTTCTCTAAAACTAATACACAAAATATTTTTGTTTTGCTTATTTTTGAAACTTGGAAAAAAATTAAGAAAAAATAATGGAAACAAGTAAAAAATAAAGTACAAAGATAGAGCAGAAACCAATAAAATATAAAAAATACTAATAAATGTTTATTAAATCAACTAAAAAGTTAAATTAATGGCAAGATTGATGGAGAATCAAGAAAAAAATGAACAGAAAACTTTTGCACTTTTAAAAGAGATGGGTGTGCTATGAGTTTATGAACATAATAAGTGTAAGATACATTGTATCTAAGTTCCCCACATCAGCTATTCCACAAGACTGGCTTTAGTGTCTTCATTATTGACTACTTTATCATTTTGATTCATATATGCTTTAGGACACAGAGAAATAATTCAAAAGCCTAAGATGTGATAACTTAAAAATGTAAATATTCATGCAAAAGATTAAATAAAAATACACCTCCAGAAGTTATTTTCTTCTGTAGTCAGATTGTGAATAATTTCCCCAAGGTTTCTACAATAAGCATGAGTTCACTTACAATAAAGAAAAAATAGTTTATTTTTATAGATGTATAGAAAGGGATTCTGCAAAATCAGAATGCAGATTAGAAATACCTTTCCTGCAAAGAGTTAATGTGAGCCTTTTTGGTAGATAAATGACTTATTTGAATCGCAATTTTTGGAATGAAAAAATTCTCACCATACAAAACTTAGAAAGTCTGTGAGGCATTGAATACAGAGAATCAGTATACATACATTTTTACTTATTGGGAAATTATTTAAACTCAGGAACAAGGAATTATTTAAATCAGGAACTTAGTGCTAGAGAAAAGCTGATGCATTTGTCATTTAAAAACACTTACTGGAGCTGAGGTTGTGGCTCAGTGTAAGTGCTTGCCTAGCAGGTGCGAGGCCCTGGGTTCTATCCTCAGTACCACATAAAAATAAATAAATAAAATAAAGGTATTGTGTCCAACTACAAATAAAAAAATAAATATAAAAAACACTATTTCCAAAGAAAAAATTGTCTATTTCTACGATTATAGGAAAATATATATTATATGTTTTAGCCAACTCCTAAAAAATTAGCTCTTCTCTAATACCATCTGTTGGGTTAAGAAGTATTATGTTTAAATTGCATAGAATAAGTTTTGGGCCTATGGACTCTCAACCCTAGGTTTCTTTAGGGGTTGGAATAGGACTCTCCTCAAATACCAAAATCCACAAGTACTCCCTTATATAAAATATTGTAGTGTTTTCATAGAACTCACACATATTCCTTTAATGTATTTTAAATAATCTCTAGATTATACATAAAATTGAATACAATGAAAACACTATGTTAGTAATTGCTACACTCCATTGTTTATGGAATAATGATAAGGAAAAGTCTATACATGTGCAGATGCAATTATTACAAGTATTTACAATCACCAGTTGGTTGGATCCTCAGATGCAAACCCACAGACACAGAGCTTCTGACTACTCAGTGAGGAAAAACAGGGATCACACAAAACTATGTTTTGTTTTCAAATATCTAAAAAACACTAGTATTGAAAGAAAAATGTGTGATGGTTAACTCCACACAATTAAGTACAATCAAGAGACTGAACAATCCAGTGAATACATGAAACTTACTGAAGAAGGAAGTACTTGATCATAGGTGTTAAAACATCTTCTGTATGTAAATAACTGGTTTTCTTCAAATGCTTTCTAATAAGATTTTGGAGAAGATAATGCTAAGTGAAGTTAGCCAATCCTCCCCAAAAAAACAAATGCCGAATGTTTTCTCTGATATAAGGAGGCTGATTCATAATGGGATAGGGAGGGGGAGCATGGGAGGAATAGACGAAGTCTAGATAGGGCAGAGGGATGGGAAGGAAGGGAAGGGGGCAGGGGATTAGCAGTAATGGTGGAATATGATAGACATCATTATCCAAAGTACATGTATGAAGACATGAATTGGTGTCAACATACTTTATACACAATCAGAGATATGAAAAAATGTGCTGTATATGTGTAATAAGAATTGTAACGTATTCCACTGTCATTTAGTTTTAAAACATCAATTAAAAATTTTTAAAAAAGGTTTCTTTGACTAAATAAATTAAAGTCATGTGATGACATTAGTCCAAATGAATGAAAAACTTAACAACTGGTCTCATGAATGAACACTATGAAGGGAACCAAACTGAAAAATGCATTCTATTTTATTTCCACCAGTAAGGTACATAAGAGCTCACATAATTCAGATAATAGGCTGACATATTTTACAAATTTTTTAACTATTTCATTATATAATACATCCCAAAATATATATCAGTACATTTCCTATTCCCCTCACACACATTTATCCTTCATATTTTCCCAAAGCACTGAATTCTGGCATATTATGTATTTATTTGAATATTTTACTCTCTTCTACCTCTAGAATATGAGAGTTCTATATGAAAGCAAAGGTTAGAATAGAAGCATGTATAATTGCTATAAAAATTTCTCAATTAAAGATATAGTTTTGAGGTATGTGTTTAAAATTTTATCAAAATCCAATATAGTGGAGGAATTTTAAAACTATTAGACGTACTTTGGAATATTTGTATTTGACAAGTCCCATTGAAAACCAAGATTTCAGTTTCAAAGAGGATACTTAATATTTATTTAATCAATAATATTGATTTATTTAATTAATTAAAAACTTAAGTTTTGAAATGGGAATATAGCCTGAAATTTTCACCTTGCTCTGTAAGACTTCTCTCATGAGCTCCCTTTCCTAAATAATCAGAGCCTGCAGGTAACCTGCAGAGCCTCAGGACAGGAATCCCTCCAGAATCTGCAATGAATTTTTGAAAACTTTTCTCAACACTCTTTGGAAATTTTGCACCACACCTCTGGCCTCTGCATTGCAAAGGATTGTTTTCTTTCCCTGGAAGAAGCCTGGAGCAGTTTCTTTTTATTTGCATAATTTTTTGAAAGATTTGCTTATTTTAATTGACGAATTAAGTTAAAGTCCACAGGTAGTCCTCTTTAGAAGTCTTTTCTTTCTAAAAACAGTATTTAGGCCTTTAAGTGATCCAAAGAATGGCCTTCATTACCACAAGTGTCACTGCCCCAGCCACATGCATAAGATTTCTTTGAGTCTAAAATGAGAGAGGAAGACATAATGCAAAACCAGCCAGTCTCTCCTCTCTTCCAATTTACTCATTTACACTGAGTGCCTTCGTGACTGACTGCTAAATTGGTAAGTCCCAGCAAACCACTTTGACTATGAATGGAAACAGTTCAAAAGTTTGGGTTGCTTGTCCGAACTGGTGGATCTCCTTTGCCTGTAATCGTGGCCCAAAGTCATTTATATAAAGTATAGATGGACTTGATCTTTGCTAGACTCAGAGGAAAAGGCAATATTCCAAAATTTCTAGAACTCTACATGTCACAACCAGTTAGAAATAACACAGGAACAGCTGTCCAAAAGCCAAGGGATCCTCACCCAGCTGAAAACCCTTAAAACCAGCAAACTAAGTAAATGGCTGGAGTCTTTCTTTATGATGTTTATTGCATGGTAGAACACTGAATGGGAAAGTAGCCTCAGAGATTTTCTTGTGGTCATGATGCAATTATGGCACAGCTCTTTATGGGTGCAGGGTTTTCTAAAAGATGAGGGGGCTCTGAAATTGCAGAAGCCAGTTTCTACTGACCACTGCTATCCATTAACATGTGGGAAATTCCTAGCACACCACCATTGATGCATGAAAATTCTCTGATGGTGTTTTCCCTTGTCTAAAATTGCTGTTTTAATGGATTTGACCCTTTTAGACCTCAAAATCTTTCTCATGAAGAACGATGTAGCTGATACTTGTTTAGGAGACCTACACAGAGGCCACAGGACTGAGACTGAAGCCAAGAATTCACAGCCACAGCTTCCATTAGCTGTCTGACTATGGCTAGCAGATCACAAAAACTCCTCTTTTTGCTCTACTTGACCCCATTGGAAAAATAGATGCAAAATCACTTTTTCTTTCCTACAAAGATTGGGCAGAAACAATGTTTCCAAATCTTTAATGGTAAAATGAAGTAATGAAAGATTTCTCCAAGAAATTATTGCAAATGCTTGACTCTATATTTCATTTTTCTTTCCTAAATTTTCACCTGCAATCAATGACAAAATTATGACAACTCCACTGCTACCTCACTCCTCTTTTCCAATTTCACCACCATCATCCTTTCTTAGGAATTCAGCATTTATTACCCACAATCATTGCAATAGTTTAGTCAACGCACTTCTGACCCCCATGGATTTGTCCTTCTAATTCATGCTGAGCACCAAGGCAAGACGAATTTCCCTAAAGCATATCATTGATATAAAAAAATAAAAACATCCCAAGAGAAGTTTATGTCCTACCAAATTGAGTAAGATGTCTTTGTGGTATTTTCAAGACTTCAATGGATCAAACCTCCCAGACCTAACTTACCTAACTTGCCCCTTTTCTATATTTCAGTCTTAATTCCATTTTTGGAGGTGACTGTAATTTTGGTCCAGTTTGGATACAGTCATGAGATTCTAGAAAGACATTGAGGATTTTAAACAAGAGAATTATGTGGCCATATGGATGTTTTAGGTGGACCTGGAGCTACACTGTGGAGGGTGACTGAGCAGTTTGAAAGTCACTATCAGAGAAGGCAAAGATGAGGGCTTAATTCTGCCAGTAGAAGAAGGGATAGAGAATAAGGAGATGAACTCAGCCACTAAGAAAAAGAATTTTTAAAAGTAGCAATGTTTAATAAAGAGGAATGAATATAAAAAACGAGGGAAACAGACAACTTTCAGAATTATGCATTCTAGTTGAACTATCATTTTTAGAATGTTTGTATGACAGGCCTTTCCATTAAAGTATGATATGAAAAGTCATGACTTCTGTGTTAAACTGAAATGTAGATTATTTCATCTTTAAGTACCACTCAAATTAACATTACTTCATTTTTCCATTATCCCCTGCCCCCAATATTTGTCATATTTTAACTATAGCCTTATCATATAATTTGATTTTGTGTCAGGCAATCTGACTTACTTCCTCAAAGCTTTTTTAGTACCTTGAGTTAGTATAAGTCAAATAATCAACATGGTAAATTCACAATTAACCATTACTCTGATCACTATGTGCTTTCTGATCATGAAACACACATAAAAATACATTGACCATGAAATAATTTAAAACAATATTACAATTCCCTTTTTCATCTGTTTTAACAGATATGAAATGATCTGCAAGGTCTATGAGAACACTGAACATGGTATAGCTTTGCTATGTTACATGATTATAAGACTCAGTTATATAGTTATTGCTCAATAAAGATTTATTGACCAATTAAGATATTCTTCAAAGTTCTAAAGTTGAAAACGCCAAATGTATCATTACAGAAAAACAGGTGTAATTATTACCAGAAAAGGCAAGGGATAAAGCAATTTCTAATTTGTTTAAATCATTCCTCTCTTTATGAAAAAAAAATTATATATGTATTAGTAGTTTATTGTTAATTATTTAAAGCTTTTATTTATGAAAAAATGATATATGAGTATTTAGTTGTTGTGAACTATAAGGGTTAGGAAAATGTTAGTCTGTGACTTGCTCCCTGAGTGAATGTGGTTCTGATTATCTCACAGGAATCAGAAAATAAAGAACACTTAGAGGCCAGAAATTCTACAGTGAAAACTCTAAATATCTGATGAAATGTGTCTTACAAATTAAATCCCAGACCCTTTTCAGAGCACTTTAATATACTCTCAAGGGTGAAATGTGTTTGTTTTTAGCAAAGTAGATTAGCTTACATCTTGTGATGGGAAAAGTCTATGTAATACATCGTGTCCTCTAGCTCTCATTTCGGAGCAGTTGGTTCGGGTTGTATCTTTTGGCCATAGTCGTGGATCTCAATTTTCTAGTCTGTCTGAGTGTTAAATTGTTTTCTGTCTGCTGTCAAGCTGTCTCTTTTTGTTTCCAGGCCCCCTCCTCTTTTGTGAGCTACTCACTTATTTCCAAAGTCAGGTTGAATCCATCTTTAGCTCTCCTTTATCATACACTTCAAAATCTAGCATTGCTTCATGTACCTGACTGCTGAATGTGTCCAGTTTTAACCAGAAGATAAATTATTGGACTATAAGCAATCGGGATCAAATTTTATACAAAACCACATGTTCAATAGGCAGGCCTGGGTCAATCAGAGCTCAACAAAAGTGGAACAGACACTTGCTCAGGAGACAGGTTTTGAATGATAACTATTCCCAGTTGTTGAATGATTTGGAGGACAAGTCAACATGCACAACCCCCATTTTCTGTCTCACCTTTTTTTTTTTTAACCACTTCTATGCCTTCCAAAACTTGGAAAAAGGTACTATTCCCAATCCAGCAGGCTGCCTCCATCATCCCTCTTAGACAGAGTCCTACTAACTCAGGGCCCAGGCATACTTTCACTCTTTCTCATGGCAAATGGTCCAACAGATGTTTCCTAGAGGGTTGTGGTGGCTGGAAGATTGATTTTCTGGCTTACTAGAATGTTCACATAGTATCTTGAAAATTATGTCATATGGATTATAGTCCTTCTGCTTGTCTAAAGGAAACTTTACACTTGTTTGGAAGAAGATACGTGTCTATATGGAATTACCTTGGCAATGGCCTTTATTCCTATTTCCAAATCAAGGAGAACAATTTCAAATACCAGAAGACAGGCCTCAACATGATTGAGTCCCCCAAGTGCAAGATTCTCATCACAAAGCAATGTTAAGCAGCTCATCACAGATATATATTATAATGAATTCCAGCAAGAACACTATTATTGTCTCCTGATGAAATTATGATAGTTTATCAAGACTATTTTGATTTCTAATCCTCTTCTTCAACTAGCTTGCCTAGCTTTCATGTGTGAATAATAAAAGTAATGCTGATAAAACAATTTACTCTGAAACAAGCACCTTTGAAAACTCTTTATATATTATTACCTAACCTCTTTCAAACAACCATCCTATGATGTATATATAATTATTATGCCCTTGTCAAAGATGGGAACTAATGTATCAAAAGCTTAAGTAATTTGTTCCAAATATAACAGTAGTTAGTGTTAGAGGCAAGAGTTGCACCAATTAATCTCAATTTGGAACTTAATGACTTTATTCTACTCCATAAACTATCTTCAGCCCAATCCAAATGTTTACAAATCATCAATGTAAAATATTTAAAAGAAAAAATATGGAATTAATTTCAACAAAACAATTATCATTTCCATTCTATGCACTTGTAATTTTAAGCAGTAGAGTTAAATTAATATTTTTGAGAGATCAATCAATGGGATATAAAAACATAATTAGAGTGCAAAGAGTTACAAGAGAGGAATCAGCCAGGATGTTTTGGGACTAATGCACCTTTAGATAAGTGCATCAAGGGCCTAGAGTAAGTTAATAATACTATAGGGCGAAAATCCATGATATACTCAGGAGATAACAACCAGAATTTAGTGCTTTGTTTCTGCTTTATCACTAATAGTGTCTTCTTGGGGAAGCTACTTGGCTTCTTTGTGCCTTAAAATCTTCATATGCAAAGTAGTAATATGATTAATATCTAATTCATTGAAGTTTGGGGAAGATTAAATGAGTTAACATATGTAAAAAACTTAGAATGGTAGCTGGAACATCTATCTTTAGACATTGTTATCACCACCATTATTCAATAGATATGGGCATTGAAGATAAAAACGTGCAGAATGGGTCCCCATTTCTACCTTCAATGACTCTCAAAAGAATGATATTATTCACTGAAAGTAAGAATAGAGAAAGAGAGGCAGTATAAAAGGAAGTATTAATGTAAAGTAGAAAAGATCCCTAATAGATGGGACAACATCTCAAAAGCAAGAGGAAATAGGGTCAAAAATAAAGAAGATGATTGGTCTTGAGATAACAAGGGATAAAAGAGGGAATGGTGATGCAATCATAACTACCTTTGTTTTGAGGGAAGGAGATTGGTTTCAGTTGCCTGGATGAATGTTCCAGAGTGGGACACTAGGGAACAGCAAGAATGCAAGAAAGATCAATGAGAAAGAATTCAACTGTCAGATGTATTGATACAGAATGGAAGCAACTAAATGAGGCTAGGTATACACTGACAGACTGAAAGAGAGAGTAGGGATAAAGAATAAAGTAACTGGAGGCCTCTGAAGGACAATGAGGAGGAAGAGTGCACATTAGAATATCTGAAAGAGAAGGATGGGATGTAGAAATGGGAGAATTAAATTTCTAGTATAATTGAGTCAAATAGTAGAAAGTTGAAGGAAGGCAAAAAAGAAGGTCATTAGAACTGATATTGTCAAAGAAACTCAAGACTGAAATGTTGGCTCTACTGGCAATATTGAAATTATCCATTTGGATGGTACAACATAAGCTCGCTTGCTATAGAGGATGGTTGTGAGCCAGGTACTATTGTCTTCAGTAATTAGGAGAGAATGCCCAAAATGTGGATAGCTTCATTACAATGATAAAGATGACTGAAATCCGGACATTTGGGTAACATGAACTAAAAGGGAAAGTGGTTTTTCATAAAGACACAAGAACAATTCTTTGTAAGTGGCATTGAAGAGCTTGAAGAATGCAAATCTTCTGGGATTTAAGTGGACAAGAAAATTCTCATTTCAAAGAGTAGAAGAGAAGGAAAAATTTCAATGTAAAGCCAGGATTTAAGAGTGAGAGAGAAAATTCTGTAAGAGTGTGATGGTGTAATATAGGAATTTTTCATGAAAGGTGGCTTTGGGGAGCACAGGTGTAAAATAAATATTTAGAAAGTGGAGAGATGAGAAAAGAAAACTAAAAGTAATTGAAAGAAAAAAATTCACTCAGTCATTGGAGTTGGTGGGCAGAGGAAGTATCATAGACAAGGTTGAATGTAGGAGGAGATGATATGGCTACAGAACCACATTAATTCATCTGAATACCTTGAATGCTTGCACTGGGCATATGAAAAGAGAGAATAAGACAGTTTACAAGTTCATTTTACCTATGATCAGGTAGAAAAGCTTATCAAACATAATAAAGGGACTAAGGCCTATTTATCAAGCATGCTCATTGAGAATATGGCTATTATTATGGATCAATTAGGTTAGTTTTGCAGTTCATTGCTAACATCTGGTATCCACATTTTAATGTAGTGTCACAAAGTCTTGGAACGGTGGAGAAGGATTAATGGTGGAGTAGGATTAATGGTAAATCAATTTAGGTCATTGGACTTGGAGTCTAAACCTGAACAAGTCAGTTAGAGATAATGGAAATTGATAATAAAATCTTGGTGGAAAAGGAACAAGAAATGCATTACTTTGCCTTTTCAAATAGTTTGCATGATACTGTTTATTTTTCCTTCTACTTTTCCATTTGGCATGGTCAAATGCATAAATAAGAAATTAAGCTGTTATTAATTACTGTTTTAATTGGCAGGAATACTTGGCTTTGCAACATTTTAGATTCTTTTTTAAATTAAATACTCATGGTTTTTGATGATGTTTAAATGTTAAACTTCCAGTCTTGTCTTTTTATTTTATCAGCAAAAAAAAAAAAACAGCCAAACTGGCACTTTCTTCCAGGAATGCTTTTTTCACAGCTCCAAAACACTTGCTGTACATGTGTAAAAAGTTATTTTAATTAGGCATGAAGTTAAAACTTCATACCTCAGATTCCTTTCATATTAAAATAGTCATATTCAAATATATTTGTAATCATTTCCTATGCAATTCAAGAGTATCTTTTTATGAAGACCTTCTCAATAGATCAGATCATGAGATTTGAGGATGAGAAAGCACTATGCCTAGAACTGGGGTTTAAATGGAAGAACTTTTTACAGGATTAAAATGCAATACATTGGGGGAAATGAGCACATGAGAAAGAGACCAGGGAATTTATAGTTGGCTGCCATGATCAAAAAAGGGATCTGGTAACATTTTTCCTTTGCTTTTACCACTAAAATCCCCAAGAAAGTATTTGATGCTTTGGATTTGTAGACATGATCTCAATATTAAACTATTCTAGAATCCATTCTGCTGATCATAAACTTACAGGGGTAAAGTGCTCTTCACGTTTACCTAGTAATAAGAGAATTTATCTTCAAATTATTGTAGAATTGGGATATGGAAATATTTTTTTCCATTCTATGACCCCGTGTGGTATATTATGAGCCACAAGGGGTAAATCAATTTGAATTGTATTTTTCCCAAAGTCTTAAGACTACTAATACCTTTAATCTTTGAAATGTGAGAATACAAAGATTACCAGCTACACAAAACATACACATTGACCAAATAAAATTTTTCTTCTAATTACATAGTTTAAATATAGCAAAGTTAACTGGAAACCATGATGTGAAAATAACAAAACAACACCTTACTACTTTATTCTTCTATGTGATAAGCAACAGGATAAATGTCTATAATGAAAAATTTCTATTGGAATGGTAGAATTTTCTAATTTGAAACTAGAGTACCTTGGAAAATTAAGTGTAAAGTATTGCCCTAGATTATTTGGTTACATTTTAAGGGTAAGTATGGTTACAGAAATTGTTGAATTAGATTCCAAGTCACTTTTTTGGAGGTTACTGGGGATTGAACTCAGGGGCATTCAACCACTGAGCCACATACCCAGCCCTACTTTTTTATCTAGCCCCTATTTTTATCTAGAGACAAGGTCTCACTGAGTTGCTTAGTGTCTCATTTTTGCTGAGGCTAGCTTTGAACTTGTGATCCTTCTGTCTCAGCCTCCCGAGTCATTGGGATTACAGTTGTGCACCACTATGTCCGACTCCAAGTCACTTTTTAAAATATAGATAAAATGAGAAAAGTACATGTCTCTAATCAAAAGAGAATTGTGTTACATAAATGAAAGAAAACTTGTCAACTTTACTCATGCACAAAACTTGAGTCAATTTTCTCAGTGTATTTGAACACTCCAATCTGATTTATTTTTGTTAGTCTAATATTTCTCAACTTGCCCAGTCACCCTATTCCTGTCTTCCTAGAGTCCTCTTTTCTGGGCCTTTCCTCCTGGCTTAGAGAACACATGTATAACTAGTCATTTGCTTTAGAGATTCTTATCCACAAAAGTAACAAAAGTAAATTTTCATCAATCTCACCATACCCAGGTTTTGAAGAATACCAATATCCTAGCAATAGGAAAGATGAACTTTTAAAAATTCTGTAAATCATAAAAGAAAATTTTAGATTTAAATCCACTTAAGATGTTTTCAGGATTGCCCTCACTCCAACTGCCATACCTTCTAAAAATGCATGGACTGTTTGTACCCACCAACTGATACTAGCTACCTAACTCTTTTACCCTAATCCATTATTAAATTATCTGTAGGTTTGTTTTAGATTTACTTTATTCTGGGATATTTCCACTCTAGTTTTAGTATGCAGAGATTTTTTAAAAGTCATGAATGGATATTAACATCTTGTGAAGTATATTTTTTCATGTGTGAGTCTTCTTTTTTAAATCTTTTGGTATGATAGATTATATTAAAATTGACTTTTTGAATGTTGAACTAGTTTCACTTAACTGGCAATAATCCCACTTGGTCATGATGAATAAATTCTTTTACGCAATGTTAGATTTTATTTTCTGAGGATATTTGTATCTATATTCATAAGAAGTGTTGGCCTATAGTTTTGTCTTCTCATAATGTCTTTGTCCAGCTTTGGTATTAGATTAATGCTGGTCTCATAGCATGAATTAGAAGGTATTACACCTGATTCTGCTTCTGTAAGAGATTGTATAATCTTTAACTGTTTTGTAGAAATCATGTGTGTACCCATTTGACTTGGTGCTTTCTGTTTTGCGATGCTACTATTTTTAATCATTGATTCAATTTCTTTAACATATATAAACTTACTCAGTTTTCCTATTTATTTTTGTGTGATGTTTGGTGGACTGTGTCTTCAGGGAAGTGGTCCATTTCATTTATGTTGTCTAAAATGTGTTCATAGAGCTATTCATGATGTCCCTATTTATCCTTTTAATGTCCAGTGGATCAGTAGTGATGTTCCTTCAATACTTGCTGAGATTAATAATTTGTATTCTTTCTTTTTTTCCTTATTTAGCTTTGCTAACAGTTATTGATTTTATTGAACTTTTCAAAAGACCAGCTATAAGTTTCTTATTTATTTCTTCTATTTTTCTTCTATTCATTTCTTCTTTTGTTATTTTATTTTCTTGTATTTGAAGATTATTTCTTCTACTTACTTGAATTACATTTCTAGTTTCCTAAGTTAGGAACTCAGATTATTGACTTTAGGTATTATTACTTGCCTAATATTTGCATCCAACGCTATATATGCATTCAGCACTATAAGCACTGCTTTTGCTGCATCTTTCTTATTTTGATAATTCTATTTTAATTCTCATTTAGTTCCATACACTCTCAAATTTATTTTGAGATTTCTTCTTTGAGTCATGTGTTATTTGAAAGGCAGGAGGATTGAAAGCCAGCCTCAGCAAAAGTGTGGTGTTAAGCAACTCAGTGAGACCCTGTCTCTAAATAAAATATGAAATAGGGCTGGGGATGTGGCTTAGTGGTTGAATGCCCCTGAGTTCAATTCCTGGTACCAAAACAAAAAAAAAATTCCAAATATTTTGAGATTTTCCAGCTATCCTTCTGTTATTTGTTTCTAGATAATTCCATTGTGGTCCGACAGTAGAAACTGTATGATTTCTATTCTTTTTAAATTTTTTAAAAAATATTTTTTTAGTTATACATGGACACAATATCTTTATTTTGTTTATTTATTTTTATATGGTGCTGAGGATCAAACCCAGTGCCTCACACATGTGAGACAAGCACTCTGCCACTGAGCCACAACCCCAGTCCTCTTTTTTAAGTTTTTAAAGTATGTTTTATATCCAAGAATGTGGTATAGTTTGGTAAATTTTACATGTGAGCTTGAGAAGAATTCTGCTGTTGTCAAAAATGGTATATAGATGTCAGTTATATCCATTTGATTAATGGTGTTGATGAGATCAATTGTGTCTTACTGATTTTCTTCCTGTTAGGTCTACCTATTTCTGACATAGAGATGCTGCAAACTCCAAATACAGTAGTGAAATTTATCTATTTCTCCTTGTATCTGTATCAGTTTTTATGTCACCCTGACACTATGATATTAGGCATATATACAGTTAGAATTAATATGGCTCTTGAGTATAGACTACCTTATCATTATGTAATACCAATATTTACCCTTGATAGCTCTCTGTGTTCTGAAGTCTGGTCTATCATAAAAATGTGGCCATTCCTGCTTTCTTAGGTTAGTGTTATCATAGTATAATTTCTTCACTCATTGACTTTTTTTATTTATATATGACAGTGGAATGCATTACAATTCTTATTACACATACCAAGCACAATTTTTTGTATCTCTGGTTGTATACAAAGTATATTTATACCAATTTTTATCTTCATACATGTACTTTGGATAACAATGATCATCACATTCCACCATCATTTATAACCCCATGCCCCCTCGCTTCCCCTCCAACTCTTCTGCCCTATCTAAATGTGTTTATATTTCAGGTGGTTTCTGGTAGGTGGCATATAGTTTATCTTATTTTTTGATGCATTTAGATAATTTATATTTAATTCATGCATTTAGACCATTGAAGTGTTTATTGATATAAGTGGATTAATATATAGCATATTTACTACTATTTTCTATTTGGTGCCTTGTTCTTTTTTCCTATATTTGTCTTCCACTCTTTTTCTGCCTTTTGGGTTTAGTTGAGCATTTTATATGACTCCATTTTCTTGTTTTATTTTTTATTATCATATCAGTTGTACTTCCTTTTATACTTTTTTAAAGTAGTTGTCCTAGAGTTTTCAATATACATTTACAACTAATCTACATCTACTTTCAAATAACACTATACCACTTTATGGATAGGGTGGATCCCTTATAATGAAAAATAATCCTAATTTTCCCCTTTTGCCTCTTGATTTATTGCTGTCATTCATTTTATTAATATATCAGCATAATATGATATATATGGCTATGTATATATATATTTACATAAACATATACATATTTGAGGACTTCACAACGATTATTGTTTTGAAAAGCTATTATCAGTTAGATCAATTAAAAATTTTAAAAATGTTTATCTTCACTTATTCTCTATTCAATACTTTTTAATGTGGATCAAAATTTCTAACCTATATAATTTTGCTTCTCTCTGAAGAACTCTTTTAACGTTTTTTGTAAGATAACCTTAATGGAAATAAATTCTCTAAATTTTGGTTTACTTGAGAAAATATTTCCTCTTCACTTTTAAAAGATAATTTTATAGCAGGGCCAAGATGGCAGAATAAGTCTGTACTTTGCAGTTTCTCCGTGGTTCAATAATAAATCAGCTAAAATACCACTACTCAGCAGGTGGGAGACTGAGGGAACTCACTGTTCATTAATTCAATATTGCTCAGTCTGAGTCAGAAAGCCCCAGAAATTTTGTTTTTTCAAACAGAGGAAAAGAAATAGTACATTGGCACCAAACTATGGCAGCACCGGGGAACTAAAGAGGGGAGGGATAATTTTAAAAAAATAAAATAAAATAAATAAGACAGAGAAATACAGCAGAAAAAATAGGCACAGAAACAGCCATAGAACAGAAAGGTAGTCTGAACCTGGTTGGTTTAACTGATTCAGAGTGAGCTGGTGTTTCTATTGTGAGCAGAGGTTTAAGGCAGGGAATTATCTTACGGATGTCACATCTGAGCTTCCTGCTGCATGAAACCTGGAGATCAGAGCAAATATAGCCTTACTGTTCCAGTTGATATTCACAGTGTGGTACAGGGTGGCCCTGGAAAAACAGGTACAGAGAAATTAAATTCGGGAGGATTTGGATCAAAGATATGGAGGGGAGTACAATGTGCTTTCTGATTGAGTTTGGTGTTGTACATGACCAGCTGAAGAGGGTTGGCAAACCAAAGAGGCTAACATGATTAAGATGCAGGCATTGGGCCATAGAAGGTCACAACTTGAAGAACAGAACCTGCCATGCTCTCTCTCCTAGGGGGTAGTGGTTAATTATATGAGTAGAATTCTGAGAGGTGCCTCAGATCCAATGGTGTGCTAGTGTTTAACATGGACTAGGCCCTGGGGGTATGTTGATATAGTCTCTCAGAAACTCCACCTAAGTTCCAATCAGAGCTAGATGCTAGCTGCCAAATCTTCCCATATAGAACTCTACATCAGCCCCACCCTGGGAGTGCATCCATCTAAACTAACCAGAGTAAATTCCAATATTTCCCATTCCATGCTACCTTGTACTGGTGAGCGGGGACATTGAGGGTCACTTCAACCAGCTTTCGTCTCAGGTCACTCCAGAGGGCAACCTGGGAAACAATGAAAAACAAAGAAAAGGTTAAAAACTCCCAGACCTTGTACTCTCTAATGACTGCATCAGCCCAAGAAGAAATGAAAAGAAGTATAGACTGGCATAAGTAGTAAATATCTATTCTTGTCCATAGTTCCAACCACCCAGATAGAAACAACTCTCATTTTTCATTAAGAATTTGTTGTTGTTGCTGTATTTGCTGATGGGTTTAGCGTGTGTGTGTGTGTGTGTGTGTGTGTGTGTGTGTTTAGGTAGCACAATGAGATACTCAAAGTACTGAGGTAAAAAAATTGTCAACTAAGAATTCTGAAACTAGCAAAATATTCTTCAAAGGTGAAAAAAATTAAGACACTCCCAGATATATCAAAACTAAGTTTTTTGCTCTACAGACCTAGAAGAAATGCTCAGAGAGTCTTTCTGACAGAAGTGAAAGGACACTAGAATCTAAAATAAGAAATTAACAACCCCAGTAAATGTAACTGTATAGGTATACATAAAAATAATTATTAATATACTTTAGGTTTGTCATTTCCTTTTTTCCCATATGATTTAAAAAACAGTTGCATAAAACAATAATGATAACTGTGTTGTTGGGCACACAATGAATAACAATGTAATTTGTGACAATAGCAGCATAAGGACTAATATGATCAAAGTTTCAATATATTATTGAAGTTATGCTATTTTAATTTGAACTAGATTAGTGTAAATTATGATAGTATTATTAAGAAAATGACTAGAAACATATACTAAAAGAAGAAGGAAATCAAAATGACACACCAGAAAATTCCTACTTTATACAAAAGAAGCCAATAGTAAAGTAACTGAGGAGCACAAAAAAGGCAAGACACATAGAAACAAAAAGTAGCAAACTGATGGAAGTCAATCACTCTTTATCACCAATTATATTAAATATAGATAGATTAAATTCTCCTAGAAAAAAATTAGTAATTGGAGGAATGAATCTTTTAAAATGATCCCTTTTTATGTGATCTATAAATGTCCTATTTTAGATCCAAAGACACAAATAGGTTGATGTGAAAGGACGGAAAGAGAGGTTTTATATAAATAGTAACAAAAAGAGAGCTGGAGTGCACATATTGATATCAAACAAAATAAAACTTAAGACAAAAACAGATGAAAGAGGTAATAGAGGACATATAAAATAATAAAAGAGTGACACTATCAATAAGACACAAATATAAATGATATGTACCTTACAACTGAATCTTAATAACTCTTTTTATTATTGATCTATTTATTTTTGACAAGTGGTCCAGGGAAATTTTTTTTGGAAAAAATAAATGTCTTTGCAGAAAATGGCACTGGAAAACGAAATGCAAAAGAACAATACTAAACTTTTGCCTCATGTCACCTACAAAAGTTCACTACAATTTGCTCAAACGCATGCATGTTTTAGAGCTGAAACTGAAAATCTTAGAAGAAGCCATAGTAAATCATTTGATTTTGAATTGGACAATATTCTTGACTATGACTCTAAAAGCTCAAAGAACAGAAGAAAAATTGGGTTTCAACAAAAATTAAACTGTATGTTTTTAAAAATAGCAAAGTGAAAAGACAGTTACAGTGTCAAGAATGGGAAATATTTGCAAATCATATATATATATATATATATATATATATATATATATATATATATATATATAATTAGACTTACAATAAGAATATAAAAGTAATCTTACAAGTCAATAGTAAATAAAAGGTAACTACAATTTTTTTAAATGGGCAAAGTCTCTTGGAATAGATATTTTTTCCAAGGAATATATGCAACTCAGTGGCCAATAAATAGATTAAAAGATGTTCAACATTGTAATTTCCAGGAAAATTCCATTCAAAACCACAGTAAAATTTTCTTTCATATGTGCTCGATAGGCTATAATTTTAAAACATAAGATAATAACAAGTGTCGATAAAAGATATGAGAGATTAAAGCACTCATATGCTGCTGACGAAATTGCAAAAATGGGGCAGCCAGTTTGGAAAACATTTTGGCAATTTCTCAAATGTTAAATATAGAGTTAACATATGAACCAATAGTTTTTCTATTAGCTATATACCCAAGAGAAATGTAAAGAAAATGTAAATGAATATTTACTATGATAACTTTATGCATAGTAGCAAAAAAGCAGAAGCAATCAAAATGTCCATCACTGATAAATGAATAAACAAATAAGAAATGGAACACAATTACCTATAAAAAGAAATGAAGTAATGATATATGGTGTTATACAGATTGACCTCCAAAACATACTAAGTGTCATAAAGCAGTCCTCAAAAACCACATATTGTATTATTCCATTTATAGAAAATATGATTTGTATAATGTCTTAGCCTATTTTATGTTCTATAACAAAATTCCTGAGGATGGATAATTCATAAAAAAGAGAAGTTCATTTAGCTTACATTTTAGAGACTGGAAGTCCAAGATCAAGCATCCACATTTTGCAAGGACCTTGTGCTGTGTTAATACATGATGAATAGCATTGCATGGGTACAGCATGTATAAGAGAGAAAGAAAGACAGTACTCTGAGAGAGCAAGACATATTTCATAATGACTAGTTCTCACAGTAACCAATCCAGTTCTGCCAAAGCAGAAAAGCATTAATCCATTCGTGATCCAATTACCTTCTAATTGCCCATACATTCTAAAGGTCCCACCTCCCAACACTGACACATTCATGGCCATGTCTCCCAAGATTTTATTTTTATTTTTGGAAAACAATCATATTTAAATTATACAATATAATTATTGAAATTACATGAATTAAATTACCATATTAAATGGTAGTCAAATCTACAGAGATGAAAGGTAGATTAGCCAATCCTAAAAAAACAAATGCCAAATGTTTTCTCTGATATAAAGAGGCTGATTCATACTGGGGTTTGGAGGGGGATCATGGGAGGATTAGATGAACTCTAGATAAAGCAAAGAGGTGGGAGGGGAAGAGAAGGGGCTTGGGGGTAAAAAAATGGTGGAGATAAGTACAGGTATGAATACACAAATGGTGTGAATATACTCTGTATACAACCACAGCCATGAAAATTGTGCTCTATATGTGTAATATGAATTGTAATGCATTCTGATGTCATATGTAACAAATTAGAATAATAAAAAAGACTTTAAAAGTACATTAGATTAGTGATTGCCTGGAAATGGGAATTTAGAGGAAAATGAAAACTGAATGATAAAGGATATAAGTTTTCTTGTGGCAATGAAAATGCTTTCAATTTGATATTTTTTCATGGTTGCATGACTGTGAGTATACTAAAAAACACTGAAATATATAACTTTATTAAATAGGTGAATTGGATAGTATATGAATTACATCTAAATAAAGTTGTTATTTTTTAAAAAGTATATTTTGCACATGGTGCTGTCTTTCTATGGAGAACCATGGAATAGCATTAAGTTCAAAGATGGGGCTAAACTTGTTTTTCTTTGATATATTTAGTTTAAGATGATTTTGAGATACCCAGGAAGAAACCTTGAGTAGACAGTTGGAAACAATGGTTTGTAATTCATGACTGGACATTAAAATTTGGAAATCAAAATTGTATATGGTAAGGTCAAACAAAATGTTCATATAAAAAAGTAAAGAATCACTGGGACTGAATCAGGAAAAAAATCCAAGATTTAGTGAACTGAAGTGCATGAGGGTGAGAGATAAATGAGAAGAAATAATTAGATCAACAGATGATAGTGTCTTAGGAGATGAGAGGCAAACATTGCTGAATATTTGAAAGATGATGAACAATGTTGCATTGCAAAGAAGTCAACTAAGAAGTTTGACAAGTGTCCCATTAGGTTTAGTGGCATGGGGGCCATTAACGTTTGTAGATTTGTATGCATAGAAGGATAAGGAAAGCAGTCCACCCACAAATAGGCTGTATACTGAGTAATGGAAAAACTAGAGAATACAATGGGAGGCTTTCTAAAGAAGATTGGTTGTAATACAGACAAAGATTAGTGCACAATACATGCTCCAGATTTAAAAAGTATCTGAAATAAATCAGTGAATTTTCTGTTTTCTTTCTTGTTGTACTGGTGAATGAACTCAGGGGTGCTTTACACTAGGCCACATTCTAGGCCTTTTTATTTATTTATTTTTTGAGACAGGATTTCACTAAGTTATTTAGGGCCTCATTAATTTGCTGAGGCTGGTCAAGAACTTGCAATCCTCCTGCCTCGGCTTCCTGAGTAGCTAGGACAACAGGTGTGCACCACCATACCTGGCCTTCTATTCATTTTCTAATTACAAAACCCCAATGATCCATCTTTTGCAAAAACATCACAAACTCTAGAAATTATAGTAAAGAAGAAATAAACTTTCCCAAAAGGCACAAATACATTTCCTCCGCCGGAAGTGGTAGATTCTGGTGGATCAGATAATTTGGCCTTCCCTGGATTTTCTCTTCCCTCCAAAGCAGTAAAACAGGCAAAATGTCAAGCCTCCTTTATATAAGCCTTAGACAGATGGCCTATGATGATTCCAAACCATGATTTATTACATACACATATTTTTTTTTTTTTTTTTTTTTAATTTTTTATTGTGGGTTGTTCAAAACATTACAAATTTCTTGACATATCATATTCCACACTTTGATTCTAGTGGGTTATGAACTCCCACCTTCACCCCATACACAGATTGCAGATTCACATCAGTTACACATATTAATTCACCTCTTCATCTATCATTCATCTATTGAAAATAAAGAAGCATCCACTATACACTGAAGCATCAAAGTTACCTGGTTTGGATATGAGATATCTCCTGAAAGCTCATAGGTGAGAATTCTGGAATGGTCAGAGGTGAAATGATTAGATTATGCTGCTGTGACCAAATCAGTGGATTAATACATTTGATGGATTAAGGATTTGAAAGAACTTCTTACTGGGTGGTAAGTATAGTAGATATGGTGTGGTTGGAGGAAATAGGTCATTGGAGGGGTATGCCTTTAGGATTTGTGTTTTGTCCCTGACATCTCCCCCTGCACCCTTCTCTCTCCTCTCTGTCTCTGATTCCTGGCTGCCATGATTTGAACAGCAAAATTCTCCACCACACACTTCCACTATGACATTCTACCTCAACTTAGGCCCACAGCAATGGAGTCAGCTGACCATGGACTGAACCTCTCATACTGTGAGCTCAAAATAAAATTTTGCATTTCCATGCAATTTCCCTTCTCTCTCCCTTTCCCTCCCACCTCTCATCCCTGTTTAATGTTAATCTTCTTCTCATGCTCTTCGTCCCTATTCTGTTCTTAGTTACTCTCCTTATATCAAAGAAGACATTTGGCATTTGTTTTTTAGGGATTGGCTAGCTTCACTTAGCATAATCTGCTCTAATGCCATCCATTTCCCTGCAAATTCTATGATTTTGTCATTTTTTAATGCAGAGTAATACTCCATTGTGTATAAATGCCACATTTTTTGGGTTATACAAAATTACATACAAGAGGAAGTGAGGGGAAAGGGAAAAATAATACAAGGGGGAGAAATGAATGACAGTAGAGGGGGTAGAGAGAGAAGAGGGGAGGGGAGGGGAGGGGAGGGGGGATAGTAGAGGATAGGAAAGACAGCAGAACACAACAGACACTAGTATGGCAATATGTAAATCAATGGATGTGTAACTGATGTGATTCTGCAATCTGTATACGGGGTAAAAATGGGAGTTCATAACCCACTTGAATCAAAGTGTGAAATATGATATATCAGGAACTACGTAATGTTTTGAACAACCAACAATAAAAATTAAAAAAAAATAAAATTTTGCTCCTCTAGTCAGTTCTTTTAAGGTATTTTGATCATAGCAATGAACAGCTAACTTACACTAATCCTTAAATAAAAAATTTATTCTCTCCTGTCTTCTCTTCTCACCTCCAGAAATCGTTCTTTCACATTTTATGATGGAATGGCTAATACTTTTTAAAGTTTTCCTCACTTCCAAGAAGTTCTATAAAAAATATAAGATCTCAACTTTAATAATATTCCAGCTCTAAGAGGAACTTTTCATCCTAAAAATAAATCAGTGATATAAATTTTAAAAGATGAGACATTAAAAGTGAAATTTTAGTCATTATTTCAATGGTCTATATGAAGATTCACTTATTCATCCAACAAATATAAATCACCTATTGTACTTTAAAACTAGTTGATACTGATTTTAAAAAGTGAATTAGCTATACAAACCCTGACCTCATGCTGCTTATATATGTCAATGTGGGTGTGCCTGTGTGCCTAAAGGTACAATCTTGAATTGCATAAGAATGAATATTTCCACTTGCCAAGTAATTTTGGAACCCATTAAAATTTAGGAAATAAAAAAATATATTTCAAATTTTGCTAATGTTTTTACCATTTTAAAACACACATTTAGACCATAGTAAATATTTGTGATAATATTTGTGATTTCCACCGAGAGAAAAATCTGATTTGTGGAAGGTGGAAAATCATCAGAAGGACATTGCTGAGAATGGCAAAGAGAACAGAAGAAACGTGACTTGAAAGTGGGAGACCAGAGGACAAGGAGCCACAATTTTGGAAATGAACACAACCAGGTGCTAGTTAATACTCTTCATTTACTTACAGAATATCAGAATGAATCCTTGGATATCATCATACCTTTTGTAATATTTGTTTTAATTTGCGAACATTTTCTTGGGGAGTCAACATACTGTATGAAATTCTAACACCACTTTTGTATCACTTTAAAGATCAAGAGTGGTAGATTTGAGCTCCTAAACTTATAAACCTTCAAGGAATTGGTATTAGACTACAAAAACTCTAAGGTTTGTGGCTCTGGAGAGAATGTATTCCACCTAAACCATTCAGTCATAAAACATCACTACAGGATATCAATGACTAATAGAGAGCCTCCTGTCTTCTGAGGAAATATGATTAGGACTAATATACTGGTCTTCTCTTAGTCCTCTTTCAGAGCCTGCATACTATTCCTGGCTCATCCTACATGTACCCAAAAGTTTGCTCCTCATTGGTAAGGTGCTCCTAAGCGGCAATGCCTTTTGCTCTCTTCCCTAGTAAACTCTCAGACCTTGAATACTATGATGTAATCCAGCTATTAATGCTAAAACCCATGAAATTAGGAATTACCTAAGACACATGATTTTTCCAGAAGCTTTTACGTTAAAATGTAACATCTCTGACTCTCAGAGGAATTTCCTTAAGAAAACAGTTCCACTGAAGGCCCATAGGTATCTGCTACTCTGCCTTTGGTAAGTTTGGCCAGGCTAATTATTACAAAACTGAATGTCTTTACAGTACACGTTTTATGAACAGAATTATGCATAAAACTCCCTAGAACCAGAGAATTTATTATAATAGTTTGAACTTAAGCAAAAATGCCTGAGGACAAACTTATGAATGCTGGCTTGCTGGATATTTCATCACTGAACTAAAATGCTTTGGCCGTCACATATAGGAAGAGCTAAATCAAGAACTGCAACAGTGTTAATTGTCCTAGAGACACAACAATTTTCTCTAGCCTTCCAAGACATCCTTCACTACATGGGGTTACACAAGGAGTTCAAATAAGTCCAAACATGTCATCTTTACCTGGCAAGTTATTCATGGAAAAGTGAGCAAGTACAGAATGACAGGAGACATTTGGATCACTGGGTGCCATTGAAATAAATATCTGTCAGTCATTGGCGATGGCTTTTAAAAACAAGCTACATTTTACATCATTCGGTATAATAAAGATCACATCACAGCCAACATATTATCAAAGCTCAAGAACAAATAAATGTACAGCACACTTGCCAAAGGCCTTTTCTCAGGTTTTATTATTGCTGACAATAGAGCCAGTGTTGTGAGAAGCATGTTAGTTGGCCAATTCACACATGGCATGCTTTGTTCTCTGCCTGAACCTGCTCCTGCATGAATTCAGAACTAATGCTGTTTATTTTTGTTGTTATTATTAAACACAATTTGGCACAAATGAACAAATTCTGAAATCACTTACTTTCTGAAATGCTTATGAAATTACTCCAAGATAGTAAGAAAAAAAAATTCAAAATTTCTGTGCAAAGATTAAAACACCTAAGTGACATGCCACTGACCTTGACAGTTTTTATTGTGGAGAAATATGCTGGATTCTCAAAAGACACGGGTCTTGCCTAGACACAGGTACACAAGGAGTACGAGACGCTGAAGGTCAGGAAGTGCTTGTGATAGATCCAAATCCTCAGAAAATATTGTTCAAGCAACCATTGTGGCCAATGCTCTGTGCTCAATCTCTCTGAGTACATACACATATATACAAGTGGGCTACATCAGAGATAGATGAGACAAATTTAAACATTGTGGAAATGGACGACAAATGGAGTTGAATCCAGTTTTCTTAGGGGCTTATTCAACCTGTGACACCAATTTGTCATTTTGGATATGTCTCTTTGCTTTGTGCCTCTATTCCTCATGTTTAGTATCCTTTTAACCAAGTTTGGCAGTATCCTCTAAATTAAATTGAACAACAACGTGTTGAGTATCCCCTGTGAAAGAGGATTCACTCAGCCATGTACAGAGATCCATTACTAGTTTTCCAACCAATCCAGTTTTCTTTTCTTCTTCTACTAATGTTCAATATTTATAAGGAGCATCCAAGTGTCTAATGGTGATTCAGGTTGTGGTGATTTTACCCAAGCATATGCCATATAGTGGATAGCTTTATGAATATATCAAAAATTTAAATCCTCTTTTTTAATATATCCAGATTATAAAACCTCTCCAAGTTAATGAGATAAATGATCTCTCTGTTGCTACATGTCTTATAGCTTCATGCCTCATCGCTAATTCTTCACTGGAAAAGTACTATGATTATTCTATTTAGAGTTGTGGAACTACTGCTATCAAGTGACAATCAAGGTTTGGCTAAAACGCACAGTAAACTGCACAAGAAATGGCCCAGAGGGTCTGAATTTGTAAAGGCACATTTCCAACCCTTCTGCTGCATTCCAGGCTTGGTCCATGTAGTACAGGGAGCCACAACATGATCAAGATACATGATCCAGTTTTATATTTTAGCTGCTCCCAACTTCTTAGGAAGGTAGCTTGAAAGACTCATTGTAAATATGCATTTCTAATACTTCTGACTGAAACTGAGGGCCAGTAATGCACAATATGCCAGAATCTAGAAGAAATTTCCAATAAGGAAAAGATAGATGGTGCAAAAGGGTCTCTCTGTGATAAACCAGGAGAATCTGGCTGACAGAAAGTAGGCTGTCAGGTCTTTGGCTCAGAAAATGTAAGAGAGGCACTGAGATCATCACTATGCTGTGGGTTGTAAATCTGGGGTTGAGAGAAGGAGTGAAGCCTCTAAAGTACTGAAATTCCTTCACTTCCACCCGTATTTCTCCTTCTCAAAATAGTCAAGACTACAACTTAAAACAAGCAACTGAGGGCAGAGGAAGAGGGTTTGTGGTGGTGACACATTGCATTTGGGAAGAGACAGTCTCTAATAGTAAAATACTGCAAAGATAAAGACAGAAAGAGCCCTAAAAACAGTGTGTTCTACTTTGGACTTTATTGAAAACGTTTTCCTGCCTCTTGTCCACATTTCAGTTGGCTTAGATTTGAAAGGGAATTCCTATGGCAAGGGATTACAGGATGGGGGTAGTAATACAAAAAGCAAGGCAGGAGCGAGGATGGTAGAACAAATGTGATCGGCTTTGTTATTTTGCCACGAATCAACCAACCGCATTTGCCATTATAGATCCCTTAATCTTCTATTTATCTGTCCTTGATTGTCTTTGTCTCATACCCCTTCATTTAAACATACACAATAAATACAATATGGGTTTGTTCTCTAAATTCTGAAATCAATTTTATTTTTTTTAAGTTGGTGGCCTAAGCAAGAATCTTCATGCAAATGTCATATAGAACATGTATACCTCTAAAGGTCCTTTTCAGATTCAGGTAACGTTTCACTCAAAAAGTATGTATGATGAACCATCCCTGTTCACACATTTGTATATTTGTTTTCCTCCTCAGTTGAAAGAAAGATCACTAATTTTTTTTTTCAACATGAGTGAGATGAGATTGTTTCAAATCATCAGGCCATGTTTAAAATATGATTTTAAGACAAATAAAATATTTAAGCCATAAGGCTGGAATGTAAAACAATACCACCAAGATAAAAGAAAACGCCTGTTTATACAGAAAACAGACTTGATATTTTCAATGAGAAAAAGACAACAGCATTCAAAAGGATTTTAATATCCTTCCAAAGGCCATGTTAAAAAAAAAAAAAGTGTGTGTTTTACCCTTTCTTGTACTCCATATCCAAGCACTAGACTCCTGGAGGTCATATGCAATCTGATTGAGTGGAATCAAAGAAACGGAAAGGGTCACCTACAGAGTTCACAGAAAGTTTCTGTGCTAAGTAGGCCACTGACCAGAGAAGGTTTAGAAGTGCTGCCCGGTTTTTGATCTTTTCTAGGTGGTTAATTTGAAATTTAAAGTCTATGAGCCTCATTAAAATCCACATGTTTCAAGGGTCTCTGTAGCAGGATTCACTGACACAAAATCTTCCCAAGATCAAGGACTCATCCCCTTTAATTGAGTAGTAATGAGGCTGCTTTGGGCATTGGTATTCCATGTTCAGAAAAAACAATGGTGAGTTAGCTGATCTCACAGCAAGTTTAAGTATTTTGGTAATCATGTAAAGGTATACCAGAGGTAAGAGATGGAAAAGATGACAGGAATTCTCAAATTTTAATTTTTCAAATAGTATAGAGAACAGCATGCATGCATTTATTCACTACAATAAATAATTTACTGAGCATCAACTCTGCTAAGACTAAGGTGGCATATGGGTAAAATTCCTGTCCTTTGCACATTCATGTACTTATATACAAACAGTAACAAGTAAGTTACTATGAAACAAAGAGAAATAGCAGGTCTCCCTGCTTGCTCTGATGCCAAAACAGAACTTGAAGTATATTTTGCAATACTCGATACTAAACTAAAGCATGAATGTCAGATCATAATTTTGCAGGAGGAAAAACACTCGAAAGTCATTCCTAATGGTGAAGGAGTGGTGTCATGAGCATAGAGAGTGGGGAATGTGTTCTTAATACTTACTCTAACTATTTACATGTATTTCTCCTAAAAATATAGACTTTACAGCAGACCCAGCAACAATAATGAGCTTCGGGAAGCAAGTGAGTTTGCAAATGGTGCAGGACCTTTTGCATGTCTCACCACATGGAGGGCATTTTCTTTACAATTCACACTGGCTTAAGCTTAAAAGTCTACTGTGTTTTAAAAATGTTCAAGACAGTCAGTGAAGGTGTTGGACTGAATTCCAAGTCTAATATTCCCCTGCTTTGTGAGCTTCTAACATTCCACGACTTTTGTGATCTTTATTCCTGGTTTCCATTCTCCAAGTAGGCAAGATGGGTTTTTACTTGCATTCATCTGGACAATGTGTGTGCTTTAAAATTTCCATACCTCTACCACTGCTTGTGAACTGTGAAGCGAAACGTCTGGAAGCTCTAGCAGTACCTGAACTTACAGAAGAGTCGTGCTTCTCGTTGGAAATGAAGAAAAGCTTCCAATAAAGATCAGAGGGTAAATGGGGTGATTTTGAAACTTAACAGGTCTTCTTATTACAAATTCCTTGGGAAAGAGAAGGGCCTGGGGAAGTGGAGAAATGGGGGGAAGGGCAGAAATATGCCAAGGAGGAGGAGGGAAAAAAATCAAACTTATTCAAATTCTACAAAATCAGAATATAAAGAGCAAAACTAGCCATCACTGGCCTTGCTCAAATTCCATTCTGAGACTTACTCATCAATATTCAGCATTTTTTTGTGATTATTTTACAGACATGATGTCATTGTTTCAGTGTTTTACTAATCACCAATGACACAATTGCCAGAGAGTAAAATTATAATGTCGTGATGTCATGAGAGGAAAATGTCGACTGTCAAATCGTGGTGTTGGAGGGAAGGGACGAGGTTCAGATTAAGGTCAAGGCATTTGGCTTGAATTGTTTTGGTGAAACAAATCTAGACTTTTTTTTTTGGGGGGGGTGGTTCTATACCGTAGAACCATATTTAAGAGGTCGTCATTTTATTATTTTAAAAACACATAAAGTTTAAGCTTCTGACATGGGAATCTTAGGGAAAGTGAATAAAACCCCAGACATTCCAACAAAAACAACCTTCTTCTTTTTGACCACTCCAGGCTCAGACATTCCTTGAGTTTCTTACCACAAAGCAGACCAGACTGGCAAGTGAGCCAGCGGGCTCTCCATCCTCCTGTGCAATGTCCTACAACAGCTGTTCCCACAGGCACACTTCCCCAGGGGTGATGGATGTGCCCTCTGCCTAGGGAAGACCCAGGCAGATGCAGATGTTTCTCCATGAAGAGGTGATATGCATTTGTGATCTGAGGCTCAAAGTGGAGCTGCCAGTGGCAGTGTGATAAATGGAGGCCAAGCCTGTGAACATTCTTGGCCGTGCCATAGGGGACCTGGGGTGTGTAAGCCCCAAGCCCTTGATATGGACACTTGCTTAATTGTTCTTCTTCTCTTCTCTTCCTTCATCAAAAACCCCAGTTCTCCTTTCAACTTATCATCTACTCACCTTATTTCATCTTCTGCCATAGCTGATCTAATTATGATCCTGATCAAGGACAGATGTTTACTCCCCCCATAGGGAGGCAATTCAGACTCTACTCTTCTGTAGCTTTCCAAATGGGACTTCTTTAAATTAATTTATATTTGGAAAGGTAGCAGAACTAACAGAAAAATCATAGACCCAGAAGAAAAATAGATATCCTGAACTCTTGCATGAAAAGAAATGACACAGACTCATTGAGAAGTCTTTCTTCCAGTGTTTCTTAATCCCAGCACTGCAGACCATAAGCGTATTTCATTAAACTGTACATTCTGTGAATTCATCAGCCGAAAAGGACAGAATAATTAAGAATATTACAGATTGAAAGAGGTAAGTGACTGGGAACTCGGTTGTTCTGAATGCTGAATATCTCCTTTACTCAAAGAAATTCTCTGAAATCAGGCAAAATCCAAATCTAAAGAGACTTATGCCTTAAGAAATCCCTCCTCTGAGATGTGTGTAATTTTAACAGCAGGTACATGGTGCTATGTCTGGTGGAATGTATACTTGAAAACAGAATTGTTTAGAACTCCCTCATACCACCAACTAGATCCACTGTGAAGAGTTATAAAAGTACACAGTGAAAAGTCGCTGATAATTAACTAAAAAGAATAGATTGGAACAATACTATACATTCCTCAAACTTCACACAGCTAACAGGAACATGCTTTAGATAACCATGGCATTTTTAAGCAAATTAGATTAAAAGAGGTCAAGATATGACTTTATTTGTTTAAAAATATAATTTAATTTGCTTAAAAATTAAAAATAGGATTCTGAATATAATGAGGCAAAAAGAAAATTTTAATTAAATATATTATTATAGATATAATAAAGTCATTTTTACAAAAACATAAATTTCACATTCCAAAAGAATGGGAAAATAATTTGAATTATTAGTGTTAGTTTAGGGCAAAACTTATTTTATTATTTAGAAACACTGAAGTAGAATGCTTATAGCATTTGTAAAAAAAAAAAAAAAAAAACAAAAAAGAAAAAAAGTAGGATATACGAGTACAAAGATAACCATTTGACTGAAGTGGGGGGGCTGTGGGCTTCATTTTGCCACCCTTTTTCTATGACCCAAGGTGGTTCTTATAGAATTGAGATTTTTGTGTCTCTGGTACTTTCTTACAGATGACTTCCAAATTTACTTTCTGTGTAGAGATTTTCTTAGTTGTTTTAGTCTATAGCATGCATGTTTCTACAGAGATGTGTCATAATCTTTAACAGGAATGTCCTATTGTAAGGCAAGGGGGACATAATTGCTAATACAAAATGTAAGTGGTATCAATAGTCTTATTAATCAGAATACATAATATGGGATATTTAAAAAGCCAAACTTAATGCAAAAATCTATGATTTTTAAAAATGTCCCAAATTTAAATAAAAGCAGGATCCTCTGGGCCTGTCCTGAGAAATGACCATTATTGTATCAGGCACCTGGATGGCGCTATTGCACAAGATAGTGAATATAAATAATGATAATATAATTTATATTTCAAAAAGTTACAGGAAAGGAAAGTGCAGGTTTTCATCATAAGAAGTAGTAAAAATTTGAGGAGATAGGTATGCTTACCCTGATTTGACATTGCACAATCTGTACATGTATCAAAACATCACTTGGAATCCCACAAATAGGTATGATCTTTTTGCTTTTATGCTCAAAGATAAAACTTTGAGAAGGACTCATCTAATGCAGAATAACTTGCTTAATTTATCTGTGTTTGTGCCTGTCCTAGCATTCTCCACTTCTAGATTAGGTACTCTAATGACATCATATGTTTTAGAAAGGGATGGCTGGAGAAAGTTATCGTAATATTCACAGATGCCTTTGTATTTATGATCATATACTGTCACTTTTATAACAGTATCTCAGAAGATATTTTTGCTCATTAAATATTCAAAGTTTACATATAGATAGGGATATGACTTGTTTCCTTGAAATGAAATAATTGTTCTTATGACAGAAAGGGAGAGAGAGAACCCACCCCTCAGCCTCCTGCATTCATTGACCACTTGCTAATTCAGAATATTCTTGCTTATTTGTCAGTAGGCTAGGACATTATCAAACTATCATCATGAAGCATAATGCAATGCTTTTGCATTCTACACAAATTCTCATGATCTAAGTAATTAGAAAGAAGGGGTTTAGAAAGAAGGAGTGAAGAAGGGAAGGAAGGAAGAATTTTTTAAAAAGCATTAAAATACATTTTTAAAAGAAGAGAAAATTCACAAACTTCTCTTTATTTATTAGGCAGTCCTGGGGATTGAATCCAGGGGGTGCTATACCAGTAAAATGCACTCCTAGTCTTTTTTATTTTTTATTTTGAGACAGGATCTTGAACTTGGTATCTTCCTGCCTAAGCCTCCCAAGTCGCTCTTTCAGGTATCTTGGATTATAGGTATATGCCAGCATGCTGGGCTACAAATTTTATTGACATTATTTCCTAGTGTCCTTTTAATACCCATTAAGAAAGGTGTCACATAAAAAACAACCCAATAAAAATAACTTATCCAAGACATGTGAGTTTCCAATAAATCTATATCCTGAGATAATATAGGAGGGCATGTACCAAATAAGAATCACAGCTAAGGAAAATTTGGCTCTGTTTTTACTGCCTCATTAATAACTTCAGTTATTAAATAGTCTTGACCTTCAAACCCGAGTGTCATTCATATTGCTCTAAGAGAAATGAACTTGGAAATAAATTTCTTTCGTCAAAATTTCCATTTCAAAATCAGGTCATCTAGAAAATGTTAATGCAAAGAGCTCACAAGCTCAGCAATGGTTTTGAAAATTCTCACTGGATGATAATGTTACAAAAATCAAAGGCTTTGACTAACCAATAGCTAACTTTCAAATATTTGAATTTCACAAATGTTTAAAGCTCAGAAACACAAAGTTATAAGCAAGGCAGATTGTTCCAGTAACTGAAGGATACAAAGAAATGGCCCAAGTGGGGTAAACCAAAAGCAAAGTCATTCGAAAACACACATTAGTTGGTTTGCTTATATCAGACACCCAAGATCATCTGCTCTTTCCTTCTGCCTCCCAGGCCTATGTTATATCCCTAGCTTTGTGAGCAGCCTGTGGAATGAGCTCTGAAAACTTTGTTCAGACGAAGGATCATTTTTCAAATACCATGTACATTTGAAACACGTGCAGCAAGTGCCAGATTGTTAAGCAGAGATGGGGAGAAGAGGACATTGCTGCACTTAAGAGACCGGTGAAGGGATTGAAAAACAACGGAATCTCATACATGGGCTTCTTGTCCCAGAATCACATTAGGTTGAGATGGTAGATGGAAAATGTCTTTGCTGGTAAGTCCAACATGCCTCTTAACAGGTGAAAGTTAATGCCATCTGTGGCTATATGTTTTTCTCTGATCCATAACTCTGGGTGATTTTATGAAGACACAGACATTGAAATGGGTGTGTGTACAAATTCCACTGATTGTTATGAAAGGTCACCATCCAAACCAGAGTCTCTTTCATCAGCAGTTCTGTGTGATGATGGAGACATCCTAAGATGGAGTGGGGAATTTTGAAATTATAGTCATAGAATTCTAATTATACTATTTATTAAATGTCTATTTTTGGACAAGTTTTTTTTTCAGCTCCATGAATATTTTCTCCCTCATTAAAAGAAAATAATTCTTGTAAGATTTTGCTAAGCCTAAAACTGGGTTGATAATGTAAAATTACATAGCTCATGTCTTTCTTTGCTGTGAGGTGCCCTCACTGGTTTGAATGATTTAAAGTTCCTTAGAAAAGACTGGGTCTTCAATTTGTTTCATCTGCAGAGTAAAAATAGAATCATTACTAGAGGAATAGGAGCACTGGAATGACGTCTTTAAGAAAGCAAGAGACAGCTAACAAACAAGGACAGGGTTTCTACTGCTATTCAACGTGTTTTACTTTAGGATATGCAAAGATACTCAAATTCAAAAGAAACCTGGTTTTTCACTTGTAGTATTAGGGATTTTATTTTAAACATGTTATCATTGCTGACAGGTCTGTGATGAAATAAGAAGATTATTTATGTACCACATTTATTTATACATGTCACAAATTTCTGAAAATAGATACCCAGAAACTTAAAATTTCTTTACTATTTTTCACTGTCTATAAGACTATAATCTGCAATCAAGAATATGAATTTATAACATATAATATTCACATGAAAACATTCTATCAAAGAACTTTATGTAAAAAGAGGAAACTGGAAA
This sequence comes from Marmota monax, assembly GCF_021218885.2. NCBI lineage: Eukaryota > Metazoa > Chordata > Mammalia > Rodentia > Sciuridae > Marmota > Marmota monax. The sequence continues at coordinate 11,671,283 of NW_026691982.1, read as the reverse complement.
TCTATTCTGCCTTTAATGTTGACAAAATAAATTTATCTTGTATGGAATAATATTGTGCATGAATTACAAACTATAAAAATTTCTGTGTCAATATATCTGATCCTTGTACAAAAAAGTTCAATAGGCAATATAAGCACAGTAATTTTAAATATGTAAAACAAGCCTGTGAAGAAATGCACCAAATTATTCAAATTATTCTCCTTGAGTGGTTAAACTATGCAGAACATTTATGTTTCTCATGATTATAAAAATTATAAGTGGAGAAACTTAAATTTAAGAAGAAAAATAAGAAACATAGTGATTGTTTTGGGGTGTAGCTCAGTGGTAGAACACTTAACGAGCATGTTCAAGGTCTTAGGTTCCATTATTCTCAGCACTCCCCACTACCAAAATAAAACAGTCTATAGAAATTTGAAGTTTCAAAAACTATATCCAATTATAACAAAAATAAAATCATTTCATATAAGACTAGTGAAAACCAGAAAAATTAAAATATTGTTCTTATTTTATATTTCTTATTAAAAAACAGGTTATCAAGGCATGTGGTGTTATCTGACCACCAATTTCATCTGAGTTTTGATTCATGTTAAATTATGAAAATATGACAGTAGTACTATCAAGGAACACAATTTGACAAAAAAAAAGCATTGCTTTTAAAAATCTGTCTTTTACTACAGATCCATGAATCAAGAAACATCACAGTTGTGAAACAGACAGGAGATTTGAGGAGCTGAACAGAGTGGGTGTTTTGTAGGCAGAAAATTTCTGAGAGAAGTAAACATGTGGAACAAAGAGTACACTGGTTGTTTCAAAGTTGCTTTCCTAATAGGGAAAAAACAGCAGGCTTCTTTATGCGGGCTTCCTCAGATTGCACACCTTCTGATTGATTGATGTGAATCTCCTGGGTTTTTGTTTGTTTTTTATTTACTCTTCATTGTCCCATTGTACAGTTCCATTTGATTATGTGGCATCTTCCACTAGTGACTCCATTCTCTGTTAGTCTAGTCCATTGGGCCTAGTGTAGGAGCTGTCTAAAACTATGCCCTCCCATAAAATTCATATAACCACAGTACCTAAGTCACTCTAATGAAAGCAAACTCCTAATGGAGCATTAGCAGCTATTCAGACTTATCCCAATAATAAGTTCCAGCTGAGTCTGGAGAGTCCCAGTCCTCTATATATCCATTATAAACTTTGTTTGGAATTGATGCTCTCTGTATCATTTAGACAAAAAAAAAAAAAAAAAAAAAAAAAAAAAAAAAACTGACTTTGGAAAAAGAATCATGTCATCTCCTCTGGATTTGAATCCCAGAGAGGATAAGATGGGTACCAGGAGTACAGTCATCAGGAACTAAGAGGATACTCGTAACTGCCTATGGAATCCCTACCTCAAGGAGAAAAAAGTCTAGCTACCTGAAATCTCCAACCTTAGTTCTCTTATATTCTCTCTCAGTCTATCTCTCTTCCTTATAGACTCCTTTAATTCTCCTCTTAGGGATCTCACTACATCATATTTTATAGATCAAGAATGGCTTTAAAGTATGCACACAGCATTCTTCCAACTTACTTTGCATTAAGTCCCTGACATGTGGCATTTTTTAAGACAGATATCCTAAGTTTATGTTACACATATAGAGTTAGTTTAAAGATCTGGAATGGATTTGCTAACATCCAAATTTATGTGTTGATACTTATTTTTAGTAGCTGTTAAATCTACCCTATAGTTTCAATTTAATTTACCTCCGTATGCCTTTTTCTTCATAAATATACATCAGGTTCTGGGAGACAAAGTCCTAAGGGCAAGAGCTAGGTTTTACACTTTTCTTGTTCCCCTATGTTTAACTTGATCTCAGCAAGTTAGAAGCAGTCATCCAGTCTTACATCAAACCCCTATTGCACACCTCCTAGGTGATGTTCCAGGTGCTCTGGACCATGAGGAACAAGACAGAATTTGAGATTTTCCAGAACTTGAATTTTTATGAGAGGAGACTGATTTTTAAAAGACAAAGAGGCAGGGAATATAGTCAATATTTCTTGGCGCTATACTGAGATGTAAGAAGGGTGATGTAAGAGTGAGTATGACTGTGTGGCTGGCCACCCAAGATTAGAAAGAATTCTTGGAGGAGGTTAGGTAAATATGATGAAATAGCGATGGATAGCAGGGTCCTCCCACATATTGATCATTGTGAAGCCCATGTCATTCAGATGGGAGAGTTAGTGCAAAGATGAGAAAGTGCTCACAGTAGTTGAAAAGCAGAAGTAAAAAATCATTATGCCTAGAGCTTATTGGGGGAAAAGTAAACTGCTATGAGATGAGACCAGAGACACAGGTACAATAGAGCCCAAGCAGTGTTTTGTAAAGATATATTTTGAGTCTCTTAAAATTCCTTTTTCTAATAATAACTAACTGTTGAACTTTGGAAAATAGAGATACTATCCACAAGATTTGATTTCCCCATCTTGAAATTAGTAATATCTATCTCACAAAATCTTCAGGTTCAATAACACAAAATATATGTGTGAATGTCACAAAGTTCCTTACACTTGCTAGAAGCTCAGTTGTTCAATTGGAATTTTGTACGATAGTGAGGTATTTCTCAACACCTGTAAAGTAAGTAGAATGGCATGACCTTAATATAAAAAAAGAAAAAAAATGCATTCAAAGATGAACTACATAGCTTTGAAAGATGGAGCGTAATGATAAAAATAGACCAAGAGGTAGACCTATTGGACTTGGAATGTTAGGAAATGGGTGAACAAATTGCTTTCCTCTGTTTAAGAGCTACAAACAACAAAAAATAAAATAAACCAAAAGAATATTTGTATACAGAAGGTAGAAAAGAAAAGGTATTCATTTCTTTTTAATTTCTTTTTAATTGTCCCCTCAACAGAATGGCCCAGAAAGTACAAGTCTTTGTAATCATGAAATATTTGTTAATATAGTCATCTGTGAAAACTCTGATTTGGAGGAACAAAGGAGTTCTCACACAAATTATGAACATAAGTATAAATTAGTAACTTTCAAATTTTAGTTCTTCTCTTTTGTACTAGAGAGGAAATATTCTTAAGGCAAGCATCAGTGACTGGTTGGATTTCCACCAACATTTTTCTGGCTTACCAGGATTGCCTTTGTTAGTAAAGAAAATTCCCCAGCAAGGCAGAGATCAATGAACATCCAGGACCAGCCCATCCTAGTAAACCCCTCAAAGCTATGGATCCCAGGCTGCTGCAAACCTCAGATTCTTAACATCACGTTAAGATGTTGCATCATCTTACCGTGAATCTTTTGACTTGAACATAAAAGGTTTTTATGGTACTGCATTGGTAGAGACAGGTGTGTAGTAACCCCCAAAGCCCCAGCAACGTGAGTATTAGAAGACACAGAAGGGCAGTCTCTTTAGCCTCCTATAGAGTTAGTAAAGAACCTCACTATGTGAAATAATGTCCAGGAAAATTCCAGCAAAGAAGATGAGAAAACTATCCCAATCAAATATTATATTATATTATATGCTATAGAAATCAGAGCATCCTCAGCCTTAGTGATTATTTCTTGTCTGTAGACCTCATCTTCTCATTTGGAAAATGAAGAGAGAGGCTGTATCTTCACTGAGATTTCTTCCAGCCCTATACCCTCTGTTTTTACGAAATGAGGCAGACACACATAAAGAGGTTCTTTTGATATTTGTGACCTGTAATGCTTTTTGTTTTTGCTTGTTTCAAACTTCAGAGAAACAAAAAGACATCCACAATATGTTTTAAGGCTTCTGAATAAGGTTATGCTACAAACACTATCATTGTTATGGTCAAAAGGAAGATTTTACTGAGAAAATTTGATTTGGTTCTACTGAACCCAAAACTTTGTCTTTAAACTTTTTTTTTTAGTACTAGGAATTGAACCCAGAGCTATTCAACCACTGAGCTACATCCCAAGCCCATTTTATTTATTTATTTTTAAGATGATCTCACTAAGTTGCTTAGGGCTTCACTAAGTTGCAGGGGCTGACTTTGAATTTGTGATCTCCTCCTATGCCTCAGCCTCCTGAGTCACTGGGATTACAGGTGTGCCTCACTGCACCTGGTACCTTAGCTAACTAATGTCTGAAATTGTGGCAGGATAAAATTTTTGTTTATTTTGGTAGCTGTTGACTTAATGTTTAATGCATTTACAATGCATTCGACTTTTCAAGTTACTCTTCTATTACAAATATTAAGATTCTTTTGTATTTTCTTCTAATTATAAAAAGCTATGTTATAAAATTCATAATTTAATATCATATAAGTACTTTATTTTACACATTTGAAGTGAACTTATTGGATATATGAGAAACATAAGAAATATTTAAAGACACCACATATTTTACATATATTTAGACAGTAAGAGAAAAAGAAGCATATTTCATTCAACTCTTCCAGTGGAGGTTATCAGAATGAGAAGCCTGGTGGATATTAATTTACACTTCTTCTGTTTTTTATGCATACAAAAATGCATAAAAAATGTAGAACATATTCTACAAATATGTTCATGTTGTCATATAACTTTTTTTGTACTTAAACATTTGTCATGAAAAGATTGCCTTTATCCATGGCCCTTTTAATTAGCCACAGAGTAATACATCATATGGATATACAACAATGATTGAACTTATTCAATGGATTAGTTAAATTATTTCCATTTGTTCTGATGAACAAGATTGACTGCACACCTGTGGATATATATCATTGCATACATGAGTTAGTACTTCTGTATAATTATTGTCAAGAACTGAAATTTCTGAATAAGAAGATTGGTCAATTTTTATTTTATTTAACATATCTAAATAACCCTTCAAAGGAGTCACACTAATAACAGTGCCACCCACACAGTGTTTTACCCTGTTTCTCCATACACTTGACAAGCTGGAGCATTACAATCATTTTATTGACTTGTTTGTTTTGAAAATGTGATTAAAAACTGGAATTCCATTGTTTTAATTGACTACTGTCTAATTAAAATGGACACCTTTATACCTTATTGCATTTTGTATTTTTCTTTTATAAATTTCTATTAGTTGCTTCTACATATTGTACCTCCCTTTTTCTATTGTGTTGTCTTTCTCATTGATTGGTAGTAGCTATTTTGTATTAGGAATATGAATCATGTCTATTTCTGTGTTGTCAATATTGTTTCCAGAGTGTCCTTATGTTTTAACATTATTTGGGGTATTTTATCCTAACCATATGTTCTTATATTTGATGTAGATAAATCTGTCTTCTCCTTGAAATCTTCTGAATTTTAAGTCTCTCCTTCTGAAGACTATCCATAGGCCAGACTCATAAACACATTCTCCTATGTTTTCTTCTGTCATATTCCCAATTCCATCTGCAGGACATTTAAATCCAAGTCGCAGAAAACCTAGCAGTTTAACTCTGGATTCTATTTTAACAACAATACCTCTGCATACACCTTCAGTATCCTCAAACTGACACCCGCAAAGTCCTGGAAGCTTGAAGTGTTTCCCAGCCACCTGGTTCCCTTTTTGGAGCCCAAGGATATCTTTCAGGATCTGCTCAGAGCATTCAGGCCTCCTTTCCCAGGGTGCTATTGACCCGTCTCCATGTTGTCTGAGGACAGACCAAGGGAATTGGCTGGAGAACCTGGCAGTGAGGATTGATAAATGCTGGCATACAATTCTCAAACCAATATAATGTAATGTGGATCTCTTTCCACCTCCAAATGTGGAATCTCTTTCCACATCCAAAGATTGTTACCACTCTGTCATCAATAACAGTCTCCCTCACTCTGCTTAACAATACATAAAAGAGGAGAGGTGATGTCAGAGACAAATTATATAGTAAAGATGGAATAAGTGACCTCATGTAGATGGGGCAGGAGTATCATTATTCAGAAGAGTTTACAAAGAGAAAGCGTAGTTCCATTCTCAATGTATCTACAGTTGCATCTACCTTCAGAAGTAATAGAACCACAATTGTGATTTTTAACTGGATAGGAGTTGACTTGTTCAACAGCATGTTTTTTTCTGGTGAGTTTTCTCTCTAATGATTTGTAGATGCCACAAAATGATATGAATAACATGCTGTATTATTTTTCTCTCATTTATATATTTCTTGTCCCCTTGGTAATTTTTCAGCACCATACACTATTGTTAGCAAGCTCTTCGAGTTTCAGTGTCTCAATTCAGGTTTTAGATCATTTAAAGTTCCACTAGATCTGCTGCAGCTGTCAAAGGAAATGCCCTAGTTGCTATTCTGGGGCAATCTTTGGTGATTCTCTTCAATCCTTATTATCTGTAAAATCTCTAAATAAGTTCTATAAATGTACCTTTCAGCTGCTTTTACCAAGAAAGACTTGGATTAGAAGGTTTTAAGGTCATCAATTTTTATTTAAAATTAACTCATACTACAACTCATGGGATGCAACCATAATTTCATCTATTTTAAAAAAAAGGAAGCTCAACATTCTGCTGAATGTTATAATATATCATAAAGTTCAGCAGGTAGAATGCTTAGGTTTCTTCTTTCATATATACATTGCATACATATGCACGTGTACACCATATATGGGTAAAAGATATATTATATACCTTTATGCATTTATACTCCCAAATCTGGTAGACTCACATCTATTTCTATTAAATAGATTCTAACTTAGAATAAGCAAAAAGACTATTACCCTCCTTGCACCTCTCACTTCTCTAGTTCCTATTAGAACATTATGTTTTCAGCCTATTAACTTGGAAGAAATACAGGGGTTGTCAAAAAGAGACATTTTATTTTAATTGATTATAATAAATAATGCTTTGAAACAATAACAATAATTTTAATAATATGCTTAATATGTGTCAGGTATTGAACTAATCATTAGTCCATTCATTTTTATTTCATAATAACTCTTTGTTCTAGACACTATTTACCCTATGCTACAATGAGGAAACAAGCAGGATTCTAAGACTTCAAGGAAGAGCAAGACAGAGAAGAGTTCTATGATATGTATAGAGACCCTAATCACAGCTACCAACACAAGGGAGGTATAAGATTCTCAGTAAAAGAAAATAATTATATGTTTAGGGAGATATAGAAAGTAGATGGCTAGGGAAATATGACAATCAGCTAGAAACAGAAATCTAGGCAGGCTAATAACAGCAAATCTCTATGTGGAACCCAAAAGGCATTCTGAGGACGGCTACAGATAACACGTGATATATGAAATCTAGGGCTAGCATCAGCTTGTAGTGTTGAAGTTCATGGCCATGGGCCCAATTCTTGTTTGGAGACATGGAAAACACTGTGGTGTGCTAGGTAAATAATAAGAACAGGGACTCAGCTGGTGGGAGCAGGTGGGTGCCGAAGAGGTTGATATAAGGAAGATAAGCTAGGGACCCAGTTCCCACAGTAATAATAACAACACAAGGGTTTACTTGCGCAAGCATTTATAAAACTTTTTTGGCATGGATATTGTACTTGATCTTTGTATCATCCATATGAAGTGAGGTTTATGGCTTTCTTTCTACAAACGGGAAAACTGAATCTCAAAAAGTTTAAGCCAGTTTCCCCCTTAAACACATAGCTAGTAAATGGTAAAGTTTTCTATGAAAAACCAAGGTTTCAGAATCATCTGTCTTAAATTAACTTTGTGTTAATTCTTTCATCTCACCTATTAAAAACCATTTTAAGGTCAAATCTTGTCATATTCATCTAGAATAATATCTAACTCAGGATGAGTGGTACTTAATAAAATATATCCTTTCCTTCTATCTATGTTGGGGGAACTGAGTGAGCCAGATAAATGCAGATTAAAAATATCACCTTCACTGCTGCCATAGTATGGGTTAAAGAACACAGTTTTATGTATGTAAACTGAGTGAGCCAGTTAATATTGTTCCTCTAATTGAATTTTACCACCTATTCAGGCCCAAATAATCACAGGCTTTCCCCAAAAGATAAATAGTATATTTAAAAGAGGAGGAAAAATTGGAGTTAGGCCATTTGCTAAGTCATTTCAAGTAAATAGGAGAACAAGAAAGGTCACAAATTACCAAGATGGAAGTTTCTCCTGTGGGAACCAAGAAAATGGAAAGCAAATCATCTCTCCCCAGAAGTTCCTGGCTTTCAACCAGCACTTGCTGTTTTTTTGTCCGCATAATGAATAGATGGCTGCTGATGCCCACCTACTTTTTAGGATCATTTTGCAATTCACTATATCAATCTAAAATTTCTTGATTTTTATCATATTTTTGATGCTTTCCCTCAAAACCCTACCTCTTTACTGCCTGTTCTTGAGTATACATTAAAATTTTATTATTTTGTAGTCCTGTTCAGATGATCAGGAATAAAAAGAATGTATATTTGTGGGCCATTGATAATAGGTTTCATTGGGTATTATATGGGATAAATGAAATTATCAACGATTTAAGGCTAGGTAATTATGAAAAAAAAAACTACTTTTTGTTTTACTGCTTACCAAGGAAGTTTTATTTTCAATATCTAATTTAACTTCCACAATAATTTTGAATATTTGATATTGTAACATCATCTTTATATAAAGAGAGTATCTGGAGAAGATTATGCTAAGTGAAGTTAGCCAATCCCCCCAAAAAACAAATGCTGAATGTTTTCTTTGATATACGGAGGCTGATTCATAATGGGGTATGGAGGGGAAGCATGGGAGGAATAGACGAAGTCTAGATAGGGCAGGGGATTAGCAAGGATGGTGGAATGTGATGATCATTATTATCTAAAGTAGATGTATAGAGACACGAATTGGTGTGAATATACTTTGGATACAACCATAGATATGAAAAATTGTGTTCTATATGTTTAATAAGAATTGTAATTCATTCTGCTGTCATATGTAAATAAAAAATAAATTTAAAAAAAGAATTTTATTTTTCTATTTAGTTTTTTGTTTGTTTATTTGTTTGTTTTCTTTCTTCCTTTCCTGCCTCAGGAGAATTAATTTGGGTGCTAAAGTATAAGCAAATTTTTTAAAAAAGCTAATAATGTGATTCAAGCTTTAAAAAGACTGTTTGCTTTCATCCCACAGAGTATTTGAAGATAACATGAGTAAAGACTTGGAATTACAGTTGGTCTGAGTTTCTTTAGTGTTCCAACACTGTTCCAGGTGTGGGTGGCCTAGGGCACTGCTCTAGAAGAACTCCCCTACTTCTTGCCCCACTCCCCTGCATACTCATTACATTGAATTCCTAGGTCAAAAGTCATACTGGCCAATAAATCTCTTATTTTGTACTGTCATTCTCACATACACCATTATCTATTTTCTTCAATTATCAGCTCATCTATGCATTCCTTTATTTTTTTTTCCACATGCTCAGCTGAATGTATACAGGAATAGCCTTTAGTTCTGTCTTCTGGCAAAAGCTAACTCTTGCTGTGATATCAGGAACATTTTTTACTCTAATAACTCCACAGAGATGTCTCCAACTCTGATTAGTGCTCAGACAAGGTGGGTTGGACAGAAACCACATGATGCCCACCTCACTGCCATTTTTTATATATATAATCCATATAAAAGACTTTGATTTTTCAAATTCATTGCATTTTCTCTATTTTTTCTAGAACATTTCTTCAAGTATTCAATTGTATGGCAAAAAGTAGAAATAATTCCACTTGCAATTTCCTTGACTCCTATTCATGTGTGCTAATAAAGTTGTGGTGACAGCTTTCATAAACTCACGGATAAACATTTTATACTTTTTAAATACTTCAAAGAAATGTCAACATGTTTATTCAGCATGGTGTAGTTTAATAAAATATTGCCTCACACAGTTTATTTTGTTAAGTTTTTAGCAAGTTATATTAAAAATACTGGGAAATTTAAACAAAGGATTCTACTTCTATCCAAACACACATGGAAATTTATTATAATTAACCAAGCTGATTTGAACCTATGTGATGAAGAAGAGAATATGTTTAATGTGTAACAATAGCCATTAATTATCTCCAAGCAAATTTACTATAAAATTTACTTCTTATACTCATAAGCAGAGTTTGGAGAAAAATGAAATTTCTGAAGTTCCAACCTCCTACTAGAAAGAAATATTTTCTACATGCTTCTAGAGAAGTAGATTACATTCTATTTGAGAACCATTTGAAATTGGAAATGTGCATCTCACATTAAGTCAGTTTACTTTTTTGTAACTTCTGACAAGTGTTCACAGTTTGCCTTCCAAGACAAACCAAGTCCATCATGTCTTCAACATAATGGAACTTCAGATACTTAAAGGGCAGTGATAATGTCTACTGTGAGACTTCTTTTGTCTTAGCCCAACAGCCCTGCTATATTTAGTGTTCCCCACCTGTTGACTGTGATTTCTACATCCTGCATAGTCATTATAAATAGTTATTTGAGAGAGTGCTGCCCAAAATTGAACACTGTACCCTAGATCTGGCCAGGGCTGAAAACAGTGCTTTGAGATTTTCTTGTTCTAGAACTCACAGTGGATTAGCATAGTCATAGATTTTTACTTGAAATTGGAAGTAAAATCTCTGGTTTAAAGAGATGGCATCACAGTGATTGTTTTAAAGTCTATGAGTAACTGAAAACTCTAGGGATGCTTTGCCATCCTCCTTCCCCAACACACACACACATACACACACACACACACACACATACACAGGAACTGCTGGATAACATCGTTTTCCCATTTTATACATAAATAACAAATTTTGAAGCTAAATTCAAGACTTAAGTTCTGCTTACTAATTCTGTCTAGTGTTCTGCTCCTTGGTATACATTCAATATTTTATGTCTGCTGGTTCTACATCCTCATATCAATCAACCTTGGATCAAAAATATTGTTAAAATATTTTTATCAAAAATTTTGTTAAAAAATTACAATTTCTGCTCTGAGCATGCACAGACTTTTTTCTTGCCATTATCACCTAAAAATACTGTATAAGAACCATTTATATGACTTTTAATTTTGTATCGTATACTATGAGTAATATAGAAATGATTTAAAGTATATGTGAGAATGTACATAGGGCCTACACAAATATTACACCATTTTACCTAGGGCTCTTGTGCATTCTCAGATTTTAGTATCTAACAGAGTCCTGGGACCAATTCCCTCTGGATACTGGACCGCTATACTCAATTCTAGTCCCTCTGGTACTAGTTATTATCCAACTTGCATAAAGTAGAGTAACAAATATTTTATAGCCTACACAAACAGTTCACCAAGCACTCTCCATTCACTGAGATCATAGATTAATATGGATCTCACTAAAATTTAAGATACTATAAAGAATCCCATCTGACAAAGGTATTCTATGGGTGTGGTTTAAATAGTTTCAGTTTGCTGTGGTTTGGATCTTGAGTGTCTTCCAAAGATGCTGAAGTCAAAGTCTTTTCCCCTTAGGGTATGCTATTGGAAGGTGATGAAACCTTTTTAAGATTTGAGTGGTTCCTTTTTAAGGGAGAGCTCTTTAGGTCATTGGGACATGCCCTTGATGGCTACTGGGGAACTCCAGTCTCTGCTTCTTTCTCTTTTGATCCATGATATGAATGAGGACTTTTGCTCTGCCACAAGTTTGCATTCTGATATGCTGCCTCTCTACAGGCTCAAAGGAATAGCACCAACCAATTATGGACTGGAACCTCCAAAATTGTGAGTCAAAATAAATCTTTTGTTATAGTGACAGAGAGATGACTAACATGTACCTCTGTATGGAAATCATGTCAATGCTTTTCCTAAGATTTGAAAAAAATGTTTTTCCTAAGATTTGAAAAATATATATCAACATATGTAGAACTACAGGTCAATTAGACAAGTAAATTTTTAGGTTAGATTCAGAATTCCATTAAGTTAATTTCTATTTCAATATTGCTACAGATGACACACATATATCTCCATATGTGTTGGGGTATGATCCTTTGTTTTAAGTTTCCCTGTGTTTTGATATGATTATCTAAAACATGTGACAGTAATTCCCATTTTTCCATATTTCCTTTTTGGATGTATATTGTTCCCTTTTCTTTGAAGCCTATACAAAAGTTCACCAAGCACTCTCCATCTTCCACCTGACCTCAAAACCGATACCACCCATTTTATTTTTTATTTGTTCTTATTAGTTATACATGACAGTAGAATACATTTTGACATATTATATAGAGAGTATAATTTCCCATTCTTCTTGGTTGTACATGATGTGAAATTAATTCCATTGGTTGTGTGTTCATATATACACATAGGAAAATAATGTGTCCGATTCATTCCACTATCTTTTATACCATCCATTTTGGATTTCATTATGAAAAACAACAGCTTTGGGGGTACTAGTTTCTATTTCTATTGTTCTTATTTAATATTATCCCAAACTTAATAGTTTAAAACTACCACCATTTCACTATGTCTCACAACTATATGGTTTGGCTGGGGCTAAAATAATGGGCCCTTCCACTGGTCTTTCTTGAGGCCTCTTACATGATTACATTTAATAAATGGAAGTTGGACTATCAAAGATGGGTATCTCACTGCCTCAGAGTGCCTCCATATGCCTTCTCTCCACATAGCTTCTTTCTCAAGCAGAACAGTGTCATCTGAACTTCTTATATGGTAGTCCAGAACTCTGAGGTGGTAATGGAGGATATTGCCAGGCCTGTTCAGGAATCAGGTCTGAAAATGACACAGCACAGCATCCCTTCCACCACACTCTGCTGGTGACAGCAAATAACAGAGCTGGTCCAGATTTATGGGAGGGAATTATACAAAAGGTATGGGAACCTATAAGCATAAAATTTTGGCAACAAAGGCGGAGGGCAGAGAGAGAACATGTGCCTACTAATTATTTTTAAAGTGCTGGGTTTTGATGTCTCAAAAAGATTATGATGGAATGATGACGGACACATAGTTTTTATTAGCTCTTAGAGGGTTTAACCTGGAAGCAGCAACATTATCAATGACAACACCACAAGTAGAAGATAAAACCCACTGACAAAGACTCCCCTTGGCTTTAGAATTCATATTTATTTTTATTACAACTATACTCAAAAATTACAATTTATCATATGCAGCTGCATTTATGTATTTTATAAAACAAGACTTGTCATTTACACCAAAGAGTTAGCAAACTGGCTAATGTAAATTTTTGTGAATATGCAAAAAGTGAACTGATAGCTCTTCATGTATTGACTCCATTAACAGAAGAATCTTACAGCTTCATGGCTAAGTGTCATCTAGTGATTCAAATATAGTCACTAGGATATATTTCAACAATAATTTCAACTCTTCCTCCAATTCATGGAATTTAAGTAGTTTTGAATAATTCTGTCAAATATGAAAACTGATGGGTTTTTTAAGCATTATTGTAAATTCAGTTTAAAAATTCAATATTAGCCAGGTGCAGTGGGGCACATCTTATAATCCCAGCAGATCAGGAGGCTGAGGCAGGAGGATTGCGAGTTCAAAGCCACCCTCAGTAATTTAGAGAGGCTGTAAGCAACTCAGTGAGACCCTGTCTCTAAAAAAAATTTTTTTAAAGGGCTGGGATGTGACTCAGTGGTTAAGTATCCCTGGGTTCAATCCCAAGTGCCAAAAAAAAAAAAATCAACATTAAGAATAAATTGTATAATTGGCAGGGAGTGTTAAAAAGCTGAGAACTCTGGGAAAGTGAGACAGTGTGAAGACCTCACTTTAAACCCCAATCCTTGCTATCAAGTCAGACTTCAGACATGTCACACAGAGTTACAGGAATGAGTTTTCTCAAGAGATAGGAACAGGGAAATGGGAAACTCTCAAGTGAGAGAGTGGTTCTCTCAGAGAGGAAGACAGTGTGCCTCTCTTGCACTCCAGTTTCATTAGGAATCCCAGAGAATTTTCCAGAGAGTCCCACCTATGTGGGACTTGCTGATTGACAGCAAGATTTCATCAGGCTTTTAAGTCCTTACTGCCATGACAACTCTAAATCACCTTTGCCCATGCTAACCAGTTCTAATTAGATTCTTAACCATAAATTCTTGCCGATTTTATGGTTAGGAGGAATAATCCTTATCTCCCTGAGTTTCAGAATCTGTCTATGAAAGAAGTCACAAAAGTCTTCCCCTTCCCCTTTTTAAACTGAGTTTACAGGGTAACTTGGGTTCCTTTTATCAACACTATTTTGGGCCTGCATTTCTCCTGCACATAACAGGTAGCTTGCTGAGGAATGTGACATAACCTGTCCACTTAAGTCAGGAAGAGCCACGGGTAAATTGCTTCTTGGAAGAGAAAGGATGTGGGGGTCAGCACAGTGGGCCCATTTTATAGAATTATTCCCTTAACCTCATGTTTCACCACTCTTCCCTTAATCCTGTGTTCTCCCCACTCTCCTCCTGTTGGAAGATATACAAATTTTGGTGGTACATTTTAGTTACGCCAATGTTCTTACTAAAATAAGAAAACTATAATTCATAAATACTCTTGGAATTGGTTGTTGCAACATAGATTACAGGAACTATCTGAAAATGTAATACAGAAAACTGAAAATAAATCACCTATAGATCGGTTTTCTAATATCATAATGAGTCTGAAATTCTAAAAATGTCTGTGATAAAACATTTGTTTCCCTGAAAAAAATATTTTTTAAGTTCTAAATAACTTCTTTGATTACTGTTGAACTTTAATAAGGTATAGTCATGCTTCATGTAATGACATGGATATGTTCTGAGAAAGGCAATTTTGTCACAGTGTGGACATCGCAGAGCACACTTACACAAACCTATGTAGTTCCGTCTACCACACACGTAGGCTATGTGGTATACATATGTACACAGAGCATTGCCTATTGCTCCTAGTTCCATGATAAACAAAACAACATGAGCTTCAGTCACAAAAGGAAATGATGCAATCTACAGGTGTAATAATCATGAGATGTATGAGGCTACTGCAATGGGCACAGAGCAGATTTGTTTGTTTGTTTACTTTGTTTTGTGTGTAGCAGAGAGAGAGCGAGAGTGAGAGAGAGAGATTCTGGGTATTGAACCCTGGGTTTGTGCATATTAAGTATGTGTTGTACCACTGGGTCACACCCCTAACTCCAGTACACTGTTTATAGTGAACTTCTATAAAAAGTAGAAGAAATACACTCAAAAATAATATTAAGCAGTATAGTAAATACACAAAACTATAACATAGTTATTTATAATTATTATCAAGTATTATATACTGTACATAATTCTATATGCTATACTTTTATACAACTGGAAGTACAAAAATTATTTTTACACCAGCATCACCATACACACTGTGCTACAACATCAGCAGGCAAAAGGAAATTTCCAGTTCTGTTTAAATTTTATGGGATCACTGTCATAAATGTGGTCCCTCATTGATTTAAATGTTTTATGACTATGTATGCTTCAAATTAGCATGTTCTAATGCTTTATATTGCAAGACATTCTCTATGGAAATCAAAGTAGAGAATTCCTAGTAATACAGTCCAGTGCACATAGACTCAGCTACCTAATGAAAAATATATCAGCATACTGTTATTTTTTTGCCTCTCTTCATTAACTGGATTTAAGAAATAGTCAAATATTAATATGTTTATTATTTTATTTACCAAAAAGTTCTAGGATATTATTTATTAAATATTATTTAAATTCTAATTATACTTTTATCAAAATTATTTGAAATGGATTATCTAAAATTATAATATGTAAAGCTTTCACATGTATTAATTATTGAGAAGAAAATTAGTAAATAAGAGAAATCAAAATGTATTTCACAAAAACAGGAAAAGAAACAGTTGAACTAAGTGATTAGAGGTCAAAGGGTATAAAATTTCTAAATTTGAAGGTGTGAGATTTTTCTTTGGAATTTTTTCACTTGTGGAAAGAATTTTTAAATAGGGGCCGTATTTTTGATGAGATAAATTTGAGTTCCATATTTGAAAAATAATAATATTTGAGGTCAATAATATTGAACATCTAGGTTTGCCACAGAACAAAGACATGAAGAAAACTATTTAATACATTTATTCATAAAAATATTTGTTGAGCAGAGGTGTTTTGAACTGAAACAAACTACAGGACCTACAAAAAAAAGTGGACAAAATATTAAAATGGCAAATTAAAAAAAATAAAATTTGTTTCAAAGTGTTTACACTGATGTTTACCAAATATTTCTGTACCTGCCTGGGAGATGATTTTCTCAATTAAGTACATGCTTTACAGAGAAGTATCAGTTGAATGTTTCAACAATTTGAAAGTTTGTATCCATAAAATGTAGCATATAAAGAGAGATTTATTTTATCATAAAAATGAATGCATTCATCAGAAATGCACCAATGACAAGGTGTGGCAGTCTTCACTGCAAAGATAACAGCTATGTGAGGTAATACACAGGATAATTGGGTAGATTTAGCTATTCCACATGTACATAAACTTCAAAGCATCATACTGTACACAATAAATATATATGATTATATGTCAATTAAAAAATAAATAGGTATATTTGAAAAATAAAAAAAATTAAACGGACAGTTTTAAAGCATAAAAAGTATAAATATGTATGAAGAAAATTATTTCTCTTGTATTGTCCTCCATGTTTTAGATCATTAAAATTAGTATTTAAGTTGATATTTAGTCAATATTTGATCTTGTATTAAAGAGAAATGTGTGTGTAGATTTGTTTTGTTTTGCTTTTTTTTAGGAAGGGCATTTAGTTTTAAACATAATTTTAATGGAAATATTTCAAATCCAATGTAACCTATCCATTTTATTAGAAAATCAGTATATATCTAAATTGTATATACATTATATAGGCATATTCTATGTTTCTATTATACATATTTTATATTTATGTGTATATACATATTTTATATGTGTGTGACCTCTTCCATTGCCAAAACTATATCAGTTTGAATGATAAAATTCTGTTAGTCTCATAATAGAAAATACACCAGTCTAGGAATAAATAATCCAATAGAAGTAGACTTCTTATTTTGTTGCCTTATTTCTTTGCATTTTCAAACTACCTTTGCAAAGTGTCTCACCAGTAGGTTTAGGTAAGTTCAGAGTCATGTCCTATATTTCTCGGAGACCCTTCAGCTTTGTATTTGCATTCTAATTCTGAGTGGTAGTACCTCTTTGGCCCTGCTTCCAAACCTCCATTCTTGCCATTCCCTTTGCACAGTGCACCTGGCCAATGCCATGGCTGGCTCCTTCTTGATATCCAGATTACAGTTCTCCTAAGAGTGGCCCTTCCTGAGCATTCATTCTAAATTAGCTTCACCATACAAAATATGTGTGAGCCCATATCATGTTTTATTTCCTCATGACACGTACTACCCTTTAATATTTTTCTATATTTGTAATTTATTGCCTGCCTCTCTAACATGATACCAAAACACGAGTGGAGGCAACTCATTTGTCAGACTATTGCTATCTCCAGGGCATAAAAAATGTGACTGAAATGAAATAAGCAGTCAAAAATCTATTTGCTTAAAAATAAACTTCATACTATCATGCATAATTTTCAGCCAATAACCCATTTATCAAAATTAGAGAAAAAAACTACTACAGTAATAACAATAAAAAATGGCAAATGTAACAACTATAAACAATAGCAGGTGTTTTGTGGCATTCAGATACAGTAACCTCATCCACCTGTCACATTCTATTGTAAACATTCTATTATAATGACCCAAGGCATTCTGTACTTTTATACAAATAACATCAACAACAATACCAGTGCTTATGGTTTACACTTCTCATTTTCTAGGTCATAAAAACACATTCTTACTATAACTTCACCCGCCCTCCTTATTGAATGAATATATTGATTACTTTGATTGCCCTTTCCCAGTGCAATTCTAATGCACACACTTAATGTTTGTGACTGAACTTTATAATAAGCCCACTTTGCATCTATTCAAGACTTAGTATTTCTGCAAGTGTCCATGGTGACTGGAAGCTGCAATTTAACTGAAACCATTCAGAATGGTCAGAGATTGTTTGTCCTGCAAACATTCAGATGGTCCTTACAAAGAGTGCTTTGATGACATTTCTCTTGCTTTCTTTTTCTATCAGCAGAGCATGATGCCAGTCACAAAATGAAAAAAAAAAAATAGTCTTCTAGAGAAAGCTTCTTTGTTTTGCTTAGATGTTGGGTTTCAGAAGAAGCTTGAAGAAATTCTATTCCACGTGGTGCTTGAAACTTTCATTCTTTTGTCAAATAGCCTGAAAGAAGAACTTCCCGCCCTCCTCATCAACATTTCATGCCCAGGCTCTTTTGTTGAGAGAGCAAAATAGGTAGATATAGAAATTCTAACACATAATTTTTTGCTAAAATAACTGAACTGGACATGTAGCCACATAATAACTGCATGTTTCAGCAGATTACTTAGTAATTTTTTTAAATTATCAAGTTACTTTAAACATAATTACCACATTACCTGACATTCTTCCATCTCCTTATAGCTCCCCAGGAAAAAAAAAATTAATCTTTCTGTCATTACAATTCATTTGTTATTGTGTAGATATCTGGCAAAGGGTGAGAGTGTACTAGGTTGACAACTGTGTTATCTACAGCACTATCAGGAAATAGTATGCATTTACACTATAATTAATGATTAAATTCCTGTGTAGTAACTAAGTTTTGAGAATGCAAAAGATGCTCATCACTAGAAAATCTCATGAAACCTTCACAGTCTTTACCCCTGCTGAGTAGAATTTCACTGAAAAATACCACTTTCCCATACATTCTGTTGTGCTTGGTACCTGTCTGTCAAAACTCTCCTGCATTCAAAAGATCCTGACAAGAATATTATACGATGAGGAAGATTTCCAAGTTGAAAACTGGTTTGTCAAAATCACCTTGTTTTTCTACATGTAATTATAAAGCAGAATTTAACATAAAAGACTTAAATGTGTGTGTTCTACTCAAATTACTAGTGTCAGCAAAAACAGCTCTAATCCAATTTCACCTATATTGTAGTCCCATAACAAGTCTCCTACAATAGCATTATTTTTAAGACTCAAAGTGCGTTTTTCTTCTATAGAAGTCTATATGAAATTTGACAGCTCAAATTGTTTTATTTCAATTTGTATTAAAGAGTATCCATTGTTCCTTCTTCAGAAAATGTATTCTCACAATGGAGAGTTTCTAGATGTTTGGCTCAGAAAGGTTATTTTCCTGTTTCTTGACTCAGTCAGTGGGAGGCTGGGATTAATGAGACCAGTGCCCTGTATACAGTCATATCTGGATATGTCAGATCCTTGTTGCTTCATGGTCATAAAGGGCTCTGACTGTAGTTTATGCCCATGGCCATTAGGAAAGTGGAAAGTGAAACAAATCAATACATATTTATCACTTGTACTTGAGAAAAAAATCCACCCTGATTATTTATATCAGGACATGGATATTATCTCTCCATACAAACAGCATTATAAACACTGACTAATGTAAAGATGATGTACACTTTCAGGGAGAAGTCAATATTTCACTATTCTACTTCTCATCATCAGTGACTCTTCCAGACTTTATACAGTTGTTGCATCTATAGAAAAACAATAGAATTGCAATAAATAATGATTGCTGCTGTGATGTACATATAAATTAAAATTTCTCTCAGGAAATCACTGTCAGAATCATTATTATATCAGTGATTTTTGCCCCAAAGTCTACACAAAGACTTCTCGTGAGATAAAAAGTTACCCAGTAGTAACAGAGGTATTTGTAGAAACTCCTAAAAGCAGGAAGGTGAGTGGACCTCATTGCCTTCTGTATGATCATTTTTGTGAAAATTTTCCATGAATAAGGTGCCATTTTCAGCTGGATGCGGTGGCACATCCATGTAATCCTTTAACCGTAGCGGCTCGGGAGGCTGAAGCAGGAGGATCGAAAGTTCAAAGCCAGCCTCAGCAACAGTGAGGCACTAAACAACTCAGTGAGACTCTGTCTCTAAATAAAATCCAAAATATGGCTGGAGATGTGGCTCAGTGGTCAAGTGTCCCTGAGTTCAATCCCCAGTACCAAAAAAATAAATAAATAAAAAATAAAAGAAGGTGCCATTTTCGAGGGCCAACAAAGCTGTGAAGTAGACAGGTTTGAATATTATGTTCTTAAAGGCCATAATCTTCATTTTCTCTTATAAAAATCTCTGTAAAGCTCAGAATCTCAGGCTACTTCTTCATGTACTACTTACTGTATTAGATTGGAGGAATATTTTAGTATTCTCAAATTTTTCTTTCTGAATAATGTGTGTGTGTGTGTGTGTGTTGTGTGTCTGTGTTTGGGCTTATAAACAATAGAAATTCATTTCTTACACTAGGAAGTCCAAGATCAAGGAACCAACAGATTTACCTCCTCTTAAAAGATGTCATTTTGCTTAGCTCTGTTCTAGCATGGGTGAAGGGGAGAATTATCCCTTGCTAATATTATTTTGATGAGCTAAAGAGTTTGTTTACATTATATTTTAATAAGCAGTGCCAAGTTGTCTTATTAAGAAGGTTATGTCACATTGTCATCAAAAGTGCATGAAATTCCATTTGGTCTTGCAATGCTAAATATATGAACTGATTTTTTAAAATTTGTGATTAAAAAACACATCTTTTAAAATGTGCCTTTCCTTTAATAGTGATTTAAGCATATCTAGTCTATTATTTGCATTTTCTTTATACTGATTCTTGTATCTTTTATTTTTATATTTAATTTTCTAAGTAGTTTTTCTTTCCCTTTCGAGGTAACATTATAATGTAGTCTGTAATGTCTTAACTCAGTATGGATTCTGCAATCAGAATTATTTGGAGCTGGAGTTGGGATTATAGCTCAATGGTAGAGTATGTGCTTAGCAGACTTGAAGCCCTGGATTCATAGTTCAGTGGTAGAGTATATGCTTAGCAGACCTGAGGCCCTGGGTTCAGTCCTCAGAAGGTGGAGGGAGGGAAGAAAATAAAGTAAAAGAAAGAAGAATTCCCCATCTGAATCTTGACTCTTTCTCTTGTTCTTTGCAGTCTTGCTTAATCTAAGCTTCCAATTGCTTTTCTGAAAGTTGGGGATAAAAGTAATACACAATTCATAGGCTTATAAGTAAGAATTAAATAAAATTAGCTACAAAAAACAAAGATATAAAATAAGAATTGAAGAAATGTTAGCTAGAATTTCATTAACAATTTAATATTATTTTATCGAACTTTATTTTTAATGAATAAGCAACCAAGCCAGGTATGAATGTGTATACCTGTAATCCCAGCAGCTCAGGAGGCTGAGGCAGGAGGATCACAGGTTCAAAGTTAGCCTCTACAACTAAGTGAGACTATAAGCAACCTAGTGAGACCTTGTATCAAAATAAAAAATAAAAAGAGTTGGGGATGTGGCTCAGTGGTTAAGCTTCCTTGGGTTCAATCCCTGGTACAAAAAAGAGAAAGTAACTATATCTCTTTTTTTTTATATATTTTTTCAAATATCTCTCCCCATTTCTTAATTGCATTCATGATGTCTCTTATATAAGGGATATTTGAATGTAGCTATTAATAATAATTGCAATAATAATTATTCTATCAAGATCCTTTTTAAAATCTTGTTTTATTTATTTATTTATTTATATTTTTAAAATTGATTTTTAAAAAAATAAATGACAGCATAATGCATTACAATTCTTATTACACATATACAGCACAATTTTTCATATCTCTGGTTGTATATAAAATATGTTCATACCAATTTGTGTCTTCATACATGTACTTTGGATAATGATCATCACATTCCACCATCATTGCTAACTCCCTGCCCCCTCCCTTCCCCTCCAACCCCTCTGGCCTATCTAGAGTTCATCTATTTCTCCCTTGTTCCCCTTCCGTACCCCACTATGAATCAGCCTCCTATATCAGAGAAAATATTCGGCATTTGGTTTTTTTGGTATTGGCTAACTTCACTTAGCACTATTTTCTCTAACTCCATCCATTTGCCTGCAAAGTCCATGACTTTATTGTCTTGTCTTGCTGAGTAATATCCCATTGTGTATGTATGCCACATTTCTTTTTTATCCATTCACCTACTGAAGGGCATCTAGGTTGGTTCCACAGTTTAGCTATTGTGAATTGTGCTGCTATAAATGTTGATGTGGCTGTGTCCCTGTAGTAAATTGTTTTTAAGTCCTTTGAGTATAGACCAACGAGAGGGATAGCTGGTCAAATGGTGGTTCCATTCCCAGTTTTCCAAGTAATATCCATACTGCTTTCCATATTGGCTGCACCAATTTGCAGCCCCACAATTATAGATTCTTAATAATAGTTGATGATTTCAGGGATACAGGGTTTTATTGCAAACTATAGAAATTCATTCTTTTAAATATTTTTAGAAGTTTTCAATGTTTAATTTTATTATAAAATACTTTGAATTATAAAATATCTGAAATAAATATTAAATACCTATATTATTAAATACCTATATTATTAAATACATTATTGAATATATGTATTAAATAATAGACTGTGTATAATTGTATAATATGTATATAATATTATGTATTTAATACACATATTAGATACTTAATATATATTACATTATATTATGTATTTAATATATTTATTAATTAATTAACATATTTTGTATTAAATACATATATATATTATATATATTATATATATGTATATTATATATATTATATATATATATATATATATATATATATATATATATTCACATACATATGGAGAAAGAGAGGGAAGGGGGAGGGACAAAGAGAGAGGAGAGAGAGCTTAATCTAATCAATATTGTGCACCAAACAGGAAAAATAAAACCTTTTTATGAGAGTCCATCATGTCTTCTCAAAATTAACCATGAACCTGGATTTTTTCAATTGTTGCACAGTATTTTAATATACTTTTATTGACTCAAACTTGTTAATTAAATAACACAAATATTCTTTTTGTTCTATAACCTTCATAATTTTTGTTATAGTAATTTATCAATTATTATGCCAGACCAATGATGCACTCTACATACAAAAAATAGTTCTATTAATTTTGCTTTGTTTGCTTTCAGTGATATAATGAGATGCATACTAATTTAGAAAATTTAAATTAATTTAGAAAATTAAAATTTCCTAATTATTGAAAACTTTTATGATAAACAATGACTCTCCTTATCTTTCATTATATGTTTTTGCATTGAGATACATTTATCTGATGGTTATTAATATGGCTATATAAAAGTTTCATATTTTCTGTTATGTAGTTTTTATCCTTTTGGTTTTTATTTTATTTTTTAAATTACCATACAGTAAAATTTCCAAAATTTTCTTTTGGCATGTTTTCCTATCAATATTTTATCAAGATTAATGTAGAGAGAGATTAATATTGCCAACACAACATATTTTTAATTCCTGTTTTTGAGATAGACTCTTGAGAACAGTGTATAGGTGCATTTTTATAAATCTGACTATGCTTAGTTATCTTATTTGGGAGTTGGGTTTCCAATCATTTATTGAGATTTCTCTTTCATAAGTGATCATTTCTTCAATTTTATGCTCTTTAGCTTGCCTGAGATTTCTAGCTTCATTTTCCTCCGTTTCTGCCTTCTCTCAGATTAATTGTACATGTACATTAGTATTATTATTACTTAGAGGACAGTTTTACATCTTAATTCTCGCAATTTTATTTAGGCCTTACTTTTCTAAAGTGCATTCTGAATTTCCTCAGACTAAACACAACATTTCAGTCATTCTTTCAAACAAAATAAATTTTTAAAAATATTTTGCCTCTCCTCAGCACTATCCCATCTAAATATTTTAAATCTATTATTCTATTTTCATTACTTCTATCCATCAGCTAACACTATTATTCTTTTATTGTTTTATTGATTTTATTTGTTTGAATATTTATGTTTATTTAATTTACTTACTTAAATTGACATATTCCTGGTTAGTTTCAAATTTACGTACATATTGTATTCTTTCAGTATCTCAAGTCTGCCACATGAGTTCAGTTTTCTTATCCAGCCTCTGATTGCTTCTAAAATAATTAAAGAGAATAAAGAGAGAAATCTGTAATTTACTTTCTTTTATAGTCACAGTCACTCTGCTCTTTATTTTGTTTTCTCATATGGAATTGAATTAATGTCTGTGATCACTTGCTTTCATCCTTAAGAATTTTCTTAAGCATTCTACACTTTAAAAAAAAAAAAAAGAATCTACTTAAGCATCGATAAGATGGATGTGCTTTGTTACAGGTAAAAAAAATCTGAAAAAATTAGAGAAGTAAATTTTTATTTTCTGCTCATCATTTCAGATGTTCTGTCCATGACCAGTCAACGCCATACCTCTGGACCTGAGGTAAAGCAGAGCATCATGGCAGGTGGGTGTAGCAAAGAATAGCTCAGGACAGCCAAGAATCAGCAAGAGAGGATTCAAATGTAATTTGAATGTAATTCTCAAAGGCACACCCCCCCTTGACCTATTTCCTCTAGCCATGCCCTCCCTGACTACAGTTACCTCCCAGTTATCCATTCAAATTATTAATCCACCAAATGGATTAATCCACTGATTAGGTTATAACTCTCATAATCTAATAATTTCACCTCTGAACATTGCTGCATTATATAACACTTGAGCTTTTCAGGGGACAACTCTTATCCAAAGCATAACATTATTCTCCTGTCTACTTCATAAGGCAGAATTCATTTGGTCAATCTCCAAGAGACACCATAGTCAGCAATGCCTCAAATCCCATGTCCAAAGTATCATCTTTGCTGTGAACCCCTGTAAAGATCAAAAGCAAGTTACATATATATAGTGTTCAATGGCTGGAGTAAACATTTCCAATACAAAAGGGAGAAATGGGGACACAGGAGCAAGGAATGGGATCAAAATAACTTTGATTAAAATCTGACTGGGCAAATAAGTCCAGTAAATCCACATCCCACAGAGAGGGCACATGAAAGTAAAATGAGAGCCCGACCCCTATGGCCTTGCCTGTTGCAGCCCACAGGGCTCAAATTGCTCAGTTTGATTCTGAATTTCTAAATGGTCAGTATGTTAAATATTTTTAAAATGTTCAGACATCTGCATTCTATCATTTTAGTTTTGCACTAATAATTTAATTGTTTTACCCATTTGCTCTTGTCTTTTGATGAGTGTGTTAGGTATGATAGTTCTTGATTTACCAAAGGTAAATGTTAAAAATTACTTGTGTTAGCTATAATAGTTCTTGATTTACCAAAAGTAAATGTTAACAATTACTTTTACAATCTTTCCAAATAATGAAAGAACATTATACTATCTTTAAATATCTTTTTTCAAGTCAAATTAAATTCTGGTCCTCCTGAACTCTGTTTTTTTTTTATTTGAATTTATTAGTTATAACTTCTTTTGGGGACATCAGAATTTAATTGTTGAGCATATAATCCCACTGATTTTCAATATGACAACTATCTTAATAGTGAAACTTACCCTTGCTTATTTACAGATTCCTTACTATAGTGTAACTTTGTGTCCAAAGCACTGGATGTCTTCAGTCCTGAAGGTTTTCTTCCACGGGCTCTATCATCTTACTCTATCTGCAAACCTAACAAATGTCCCTAAATGTCACATGTTTGGAGCTTGGCAACATTTAATCTGTCAGTGGCAGAATATGTATCTCCACTACTTTCCTTTTGCCCTAATAGAGTCCCCCCTCCTTTCTATGGCAAGCCTAATAATCTTCAGTTAATGCGCAGAATCAACAAATATCCCTAGAAGAAAAAGGGGCAGCCATCTCAGCTCTTAGCCACAGAACTCTGTCTTCTTTGAAATTTTGTCTAGATTGTCTTCTTTGTTTACACATCTTTCCAATGTGCCTATAATTATGAGTTTAATGATATTATTTTCCTATATGTTTTGGTGGGAATGATAGTTTACAAGTATACACTGTGTCCTCCTTGAAACAGAACTTACAAAAGTTGTATATCAATGAGTCAACAACTCACCTCAAGGAATTACTTGGGCAGGGAATCATTTAGAAATAGGGGGAGACTACCGTGTTGCTTTTAAAATCATCCTATATCCTACTTTGGAAGAATTGCTTGTCTTAACAGTATCTCAAGATATGCTTTCCACTTTGTCTTAATCTGTTTTCTGCTGTTATATTAGAATACCACAGTCTGGATAGTTTATAAAAAAAAAAATAGATGTGTGTTTAATTCACAGTACTGGAGCCTGAGACACCCAAGAGCATGATGCTGGCATCTGGTCAGGGCCTTCTTGTTGCATTATAGCATAGAGGAAGAAATTAAATGGCTAGAGGACAATGCTGCACATACAAAGGAGCTCACCCTTATAACAAATAGACTCCTGCAAGAAAAACACAATCATAATCTATGCATGGGTTAGAGCTCTTATGACCTGAATACCTCCTGTTTAGGCCCCTCCTCCAAATATTGCTGCACTGGGAATCAACACATAACCTTTTGGGGGCATATTCAAGTGATAGTGTGCATGAGCCTGCGCATGCATTCCGCCCCTTCTTTCCTCCCATCCATCCTCTTTTTTTCTTTCTCCTCTCTATAGAAATTATGGTAAAGTTCATGTGGAAGCATTATTAGCGCCCATTACAATTGGAATAAAATTATTTTCTCCATTCAGTTAAGGTTTTAAGGGCCAACTTTTGCTCAGAACCTGAACTCATGTTTGTTCTCTAAAAATCAATGGATCATTCGTTGTGGTACTCTATAGGCAAAGAATTTGCCAGATCTGGGAATTGTTATCCTGCAAACAGGAATGGCAAAGACATATGGTATTCAGCTAATATTCACTCAGTGAAGAGCCTGTTTTAAATGGTTTTCAAGTAGGGGTCCTTGAGCTACTTGAAGTTTCAAGTGGACCTCAAGCATTGTTCTTTTGGTAGAGCAAACACTCTTCCTGTTTTCTCATTAATAATTTGTTAAAACACTATGGCCACTAACATTCTATTCATTTATCGGATGATTTTTCAATAGTATATGATTGCAAAGTAATGTGTAACCATGGGAAAACAAGTGGAGGACAGGACATTTTATAGAGGAGTATGAAATAGAAATTTAGAGAATTTTTACTCTTATTTCATTTACCAAAGGAAACTATTATAAGAAATAATAATAGTTTGGGCTGGGGATGTGGCTCAAGCGGTAGGGCGCTCGCCTCGCATGTGCGGGGCGCGGGGTTCAATCCTCAGCACCACATAAAAATAAAGATGTTGTGACCACCAAAAACTGAAAAAATAAATATTAAAAAATTCTCTCGCTCTCTCTCTTTTAAAAAAAGAAAAGAAATAAGGTAAATCTCACTTAAACTGATCATTTTTATTAAACATCAGCATTCATATTTCTTAGTGCTCCTCTTAAAAATAGAGTACTTAACCTAAAAAAAAGAAATGCTATAAGATAGATGGTTTTTTAAACTACATTAAAACTACATTGCCAAATGTACAAATCCTGCTCAAGTCTATTCTCCCATTCTTAGTAGGATCCTTAATTTTGGATATGATCTTTAGATTCTACTGACTCTACCAATGGGCTAAAAGCAAGCAAACATTTTCTGACATGCACAGACACTTCTACCAAGCAAATGATAAGAAACGAAAGACAAATGAAACAGAAAATCCTTAATTTGTTGCCAAGCTATCAAAGATTTAACCCTATTCTCTTTAAGTCTGACCAAACACTTACTCTCCTTTTAAAACTGCTCATTAAATTTACGTCTGCTGACTCACATTTCAAAAGACTATGTCATGATACTATTTCCCATTATTTTAAATTTTCCTTCCAGTTATTTCTTCCAAACTTCAGCCTTCTTAATTAATTCTGCTATCTTGACTCCAGTATCAGAATTTATACTAACCACCAAGTTAGTATAAATTTACTAACTTAAATTTAGTAATTTAAACGTAAACAATGTACCATAGTTCCTAATATAAAGGAATTGTAAAATCACCAACAAAACAAAGATACAATAAAATAGCAATGTAGAATAATGTAAGATCTTTATAAAATGGGAGGAATTGTATATATACATAAATATCTTTAAACATTTTAGAAGTGTAAATAAGAGTCAGAAGGAAGACACTAGTTTTAACTTCCAGTTGGACCATAGCATCTTTTGCTCAAAGACCTCTGTGGAAGCTGCCAATTAAGCAGTAACATGATATACCTTCACTGAAGGCAAGCAGAGGTCCCACTGGTGGGTCTTAGGCTCCTAGTCATCCAATGAGAAGGCCCAGCCATCAAAACTAAAAGACCACAGCAGCTGCATTCATTATCCACTAAGGAGCTATTAATTTCATACCAATCTCCTCCTTAACCCAGTCTGCCTGATGGCTTCAGGGAGTACATGTCACAAAAACACCTTTCCTAAGGAGTCCTGGTTTTGTTGTTAAGAAATTCAGGGGGAAAAAAAGAAATTCAGACTTGCATTTAACCTTGCTAAATGTTTTGAAATGAGCTATGCTTCCCACATAGATACAGCTCCCATCTAGGGAGCCAAACATTGGCATCCAATACAGGATTTCCAAAGATATACTCGTCACCACAAAATAGTTTAGAAATTAAGTAGTTAAAAATAAAAATGCATCAATTCTCATATGATGCAATTTGGACAACTTATTACCTTCTGGATTTTGCAACTTTTGTTAAAAGTATGAGTGGAATGTTGGAGAACTTTATTAGAACATTTTCTTTAATTAAATGAAGTGGCCACTTTCTGGATAGTCTAAGAGAGTGTCCATAGAATTCAAGAGAGAAAGGAAGAAATCCCATTGTTTAAAAAAATCTGGCAATTGAGTATTGCCCTGTGCCAATGCACAGACTGCTTCTTTGAAGTTAATTTATTAGTAATCCAACTGGGCTTTTATATAATTATGCACCTTATGCCATTCTCAATTTAGGAATGCATAGACATAGCTTCAGTGTAACTTATGGGTCAAACAAAATTCTGAGTCTCATTTTGTAAGATAACCTTTTATGAGTTCATGAGCAATCTTAGAAGAGAAGAGATATAAGACTAGGGGCCGTGTATTAAATAGAACCATACATACTCGTTCATGTGTCCCAATTTTTTCATTCCTTTTGAGATACAAATCTAGAGTTTCTTCCCGGAGTTGACCAATTCTTCTAAATATTTCAAAGCATTATAAAAAATTACTATTTTTTGTAACTCTATAACAACATACCAAATATCACAATGGTTCCCCATGGTAATAGTTTATGTTTTTATTCACACAACATCCAGTGCAGGTGTTTCCATTTGAGTCTTGTTTTTGGAGAGCTGTCACCATGAAATGGCTCAGGCTTTCAAGCTACTTCCATCTGTGGTTCTGCTATCCTTAGAACCTGGAAGTCCTGTAGGGATCTGGCGTCCCCCATTAGAACATTAGTATCTGGTTATCCAATGGACAAAGATAAAGAATATGGAAGATTCTAGAAAAGGCAAGTTCTGGAAATGGATCCATTGTGATAATTCAGACACATGGTCTCACTTAATTATAAGGAGACTGGAAATTTAGTTTATTTATGTTTCGCAGAAAGAAAAGGAAACACTTTGGTGAGCTCACAGCATAGATTTTAGCATTGACTTATTATTATTCAATTATCAAAATACAGTTTATAATTTTTATCAATGCTACTTTTCTAAATACGTGGTCTTTTCATCAATTTTCTTTATATAATTTAATTAAGTAAAAAGCAAATTAGAAAGCTCTTTAAGTTTATGCTTATGAGCTTGAAAAGAAAGGGAAACTACCTTGGCATGGAAAGATGAGTCATAAAATATTATCTATTAGCCAAAAATATGTGTGTGTGAATATATGTACACACATATATATGCTTATTTATATGTAAATATACTTGTTTATATAGACTTTCAAGCATATATATATGATTTCTCTATATATACATAAGTGTGTATGTATACATATATAGAGAAATTGTATATATATATTACATATATAAATACATATACATATATTTATATTTAATTTATTTATATACATATATAAATATATTTACATATATTATATGTAATATATATATTATATATATGTAATATAGAAAGAGAGAGCGAGAGAGAAAGTTTTATTTGAAAAATCCTTGATCAGATATCAGTATGTTCCTAATTTTAACTACTTTCTGTTCTCTTTGTTTTGATTATATTTCTATTTTAAATATGTTTGTTGATTAATAAAGATAATCAAATATAATATAAATATAATTTGATTATTTTAAAGTATTTAGAGTAAATATTTCTATAATAAACTGGTGACTCTGATTAAATGTAATTTTAGCTGCCTGCTGTCTCTGTGCAGATCTGGATTTAAGAAAGATACTGATGACTGTCATGGAGACAAAAATGTTTCTTTGCATGTGCATTACATTTTATTTTTACATTGTTTCTCCCTCTTTTATTTTTTTTCTCTAGAATGCCTAAATGGTGTAACTTATAGAAGAATAATTAAAAATGTAACTGTTATTTTTTAAATAATTCATATCCAAGAACTGTGGAATTCATGGAAATAAACCAGCAACTATAGCAAAGCATTATTTCCTTTGTCATCTTGTAAAAATCCTTATTACATCAGAAGTAGATCAAATTTTTCAAATATTTTATTAAGAGAAGTACAACATCATAGATAAAATCAAACATACCAGGCTGGGGTTGTGGCTCAGAGGTAGAGCACTCGACTAGCATGCATGAGGTACTGGGTTCCATCCTCAACACCACATAAAAATAAAATTAAGATATTGTGTCCACCTAAAACTAAAAAATAAATATTTAAAAAAAAAACAAACATACCTCTATGTAGTTGGGATCTGTGTCCAGAATAAATGACCATAGACTCATGAGATAGTAAAACAATTGTATCTAATCTCAGAATATATTTGATAACTTTCTTTTTGTGAATGAAAAGAGACTATTAGGAAACTCAATAAATCACCATTGCCTGGAAGTAAATTTAATGACACCTGGAAAATACTAGATTTATCTATACTTTACTGAGTTAGCAATATGAAATTAATGAGGTAAAAATTAAGCTGACTTTGATCAAAATGTATAATTCAATGTTTAAATTAAATTTGTATGATTCATTATTAAAATTGAAAAATACTTCTGCAGAAGTCTAAAGTTATCTTTAGAGTTTATTAATAAAATTAACAATAGGGCAGTTAAGAAAAAAATTCAAGACCAACTCTCATAGATACGTGATATGCCTTTAATGGGTTTCAGGTATACACGATACTATAAAAATAATGGTAATTTTGGTTCCTTCATGGGATTGTATGCAAGTTATATTTGCTGACTTTTTTTTCAAATGACCATCCCTATGTTAGGGAACTTCACAAAATTTCATGTGATTTCAAGTTCCACATAAAAACTTTACACATTCTGAAAAAAACTATCATGTCCTCAAATCAAAGTGATTCATTTAAGACGTGCTTACAAGAAGCCGACATCAGGTCATTAATTTCATGGGAAACAATGACTTTCTTAATTGCTTAATAAAATCCTTCCCTGTGTAAAACAGTGCTGCCAGCACAGCCTTTCCCCTTAAGGAGGAATTCATATCTGATTCCAATGAAAAGGTCTAAATATATAGTTATATAATATATATCACTTCACTCACCATACCAGATATAAAATAGAAAAAACAAATTCATGGAAGAAAAATAAGGCAAAGCACTAAGTGATTGCTCTATGCAGTGGTAAATGTGGCTTCGGAGTTAGAATAGTGAGCTGCATGGAGCCTTTAAAAATGGGCAAATCTAGTGTCATGTGAAGGACTGCAGACAATGCACTTTTGCTCTTTTGTTACTGTCATGAAATAGGCCTGCCGAAACACGTGTGGTATTCATAATTTTTATTTCTTAAATGTGAACATCAAAAAGTTGCTTTTTCAATATTCAACTGTCCCTCCTAACATTACCAAGAGGTATTAGAAACTTTTCTTTACAAAATGCTTCATGCAGTATCTATTTTGGTAGTTGCCTTACATAATTACAACCACTTATGGTCACACACAAAATACTTGCTTCCAAAGAAAAATACAAAAAAACATTGCTTCCTGGTATTTGAAATTCTCTGATGTCCAGTAAATCTTGGTCAAAAAAGCAAAGATCATAAAAGGAGAAATCATATTTACAAAAAGACTGGAAGAGGTTTTAGACTATATAGTTTATGTGTTGTCAGCCACTGACTATTAAGTAATTATGGGGGAAATACTCTTATTTACAGCATAGGCGATCTTGGAAAAAACACAGACTAACACTCAGAGGAAAGAAAGTAAAATGAAGAGTAAATTTCACTTAATGTTCCTGTTTTCTTGTTTTTGTGGTACTGGTGATTGAACCCAGGGCTCTATGAATGTTAAGCACTCACTCTACCACTAAGCCACTTTCCCAGCTCCTAAACACTCCTATTTTATTTTATTTGGCAACTATAGGATGATTTACATGGGGAAAGTACTATTTTTATAGTATCAGAATGATTTCCACCCAGGGAAAATCACTCCTACCTGCCTGACATGCTATCTTCACCATCTCAAAATAAATAAAACAAAAGAAACAAAATGTGTTAGGAATAAAACAAAGAGTCTGTTTTTCCTCTGCTCTCACACCACATCAACAGAAAACAACTTCTATGACCTCCAAAGGTGTGGGGGTTTCTCCCCACCAAGAGCAAGCAAGCAAACAATCTGCAGCAGACACCAACAGGCTGTCCTCTAATTCAATTCAATTTGATTCTATTTACCTGAGATAGCAAAGGAACCCATGAATTGAGGGCTAAATCCTCAATAACCGCCCCCCCCCTACTTTAGATGACAACCCCAGGCCCCAAGTTGTTTTGTATGAGATTCTTATTGACTGGATGGAAATCAGGATTCCCACACCCTTCTCCTTGGGTTCAGTTAAGTCACTAGCATTGTTCACTCAGAGAATTCAAAGAAACACTTGTGTTTCCAGGTTTATTACCAAGGATATTACAAAGGATGAGGCATGCAGAAAATGTGTAGAGATTCCATGTCTTCTCCAGGCACACCACTGTCCAGGAACTGCCATATGTGCAAATGGCCAAAGCTTTCCAAGTCCTATCTTTTTGGGTTTTTATGGAGATTTCATTGAGTATCCATGATCGTAGGAGGAACCACCATGTCAAATATGATTGGACAGTAAGGAATGCTTAGTTAGTGGAATGCTAACAGATTGGGTTGGAGAAAAACAGTAAGGCCTGTCTGCTCAAATTCTCCTTGGCCTCTCTGTGTAGCACTCCTCCTCCAGGGAATGGTGCAGGACCCTCTGAAATTAGAAGCATCTTAAGATCAACCATAGGCAAGGGTCACTAGAGAATTTCTGTATGGCCAGCTCAAAGCAGGGGGAAATCAGAGTTTCTATGATCTGCCTTGGTATTTATTTAATGCTTTTCTCATTATTTCATATAAAGATATGCAGATTTCACCTGAATAACTAGGTGAATACTCTCTGCTATTCAAAACTTTGAACTAACTTAATGCTGACATGAAAATCTATATTAAGAATAAAGCAATATTTGTGAAAAAACCTGATTCCAGTGAAAAGGCCTAAGTGTATTTGAAGAAAAAAAGTTAATTCAAAACATCAGGTGTCAAATTAAAAAACAGATTAATACAGAAAATAAGATTAATTGGTAAGTGATCCAAAGAAATCTCTGTGTAGAGCATAAGCATCCTATTTTCATTTGATATGATAGAAATGAGTCATGTAAGGCACATTTCTACTTTATAGAAGCTTCTTTGACATTATTGTGAGGGAACATGAGAATTAACATGGAATATAATACTTTGGAGAAAAAAATGGACTGAAGTTATTAAGAGCTTATTCTTTTGGCTTTAGATGAATTTGAGATAAACTTGGATTTTAGCATCACCTTGTTTTGTACTATTTTTATTGCAAGACCTCAACAGTGATTTTTCTATGTACTAAATACAAGAAGGGATATAGCCCTTTATGTGTAATCAGATCATATCTAGATAATAAATTTCTATTCTTTTATCCATAAGGTTTATTCTACATTGGGGATTTTCTGCTTTAACCAGTAATCACTTGACATGATAATTTGTTTCATCTAGACACTTGCAATTTTAATTACACACACATACTGATAAAAGAAAAACTTATCACATTTAAATTTTAAAGAGTATCTGATCATTCAGCAATTCATGAATCAGGATACCATCAGATTGCAAGGAGCTAGCACTCTTTAAGGAGGGGAAATTTTTTTTATAATAAAGTATTTGCAGAAGCAAGACAAAGAAAGTAATATTGATTGGTTAACGGTTGGTGGTTTCTAATTGGTACAATTTCTAGTTTCAATTTACGGTTTATATTGGATTTGTTTTGTTCTCCCAGGAATTTAAAGTACCAGAGCCAACCTGTCTAATGGCCTCCCAATCAGTATTTGTTTGTAATGACACATATATGCACATCACATATAATAAGGTCATAAATAAGGTTAAAGTTGTTGAGAAGCCAAGCTGAAAAGACATGAAATTCTAGACGTGTTTTCAAACTTTCTAAGCAAATATGAGTGAACAAGTCTTATTAATCCACAAGGAATTTTTTTGAAAGAATTTCTTTGGGAAGAGATGCCTTCCCCTGCAACTCTGGCAGAAAGATTTCATCTGAATGCAATCCCCACCCCTCCATGTCTAAGAGACAGGGTTAACTCATTCCTGGCTCTGCTTGGGAGCTCTAGAGACAAGAAATGGGCCAGACTAGGAGGCAGGGCAGTGGCTGCAATAGGTCCAGTCAGAGTGAGGAATGTGCTCCCTGGGTACAGTCTCAGGTGCTCTCAGAAAGAACTGGTGGAGGAAAAATGCTATCTCCACAGAAGGTGGGTGTGGATATCAGGACACCCAGGATCTGCATATGAACAAGCCCAATCAGATGAGGAGGCAATCTATGGGATCAGATCTCAAGCCAGAAATCAGATGTACTCAGGGAACACACAAGGGAGAGCAGAAAGACTCCCATCAAATTCTTCCAGCCTTAAAACACACCCTGTTAAGTGCCTTCACAGCCCACTAAGAAAAGAATTACCAAAATCTTATATCAACTTTTTAATCATTTCCACTTTCCAAATAAATGGTTCAATATTTTTATTAAGAGTTTATAAAAAATATTTAAAGCAGTGATTTTCCATATTAGCTGCAATGGTTCTATCCCTAAGATTCTGATTATCAAGACTAGGTAAGGGCCAGGCAGTGAAATTGCTTATATTATGCAGTCAGAGTTGAGCATCATTTATGAGAAAAAGAATTTTAAGTATAATTTCACTTCTGCATCAGGCAAATTAAATGTATTGGGTACTAAAACCAAACTCTGTCTTCTCTAGAATATTTTAAGTTCTCTACTCCATTTTTACCTGAGTTAAATGGAGTGCATTTTATTTTATTTTTTCCAAAACTAATCATTCAATCGTGCTTAATAAGATTTTAAATATCTGAATATTTAAAATTGTAAAACCATATCTACTTTTACTTCATTCACTTTAGCTTTTTGATACTTAGGATTCCTGGAATCAGATCGCAAGAACTGATACTTTAGTAAACCTTGTTTTCCTATGTCCTACTCTAGAAATAAAAAATATTCTTAATTGAATTGTTCTTTAAATTTATTCTAGCCGGGTGCGGTGGCACACACCTATAATCCCAGTAACTGGGGAGAATGAGGCAGGAGAATCACAAATTTAAGGCCAGTCTCACCAACTTAGAGAGGCCCTAAGCAACTTAGTGAGACTCTGTCTTAATGTCTTCAAATAAAAATGGCCGGGAATGTGGCTCAGTGGTGAACGATCCCTGGGTTCAATCCCTGGTACAGAAAAAAACAAAACAAAACAAAAAACAACTTGTTTTTTTCTATTTGCATACAAATTATCACTTTCATTTTTTCAACAGCTTCTATCTTTGGGTTGAGCTCTTGCTGCATAGATTTTTCCAGAGACAGGGGAGACCTAAGTTGCATCGCCAGCATTATCAGCAGACTAAAGAATAAACTATATTCAGGTGACTTTAAAGTATTAGTTTCCAGAAAGAAATACTTACAGATTTGTTATTTTCCAAGAGCTTTAAAAAATCGTAATGAAGATCAACTCTCCCTACTCATATCCTGTAGTTTAGAGATCTTTCTAGTCATTTTTGCACTGGTTCTATGTTTCAGAGTTTCTGAGACATTCTCAAATCAGAGGTCCAATAGATACATGCTACATCAGTGGCTAGCATTTTCATGTGCTTTATTGCCTACCCAATGGCTTCCCAAATCACCTCTTTAATCAGGAAGAAGAAAAAGAGTTGAATGACATCCTTGAATGCTCTCTTCTTCTGCAGGCTCTTGACTATTGAGGACATCTGTTGATCCAGCTTCAACTGATGCTCTTCCTTACCTTCCTGACTATACTTGTAGGCCAGATACTTTAGAAGAAAATAATAATTATGAAGTTTAATTCCTAGGTACAGAGGATGCAAAAAAACAAAAACAAAAACAATAGCTATCAATTCCATAGAATGAAATCTATATAGGTGGAGAAATGGAAAGATGGTCGAAGGGAACAAATTTCAGGTAGAGGATGAATAGGTTCTGGGTATCTAATACATAGTATTTTGACTATAGTTAAAGATGCAATGTTGTAAACTTGAAATTTGCTAAGAGAGTAGATCTTAGGTTAACTACCCCCACTCTCTCTGTCTCTCTCAAACACACAGTGATGAATGTGTTAACAAACTTACTTGTGGCAATTATCCCAAAACACATTCATGTAGTAAATCATCATGTTGTATATACAATTTTATTTGGTGATTATAACTCAATAAAGCTGTGCTATAGTTTGGATCTTGAGCGTCTCCAGAGGCCCATGTGTTAATGTTAAAGGCTTGGTTCAAGGTGGCACTGTTGAGAAGTAATGGGAGTAGGTGGGGCCTAGTGGGAGGTCTTCAGGTCATTTGGGGCATTTCTTCAAAGGGAATTGTGGGACCCTGCCTATTCCTCTTCTCTTCTCTTTTTTCTTTTCTTTTTTTCTTGGCTTCCTGGCCATGAGTTGAGCAATTGTGCTCTGCCACATGATCTCAGTGCAGCTTCATAATAAGACTCAAAACATTAGAGCCAACCCCTCAAGGACTGAAACCTCCAAAACTGTGAGCCAAAATAAACTTTTTTTTTTATAAGATGGTTGTGTCTAGTATTTTTTTATGATGATGGAAAACTAACAAAGCTAGAAACCACAGCAAAGTTGCTTTATTTAAAAAAATGAAAAAGAAAGAAATCTGTATCTTCCTTTCCCTAAAAGGAAATTCACTTTTA
The DNA here is from genome assembly GCF_021218885.2 of Marmota monax. Lineage (NCBI taxonomy): Eukaryota > Metazoa > Chordata > Mammalia > Rodentia > Sciuridae > Marmota > Marmota monax. The sequence goes on along the minus strand of NW_026691982.1, from coordinate 11,634,012 downwards.
GTAGACTGAGAAAACAGTTTTCAAACTTTTAATAAAATGTTTATAATAAAGTATATTTTGTATTATAACCTTAGGGATGACCTCCTGAAACATCACATATGTAAGTAGAAAAACATTTTACAATACAATATTAATCTTTGCATTTTAGTTTGGCTGTAACAACACTGAATAACAAAAAATCCTTAATCTTAATAGCTTACGATAAGAATAATTTTTTCATCAAACATGTTTTTGTGTGTCAGTGTGACTGCTGGGATTGAACAGGATCTACTAGGTTGAGCTAAGACTGAAAGTTGGAATCAGGTTTGATTCACAAGCCTCTGATGAGAACTGGGTACTACCTAACTTCTGCCCACAGGCTATTTGTCACAGAAAATGGTATGGCCATGCTCAAAGTCAAAGGCCAAGTTATTGCAAGTGTAGAAAGTGAAGAAATGTTTCCAGAAGAATAGTGCTCTCCAACACAACTTCCTACCTGTGATACATGTTGTTCTCTATTCTGACATTCTTTCATTAAAAATAATTGATATTTGCAATTCTCTCAAACTGATTTATAGCTTCTCTTTGGGTCATGGTCCATTCTTTATAAAACCCTGGAGTGGAGCATTTCAAAACCTGGCACCAACTCAAAGCCAAATAATGAACATGCATGATTAGTAAAATTTCTGTCTAGAAAGTTTCAGGTCTGGACATGCCACTAATAGTGAAGCTATAAATAAATTATTTTATATTTAAAAATCTTCATATTTATTCAAGATAAAGTATATCTATATTGCTCAAATAATGTATTTTAATTATTATGTATTTAAATAAATGTTTATCATTCATATCATTTATACAGGCTAAATACACAGAAGCTTGTATCAAGGTAAATATGGCCATATTTATTGCAAAAATCAAGTCTCCTCTAAAGTCGGAATAAATTGGGACTCACAAGTTAATTGTGTTGTAAATGACTTTACCAATTTTTCATAAGATGAGAAGAGTGGGAGACCCAACAGAATGAGACTCAATAAAGAGAAACTAATGTTACTTCAAATAGTTGCATCACCTAAAGCTCATGGTGAATGTACAGCCTTTTGACAATCCATCTTTTGTTAAATACTTTCAAAAGTGCAAAGTTCCTTCCAATTTTCTAAATTTAGTATGTAACTACTATTGCGCAGGGAATATTAATACATTTATTTCAATTTTGCTAAATGTTTAAAAAGATAGGAACAAAAATTAGAAACTTTAGTAGCCAGAAGTTGTCCCATGGTAGGTGTACAAATTAATAATTTTTATTAATTCTATACCGCTGCACCATCACAACAATTCAATTTTTAAACTAACATCATCACAAAAAAATCACCTCCTCCCTCTTTGCAGTCAATTCCAATTTCTACCCCCCAGCCCCAGGCAGCGTTAGATATGTTCTCCATCTATGTAGATTTGTTTTCCTAAAATTCCCTTTGAATTTAATCATACATTAGGTTGTTTTTTTTTTCCTGTGGCTCCTTTTACTTAGCATAATAGTTTTGAGAATTGTCTGTATTGTTGTACATATCAATAGTTCATTTCTCTTTATTTTTGAGCACTATTCCATTACGTAGCAACATCCCAGTTTGTTTCCATGTATAAATTGATGGACATTTGGCTCATTGTAGGTCTTTGGTTCTCATGAAAAATGCTGTTGTAAACTTATGCATGCAAGTCATTGTGTAGACATATGTTTTCATTTCTCTTGAATATACCCTTCAAATAAAATTTCTGGATCATATGATAAATAACATGTAACTGTTTTAAAGACTGTCAAACTGCTTTCCAAAGTAACTATATCATTTTACTTTCCCACCAGCCATGTAGGAAGATGCCATTCTCTTCACATCATTGCCATCTCCTGTTATTGTCAGTTTTTTGGATTGCAGATATGCTAGCACATAAGTAATGGTATAGAATTTTGGTTTTAATTTGCATTTTGCTAATGATTAACATCTTCTCAAATTTTGATTAGATATTCATATGAAATTCTTATAAGTTTTCATATATCTCCTTTGTGATATGCTGTTCTTTTAATTGGTCTGTTTGTTTTCTTCTTAGTGGGTTGCAGGATTTTTTTTTTATATATGAATGTGCAAAGGCACCCTAAACACACATTGGAGAAAACATAGCCTCTTCAACAAATGGTACTGGGAAAACTGGAAATCTGAATGTAGTAGAATGAAATTGAACCCCTATCTCTCACCATGCACAGAAATAAACTCAAAGTGGATCAAGGACCTAGGCATTAGACCAGAGATACTCTACCTCCTAGATGAAAATGTAGGCCCAACCCTCCATCATGTCGACTTAGGAACCAACCTCCTCAACAAGGCTACAAAAGCTCAAGAGGTAAAATCAAAAATCAATAAATGAGATGGTATAAAGCTAAAAACTTCTTTGGAGCAAAGGAAACAATGATGAGTTTGAAGAGAGAGTCAATAAATAGAATGACAGAACATCTTTGCCACCTGAAACTCAGAGCATTAATCTCCAGGATATATATAAAACTCAAAAAACTTAACACCAGAAAACTCAAATAAATGGGCAAAGGAACAGAACAGACACTTCACAGAAGACAAAATACAAATGGCCAACAAAATATGAAAAAATTGTTCAACATCTCTAGCACTTAGAGAAATGTAAGTTAAAACTACACTGAGATTCCATCTTACTCCAGTCAGAATGGCAATTATCAAGAATACAAAATGACATATTTCGGCAAGGATGTGGTAAAAATGGTATGCTCATACTGATAAACCCTGCCTAATTCCCTCTTAAGATCAGGAGCCATCTTGTCACAAGTTATAAAGAATTAATTTCTTTTTTCTGTAAAATATTAGGATGTTGGTATGGCCTGGCCATAATTTGATGTTGTAAACCTGCTTGGAATGCCTGCCCATGCCTTGAACTCACCCATGCCCAGCTTTCCCTGACCAGATAACAACCCTCTCTGAAATTTTAGTGGCACTTCATAAAGGGGGGCTGTCTTCTGTTCCCGCGGTTTTAAGGAGAGACAGCCTGGCCGGTCGAAATTATAAGCTTGCTTTAATTTGATTTCAGTTGGAGTCGGTGGTCTTTTCTTTGCGTCGTGATCTGACAATACATTGCTACTGGAATTGCAAATTGGTGCCACCACTATGGAAAGCAGTATGGAGATTCCTCAGAAAATTTGGAATGGACCCAACCACCATTTGACCCAGTTATCCCACTCCTCAGTTTATACACAAAGGACTTAAAATTTGCATACTATAGTGATGCAGCCACATCAAAGTTTATAGCAACTCAATTCACAATAGCTAATCCATGGGACCAACCTAGTTGCCCTCCAACAGATGAATGTTTAAATAAAATGTAGCATATATGCACAATGTAATATTACTCAGCTATAAAAAAGAATGAATATTGTTGGTAAATAGATAGATCTGAATATTATCAAGCAAAGTGAAATAAGCCAACCCCCCAAAACCAAGTCCCAAATATTGTCTCTGATATGCATATGCTAAAACATAATATGGAGAGAAGGAAAGAAAAGAAGTTCAGTGAATTAGAAAAAGTGAAATGAAGGGAAGGGATAGGGGAAGACAGTAGAATGAACTGGACATAAATTTCCTATGTTCATATATGAATGTATCACCAGTGAAACTCCACATCAGGAACAACAACAAGACAGGGATCCTAGTTAGAATAATTATACTCCATGATCAATGAATAATATGTCAAAATACATTCTATTGTCATGTATATCTAAAAGGAACAAAAAAATAGTTTTTGGTTTGATAAATCTAAGTTCATATTTATGCATAAGAAAATCATTTTTCAGAAGAATTAGTTGAAAATAATATATTTTCTCTATTAAATTTGTCTTATCAACTTTGAAGACCATATTTATCATAAATTAAGAACTTTTTTCTATACACTGTATATACACATGTCATATGTGTATATATTTACAATCAATAATGTACAGTCTTGATTATTTTATTATAGCAACTTTGTTCATTTCCAACATCATTGTGACTCTTCTATGACCTTAGCATTTCCATATAGATTTTAGAATCAGCTTTCAAATTTCTACAAAACTCCTCATGAGATTTTGCATAGAAACTACAGTTCACTTTGGGGAGAAATGTCACTGAAACAACATTGACTCTTCCAATATATGAACTTGTTCTGTCTCCTCTTATATACATCTTCTGTAATTACTCTCAGTAATATTTTCCAATTTTTAGTACTCAGTGCTATATTGTCATTTGTTTAAAATTATTCCCAAATAAAGCTACCATGAATTTCATCCTTACTTTTATTTCCTTTTTGTTACTAACATATGGAGATAACATAGACTTTTCCATGCTACTGTTATTGTGCTAAAGATTGTCCTCAGCTATTGGGAAGTGCTGGCAACACTAGGATATGGGGCCTAGTTGGAGGAAATAGGTCATTTACATCCTGCCCTTGAAGGTTATATCTTCTCCATGGCCCCTATCTCTCTTCCCCCACCCTCTGTTTCTTGGCTTACACTGAAGTGAGCAGGTTTCCTCCAACTTGTGCTTCTGCCATAATGTTCTACCTCACATCATGCCCAACACAATGGAGCCAGTCAACCATGGAGTGAAACCATGAGCCAAAATAAAACTTTTCTCCTCTAAATTGTTTTCTCAAGTATTTTGTCAGCAATGAAAAGCCAACTAACACACCTATAAAATTTCTGTACTTATTGATTAGTTCTAATGGTTTTTCTATAAAATCCTTGGGATTTTCTCCACAAAAATCATTTAACCTACAAATTAAAATAATTATATAATATATAATCAATGTCTTCATTACACAAATTTGTTTTTTGCCTGGTTACATGAATAGACCCACTATTACAATGTTATACAAAATGATGAGCACAAATATATTCGATATTCCCTTAATCTTAGGCATTTAGTCTTTAAACTTTAAATACAATGTTAGCTAGCAATGTTTTGTAGATGCACTTATTGGGTTAATGAGATACCTTCCATTCCAGAATTATTGGGAGTTGTTACCATTAATGAATGTTTAATATTATCAATTTTTAATATGTCAATTGAGTTCATCATGTTCTTCCTTTGTCCTTTATTCCATCATCATGGTGCATTATGTTAAATGATATGCACATGTTAAACCAACCTTGCATTCTAGTGATTAATATAACTGGGTCATGATAAATAAATTTTTAAAAAATTGTATTTACAGACACTATTTACTAAAAATGGGGTAAGGATCTTTTTGATTAATTCATAAATGATTTATATCTGGAGTATTTTTTTCTGTTTAATTTTGATGGTTTATGGTATTGGTGTTATTATTGCTATATGAGGACATAGATTAAAGGCTATAGATTAAATTTTTCCTCCTCTATTATCTGAAAATGTATGTAGTACTTCATTGTTGTTTCTTAAAAATTTGATATTTTTCCTTACTGAAGCCTCTGGGGCCAGAATTTTATGTTTGGAACATTCTTAATTAATTTAATTCTTTGTTGGGTAGAAGTCTATTGATTTTTACCATTTCCTCTTGCATCAGTTTGAATAACTTAGGATGTTCTATGATTTTTTTTCCCATTTCCACTGTGTTGTCCAATTTATTGATAGGAGTCACTCATAATGTTTTCTTATAAAGTTTTTAATTCCTTTATTATTAGTGACATATCCTATCTCATTCCTAAGTTTAGTAATATGTGTTTTCTCACATTTTTCTTAGTCACTCTATATAATGTGGTATCATTTTTTCAAAGAATTATTTTTTTCTCATTTTGCTTTATTTCATATTTAACATTATGTGTAACATAAATTCAATCTTCCCTAGTTTATGAAATCTCAGGGAGAGAGATTAAAGCAATTGTGTTCCTTCTAGAGAAGTTCTTGAGAATGAAACTTCACAGAGTTCCTACCCTGTACTTGGGCTAAGAAACACAAGATCTTGTTTCTTTATATACCAGACATTTTGTTATAAAAATGGAAAAGACCTTTGTTTTTAGGTGTTGAGTTGGTTCTGCTTTATCTCTGAAGGTTTCTGGTGTTGAAGATTTGGTCCTTAGTGGGGTGATGTTCAGGAGGTATAAACTTTGAGGTGGGGCCTAATGGAAGGTGGTCAGATCATTGGGGACAAAGCTCTCAGAAGAGATTAACATGAGTCTTGTGGGACCATAGTTAATTCCCAAGAAAATTGTTTATAAAGGGCAAGACTGATACCTAAATATTTATTTGGCTCCCTGTGTATTCATATACTCTCTCCATTTCACATACTTTTTCAATGGTGCCACCTGCAATGATGTGTTGTGATGAAAGCGGCTTCCTCTAGAGCCAGCGCCATGCTGTTTGTTATTTTAAGCCATGAAAACAGTGAGAGAAATTAAATTATTTTGTTTATATATCATCCGTTCTATTTTGGCATAGTAATGGGAGATGAACTGATGCAAGAGTTTGCTCCTAAGGCCTTTCAAATTCTTTATTTCATGGTGTTTAGCATATCAAAGTGATAAAATTTGAAATGTCATTCTCTGAGCCTAATTGGGTTTATGGTCCACTTTTCGATAATTTTTGCATATTGTGTAAAGTATTAATTTAATTTTGTTTTGTTTTGTTTTTCATATAGCTATCATTTTTTTCTAGCCCAACTGAATGGATACACTAGGTTTTTTCACTGCAGTGTGTTTTTCATTTGTCAGCATCAGTTGCACACACACGTGTGAGCCTACTTCTGATCCCGAATCTTGACCAACCAATTTGCTGATGCAAATACTGTCATGGTTACTGTAGTATTATAATAAATGTGAAATCAGGCATTGTTAACCTTTAGTTTTGTTATTTTCATAGTTTCATATTTCCACATAATTTTTAGAAATGCTTTGTAAATTTCTAAAAATGAAGTTCTTTGGATATTTCAGTTGACACTCTATTGAATCATTGTATCCATACGGGATGACTAACAACTCAATGATGGTTCCATGTTTTTGTTTTGTTTTGTTTTTGTTTTTCTTATACCAGGGATTGAATCAGGGGCACTTGACCACTGAGCCACATCCCCAGTCCTATTTTGTATTTTATTTAGAGACAGGGTCTCACTGAGTTGCTTAGTGTCTTGCTTTTGCTGAGGCTGGGTTTTTTATCTTGCAATCATCCTGCCTCAGCCTCCAAAGCCTCTGGAATTACAAGCATACACCACCACACAGATATACTTCCATGGTTTGATGCTATTGAAATTGTATTGCTGTTTTACTTTTGATTTTGATTGATTCATTGCTAGTATAAAGAAATATAATTGATTTTGTATATTGATCTTATAGACTCATATTAAACTCATTTATTTAGATGTTTTTTTTCATAAATTCCATGGGGATTTCATAAGTTCCATCCATAATTATGAATAAAGACATTGTCACCATTCCTTACCAGTCTGGATACTTTCTGTTTCTTGCCTCATTCCACTGGATAAAACTCAAATCTGAGTAAGTAGCAGAACAGGCATTCTTGTCTTTTTCCTGACTGTAAGAGAAAATATTCAGCCTTTTGCTAAAACATAATGTGAGTGTTACAGGGTTTTCATTGACCCTCTTTATCTAGTTGAGGACGTCCCCTTCTATCCTAGTCCTTTTTATTATACTATAACAGAATACTTGAGACTGGGTAATTTATTAAGAAAAAAAAAGATTTATTTAACTCCTGATTCTGGAAACAGGCAAATTCAAGATTGAGCTACTACATCTGGTAAGAGCCTCATATTACAACATAACACAACAGGAAAAAAAGTGAAATTGCAAACAGGCACATGCAGAAGAGAAGTGTATGAGTGTCTGTGTGTGTGTGTGTGTGTGCATGAGAGAGAAACAGAGGAAGTGGGAGGTTTTTTTTTTAAAGAGAGTGAGAGAGAAAGAGAGAATTTTTAATATTTATATTTTAGTTTTCGGTGGATACAACATCTTTGTTTGTATGTGGTACTGAGGATCGAACTCGGGCCACACGCATGCCAGGCGAGTGCGCTACCACTTGAGCCACATCCCAAGCCCTGGGAGGCTTGCTTTTTAACAATTCATTATCACAGCAACCATCCAGTCTCACAAGAGCAAGAACTAACTCCTGTGACAGGCAAAGGCATTAATCTTTCTTAGTGACCTAACCGTTCTTAAAGACCCCAGCACCTCTCAACATTATTACACTGGGAACTGAATTTTAACATGGGTTTTGATGGGGACCACCCATGTTCAAACCACAGCACCTTCTATTCCTAGTTTGCTGAAAGTCTTTATCAGATATAGACCTTTAATTTCTTAAATTATTTTCCTGAATTAATTGATAGTCCCATGTTCCTTTTTTGTTAATACATGAATTGTATTATTCATTTTTCAAATATTAAATTAACCATGCAATCCTGAAAACTCATATATGTCATAATGGACTATCCTTTATATGTTTTGGACTTAACATTAATTTTCAAAAATTTTCTGCATTTATATTCATGAGCAGTTTGGTTTACAATTTTTCTCTTATGATATTTTCATGTATCAGTCTAATATTGGCCTAATAGAATATATTGGGAAGCATTCTCAAAATTTTCAGATAAGTTTATGAAAAAATCATTTTATACACACACACACACACAATTATATATACGAATATTACATTTACATAAAATGGGCTTTGAGAGAAAGATCTAACCAGAGTTCAATTCTTTCATATTCACAAAGCCCCACAGTTAGCTGAAGTTGAAATACTGGATGCTTTCCACTTAAGATCAAGAATAAAACAAGCATTCTGCTCTCACCATTTATATTCATAATTGAACAGAAATTTCTGGCAGGATGATTGGGCAAGGAAAACAAAGAGCTTTCAAGTTGGAAAGAAAGAAATAAGCTATTTCTATTTGCCTATAAAATTATATATATATATATATATATATATATATCACATGTATAAATTACATATATACATCACATGTATAAATTACATATATACATAAATATATATATAGAGAGAGAGAATGAAAATCAAAAGGAAGCCACTAATTTTTTCAAACTAATAAACAAGTTCAGTAAGTTATACAAGATCAATATATATGTTTAATTAGATTTATACACATTGATAATGAACTATTCAAAAATGAAATTAAAAACATAATTCTATGAAAAATGAAGTGATACCTGGGAATAAATTTAACAGAAGAATGCAAACACTTATTCTCTAAAAACTGCAAAAAAAAATCTCTTGAAAGAAATTAAAGAAGACCTTTATTAATGAAAATAAACCTCACATTCATTAATCAAAGACAATATTGTTTAGGTAATAATACTTATCAACCTGAACTACAGATTCAGTAACAATCCCTACCAAAATCCCAGCTGGATTTTTTTTTTCCAGATCTGACAAGATGAACCTAGTCTTCGTGTGGAAAAACAAGTCTCACATTTTTTCTTTTAAAGTTATTCCTGAGGTGTTTCTCAGAAGCATGACTATAAACTGTAGCTTTGCCCTGAAAAGGCTCCAAGGGATTTGGGTGTGGATGTTTACAGTGTGCCTTTCAAAGCTACGTCTTTATCTTGGAAGACAGCCTAGTAACTAAGTGTCTGACCCATGACCAGGGGTCCCTCTCACAGGAAACTTGTTTATGTTGGCTGACAAAATTTGTGGCTTTTGTCTGACCTGTGTCCACTCAGTTCCTAGCAAGATAGACACTCTCTAGGAGAACCCTGACCAGGAAAATAGTTAGATTGGGTGTGTCTGTCAAGTAATACACAGAGGGAGGCAACTCAACAGACCACATGGAATAATAGAAGCAGCTTATTACTTTTATAAAGACAGCAGCATGCTTCTTAGGGCCAAGGGGAAAGGGGGAAGCTATTGGTGACATAAAAATTCAACCAGTGGGTAGAGAGCAAGAGAAAGAAAGTGAGGGAGCTCTGGGCCAAAACTTTAATTTGAGTCCAAGGTACTACCCAACCAGGTTTCCGAGCAGAGTTCTAATTAGTGGTTTTAGAACCATCAGTCGTAAATTATACTGGGTCACCTTGTGACTGAAGGGTTGTCACCACAGCATATCTGTAAAGTTCTGACCAAGTGTGGGTGTCACTGGGGTGAATTAATAGCTACTATTCAGATGTTCCCTCCTTATACAATCAGGAGGCAGTTGTACAAGGCAGACATCTGGATTGCCCACATCACTGGGCAGAGGTAGAGAACTGGAAACTGCGTCAAGGGTGACTAAGCCCTGCTTCTGGTATGAGAACATGTAACTTACATTCAAAATGGATGCTGAGGCAACATAAAATTACAGGAATTTATTACAGTGAAGGATCCACAATAGTCAAAATAAGCTTGAAAAAGAAGAGCAAATTTAGATGACTCACACTTCTGAATTTCAAAACTTATAAGTCTATAACAACCATTCCTGTATAGTATTGACATAAAGGTAGACACAAAGATCAATAAATATGACCAAGAGTTCAGAGCTAAGCACACAGATTTCATGTCAATTAGTTTTTGCCAAGGTGCTAAAAATAATTCAATGACTAAAAATGGCATTTCAACAAATGACCCTGGAGTAATTGAGTATTTGCATACAAAATAAATGAAGTTGGATCCCTATCTTACACCATATGTAAAAATTAACTCAAAATTCATAATAGGTCCAAGTGTGAGAACTAAGACAATGAAATTATTTAAAAATGAATAAATTTTTTGTGATTTTGGATTCAGTAATGTGTTCTTAGGAATCCAAAAAACAAAATTTTCAAAAGGAAAAAAAATAGAAAAATTGGACCCATTAAAATTAAAATCTGTGGATTCAAAGGATATCATCAAGAAAGTGAAAAGACAATCACAGAATGGCAGAAAATATTTACAAATCATGTATCTAATAAAATATTTGAATCCAGAATTTGTAAAGAGCTTTCACAACTTCATAATAAAGACAGTCTTTGAAAGTTAGAAAATTATAATGAATAAGCATTTCTCTAAATAAAATATACAAATGTTCAGTAAACACAAAATACTCAACATCATAAGCCACTAAAGAAATATTAATCAAAACCATAATGATACCACTTCATACCCAGTTGAATAAATAACAATAGACAAAAGAACAAAGTCAACAAGTATGTAAAGAAACTAGAAACTTTATAAAGTATTACTTGGATTTAAAATGATAGCCACTTTGGAGAACAGTGTGAGATGTCCTCAGAACATAAAATATAGAGTAATCATATAACCTAGCAATTATTTCTGGGTATATAACTAATAACAAAAGAAGATGTTTGAAAATATATGTTCACATCAAAACCAGTACATGAATATTCACAGATGCATTATTCACAATAGCCCCAAAATGAAAATAACTCATTTTCCCACCAACAAATATGCATTGAAGACCATCATTTCATTGTATGTGCTCTATCTGATGTGTGAGGGAATGTCTTCAGTTAAAAATAAATGATAAGAAGTTAGTGTCTGCTACTAGCTGGGGGTTTTACAAGGGAATTAGAAATGACTGCTAATAAGGATGGGGATAATTTCTAATGTGACAAGAAATATTTTCAAATTGATCATGATTATGATTATACAACTCTATAAATATACTAAAATATTTGATTTTCAAAAGAATGAATAAGTGGATATTCTGGTTGAAAGTCATTGAATATGAATTATATTTCAATAAAGATGTTAAAATCACTTTATTTTATAAATATAGAACAATTTGGTTTATTTATACTTTAGTGAGTTTTGGTAATTTGCTTCTTGCAAAAAATTTGTCCATTTAACTTTACCAAGTTGTCAGAAGGTTATTCCTAATATTCTTTTATTACCGGTAAACATTTGTGGAATCTGCAGTGACATAAGTACTCTTTTTCCTAATATTTATTGATAATTTGTATATCATTTCTCCTTTTATCTTGATAAACTTATTGACCAGTTTATTTATTTATCTTCACAAAGGATGAGTTTTTAATTTAATTGATTTGTTTTATTGTTGCTTTGTTTTCTATTAATTTCACTTTGATCTTTTTAAATTTATTACACATTTTATTTTGGGGGATTAATGTATTTTTAATAATAATAATAATAATAATGTATTTTTCCAGTCTCTCACTGTAGAAACTTAGATCGTTTAGAAAATAATTTTTTTCTAACATAAGTTTTCTGTACTATAAAATTTCCTTAAGTTTTCTTTTAATACCATTCCACAAAATTTTGTGCTGTTTTCATTTTTATTCAATTCAAAACACTTCTCTCTAGTTTCTTTATTTATTTCTCCTTTAACCTAATGATGATTTTTAAATTAATGATTTTGTTTCAAAATATTTATAGAATTTTTAGATATTCCTAGTATGATTTCTAACTAAATTCTATTATTGCCAAAGATGATAGTTTGTATGGATCGAATTCTTTAAAACTCACACTTATTTTGTGAACCAAAATATAGTTCACCTGGTAAGTATTTCATGTTCACTTGAAAGTTATGTACATTCTGCTGGTGCTATGTGGTATGTTTTATAAATGTTACTTAAGTCAAATTTGACTCGAATTTGATTGTAGTGTATTTGTGTGTTAATTTCTAATTTTTATATTCATTTCAAGAGGGTATCATTAATACATACAAATATTTGTGAATTTTTCTATGTCGCTTTTTCAATTCTATCAATTTTTGCTTTTTATATTTGAGGATCTGCCTGTTTTAAGGTATATAAATGTTCATTATTGTTATATCTCCTTGATAAATTGATCTCTTTCCCAGTATGAAATAGCACTCTTATCCAAGGTGATACTTGTCATACAAAAAAACAAACAACAATAACAAAAAAAGGAAAGAAAGAAAGAACAAACAAACAAACATAAACCCTACCATGAGAAAATGGAGCATGTCAAAGCAAATGAAATTAAAATAAAGGAAATTAAAGAGCATGGACAAAAACAGAAAATAGGCATCTTGCAGAAAATGAAACAAAGTTAAAAGTGTGATGAAAGAAAAATTAAATCAATAGACCATAATAGTCTGTCCAAATGACAAGGAGAAAACAACTACTTCCAAGATCAGGAATGAAATGTAAGGGGCATCCCTATCAATCTTCAAGCTATTAGTAGAGTAATGCAACTTCTTCGCAAAATCATGTGAAAATTTGAATGAAATTGAAATATTCCTTGAAAAAATCCCAATTTACTAAAATCAATGCAAAAGACTATAACATCTTAATAAATCACTACTTAAGAAATAAATGTAATTGATAATTTGACATCTTTCCCACAAGTAAAACAGTGAGCCCTGGTAGCATCAACGCTGAATTCTTTAAAATAGTTAATAGAATAATAATTAAGCTCTCCACAAAACATTTCACAAAATAGGAGGAGTAATGCAACTCGTTTTTTGTCAGCATAGCCTTTTCCCCCAAATCTCCCAAGGGACTTATAGGAAAGGAAGTTTTCAGAGCAATTTCTCTAACAAATCTGTGCATTAAAAATACTAAAAATGATTAGCAAACATTATCCAATATTATATAAAAGGGTTAATAAATCATGGGAAAGTGGGACATATTTGAAGAATATGGGATTACTTTAATATTAAAAAATTATTGGTCCCTTGGTTTCTGTGCCTCTTCCAAGCAACCTGGCACTTGTTTCTTTGCTGTAGACTATTATTTCCAAGATTTTTTATTAAATTTTTGATATGAGGTCTCACTATGTTGCCCAGGCTGGTCTTGAACTTGTGGACTCAATTGATCATCCCACCTTAGTCTTCTGAATAGCTGAGAATATAGGTGTATACCACCAGACCCTGTTAAAGGACTTTTTACATATCAGATTGAGATGGCACCTTTTAGCAGGGCAAAAAGATTTGTCCCCGTAGGGCAAAAAGTATGCATCCTATAGTTATCAAAAATATTTCCTGAAACTTAAGATTTCTCTCCTGTAACAAAGCACAGCTTGAGTAGACATCATTTGGCTCTCTTTACATTGTCTTATGGAAATTGGGTCTGAAGGACTTGGTGCAAATATTGGTATTCTGGCTGATACTGGTGAAAATAGCAATAGAAATTACTGAAATTACTAGGGGTAATAAAGTTCTTTTTCTCTGATACAGCTATCTCATATCTTTTTTACCCCTGCTACCACTTTTTTAAAATCTTCTATTGATTTTATTTTTTTATAATACACAACAGCATTGGAATGCATTACAATTCTTATTACACATATAGAGCACAATTTTTCATATCTCTGTATATATATATATATATATATATATATATATATATATACCACATTTTTTCATATCTCTGTATATAAAGTATGTTGATACCCAATTAAAGTCTTCATACATGTACTTTGTATAATGATGTCCATCACATTCCACAATCCTTGTTATCCCCTGCCCTCTCTCTTCCCCTCCCACCTCTCTTCCCTATTTAGAATTAATCTAATCATCCCATGCTCCCCCTCCCTACCTCACTATGAGTCAATCTCCTTATATCAGAGAAAACATTCAGCATTTGTTTTTTTGGAATTGACTAAGTTCACTTAGCATTATTTTCTCCACACCATCCATTTACCTGCAAATGCCATGATTTTGTTCTTTTTTAATGCTGAGTAAAATTTCATTGTGATATATGCCACATTTTTTAATCCATTCATCCACTGAAGGACATCTAGTTTGGTTCCACAGTTTAGCTATTGTGAATTGTGCTGCTATAAACATTTATGTGGCTGCATCCCTGTAGTATGCTGTTTTTAAGTCCTTTGGTTATAGTCCAAGGAGAGGAATAGCTGGGTCAAATGGTGGTTCCATTCCCAGATTTCCAAGGAATCTCCATACTGCTTTCCATATTGGCTGCACCAATTTGCAGTCCCACCAGCAATATATTAGTGTACCTTTTTCCCCACATCCTCACCAACACTGTTGTTATTTGTCTTCATAATAGCTGCCATTCTGATTGAAGTGAGATGATATCTTAGAGTAGTTTTGATTTGCATTTCTCTGATTGCTAGACATGATGAGCATTTTTTATATATTTGTTGATTGATTGTATATCCTCTTCTGAGTAGTGTCTGTTCAGGTCCTTGGACCATTTGTTGATTGGGTTATTTGTTTTCTTGGTGTTTAGCTTTTTGAGTTCTTTATATACCTAGATATTAGTGCTCTATCTGATGTGTGAGGGATAAAAATTTGCTCCCAGGATGTAGGTTCTCTGTTCACCTCACAGATTGTTTCTTTTGCTAAGAGAAAACCTTTTAGTTTGATTCCATCCCATTTATTGAATCTTGGTTTTAATTCTTGCACTACAGGAATCTTATTAAGAAAGTTGGGGCCTAATCCCACATGATGAAAATTAGGGCCTACTTTTTCTTGTATTAGACACAGAGTCTCTGGTTTTATTCCTAGGTCCTTGATCCATTTTAAGTTGAGTTTTGTGTATGGTGAGAGATAGGGGTTTAATTTCATTTTGTTGCTTATGGATTTCCAGATTTCCCAGCACCATTTGTTGAAGATGCTAGCATCAGGAACCTGTGGGATGTTAACTTCTTATTTAAAAGGAAAAATATAAGACTTTTCACCTATTTTGACAGTTTATAGTTATACAATGAGATACTGAAAGAAATAGCTTCTCTTAAGAAGAAATATTAGGGCCATGAGGATATATTAACAAGATTTAAGGGAAGTTATTGGAATTAATAGCAAACATGTTGATCAAAATGCATAGTTCTGATGGTTACTTTATGCATTAACTTCATTCTTTGTTATATTGTTGTACTCAGTCATTTGATCCGATATCAATTTAGATATTGCTATGAAGATATTTTTTTAGAAATGACTACTCAAAGGATTTAAAATTAGAATACTACAGTGATGTAGCCACATCAATATTTATAGAAGCACAATTCACAATAGCTAAGCTAAGAAACCAACCTAGATGTCCATCAACAGATGAATGAAAAGAGAAATTTGGCATATATACACAATTGAATATTATTCAGCCATAAAGAAAAATGACTTTATGATATTTGCTAGTAAATGGATGGATCTGGAGAATACCATACTAAGTGAAATAAGCCAATTCCCAAAACCCAAAGTTTCAATGTTTTCACTGATATGTGAAAGTCAAACCACAATAAAGGCAGGGGGAGGATGTTTCAGTATATTAGACAAATGGGAATGAAAGAAAGGGAGAGAAATAGGAATAGGAAAGACAGAGGATAAATCTAACATAATTATCCTACATATACATATGAAAATACCTAAGTAAATACCACTATTGTGCCCACCCACAAGAATGGGGTCCTAATTAGAAGAAGATATATTTTATGTTCATATAATTTTATCAAAATGAACTCTATTGTCTTGTATAACTAAGAAGAACCAATAAAAGGATGAATAAATAAATAAACATTTAAAGCCTTATTTCCAAAGCCTTCCAAGGACTTATAGGAAAGGAAATTTACAGAGTAATATGTTTAACAAACATTGTCTTCATTAGCTTTTTCCATTGCTGTGACCAAAACACCTGACAAGAAAAATTGAGGAAGATGAAAAGTTTATTTTGACTCAAATTTCAGAGGTTCAATCCATGGTGGGTGACTCCATAGCTCTGGGTCCAAGGAGTCAGAACATCATGGCAGAAAGTTGTGTTAGAGGAAAGAAGTTCAGGATATGATGCCAGAAAGCAGCAAGCAAATGCTAATCACCAGGGAAAAAAATATAAATCTCAAAATGATGCCCTGAGTGACCTACTTCCTCCAATCATATCCTTCCTGCTTACAGTTATTACCCAGTTACCATATCTGTGGATCAATCCACTGATTAACTTAAACATGTTCTAATCCAATCATTTACCTCTGAAATCTCTTGCATTATCTCATACAAGACTTTTTGGGGAGACCTCAAAATTATTATCCAACATTAGCATATAAAAAGATTAATATATCATGAAAAATGGGATATAGTTGAAGAATATGAGATTATTTTAAAATAAAGAAAAATAGTTGGGTGTGCCTCATTTCATTATTTGAAGGCCTTAAGAGAAAAGACCGAGTTTCCTTGATGGAAAAGAATTCTGCCTCAAGAATATAACATGAAAATATGGCCTGAGTTTCCAGACTGTCTGCCCTGCCAATTTCAGACCTCCCATCTTCAACAAACAGATCAATCAAATCTCTTCTCTCTCTCTCTCTCTGAAAGAGAACCAGAAAGTTAATATGATATGACATATAGAGGATATACATAAATATATATTCATATATGTTCATATATATGTATATATATTAGTCAAACAAATAGCTTAGATCTCAGCCTATCTGTCACATGGTGTCATTGAGTGGCTGGGGTGGTGGTGAAGTTTTTGCCTCACTTCAAATAACAGTTGCAGAGATCTATACTAATATTTGTGTGAAAGAGGATAATCCCCCCAAACATCTAGGCCATCTTACAGCCCAGCCCAACCTGCAGTCTATTGTGGCAATCATCCCAATCTCATCTATGACAGGACAAAGTTTTCAGAGCCTTGGCTGCCATAAGAAAGCTATGATATTAAAGTAGATCCACTCCCATAAGTATCCCTAAATAAGGCATTAACTGATACTCAGCCTGTTACTGTGCTAAGTTAGATTTCAACACTAAAGAAGGTGACATGACCCACTGGAGAATTACAGATTACCAAAATTCTATATAAAATAGGGTAATCAGCTCTACCATTTTGAAAAACTCCCCTAGCCTTACATTGAAAGTGAGTGAGAATCTAAGAGGTGTTATCTTCCTAATCTCAAATTAGGTCTGACTCCTTGTGTTAGTCAGCTTTTCATCATTGTGATCAAAATACTTGACAAAAGCAAAACGCAGAAAAATTTATTTTGGCTCATGGTTTCAGAGGATTAGTCAGTCCATGGTTGGCTGATTCCATTGCTCTGGGCTTGAGATGAGATGGAACATCATGGCAGAAGGGTGTTTCAGAAGGAAGATGCTAAGTTTAGGGAACCTGAGAGGCAGAGAGAGGGAAGTAGAGAGAGAGAATCAAAAGATGCTGGGGCCAAAATATAATCCCGAAGGGAATGCCCCCCGCCCCCGCCGCAGTGCTACTTCCTTCAGCCACTCCCCATCTGCTTACAATTACCACCAAGTAATCCATTCAAATCAATAATCCATCAAGTGAATATATCCACTGCTTAGAATCCAGTACTCATAATCTAATTACATCACCTCTGAACATTCCTCAATTGCCACATGAGCTTTTCGGGGTACATCTCGTATCCAAACCCTACTCCTCAGATGATAGAGTAGCTCCACAAGTCCAGCCTGTATCAAGAAAAGGACATAAATATCATTGAACTGGAAGCTATATTGGCTGTGGCTGTGGAGTAGGAACTGTCCAAAGTTGAAAAAGAAATTGTTAATAATGATGATCTACCTTTCCTATCCTCTACCATCCCCCCCTCACTCCCCTCCCATAGCAGAATACAACAGTTACTAATAGGGCATTATGTAAAAATGTGGATGTGTAACCGATGTGATTCTGCAATCTGTATTTGGGGTAAAATTGGGAGTTCATAACCAACTTGAATCTAATGTATGAAATATGATATGTCAAGAGCTTTATAATGTTTTGAACAACCAATAAAAAAAATTAAAAAAACAAAACAAAAAAAATAATGATGATCTAGAGAGCAATAAAGAGTTTTCAGCAGAATAAAAACATGGTGCTTCATTTGGTTAAGATGGGTGCAGTTCTATGTCGACTGAAACTGAAAGTGAATGCCAGTCCTTGCTCATTGGTGTGCTACCTCTTCCACACTCCTGAACCCATCCACTCTCTATACATAGCTCAGCTTCTTTAAGAATAAAGATGAATAGGTGTGGGACGGGGGTCTTCATGTCCTAAAGGGGAATCAAAGTCCCCATGCAGCTGGAGAAACATGGGGAGGAAAGGGACTTAAATGTTTATGATTCCATTAGAGGCTGGTGGCAAAGTTACTGTCCTACTTCAACCCATGGGGAGCGGGGACACCCAATTTCAACTGTTAGTATTTAGGTAGGATTCATATTGGGGAAGGGAAAGTAAAAAAAACCCTTTGATAATTTCCATGTTTATGCCATAAATGCTCACAATTTCCAGAGATACTTCTGAATGGAGGAAGCCTTCCCACCTTTGGGACCCAACAACTGTAATGAGTCCTTTTAGATATAAGTCTGTGAGACACATGATGTTATAAATTGACACTTCTGGCAAATGAAGCTATCTCTTAGGGTTGAGAACTCATCTCTGTCCTGATATGACTGTCAGGTGCTCACTGTTGGAAAGGTAAGTATTCATTTGCTACTGATGTCTTGTTGAAACTCAATACCTGACCATAAAGGCCTTGTGGCTCTCCAGCCTGAGAATTCCACTTGAGTTTGGACCAACTCAGACTCAATAACTCAAAGGAGAAAAGATCCAACAAGTCTTGCTTGAGAAGTGCAAATCAGATAGTCACAAACCCTGTTGGCCTGAATCCAGCAGGATTCAGGCCAAATTCTGGTAGCGATCCCCTTGGGTAAAAATGCCCTTCCCCTAAATGCCTGGGATTATTGACAGGTCTTTTTTTTATATTAAAGCTTAATGAGACCCATAGAGTTACCTCAACTGTTCTACCTCAGCACAGGTATATGCAAACAAAAATTATTTTAAGTGCTTTCTGGGTGGGTCTAGAGCAGCCTATATTTTAGATGTCTTTTAGTCTTTATCTAAGGAGTTCACTTTTTGTATTCTCTAATACTTAGAGTATCCAGTGCAGCCTCTTCTCTCTGGCTGATAGGAATGTAAATGCTTTTCCACTTTAAGTGAGGCTTGGGAGTTGTTGCTTCCTGGTAGTTGTTCTTTTTCTGAAAGTGATTTTTAGGCTGGCCTTATGGATTTTCACCCTAGGCATTGCAAAGATTGATGTTCAGCCAAAGAATAATGGATCCCCCTGTTCAGATTTCTCAAAAAAAATTTTTTTTGGCTTTATTGTTTGTTGCAGAGATAGGGATTGAAGAATCTTTGGCACATGGGAATCAAGTGCTCTACCACTGAGTTCCTGCGCCCAGACCATGTTTGTTTTTTTCTTCACAACCCTCTTTTTTTAAAATTTTTAATACCTTCATTCTATTTATTCATTTGTATGTGGTGCTGAGGATCGAACCCAGGGCCTCACACATGCTAGGCAAGCACTGTACCGCTGAGCTATAGCCCTAGCCCCACAACCCTCTTCTTACAATGTTCTCCTCACATATTCTACATGCCTTGGCTCCTTCTTGCACCTGGGTCTCTTCTATGTGCTCCTCCACGAGGCACTGTTTCTTCACTAGGCACTTCCAGGTTGCACTTTAAAAATAGCCTCCAGGCAAAAAGCCTGAACATTTATAAATCTCGCCTTATTTGTACCCTCTTCAAGGGTCACAATCCAACAATGCCCATATTCTGATGCTTTAAAATAGGGTGTTTTTTTCCTCCTATATTTTGTGTAGTTTTCTAGGGTTTTGTTTTGTTTTGTTGTTTGTTTGTACTAGCAGTTGGTTAATTACAACTGGTTTTTACTCCCAAATGAAGCTGAAACGTTTGGTCCTTATTGCTTCTCTTTAAATTTAATGGTGGCTGCCTTGAGGTCACGTTGAGGTTGGAGGCAACCTCCTTGATCTTATCTCTTCTTCCGAGTAGCACCTGCTCTTTGGCTGAGAAATCTGAACATGATGCCCTTGAGGAGAGGTTGTGCTAAAATCTTATCCTCTGTAAGGAGATCTCTTTGGTGAAAGACTTCTTTTAACATGCTGAACTTATTTCCCTAACAGAACTTTGTCAAAAATTGTAAGTAGCAACTAATACCTACCAATGTGCCAATTTTCATTTTTCAACCTGTATTTTCAAGCTTTCTGTGTAGCTTTATTTTATTTTTCTCTTTCTTGTAAGAATGTCTCTCCTAACCAGCATCTACCTAGATTTTATTTTAACCCATTTCATTATCTAAACTATTTTATTCATTGTCATGAACAAGCAACCACATTAACAAGGACCATGCATGTTTGTATCTTTCCATAAAGTCAGATGTTTCCAGTTTAATCACCAGCAGTTCACTGGACACTTGTGAGTCACCTGGTAGTCATAAGTTGGGCAAAGTCAAGTTCTTTCACTCCAGTCTCAATTTCTAATATCCATAACACTCAAATGTGTGTGTATCATTATTTTCCTAATTACTGTTGAGATAGGAGTTTAGGGACATCAAGATGAAAGAGGCAGGATACAAGAACAATGCCTCTAGAGTACAAGAAGGAGAAATGAGTCATCTTGTCTCTGTTTAAGGTAAGTCCCATCACCATGACAACTCCTAGCACTGAGAGCTTGCCACCATGGCAACCCCTGCCATAGGTTCTGTATTCTAATCAGGTGAAAATAAAGTAATCAATGGAAATGGTATTCTCATTAAGCAAAAATATGGTGACCAGTTGGAACAAATGGAACAAATGGGTCTGTAGGGAGAGGGACTGAAGAACAACTCAGCACATAAGACAAGATCCAAAGGCTTGTTTAGCTGTCCGGCCTTGTGCCACTCCTGGTTGACACACTCCGCTGCTTTACTTTATTGAGTGCCACTTTCACTTTTACTTTTAATAAATCTAACCTTCCCCTACTACTTCTTTCTGCCTTGGTCAATTCTTTGTCCCTGACACCAAGCACCTATACCCCAAATGGACACCCGTTAATATCATTTTGATGTTCCTGGAATGGGTGTACTATTTTTATGGTAATCAAAGGTTCTACTGCTAACTGCTGAACCCAAAATCTGGGAGACAGAAGTTGGTGGAAGAAAGCAGGTTTGTTCACAGTAGGCCTTAAGGAAGATGGAAGAGATTTTTCTCTTTCAAATCTCCATCCTTCTGGGGACTCAGGACCACAAATGGCTTTTGTAAGAGAAAAGGAGGGGAGCTACAGGCAGGAAATACACTGGCTGGGCTTGGCCTCCCTCTTCAAATTGAACCTCAGTACAAATTTCTGAGTCTACTCCCTCTTCAGAACATCAAAGGGAACTGCTAGAACCTGTGGAGGATAGAATCTGCATTTTCTTTTCAGAGAGACACATTACTATTTTGCAAGTAAATTCATACAAGCTGAGGAGAGAGAGGACACTCTGGAGGGTTTGTGGTGTTGCCCTGAGGTTTGGATATGAGTACTCTTTCTTTCTTCAGTTCTTTAAAATACAAAAGTATTATCCCTTTGAATATTGATTCTTTATTGATCTTTCCATTCTGTATCTCGTAATTTCCCCTGAATTATGAATGAATGTTTTAATCCATTGTTTTTGTCTCCTATTATTTTTTTTTTCGTTTTTTGTCTTTGTTGTTCTGTAATGCATTTGAGTGAAATATTTCACAATTTCTTCCAGTACATTAATTGCTTTTCTAAAGATACATAAAAATCATTTTATTAAGCATTGTTCATTTCTAAGATTTTTATAACAACTGTTTCTCTCTTATAGTTTTTTTTGTGTGTCTGACATTTTTGTTTGTAATCTACTTTGTCTTATTATGGCAGTTATTTATGTCTTCATTTTAAAAATTCCTAAAGTCTTGGTCAGACTCCTATACAGTAAATTTTATCTGACATTGTTGTAAGCAGGACTTACTCACCTGCTTCAAAGTACCTGCAGCCCAAAGGGGCTGGGGGTAAAGCTGGGGTGGGCTGAGGGGTAGGAGTGGGGCAAGGTAGGCACTGGATCCTAAAATTCTTTTCAAACTCACATGAAAGATTTCAAGTGGGTCGCACAGAGTAACAAACATGAGTTTATTTGGAAAAATGAAATATGACAGGTTAACTGTGCAGTACAAGCTACAGAGTGGCCCAGACCATCTCCAGAAAGGACAGCATAGTTTTCACAGAGCTGGGGTTTTTAAGGGCATTGAAATTATCAGAATTTGGAAAAACCTGCCACCCCAGAAATTGGGAAGATGCAAATACCACCCGAGGAAGTCTTGCTCCTTGTTGACCTAAGAATAAGGAAGGCTCCAGGGACTAGGAAGGATGCTTGAACTGTGAAATCCCATCTTTTCAAGTCCTGGAATCTTTGGTTGGCACAAAGGTCATAAAATTCCTTCCCTCTGAAGAGTGGACACGAAGAATTATCATTACTTACATCCATTATTGGCTAATCGTGCCTCTTCTCTAATGATATTGCAGGTGGAGAAACAAAGACTCAGAAAGATCAAACAACACATCTAAAAAGTGGCAACCAGTAAATATTAATCCAAAATTCCATGGAATTTTGAATGAGCCCAAGACATTTCATTACCAAAATCATAGTGGAGGGATTTCCAGTGGAAAGAAGTAGGGCTAAGGTTTTCTAGTGTTAACTAGAAAATAGCTAAGTATTTAAGAGCCATGTACACAATGTAAAGTGAACAGATGAGAATTGAGAAAGTTTTCACCTAATTATCTCTCTTTTCTTGCTGAAGTTCCAAGGCAAAATAATCTTTGGAGAGCGTGTCAGGGAAAATGAGGACATAATGAGATTAGGAACTTTAGGAGAGTAACGTGAGCTTCGAATAACCTTGGGAACCATTCAATTTTATCAGAAGTTCTGAGGGGAAAACTTGTGACAACATGGTTTACTGTTTCATTGCTTTTAATTGTACCACAGGAGAAATAATGTCCCCCAAATATGGACAGCTTCTAGGACTTAGCTTTAACCATGATTTTTAAAAGGGGTTCACATTCCTTAATTAAAAAAATAAGAAATATATATGGCAGATCTATCTCACACAGCTTCTACTGAGAGATCATAATCTGAACTACATAATTTTTAGGTACAGGAATAAAAAACTTACTTCTGAAACTTTTAATTACATTAAGAGGCACATAGTTTAATTCATGATAGATCACATTTTAATATAACACCTTTCTAGAAACAGAATAGTCTTAGAAGGATACCCCAAGTGTTATTCGTTCAGCTTTAAAACAGTTGAAGGTAGAAAATGTGTCGACAACTGACTTCCAATCTTGGGTACATGAAGCCTGAGTGGATAGTGTGAATCTCAGAGACTGAATAAAACAGAAGCAAAGTAAAACTGGGTTGATCTTTAATGACAGTATCAAAAGAAAAGCCATTTTTGCTCTGCAGCAAGGACTTTGAGTGAACAGATGTGCAGATGTTACGGATTTGGCATCTGTGGTCTAGAGTTCCATTCCAGGACCTCATGCGCTGGCAGAGATCTGCCTGAAGCAGAGGCAGGGCTAGCCTTGTGTTTCTGGGAAGGGCCACTCACTCATGTGTGAGACCAAGTACACACTGAGTCTTACACACACCCTGTGCAAAGGCATCGGGAATACTTTTGGAAGTTCTAATTTCTACTGAGTAAGAAAGATATGGGAAAAGCTAAAATATATTCAAGTTGAAATTTTAAAAATGACATAGAGCTTAGAATAGTGATTAACAGTAATGAATAGCATATTAGTAGGGAAACAAATTCTAAAAATTTTCTCAGTCCTCTGTGTCCTCAAATCAAATGGAAAGCAAATGATGCAAAAAAAAAAAAAAAGTAAAGTACCTCCAAAACAGACATCTTTGAAAATGAACCCCTTTTAGCCCTGAAGCAGTAGCAGATGGTGGTATCTGCCTGTTGTTGCTGGTACTGTTTTTATTGTTATCATGCGTTAATAATTAAATATTGACAGCAATACTTGAAGTTGCTCTGAACTTATAAAACAAAGCTGACTCTATCCCTTGGGCTTATCACCTAAATGAGACAAAGGCTTTTAAAAACATCGAGAGGGTGGGGGGATAATGTAAATCTAAGATTATTGCTTATTTTGATTGCATTTCTCCTTTCTATTCTCTTTTATTCCTCTTGACCAATTGCTTGCAGTTTGGGAGATAAGCCATCCTAGCTGGACTACTTGCTGAAAAAAGTGTCTATCAGGAAACAATTGAGAAATACTGTGAGAAGTAAAAGAACTTCAGGGAAAATGGGAGTATAATCATAAAGAAAGAGAAGCAGATTTAGGCAACAAAAAACAGGAGGAGACTACACCAGTCACAAAGGAATGAAGATATAGCTGCCTCATGAAAAGAAGTAGAGGAAGAGCCATGCAGGTGAGGAGTCCTCTCTGTGGGTGTGTTGCATGCAGTCATGGCTGCTTAAGAATGTTCAGGTCAACAGACAACTGCATGGACAGTGGGAGTCCCATAGGTTACAGTGGAACTGGAACATTTCTTTCTCTCTCTCATTATTTATTTATTTATTTATTTTTGGTACCAGGGAATGAAACCAGGGGTACTTTACTGCTGAGCCACATCCTCAACACTTTTCATTATTTATCTTGAGATAGATCCTGGCTAATTGCTTAGAGTATTGTTAAACTGATGAGGCTGGCCTCAAACTTTCTATCCTCCTGCCTCAGCGTCTACAGGCATGCACCACCATACCTGGAGGAGCTGAAACATTTCTACCATTCAGTGACATAACAGTCATCCTAGTATCTCCATAGCTCGACATGTTCCTCATGTGTTTGGGGTTGTACTGGCGTAAAGAAACCCACTTATACAAAAGTATAATAAACACAATTATGTATAGTGTACAATACTTGATAATGGCAATAATGTTAATATTTTATGTGTTTACTGTACTTTCTATCATTGTTGTAGAATTTATTTCTTCTACTTATAAAGAAAGCTAGCTTTAAAGCAGTCTCAGATCTGTCCTTCAGGAGAATTCCAAAAGAAGGCATTGTTCCCATAGGGATGACAGCTCCATGTGTGTTATTGCATTGTGGACCCACCAGTGGGACAAGACGTGGCAGCAGAAGACAGTGATGGTAATAATCCTGATCTTGAGTAGCCCTAGAGTGTGTTTGTGTCTAAATTTTGTTTGTTTGTTTGTGTTTATTTATTTTTTTGAACCCAGGGGAATTGAACCAAGGGACAGTTAACCACTGAACCACATCCCCAACCCTTTTTTTAACTTTGTATTTTGTAATTTTCTAAGTTACCTAGGGCCTCACTAAGTTGCTGAGGTTGGCTTTAAACTTGTGATCCTTCTTCTTCAACCTCCTGAGCTGCTGCGAAAACCAGCATGCTCCTCTGTGCGCCCAGGTGTTTTCATCTAAATTTGAACAAATAAGTATAAAAAGTAAAACTAAAAAAAAATTAATGTTTAAAGAAAAGTTTTACAGGATAAGAATAAGAAGAAAGTGGACCTAACAGAGAGAGAGAAAGAGCACTTAATATGGCCAGGAGCCTCACCCCATCCCCTGGCCATTTTTTACCAAAGGACAAGAGTATTCGCCTACCCAGGATAAAGCCCACCCCCCCCCAAAAAAAAAGAAGAGGTGAAAAATCTTCAGCATCTTGTACAAGCTCATTTCCTACCATCACCCAATGACAGAGCTGTGCCTTGACCAAGTCTAAGTCTTCATTTTCCTCTTCATATCATTTTCTTTTCTTATATTCTTCCATGGGGCTGAAATGCCCTTCATTTTCCTCTGAAAATAACCATACTGTACTCATATGAAATTTGGCTTTAGGAAATGCTTCTGACATGAACAAACCTTTACTCAAGAAATTCCTTCCTATACCCTAAATTCTTTATACACACACACACACACACGTGTTATAATTTTCCATCTGATGAATCCCCTTGTTTTCCCAATAGTACTGAAGGTATTTTGAATGGAAGAACTCTATATTCTCCTTACTACAGGCCAAGAATCTGGAGAAAGTACTTCTGCACACTCAGAGGATGACACGGATGTTGCTCCCCCTGAGTTATTAGGGTGCTGTTCATGCTACGAGCATCCTCATGGCTGAACTTCTTATTCCACAATTCCTAGTTTCCATTGCTTTCAGGAGAGTTACAATGTCTTCAAAGATTTAAAAAAAAAAAAAACTTCATGCTTTGAGAATGGCTCAGCTTCATGTACTCCTAACTTTCCTCCCTCATTCCACTAAAGACCCATAATATGACTTGCAAAAAAAAAAAAAAAGGAGAAGCAGAACATGGAGAAAAAAATAAGGTATGGATGGGGGAAGGCAAGGGGAGAGGGAGAGAAAGAGAAAATGAGAAGAAAGAAAGAGAAAAAGAAGAAAGAAAGAAAAAAAGAAAGAAGGAAGGAAAGGAAGGAAGGAAGGAAGGAAGGAAGAAAGAAAGAAAGAAAGAAAGAAAGAAAGAAAGAAAGAAAGAAAGAAAGAAAGAAAGAAAGAAAGAAAGAAAGAAAGAAAGAAAGAAGGAAGGTTGGTCGACTCTCTCAGATAAAATAGCACTGGTCTGATGAACAACCTAAGGCATCCCCAGCAACATCAATTACTTGTGGGTCCAACACCAAAGAGCAGTGTGGATTGGTTACACCCATCAACCTGTAGCACACACACAAACCTCACAAACAGATGGAAAAATCATTTGCTGTTCACATAACAGTGAGCTGTACTACGCCAGTGCACAACTTGTTCCCAAGCTGATGTTTTCCTTTGGTCTTCCTGCCAACAAAGTAGGGAAGCACAAGACAAGCCTCTTTGCCAGTGCCAGCTGAAGTTTAGCCGTGACTGACACCAGCCAAGGACACACATGGCTCCGTCCTGGAGTGCTCAGCTGCGAGGTGTGGCGAGCTTGGTGTGCTGAGCCTGGGCTTCCAACTCCAGCACAGTCTCTGCCAGGTGAGGGAGTCAACAGAGTCAGTCAACCTACAGATTGTTTTGCCTTATCTCCAGCTACTTTCCATGTCATCAGCATCAGGATTTGGATTGCTTCTGCTCTGGCCACACGCTGAATTTGAGTGTCAATATGGCAATGAGTCCTTAAAAAGAACCTCCTGAGTCCCATATTTCATCTTCCTTGCCTCATGACAGAATTTGAGAGTAGAATTCCCCTGGCAACCTGAGTTCAATATCTGTGGCTCTCCCACAAATTGTGAAGGAAAGTAGCTGGGCAGTCTGGAATTGTTCAGAAAAATCTCTAAGGAAAAGGAAAGTTCTTTTCTTCACCATCTTTCAGAGGACACTCTACCTGTATTGCTGTTGGGAAAGACATTGTTTCTTGTGTATTTCGAAATGTTTCCAAGTGACATTGGACATTGTTGACTGGTTGGAAGGTATACATCTTAGTTCCTTTGATTTCCTGGGATCTCTGTAGAATTTAATTCAAGATGAATTAAAATTTCTAAATAAAACTGGTGTCTTAGATATCTATGTGCTCATGCTCCCTCCTATCCCCCCACCAGGGCTACTGTAAAAATCACTACAAACTTGGTAGCTTGAAACAACAGAAATTTATTCTCTCACAGGTCTAAGGTCAAATCTTAAATCAAGATATCAGGATGGCCATAGGCCATCCAATCTCTGCCTCCATCTTCAAATGGACTTCTCTCCTGTGTCTTCAAGTTGTCTCCTTTTCTATCTCTTATGAGGACATTCATCGTTGGTTTCAGGTCCTACCCAAATCTGGGATGATTTCATTTTAGCATCTTTACTTTAGTTACATCTGTAGATCTTTGTTACAGCTTGGATCTTTAATATTCCCCAAAGGCTCATGTTTTGATGGCTTGATTCCCAGAGCAGCAATATTCAGAGGTGAGATTTTTGAAAAGGTGATCAGATCATAGACTTTGTGATGTCATCCACTGATGGGTTGATGATTTGATGGCATTATTGGGAGGTGGTAGAAATTGTAGGAGGTGGGGCCTAGTTGGAAGAAGTAGTTCCCTGGGCAAAGCCCTGGGAGGGTATTTCTTGTCCCTGAACACTTTTTACCTCACTGCTTCCAGGGGCCACTAGATCAGCAACTTTGTCCCACCATGCCTTTCTACCATGATGCAAGGCCCAGAAACAATAGAGTAGCCAGCCATGGACAGAAACCTCCAACACTGTGAGCCAAATAAATCATTCCTCCTTTTCCTCATTTTTCCAAGGTATTTTGTCACAGAGGTAGAAAGCTGACTAACACAACCATTTTCTAAATACAGTCATTTCAGAGGTGCCAGAAGGACATATTTTTGAGGACACCAGCCAAACTACTACAAGTTCTTACTGCCATTTAACCATGGGTACATAAAAAAATTTACAAAAACAAAGAATTTATTTTAAAATATCATTATTTAAAATTTTAAGCATCAAGAAAATATCATAACAGATGCTGTGTAAGTATAACTATGTAACTATGGTAGGAAATAAAGAAATGTCAGCATTTTGTCACCTTATTAATTGCATTTTGTTTACTTTGGTAAAAATTAAGGTCATTTAGACATAACAACTACATCTATTCTTCCCAAATATAGTTGGTCTTCCCATGTATGTTTTTATTCATTGCAATTTGCCTTTATTAGTCATTAGTTATTATTTTGGTAATCTACACATCGTGGTGATACAAGTAAATCTAGTTTACTTATATTGGTTGTAGAGCTAGAAACTTGAGAATCAGAACTGAGTTCTGTGAGCCATAGAATTTTGGTTAATATGCCTTCCCTAACCACCTTGCAACATTGTGATAACTGAAAGAGATAATTATATATATATATATATATAAAATACATGATTATAAGGTAGGATATTGATTTTCTTTCTTCTAAAATATGCAACTCCTTTAGGACTATGCAGTTATTTAATATGCTCCTTACTATTGTTTATAAATCATCAAGATTTTGTTTCAATAAATTATTATCAGTCTTTATTAGAAGCTGATAATTAATGATCTTTATTTAGAGCTCTAACAATAATTTTGTTAAGACCTTATTTCAGCTTAACATGCCACAGAAAAGTAATTCATTCCACCAAGATGTCAACTGGTTAAAAAATAGTTTCTGAGTTGTTTTTACTGAACCAGCAATGGTGATACAGGAAAATAATCTTTGAAATGCTATAGCAAATCATAGTGGGCATTTCAGCAAGGCCCTTAATTTGATCCCATGACAAAACACAACAAACACTTTCTTTTTTTAACTGCTTCATTGTTCAAGAGTTTAAGTTTTCATAGCCATGTATTCTAGTTTCTGCACAAAATTAAGTTCATTTAAACTGGAGATACTGATATACCTTAATATTATCTTCAAGATTTCTAACACTTCATTGGACTTCTGTAGATAAAGAATAAATGTGCCAGACCATTGTACTTCTATCTGTTAGATATAATTGTGCAAAACTAAATAAAATTCTACAAATAAGTGTAAAATAATAAGAGCCAAAGAAGAGTGGAGATTGGGAAGATATGGAAAGAGTAGAGAGAATTTCACCAGAAATGCTAGGTTAAAGAAAATCACTGCGATTAAGCTCCAAAATTGATTTTAAGCTTTCTGGCAGGAAAAGAAAAACAAGGACTACATAATTTGAGTTATCTTATAAATGATAGCCTATTAGTTTCTCTTGGGATACGAAGTCTCAAGAAATATGTCTTCATTAAATAAGAAACAAGTCTTGTTTGACTTTAAAATCAGCTGTTCCTTGACAACCCCCAAAAATTTCTTTTTTGAAATTGACTGCCATAGTTGGGTTTTTAGCAAAAAGACAAAAAGCTGAGAAGTGACAGAAGTGTTAAGTATTTTGTGTTATTCTTCAAAAAGTTCTGAAGCTTGAGATTTCAGAGGTAGCGATGACAAACTGATGGTAATCAAAAAGACTGGGTTATATTTCAACCAAATTTCACAGATTATGCAGAAAAAGCTCCAAAAGGCAGACTCCATAGTTTCCCCAAGAGCCACATTAGATCTACTTAATTGTACCAACAGGCCACTTCTTTGGAACCTCAAAACTGTGCACTACAGATGTCCAATGAATGTCAATTGACAGAGGCTTAGAGATGAAAGTTACTAATATTTTTTTTCTACTTAAATTTACTCTGGCTTTTTGAAAATAACTGCTTGTAGACAAATACACTGGGCTAATAGAGCTGCACATTCCACATCCCCACATGAGTGGATATTTGTTGAATATGTTATTTAGTATTATGTGTAATAACACATTTCAAAAATGATAAAAACGTTTCTGCCAATACCAACTATTTTGGTTTGGTCAGTAATTTATTTTTCATGTTTCTGTTGACAAGTACTGGTTAATATAGTCAACTATTCTTGTAATTAGTCATAAAATGTAATGCTATAATCAAGCCATCGGTGAAGAGTAGAGTGTTATTTTTTAAATTAATTTTGAGGTTTACTTATTCATTTTTTTTCAACAAAGGTTGTTTTCATGTCTAATATGAGTCAGAACCATGCTTATCTGTGAGTATACAAAGATGAAAAAGATACAGTGTCTATTCTCAGGAAGTTTTCAGATGACAAAAATACAATATCAAAACTACCAAGAGAGCAGGGATATAGCCCAGTGGTATAGCACTTGCCTACCATGAAGTCCAAGGATTTAGTCCCCAGTACCACAACAAAATACAAAACAAAAAACCTTTAGAAACATAATGTAGCAATCTAAGAGCACCTAATCTAATCTGAGACCAGGGATAATAGTTCAGAAAAGGTATCCTTGTGGAGATGATTCCCTAGACTGGAAAAAGGGAGCAGAATCAAAGCAAAACTAAGGCTATAAAACAAAAACATGGTTTATTAGGAGAATTATAAGTAGTCTTCACAAGAATTCACAATCAAGAGACAGCTACACCTGTTTTGGAGTAGAATACACACCATTTCTGTGACCTCCAAAACCCAAACACACTATTAACTTTAAGATTGTTCAACATTAGTGATAGTTTATGGTAAATGACAAGAAAAAATGGCAAAAAAACATCTCTCTGATATATGGTCCAAAAATATTTTTTACAAAGTCTTAATAATCACTCATTGACAATTAAAAAGTCACACTACAATGGCACATACCTGTAATCTCATGACTTTGGAGGCTGAGGCAGGAGGATCACAAGTTGAAGGCCAGCCTCAGCAACTTAGACCCCCATCTCAAAATAAAATAAATATTTAAGAGGCTGAGGATGTAGCTCAGTGGTAAAGCACCCCTGAGTTTGATCCCCAATACCAAAATAAATGAGTACATACATAAATAGATAAGTAATTTCATACAGATTAAAAAGTTACTAAATGAATCAGGAAAAAATCCAGAATGAGTGAAAGATTGTAGAAACAATATAAAGTTGAATCAGCTTAACATAGACATCCTGTATCAGATTTCTAAGCTAAAAATAACAAAGTAAATTTAAGGATATAAAAGTGTAACAAGAGGGTGCTCAAAGATGGGGAATTAGTGTGAGGCAGCATTTCTTTTAGCTCGACTACCCAGAACTCAAACAGCAGAAATACCATGTCTCTCTGAGACTTAGAGTAAACCCCGACTCTGTCCCCTGTCTGGTACCCACTGGTCCCTGGGTCCTTCCAGGCCTGGAACCAGTCCCACATTCATCAAAGCACTCTGGCTCCCCAAGCCCCAGTCTTCCAACCCCTCATAGGCTCCCAACCTGGCCCATCACTCACAGCAGCCCACAGATCCTGGTGTCAGGCCTGAATCTACCTGGCACAGAAGAGCAGGGCCCCTATTGTGGCTGGGCTTCAACTAAGCCCACAAAATGTGTAGCCACTAGACACACCCAGCCCAGCATCCAGCTTTGCAACTCACATGCAGATCTCAGCACCCAGCCCTCAGACCAGATGGGAGAGAAGTGCTTGACTAGGAATTCGAAAGGGTGAAGTTGGAAGAGATGAGTTTGGAGATTGAATCAGACCAGGAATCATGAGGTCTGAAGGCAACATACTAGGCTAAGAACAGGCTCCTGCACCACACAAGTGGAACTAAGAGTATATTCCTGGGGTGCAGCCTCACACTTAATCTCCAGACCAATTGGCATTCGGTGAAGAGCCTGGAGAATATCTAAGCCTACACCCCACCTCTAGGAGTTTCACCTCCAGGATTAATCCTCTCACCCTAGAAAACCCACCAACCCTGAGAGTGGAGGGAGAATCAAATATAGACAACCCAACCTAACTGCTGAGAAGGAAAGCTGAGAAACTCTTGAACACCAACAGAAATAATTGTAATAATTGTTCAATTTTTTGCCGAGAATTTTTTTTTCTTTTTCTTTTTTATCCCACAAGTCTACCATTTTTGAAACCAAGTATTTTTTTTTATTTTTAATTTTTTATTGTGGGTTGTTCAAAACATTACAAATTTCTTGACATATCATATTCCACACTTTGATTCAAGTGGGTTATGAACTCCCACCTTCACCCCATACACAGATTGCAGAATCACATCAGTTACACATCCATTGATTTACATATTGCCATACTAGTGTCTGTTGTGCTCCGCTGCCTTTCCCATCCTCCACCCTCCCCCCTCCCCACCTCTCCCCTCCCCTCCCCTCCTCTCTCTCTACCCCCTCCACTGTATAACCCTGAGGATCTCCTTCCATTACCATGCAATTTCCCTTCTCTCTCCCTTTCCCTCCCACCTCTCATCCCTGTTAAATGTTAATCTTCTTCTCCTGCTCTTCGTCCCTACTCTGATCTTAGTTACTCTCCTTATATCAAAGAAGACATTTGGCATTTGTTTTTTAGGGATTGGCTAGCTTCACTTAGCATAATCTGCTCTAATGCCATCCATTTCCCTGTAAATTCTATGATTTTGTCATTTTTTAATGCAGAGTAATACTCCATTGTGTATAAATGCCACATTTTTTTTATCCATTCGTCTATTGAAGGGCATCTAGGTTGGTTCCACAGTCTTGCTATTGTGAACTGTGCTGCTATGAACATCGATGTAGCAGTGTCCCTGTAGCATGCTCTTTTTAGGTCTTTAGGGAATAGACCAAGAAGGGGAATAGCTGGGTCAAATGGTGGCTCCATTCCCAGCTTTCCAAGAAATCTCCATACTGCTTTCCAAATTGGCTGCACCAATCTGCAGTCCCACCAGCAATGTACAAGTGTACCCTTTTCCCCACATCCTCGCCAGCACTTGTTGTTGTTTGACTTCATAATGGCTGCCAATCTTACTGGAGTGAGATGGTATCTTAGGGTGGTTTTGATTTGCATTTCTCTGACAGCTAGAGATGTTGAGCATTTTTTCATGTACTTGTTGATTGACTGTATGTCCTCCTCTGAGAAGTGTCTGTTCAGGTCCTTGGCCCATTTGTTGATTGGGTTGTTTGTTATTTTATTGTCTAATTTTTTGAGTTCTTTGTATACTCTGGATATTAGGGCTCTATCTGAAGTGTGAGGAGAAAAGATTTGTTCCCAGGTTGTAGGCTCCCTATTTACCTCTCTTATTGTTTCTTTTGTTGAGAAAAAAACTTTTTAGTTTGAGTAAGTCCCATTTGTTGATTCTAGTTATTAACTTTTGTGCTATGGGTGTCCTATTGAGGAATTTGGAGCCCGAGCCCACCGACTGTAGATCGTAGCCAACTTTTTCTTCTATCAGACGGCGTGTCTCTGATTTGATATCAAGCTCCTTGATCCATTTTGAATTCACTTTTGTGCATGGCGAGAGAAAGGGATTCAGTTTCATTTTGTTGCATATGGATTTCCAGTTTTCCCAGCACCATTTGTTGAAGATGCTATCCTTCCTCCATTGCATGCTTTTAGCCCCTTTATCAAATATAAGATAGTTGTAGTTTTGTGGATTGGTTTCTGTGTCCTCTATTCTGTACCATTGGTCCACCCGCCTGTTTTGGTACCAGTACCATGCTGTTTTTGTTACTATTGCTCTGTAGTATAGTTTGAAGTCTGGTATCGCTATACCGCCTGATTCACACTTCTTGCTTAGCATTGTTTTTGCTATTCTGGGTCTTTTATTTTTCCATATGAATTTCATGATTGCTTTCTCTATTTCTACAAGAAATGCCGTTGGGATTTTGATTGGCATTGCATTAAACCTATAGAGAACTTTTGGTAATATCGCCATTTTGATGATGTTAGTTCTGCCTATCCATGAACAGGGTATATTTTTCCATCTTCTAAGATCTTCTTCTATTTCTCTCTTTAGGGTTCTGTAGTTTTCATTGTATAAGTCTTTCACCTCTTTTGTTAGGTTGATTCCCAAGTATTTTTTTTTTTAAGATATTGTGAATGGAGTGGTTGTCCTCATTTCCATTTCAGAGGATTTGTCGCTGATATACAGGAATGCCTTTGATTTATGCATGTTGATTTTATATCCTGCCACTTTGCTGAATTCATTTATTAGCTCTAATAGTTTCTTTGTAGAGCCTTTTGGGTCTGCTAGGTATAGAATCATATCATCTGCAAATAGTGATACTTTAAGTTCTTCTTTTCCTATTTTGATGCCTTTAATTTCTTTCATCTGTCTAATTGCTCTGGCCAGTGTTTCGAGAACTATGTTGAACAGAAGTTGAGAGAGAGGGCATCCCTGTCTTGTTCCAGATTTTAGAGGGAATGCCTTCAGTTTTTCTCCATTCAGAATGATGCTAGCCTGAGGCTTAGCATAGATTGCTTTTACAATATTGAGGTATGTTCCTGTTATCCCTAGTTTTTCTAGAGTTTTGAACATAAAGGGATGCTGTACTTTGTCGAATGCTTTTTCCGCATCTATCGAGATGATCATATGGTTCTTATTTTTAAGTCTATTGATGTGGTGAATAACATTTATTGATTTCCGTATATTGAACCATCCTTGCATCCCAGGGATGAATCCTACTTGATCATGGTGTACAATTTTTTTGATATGTTTTTGTATCCGATTCGCCAGAATTTTATTGAGGATTTTTGCATCTAGGTTCATTAGAGATATTGGTCTGTAGTTTTCTTTCTTTGAAGTGTCTTTGTCTGGTTTAGGTATCAGGGTGATGTTGGCCTCATAGAATGAATTTGGAAGTTCTCCCTCCTTTTCTATTTCCTGAAGTAGCTTGAAAAGTATTGGTATTAGTTCTTCTTTAAAGGTTTTGTAAAATTCTGCTGTATACGCATCTGGACCTGGGCTTTTCTTAGTTGGTAGTCTTTTTATGGTTTCTTCTATTTCCTCAATTGATATTGGTCTGTTTAGGTTGTCTACATCCTCCTGACTCAATCTGGGCAGATCATATGACTTAAGAAATTTATCTATGCCTTCACTATCTTCTAATTTATTGGAGTATAAGGATTCAAAATAGTTTTTGATTATCTTCTGTATTTCTGAAGTGTCTGTTGTGATATTGCCTTTTTCATCCCGTATGCTAGTAATTTGAGTTCTCTCTCTTCTTCTCTTCGCTAGCATCGCTAAGGGTCTGTCGATTTTGTTTATTTTTTCAAAGAACCAACTTTTAGTTTTGTCAATTTTTTCAATTGTTTCTTTTGTTTCGATTTCATTAATTTCAGCTCTGATTTTCATTATTTCTTGCCTTCTACTTCTTTTGTTGTTGTTTTGCTCTTCTTTTTCAAGGATTTTGAGATGAAGTATGAGATCATTTATTTGTTGGTTTTTTCTTTTTTTAAGGAATGAACTCCAAGCAATGAATTTTCCTCTTAGAACTGCTTTCAATGTGTCCCATAGATTCTGATATGTTGTGTCTGTGTTTTCATTTATCTCTAAGAATTTTTTTAATTTCCTCCTTGATGTCTTCTATAACCCATTGATCATTCAGTAACCTATTGTTCATTCTCCAAGTGATGTATGCTTTTTCCTTCCTTCTTTTGTCGTTGATTTTCAGTTTCATTCCATTATGATCAGATAAGATGCATGGTATTATCTCTACTCCTTTATATTGTCTAAGAGTTGCCCTGTGACATAATATATGATCTATTTTTGAGAAGGATCCATGTGCTGCTGAGAAAAAAGTGTAACTGCTTGATGTTGGGTGGTATACTCTATATATGTCAATTAAGTCTAGGTTATTAATTGTGTTATTGAGTTCTATAGTTTCCTTATTAAACTTTTGTTTGGAAGATCTGTCCAGTGGCGAGAGAGGTGTGTTGAAGTCTCCCATGATTATGGTATGGTGGTCTATGAGACTCTTGAACTTGAGAACAGTTTGTTTGACGAACATAGCTGCACCATTGTTTGGGGCATAAATATTTATGATTGTTATGTCTTGTTGGTGTATGGTTCCCTTAAGCAGTATGTAGTGTCCCTCTTTATCTCTTTTGATTAACTTTGGCTTGAAATCTATTTTATTTGATATGAGTATGGACACGCCTGCTTGTTTCCGAAGTCCATATGAGTGATATGATTTTTCCCAACCTTTCACCTTCAGCCTATGTATGTCTTTTCCTATCAAATGCGTCTCCTGTAGGCAGCATATTGTTGGGTCTTGTTTTGTGATCCATTCTACTAGCCTGTGTCTCTTAATTGGTGAGTTTAAGCCATTAACATTTAGGGTTATTATTGAGATATGGGTTGTTCTTCCAGCCATATTTGTTTATTTCTGTTACTAAACATGGTTTGTTTTCCTCTTTGATTATTTTTCCCCCCTTTACTGTCCTACCTCCCACTGTTGGTTTTCATTGTTATTTTCCATTTCCTCTTCCTGTAATGCTTTGCTGAGGATGTTTTGAAGAGATGGTTTTCTAGCTGCAAATTCTTTAAACTTTTGTTTATCGTGGAAGGTTTTAATTTCATCTTCCATCCTGAAGCTTAATTTCGCTGGATACACAATTCTTGGTTGGAACCCATTTTCTTTCAGTGTTTGAAATATGTTATTCCAGGATCTTCTAGCTTTCAGAGTCTGTGTTGAAAGATCAGCTGTTATCCTGATTGGCTTACCCCTAAATGTAATCTGCTTCCTTTCTCTTGTAGCTTTTAAAATTCTCTCCTTATTCTGTATGTTGGGCATCTTCATTATAATGTGTCTAGGTGTGGATCTCTTATGATTTTGCACATTCGGCGTCCTGTAGGCTTCTAGGATTTGGGATTCTGTCTCATTCTTCAAGTCTGGGAAGTTTTCTTGTATTATTTCATTGAATAGACTGCTCATTCCTTTGGTTTGGAGCTCTGTACCTTCCTGTATCCCAATGACTCTTAAGTTTGGTCTCCTAATGTTATCCCATATTTCTTGGATGTTCTGCTCATGGTTTCTTAACAGTCTTGCTGAGCTGTCTATGTTCTTTTCCAGTTGAAATACTTTGTCTTCATTGTCTGATGTTCTATCTTCTAAGTGTTCTACTCTGCTGGTAGTATTCTCAATTGAGTTTTTAAGTTGGTTTATTGCTTCCTGCATTTCTAGGATTTCTATTTGTTTGTTTTTTATAACCTCTATCTCCCTGTATAGTTGATCCTTTGCTTCCTGGATTTGTTTGCGTAATTCATTGTCGAAGTGATCTTTCATTGTCTGATTTTGCTGTTTAATGTCGTCCTTGATACTCCAGATCATCTGAAGCATGTATATCCTGAATTCGTTATCTGACATTCCATCTTCTGCAGCTGTTACCTCTTCTAAAGTTGCGTTGACCTGCATTGCTTGTGGTCCTTTCTTTCCTTGTCTTTTCATACTGCTTGCAAATCTTTCCTGCAGGCACGGGCCGCGGCTCTGCTCTCTCCTTATTCCAATTGGGGTGTCGTGGCTACCACGCCCGCAGGTCACTGGGCCTGTTCTGGGCGCTGGCGGCGGCTCTGTTCTGCCCCTACTCCAATTGGGGTGACGAGTGTACCACTCCGGCAGGCCACAGGACCTGATCCGCCGGTCGGTTGCAGGTTTGCCTACCCTGCAGGCGCAGGCGGCGGCTCTACTCTGCCCCTACTCCAAATGGGGTGACGTGTCTGTCGTACCGGCAGGCCACTGGGCCTGTCCCGCTGGTCGGTCGCAGATCTGCCCACCTTTCGGGCACGGGTGGAGGCTCTGCTCTACCCCTACTCCAATTGGGGTGTCGTGACTACCCCGCCTGCAGGACGCTGGGCCTGTTCCTGGCACGGGCGGCGACTCTGCTCTGCCCCTACTCCAATTAGGGTGGTGTGTGTACCACGCCGGCAGGCTCCTGGGCCTGATCCACCGGTCTGTTGCAGGTCTGCCTACCTTGGAGGCGCGGGCGGCGGATCTGCCCTGCCCCTCCTACCACGCCTGCGGACACCTGGGTCTGATCTGCAGGTTGGTCACAGGTCTGCTCACCCTGCGGGCACGGGTGGCGGTTCCCCTCCGCCCCCACTCCAATTGGGGTCACGTGACCACCACACCGGCAGGGCCTGATCCGGGCATGGGAGAAGGATCTGCTCTGCCCCTACTCCAGTTGGGGTGACGTGTGTACCACACTGGCAGGCCACTGGGCCTGACCCGCCAGGCTGTCACAGGTCTGTTTACCATGCAAACGCGAATGTCGGCTCTGCCCTGCCCCTCCTACCACGCCCATGTACCACTGGGTCGCGGGTCTGCCCACCTTGCGGGTGCGGGTGGCGGCTCCGCTCCGCCACCTCTCCAATTGGGGTCACGCGGTCACCTCGCTGGCGAGCCACTGGGCCTGCTCCGGGCGCTGGCGGCGGCCCGGCTCCTCCCCTCTGGCTCGATGACAAATTGAGGAGACTCGGGTGTCTGTGCCTCACCCCCCCTACCAGGAGACCAACTGTTTATGTCGCCGCTGGTATTGATGAAGTTCTCTCCTCCGCTGCTTTCTGATGACATCAGATCTCTGCCATGTTGGTATCCTATGCGAATGGCAGCATTTCGTTCCCCTTGCCGGGCAACCAAAGCAACGGGTGAGTCCTGACCGGCCCTCAGCAGGACCCGGACCGAGAAGCAGTTTCCTGCGGGCTGCTAGCCCTGGGCCAGAGAAGTTCCGGGAGCCGGAACTCGGCCGCTCCGTGCTCGGTGTAAGCTCCTATAAGAGTAGGCTCCAAGAAGCAGTCCCCGCGGGCTCAGTTCCGGGAGCCGGAATTCGGCCGCTTAGTGCTTGGTGTATGCTCTGATAGGAGCAGGGTCCAAGAAGCAGCCTCCGCAGGCTCCACATCCCTGGGCCAGGGCGTTTCCAGGACAGTTCCGGGAGCCGGAACTTGGCCGCCCCGCGCTCGGTGTTCGCTCCGATAAGATCAGGTTCTAAGAAGCACCCAGGCACTGAACCCTAGCAATCTGTCTGCAAGCCGCAGGCGAATGGCAGCCTGAAATTACCTGTTCTATGGCTGAATGAGCTGCGGTCAGTCGAAAACAGGGATGGTGACGTCAGCTTTCCAACATGGTGGCTGCTGGCCTCCTCTGTGGTCTGACCGGTGTGGAGAACCGAGATGGACCGCTTCCTTCCCCCGCCTCGAACCCAGAATTCAGCCCTGAGTACGGTGCTTGCACGGCTGGCAGAAACTGCAGCGCTGTATCCCTGCATCGCTATCTCCTCGTTTCCCAGCGCGCGCTGCAGACTCTAGCCGCGGGGCGATTTGCTGAATAAGCAGTGTTACCCTCCGTGCGACAAACCTCTCACATTTGAGTCCCCGTAGCTGATCCTCGTGCGATGGAAATCCTTCCTCCAGGTTCCGGAGCACCCCACTATTGCTGGAAATTCCTAACAAGATATCCTTTAGCCGTCCTGACTTGTCATACTCCCACACAGTGAAGCAGCACACGAGGGCAATGCACTCCCCTCGCCGCCATCTTCCTTCTTGAAACCAAGTATTTTTAATGCATCAATTTATTGAGGACTGGGATGACTAAATAGTATATTTCAGTTTGTTTGTATTCTTTTACTTATATATTTTCTATTTTTATTTTTTTTAAATTATTTTCTATGTATTTTTCACTCACTTATCTGTTTTCCTTGATTCTCTCTCATTTCTCCTAAGAGCCAACCTCTATTATTTCCTGTTTTACTCTTCCTATAAATGTTTACTTCTCTCTCCTCTCTTCTTTCCTCATAAACATCACATCCTACACCATTTCTGTCCTTTCTTTGTTCATATTTGAAAATATAAATCCTTTTGCAAACTTACTCATTTTATTGTAGGCAATAACTAAGCACATCATTCTGTTTATTGTGGCAAAACTGTAGATGTTGTAGTAGGAAATATTTGGTTTAAGCCTGTATATTGTTTGCATTGGTGGCTGTTATTATTTATCTCCCCCTTAAAGGAGAGGTATTGGAAAATCTATAGAGTAGAAATTGTACTATCTCAGATGCACAATGCTAGATGTGGAGACACACAAATAATAGGATCCATTAACACCAGAGTGGAAGAAATTTTAGAGAAGTATTATAGAATGTACATAGTTAAACTGAACTGAGAGGTAAAGAACAACATAAGGAATAAAATCAGAGATAAAATTCAGGAATTGACAGATCACTTCAATAACGCATTAACAAATTTCTAGGGACATTTCTTGAGATAATAGATTATCTCAAGAGACATATGACCTATCCAAACTAAATCAGGAGGACATACACAACTCAAACAGATCAATTTCAAGCAATGAAATAAAAGAAACCACCAAAACTTACTAAGAAAAGCCCAGGATCAGATGGATTCTACAAGACTTCAAAGAAGAATTGACACCAATGCTTCTCAAATTATTCCATGAAACAGAAAAAGACATAATCTTTCCAAACTCATTCTATCACTCTGATACCAAAATCAGACAAAGAAACATCAAGGAAAGAAAACTTCAGACCAATACTCCTGATGAACATATATGCTAAAATTCTGGCAAATCATATGCAAAAATATATTAAACTGATAGTGTACGACAATCAAATGGGGATTCAAGATTAGTTCAACATACAAAAATCAATAAACATAATCCATCATGGCCATAGACTAGCAGACAAGAATAACATGATTATTTCAATAGATACAGAGAAAGTATTTGACAAAATACAGCACCCCTTTATGTTCAAACACTAGAAAACTAGGAATAGGAGGAACATACCTCAGCATTGTAAAAGCTATATATGCTAAACCCCAGGCCAACATCATTCTAAATGGAGAATAATTGAAAGCATTCCCTCTAAGAACTGTAACAAATCAAGGATATACTCTTAAAATACTTTTATTTAACATCATTTGTGAAACTCTAACCAGAACAATTAGACAGAAGAAACTAATTAAAAGGTTACAAATAGGAAAAGAAGAACTAAAATTATTTCTATTTGGTGAACACATGATTTTATATTTAGAAGACCTCAAAAAAATTCCACCAGAAAATTTTAGAACTCACAAATTAATTCAGCAAAGTAACAGGATATAAAATTAACACCTATAAATCAAATGTGTTCCTATACATAAGTGACAAATCTACTGAAAGAGAAATTAGGAAAACTATACACTCACTATAGCTTCAAAAAAATTATTTGGGAATCAATCTAACAAAAGAGGTGAAAGACCTCTCTACAATGAAAACTATAGAACACTAAAGAAAGACATTGATGAAGATCTTAGAAAATGGAAAGAGCTCCCATGCTTTTGGATAGGCAGAATTAACATTGTCAAAATGGCCATACTACCAAAAGTGCTATAGAGATTTAATTCAATTCCGATTAAGATCCCAATGACATTCTCTATAGGGAATGGAAAAAGCAGTCATGAAATTCACCTGAATAAATAAGAGACCCAGAATAGCCAAAGCAATTCTTAGCAAAAAAAAAAAAAAAAAAAAAGTGAAGCAGGAAGCATAAGTATATCAGACCTTAAATTATACTACAGAGCTATAGTAACAAAAACAGTATGGTATTGGCACCAAAACAAACATGTAGACCAATGGTACAAATTAAAAGACACAGAGACAAACCCACATAAATGCAATTATCTCATACTAACTAAGAAAAGGTGCCCAAAAACATACATTGGAAAAAAGAGCCTCTTCAAAAAATTGCACTAGGAAAACTATAAATTCACATTGTATTCCATTCAAATGAAATTAAACCTATCTCACCCTGCATAAAACTCAACTCAAAGATGATCAAGGACTGATGCATTAGAACACAGAGACCCGTGCCTCAGAGAAAAATAGGTAGACCCAAATCTACTTCATGTCATCTTAGGAAACAAATTCCCAACAAGACCCCTAAAGTACAAGAAGTAAAATCAATAATCAATAAATGGGATGGAATCAGACTAAAAAGCTTCTTCACAGCAAAGTAAATAATCAAAAATGTGAAGAGAGAGCCTACAGATGGGAGAAAACCTTTGCCATTTGCACCTCAGGTACAGCATTAATCTCCAGGATACAAAAAGAACTCAAAAAACTCAACACCACCAAAGCAAATAATTCAATCAACAAATTGACTAAGAAACAAAACAGACATTTCACAGAAGAAGAAATATAATTGGTCAACAAATATATGAAAAAATGTTCAACATCTCTAACAATTAGAGAAATGCATATCAAAACTATACAGAGATTTCATCTTACTCCAGTCAGAATGGCAATTATCAAGAATCCAAGCAACAAAAAGTGATGGTGAAGATGGGGGGGAAAAAGGCACACTCATACACCATACACCGCTGGTGGGACTGCAAATTGGTGCAACCAAAATGGAAAGCAGCATGAAGATTCCTAAGAAAAGTTGGAATGGAACCACCATTTGACCCAGTTATCCCACTCCTAGGTTTATAATCTAAAGATTTAACAATTTTCTACAGTGATGCAGCCACATCAATGTTCATAGCAGCTTTAATCACAATACGTAAACTATGGAGTCAACCTTCAACAGATGAATGGATAAAGAAAATGTGGTATATATACACAATGGAATATTACTCAGCTATAAAGAAGAATGAAATTATGGCATTTGCCAGTAAATGGTTGGAATTGGAGAATATCATGCTAAGTGAAATAAGCCAATCCCCCCAAAAAACCAAAGGCCAAATATTTTTTCTGATATGTAATTCACAATGGAGGTGAGGACTAAGGAAGAATAGAAGTACTTTGGATTAGACAAATGGGAATAAAAGGTAGAAAGGGGGATGGAAATAGGAAAGATAGTAGAATGATCGGACATTACTCTCCAATGTGTATATATATATATATATATATATATATATATATAAAATCATATATATATATATATATATATATATATATATACATTATTACACAACCAATGTAATTCTACACCATTTACAACCAGAAGAATGAGAATTCATACTCCATATATGTACAATATGTCAAAATACATTCTACTATCATGTGTAACTAATAAGAACACATAAAAATGATAAGAAAAATAAGCAAGGAATTATATATTAAAATAATCAGATGATAACTGTATCTTATAATAACACAGTTAGCAGAAAAATATACCACATAGAAATTAGAAATTAAACATTTCTATGTCTAATCAACAGATTAGATAGGGCTGAAGGGAGAAATGGATAACTAAAGAATCCCTTTGAAGAAGCTCCCCAAAATGCAACCCAAAAGATGTAAAATGTAAGCTTATAGACAAGAAAGACAAAGTGAAGATATTTTATATATCTCTAATCAGAGGTCCAGAAAGAAATAAAAGAAAATGGGAAGGGAAATATTTATAGAGTTTTCAGCCAGTAATTTTCCAAACCACAAACAATAAAAAGAAACAAGGAAAGGAGAAAAATATAACCACCAAAATCTAATGGTATGATTAGATAAACTACATGTTTAAAAAGAGACAAAAAGGTTGACAGGGAAAACAGTTTAATACTAACAGATTATTACCAAAGGGGAAAAAAGCTATATGGCTATATTTCTGAAAGGAAGAAACCAAGTCCCAAAGTTAGTCTAAAACAAAAATAGCAATATTGCATAATTAAAAACTTAAATAGACATGTTAACACATGTAATTAACTACTGGATGTATACAATTAAAATATTGTATGATTTAGGTGTTCTAGTCTTTTTTCAATAAGATTTTAAATTCTAGACAAAAATAGCATAC
Source organism: Marmota monax (assembly GCF_021218885.2). Lineage (NCBI taxonomy): Eukaryota > Metazoa > Chordata > Mammalia > Rodentia > Sciuridae > Marmota > Marmota monax. The sequence continues at coordinate 11,589,311 of NW_026691982.1, read as the reverse complement.
AACTAAAAAGAGACATAATTTAAGGTAAGTATGTGGTCTGGAATCTACTATTTACCATTATACTTTGTTCATTATACATATTGAAACTGATAACATCTAAGAGTTTGAATAAAGTATAAATGGAAGAGATAGGTGAAAAAAATAAGTGTAAAAATAAATAAAAGTTTTAGAAAAAAATATAGTATAAGCAAACTGGAAGTTCAAAATTAAGTTAGTAAAAATTAATCTAAATTATGGTAGGTATCATTAAAAATGAAAGAAAACCTAAATTCTCCAGGGGAAAAAAATGTGGGCAGAGCAAACACAAAATATATGATAGAGACAATAAAATCTTAATAATTTGAAAATTATAGAATGGATGTTTATATTAGCAAATACTAATCTAAGGAAAACTTATATCTAAATTAACATCAGATACATACTCTTTCAAACAAAACATGACAATCCAAAATGAAAATGATTACTTCCTTATGATAGAAATCTAATTATTCATCCAGAAACTATACAATTCTACACTTGAATGCAACAAATAATTTAGCTAAAAATATATGAAACAAAAACTGATAAAACATTAAAATTAAAAGCAAACACACAATGATAGTGAAAAATTTAATGCAACTTAGTAAGTATTAACTCAATAGACAATATATAAAAACCTGTGACAATATCTGAATAGCATAAATAAACATCATCTAATGGAAAAATTGAACATGCATCCAACTCAATAACAACACAAGGTTTTTCAAGGATACTTGTTTAATTTATAAAATTTGACTTTGTAGGAATATTTACATCGACTCAATACACAATAAATAATATCTTTTGTTGTTGTTACTGGGGATTGAACTCAGGGGCACACAACCTCTGAGGCACATGTCAGCCATATTTTGTATTTTATTTATAGACGGGGTCTCACTGAGTTGCTTAGTGCTTCGCTTTTTCTGAGGCTGGCTATGAACTCTCGATCTTCCTGCCTCAGCCTCACAAGCTACTGGGATTATAGGCGTGTTCCACCTCGCCCAGCTAAATAGTATCTTTGAGATTGTATTCTCTTCTGAAAAAAGCAAGGAGTTAGAAATCTGTTAACATAATTTATGAAACAATTATACATTTAGAAATTTCAAATTCATTTTAAGATGGGAATAAAAGTTAAAAAGAAAAAAATGTTAAGTATACCAATTTGAGGGATAATGTAAATATCACATATCCAAACATTTTATTTTACACATCACATAAATTAGTTGTTCGGTTGGTTGGTTGGCTCGTTTGTTGTTGTTGTTGCTGCTGTTTTTGTGTGAGGAAATACACTTATGTGCACACTTAGTTTAGAAAGAATACCTTATGGGAGAACAAGGAATATACAGCAGAGCATAAAGGGCCTTCAAAGGTACTGGTGGCATTCTATTGTCCCAGCTGAGAATCACATACCTGGTTTTCAGTTTCTCCTGCAACACTACATACTCTTTTGTATTCGAGAAATATCACATCATTAAAAAAAAAAAAAAAAAAAAAAAACACTGGCAAGAAAGCAATCACATTTTATGTGATTTTGGAACAGAGTATGCTCCTATTAAAACTCTCTGCCCTACACAGAGCTCAGTGTAATACACACCAAAGCAGTTCTGAAATTTGTTTTTGTCAGATAATAGATCAGAAAGTATTAAATTACTGTGCATCCTGTGGTATGTTGGTTTGTAGCAACGTCTCTTCCCTCTTTACTTCCCCCTTTATGGCCTAGGCCACACCAACCTGGTTTGACTCTCATACTCCTGTCTGACAAGTGATCTCACATATGCAAGAGCAAGAGGTATGCAAAGTGTGGAATTCATCGGTGTATAGGGAAAACTCAGAACTTCCATTCATTTATGGATTGGTACTTTTCATCATATTAATGATTTTATTATTAATATTAAGTAAATATTTTTGTGTGTTGTTCATGTGCAAATTTATAAATCTACATAGATTAAAATATCTGTGGAAACATGTTTTATTAATTGGTATAGGATCAACAAGCAGAGGATAAAACCTAACTCCTGTTTGTGTCAGATTGCCCAGAAACTCGAATGGAGACAGCAATTTGCATGTATGGGGGCTCTATATTGGAAAGGGCTCTTAGATTAAATGACACTACAATTATTGGCAAGGATTATAATCAGGATAAACAACACCCCTCCCATTTGGTATCTGGCTGACACCTTCAGTCTCATCTCTCATCACAGGGTCTTCTTCACATCCTCTATGAGTCACAAAGAGTGAAAGCATTAGCCCTTGATACATCCTGATGGTTAGTTCACACGGCTGCTTCCCGGGAAGCCTCCTTTGCTCATCAAGGACCCTTTCTTCCTCTATAAAACCCATAATTTATCTTTCCTGGATTAACTAAAATGTTTTTTTCTATAGTTAAACTTTCTAAGACTTCTTAGGGGACAATCAATTGGCCTATCTTCTATGCTCCCAAAGTTTTAGATTTCTTAAGTCCTGGTTCCCACAAAGTTGTACAAAGTTATTTTTCAATTCACAGTAGCTGTTTTACCAAGTTGGCTGCAATATCTTTAGCAAAGAGACCATGACTTATTTATCTTTCTATCTACACTGCTTAACACAAGTGTCTGGAATCTGTAGTATTCAATAGCAATATGTTGATTTACAGAATGAAATATTCTTTGTTTAAAAAGAAAAGAGAGAGAGTGATAAAAATTGGTAATTGCCCAAAGTCTAGGCTACAGGTTAGTTGTTTCTGAATTATATTTTATATTAAAAAAAACTGTATACTCTGTGCACCAAACTGTCAAAGCCATAGGCACTGGCAACAAATCCATGTGATGCTGGAAAGGGAGGACATGGTATTTTCAACTGGTGAGACATTAGACTTGAATCTAAAATACTTGATTTTAGATCCACCCTTTTATATATATATAGCTTTGGCCAAGTATTTTGGTTTCTTTACATCCCATTACTTCATCCATAAAATAAACATGTTAGACAAGATCTTATTTGCAATCCCTTCTAACTCTGAACTTCTATAGTTCTACCTTCCTTCTTCAGTGCCTGGCTCATATCTCTTTAGAAGTCTCTTTGAAACTGAACGTACTTATTCAGGCCACCTACAAATTTTCTAGAAAATTTACTTATTATTTTATAACATTAGAACAGTTTTACCTTCAAAATTTAGTCTAATTACTAAATGGCAAATTCTGTCCTATTTCTTAATTTTCATACGTGTGAACTTTACTTCCATTCTGTACTATTTCTACACCATTCTGGAAAAATCTCAGCTTCTGGTATTTTTAACTTTTATTTCACCACAAAGATCATCGCACATTTCTGAATCTCTTACTCATTTCATGTTGTTGTGCTAACCAAAAAAAAAAAAAAGAATTTTTAACCATAATTGCTATGTAAATGAAGTCCAGGAGATTATATTACTAACTATATTTATTACAAGGGGTAGGGTAATTAATTTTATTTCTTTCAAAATAACAGAATGTATTCTATGTACATAATGAAAATATAATCCTAAATTAAAATACTGGACTAATAAATGTAAAATTAAGAATTCACCTTTCAAAGCCTATTAAAATCAAATAAGAGAATGACATCAGTGAAAATTGACAGAAATATTTTGAAAAACTTCTCTTCCATAGAACCAAGAAAACACTGGAAAAAATTAATAGAATCAACTTTGCAGAACTTTGGAAATTAGACTAGCAGCAATTCATGGAAATGTGCATTCAAGAAAAACTGATGTGTCTCAGTCTGAACATCAAACTTTGTGGCATTTAACTTACCTTATTTCTTTTCTTTCTCCAGCTCCATGGTAGTCTTGCAAACAAAAAGCTTGAATTCACACTAAAAACCAACAACCTGGCAGCTACAGCAGGGGAAAATGAGATTGAAACTCCTTCAAAGTCTAATTTCCAGAGAATTGTCATAATTTGAATTATCTGGGGATTCTTCATAATATCTTACTCACAAAGTGTTCTTTATTTAACCCAGAGTAACCACTCCTGCTGGGGTATTTGTTGAAAACAACCAGAAGCAATTGGCTAACATTGTGGCTGTCTGAGGTGATAGATAATGGTTGTGGTAAACAGTAGATTTAACAACAACAACAAAAAAAACTTTATAAGCCAAGCTGAGAAGTGTGATTCCAGAGGGTACTTTGAAATGTGCCCCTAAAATAAAATCAATTAAATTTAAAAATAAATAGATAAATAAAAAAGAAGACTGCATGCATGTATAGAGCTGTATACATGCTCAGTTAAGACCTGAGGAGGTCTGAAGCTCTCATTACTGGCTAATTTGAGGATATGCATAAGTAACAAGCAAAGATTAAAATGAAGTTGTAAAACTGCATGGCTGAGTATAGAAGATTTGCTTTGATATAGACAAAAAACAAAAACAGAGAAATGTATTCATTCCAGGCATGGAATACTAGAATATTATTAATAATATGGGATATTATGAATAGATATATTCAACCATTTACTGACTACTAAGCTAACTGGGCATAGAATCTAGTGCTCATATACAAGAAAGACAGGTTTTATACAAAATTAAATTTGAAGAATCATGAAACAAGGAACAAGAACAAACAGCACCAATGACAAACAATAGAGAAGTAGGAGAATCTGATTTTAAGAGTAAAGCAGTGGTAATGACTACATCATTTTGTTTTATTCCACCCTATTTGAGATTAGCTTTACTTTGCAAAATTACCCTTTGTAAAGTCAATCTTTGTGTGTTTTTTTTCCCTTTCCCAGCATTGTAACTTCTAAAAGAAAAAGAAAAAAAAAACTTTTAAATGGCTGATAGTAACTATTAGAGTAAATTATTCCAGGAAAAGGGGACAGAGAAAAATATTGGTCCCTAGGCCTCCAATCAGTAATCCTTCTTCAGAATTTCTACACTCTTAAAATTTGGTGGTCTTCAAATAACATCAAAGTATAGGCCCAAAACTTGCAAATTCTATTCTCTAATTTAAAAAATAATAGTGTTTAATTGGCACAAAAAGAATGTTTATCTAAAGAACTACATTCCCTAGACAAGGTGATTTGCAACCATAGGAATGTTCAGACTGCAGATAAAAGAAAATGTTCCCTGAATGACTAAGATGGTCTGGGGTGACTAGATGTGTCTGGAAATGTAGTTTTCCTATACATTAACCCACTGCTCTCCTTTCCTCCTCATAAAAAATCTATTTATATATCCAAATTCTTTAAAATGAACATTAGGATAGGGTCTAGCCATTTTCCTGATTAGATAGCTTATAAAACCTGATTTCATTCCCAATAACTCTCATCTCCTGAATATTAGCTGTCATTCAGTAAAAAGAATTGAAACTTGATTGACAACAATAGTTGCTAAGTTAAATTATTTTGAATGTTCAGTTTGTAATAAAAAATTACAAGATATGCAAAGAAACAAGGTATAGTCTGGAGACAACATGGTGAGAAAAACAGTCAAGAGTTTCCCTAAGGAAACCCATGTATTGAATGTATTAGGAAAATTTTAAATTTGCAATTTTAATATGTTTAAAAAACTAAAGAAAGCCATGTCTAAATAACTACAAGAAAGCAAAAGAAACATTTTGTGTCATAGACTACAGAAAATCAACAAAGAGAGAGAACTTATAGAAAAGAACCTAATAGAAATCCTGTAAATAAAAGGCATAATAAATAAAATGAAAAATTCACTAGAGCTTCAATAGCAGATTTGAGTAGGCGGAAAACTACGAACTTGTAGATTGGTCAGCTAAAATTATCCACCCTAGAGAAAAAACTAGAACAGAGTCCTAGAAATTTGCCACATATATCAAGCTTACCAACATATGAATAATAGAGGTCTCAGAAGATAAAAGAAGAAGTAAGACTATTTAGTGAAATAATGTCTCCAAACTTGTCAGATTTGATTAAAACATTAACCTGCACATCCAAAATGTTTAAAGACTCAAAGTAGGGAAAACACAAAGAGATTCTTATCTGAGCATATTGTAGTCAAATGGTCAAAATCCAAAGATAAATTGATAATCTTGAATACAGAAGAATAGATGTGACTTGTCATATTCAAATAATCTTCACTAAGATTAAAAATTAACTTTTCATTAGAAAACATGGAGGCCAGGAGCCAGTGAGATAAACTTACTCAGTGTGTTTAAAACAAAAACTCTCAATCAAGAATTTTATATGTAACAAAAATATCTTTCAAGTAAAAAAGAAATTAAGTATATCTAAAAGAAATAAAAACAGATTTTATTGATAGTTGTTAGAATTTATTGATATACAATAATTCTGAAAAGTGAATTTCTGCTATAAATAAAAAACATAGATATAACCTCAAATCCACAAAACAAATAAAGTACTAGTAAATTAAAAATATAGGTAAATGAAAAGACAAAATAAATGTACCTTTTGTTTGTAATTTTTTTTTCTTTTTTTTATTGGTTGTTCAAAACATTACAATGCTCTTGATATATCATATTTCATATATTTGATTCAAGTGGGTTATGAACTCCCATTTTTACCACGTGTACAGAGTGCAGAATCACATTGGTTACACATCCATGTTTATACATACTGCCATACTAGTGTCTGTTGTATTTTGCTGCCTTTCCTATCCCCTAATATCCCCTTCCCTTCCCCTCCCCTCCCATCTTCTCTCTCTACCCCATCTACTGTAATTCATTTCTCTGTCTTGTTTTTTTTTTATTAATTTTTCCCCTTTCCCCTCACCTCCTCTTATATGTAATTTTGTATAACAATGCAGGTCTCCTTCCATTTCCATGCCATTCCCCCTTCTCTCTCCCTTTCCCTTCCACCTCTCGTCCCTGTTTAATGGTAATCTTCTTCTCATGCTCTTCCTCCCTGCTCCATTTTGAGTTGCCCTTCTTATATCAAAGAAGACATTCAAAATTTATTTTTTAAGGATTGACTAGCTTCACTTAGCATAATCTGTAATTCTTATTTTCTACCTGAATTAAAAATTAAATTTATAATTAATAACCATACATCTGTGTTGATAAATACACAATGTGTAAATATGTAATTCATCCATAAATAACAACATAAAAGAGAAAGAAGAAATAGATAACTTCACTATATAGGAGAAAAAAATGCTTATTATTGAAATTAATTGGTATTAATCTGAACACAAGTGTTATAAATTAAGATGTTAATTCTAATACCTGGTGAAAGCAACAAGAAAATAACTTAAAAATAGTAAAAAAAAAAAGAATGAAAGAAACAAAATGGTTCACTATAAAATATCTATTTTAAACAAAGTAAAGTGGAAGCAGAGAGGGGACAAAAGAAATATAGAAAACAAAAATCACAATAGTAGGCATAAATCTTACCTTATCAATGATTGAATTAAATGGTAGTATATTTAAAACACCAATTAAAAGCAAAAATATTTTGTTCTTTTAAAAATATGACCTTACTTGGAAAGAAAAAATATTAGTTCAGATATAATTATTTAAAATGTGGTCAATCTGAAGTAGAGTGTGTCCTTAATCCAATTTGACCAATATATTCATAAGAGATGAGACAAACAGACAAAGAGGTAAATACAACTGTGAAAGCAGAAAATACTCACATTGCCACAGGCTAAGAAATATTTGGGGCTACCAGAAGCTGAAAAAGGCAATAATGGAACAATGATTCTAACAACATGTTGATTTCAGATTCTCTGGAATGCAGAACTGTGACAGAATAAATTTCTGTTGTTTAAACACCAAGTTTATGGGAATAAATTATGGCCTCACTAGAAAATGATTACAACTAATATTAATTCTTCCTTAAAGTCTTATATTAAGAAATAGAAGAATAAATTTTTAAACTAATTAATTAAGAACAGTATTGTCTTGATACCCAAATCAGACAACAACACACGCACTCACACAAACACACACACATTCATATCCACACAGGTAGACCATTTTCCTTAAGAACTTAGACACACACACATACACAAAAAGAAAAAATCCTCCAGAAAATTCTAGTAAAATGAGCCCAGAAACATACAAAATGTATTATACACCCATAAGTAGGTGAGTTTTTTAGCTTTTTCCCATATATGCAGAGATGATTCAACATAAGAAATCCCATAAATAAAATACACTAAATAAAAAATGAGAAAACATTAACATTTCAATAGATGTAGAAAAAAATTGGCGAATCCAATCCCTTTTCATAATGAAAATATTAATTTCAGATTAGAAAGGAAGAAGTAAAGCTATAGATAGATACTATGTTCATATATATTTATATATAATTATAGAAATACACATACCTATACAACCATTAAAAATTAATGAGTACAGAAAGTTTATAGGATACAATATGTAAAAGTAAGTTATACACTTCTATAAAACAATTTGTTTCTCACTAGGTAAGATTATAAAAAATTACAAATTTTCTACTCCAGCCCTATTTTGCTGTTTTGAGAATTTGATTAATAAAACCAAATTCTTAAAAATATAAGACTAAATCAGAGTCTCTTCTAAATATATAAAATGTATAGTGGTTTTTATATCATCCCTAAATGGAGTGCCCCAGATTTCTATCTTGGACTCTTTTTGCTACCTCTATTCCAAGCCACAGTGATGTCACTAGCATAACTTTCTACAGTGTCTCCATATTAGTAACTTCCAAAATTGTATTATCAACTCCAACTTCTCCTCTAAAAATCACATTTTCATGTACAGTGACATATTGTTATCTCCAGTTGTATTTAAAATAGGCATATCAAGGCTATGGAAAGAAGGGGTCAGATTACCCTGGGATACTTTGTTAAGCCAGAAAGTAAAAAAATATTAAAATAATGATAGCGCATCACAATGACACAAGAGCTGGTCTCCTTCCCCCACCAAGAACCTATCTTAGATAATCTGACATCTATGCACTTTCAGTTTCAGGAGGAGAAAACAGAGATATTGGAGATATTGGGTTGTAGGAGGGGTAATTTGTAGGAATTGCCAAAGCCCTTTGAAGTATGACTAAAAAAACACAAATCAACAAACTCAAAAATAAGATATCAACAAATCTCCAAAGTGATTTATAAAAGATGAATATAACAAGAAACATCATAATGGAACTGCTTAAAAAAAATAAAATATTTTTTAATGTACACAGACATACTCCATATAGAAGAACAAGAAGAATAACTATTGACTTCTCATCAGAAACACTGAAACCCAAAAGACAATTGAATATCTTCAAGTTATTAAATAAATAACTTGTCATTATAAACCTATATCCAGTGAATTTATCTTCAAAACTGTAAGTGACAGAAAAGTATGAGATAACTTAGGTCCAGAGAACTAGTATTAAATGAAATGTTAAAGAAGACTCATATCTAAACAAAGGAATACCACCCACAGGTAAATATATATAATAACAACATTTTCCTCCCTTCAAACCTTATAAAATATAATTAACTATTTGAAGAATATACAGTAATTCCACCAGATAAAAGTTATGTCATGTGTAAAAGAAAAATGTATGATAATTATAGCAACACAAGGGAGAAAAAGAGTATTATAAGATTCATGATTACATATGATGGTTAATATTATTTGAAAGTAAACAATGATCATTTAAAAATATTGTAAATCCTAGAGCAATCACCAGAAGATTAAACTGGTGTGAATAATAAAGCAGTAAGCATGATAAAAATAGAATAATAAAAATATTTAATCCAAAATAGGGAAAAATGAGAGGTTAAAGAACAAAACACACATAGGACAAACAGAAAACAAATAGCAAATGGTAATCTTAAGCTACCTAAATAACTATATTAATATAAATAGAGCAAAATGTTTCAATTAAAAGAGATTATGAGTCTTGATTAAAGATGAAATAAGACCTCACTGTGTGCTATCTACAAGAAATACACTATAAATATGAATATAAGTGCTGAAAATTTAGGAACAAATATAGAATAAAAGCTGAAGTGCATGCATTAACTTAGATTCTGGCTTAAGGAGTTTACCTGAGAGAAAGTGGAACATTTTGTAATAATAAAGGGTTTAGTTAATCAATAAAATCATAACAGAATAGCATATAGACATTCATCCTTCCATTCTTCATTCCTCAGGGATACTTCATTGTTTTTCGTATCAGTTTCTCACATGAGCTATATTAATTGTATTTGATTGTCTCCCTCTTTTAGAATGTAAGCTTTTTAAAAGTAGTTACACGAATCCTTTGGCTTATTTTGTGTCCTCACCAACCATATTAGTGCCTAGAATATAGAATAAGTCAATAAATTTTAGTTGAATAATTGAATAAATATCTTATTTAACTTGAAATAATATTAAGATCATTAAATTCATAGAATCAAATCATATTTTTAATGTTTTATTTTAGTTGTAGTTGTACACAATACCTTTATTTTATTTTTATGTGGTGCTGAGGATCAAACCCAGCGCCCTGCATGTGCTAGGTGAGCACTCTACCACTGAGCCACAACCCCAGCCCCTCAAACCATAATTTTATGATATATTTTTCAAACACTAAAATGCTGAACTTCAATATTTAGAAAGTGTATAGATATAGATTATTATATGTGAGGTGGTAAATATAATTTGTTGTTTTCAAACAGTGTGACTATTCACTAGCAATATATAAGAATAAACCAAAAAACAAACAAACAAACCAGAACTTGGAATGGAGTGGTAAAAATGATATATGTATTGGAACTCAGCTCTTGGACCTTGTAGCAAGCAACACTGTTAATAATTACTTGGAGGCAGATTGTCTTTAAATGCAAGAGTATATTAGATCACGCCAATCATCAAATATAAATAGTTAATGCAAAAATGTTGGATGTGCTGGAGCACCCCAATAAGCATTCAATACACACTAATTAAACACTATATAAGCAAATCACACAATCCTAGGGCAACCACAAGTTATGTGACATGCTTTCTCTTAGCCAAAAAGCAGAAGTTGCCCTTGTCTGGTGGTTCTCTCCAATGGCTGGACATCAAGGAATGATAGAGTCAGTTCAGAGTCAGACAGCAAGGAGGCCAGTCTCACCAATGTCCTTGGAACAAAACTATTAAATGCGGCAGAACAAGCAGTTTAAATACAGTTCCAAGTTGGTGGTGTACGTTGGTGATTCATTACACCCAGTGAAAGTCAATGTCCATTGGTTATATACAGTGAGGTGATATAATTGCACCTGAGCATGTTCTTTGCACATGTCCATGGAGCTGTGCTCCTTATCAATTATAAACAGTCATTTCTAAGCATTCTTATGGCTAGTGCCTCTTACAGCTCTTTATCAACTGCAAGCAGACATGACTAAGCAGTTCAATGGCTGCTATTCCTTATGGCCACCAACTTAGTGAGTCCCAGCATGTCAAAGCATGTCTATGGCAGATGCTCCTTATAGACCTGATTTCTATAAGACCTAGAGTTGTCTAACTGAACTGTCTATGATTATGGGAATATTATATCTGTGTTATCTAATAAGATAAACATTAGTCATATGTAACTATTAAGCACATGAAAGGTGAAACTTAAAAAGTGAATTTTATTCAATTTTAGTGAATTTAAATAGTCAAATATGGCTAGCTATTAATTTAAGTGTTTATCCTAGTTATTGACATATGCTACATTTTTCTTACTGCCTAATTTCTCTTATATTATCCTACATAGGTAAAGATTTTTTTTGTTCTGGACAGATACTTTTGATGTAGCATTTATTTGTCTTGATAAAAATGATTTACTTAATATCTATATTTCCCATTATAAAACAGCTTGAATCTTTTTCATTTATTACTTTTCCGCAAAGCCTGATCCTTTGAATTGTGTCTGAATATTTGAATTGTGTCAAGAATATTTGTTGGATTGGTGAATCCACTAACGACTGCTTCACTGTCATTACTATTGAGGGAAAGACACTCCATTAGTCATGTATGTTTATCTCAGTGCCACAGGTGGGTGAGTAAAAACTAAAAAGCCTTAATTTTCCCCACCTGGGCAAAACATAATGGGTTCAGATAAAAGTTTCCAAGTATTAGTGAACCCACATTTGTTGCTTGCCACTCAAAAAGACCATCACAACCACAAGATCAATTCGTTCAGACAAACAGAAAGATTTATCTGGAAAATTAGCAAACAAAAAGAGATGGAGGCTATCACCAACAAACATGATCTTGCTTAGGGGTTGCAGATACAAGCAAGACTTTTATAGGAATTTTGGAGGAGACATATCAGATAGGAGGTGCCATGGTAGCTACAAATTTTAGGAGGCCTGCTTTTTTGATACACAGATAGCTGTTATCTTTAGATCACGGGAAGTTCTGGGTTCTTTAAACCTAAAGGAAAGTTACCAAGTACAAAGTCTTATGATTCATGTAATTCGAGTTCCTTTTTCTAAGATTGTCTTACTCTGCATTTGATCATTATGCTACAAAAAATATTCTAAGACACTGAAAGGTAAACATCCCCTGGAGAACAGGAGAAGGTAATGGAAAAGCGACTCTGGCCAGACAAGATAGTGAAATGCAACTTTTCACAGAACAGTTTAGTCCTTCAATCAGAGTGGTCATTCACAACACTAGTGGGAGACTAATAACACATTGCTCAGCTGCATGACCTCCAAAATTAGTGAATGTTTGAAATCAACTAAAAGTATGTATAGCTAGAGGGTTTATTTAAGTTTTACCTTGGTGAAAATAAGGGTCTTTTGGAGATAGCCCTAATCTAACAGATCCTTAATATAATAAGAGGCCCTCTGAAAGAAATCCTTTTCCTAAGTTTATAAAAGTATTTAAAAATAAGATGAAGGAGAATCATATGGCAGCTAAGTCAGAACATATACCTCAGTGTGAAAGCCAAACAAGCATGCTAACTAAACTCCAGAATTGGATAGCATTGCCCACCCACCTTTGCTAGTTCTTATATGTGGGTAGACAGTAACTATGTAAGACTTAGTAGACAGATAGTGGATTGTATTCTCAAGATAAGTTTCCTTCAAAATAGAACATGAAAGAAGCTGAGCAATCAATGTCCAATTTCTGCATCTCAATTAAAGGAACCAAGATTATTATAATAATTGCGCTACACAATTATTAAAATGTGTAGCACAACACAATTATTAAAATGAACTACAAGTGAGATTCCCAAATAACTACATTTATGTCAATAAGTGAATCATCTTCACAAGAGGTTTAAATTTTTCTATTAGTATCCCCTAATACCTTATATAAAATATTTTAGTAATATTCTGAATGTGATATTTCAAATTTAAGGTGCTTTGAAAAATAGGAAATATTATAACCAATTAAAAATGATAGCCAATGGGAGAGGCAGTGTTACTAACTGCCTTGAAGTGAGATTTGAAAGAGATGAGTGAAATAAAGTTGATAAATGATAATAGGGACATCAGAGGTTAGTCTGGCAGGGGAAAAATGAAAGAAAATTTAAAGAGGTATTGCCACAGAACTCAGCAGTTCTCAGATAAAGAAAATGGTGTCTAAATTTCCTTTCACCCTCTGATGCCTGTGAGAAAACTCTTTTCCTCAGTAAAATGTATCTAATTATATAATTTTGGTTCCTAAATTTATGTACTTCAAATTTAAAAAGCCTGATATACAGCAGCAGAAAACACTTTAGTTGAATTTAGAAAAATAAATTAAGTCTTCTGGTCCATTTCTTTCTTATTCTTTCCAATCTTATTTATCCTTTTTTCAGAATACCCTGAATGAAATCTCTTCCAAAAGATGTATGCTATTCAATAAACTTAAATAACCAAGATACTTACCCAATCAAATTAAAAGCAATTATATAATTAAATTAAAAGGGGAGGTGCTGGGGAATGAAATTAATCAAATTGGGCTATGTGCATGCACAAATACATAACAACAAATCCCACAATGTTGCATAATTTTAATGCACCAAAGAAAATTATGTGTGATTTTATCTACTGTGGTGGTAAATGTAATAGAAAATTTGAGTTAAAAAGAATATGTTCAAAGAGGATTTTTACTTAATTTAGTAAATTTTGCTGACTGATGGGAATTTATCATTGACTAACTGACCCAAAGACAGACAAAAATAATGAAATTAAGCATAAATATGAGAATCGGAGACTTCAAGGTCCAAAAGAAGTGTTAAGATTTCTATTCCTTTTCCTTCAGTTAGTACTATACTTGAATAAGCTCAGGTGCACAGATATGCATCTTCCATTCTAGTGTGGTCCAGGGAGGGAGAACTCATACAGCTTTCCCCAAGCTATCATGCTCTGTCAAACTCTCTCAAGATGTAGTAGGTTTCTCTTCCTCAGAGGAACTGAAGTACATCCTGGCTGAGCCACTTCCACAGATGAGAAAGAAAGAAGAAAAATACTGAATTTTCACGGTCTAGTTATCAAATCACTATTACTATAGAATGTGTTATAATTTTGAAAACATTCAGATAATTTGAAACTTTGTCTTTAAATTCCTCAAGGGCAGAGGAGATTTCTTTTTCATTTCTGTGTCATTTGTCATTCCTGTAATCCTGGCATGAACAATAGTTTTTCAAGAAACATTTGTTGTCCTAAACAACTGCGTCACCCTACTTTGTAGGAGCCCTAATCTTCTCAAAATTCATGAAGAGATTCCTCAAATCTGAATCTATGATATCAATGAATAGACAAAATAATGAATATGTAATGAGAAAAAGTTAACCACAATTCCAAACATTGAGATTGTTGTAAAATTGAAAATAATATGGGAATATGATATATAATGTTTCTATTGCCACAAATGAGGAGAATTTCTGTGCTAGAACTCTCCTTCACTCATCTGGTTCAGTGTCTCCTGTCCAAAGGTGTGTGCTATGTTGTCATCAGGCTGACTTAGCATAATCTTTATTTCTTGGATTCATATTGCCATTGGGCTCTGAAAAGACAGATTTCCATCAGGTAATGTATACCCTATGCCTGTCTTACCATTGTACCTTGGAAGTAGATAGCTTGTTTTGAGTTTACAGACTCACCACTAAGTGTTTTCTTTTGAGTCTCAGATGAG
Organism: Marmota monax; assembly: GCF_021218885.2. Taxonomy (NCBI): domain Eukaryota; kingdom Metazoa; phylum Chordata; class Mammalia; order Rodentia; family Sciuridae; genus Marmota; species Marmota monax. The sequence continues at coordinate 11,574,289 of NW_026691982.1, read as the reverse complement.
ACTCTGAATATCTGACTTGATGATGGAATTAGGCTATCGGAATAGAATTTATGTATTTTGTACGTGAGAATTATATAAGTTTGGGAGATCTGGACAATGCTTTAGTTTGAATATCTCCATCAAAACACATGTTAAAATTTAATTCTTACTGTGAGGTATTAAGAGAGGAGAAATTAAAACTTAATCCAAATATGGTGTTTGAAGGTGGGACATTTGGGAAGAAATTAAAGTTACATGAGATCTTGAGGGTAGGACCCTAATCCAATTGGACTGTGGCTTTATAATAAGATAGTGGCATGTGACACCCTGAACCATCTTGGTTTTCTATATAATCTCTGCCAATGAGAAGAACCTCAACATATGTAGCTGTCCATTCTTGAACTCTCCAGCCTTTGGAACTGTGAACTGAATAAACCTCTACCCATCAAAAATTAGTCTTTAGCATTCGGTTATTGCAATAGAAAATAAGCTAGGACATGCAGTGACTACTAGGAGTTTGCAGTGTTTTCAGGCATTGCTTCAAGTCCCTAATTAATCTAGGTCATACTAAGGTTCATTGTATTTATTATATCTTTGCTGTAATCTATTCTGCTGAGTCATCATCCCTTCATTTAACCTAGATGCAATGTGCAACTTATTCTACCCCTCTTATCGCTCTATATAACAATTTTATAGCTCTCACTTCTTTTGGAATTAGAAATCTCCTTTGCATGCTATAACATTTAGGACTGGGAGAGAGACCAGTGTCATGTCATAGAAACCAAGATATTCTGGATTATGGAAGTATTTAATTATAATTGTGATAAGGCTAATATAGGAAAAGTAAAAGGAAATTAAAATGTGAATAACAGGAGACCAAATCAAGACAAGAACTTGAGGATGTGGTCCGAGTCTTTAGCATCAAGCATGGAGATATCCAGGCAAACTCTCTAAACCTAACCTATAAAGTGGGGATAATACTAATTATTTCCTGGTAAATTTCTTCTGAGAATTAAATGAGAAATGGTATAATGTAAAATACTTATAGGATAATAAGTAATAGGCAATGCTCTCAAAACTTCATGTGTAATGAGTTCCTTACACAAGAGTCCCACATGAGGAAGGTAGCTGGAAAGTGGTGGACCTAGGATTCAAATCCAGGAAGTCTGGATCCACTGATCTATGCTCTCAGCCATTACACTGTCTTGCCTTCTGCTTGCCACAGTGATTAGGACACATTAAAAATTTCATAGACATTAGCTATGGCACTTAGTGGACTTTCGTCCTTGAAAATATAACATATTCAAGACTATCCATTCTTGTCAAAACAATCCTTTCTTGAGCTGATATGCCCTCTTTAAATATCATTTGCCTTTCTACTTCCATTCACAGCAAGTCTACTAAAAGAATAATGTACAGCCATATTCTTTACTCTTACAGAGCATACATTTTTAAATTAATTGTATTGAGGTAAAATTAATGTACAATACAATTAATCATTTTAAACTGAAAATTTCAGTTGCATGTAGCACATTTACAATGTTATGCAAATACCATCTCTATTTAGTTCCAAAATATATTCATCACCCCCAACATAAAATTTCCTGCCCATTGAGAAGCTAGTCCCTATTCCTCCTTCTCCCTGGGAACCACCAATCTACTTTCAACTGTATGGATTTGCCTATTCTGAATATTTCATATAAATAGAATCATATAAGAGGTGACATCTTGCGTTTGCCTTTTTAGACAGTATATTTTCTAGTTTCATCCATGTAGTATCATGTATAAGTTCTTCATTCTTTCTTATGGATAAATAATATTCCATTGCATGAATATTCCATAATTTGTTTAACCATTCATTCACTGGTGGACATTTGTGTAGTTTTCTCATTTTAGCTATTATGGCTAGTGAAGTTGTGAACATTAATGTACAAATAATTGTTTATATGTATACGATTATTTGAGTATACACTTAGTTATGGAATTGGTGGGTCTTAAGGTAGTTCTAAGTTTAACTTTTAGTGAAACAACTTAACTTTTTTTAGATTGAGTCATGTTTGTTCCTTTTCTGTTTGGATTTTCTATGAGCAGAATTATCTGTGAATACATTCAGTTTCTGTCTTCCTTTCCAATTTGGAAAGCCTTTTCCTTTTTTTTCCCCCTGCCTAATTACTATGAGTAACACTTTCAGTAATAGCAGATGCAAAAGTGACATTATTATCTTCTTTTTCCTTTCTGATCTTGGAATATTTTCAGTCTTTTATTAGAGTATATTTGCTGTAGGTTTTCTATAAATGCACTCCTTCAGGTTGAGTATAGTCCATTGTTTTCTTAGTTTTCTGAGAGTTATTTTTACATCATAAAAAGATTATTAGGTTTTATCCAATTCTGCCTATGCATTAACCTAGATGATCATGTGAATTGTTTTCAATATTTTTCTAATAAATTTTTATTTTCTTTAGATAAATCCTGAATTCTTCAGATAAATCCCACTTGATCATACTGTATAATATTTTAATAGTTTGATACATTCAGTTTGTTAGTACTGTGTTGTGAAATTCCGTATCTATATTTATAATGGATATAGACTTGTAGGTATTTTTTTTCTTGTGACAACTTTTTCTGTCTTTGATATTAAAGTAATTCTGGTCTTATAAAATAAGTTAGGAAAAGTTTATTTCTCCTTTCCTATATTTTGGAGACTTTTAGAAAAACCTATATTGATTAATCTTTTAATGTGATCCTGGAACTTTTTTTATTTTTTAGAGAAGGTCTTATATTACTGAAAACACAGAAAAATTAACATTTGTTCTTCAATCCACCAGAAAAGTAAGGTCACAGGGCACACTTCTACTTTAAAAATTGGCAGCAGGGAGGCAGATACAAGGATTCACAATTTAACTGGCACATAAACCCACAATCAGATATCTCTGTGGGATCCAGTACTGGGGTAGGAAAATCTGAACTGCAATTGAAGTATGAAATATAAGAACTCCAGGTAAAAAATACATAGAAAGTCCTTCACAGTTTTGTGAGTTTTACCTCCAAGCACCCTAACCCATTCTCATTGTAAATATCAGAGAAAAAATCCCTTATGTTTTCAGCAATGGGGAGGTCAGTGGAAGGAAGGAAGCATTTGGAAATGTTCCACAACATTCTGTTCTTCTTAATAACACCCACCTTCAGGACTATTTAATTATTTTGTCAGAGTCTAATGATTTTATCAGGGTCTAATGAAGGGAAATACTCGCCCACACTGGCCATCCTGAACCTCAGGTGGGTGGGGAGAAACACTGGTAAGTTCACAGACCAAGAGCACAGGCTCACCAAAAGTCATAATCATAGGACTGCAAAATGATTCCAGCCTCCCTACATATTACCACCCCATCATTAAAGGCCTTTTACACTTGTTCAATTTACCCACTACATTATGCCATCTCTCTACAAAAAAAAATTTTATAAGGCATACTAAGAGGCTAAAATCAGTTTGAAGAGACTGAAAAACAACAGAACCAGAGTCAGATGTGGCATGAATGTTTGGAATTATCAGCCCATGATTAAAAAAAAACTATGATTAATAAGCTACTCTAATGGATAAAGTACGCAGAATATAAGAACAGATGGACAATGTAAGAAAAGAAGAAATTCGAAGAATAAAAGAAATTAAATGCTAGAGATAAAAAGTGTTGTAACAGAAATGAAGATTGCCTTTGATGGGATTATTAGTGACTAGAACAAGTCTGAGGAAAGAACCTCTGCCCTGAGTATATGTTAACAGAAATGTCCAAAACTGAAAAGAGAAATGAGGAAGAGAGAGGGAGAGAAGGAGGGAGAGATAAGTTGGGGACAACTACAAAAATATACAGGTAATGGAAATACAAAAATGAAAAGACAGACATAAGAACTGAGCAACAATTACAGCAATAATGACTAATAATGTCCCTAAAATTAAATTCAAACATAATACAGGGTTTATTCGAAGAGAAATTACATCTATGTGTAGCATAGTCCAACTTCAGTAAATCAAAGATAAAGGGGAAAAATCATTGGAAAAAATTTAGAGGAAAAACAGCTTACCTATATAAAAGGTAAGCATTACATTAATATCCTTCCGAGAAAGCATGAAACTAAGAAGAAAGTGGTATATTTAAAGTTATAATAGAAAAAAATATCACATCTTTAATTCTGTACCTTTTGATGTTATCCTTTAAAGATAAAGGAAAACTAAAGACATTTCCAGACAAACAAAAATCATGGCAATTTGTTCCTAGTAAACCTCCTCATGAAACTTATTAGAAGTTCTGTAGAGAGGAGGAAAATTACATAGGTCAAAAATTTGGATCTCCATGAAGAAAGGAAGGCCCTGGAGGGTTAACAAGTGTAGGTAAAGAAAAATTGGGGTTTTATTCTCAATTTATTAAACAGATAACAGTTTATACAAAATAAAAACAATGTATTTGAATACAAATTCTAATATATTTGAATATTCAGAATAATAACAGTGATACAAGGGATAGAAGGATAGAAATTAAAATATTTTGTGAATATGAGGTAGAAAATGGGAATATACAAAATGTTCAAATAAAGCCAAAAAAGGTAGAAAAATGTGTAGGAGACAAAAGTAGGTACAAAGAACAAGGGCAACAAATAGAAAACAGTAACAATGTAATTTTGATCTAACTATGTGATTACTTAAAGTCAATGATTGAAATACAATAGATATTTTTCAAAAGATTGTCATGGTGCATCAAAAAACAAAAATCAATCCTATGTTATCTAAAAGAAACTCAATTTAAATATAAAGAGACATATGGATCAAAATAAAGCATCAGGGAAAGATATAGAAATAATAAAAAATGTCCTATTTTATTAACTTTGACAATACAAAATGTATCAGTTAAGAATGCTTTTGAGCTGAGTGTGGTGGCACATACCTGTAATCCCATTGACTAGGGACTCTAAGTCAGGAGGATTGCAAGTTCAAAGCCAGCCTCAGGAACAGTGAGGCGCTAGGCAGGTCAGTGACACTCTGTCTCTAAATAAAATACAAGATAGGGTTGGGGATGTGGCTCAGTGGTCAAGTGCCCCTGAGTTCAATCCCCAGTACCAAAAAAAAAAATGCTTTTTAAGTGCTTCAATATAACTATTAATACATTTAAAACACAAGGTGGAACCGGGCATGGTGCCTGCACCCATAATCCCAGCAACTTGGGAAGCTGAGGCAGGAGAATCACAAATAGAAGTCCAGCCTCCATAATTCAGAAAGGCTCTAAACAATTTAGTAAGAGTGTCTCAAAATAAAAAAATCAAAAAGGTCTGGAGATGTGGCTCAGAGGTTGAGCACCCCTGAGTTTAATCCCCAGTACCAAATAAATAAATAAATAAATAAACTAAAACAACAAGGTGGGCTTAGAAGATTTTTACAGAAGATGTAAACAAATGAAACATACATCCAAAAACAAATTAAAGGTAATAACAAGGAAGATAATAACCAGAAACTACTACATTATGGCATGCAAAAAATATTCACAATATCTTTTTGTAAAAAAAATGAGACACAGACCATACATAGTTTATGAATACAGTTTTACAGTGTATAAAATTTTCATGTATGAAATTCTATAGCATGAAATATACAATTATGAGTATATAAAAAGTCTGGGATAAAAAAATGTAAGTTAATAGCAATTATTTCTATGGATGTTTGATTCAAATTTTCTCACATAATTTATTTCATTTTCTAAATTTTCCTTAGTGTTTATATGTAATATTCATAAACACAAAAAATATATAAATAAAAGTCCCAATTTAGAAATAAAATTCTATGCAGACTATTACTACATGTAATGATTTTACAATACTATTTGGCCATCACTCTTTAAGCTGTAAGAGCAAATAAGGAAATGAATAAAACCTGAAACCACTGCATCAACCAAACAAGTACAGAGTAGGAATCACTAAACTAATGGAAGCCACAAAATTTAATGCCAAAATAAAATATTAAAAAGTTTTTAAAAGCTTTTCTGCCAAATTGAAAGCCATAAACACAATTCCAATAAATGGAACAGGGTTCACAGAAAGCATCATCCTTCCTTCCATACAATGAGCTAGGGATTTACTTTCAAATCATCCTAGATTCTGGAAATACAGTCTCTCATTTGTGCATATCCAGGAATTTGGCACTGCACATATCACGGCTGGATATCACAACTTGTTTGGTGATTAATCCTTGCCTTTCTTGATTCTTTCTGTAGGCTCCTTTAGTGGATTTCAACAAAAAAGATCAAATTCCCATACTTTCACAGCAGTCATACATTGGACAGCAGGCTTTTGATTAATACACAGGGTTGGCAGCTTTTTCATAGTTCGGAGTGACTTTGTTAAGTATCTTTTTTTCCAGATGGGCTTAAAGAAAATCTATGGTGAATCCCAAGCCTCTTATCTTCTGCTTCAACTTGACAAAGACCAAACTGGATGGTTAAACCAAGTCATTAATTGACTTCACTTAAACACCCTACTCCTAACCAAACCTTTTAGTGTTAAAACCAGGCAAAAATGCAAGTAAATGTGTTTGAATGGAAAGTTAGCATTGGTTAATAAAACCTAATGATTACAAATGACATTTAAATTATATACTCAGAAAAATCATCCAGTTTCACTTCCTTTCTTTTCATCTTTCCTAGTTTCAGAAAACATCATGTGCACAAAATAGGATAAAAAGCCCATGGCGGCCCAGTGCTCTAATTTCCTACAGCCAAAAATGGACTGAAAAGTTCCTTTCTAAGGCCATGCTTTGCTTTGCAAAAAAGTCAGCATCAACCACCAATTAGAGAAAAAGATTGACAGAACACATTTCAAAATGGTTATACAGTGGGGAAAACTCTTCCAAAAAACTGACTACTTTGTCATAAGAACTAATCTAGAATGTATTCTTTCATTTTTATTTTCTTTTTTAGTCCAGACTCCATAGGGCATTCCTGGTTAGTAAAACCTTCCAGTACACACACTTATTTGTCCTAAAATAATAGTATCCAAAATAGATACAAAAATAATGTGTAAAAATAATGGCTAACACAAATTCTACAAGAATTTCAGCTATATTCAGAATGATTTTTAAAGGCAACAAGCAATATAAAAATTCATAGCACATGAGACACCAGTGAATATTCAGTGGCACTGGGTACATTAATAATGTTGCTATTGCTCCACAATAAAACCCTATATCAATTAAGTAATTACACCCTATTCTTCTAATCCCTGGCTCCAATCTATTTTCTGTTTATATGGATTTATCTGTTTTGAATAATTCATATACATGAAATTATTCAGTACATGAACTTTTTATCAGGCTTCTTTAATTTAGCATAATGTCTTTGAGTTTCATCTGCATGTCATGCATCTTGCTGATAGTATTGCATATTATGCATATTTCACAGTTTGTTTCTCCATTCATTGTCAATGGATGTTCAATATCATTCTACCTTTTGGCCTTTTGTCAGTATCGCTTCAATGAACATAAACTTACAAGTATTTGCTTAAATATCTGTTTTCAGTTCTTAGGGGTATATATTGTGAAGTGGAATTGCTGGGTCATGTAGTAATTCTATGTTTGACTCTTTAAGGATTCATAAAGATCCCAATTACTCCACATTATCTGCATCTTAAGCAATACTTGCTACTTTTTTTTTTTAATCCTAGCCATCCTCCTGGGTGCAAAGTGGGAATCTCATTGATATTTGATTTGCATTTGCACAATGACAAAAGATGTTGAACATCTTTTTAGGAGCTTTCTTTTTGGCCACTTGTATACCTTCTATAAAGAAATACCTATAATAATCCTTTGTCTATTTCTTAAGTATGTCGTTGTCATTATTGAAGAAGAAAATCACATAACCATCTCTTTTGACAGAAAGTCAGAAAAAGCATTTCATAAAATTAAAAATGCCGTCATGATAAAGGCACTAAGAAACCAAGAGAGGGGCACTTTTTCAACATGATAAAAAGCGTTTCTGAAAAGTTCACAGCTAAAATCCTATGCAATAGTGAAAGTCTGAGAGCTTTCCACCTAGGTCAGGAATACTATAAGGATGACTACTTTTATCATTGCTATTCAACATTATACTGAATGAAAGCAAAAGCAATTAGACAAGAAAAATAAAATGTCTCCAAATTGTAAAGGAAGTAGTAGATTTACTTTTATTTATGAATGAAATTATGGTATATCAAATACCAAAGATTTAATATAAAACCTAGAGCTAATAACTGATTCAGCAATTAGTAGTGTAGGAGCTATAAAACATCAATTTTCTATATACTACCAGGTATCAGTATAGAAAAAAAATTAAGGAAGCAATTTCATTTATAATATCATGTAAAGAATAAAATGTCTAGGAATAAATTAAATCAAGTAGGTGAAAATTTTCTATACTAAAAACTGCAAAACATTGCTGAGAGAAATTAAAGGAGAATTAAATAAACAAAAAAGTGTCATGTTCATGGATTAAGAGACTTAATCTTGTTAGGATAGCAATATTGCTCATAGTAATCTACAGATTCAAAGTAATCACTATCAAAATTTTATTAGAAATAGTAAATCATTTTTTTAAATTTACATAAAACTGCAAAGGATCCTGAACAGTCAAACTTATCCTAAAAGGAAGAAAAAAAATTGAAGGACTCACACTTTCCAATTTATTTATTTATTTTTTAATTTTTTATTGTTGGTTGTTCAAAACAATACATAGTTCTTGACATACCATATTTCACACTTTGATTCAAGTGGGTTATGAACTCCCATTTTTACCCCATATACAGATTGCAGAATCATATCAGTTACACATCCATTGATTTACATGTTGCCATACTAGTGTCTGTTGTATTCTGCTGCCTTTCCTATCCTCTACTATCCCCCCTCCCCTCCTCTCCCCTCCCCTCTTCTCCCTCTACCCCCTCTACTGTCATTCATTTCTCCCCCTTGTATTATTTTTCCCTTTCCCCTCACTTCCTCTTGTATGTAATTTTGTATAACCCTGAGGGTCTCCTTCTATTTCCATGCAATTTCCCTTCTCTCTCCCTTTCCCTCCCACCTCTCATCCCTGTTTAATGTTAATCTTCTTCTCATGCTCTTTGTCCCTACTCTGTTCCCAGTTACTCTCCTTATATCAAAGAAGACATTTGGCATTTGTTTTTTAGGGATTGGCTAGCTTCACTTAGCATAATCTGCTATAATGCCATCCATTTCCCTGCAAATTCTATGATTTTGTCATTTTTTAATGCAGAGTAATACTCCATTGTGTATAAATGCCACATTTTTTTTATCCATTCGTCTATTGAAGAGCATCTAGGTTGGTTCCACAGTCTTGTTATTGTGAATTGTGCTGCTATGAACATCGATGTAGCAGTGTCCCTGTAGCATGCTCTTTTTAGGTCTTTAAGGGATAGACCGAGAAGGGGAATAGCTGGTTCAAATGGTGGTTCCATTCCCAGCTTTCCAAGAAATCTCCATACTGCTTTCCAAATTGGCTGCACCAATTTGCAGTCCCACCAGCAATGTACAAGTGTACCCTTTTCCCCACATCCTCGCCAGCGCTTGTTGCTGTTTGACTTCATAATGGCTGCCAATCTAACTGGAGTGAGATGGTATCTTAGGGTGGTTTTGATTTGCATTTCTCTATTAGAGATGGTGAGCATTTTTTCATGTACTTGTTGATTGACTGTATGTCCTCCTCTGAGAAGTGTCTGTTCAGGTCCTTGGCCCATTTGTTGATTGGGTTATTTGTTATCTTATTGTCTAATTTTTTGAGTTCTTTGTATACTCTGGATATTAGGGCTCTATCTGAAGTGTGAGGAGTAAAGATTTGTTCCCAGGATGTAGGCTCCCTATTTACCTCTCTTATTGTTTCTTTTGCTGAGAAAAAACTTTTTAGTTTCAGTAAGTCCCATTTGTTGAATCTAGTTATTAACTTTTGTGCTATGGGTGTCCTATTGAGGAATTTGGAGCCGACCCCACCGACTGTAGATCGTAGCCAACTTTTTCTTCTATCAGACGCCGTGTCTCTGATTTGATATCAAGCTCCTTGATCCATTTTGAATTCACTTTTGTGCATGGCGAGAGAAAGGGATTCAGTTTCATTTTGTTGCATATGGATTTCCAGTTTTCCCAGCACCATTTGTTGAAGATGCTATCCTTCCTCCATTGCATGCTTTTAGCCCCTTTATCAAATATAAGATAGTTGTAGTTTTGTGGATTGGTTTCTGTGTCCTCTATTATGTACCATTGGTCCACCCGCCTGTTTTGGTACCAGTACCATGCTGTTTTTGTTACTATTGCTCTGTAGTATAGTTTGAAGTCTGGTATCGCTATACCGCCTGATTCACACTTCTTGCTTAGCATTGTTTTTGCTATTCTGGGTCTTTTATTTTTCCATATGAATTTCATGATTGCTTTCTCTATTTCTACAAGAAATGCCGTTGGGATTTTGATTGGCATTGCATTAAACCTATAGAGAACTTTTGGTAATATCGCCATTTTGATGATGTTAGTTCTGCCTATCCATGAACAGGGTATATTTTTCCATCTTCTAAGATCTTCTTCTATTTCTCTCTTTAGGGTTCTGTAGTTTTCATTGTATAAGTCTTTCACCTCTTTTGTTAGGTTGATTCCCAAGTATTTTTTTTTTTTTGAGGATATTGTGAATGGAGTGGTTGTCCTCATTTCCATTTCAGAGGATTTGTCGCTGATATACAGGAATGCCTTTGATTTATGCATGTTGATTTTATATCCTGCCACTTTGCTGAATTCATTTATTAGCTCTAATAGTTTCTTTGTAGAGCCTTTTGGGTCTGCTAGGTATAGAATCATGTCATCTGCAAATAGTGATACTGTAAGTTCTTCTTTTCCTATTTTGATGCCTTTAATTTCTTTCGTCTGTCTAATTGCTCTGGCCAGTGTTTCGAGAACTATGTTGAACAGAAGTGGAGAGAGAGGGCATCCCTGTCTTGTTCCAGATTTTAGAGGGAATGCCTTCAGTTTTTCTCCATTCAGAATGATGCTAGCCTGAGGCTTAGCATAGATTGCTTTTACAATATTGAGGTATATTCCTGTTATCCCTAGTTTTTCTAGAGTTTTGAACATAAAGGGATGCTGTACTTTGTCGAATGCTTTTTCCGCATCTATCGAGATGATCATATGGTTCTTATTTTTAAGTCTATTGATGTGGTGAATAACATTTATTGATTTCCGTATATTGAACCATCCTTGCATCCCAGGGATGAATCCTACTTGATCATGGTGTACAATTTTTTTGATATGTTTTTGTATCCGATTCGCCAGAATTTTATTGAGGATTTTTGCATCTAGGTTCATTAGAGATATTGGTCTGTAGTTTTCTTTCTTTGAAGTGTCTTTGTCTGGTTTAGGTATCAGGGTGACGTTGGCCTCGTAGAATGAATTTGGAAGTTCTCCCTCTTTTTCTATTTCCTGAAGTAGCTTGAAAAGTATTGGTATTAGTTCCTCTTTAAAGGTTTTGTAAAACTCTGCTGTATACCCATCCGGACCTGGGCTTTTCTTAGTTGGTAGTCTTTTTATGGTTTCTTCTATTTCCTCAATTGATATTGGTCTGTTTAGGTTGTCTATATCCTCCTGACTCAATCTGGGCAGATTATATGACTTAAGAAATTTATTGATGCCTTCACTATCTTCTAATTTATTGGAGTATAAGGATTCAAAATAATTTCTGATTATCTTCTGTATTTCTGAAGTGTATGTTGTGATATTGCCTTTTCATCCCGTATGCTAGTAATTTCAGTTCTCTCTCTTCTTCTCTTCGTTAGCATGGCTAAGGGTCTGTCGATTTTATTTATTTTTTCAAAGAACCAACTTTTAGTTTTGTCAATTTTTTCAATTGTTTCTTTTGTTTCGATTTCATTAATTTCAGCTCTGATTTTCATTATTTCTTGCCTTCTACTTTTTTGCTGTTGTTTTGCTCTTCTTTTTCTAGGATTTTGAGATGAAGTATGAGATCATTTATTTGTCAGTCTTTTCTTTTTTTAAGGAATGAACTCCAAGCAATGAATTTTCCTCTTAGAACTGCTTTCAATGTGTCCCATAGATTCCGATATGTTGTGTCTGTGTTTTCATTTATCTCTAAGAATTTTTTAATTTCCTCCTTGATGTCTTCTATAACCCATTGATCATTCAGTAACCTATTGTTCATTCTCCAAGTGATGTATGCTTTTTCCTTCTTTTATCGTTGATTTTCAGTTTCATTCCATTATGATCAGATAAGATGCATGGTATTATCTCTACTCCTTTATATTGTCTAAGAGTTGCCTTGTGACATAATATATGATCTATTTTTGAGAAGGATCCATGTGCTACTGAGAAAAAAAAAAGTGTAACTGCTTGATGTTGGGTGGTATATTCTATATATGTCAATTAAGTCTAGGTTATTAATTGTGTTATTGAGTTCTATAGTTTCCTTACTCAACTTTTGTTTGGAAGATCTGTCCAGTGGTGAGAGAGGTATGTTGAAGTCTCCCATGATTATTGTATGGTGGTCTATTAGACTCTTGAACTTGAGAAGAGTTTGTTTGGTGAACATAGCTGCACCATTGTTTGGGGCATATATATTTATGATTGTTATGTCTTGTTGGTGTATGGTTCCCTTGAGCAGTATGTAGTGTCCCTCTTTATCCCTTTTGATTAACTTTGGCTTGAAATCTATTTTATTTGATATGAGTGTGGACACTCCTGCTTGTTTCCGAAGTCCATATGAGTGATATGATTTTTCCCAACCTTTCACCTTCAGCCTACGTATGTCTTTTCCTATCAAATGCGTCTCCTGAAGGCAGCATATTGTTGGGTCTTTTTGTGATCCATTCTACTAGCCTGTGTCTCTTAATTGGTGAGTTTAAGCCATTAACATTTAGGGTTATTATTGAGATATGGGTTGTTCTTCCAGCCATATTTGTTTATTTCTGTTACTTAACATGGTTTGTTTTCCTCTTTGATTATTTTTCCCCCCTTTACTGTCCTACCTCCCACTGTTGGTTTTCATTGTTATTTTCCATTTCCTCTTCCTGTAATGCTTTGCTGAGGATGTTTTGAAGAGATGGTTTTCTAGCTGCAAATTCTTTAAACTTTTGTTTATCGTGGAAGGTTTTAATTTCATCTTCCATCCTGAAGCTTAATTTCGCTGGATACACAATTCTTGGTTGGAACCCATTTTCTTTCAGTGTTTGAAATATGTTATTCCAGGATCTTCTAGCTTTCAGAGTCTCTGTTGAAAGATCAGCTGTTATCCTGATTGGCTTACCCCTAAATGTAATCTGCTTCCTTTCTCTTGTAGCTTTTAAAATTCTCTCCTTATTCTGTATGTTGGGCATCTTCATTATAATGTGTCTAGGTGTGGATCTCTTATGATTTTGCACATTCGGCGTCCTGTAGGCTTCTAGGATTTGGGATTCTGTCTCATTCTTCAAGTCTGGGAAGTTTTCTCGCATTATTTCATTGAATAGGTTGCTCATTCCTTTTGTTTGGACCTCTATACCTTCCTGTATCCCAATGACTCTTAAGTTTGGTCTCTTTATGTTATCCCATATTTCTTGGATGTTCTGCTCATGGTTTCTTAACAGTCTTGCTGAGCTGTCTATGTTCTTTTCCAGTTGAAATACTTCGTCTTCATTGTCTGATGTTCTATCTTCTAAGTGTTCTACTCTGCTGGTAGCATTATCTATTGAGTTTTTAAGTTGGTTTATTGCTTCCTGCATTTCTAGGATTTCTGTTTGTTTGTTTTTTATAACCTCTATCTCCCTGTATAGTTGATCTTTTGCTACCTGGATTTGTTTGGGTAATTCATTGTCGAAGTGATCTTTCATTGTCTGATTTTGCTGTCTAATGTCTTCCTTGAGACTCCAGATCATCTGAAGCATGTATATCCTGAATTCTTTATCTGACATTCCATCTGTTGCAGCTGTTACCTCTTCTAAAGTTGAGTTGACCTGCATTGCTTGTGGTCCTCTCTTTCCTTGTCTTTTCATATTGCTTGCATTTATTTCTGCTTGGTGAAACTGTTGTGTTTTTGAAATGTTTTCCCCCTCTATATTTATATTGCTCTTGTATAGTTGAAAAGTCTCCCTTGCAGGGTTGGGCAGTGGTCTGCCTACCTTGCAGGTGCGGGCGGCGGCTCTGCTCTGCCCCTCCTCCAATTGGTGTGACGTGTCTACCACGCCTGCGGACCCCGGGGCCTGTTCTGCCAGTCGGTTGCAGATCTGCCTACCTTGCAGGTGCGGGCGGCAGCTCTGCTCTGCCCCTACTCCAATTGGGTTGACGTGTGTACCATGCTGGCAGGCCACCGGGCCTGATCCGCCGGTTGGTTGCAGGTCTGCCTACCTTGCAGGCACAGGCGGCGGCTCTACTCTGCCCCTCCTCCAATTGGTGTGACTTGTCTACCACACCCGCGGACCGCTGGGCCTGTTCTGGGTGCGGGCGAAAGCTCTGCTCTGCCCCTACTCCATTTGGGGTGTCGTGACTACCACGCCGGCAGGTCGCTGGGCCTGTTCCGGGCGCGGGCGGCGGCTCTGCTCTGCCCCTATTCAAATTGGGGTGACATGTGTACCACGCCAGCAGACCGCTGGGCCTGATCCGCCAGTCTGTCGCAGGTCTGCCTACCTTGCAGGCACGGGCGGCGGCTTTGCCCTGCCCCTCCTACCACGCCCGCGGGCCTCTGGGCCTGTTCTGCTGGTCGGTCGCAGGTCTGCCTACCTCGCGGGCACGGGTGGCGGCTCTGCTCTGCCCCTACTCCAATTGGGGTTACATGACTACCACACCGGTGGGCCGCTGGGCCTGATCCGGGCGCGGGCAAAGGCTCTGCTCTACCCCTAGTCCAGTTGGGGTGACGTGTGTACCACACTGGCAGGCCACTGGGCCTGATCCACCGGTCTGTCACAGGCCTGCCTACCTTGCAGGCGCGGGCGGCGGCTCTGCCCTGCCCCTCCTACCACGCCCGCGGACCACTAGTCCTGTTCTGCCAGTCGGTCGCTGGTCTGCCTACCTTGCGGGCGCGGGTGGCGTCTCTGCTCTGCCCCTACTCCAATTGGGGTCACGCCGGCGGGCCGCTGGGCCTGTTCCGGGTGCGAGCGGCGGCTCTGCTCTGCCCCTCTGGCTTGATGATAAAGTGAGAGAGACTCAGGTGTTTGTACACACTTTCCAATTTAAAAACTTGTAACAAGCTGTAGTAATCAAAAGTATGGAATACTGGCATAAGGATCGGCATGTAGATCAATGGGAAATGAATTGAGAGTCTAGAAATCAACCACACATCTATGGCCAATTGATCACTGACAAGGATGTCAAGAACACTCAGCAGAAAAAGGATGGTTTCTTTAATTAGTGGTGCTGGGAAAACTGAATATAAAACCTAGAGCTAATAACAGATGCAGCAGTGTGCAAAAGAATGAACTTGGTCCCCTATCACACACCTTATGCCAAATTTAACTCAAAAATTCATCAACAGAAATACAATAAATACAAAAATTACATGGAGAAATATTCATGACCTGGATTTGGCAATGGATTCTTAAATTATGACACCAAAAGCATGAGCAAAAAATATAAATTGGACTTCATAAAAATATCATTTACTTTTATATTACCAAAATGACTAATAAATATATCAGTAGTACCCATAAAACTATATCAGGGAAATTAAAAGAATTAACAACTACTTTCACTTAAAACAGAAATTAACTTAGGCACTGTCAGTGCTTTTTCCCTATCACTTGTACTGCACTGAACTATCAAATGCCTATATCTGTTTCTCTATTTCTGAAGGTATTTCATTCTAAACTGTAGGAAGCCACTTTGGTCACAGCAAGACAGACTGGAAGTAACAGGGAATGAACATTCCTGGGAGTAGCCTTTAATCCACTTTCAGAAGTTGGTGTTTAAATATACTGGCTCCATTACCTCTTGGTAAAATTCTGACTCATGTGTTTTGCAGTATGCCCAGAATCTCTGTGGGGTTAATCTTTAGTTGCCTGTGATAGTAGAAGACAGCATAATGCACATTTTATTGCATTTTATTGATGCCTTCCCTTCTCTATATTACTTTCTCATTCCTTTTATCATGACCTAGACTTCCCCCAAAATCTCCATGCATTGAAATATAAATCCAAGCATCAAAATTTACAGATGTTAGAAAACCAACAGGAGAATAAGACTTAGATTTCAGAGGATGATGTAAGACTGAGTAGCAACTGCTTTCTAGACTCATTGGAGAAAATAACAGCCTAAAAACCCAGGAAACATAAGATTTAGAAACAAAGCCTTTGGGATTGAAGAGTGAATGCCATGTTGTGCTGTGTGACTGGGACAAAAGAGAACATGAACTTTTTGCTTGTATGTTGTACTCTAACAAATTATATCACATGCCCCCAAACAAAACAATCATATAGCTATACCTACAATCAGAATTTGAGATGTGTAAGGATAGGTAGTCATTTGACAGAATAAAGTCCTCAGCATAACACATGACCTTGTAGATACAGCACTCCAAGGGTCCAAAGTCAACCACATATACAAAGCCTGTTGTGTGATGTGATTCTCAACATCTCCAACTGCTTCTCTCTTTTTAACTGTTCAAAGATGAAGATGATGGGGCTGAGAAGCATAAAACTCAACAAACAGAAAATACAGGAAGCCTCCATTCCTAACCAGACTGAAAAATCAGGTTTCTCCCTGCTTCCTAATGCATTTACTCTCACAGTGCCCTTTCTGCTATGAAGAATTCAGAAAGCAAAGAGACTTATTATTATTATGGGCAAGAATTGAGCAATAACAGAAACTGAATTGAACTGTTTAGGGCTGTGGAGGAAATCAGGTATTCCCTTCAAAACCAACCTTCATTTTCATTTTTTTTTATAGGAAGAGTTTCCCAAGAATCAAGATTTTTCTATACCATCTCCCTTGACCAAAGAAAACCTGCATTTTCTTCACCTTATGAAAGTCCAGTTACACACATGCAAACACCATCAAGAGATAATAGAATGTTTAAATGTCTTTGGTTTCAAGTTCTGAAGAAAAAAATAAGTAGTCACAGAGAGTTTATATAATCTTCATGTGAATTCTCAGGGTAGAAGAGAGCCCTGGGTCTGGGCCAAGCTAAGAAGTGTTGAGTTCTCAAGAATGACTTGGTTGGTCAGGAGGGTATGATAGTCTGCGACTAAAGCAGTTTCCATAAAGTATTCATTGGCTCAGCTAGAACAGTTGCCTTCCTGTTGGCAAAGAAGTCGTAAGGGAAGCAAAATGTGAAGACCCTGCTGTTTCTCCCATCCATGATTGTTTTTCTTTGATTTGTTTATTATGTCAGAAGGAGAACTCTCCAGATGGGAGCAAGGGACAGAGTCTAGACATCAGTTATTGGCCTCTGACTGGTGGAAACAAGTCTGCAGCGTCTAGTATTTTTCTCCTTTTGGACTTTCCCTCTCAATTTACTACTTGTTTTACATTGCAGGCTCTGAAATATTAAATGATTTTGACACTTAGAATTACTTAAAAGCTAAAAAGATATTCCTAACTGTATTGGGAATGGCTGCTCCCTTTTCCCAAGACAGTTACTCTGGCTAGTTGCTGCATCAGGAAGGACTGTGGGTACCATCACTTCTGTGCTCTGTTTTCCTGGTACCCCTAGAATATGGGTAGCTAGTAAGCAGTAAATAAGCCAGCAGTTTATCACAACATACCAAAAAGCAGCTATTTCTCCCACTGACAATCTTCCCCAAAGATTCTTCGGGACTTTAAGTTGTTTTTCTTCATCCATTTCATAAAATTTTATGTTTACTTTTCACACATAAGATAGTAATATTAAAAGTACAAATTCAGCAAATCAAAGCAACCTCAGTGGATTGACAATCAGTTTGTAGGACAATACCTAAGTCAATAATTTCAGGTCCTTTCTGTGTGGCCTGGTTGTTGCCACCACCCTGTGTTCACCTCTTACCACTTGTTGCTTACACACTGGACTCAAACACACAGGGATCTTCCAGTCTCTCCAGCATACCAGCTGCTTCTTGATCCCAGCTATAGACACAGGGTACTTTTGATGCCTGTGGTACTCTTCCAAATTCTTCATACACCAAAGGTGTATTTAGTCTCCAGGTCTTGACTTAGATAACACTTCATCAGGAAGTGTTTCTAGACCTCTGGGACTGAGTTGAGTGCTCCTCCAACCTATTCCCATGGAGCAAGGTACATGTCACCCCATATCATATGTGCTTAAGCTCCACAAGAGCAGGGATTGAGCCAAGTGATGTATTTCTAGAGCATGACAACATGTCTATTACATAGTATGTAAACTCATAGGAGGTTGGGGAGTTTCTGTGTTAAAAATGTTCTCATTGAAGTATAAAATAGAATCTCAATGTTTATGTCACTATTATATAACATTATTATGTAAATATTTCCACATTTTAATAAATTTAACACTTTTTTTGTTTGTTTGTTAACAGGGAATGAACTCAAGGGCACTTGACCCCATAGCCACATCCACAACCCTATTTTGTATTTTATGTAGAGACAGGATCTCACTGAGTTGCTTAATGCCACACTTTTGCTGGGGCTGGCTTTGAACTCTCAATCTTCCTGCGCCACTGAGATTACAGGTGCGTGCAACCATGCCTGGCAAATTTAACACATTTTTAAGCCACTACAATCTGACAAGAGAATAAAAATTAAATAAGTTAAACTGGAAAGAGGGAAGGCACAACAAGAAATGCTTGTTGAATGGGTGAATGAATAAACCATAGCTATGAAGGAGTCATTTTCCAATGTCTATTTGCTCTGGGTGGTTTTTACCTAGTTTCATGAGTTCCTTCAGTGTTAGAAATCCTCTCATTATAATGATGTATGTTATTATTTCCAAAATGTTAGTTGGAGATATTTTTACAAAGCAAAGCAAAAAAAAAATTATGGTTAAATAAATTGGCCAAATTCTGAGTTAAACAAAATAAAACACGTTTCTTTATTGTAAAAATCTCCAAACCTTCAAAATACTAAAGGTTGCTCTAAAGTATGATCTGAGCTTGCTTGGGCCAAAGAATCCTTTTATAATCTACACATTTACACTATAAATAGTTCTTGGCTTTCTACCCTATTCTAGGCACTGCTTATGGCCCTGAAGAGAAACAGTGACCCAAGGCGTGCCTGTTCTCAAAAAAAACTAGCTGACCAGTGGGTGGATAAACAATAAAAAGTCAAATAAACCCATGATCAAATGAGCAAATAAATAACGAGAAATCATTCCATTGGTGCTACTAAGAAAATCAAGTGTTCAATGAGGCAATGATTGGAAAGGGTGGTTTCTTTAGGAAGAGGGATCAGGGAAGTTTTATTCAACAGGCAAATAAGATGAGAAACAGTCTTTAATGAAAAGATCTGAGGGAACAGTGCCACAAATAGGGACGAGCAAATGTGAGGATCCTGATGTAGAAGGAGTTCATTATATTTAAGAGCGGTAAGGAAGTCGAGTGGGGTGGACCCTGAGGAGCAGTAAGTGATGGGAGATGAAGTTGGAGAGGCGAAGTCAACCAGGTAGTACAGGGACATATGGCTCCAATTAAATATTTATTAAAACAGGAAGTCATTAAAGGATCTTAAACAGGGGATGTATGACCAGAAGAATGTTGTGTTTCTTTTTAAGATCATTCTGTGACCTTTCTGTCATGTTAAAACTTATTATTATAGAATTGAAAGAAGTGTCAATTAGTGAAATGCAAACATGAGTAGCAAAGAGTAGCAATGAAATCATCAGAAATTATGCTGACATTAAGAAGCAAGTTGTAACAACAAAAACAATACTGATCACACCAAAAGCTGTAACTCATTTAGAGGAAGAGACAAGCTTCAAAAAGAAATAATAAATAGCCTTTTGGACTGTGCCCTTAATAAAGAGAGTAAATTATATGAACACTCTGGGAAAAGAATTAAATCTCTTGCTGACACTGACAAATATAGTGAGAACTCATAACACACCACTTCCATGAGGGAATGTGTGTTGTCAGTTCAAAGAGTGTGTAAGATCAGTCATGGCTGAGGCACACTCAATATGACTTGAACTCTTGTGGCTCATATTATATGAAAGAAACTTGATAGAGGATTACCCTAATTTAACAACAATCCTAAAAATCTAATGTTACCAGTGATGCGTCGGAAACTAAAGGTAATTTTTCCAAATTATTTTAATAATTCTGGGGGGGAGGTAAATGCTGAAAGATTCTTTTTCATCTATTTTCTCATAGAAACCGGTTTCACACACACACAAAAAAATATTATATATGACAAGGCAAAGAACAAACAGTCCAAAAAATTAGAAGGAAAAAAAATGTCATGAAGGTGGGTTATACAACTAATGAATCTTATTTGCCTGGATTTTATGATCTTTATATCCTTTATCAATTTTTAAAATTTGTAATTTGTTGTGTTGTTTCTTTCTCTCCCTCTCCCTCCAAAGTAAATTTCACTTTTGTACTAATTATATATTTGTAATTTTATATTATTTCTCTTAAAGAGGGCACTGCAAACCTGTGTCTACCCTTCATTGGGCATAGGAGGCAATTTGAAATAGATGGCGGGAGAGGGGTAAAGAGGAATAATAGACACAAAATAAATAAAAGGGATGAAATAAATCCCCATTTTTAAAACTTAAAAATTTTTTCAAAGATTTAAAAATTACTTCTAAATTAAGGAATAGGTCAAAGAAGACAACATAACATTGGAAAGTTTAGCATGCATTTTTAAACTGTTCTGGAACAAAGACCACTCTCTCTTTTATTCACTGTGATGTTAACTTCACATAACTCATTATGAAGATAGTTCTAATCTTATTATTTAAAAGAATATGTTACACTATAATAATGTTAGTAAAATTTAATTAATAACATTTAGTAAGCTCAATTTCTTAAAATATATTTTAATAAGTACTAGAGAAAGTATCGTCTGAATGCTTAGAAATTTTATTAACATTTTCTCTGAAAAAATATACATAATGGAATTACAAGTTTTTAACACAAAAAATTAAATGCCATCTCTGTGTATTGAAATGTAGAGATTATAATCATATTTCAAAATTTACATTTGCTTTTTTTGAGTGATATAATCATTGCTTCAAAAATCAATAGGTACATAACATTTTAAAATAAATATATCCCTCTGTAGCTGTTTCTCAGTTACTAGTTTCCCCTTTTTAGTGGAAACCAGTGTTGTTTGTGTATTGTTTTTATTTTTGTTGTTGTTGCTATTGTTGTTTATTTTATGGGGCTGGGAATGGAACACAGGGCTTGGCTAATGCTAGGAAAGTTCTATCCCACTGACATACATTTCTAGCCCAGGACTTTTTAAAGCATGTCAGAGATGTTCTATTAATTCTAAAAATGTGTACATAAATATACATACATACATATACATGATACAAATATTACATGTATATATATATTATGTATATGTACATTATATCTGTTATGCTTTTTTCCACATTCTCTACCTTCCTTATTTCACTGAACAATATGCAACAAATTATTTTACATCAGTGTTTTAAAGTTCAAATTGATTTTTATGGATGTGTTGTAGTACATAAGATAGATAAAACAAGCTTCTTATTAATGGATATTTAGACAAGACTAGGTTTACTTACTATTAAGATATATAAAACTATAATAATTGAAAGGGGCACAAGAATTCCTAAGAGATCAATAAAACAAGTCAGAAAATAAAATTTTATATTTTTTGGAAAATTTCTTATTAAATTTACTCTAAAGTGTTTTACGTTAGTCTGATATGGCAAATCAGGTATTTTTTTTTTGGCTGTATATATTATGTATATAATCTGTACCCACATCCATTTCAAATGCCTTTACTTCTGCAAGTTTTTCAGTTAGTTCTCTAGAATATTTCTAAATATTATATTACACAATGTGCCAATAAATAAAATTATAGCTTCATTTTTTCCAGTTTAACTTATTTAATTTAATTTATTGTATTAAATTTGCTGGGCATGGTGGTACACACCTGTAATCCCAGTGGTGCAGGAGATAGAGGCAGGAAGATTGAGAATCAAAGCCAGCCTCAGCAAAAGTGAGGTGCTAAGCAACTCAGTGAGAACCTGTCTCTAAATAAAATACAAAATAGGGTTGGGGATGTGGCTCAGTGGCAGAATGTCCCTGAGTTCAATTGCTGGTACCAAAAAAAAAAAAAAAAGTCTTAAATTTGTTAAAATGTTGAATAACAGTGAAATATATTACATAATAGTGGCATAAACATTGTGATTCTATTTTTTATACTTCAATGACAACATTTTTAATACAGAAACTCCCCATCCTCTGATGAGGTAACATACCAATAAACCTATTGCAGGTTTAAGATATTATAAAACTAAAACACATTTTAGAGAGTGGCACACACCTTCTAAGGGATTCCATTGACTTGGGACGTTGAGTTCATTCTTGTTATCTTAGAGAGATCCTGCCTCAAAACAAAAATTTAAAAGAGCTGGGGATGTAGCTCAGTAGTAAAACATTCCTATGTTATATCCCCAATACTGCAAATAAAACTAAAAACTTACTGAACATCATAATTTAGCACCACCACTGTAGTGGTGTAGAATATCAGTTGGTTCTCAATGTGATCCTGGAGCTTACTGGGAGCTGTGACTTGGTACCACTGTCCAGCATTAAGAAATAATATAAAACTACATGTTACTAGTTAGTTCAAAGTTCAAAATTTGAAGTACAGTTTCTATTGAATGCATAGGGCTTATGCACACACCATCATTGTCAAAAAATCTTTTGTTAAATCGCTGAAGTTGGGAGCAATCTGTTTTTCCTTGTTAATCATGAGGCTAACTCTAGAGTTATTGTAAATATATTTTATCATATTGATGAAGAATTTATCTACAGTAGTCCCTCATTATCTATGGAGAGAGATTGTCTCAGGAATTAGCAAGACCACACTCATTGCAAAATCATGGTGTAAAATTGGAAAATTACTTGGGAGATTGCACAGGATTGACTATAAAACTGCTTCTCAGGGTTTATTTCACCATGATGAGCCTCCTAGGTACTCAGAGGCCACTGCAGCCATGGTCCAAGGGGTCCCAGCTACTGCTCGAGCAGGCAGCCGACCTTGATATCATCCACATGATGCTGGTTCTACAGAAATGCAGGATGCTGGAGTTCAGCGGTTATAGAGGCTTCCACCAAGATTCCAAAGGAAGTTGTGGGAAACTAGGCAAAGTGTGGTAGGTTAGGAATCCTGTGGGCAGCCCCTGAGAGGAAGGAAACCAAAGCTGCAGTAGAGACCCGTAAGACTAAGAGATGCCAATAATGTGGACTGTCTGCCAAGGAAAGTTGCTGGCTATAGATATAACCAGGCTAAAAGAGAGGCCATATTTGCTGCAACCATCATGGCCAAAGGGAAGGAGCTGCCTAAGCCCTTTAGCTATGATATCTCACCACCATGTGCTAGAGGTGAAGCACTGGATACGTTTGGCTGTTAAGGTCTTGATATCTTTCTATGTCCCTATTCCTCTCATTTGGAATGGGAATGTTTACTTTGTGCCATTATAAATTGTATGTATGAAACTTGCTTTTGGTTTTTATGGGGGCTCACAACCCAGAGTTTGCCTTGAGTCTCAGATAATACTTTGGACTTGGACTTTTGGGAAATACTAAAACTTTAAAGACTGTGAGGACCCTTGGAGATGGACTAGATGCATTGTGCATTGTGAGATGGACATGAGTTTTGGTGGGCAGAGGCAGAATGTTATGGTTTGGTTGAGGAGTTGTCTCCAAAACTCCTGTGTTGATGCAAGAGGTAAAATGTTGAGATTATGAGAGCAGTAAGTTCATCAATGGATTAATCCATTTGTCGAATTAGTAATTTGAAGGACTAACTGTGGTAACTGGCATGGGGGTGTGTGACTGCCAAAGGTGGGTTATTGGGGGTGTGCACTTGGGGATTATATCTTGCCCCATGGCTCCTCCTTTTCTTTCTCTGCTTTCCAGCTACCATGAGCTGAGGAGTTTCTCTTTTCCAGCCCTTTTTAGTAGGATGCTTTGCCTTGCCTCAGGCCCAGAGCAATGAAGTTGGCCAACCCTGGGCTGAACTTCTAAATCTGTGAGCTCAAAATAAGCTTTTCTTCCTCTGTTTTTGACAGGTATTTGGGTCAGTGTGACAAAAAGTTTACTAACACACCAGACTACCTAGTGTTTTTAGTAGAATTCTACAATCATCAAGAGAGTCATACCTGAGCTATCTTCTCAGGATGGGTGTCAGGAAATACTAGGCCTGGATTGCCTTCCCTTGTTGGATTTAACAGCCCCCACAATTAAGGACACCCAGTCCTATGTTGTCTTTCACCATGTAGGATCCATAGTCTCTTTATTCCTTTCAGTATTCTGCCTTGGTTGTTTCTAGAGTTTATAACTATATTTAGCAGGGAGCAGTAGGAAGAGAGAAGTCAACATCAACTTGTTCAGTCAGAATTCCTTGAGGAAACTATTGTCCAACACCAGTCTTTTTATACTATTATTTGGTTAACTCAATAAATATTACATGAAATTGCAGCACACAAAAGTGATGTCATTACCATCCATTTCAGTGACAATAGATTTAATTAGGAAGACATTTTCATTCCTCCTTTAAAATACATTTAATTTTTTAATGTCATCTTCCACTCTGTAAATCTGGAATAAACGAAATGATCAGAGAAATGAATAGGTTCCATTTGTTTCCAAATGTTAGTAACTTTGGCTTTTTTTCCCCTAAAACTTATGTATCATTACAGGGGGGAAAATTGGCTTTTTGAATTCTTGCTTTGCTAGTAAAGAGCTAAAAATTTTCCACCCTCCATTTTTTTTCCTGTGTGAGTAGTCCCTTTCTGTTCATATGATATCCCATAATAATTTTGTTAACATGGTGTCAACAATGACCTTATATGCCTCAGCAGACCAGATCCTCATAGTGAGTACTCATATTTAGGCTTCAGTAGCATTAAAATATTTTCATACTTGATGGTGCCTAAAATTATTGGGCCATGAGTGGAAATCTCAGTATCCTAGGGTATGTTTTTTTTAGTTATGTAGAAGGGTCACAAATGTGTGTACTAGGGTGGAATATATGAAGACAAATGAAGCTTCTTTATTTCTGGGGAGTGATATAATTTCTCAATCTGATACACTTAGTCTGATCCCATTGTTTAAATAATTGTTGAGGTAAATCCTCAATGTTCCATAGCTCCCACTCCTCTCCAAGACAACACATAGAATGTTGTAGCCTTGCAGTAACACACATGGCCAGGGAGTGGGTCCTACAAATAACTGCATAATATTTTCCAGTCTCCACAGTATGGTGGGTGTGATCTGCTCCACCTGGGCCTACAACCACTGTGGTCTGCCTAATTCCATGAACATCCAGGTATTTTGATGACTCTCTTTACAAAAATCTTTGGTCCCTGCCACCTGTCACATACTCATAGCAACCTGCACCCTTGGTCTCAAGACCAGATTACTCACTCCTTCACCATTTTTTGCACAGATTTTTAAAATATCCTGTACACCATATGTAGGCAATAGCACGATCCCAGTCATATCCCTGTCCTTTTTGCCCCAGTACTTCTGCAGATAATACACCATGGTGGATGCCACCATGAGCACAACTTTTATTGAGACAAGCAGCTGCCCCACTATTGTACCCACTTTTGAGATGTCCTTAGGTTTTTTTGTCCCACTGTTATCTGCAAATGTCATCCATCCCGATGAAGAAAAGAGATGAAAGGTGAAGACTTTCTATCTTAACTTTCTTTTCTTCTTTTTCTATCAGTTTCCTGAACGTAAAGAGATGAAATATTAGGGCAACTCTTTATTCTGTTTATTATGGTTTGAATTTGAAGTCTTCTCCAAATTCTCCTGTGTTGAGGCTGGTCCACAATACAGCAATGTACAGAGGTGAGGCTTTTGGAAAGTGATTGGATCATGAGAGCACTGACCTCATCAATAGATTAATCCACTGACGGAATCATAATTTGATGGACAATTAGGAGGTGATGGAGACTAAGGAGGTAAGACCTGTTTGGAAGAAATGGGTCATTGTGGGCAAGCCCTTGAGAACTTGGGGATCTTGTTCTCAGTTCCTTCCTCCCTCTCCTCTGTCTCTCCCTCTGTTTACTGACGGCCATGGGATGAGCATCTCTGCTCCAGCATGCCCTCTACACCATGATTCTTTGCCTCACCAAAGGCCCGTAGCCATGAGGCCAGCTGGCCATAAACTGAAACCTCTAAAATCATAAGCTAGAATAAATCTTTCCTCCCTTAAACTGTTTTCCTCAGGTATTTTGTAATGCCAGTGGAAAGCTACCACACTCCCTGTGTTAGGATGTAGCCTCCTCAATTTAATATTTTCTTCCTTGTTCGAATGGATTTCATTGTTTAGGACTCTCATTCTTTAGGACTCATTCTTACAAAGGGAGAAGTTCTCTTACCAAGAAAGACACACATACCAGAGATGTCTACAGCATGGGGCCTGTTCCCCATAGATGCACTCACTGTGTAAGTTATTTTGTTCTGTCCATTTGTAGCACCCCTTTCCCACATTCTATGAACTAATGAACACTATCAAAATTCTTGCGCTCATTTAATGTTGTTTGGGGTGGGTGAAGGTATATGCATGCATTTCAACTTTAAAAGCAATGAGAATTTATAATGAGATAAAATTAGCAACACCAGATTTAATAATAAGACATACCACATTGTCATTTTCTTGCCATAGGAACACTGGAGACATGTTCAAACATTTATTGCTATTTAGTATCCAGTTTTCAAAAAGTATTTTACTGTCATCCCTAATTAATTCTACCTTTCAACAAGAAATTTAGGATTGGCTGCTATTGTTATCCCATTCATACATGTCAGGGAACAGAAGCAGAGAGGTTAATTAAATGACTTACCCTGATACCTGTAGGCTATGTTGGCAAGCCTGTGTCTTTACAGGGTTGCTGGCACAGATGCCCCAAAAGATAAAAATTTAACCAACCCTATTCCAGCAGGGGGCACCAGCTCCATTATAAATTTGGATACGCCCTAGCTGTCTGCTGGTACAAAATCTTACAAGATGGTATACCCAAGAAGAAAATAGACTTTAAGGGCCATGGATATGGCAGACTTTCCCTACATCTCTGACACAGAATATAGTTGAGGGTTTTAAGCAGACTTTGATAAATCAACAATCATTTTCCTAATATGTTTTTTAAAAGTTCAAAATGGGGGTCCTTACCCCCAAGGTTCAACCCATTATGATGTCTAGAATCCCAGTTATACTTTCATTCCTTTGGCTCTTCAGAATTTAAAGTCTCATTTTTAAAGGCTGTCATAAAAAAATCTGTAGGAAAGGCAACTCCATTAGTAAATATGTTGCTTTCAAGGCCTAGGGAATTCTTAGACGAGAACGAAGCATGAGAAAGAAGTGTGGTTACAGGACCAGCAGGAAGGTCTACAAGAAGTTTGATGCAGGAAAGCCAAAAATCAATTTCCTGCTTCACACTCTTGCTCTGGGTTATGTCTTTTAGGTTTATTAAGTTCTCAACTCTTGCCTCTTTATATCCCTTAGGCAATATGGTTTAAAGTAAAAAAAATTAGACAGAGTTGAATTCAAATTTGGGGTCCATTGTGCCAAATAATATTTTAATAATAATATATAGGAAGTATTTAATAGTACTTTGAATAACAATTTGAATTTTCTCTCCTTCTACTAAAAAGAAGGCTCATTCAAATAGCCTGGAGAATTCTTTTTAATTTAGCATAAGAAAGCAAATTGATAAAATGAACTCATCCAGTATCATAAACAAACACCAGATCAGTGCTTCTCCATTTTTAATGTGAATATAAATCACTGAAGGATTTGTTAAAGTGAGGATTATAATTTTGCAGGTCTGAAGTTCTGTATTTCTAACAAGTTCTCAAGTGTGGCCAATGTTGTTGACCCCTATCGAATAGGTATTGAGTGGCAGGATGCTAGAAGACAAAAGACAAAACCCTCTCAAAAGAAATCAGAACCCATTATCTTAAGCTTTCAGAGATATGTTGTGTTGAAAGCATTCTAGAAATCACCAAGGTACCCTGTCTCTTTCTCCCTCAATAGACCATTTTAAAAAGGATTTCATATAAGCAAAGGGCTTGAATGCTTTCAACTCCAATTTAAAGGTGGTGTCTGATGAATGGATTGCTTCTGGTTCTTCTAGAGAATGAAGGAAACATGAAAGTCCCTAGGGACATAAAGACTAAAAGAAACCCTTTTATGTCTTTTCCAGTAAGATAAAGATGCAAAAACTTGAGACATCTATTTCTTTGAGGGGATCGTTTCTTATCTAGGAAAGCAACATAGCAGATGCTCAACATTTATTTTGTTTTAAATGTATTGGAAATGTACCCCAAATAGTTTCTTGGACCAAACTAATTTAAACTAACTCCTATAAATAGTCAATAGATTGGTCTAAGGAAAAGGGTGTGGGGAAGAAGGAAGAAAAATGCTGTGGATGGAAGAGGAAGAAAACATTTATCAAACAATGTTTGTTGTGCCATGTGTTAAGCTTGGTCTTCCTAACAGTTCAATGAGTAGATAATATTAACTTTATTTATACAGATAAGAAAACTGAAGCTTGGAGAATTCAATCTACTGGTTTGCAAATCTCTCCTAAATCATGGCACTGGGTCAACTCAAGCTCTTCAAATTCTGACTCTTGTGCCCTTCTCATTCTTCTAAAAATACTTCTTTGAAAATGAACAGACACAAACTTTCAAGGTGCTCTCATATACCAAAGACTAGGACATCTGTCATTTTTTAGGCTATATTTCAAGAATTCCTTTTATGCTGTCTACTTACTTTCACATCTTTCAGATAAAACCTGTCCATTTTTGTACAGTTTGGTATAATGTTTTTGTATCATTAAGTTGTGTTTAAGAACATACATATCCACATGCTTACACAATACAAATATGTGAAGCATTCATAAGTTCTTTTGTTGAGCTAAATACTATGTTGAGTGTGCAGAGCTAAAGTGGGTGAGGAATATTCAGACAGATCTCCTTTCTATATGGAGCAGAAGTTGATCCCTAATAGCTTATAATGGTTCCAAAGGGAAAAAGTAAATTTCTTTCATCCCATTCAAAAATATTTATTCTCTCTTCTCACCCATCCAAGGCCATAGACCAAGGAAAGGCAAGTTTTGTGCTCTAGGGGTTTGGCTCAGTTACAATATGGAAGTTGTTGCATCTAAGCTCTAACATTTACCTAAGATAATGGTCCTTAAACTTTAGGTTGTATCATCATCATATTTTAGTCCATTTTCTGTTTCCATAGCATAACACATGAGATTGAGTACCTTATAAAGTAAAAAGGATTTCTTGGTTTATGATTCTGGTGGCTGGCTATGGGGTCCAAGAAGCATGGTACTAGCACTCTGGTGAGGGTTCTCTGGCTGAGTCACAACATGACAGAGAAACAGAAAAGGAACAGGCTGTATATAGAAAGGGTCAAGCATGCAGGTTACCCTTGCTTTGTAAGAACCTGATCTTAAAAGTACCACCTCTGTGAGGTCAGCATCAATCCCTGCTGAGGGTGCAGCCTTATGGTCTAATCACCTTCCACTATGCACCAATTCAGCACCACTTACTGGGGTCCAAGCTTCTAGTATATTGGTCCTATTTGGAGGACTAATGACATTCAGACCACAGCACCTGTTAAAACATAGATGTGCAGACCCAATCCCTAGAGTTTCGGACTGATGAGTTTGGAGTAAGGACTAAGAATCTGCCTTGCAGACAAGTTCCCAGTAAATGTTGATGCTGCTGATCTGGGGACTACACTGAGAACCAAGATCTGTGTTAATTTGTTCAGTGGATGAGATCCAGCTTTGTAATTATCCCCGACCCCCCCCCAAAAAAAATCAAGTTCTCAAGTATATACATCTGCTTATATACATTGTTTTCCAAAAAGAGAGTCCATGTCCTTAATTTGATTTTCAAAGAGGTTTTTACTTCCAATGGTGAAAAAACAATGCAGTTAGCAGAATAATTAAAAACCTGAATCATAAAGTAGGTGACCCAGGAAGCATTCATCTTAATGTTATTGTATTTGACATTTTCTGGAAAAAAATTAAAATTTCCTTTGGCTTTATTCTTTATGTTTTTATTATTGGTAGAGAAAAAAGTAAGTATATATATATATATATATATGTATATGGAACAGGACACAAACACAGACCCATAGTCTTTACACAAGAAACACACATATCTTTGGGAGGAGTTAATAGTTTTAGGAGGTATATTCTTCTTCTCCAGCTCAATCTTTAACCATCAGCCTATTTCTGTCTTTATATAGTATAAAAATAATCTGAAGAATTTTTTAAGGCATACTTTACCTCAAAAGACTGTCTCCTCCCAGTAGTGATGAAGTCTCCTCTTCTATATTTCTATATTCTTGAGGAATATTTTAGAATTTGGAACCAGTCTACATGACAGGTCTGTGGGGATCTCTAAAATAAGGCTACCTCTATGTATATGAGTGTGTGTGTGTGTGTGTGTGTGTGTTCCAACTGGATTATCAGCAGAAACCAGTGTATATGAATGGTCTATTGCTGAGTCAATCATATTCCTTTGTGAAGAGGCTTGGAAGAATAAAACCCCAGCACCATCCAGTACTGTGACTTGTACCTTGAAAGTACTCCAAGTGGATCAACCACACTGCAATTCAATACACAATACAGAAGTTGCCTCTGTGAGAAAAGTAAGAAGGAAAAAGAACCACACCTAAGTGTGGAGTGTTGATTATCATGCTCTGTAAAGTAATGGTGTACAATGGTTTAATAATCATTTCTTCCTCTGCTAACTTCAATTTAATCGTATCTTTGTAACATGATGAGTTCTCCTGGGCAAGAAGCAATATAATTCTAGTTTAGAAGCTCCTTGATGATAGCGCAGCCATTTCTTGTGTACTTTGGTCTCCTCCTACTTTCCGTACTGGTCCTTGACAGGTTGCAGATATAATACAGAAGCAAAAACACCCTTGGATGTTTCATCTGCTTCTGTTGTTTTATGCCATCTCCAAGTCAGCATCTTCTACTATCCTTCTGTGCCTACTTACAATTCTTTGGCTGAGAACTGGTTTTAACAATGTGAGAACTGCATTGTTAGGCAGTTGCATCATTGTGAACATCCTGGAGTGCACTCATACAAACCTGGATATTCTAGGCCAGTCACTCAATGTGGCCTCTTGATGCATCCAAGAGACACCATAAATACAAGATGAATGAGACCACTGCTAAAGGCATACAGCTTATAGTAAACTTGTTATATTTTTTAAGTAGAAGAAGGACCTCTAAAATAATAATAAACATTATAGTAGAGCAAATTGTAAACCAGTAAATAGTTGTTTATCCTTATCAAATTTGTGTACTGTACACAATCACATGTGCTATCCTTTTTTACCACTGGCAGCACAGTAGGTCTGTTTGTAACAGTATCACCATAAACACATGAGTAATATGTTGTGCTACAACATCATGATCTCACTAGGGAAGAGGAATTTTTCAGCTCCATTAAAATCTTACGGGAACACCATAGTATATAGAGTTCATTATTGACCCAAACATTGCTATACAGCACATGGCTTTATATACCCTAAACCTTTGGAGTTCCAATGTATTTTGGGGTCTTGACTTTGCTGTTGCCCCTAAGCACTGTCTTCAGTATTCTCTTTTCTTCTTGCCTGATGATATGACCCATATCTGTCCCCTGGGAACTCATACAAAGCTCTTGGAACCATGGTACTGGTCTTACCCTTGTCCTCTGCTGGCCCAAATGGAAGAATGTGCAAGAGAGAAACAGCCTCAATACCTAATAAGTAACTGCATGTCTTATTCAGCTTTTTCACTGCTGTGACCAAAGACCTGACAAAAGAACAATTTTAGAGGGGGAAAAATTTATTTGGCACTCACATTTCCAGAGATCTCAGTCCGTGGCATTCTGGTTCTGTTGCTCTGGGATGAAGGTATGGAAGAACATCATGGCCAAAGTGTGTGGGAGAGGAGAGCAGTTTAGGGCATGACCACCAGGAAGCAGAGGAAGAGAATCCCCTCATCGCAAACAAATATAACACCCAAAAGCATGCCCCCAATGACCCACCTTCTCCAACCAAACCCTTCCTGTTTGTAATTAACCCAGTTAATCCCTGTTCAAAGATTAATACACTGATGAGATTAAGGCTCTCAGAACCCAATCCTTTCACTTCTGAACTTCCTTACATTGTCTTACACATGAGCTTTTGGGGGACACCTAATATCTAAACCGTAACACTGCATGAGAAGAGTTTCATAAGAGATGAAGGAACAAAGAAAGGAAAGGAAGAGGGAGGGTGGGAACATGAGACGCTATAAGGAAAGGTACTCCAGCATGCCTGGGCATATCTATCACCAACAAATGGTTATAGAAAAAGCTGGTAAACAAGGGTGGTCACAAGGTCCAGAGCTGATATCCACATGTCTCCTTTATCCTGTTTCCGCCTTTGCTATTAGATTACAAATTTTGTGGAGATATTTACTTTGATAAACTTAAAAAGGTATTTTTATAAAATCTTTGTACTTTCATACTTCCTAACAAGGCTCTCAATTCTATCCCAAGAAAGGCATTATATTTTGGTCATTTTTTACTTAGACAAGTCTTAGGATAAATACTTTTCTTAATCAAAGACCTTTGTAAATGTTTGTTTATCTTCTGCTGCCATTCACAATCACTTTGGGACCAAAAAAAAAAAAAAAAACAAGAAGTTGAAGATTCTCTCAATTCTCATACTTGTTCTCGAATAGTAAATGTTTCCCATCTCTTATCAGAGTTCATTTTATCAGAGTTCATCTCATTTATTAATCAGAGGAGCATCGTTGAAATGCCAGATTGCTGCTGGTGACCCCTTACGACTTAGAAAAGTTCTAGCTATTAAAATAAATAAGTAAATAGAGAAATTTTATTCATCATCTAATCTATAAAAAATCACAAACAAAATGTGTGTGTATGTGTGTGTCCATTAACAATGATATGGAATTCATAACTTCATTCTCAGCAATCCAAATCTGTTGGTTCCTGTGGTGTATATGGAAAAAGACAGGATCACTGGAAATGCTGCAAAGAATTTTGGAAATAAAATTTTAACTCAGGCTTTGACACTTACCACACATGTACTTTTAAAAAGCTGCATTACATGATGTTACAATTAAAAGGAAAACATCAAAACATGTTGTCACATCCAAATTTAAAACAATAGGCCATGTCTTATAGCATCTGCTTCAAGTTAACTACATATGTGAAATGTTGATAGAAATTATTATCAATGGTGGGTGTTTTGTACTTTACATAATATCACAGTGTACTTAATTGCTTCAGACATATTTTAATAAATTTGACCTTAATCCAATCAGGCAGAAATGTTCTAAAAAATTTACATAATTGTTATAATACCTGAATATTCCCAAGTAAAGTGCTTTCAACAGTGTCTTTTATCTATAAAAATTTGGTGTTTGGTTTTTAGATAATCTATACAAATACCATGGAAATTATAATATAAAGTGTTTATTCTATTTGAAGAAATTTCTACTCCTTTTAATGCAAAATCCCTAAAAGAATTTTGGGAAAAGACAAGAGAGGAAGACAGAAAGACCCTTTTGTTAACATATTTGCCATCAAAACCTGTCCATATCTGATGTGACAGAGGTAGATCACAGCAAAACAGTCCAATTACCTAAGGCACATTGCTGAGAGAATCTTGGGGCTCCAGAGGAGAGTTCTAATAAAAAGCATGTTCAGGTCACCAGAGGGTCAGAGATAGTTTCCTATTAGACTGGGTAGCCAATAAGAGCTCAGAAATAAATACAAGTAAAAGAAATAGGTAAGCATCGATGTTGATGAAAATTGACTTCACACATAAAAAAGCACTTCATAAAATGAAACAAAATAAAAGAAAATGCCACCAGGTGGGATGAGGCATGCCTCTAATCCTAGCAACTCAGGAGGCTGAGGCAGGAGGATCGCAAGTTCAAACCCAGCCTCAGTAACTTAGCAAGCCTCTGAGTAACTCAGTGAGAGTTAAAAAGGGGGGGCTGGGGATGTGGGTTGGTGGTTAAGCACCCCTAGGTTCAATCGCTAGTACTAAAAAAAAATAAAATAATAAAATGCCGTTATCAGTTCACATCCTCAATTTTAACTGAAAGAACAATATATTAAAAATAAAGCATATATTATCACTTGGTTTCTTAGCCTACTCTAAGCAACATGGTAATCACTTGTGACAATATACATTTTAAATAATTAAAATTCAGTGACATTAAAAATTAGTTCCCAGTTACACTAGATACATTTCAGTTAACTAGCACTGACATATGACTCACAGCCACTATATAGAGAGCACAAATGTAGGATATTTTCAATATCGAAAAAGACCTACTTGATAGCCCTCCTCTAAACATTTGCCTGGAAGATATTCCAGGGCATATAACCTGGCTCTAAAATTTCTGATGGAGGGAATAGATACACAAAGTACAGAGGAAAAATGTGTTATATAGAAAAGTTAATCCATGTTCAGTGCCAAAATGAGCAAAGAAAAAATACATTTCTATGGAGATGTACAGAACATCTAGAGATTCATCTAGAAGACCAAATTCTGGGGGGGGGGAACCACTAAATCATCTCCTTCCACCTCTGTGTGTGTGTGTGTGTGTGTTGTAAAATACAAAGAGTAAAAATCATCTTTTTAAATCTTATGCTAATAAGACATTATTTAACTATTGTCATTTTTAGTGTTCAATATAGACTTAAAGTCAACACTTCTCAGAGTGAAATGATCTGTGATACTTGGTGACAAGCAAAAGTACAAGGAAATAAAAATTTATGGTACAAGGCATTAATTCAAATTTAGTTTTTCCTATTTTTCTTTCAGTGAGAAGATAGTGAGTCTCATCACTTACAGGTTTTTTGTGTGACTTATGATGACAACCCACCTTAGTGGTTCAATGCACCATTAAATTTTATCTCCAGTATATTCCCCACATGAAACCTAAATCTCTATTAAGCCCCGGCAATATAATGCAGTAAATTTCTCCGGAGTAGGGATCACCATTATGTCTCTGTAGAAAACATCATTTTTTCCACATATGAAAATGGTTAAACTAAAAATTTAATGACTGAATCTAGAAAAGCTCCTTTAGGCCATAGAAAATGAGTTTAATCTGTGAATGTGATTTACGGCTGTCAGAGCACCAAACTTCATCATGCAGCCATACCTCACAATAAAATGTGCTGTGGTACTTGCCCTTGTTAATGATGCCTGTCTTTGTCCTATGGGTGGCATTTAGTACCTTGGTGATTCTCTCTGAGCTGCAAGAATGTCTATATCCACCACCTATCAAGATTATTGACCTGTGACTGAAAAATGGCTCAGAAGTAATGTTTTTCTACCCTTAGAATTAAAGCATTTTATCTCACCCTGAAGATAATGTAAAATACAGAGGGAGAGGGTGAAAGGATTAAGACAATGAATTTAACAAGACAGCTACTTAAATTAAGTCACATACACACCCAATTAGCCCATGTGCTGGGAACTACAGCCACTTGCCATATTGTTGGGTATGTAAATTTATAACAAATTTTCATCGAAGAACAAATATCGTGCATGCTTTCAAGGAATTTGGAATATTTTTGTTATGCAGGAAATGCTAATATAAAGGAAGGTCGAGGGACATTGATTTGATTATTTATACTGCCTGCTGAATAAGTGAGATTTAATTTAAACTAGGTATTCCAATGATTAATCAGGATTTATGTAATTTCTTAATCATTTACATATGTATTCATAATTTTCATGAAGTTAAATACACCAGGAATGAATAAAATATGGAGGAAAATATCTTGCTGAAACATCAAAAGCAATATGAGCTAAAACACACTATTTTAACACATCCATAGTAAGAGGTATTTAGAGATTATCACTAAGAATTTCCCTCATTAATAAGTTCACAAATTTCTAATTTTGATATAATAATATTTGTGTCTGTTTCTTCTTCCTTCTATTAGCTATCTATCACTAGAGAAACACATTAGTGCCCTAAAACTTAACACCCTAAAATATCACTCATTTGTTGACTTCTAATTGTCAGGAAAGAGGGTATGGTTAGCAGAGTTCTCTTCCTCAGAGTTTCTCATGAGGCTGTGATCATGAGGCCATCTAGAGTCATAGCAATCTTGGGGTTTGACTGAAGTAATATCGGCTTCCTGCCTAACTTTTTTTTTTTGTAGTTGTAGATGAATGGAATGCTTTTATTTTATTTGTTAATTTGTATGTAGTGCTGAGGATCCAATGCAGTGCCACGTGCTTTGCCATTCAGCTCCTATCTTGATGATTGTAGGCAGAATTCCTGTCCTCACAGCCCAGCCGGCTAGGTCAAGGGATTCATTTCCTTCTGGCTTTTGGTCAAAGGCCACCCTTAGCTCCATACCATACGTCCCTCCCCATAAACGAAACCACAGGGAAGAGCAGGGAATATATACCAACAAGATGGAAGCTGAAATCTTTTGTAACCTAATTTCAGAAGCAACATCCCATGTCTACTATATAAGCTAGAAGCAAGTCCCTGGATCCAGCGGACACTCAATGGAACTTGACTCTGATAAGGAAACTGAATGATCAAAACAAGGTAGTTAGCATTTGTCTTCTTAAACATTTTTTAAAATTTTTTGACTAAAGTAAAAATTGCACATTTCTATAGGGTACAGTGCAATGTCTCAATACATGTATATAATGTGTACTGATCAAATCAGGGTAATTAACATTGCCAACTAAACTCTAGAAATATATACAACTAAAATAATAATTTTAAAAATAAAATAAGAGGATTGAATGATTCCAGCACCCTAAAGGAATAAGTGAAAAGCAAAGATTCTGACTCATGTAAAGAATGAAGAAGAAAGCAATGGCTGTGGGTAGAGGTTAGAATGATTCAGTTCTGTTCAGTTTGAAGTTTCTGTACAGTGATAAGGTGAAGAGTATCCTATAACTGCCGCATGAAGTGCCCATGAGAGTTCAAGCTAATCACATGACAGGAAAGACATTAGCACACAAAAGGTAGCTTTGGGAACACTGCAGCAGAGTTAGAGCAGATGTGCACAAAGGCTAAAGACAGAACAACAAGGCACAAAAACATACAAAAAATATTACAAAGGTGGGATCTCCATGACAATAATGTGGCGGGGGGGAGGAGGATGGCTGGGGGGCACAACACAAAACAGACAAAACCTGAAGCCAAGAATGAGGAGAATAACAAGGAAAAAAGTCTCTATTACATTTCTGAAAAGCCATAAAGAAGTAAGGCAAGACAAGAAATTAAATGTGTCCATTTGTTTTGATAACTAAGAAGTCATTAGAGACTATTAAGAAGTACATTTTCATTTGCTTAATGGGGTGGAAGATAGATGGTAATAGGTTTAGCAGCAAATGCAAGGTAGCAAAGTGAGACAGCACATACAGGCTGCATTTCAAGCTTAGTCAAGACAGGATATTGGGGGTATTTTTGGTAAATTGTTGTAAAGTGTGCTGGCAGTGGTATAAAATCATTATATTATTCTTTCTGGAAGACAATGAATATTGACAGCTTCTCATAAGCCCAAAATTTCCTATAGAAATGATCAAGGTTATGTGCAAAACAACATAGATTAATACTATTTTAACAGTGGAAGCCTAAAAACATCTAAAATGCCTAATTGTACACAACATTTCAAACAAATTTTTAAAGTCTTAC
This sequence comes from Marmota monax, assembly GCF_021218885.2. Lineage (NCBI taxonomy): Eukaryota > Metazoa > Chordata > Mammalia > Rodentia > Sciuridae > Marmota > Marmota monax. The sequence goes on along the minus strand of NW_026691982.1, from coordinate 11,536,433 downwards.
ATGTAAGTAAAAGTAATAATTTCTACCTGTCGTAGTCAGCTTTTTTGGTCACTGTGACAAAAAGACCATCGCTGAGGAGGAAAACTTGGAACTCACAGTTTCAGAGGTCTCAGTCCATAGGTGGCCAACACCATTGCTCTGGGCTTGAGGTAAGGCAAAAACATTATGGCGGATGGGTGTGGTGGAAGAAAGTCCATATGACTATCAGGAAGCAAAGAGAGCTCTTGTTCACCAGGGCCAAGATATATAACCCAAGGGCATGCCCCAGTGACCCACCTCTTCCAGCCATAACCTACCTTCCTAGAGTTGCTACCCAATTAATCCCTATCATGGGACTAATGTACTAATAGATGAAAACTCTAAAATCTAATCACTTCACCCATAAACTTTCTTGTATTGTCTCACACACAAGCTTTTTGGGGACACCTCATATCTAATTCCTAACACTATCATAACAGAAAAACCCTGAATTTTCAGTGGTTTAACAAAGTACAACTCTATTTCTCCATCCAGTCACTAATGGATAAAGTCTGACAGAGGTTCCACTCTGTTCCATATGCAGAACCCCAGATCATTCTCCTGTCATCATTCAGGCACACTCCTAAAGACAGGTAGATTTCATAATGCTTTGTCATAGTCTCTGATGGAGGGAAAAGACTAGTAGGCTATGGTCACATAGTGTGAAAGAAAACATTAAGAAATAATTTAGTGGGTATTTTATCAGCTTTTTTCACCACTGTGACCGAAAGATCTGACAAGAATAACGTGGAAGAGAAAAGGTTTATTTTGGCTCATGGCTTCAGAGATCTCAGTCTATAGATGGCTGACTCCATAGCTCTGGGCTCAAGATGAGGCAAAACATCACAATTGAAGGGTCTAGCAGAGAAAAGCAGCTCAAGACATGGCAACCAGGAAGCAGAGAGAGCTCTGCTCACCAGGGACAAAATATAAAGCCCAATGTCATGCCCCCAGTGATCTATCTCCTATGGCTACATACGCCACCTGGCTGCAGTTACCACCCAGTCTACATAATTCCTTATGTCCATAAATGAGGACTGGTGTTAGGTATGCATGCACGATTTACTTTGTTTCTCACTATTACCCCGGATCTTTCTGAGTCAGATATACTCAAATGTTCTTGTTTCCACACAAAGAGTTCCACCTATCCTTTTTCTTTGAGGAAAAAGGACACCTGCTTTTTATACTTTCCACTTTGAATAAAGAATACCTGCCAATACTCCCAACATGTAAATCAATTGACAAATAAGTCTTAGATACTAATAAAGGGAATACAGAATACAGTGAACTTCACACACTGCAAAAATGCTAGAAGTCCACCTCTCCTTCTCTTTACTCTCTAATGTCTAGGACTTCTTTCATTTGCTCCTTGAAGAAAGGTTTTGCATATTCTGGTGATACATACCTACCAATGTTTATAGCAGTGCAATTCACAATAGCTGAATTAGGGAACCAGACTAGGTGTCCTTCAACAGACAAATGGATAAAGAAAATACAGTATACATACATGAAGGAGTTCAAATCAACCATAAAGAAGAATGAAATTATGTTATTTGCTGGTAAATGGATAGAACTGAAGAATATCATGCTAAGTGAAATAAGCCAGATTCAGAAAGTCAAGGGTCAAATGTTTCCTCTCACGTGTGGAAGCTAGGGAGCAATATGAAATATTTTGAAAAGAGGATCTCAACAAAATGGAAGGAAATGGTGAAGTAGAAGGAGGAAATCAAGGGGAGGGAGGAGGAATGGGAAAGAGAAAAAACTGCAGAATAAAATTAACCAATTTAATATCACAGTAAATTACACTTTACTGCATAAATATAATGCACCAATGTAAAAATTATATTAATAGATGGAAGATCAATAGAATAGAGGAAGAAGAGGAAGGATAAGGGTTAGTACTGGGGATTGAAATGGAGCAAATAATGTTATATGTGTTTATGAATATACCAAAATGAACCCTACAATCATATAAAACTATCATGCCCTAATAAAAATACAAATTAAGAAAAGAAAGATCTTAAACCAATCAATGGGGAAATTTTTTTGTTGTTGTTGAAGCCATTAATCAGGGAGTGAATCCATTATTTGACCATGAATATTCTGCAGGCTATTACTACCGATCCAGGCATGGTATTCTGTGTTATCAAAGTGACTAGCTGCTCTCAGCAAACTGCTGCTATATCACAGCTTGTGCATGAAGAGTTATAAAGACCACAAGAAGTAAGAAATCCAAGCTGTGCCAAGACTACTTTGAAGAGAATTATGATGGAAGTGTTTATTAAGATCCCTGATAAATAAAATACCATGTATGGTATGGTGTATTTGTGAATTTGAGCTGTTTCAGGCCAATTTTCATTATAATCTCACATGTGCTTACCAGCTGACCCATATCTCAAAATCATCTGCTGGATATTACTCAGATAGTAAGAACATTCTCCTGGGATGGGAGTGGGGAAACAAATCAGTTTCCTCAAAGTAATGTCAGTATGTGTGAAATTTGCCATAACCAGAGGATTGTCAAATACTTATCATTTGATAACCCTTGGTTAATTGTGTATTTGCAGCAAGCATGGGATGAAAAGCACTAGTGTATTCATGAGTGCCACAAAACACATTAAAAATTATCTAGAAGCACATTGGCAATATGAAATGTGGCCTCTTTAAACTGTGAAATTATTGCCTTGTAGTCACTACAGAAATCAATGAGTCCAAATTTTATGGGAAAAGAAACATCAGCTAGATGTCTGATTGGTAACAGTTGAGATTTTGATGGAAGTCTATTAATTCCTGTCAGTATCTCTTTCAGACAATTATAATGCAGCTTTTACTGTCAATTTTGTATTATTTGCTAAATAAAGTTTCCTTTTTAATTTACTGTGTAAAATTCATGTCATAAAGGTTATGCCAATTGAGAAAGAAAGTAAAAGGGGAATTAAATCAGTTCTTCAGATAATTTAGGCTCTAATCCTATCCACCAAGATTTTTCTCTGGTGACCTTCAGATCCAATAAGTTAGGGACTTAACTCACACAGATAAAGCTTCAATGTTTCCTTTCATTTTGTTTGGGTAAACCATAGACATTATATTTAAGAGAAGACAGACATAATTTCCTGCTATTCATCTAAGGACAATTCAGGCTTAATACATGGAAACAACATTTTTTAAACAATCACTTAACAAACTAAGCACTTGCTAAACAAAGATATTGACGTCTTGTAATTACCATGGGTTGTAGTCTGTCCCTTGTTGGAGCTGTGCACATCAATTGTAGTACATCTCCATGTTGCTTCCTATATATAAGCAAGGCTAGAGAAGCAGAGGTAAGCAATACCTAGTAACTCCTTCATGGGCTGCGCCCCTTAGTGCTCTGTCTATTAAAGGCAGCTGGGTTTAAAACCCCATAGGCCCAACTTGCAATGACAAGGAAACTAATACAGGCTATAGCCATGGGCACTGATCCACCTTTCGAGGTCAGCAGCTGCTCCTCTCTGGTCTCTAAGACCAAAGCATGGGACCATGATGATGGATCTGTGAGTACAGCATGCTTCACTCTTGCCACCATCACAACTCCAACAACCCAACTTCATTGTTAAAGATATAAATTTTTATCTGATTATTTATGAGAAGATTCAGACAATTGTCTAATTTGGATGAGAAACTCAAACTTAAGATATCAATAAAAGCCAGAGTTCTATGCTCAACAATCCACTTGATTAGTTTGTGAGCTCTCTCAATCTGTAGGAAAACAGGGTAGGGATCCATATATTCTGTAATAAGCCAAGAAAGTGCCAGAGTGGGTAGTAAGGAAAGCCTCTGATGGAATCACAATACACCATCATCAATGTAGTAACATTGCACTGCATTCATTTGACAATATTAACCCAACTCAGTGGGACATCCTTCATTTGGCCAGTTGACAGCTTCTGCTGGCTTCTTAAATTTGAAAGATGTATTAAATTCATACCTATTGAAGACATTGGCAAATTACTCCTGACACTGTGCAATTTTACTCAACGATATCCAGAAAATGTGTCAGCAAGTTGGGTACAGTCACTTGTGAAAAACACTCTACATTCAAATAGAAAACCAAAACATATGTTACACTTCTTTTGCAACTAGACATATTTAAAATTGCATGCTTACACATGAATATATGAATCTGGATTCCCATGTCTCTATAGTGCATATCCCACTAGAAAATGTAATCTTCTTAGATTCTAGAATCACTAGGGGTTTGGGAGAAATTTTTTTTAAAAGCATTTTGGCTCAACTTGGTATTCTCTATAGCTGTCTTTTACTGACAGACAAAGCAGTTTGAGTGATTTTAACATCTTATGTCCTGTAGCCTGTTCATTCTACTAAAAGATCTGCTTTCTTCACAGCCATAGACATAGCTGTAAGCAAGTCTAACCACAGAAGAAATTTTAATTTTTAAGCAGCTGATGAGATGGCGATCTGTCTTGGTTGCTGCCATAATCTTCCATTTACAGCTGACATGTTTATTCTTGGGCATTTAAACTGTGGCCCAGAAAACCATGAAGGGAGGCTGGTTATAAATGTTAGATTTGATTGGAAATGACATTTCAAAATAAACATGCCAAAGTGCAGCCGAGCATTCTAGTGTGCATCTACTCTGCATTATACTCTGCTGTCACACAAACCCACAGACACACAAATGCTCACAGGACATTCTCCTTTGAAATAACACTACACCCATGCATACAAACACCCAGAGAGAGGCACACAATTACCATGTGACTCAGTAAGAAAAAAGGAGAGTGAAGTGAGCCCTGGTCAAGCAAAGGGTGTAAGGAAGGCAGTCAGCCCCATCTTCCAACACCATGAAAACATTTTGTAAAAACAGAGAGGGAAATATTTTCCCTGAAAGAATGGCTGGGAGGTCCCTTTTATATACCAGTCAATTCTTTGATGAGAAAATAAATGAATGAGAATAATAATCATAAAGGAAGGAATCATTTTGAAAAGAATATAGTAGACACAAAGCAATAGAAACCAGACTGGGCTTACTGCCCAGAAAATCAGGTAAACAAAAACAAAAACTGGAGGAAAACGAAAGAAAATTAAAGAAAAGGGGACATTTAAAAGGCATAGTTAGCAAACTATAGGAAAAAAAGGAAAACAGCATAGGAGAATGTATTTAGAAAGTGGGATAACAGGGGACATCAAGAACAAAGGGAGCAGCAAGTAGAAAAGTAAGAAAATACAACTCTTTCTCCATAGCATTCTACCTTTAGGAATTAGCCATTATATCAAATATCACTCAAAGAAGGAAATAACTAAGTTGGAAACACTCAACTAAAACTTTTTACACTCCAGGCCTGTGTTCATCACCACCTGGTCTGGGGTTCTAGAAGGACACATATCTTGTATTTAAGTTATTTAGAAGATAACATTTCTCCCTTTTAACCTTTTAGCATGTGTGAAAAGTGTGTGTGTGTGTGTGTGTGTGTGTGTGTGTGCGCGCGCGCATGCGTGTGTATGTGGGGGCGGGGGCTGGAAGACTTAACACTGGGAAAGGAATATTTTTGCTAATTTGTTAATATTTTCCAACCATTTTAAACCTTACTCTAGGGTGTCATTAGCTTCTTTTGCTTTCATATTTCTTCCAGGATCTCCTTTCCAGACAACACACATTCTACCACATTCCCAAAACATTCTTCACAAAACATCAGCTAAGTGTTCCATGCAAACCTTGCACCATGGTTTGGAGAGCTCAGTCCTTATATTTTATTGTGGCCATGTGTCATGCATTTAATATTAAATGCAATGTTTGGAGACATTAATTTAGAGGATCCCAGTTAGGACTGAGTCATATGCAGGTGAACAATCTGTCATCTTAGATAAGCATATAGAAGGTTCAGCCTTGAGATGCAAAATAGAAATTTAAATCAAATAAAAGCATTGCCCACATTGTGTCTAAAGTAATAACTTTCAAATGAGTATGTTCCACATTGTTATTTTCTAGAATTCCATCATCTCTCAAATGTAAAGTTTTTCCTTTTTATCACTTTTCTTTAATTTTCACTTATTTTTTTGACTTGATCAAACAAAGTATATGCCATTAGACTGTATCTGCAAGAGGTTTCCCTGGGATAGTTAGATGGAGATAATATTATAACAAAACAAATTACCAAATGACCAATTTAGTCTGGGCTGTGGGCATGGATGATGAACTGGTGAAATGCTAAACTGCTATAATAGGGAAAAATTTCTGATAATGTTACATAGGCAGAACCATAAAATTTATGTTTTTGAATGAAGAAGGAATTTTTCTGTTCGGAGTCAAATGCTAATTTAATTCTTCCTGTATTTTTAAAAAAAAGCAAAGTATAAATTTTATTCTTCTAAGTGTGGGCTGCATTCCCAGAGAACTCAGATTAGGAAGCAAGAGTGGATCCGGGTCACCTTCAAAACTGAGGGATCAGAGATTTACCTATAAGCTAACAAGTTGGTCTGACATGATTTCATGGATACCACAGAAGATATGGGATTCCTGGATCAGAGACAAAGAATGTTATTATTCACAGCAAAAACAGTAGCTGATATGTCAACATAATTGCTTAAATTCCCTAAGTCCCACTTGAGCATGGAGATACATGACAACTCTACCCACACTGGATGTTATTGCAGAAAAACTAGACACAAGAATGAGAAGGGCAGAAGGAAACATCATTAACCTAAAAGACATAACAACATAATTTATCCAATATTAATAATAGGAAAAAATGAAAAAAAAAGGAACAGAGCCTGAGGGACATATGAATCTATAACAAAAGATCTAACATTCTTATTGGAATCTTGAAAAGGCAGAAGAGAGAGAGAGAGAAGCTGATAAGTATTCAAAGATAAAATGGTTGAAACTCCCCCAACTTGGCAAAAAACTATAACTTACATTTTAAAGAAACTAAGAGAATTTCCAAAAGGGTAAATCCAAAGAAATCTACCCCAAGACATAGCATAGTCAATTTCTGACAACTGAAGAAAAGGGGGAAAGTGTTTTAAAAATCAATAAACACCAATTTTTTCCCTCAAGGAAAACGTAACTTCAATGATAGCACATTTCTCCTCATTGTAAACTATGGAGGTCAGAAGGCAGTAACCCATCTTTCTAATTGTCCTAAATAAGCAATCCAGTGAAAAATATGATCTTCAGGAATGAACATAAATCAAGGGACTTTTAGGTGGAAAAAAAAAAAAACTAATAGAATTTGCTACCTGCCGATCTACCTTTAAAACTAAAGACACTTAATCCGCTTGAATCAAATGTATGAAATATGATATGTCAAGAACTTTGTAATGTTTTGAACAACTAATAATAATAATTTTAAAAAAAGAAAAAAAAATAAGTAAGAAATGATAAAAGAAGGGATTTCGGAACACTAAAAAGGAGGAAAGGGGGTTGGGATATGGCTCAGTTGGTATAGTGCTTGCCTAGACGCATAAGGCCCTGAGTTCAATTCTCAGCACCACCAAAAAGAAAAAGGAGGAAAGATGCCACACATGGTGGCACACGCCTTTAATCCCAGTGACTCAGGAGGCTGGACAGGAGGATCACAAGTTCAAGGCCAACCTCAGTAACTTAGTGAAGCCCTAAGGTACTTAGTGGAACACTGTCTCAAACGCTGTGGATATAGCTCAGTGGTAAAGCACCCCTGGGTTTAATCCCCAGTACCAAATAAACAAATAAATAAATAAATAGGAGGAAAGAATAAGAGAGAGCAAAAATATGGGTAAGTACATTTCTTACAACTTCGAAGTTTCTAAATAATATTGAAGGTTATGATAAACCTTCTGATGTGGTTCTGAAATGATGTATAGAAAATATTTATGACAAGTGGAAGAAGGCAAAGGAATGTAAAGAGATATAAGAATTTCTTTTTTAATATTTAATTGATTTTATTTTTTAAATACATGAGAGTGGAATGCATTACCATTCTTATTATGCATATAGAGCACAATTTTTCATATCTCTCTATATAAATTATGTTCACACCAATTAATGTCTTCATACATGTACTTTGGATAATGATGTCTATCATATTCTACCATCATTGCTAACCCCCTACCCCCTGCCCCCTGCCCCCTGCAGAAGTAAGAATTTCTATATTTAATTTGAACTGTTAAAATGTTAACACCAGTAGTCTGTGAAGCACTATGGAAAAATCATAATAGTATTATAAAAAATGTTCCAGTGACCCACAGGCAGGCAAGAAAAAGAAAAAAAAAACCAAGTTAGAACAGAAGGAACATAGAGGAAAAAATAATAAAATACCAGACTTAAGCCCTAACATATCAATGTCACATTAATGGTCCAAATACATCAATTCAATGACAAAGATTAGGAGAACAGACTTGAAAACACAACCAAACTATAGTTTTTCTACAATAAATTCTATTCAAATATAATAAGAATAGCCTGAAAGTAAAAGAATGGATAAAAACTCTATTATGCAACTATTAATCAAAAGAAATCAGGAGTCACTATACTAATATCACATAAAGTAGGCTACATAGAAAAGACAGTTAAAAGTCAGAGAAGAAAATTACATAAGTACAAATGTATAAATCCACCAAAACAGAGCTATTCTAAACATGTATAAACCAAAAAATAACGCTATGAAATACATGAAACAAAAACCAATAAAACTGATGAGAGACATTAACAAACCACATTGAAAACTGGAGACTTCAATATACCTCTCTCAACAGTTGATAAAACAACTTGAGGGAAAAAAAAACTACCAAAATCTAAATGAACTCAAAAAATCATACCAACCAACAGAATATCGTCAATGTTTATAGAACACCTCATCCAGACACATTCTTTACCAACACTCACAGACCACCAGAGACCATCAACTCACATACCACAAGAGACCATCAACTGGGCCATTAAATAAACTCCAAAATTTAAAGGAAGTAAAATCATACAAGGGTGTTTTATGACTATAATGTCATCAAATTGGAAATAATAACAGAAAAAGCCCCAGATATTTGGAAATTAAACAACATACATTTCTAAAAACTCACAGGTCACAGAGGAAGTCTTAAGTGAAACTTTAAAAAATAAGTTTACCAAACTGAATGAAAATAAGAATATAGTGCATCAAAATTCATGGGACATACTTAAAGCAGCACTGAGAAGACATTTTATGAAATTAAATGCTCATATTAGTAAAGAGAAATATCTCAAACAAATAAGTTAAGCTTCTACAGGACCCTAGACAGAGAGGGAAATAAACCCAATGCTATCAAAAGGAAGAAGATAAGAAATCAATTAAATTTAAAACTTAAAATTCAAGATAGAATGTTAACATTTAGAGTTGATTTGGATTCAGAGGCTATAAATAGCAGTGTCCAACCATGATCTTCCTTCTGCCTTACATAAAAGATAAAGGACAAAAAGGAGACCATGTTCTGTATTTTTAAATAATGTTTCTATGTGAAGTATCATCTTTTATACTTTATGTAATCAGAAATAAAGTTCTATATTATATTTTTACCATATAAAAACTTATAATATTATATATATAATATATAATATATATTATAATATATATTATATATAATATAGAACTTTATTTCTATATCACATTTTTATATGGTAAAAATGTAATATAGAACTTTATTTATCCTATTAGTTGATTGAATTACATGTATCCTCACTTAAGATATTCATGAATGAACTATAAAAAACGTCTGAAAATTCAGTTTATACCTTCCTAAGTCTGGATCTTGAATGTCCCCCAAAGGGCCATGTGTTAAAGGTTTGGTTATCAGCCTGTGACACTAGTAGAAGATAGTGGAACCTTTAAGAACTAGCACCTAGTGGAGGAAGTTAGATCACTAGGTGCATACCCTTGGAGGGTACATTGTGACCCAAGCCCCACTCACCTCCATTTCTCTCTCTCTCTCCTCTCTCTCTTCACAGCCACCATAAGGGTGAACAGTCCTCCTCTGCCACACATCCATACCACAATGCTGCCACCACAGGCCCAAAGCAACAGGGCTAACCAATCATAGACTGAAACCCCTGAAACTGTGAGCCAAAATAAACCTTACTTCATTTTAAGTTGATCATCTCAAATATTTTGTCACAGTAATTACTTGACACACCTTCTATCATGGAGGAATATTGTGATAGGATGTGATGACGTACACATGTGATTCTGTTCTTTAAATCTTTGTTAAGATTTTTTTGATGCCTTGGTTGATGCCATGAGGTTGTACATTCAAATGAAAGAACAAAATTCAAAGAAAATTGAGGCACATTTGGCATGAATGCAATTTTGTGAATTTTTCAGCTTGAGGCATATCCCTCATGGTACAAACCTTGTCATTCTACCTTAGCTTTCAAATTCTCACGTATTAATATGCTCATTTTAATGATGACAGCATCATTAGAGACTTTTGTTTTTTTGAGGCTGTGTCAGCATTATTTAAATATTAGTTTCACTATTAAGGTATTCTATCACATTTTTCAAACAGTTCCAAAATTAATAAAACCAATGACAGCATCACTGACACAGCTGGCAGGAAGGGGACTCTATATGTGCCAGTGTATCAGTTCCTACACATTGCGGTCATGACACAAAGTTTCCAAAACCTAACCTGATGTAAGTTAATGGGATGATTTACACTTACAAACGTTTATACCACATAAAATTATGCAACTGAAGTAAAGATAAAGTATTATTCCTAGCCATATTAGAAACTGTATTATTAACTTTGTAATCTAAAGGTTGAAGTGAAATCTACTTTTATTTCTAATACAACAAAATAAAAAACAATGCAGGCTTTGGAGAGTACAGACCTGGGTTAAATCTCAGTTTTAGGTACTGTATCTACTGTATTTGAAAAGTTATGTAAACTCTCTAAACGAGGATTTCCCATCTATTAAAAAATAATAACATACATTTCTGATGCTAATTTACTATACTAAGTAAACTAATTTATTTTTCTCATAATTATCCTCTCAGTAAGGTCTGTTCTGCCATGGGAGGAAAAAAATACAGGATTTGGAGCAGTGAATTGCATGTGGTCACATGAGTCACTTGGATAAACCCAGGATTTGGATCTAGGATGTCTGATTCCACATCCTTTTCATGAACCACAGTGCTCTGCTGTTTCTCTAACACATGATTTTATTTCTCAGATCAAATGTGGTACTTCTATAAAGTATCCTGCAAGTACATGGTAGATAAGAGCTATCCATTATTAATAATGTTACCCATATTACTCTTAGTATTAACAATATTTGCATGTACAATATTCCTAATGCCTTCTGAAATAAGCCAATGCCTATACTAATCAAATGGTATTATGGTTTTGATGTGGTATCCCTCTAAAGCTCATGAGTAAGGCAATGCAAGATTTGGAGGAGAAATGATTGGGTTATAGCCTTAACTTAATCAGTGAATTAATCCCTTCTGGAATTTAACTGGAGGTAGGTGGGGTGTGGATAGAGGAAGTGGTTTATTAGGGGCATGGCTATGGGGTACATATTTTGTATATGGAGTGTGGAGTCAGTCTCTCTCTCTCTCTCTCTCTCTCCTTCCTGATCTTCACGTGAGCTGCTTTTCTCTGCCACACCTCAAGCCCAAGGGAATAGATCCAGCTGTCTATGGATCGAGACCTCTGAAACCTTGAGTCTCCAAATAAACTTTTCCTCCTCTACAAAGGTTCTAGTCGGGTGTTTAGGTCACAATGGTGAAAAACCTGACCCCTAAAACAAATGGTAATCATTCTGTAGCCCTTCTCAAATATAATTTAAGTAGTCAACCTTACATATAACATAACTTGTCTTGATGCAGCTTGTGCTCTTCATTTTAAAGCTAGTCCTAACCTGATTCCACTTCTGTTATTCTACCTCTTTTGTGACACTTTTGACACCCATCACATTCCAGCTCAGTACAGAGACATCTTTATATTGTATTAGACATGAAGATCCTTAAAGGTAAGAGAGCATGGTTTTATTAAAACTTCCCAAATCTTCACATAGCACTACCCAGAGTAGTCACACTATGAAGATGTGATGAATGAATGAATGGTGACTTTTTCTAGCAACATCTAATTTTTTATTGTGAGGAAGCAAAATGTCTAATAAAAAGATTACTCACTGGGGGAAGCAAGGATTTCCACCACATCTGATTTTTTATAAAGTGAATAAAATAATTTTTTAAGACAAGAAAGCAGCTTCATGTATAGAACTTGATGACTAATTCACACCCTTGGAACAGCATATAAAGGTAAACATTTGTTGTAATAAGAAAAGAAACATGGTCTAAAAATGCCTGGCTGCTTCCACAGGCAGAGTGATACAGAAATTAGAGGATTTCTCCATGTGTCACATGTTTTGATGAAAGTGAAAAGAAGCAAACATCCATACAATTTTGTGACCAGAGAAGCTCAAGTCCATGAATCCTTAGCCTCAATGCACAGAGTAAAATGACCAAGGCCAGCAACTTTGATGGAAAATTAAGAGTGGAACAGCCACGAAACCACTTCTCAGCTGCCTATGGCACTAAGTGTTTTCAAGAAATTGAAGTCTGTATCAATTATATTATATAGTGATGTATGCATATTATTTAATACACCTGAGGTTACAATTCAAAATTTAGAAACAAATGTAAGAAAGAAATCCAAGTGCCTTTCACAAGAATGTTTGCTTTATGTGAGTGGAACTTGTATTTCAACATTACAGTGAATTCTTAATTCCAAAGTCAGTAATTTGAAAGATATTTTGTGATTATAGGTTCTAGTATGACATAATACAAGAAATAAAATTCCTAGACCAAAAAGGCCTCTTGTTACATTTCTTGGCATGTAATATAGAGACTATTATAAAGATCAGGGATAGAGATTAAGAATTTTGCACATAGGACATAAGCAACAAAGATTAAAGTGTGTCCTTTATTTCTCCATCCAAAGGTACAAGAAATCACCCCAACAATATAGGCAGTTATGTAGACAGAAACTGATTTGTTCCAGCCACAAAACCCTAATAGGTTCAGCTCCAACTCAGGCTGTCAATGAGTCAAAAACAGTACATGTGGTGTCACAAAATTAGTTGTGCATGAATGATTTCATAATTTTAATTACACTAATGATGCATTTTGCCACATTTGTAATGAAATGATCAAACAGCCATGTGCCCCAAACCTTTTGTAACTTACTTTTATAAATTTATTTTTGACAAATAATATATGTACCTGTTTATGGGGTATAGTATGATATTTTGATACATATATTATTTAATGATCAAATCAGAGCACAATTAACATATCCATCACTTCCAACATTTATCATTTTTTGTATTAAGAACATTCAAAATTTTGAATGTTTAGTTATTTTAGCTATTTTGAATTATTATTGATAACTAGGGTCACCCCACTGTACAATAGAAGATGAGAACTTGTTTCTACGGATTGGAAGAAAATAATTGAACCTGACAAGAATTACAAGATTACTACAGAGAATATAAAGAAATTCAAATAACTCAATAGAAAAAAATATAAATAATTGATTTTAAAATAGGCAAAAGACCTGAATAACAAACATTTCTCAAAAGATGTATAAATGGTCAATGAACATGAAAAATGCTTGATATCCCTGTATTAGTTTACCATTACTATAATGAAATATCTGAAAAAATTGACTTATACATAAAAAAGGGTTATTTTGGCTTTAGTGCTGGATGTTCCAGTCCAAAACTGTGTGATCCCATTGCTTTGGTGCTTAGGCAAGGATAGCACCTTATGACTAGAGCATGTGTTGCAGAAAACTATTCACACCTTAACCCAAGGAATAGGGGAAGAAATGGAGTCCCCCCAATTACTTTCCAGGGTATATACCCCATGACCTAGGGCCAGTCTGGAAGTCCTTATTCCCTAAAGGCCCACAGCACCTCCCTCCAGTGCTACCCTGGAGACTAGTCCCTTAAGAAGTAGGCTTTCCAGGGACACTCAACAACCAAACTACAGCAATCACTTACAATTAGGGAAATACAGATTTCTCAATCTTTAAAGCACCTCTTCTGTTTTCTTTACTGCCCACAACTTCCATCACAGTCTTGGCCAATTGTGATGGTTCCTAGCTCAGACCCTAGTTCAAGAGTTGTCCCTCTACCACCAAGATCCTCATGGTCACTTGAGTTTCCTAAAACATAACCTCATTATTTTACCTTCAACCTAAAACATTCAAGTGGTTCCTCATCCATTTCAGGACAGACTGCATTCCCTACACTCCATATCAATTCCTATTCAACTTGGCCTCTGCCTGCTTTGCATGTTTTTCTTACTTCCCTAGATGGCCAATATTCCAGCCATACTGAGCAACCTAGTTTTACACTCTTGCATTTTCTCAAGATATTACTCTGCTTGTAATTCCTCTCCAGCCTGGAAAATATCTAGTCATATATTAAGGTTCAGTTGGAAGTGTTTGCTCCTCTTTGAGGTTTTCTGGACGTCATCTTCTTCAAGGTGGAACTCAATACTCTCATCTCTGAGTCTACTCTATGTCTTATATTTACTTCCATAGTTTCTGTAAAGTCTTACTTCATTGATGTTGGTATTTATTAGTATATCTACTGAACAGTATGACAGGAATATCATCCTACCCGATGGCAAAAGTGATACTGTTCATTTGTATTTATCATATATATAAAAGGTGAATAGGACCTATTTTCTGAATAAATAGATACTCCAACAATGCACCAAGTCAAACCTCTAAATCTAATTTCGTAACACCCTTTTTCAATAGTACTTGGTGCACTGGTATCAGTATATTTCAACAGATCTTGCAAAGTCTGATAAAATTCAGAAGTTTATCCTAAACAAGTGTCAAATCCTTCCCATTTAAATAAATTTGGAGCCTTTATGACCAATTAGACTGTTCCAGAGGTTTGGGGGGAAGGAAAGTCCTTATTTCCTCTTGGAGGGAGTATAATAGTAATCATGTATTCTCTTTTTCCACTGCATCTAGAAAGTCACAAGGATACTAGAGGCCTTCCAATTCAGTAGAAAAACACTCGACCAACTACCTAGAGAACTCTGGAGAACTCCTTGCTGGTATGAGAACTGAAGGGGAAACAAAGTAGTAGACATTGTTATTCAACTTATAGTATTTTAATAGCACTCTGTAATGTTCAAGAGCAGCAGTGCTCAAAGTTTGGTCTTATCATGAGATCTGGGAGGTTAAATTATCTTTATACTAATGCCAGGGTGCCATATATCTTTTTCATTTTACTGACTTTTGCACTAAGGGTACAAAAATTAATGGATAGAATTTTTGGTTCTTGGGGCTGAGGATATAGAGCACTTGTCTAGCATGTGTGAGGCCCTGTGCTCAATCCTAGCACTGCCAAAAAAAATGCATTTAAGTAAGCTAGATGTTATGGTTTAAATATGAGGTGTCCCCAGAAGCTCATGTGTGAGACAATCAAGAAAGTTTCAAGGTAAAATGATTGGGTTATGAGAGCCTTAACCTAATCAATGCATTAATCCCCTGATAGGAATTAACTGGGTGGTAATTGTAGGCAAGTGGGTGTGACTGGAGAAGGTGGGTCAATGGCGACACCCCTTTGGACTTTATATTTTGTCTCTGATGAGCAGCTTTCTCTCTCTACTTCCTGTTTGCCATCTTCTGAGCTGCCTTCCTCCACTACACCATTTCACCATGGTGTCCTCCCCTACTCAGGCACAGAGCATCATAGAGTCAGCCTCTATGAACTGAGGACCAAATAAACTTTTTGTCCTCTGCCATTGTTCTTGTCAGGTCTTTTGGCCAAAGCAATGAAAAAGCTAACTAAAACAATAGACTACTGAAGAAAGAATTAAGATTCAAGAAGCAAAAATAAACAGATTAATCATAATAAAGCAATGATAATCATATATATATATATATATATATATATATATATATATATATATATCAAATTAAGTTAAAATAATTAAAAAATATAAATATAATCATAACAATAACAATGGCTTTTTCTTTGGGTTTTTTTGTTGTTGATGTTATTGTTGTTCGCAATTTAGTTCTGGGGATCAAACCTAAAGTCTTAATGATGCTAGTTCAGGCAATGGCTACGAAGTGATGTTTAGAAGGGTCAATAAATTACATGCATATCTTGCACTAAGCACTGGACTATTTAACAAATAAGACAAAAGAGTTGGGAATTGACAATCAAATATTATCTTTATTACTAAAAACAATTTTTTAAAAGTTGATAATTAAGAAAGTAAGATAGAGAGTACAACAGGTTTTTGTATGCTGAACCCCGAATTGTACCTATCAACTATTGTAATCCCTCTTTCCCATGGAAGAGGGGACAAAATGGCCCTAATTTGGGGAAGCTAGATGCCAAGAGGAGGAAAGGAAGAAACAGTACCCTGCACCCTGAGCTCCATTCCCTAGCTAACTAGTAGGTAAGTTTGATGAGCTGATTGGTGAACATAGGTCAGAGGTGTTACAGATTGAAGTACCTTCCATAGAAGAAAATATTAGAAATGTAAACTATGTTATTTCATTCTGAAAATGACTAAATTGATATGAAAAATTGTGCTCTATATGTATAATATGATTGTAATGCATTCTGTTGTCATATAACAAATTAAAATTTAAAAATAAAACAGAAATGAGAAAGAAAAAAAGTCAGTCAAGGGATTGGGTGGCTCAGCAGTAGAGTGCTTGCACTGGGTTCGATCCAGCACCACATAAAAATAAATAAATAAAACTTTTTAAAAAAGTAAAAAGACTACTACACAAAATTGAGAAAATAGGAATTTAAGCCACATGCATATTAATATCTTGAAGGAAAAGACTCAAAAATGGGAGGGAAAAAGTTTGGACAAATATAAATAAAAAGAGGAATAATGTAAATTCAATAGTCCATAAGAACATTAAGGAATAAAACACAAATAGAAAAAAAGACTTGGTATATAAATATAGGTAGGTAGGTAGACAGATATATGGATACTAAGTGGATAGATAGCAATAGTGATATATAGACTGATCTTTTGATAATTTTAATACGTGGTACTGCACATTTTGTATTACACTCTCTTAACAGGAAGTCTTTATTATTAAAGAGATTTTCAAAAGGTATATATAAAATATTACTATATTTCAAAAAAAGAGGCTATTAAACTAATAAAGACTTAAAAATTCAATATTTTTTTATTTCTGTTTTCTACATAGTCTAATCTATTGGATACAATTTTTTATTTGATTTATTGTATCTTTCTTTTTTTATTTGTTTTAATTAGTTACACATGACAGTACAATGATCTTGACATATCATATATTTGAATCAGATGGGATATAATTTCTCATTTTTCTGAGTGTACAGGTTGCAGAATCACATTGGTCATTCAGTCACGTATATACACAACAGCAATAATAATGTCTATTTTATTCTGCTGTCCTATAGACATCTCTCAAATACATATTGCCAAATGAAAACTGCAGCCAAAATACTGAATGTTATCAGAGGAAATTAAAATATCTCTAATTTAGAAATATCTGATATCAGAACTGACCCACATGCTTTAAATAATGCCAGAACAATAAATGACCACAAATACCTGAAGAATATTCAAAATAAAGGAGATGAAGAGATGTGAGAATTAAGTTCATGATCTTGGGATACACTGCATATTAGAAAGTGTTCTTATAAAAGAAATAATTGAGACAAATGATAAAATTGATACAGACACTGAAGATTATATAACAATATTGTATCAATGTCAATTTTACTAAATTTGATAATATACTTATTCTTGTTTTAAAAAAGAAAAGAAATACTGACATATTAAGATGTCAAGACACATAATGTATATAACTTACTTTCAAAAAGTTTTAAAAAATATTACATATAATGGGACAGCATATGTGTGTGACTATATATATGTGTGTGTGTGTGTGTATTGTATATATATATATATATATATATATATTATATAATATATATATATGATAAAAAATGTGACAAAAACAACTCATCTGCTGAATCAACTAGCCCTGAAAATGGATGGTGCTGGAGCCTTGGGTCCATACCTGGCCATCACTGGCAGTCAGAACACAGTGGACCTGGACAGGGGCCAAAGCAATTCGCAGAGGCTATGCAGTTGCTGGTGAGCCCTGAAGCCTAGGGCACCACCCAGGTGGAGCCGCTGCAGGTACAGATCTTGGTGGTAGTAGAAAATATTCAAATAAGAACTTTGAAGGCTGAAGTGGAGAAGAGTTCTGTGACAAAAATGACCTGTAATATAATTCATTTCTCTTTCAACTCTTTTTGATAAAGTTTTACACATAAAAATTTTAACTACAATATCATCTAATTTTTCAGGTTGTTGTTTATTTCATATTTTTTTGTTTTCCATTTCTCTTCACAAAGTTACACAAATATGTTCTTTAAAATTTTTAGCATTTTATACATTACATTTTAATATATAATAAATCTGGTATGTATATATATATATATATATATATATATATATATATAGCCTGTGATATGAGATGAGGTAGGTATATTTTACTCTCTTATAATTTAAAATCCATTATTCAAGATTCAAGGGTGGAAAAGATCAACTGGAGTAAAAATTGTTTAATAAGGTATTTATAAAGGTAAGGGCAAGGTTGAGGGTAACTAACAAATTTTGTGAAGCACCTTTCCTTCTGTAAACTTAGAAAGGTAGGAGGTGAAATAAGAGAAAGCCATTATGAAAAACTTGTAGGAGAAAGTGACCTTGAAGCTAATTCCCACCAAAGCATGTAGAAACCAACTCACAGTCTAATAGAGTCTTACAGGGAGGAATAAAACACCTCGCTCTACTCTTGTGTATTCTAAGTTTATCTCTTTGGTGTCCCTTTCTAATGGAACTCAACAAGAAACCACATAACAAGGGGACTTACCACGCAACCTACAGCGTATGTCTCACCAAAAGGTGAAAGATGGAGAAAGGTGCCAATATGGCAGCCATTGGTTACATGAATATTTGAAATGTGTCTAGTATGTGAAATGTGTCTAGGCCACTGAGTATTGAAATGTGTCTAATCTGAATTGAGGTGTGTTATGTGTTAAATAGACATTAGATTCCAAAGAATTACTAGGACAAAGAAAATAAACATGAAATACCTTACTAACAATTATTTTATTTGCAAACTATGTTGGTAATCCATTGGGTTAAATGAAAATACATTAAAATTAATTTCTCTATTTGTTTAAAAAAAGAAGGAGAACAAGGTAACATTCTGTATCTTGACAGTAGTACTATCTATCTATCTATAGTTATTTTTATATTTGTGTGGTCAAAATTCATATAATTATAAAACTAAATGGGGTAAATTGTACCATATATAAATTATATCTGAACAAATATGGCATTAAAAAGAAATCTAGTTCATGAAGTGTTTTAACAGTATTGGGCATATACTAACCACCTGATAAATAATGACTATTATTATGATTCATTAAAATAACCAGCATCAAGCTCTTTCATAGTGGGGTAGGGAGGGGGAGCATGGGAGGAATAGACAAACTCTAGATAGCACAAAGGGGTAGGAGGGGAAGGGAAGAGGCATAGGGTTAGAAATGATGGTGGAATGTGATGGGCATGATTATCCAAAGTATATGTATGAAGATACGAATAGTGTGAATATACTTTGTATACAACCAGAGATATGAAAAATTGTGCTCTATATATGTAATATGAATTGCAATGCATTCCATTGTCATATATAACAAATCAGAATTTTTAAGAATGTGACAGAACATTAAAAACTGGCAAACATGAGTTAAGTGTATATGGGAATTGATTATTCAGATTACATAACTTTTCTTTTTTAATTAATACAAAGCTTTAAAATGTTAAGACAGTTTACAATAGAGTTAGTGATCATTTTAAACTTTAAGGCACATGCATATTAAGGTATTAGGAGCTTTCAACTCATGAGTGAGGATATCACTATGTTTGGAATAATGAGCATTTTTGGAGAGGGAGAAAGAAGGAAAGAGTGAGATAAAAGAAAAATACAAAGAAATTTTCAACTATCTTTTCTTTCATTTAAAAAAATGATTTGAATAAAAATTAACAAAATTCTTACATTTAAATCTGGGTGAGAAATCCTTATGTTATTTTCAAAGCTTTTTATGTGCTGAAACTTTTATTATTAAAGATACATTTTCAGAAATTTTATACAAACACACACACAAACTACTACCATACTTAAGAAAAAAAGTGATTATAATACTAATAAGGAGACTAAAACTTCCATACTAACACAGTTACATATTGTAACACAGTACATATTGTTGAATGAAAACAGGTACAGATAACTATACATAGTACAAATCCATTTGAATCAACATTTTTTAAAGGTTCATATGAAAGAAGAGATGTGCCCCATCATAATGTGTGATATCAAATGCACCACATTTGCTAATGTTATTCCCAAATGTCACTGAAAACCAAGAAAATATATTGAGCAACCTTTAAAAAAGTTCTTCCCAATGACATTGAGAACACAAAGATGGGTATACACAACCTCTTCATTCATGGAGTGTATAAACTAATAACAAGCGATGAGGAGGTTCTTCCAACAATGATTGCTCTAACCTTAGGAGACTTTAGTAATGAACATGCTAAAATCTACCAATGTAAGTAAGTGTGGAATAAGGAGGTTTAATTTGGCTACAGAACTAGTAATGGACCATAGGATGGCCAAAGGGAAATGATGATATAAGATTTGATTTTGGTGAGATCCACATCAAGGATGTAAGTGGATAAGAGGAAGCAAAATAAAATAGCAGATTGTATCAGTCATGGCTCCAGAACAAAATATACAACAATCTCAATGGGGAGACTGAAAGAGTTTTAGGAAAGCAGAAAGAGATAGGAGGACCCAGAGAAAATGGCAATGGGAAGCCTCTGCCACCTAGGACAGCAGTGGGGAGGTGGCATGACCCTCCAAGAGCAATAGCCCTGGGAAAGGGGCAGTCGTATTGGAGCTTAAAAAATGCACTTACTTTCCAAAATCATAACCTGACAGGAAAAATCTGAAGAAATGAATGCCTAAAACTCTTGCTGCTCATCAGCCAGTGCTTCTCTTTGACCAAAATCTGACAAGAAATCAGACAACAAAGGAGCCTAGACAATGCAGTCTGAGAGGCCAGCCACCCGGCCATGAAGGACAAGGGCTAAAAATAGATCTGTAGAAGTGTCTCAGTGCATTATGTTACTATACCAGAATGTGTGAGACTGGGTAATGTATAAAGAAAAGATTTCTTCCCTACCATTCTAGAGATTGGGAAGTCCAAGAGCATGGTTGGAATCTGGTGAGGGCCTTCTTGCTGCTTAACAACATCTTGGAGGTCACCACATGATAAGGATATGGGAGTATGCAAACTCAGGTCTCTTCCTCTTCTTATAAAGCCACTAGTCCCATCACAGGAATCCTCAAGACCTCCTCCTAATCACCTCCCTGAAGCCCCAACTCCACATACCATCAACATGTGAATTTGAGGATTAAATTTCTAACATGAACATTAGAAGAACACATTCAAATCATAGTATGGGAAAAGTAGAAAGTGACCAATACACAGGTGACCCTAAACTCAACCTGAAGGTCACAAGTAGTCAGTTGATTGATTATTCTTGGACATTGGTTTGGGGCAAGGAGATAAGAGCCAAGTAGAAGTGAGGTCATAGACTAGGCACTTTTTTAAAATTCCTAGTCCATAGATGGCCTGTAGACTGTACTCCACACAAGGGATAGATGCCAAAAAGAAAGCAAAACAAACAACCGTAATGATGGTGCAGAACGTACAATGAACAAGTGCCAGAGGTGCTGTTCTCGTAGATGTCTATATGATGATGCTCCCTAGTCAGTGCAGTGCACGATCTGTTTGGTGGCACATGGGAGACTTGCTAACTCATTACCTAAACTATAAGAGATTATCAGATATTAGGGAAAGATGAAGGATGCTTTATCTAGAGAAATTTTCTGATTTTTTGTGCTAAAAGTGGATAAAGAAATGAGCAGTCTGTAGTGCTCTTGTTATCATTAATGATCTCCAAAGGCTACATAATAGAATGTTCTCATAACTTAAATGTTAGGATTTCTAGTTAAACTAAAATCCTTCTGAAACCTATCACACCGGAGGTCATTATTCCACAAAAGTAAGATTTCAGGAATATATTATTTGCACAGAAATTTTTCTAATTCATTTTTCTTGCCTTAAAAACTAAGGAAAAATTGACTTAGATTCAGGTTATCTCCCTAAACCACGACTGTTAGAAAGCAAGAATGATCTTCTTCTTTAAGTATCCCCAAAGTACAATATTGGATTAAAAAATAGGTCATTACTAAAATAAAAGATATTTTAAAAATAGAAATAGCTGTTCCCTTAAAATCTGTATATAGAGAAAAATATTATATTTTTGTGTGTATGTATAAATATGAATGTACATATGCACTCCCTCTCTTGCACACACACCCTCAGTACTCAACCATACTTCTTTCTTCCATAAATAGTTGAATGGTATTATGAATGCTAGTCACTGAGGAACAAACTAAGAAAGGACTCCTGGAAGACTTTGTTCATCTAATTGGACGATAATAGCAAGTCACTTGAACAGCCTGGGTCCCTACAGAGCTAGTTATGTGCTGTCCAAAACTGACACTCCACGTCATTTCAACTCAACCATATTGGCTCTCACTAGTGACACCTCCCACTCATTCTGGCTACAGGGTTAGTTGAGGAATAATAGCTCTGAGTTATTTATGCTTTCTGCTTAATTGACAACTCTGTAAACTTAGATCATTTGTGAGTTCAGTTTTGATTTTGTGGAATTAAAAAAAAAAGAATCCCTGGCCTGCTCAAAATTCATATGTTGAAACCCTAATGGCCACTATGGTATGTTAGGAGGCAGGTCCTTAGGGAACATGGAGCATTGTGGATGGCATTAGTGTCCTTATAAAAGTAATCAGAGAGAGCACTAGTTCTCTTTCCACCATGGAAGAATACAATCAGAGGACAGTAGTCTGCAACCTGGAAGAGAGCCCTCATCAGAACCTGACCATCCTGACACCCTGATCTGGGATTTCCAGCCTTCAGATCCATGAGACTAAAAGCTTGTTGTCTAAGCTATATGGCTATATCCATGGTACTATTATTATAGCAGTTCCAACTGACCAAGGACAACTGTGAGTTGAGGTATTTATGCAGAAAAAAGGCTCTGAACCCTGGTGCATTCCAAATGCCTTCAATAAATGATTATTTTAATGAATTGTCATTAAACACATATGAATTGCCCAGGCCCATGGTAGCTGCTGGGGAGAGAAACCCAGCCTCACAGACACTATGTTCAGAGAATTGAGAAGCCAGGATGGCAGAGATATGAGCCCACACCATCTGAGGTCTAGTGTGGGGTGCAAAGGAAGTAGAGCTGACACCTCTCTGGGGTGGAATTGGGGAAATGGAGTAAAAAGAAGGAAGGATGCTTAGCCTAAACTGCCACTTCCAAGCTGGGTAAGAATTGGCAGATGGACACAGAGATACACAAGTGTCCTGTGTGTAAATGCTGCAAAGCCTGAGAGCACAGCAGTTTGAGGGAAAGGGAATGTGAATACAAGGTAGGCAGGGGTCTTGCTTATCCTGGATGAAGGGTACTAATATTTACCAACAAAGAAATGATAATATTTCCACTTGAAAATTGTCTCCATATCAGTTGTTGAGACCTCTCACTAACGGGTAGATCTACCACAATTTAACCATCCAGTCAGCGAAATATGACAAGTTATCAGCAGCACGGCAGCTTACAGAGCTACATTGTACATTCACAGGTCCCGAGATAGATTATGTTCAGGCTCCAAGGCAGACTAGTAAGTGTTATTATCATGATTTGAATCAACAGTTTCTTGTAAAGATATGTATGTGTATGTGTCTGTGTCTGTTTTTCAAATGGGATAATTCTAAATAATGCATAAAGGAACAATACATGAAGTCTCACTTTAAATGTGTTCAAATTTGTATAAGGTGAACATAAAGTGACACTTTTTTTCAGTTTCCCAGAGCAATGTGGCTTCAGAATTTAGAGGTGGTTTATAAGATTCTGGGGCCATGCACCACACCTATGGAATTGGAATCGATGTAATTTGATGCCAGATCCATATTTTAATGTAAGGATACTAAACTTGGTGAATCTACTTTTAGGCCTCAAAGCCTTTGAGAGGCACTGAGCAGGTGAATTCCACTGAAGGTCTTTAGTAGGTGAACTGCTGAACACCCCCTGTACCCCCGCTTCTCTCAGGAATTTAAGGATAATTCAAATATGACTGAACTGTCATGAAGGTCTATAGATAGCTTTTCAGTTCCTCCCAGATCCTAAGGCACTAAAGTTATTTTGTTTGATTTAAAATATTTCAAAACCTTCACCCACAGTTGCAGTGAGTTGAAGGTCAGAGAAGTATAAGGAAATAGGAATTATAAACCAAAACCAGTATCATGAGTGTACACACACATACATTCACAAACACATGCAGGCACATATGCACATGTCCACACAAAAATGAACATGTACACACATGAATGCATACATGCACTTTTTTTTTTGAGAACATGCCACAGAAACACAGAAAAATAGCCAAAAATCACCATCCTACTTTCTAAAATGCATCAAATTTCTTGTATAGAAGAGGAAAGCAACTGAGCCTGCCACAGTTATCACAAGTCAAGCTCAGTGTTTATTAAAACCTTAGGAGATTAAGGCTTCATAATTTGCCAACAGAGGTTTAAAAAAAAAAGAAACTTATACAAATGCCTGTCTGGGATCTTACAATAAAACTCTCAGTGCAGTCAGAACCTGCTTTGCAGAACAAAGCAATAAAGGGAATCCAGAGATATCCTAAGGATCCTGGTGTCAGGGGCAAAGCCAAGTCAAGCAAAATGAAAAACAGAAGCATCTTCTGCTCAGATCACAATAACCCAAAAAGAGTTGCAATTGCTATGCTTGTGAGAGTGGCAGGTTTGGAAACTGTGTGGAGGGTTAGATGGTGGGAGGGTAGGAGAGAGAGAGAGGGTGGGCAGGTAGGCAGGTGTTCAGGTGGGCGGTGAGGGTGAGGAGAACAAAACAGAAACAAGGACACTCTTCCTGAATTAATAAAGCCAGCGGGCACTGGGCCACAACTGAGTGGCTTCTCTCAGTTGACCTGACTGAGTCCCATTTTCCGGGCCCAACCCCTCAGCAAGGAGGGCGGACAAGGGAGAGAACATGAAGGAGGAAGAAGGAAGGGCAGCACTGAGTTCAGAGGGGACCCACTACTGGGAGATGTTTGAAAGTTGAAAACCTATCCAGCAACTCTGAAAACCCTCTCTTTAAAACAGTTCACAGCTTCACACAGAAACATACCCTCAGGGGAAAACAATGCTAAAACTGGAGGTGTAAGAATAAGACAGAGGAGCCTAATTAAGCAGATCACAATCTGTTCCTTGCCTGGGGTCACCAGCAGGCCACTTCTAACCTTTCTGTGAAATGATGCTGGGGAGCTGGGGAGGAGGGGAGGGAGGGCAGGAACCAAACACTTCAAATAACCCTCCTCTGCTCTAGTTCTCAATTAACACATTAATTAGGAAACCACTGGAATTTCAGCTTTGCTGGCTCTTCAGTCAGTCTCCTTCTACTTAAAAGTTTCTGAGATGCTGACACCAGCCTGGAAGATGGAATACCTCTCAGCTCTGCCAGCAGCGCATGCGCTCAAATGGGCGAAAAATCAAGTGGCTAAGATTTATATAAATGAGGGCATTGTGTGTTCAAAAGGAGATTGGTATGTTTGATCTTGGCCATTATTGATTTACCTTTTCCACATGATAACATTCATTGAGTCAGATAAGTAAATGTTTGTGTGTTCCCTTTCCATCATCAACAGGTAACAGAGGGGCACCCATCCCAGTGGGTGTAACTTCCATCCATTACCAATGAACTGAGACAAAAACAATTTTCCTCCTGCACCACTACCTGAGATTCCCAAAGCACAAAACTCCTCTTAATTTCATCATCTTGGTTTGTGGATTTGCATTGCAAGTTCAAAGGACTAAAGACCATCAAGAAAGGAAGCTACTTAGTGAAAGTCTCCCAAGATGTTTCATGCTTGACTCTAACATCTAATTAAAATCTGTGTTGACCCAGAGCAAAGTTGCTTTTATCCCATCTCTCATTTATTTAAGGCCCTGGACCTGAATATCCTCAATAATTTGTAAAACTGGTCACTTTTTATAATCCCATGCTTAAAATAATTTAGTGGTGACTGAGTAGTGTTAATGATTGAGTCAGTTGGATTTCCATCTGGCATTTTTTTTTTCTAATCAAGCTGAGATATTTTAAAGAGCTACTGCCATTTTCCAGGATCATTGTTAATTTAAATTAAGGCGTCCATTTCTCCATACAGCCCCTAAGGTAGTACCTGTGACTCATTAGGTAGCGCCAGATATCCAGGGCTATCTGGTCTACCACCTAATAGACTCTGGACGGAGAATAATGAAGAGGCATACCAATAGGACTCACTCTTTGGTAGAACCTTGCACATGTGGGAACACCTTTAGTTTTCCCCCAAATCTTCATCTTAGAGTTGCAAAAACTATTAAGAAGTCAGAACATTAGCTATCCAAATAGTCATTTTTTAAAAAAAATTCAATCATCTATATTGAGTTCTCAATTAAATTTCACAGCTTCAGAACATTAAGCATTTTTTTTTGTCTTTACATGTGCCCTTGCCTTCATTAAACTGATATTATTCTTGTTCTTCTTTTTTTTTTTTTTTTTTTGGTTAGTTCCCCCAGGAGACTGTTGACTCCTAAAGACAAAGAACTTTATTTCTCATCTTTGTGTCTCCTAAACTAAAGGCAATACTTAAACTAGTGCCTGGTACCAAGATTTGCTGAAGTGAACTGGGGCTGGAACCAAAAAAGCAGGTCTTCTGATGACATGGGGACTAAAGAGAAGGGGTCTTCAAGTAGAAAACAATAATTAAAAAAAAAATGTTCCCAGGTTTCCTTCTAACCCAAGATGTGCATAGAACACAAATTATTCTGATTACTTAAGTAGGTTAGGGTTGCCCACCTTTCCCACAGGCATAAAAATTAGAAGAGGAAAAAAATGATGATAAAGTGAAGGAATGACAGTATGTGGAGCTGAGCAAGCTGATCACTCAACTCTCTTGATTCCACTTAATCCCAGCAAATTGCAATTTGCAATCTAGAAACATATGTATACCTCTTTTAGGCCCCAGACTTTGTGAAATAAGCCAAAGAATAATTTGAGAAAGAGAACTGAATCACAAGATTTAGGTTCTACATTTAGTTCTGCTACATGACTTCAGGGAAATCACTTTATTGCTTAAGGCCTCAATTTCCTTAAGAATAGAAGAGTCTGGATTATGTCATTCATTCAACACATGCCACCTCATGGGCATTTACCATGTACCAGATCTTGTTGAGATGCTGGGACACAGAAGTGACCAAAACAAAGCCCCTATCCTCAAGGAGTTCATTTTCTGGGGAAAACAGGTAATATCAAATAAATACCTAAGATGTTGAGAGGTGATAGGTTCTGTTAGGCAGCTTTAAAAATAAACTAAACTTGCTCTGTTAAGCCAGGAATCGAGTGCTTATTTGAAAAAAAGTATCATGAGTAGGATCCCCAAATGTTAGAACCGGGAACTACCTTAGTGATTATCTGGTTCCACACTTAATTTTAAATTAAGAAGGAAAAGAAGTAAGAAAATAGACAAGAAGGAAAGTAGGTGAGTGAGTAGAGTGAATGGATGAAAGGAAGAAAGATGAATGACGAAGGATGGACAATGAATGATGGAGAATGGAAGATAGGTGTAGGATGGATGGATGGATGAATAGATACATAGAAAGAATTCAAGTCATGCAATACGTATACATTTATATTCCATTTTTCCCTCTCTACAGGGGTACACGACTATTTTCTGTCATTCTCACATGATCAGCACTGGATAGCTGAGCTGGATTGTACCTTACACAATAGTTGATCTCTTCCCAACTTCACAATCAGAGGAGTAATGACTTCATGTTGGTAGATTAAAATCAGTCATGGTAATATATTTGTACCACGGAAATTTTCAAATACCACACATCAGGGCTTTTTCTCTTTAAAGGTTTTGGAGAGCTAGTTGTGTAATATTTACCAGCATTCCACTGATCTTAATGTCCCTTCCAACTCTATACTGCTCTGTTTTGGCATAATTTGAGCCTATTAAGAGAGTTAATATCTCCTCTGAGAACTATTATAATTTTAATAACTAAAGGGGCAACCATTTAAAACAAAAACAAAAACTTTTCATTCCAAAAAATCTGCTCCTCTGTGTCTTGAGCTAATGTCAGGTTTGGTCCACTTCAACAGACTCCTCCTCAGTCTCTAGAATTTGTCTAGTCGTTTGAGTGTGAGAATCCTTTTTTTAGTTTTATTTAATTGCCTCCAGCTGTAGGAATCCCTTTTGCCTCTGATCTATTGAAACCAGCTTTTTGGTTAACCTTCCTGTTTATTTAAACTCCAAACCCACAGACTGTTTTTCCTTCTTTTGTTTTATCTTCTGTTTCAGACACTGGGAAGGTGGGATAGAGGAGGTGGCTCAAAGGCTATGGGCCGGCCATGAGCTCAAGGGACCTATTCTTACAAGTACCGGGGCTCATTCTTCTGCGGCAGAGGCAAAAGGCTTTCAGATCCAACTCTTATGGGAGATTGCTGATCAAGCAGTTCCAGTGAGTCAGAAAATCCCAGAAATTGAAGTTCATGGTCATACTGGCACTTTGATGCTACATCATGTGGCCTTGAGTAAGTCACCTGCCCTTCTTTTAACCTTGAATTTCTCATATGGAAATGAAAGAGATGGAATTGGATACCTCTCAATTACATTTGGCTCTAAAATTCTTAGATTCTCAAGAGGGAAGTGCAACTTTCCTAATTCAAAGCTCTGCTTATTCAGTAAGGGAGAGTAAGCATTCCCACTGGAGTCCCGAAAGCTCCATACAGCATTGAATTTACACAATAACGTTCCAATTACAGGAAAGCCTCTATTTTAGATGGTTCCATGTATTTCAAATGGATCCAAAACTAAAAAAGAACCCCAAAATAAGTTCTCAGCAGGAAAAACAGCAGAAGTGATGCTAAGTGGTGATGCCAGTCTCTCCCACGCTTACTCAGATTCTGGGGACTCCTGACAGTCAACACAAATGGAGTTACATGCTTTCCCATCTCTCAGCAGATTAAAAACAGGATATGAGAAGGGATTCGTGTTCTACAGTCAGACATGCTAAAAGATGCAAAAAGAAACAAAAAAGAACAACTTAGAGCCATGTGAACAGAGAAAGGGAAAAGATAAAAATAAAACAATTAATTCTCAAAGCTAAAATCCTAGGCCATTTACTTTAGGAAACATCCAGCCCCTAATCTGACTGATGTTATAGTTCAATAATTTTCAAGAATGAGTAGTTAAGAAATATCACTAAATAATGCATAGGACTTTTATGTAGATAGGAAAAATTGTTTTTAAAAATTGTAACTATTTTTCAATATGATAAAAATTTTGCTACTTAAATAAGTAAGTTTTAAAGAACTGTAAAAAAGGTACTTTTTCAAATAATCCAATTTCCACTCCAGGAATATCTTTCTTGTTACCTGTGACCTCCCTCCCTCCACCTGCCATGAGGCCAACTTCTCATCCTTAGGTCACCTTAGCTAAATGTTTGTAGCACTCACTTTATGCTAAGCAGTGCCCTAAGAAATTTTTCTATTAACTCATTCAATTCTTAAAGCTACTCTATGAATCAGTTATTAGCATCATCACTATTTTATAGATGAGAAAACTGAGATCATATATAACAAGTTAAATGGCAGAGCTCAGATGTGGAGGTGGCAGGCTTACTCCAAAATGCACTGTCCACCACAACACACTGTACACACACACACACACACACACACACAAATTGTCCCATTTCCCAGCATCTTCATGTTTTATTATTGTTCACTCCTTTAGTTATGTGCTTGTCTCCTGTCCTTCCTTCTGGAATGTAAACTCTATGAAGAATGGAACCAGAGTGAGCTTGTTCACAAGCACATCCTGTGCATTTGGCCCACAGAATGGCATCCCTTTGCCTGGGCAACTGTTACAGAGCCAAGATCAGCCTCATTTCCAGGCCTATAGACAGCACCTAATCGTTGAAGACAAACTTTTCTTTTTTAAAGATTGATTACTTGTAAGGGTCCATCTTCAGGACAAAAACCAAAAACATGAACAAAAGGTAGTCTATCTCCACAGATATACTTTCAGCTTATTAAGTCCTCCTGAGGGAGAGGGGGGAGTCATACATTTCATCTTTACCCAAGAAGAAATAAGTGAGAGGCTGCAAGTTTTGCTTAGAGTTACTGAATAGTAAACAGACTATTTGTGCCACCAGGCGATAAACTGAGATGCACTGCTCAGTTATATTTGTTGTATTTCTATGGTTCCATATGGTTCTAAGTGAATCTCAGTTCTCAGTTTGTGGATTGAGAAAAAGGGGGTGAGAAGAGTGGACTTACTTTATATATATACAAGAATGGCCCATGCTTTGCTAAAGCATGGCCAACATTTAGATTAGAAGTGTGTGCATTATGTTTTAGGCATTAATTCTTAGCCAGGCAGCAGAGCAGAGTAGGAAGGAAAGCAGCCAGGAAGTTTTGCAAACCTGTGTTTGATACTGGCTTTAACAATTACTAGCTCTAAAGTTCATTTCCCTCATCTATGTGATGGAGCCGGTGATACTTAACCTGACAGAGTTGTTAGGATTATTAAATGAAATGATACTTCTAACATACTTGGGATATACTAAGCCTTCGATACCTGTGGTTCTACCATCTTCTGCCTGCAGTAACTTCTGCAAACAAGGATGAGTCATTAAGAAGAAGAAAAAAAGAACTTGCTGGGAGATAAACTTTTAGATCCATAAGTTTATAAAGTTTAGAATATTTAGAAAGTCATTTTAAACACAAATTGCCTAGGATCCTTAGTCTTGGAAGAATATAGTCACACACAGGTGACTTTGGAGGGTGGCCAGGGGCCCTCAAGGCCTGGGGTTTACTGGCTTTGTGAACAATCCTTTCTGGAACAGCCTTGCTTAAAGGCATGGACACACACTGCTGGAGGGAGCCCTGGTTGCTTCAGCAACTCTGGAGAGAGTCTTATCGGCTTCATTACACACTCTTCAGAGTAGTGGAAGGTCCGCAGGAAAGCACTTTTTCCTGCCGGAGTGGTAGATATTTACTTCTGCTAGCCATCAGTCTGAGAACTCTTCCTTGGTTCAGTTGCCCAATATCCAGGGACAACCTTGAAAAAACCAGTAAATAAATGACATGTTTCTTGAGTCCCTCTGTTTCACTCTTCTCCCATTTATTACAAATTTTAGCCCCTTGTTTTGCCAAGAGCCCTTATCCTATGTCCACATCCCTATCACACCTCTATGCTTTAAAAACTCTGCTATTTTGTTTTCCCCATTAAGTTGACATTTTTAGTTTGATGTTCTAAAGAAAGCTTTAATTAGACTAACTGATTTCAAGATAGCAAGGGTTTAAGCCACTTGAGAGGAGTGTTGGCCTGTTAAAAGAGAATCTGGTTATCTGTAAAATTAGATCATTGATTGATAAAACTTTCATCGGGGAAAAGTGAAATTAAGAATTTTTGGATGAGCTGTAATGGATTGTTGTGGAGGGAGACATCTCAGAACCTTAGAATGTAACTTTCACAAGGAAGGACCACCTATTCCTCACACATACACCTACTCTAGCACCACACAGTGTGCCCCCTCAACAGGTGCATCTATGTAGAAATACATGCAAATACATGCATACACATACACAGGTGGGACATTCACATACACACACGTGGGCAGCCAGACACACCTAGGCAAGTGATCTGTGCTATAGAAAGTCAGCAGGTACCACCCATGAGTGCATTACCTGAGTGACATTTTATTCTTCCTTGGACTTTGCTTCTAAAGCAAAATATTTCATCATGTTTTTCCATCTGACTGTAAAGAAAGCCTGAGTGCAGTTACCAGGTTCTATGTAGGAAAGGATCTACTTATGCAGACAGATGAGCTAAATCCTCCTCCCCAGGATTGTTGCAAATTTCGTTTTACTTCCTACCACATCTTTCTTTGTATTCACTTTAAGATCAAAAACAAGAGGATCCCTCCTGAGAAGTCTGGAGTTTGGGCTATTTGGCCACATTCTCCTCCTCTGCACCTCTCTCAGCAAAGCCTACAGTTTGGAAGTGAGGTGGGGGCTGCTCCTCTCTGTGCTACTGGCATAGTTCTATCTACCCCTTAGGAATGAAAAACTGTGTCCTCTGTATAACCTGACTTCGTGTTAATCACATGGTGGTGACATCCTCTCTACAGAGCTACAGAGCTGCTGTGGAAACCACTCTTCCACCACCCCCACTCGGCCCCCCACAGAGCCAGCCCTAACAAGGGCCTGCAATGTCAGGGCCTCCCCCTGGAAAGGAAGCCCCTAGTGTCTGGAGCAGCCTGGGTTTAAGAAGCTGTCACCCAACTCCTCAGTGACTCAAAAAATAAAAGCATCTGTTGTTGTTGGTTTTGTGTCTTTTTTTTTTTTTAAGGATATAGAAGAGGAGAAAGGGCTCAGTAACTTGATCCTTTCCTAAACCCCGCCCTTCTCTGAGTGTAATCAGGTAATATCCATTACACAAAGAATTTCAAAGGTTCCTTTTTGGAGACTCTCAGCCACAATGCTGCCCATTGTTTATACTTTAATTAACTTCTGTTTTACTGATTTATTAAAAAAAGAAAAAGATGAATTAGCCTTATGCTTGGAGTTGAATTATTGCAATTTGAAACTCCTCATACCTATCTTGAGAACTTCAAAGAACAGCCAAGGTTGTTTATGTGCAGGAAATCAAATTAGCAAGACTATTACAGTGGCTTAATGGCATAGGGTGGTCAGGCTGATGAGAAACAGTAATTGGAAAGTACCCCCTCTCCACCCCCAGCCTGCATTTGACTGTTTCAAAGCAATTCTCAACTGCAAGTAGGTTTGTTGACTTCTGGTTGAATGGTTACAAAGACATGGATGCATTTCTGTTTGCACATGTAAAATCCTATCTATTTGACATGGAAAGGTCCAAATGAGAG
The DNA here is from genome assembly GCF_021218885.2 of Marmota monax. Classification (NCBI taxonomy): domain Eukaryota; kingdom Metazoa; phylum Chordata; class Mammalia; order Rodentia; family Sciuridae; genus Marmota; species Marmota monax. The sequence goes on along the minus strand of NW_026691982.1, from coordinate 11,503,177 downwards.
AGAGGGAAGGAGTAAGTAGAAGTTGGTTGAGAGGGGGAAAAAAAAATCTTTTGAAATGTTGTGAATGAAGACAATAAGCTGGAAAATAAGAAACATATTTGAATGTGTAATGAAAAATGAATTGTATAATTCAACAAAAACAAATGCTGGTCCATTCAAAAATAAAATACCACAGACTGCAGAATATGCACTAGAAATCTAAAGAAGGCTGACTGACCACACTTGAGGCAGCCCAGGAGAATAATTATATTCTAGTGTCAGCACATCCTCTTCCCACAGTGGCCATCCATGTAGAAAAGAAATAGTTATTTTGGATGGCTACACAGCTCCGAGGAAACGTAAGTGTGGAAGACTTAGAAACATCCTCGTGGAAATCACACACCCTGATTAACAGTCTTGTCCAAAAGTTTGTGCGTATGGGAATTTAATAAAAGGATGTGTTCTTATGAACCATGATGATGCCTGGTAAGGATTCTGGTTTAATAACATCAAATACAGATCTAATAACAATAATCATAGATTCAAAAACATTTGGCCCTTTATGACCAAAAAAATAACTGCATTCAATCTGCTGTGAATGATGTACTTGCTATAGTCAGCGCAATGTCTATGGAGAAAGTGCCAAACCAAACCTTCCAAACAGCCATGTGCTCTCCCAAACACTCAGGTGGCGCGCTGTGAGAGGGAGTAAATGAGAACAGAAAATAAACCTTCGAAGCACCAAAGCATAAATTACCAGGTTCTAATCCTTAGTTGTTAAAATGAACAGATCCTCCGGAACAAACCTTTTCCTGTAACACTAAAATACGTAATTCAGTGTCTTAAGCTTCTATAAAGAGTGGCCAAAACTAAAGCCTCCATAGACGCGGTCAGACAGCAGTCTTCCAGAATCTGATACAGGCCTTAAAAAGATTAAGCTATAATTTGTTGGCCTCTGTATAATTTAGAATAACTTAACATATGCCTAGAAATCAGGCTAGTCCTGCAGAATTCTATATAATGAACTATAAAGAAATTTCATAAACTGTCTCTCTTTGGGGTTGTAATAAAAGGAAAGCTAGAACTGAAGGTTGGATATTTGTGTTGGTCCCGGTGGTTTCCTTCCACTTAGCTCTGTGACCTTGAGTAAGTTTCTACAAATCTCAGTATGTCCGTATATCAAATGGGTATTTAAAATCGAAATCTACCTTCTCAGGGATGTTAAGATGATTAAGTGAAAGGACATTATAATCTGAAAGCACTGTATACCTGCCAGGGTTTTGTGTCATATAGAATCTGGTTTTGTTAAAATATTTTTGAAGTTTTCTGCCACTGAAAGCTGCACTTTTTAAATTGTAATTATATGGGGAAGCATACATTTTGAGTCAGAAAATTTTTCAATAGAGCCGATTATTTGGGGACCAAGCCTATAGCTCTTTTGAAAGACTCAGTTATATTTAAATAACAATTATATACAGGCAACAACAATGTGTCACAGGAAGGAAGTGACAGCTTTTATCAAGGAGCAATATTGGTTTGCTTTTGCTTTTGCTTTTTTTTTTTTCCTTAATGTTTGAACCTGGATAAGGTCATGCTTTCTCAGAAAATTTTAGAAAGAACAAACTTAGAGACTAGGATAGCATTTTATAATTGACCACTTAGTCCCTGAATAAACTCAATCAAAATTAAAAGACTAGAAAGCATATATTTTTGAATGAAGCATTAGCCTAGATAACACACACTTAATAAAATAGACAACTACTTTCAAAATTACAAATAAAGAGGTGGGTAAAAATTTAGCAGGTAGATTATGGCCAATCATAAAGAAAAGTTTAATTGCATGCTTTAACAAATAATCAAATTAAGAGTTTGTTCACATTCTTAAATAGTATTAAAGTGCTTTTTAATCCAACAGCACTTCATTAAAAGGTATCAAGTGGTGTAATTTCCATTTATTGTATTGGAATCAGAGATCTGGCAAGTTTGAGAAATTTACCCTGAGTCATAAACACAGTGGAGCTTTTGAGTTCAGAGTTTCATTTGTTTGTTTGTTTGCTTGCTTGCTTGACTAAGTTGGCTTTTCTGCCATAATTTTTTTAATATTTATTTTTTTGGTGTAGATGGACACAACACAATGCATTTTATTTTTTATGTGGTGCTGAGGATCGAACCTGGGTCCCGCCTGTGCTAGGCGAGCGCTCTATCCCTGAGCTACAATCCCAGCCCCATGCCATAATTTTTAAATGAAAGGAAACAAGGACATTTGATACATTCAGACATGATTCTATATTTCAGATTTCCCCCAGACTGCTTAATAACAGCATTTTGAGAAGTATCTTAAACCAAAATGAAACTATTATACCTAAAACACCTGGAGGAGTTAGATTCCAGGTCCCATTATAAGTATCTAAATAAACATATATCCCTCCAGTGAATACTACATGAGAGGATCATCCATAACTTTTTTAAATCTTAAAGGAATGGATCCACAGAGAAAAGTCTCTAGACAGGAAAAAGACAAGAGAAAAGAATTTTTAGCTAGAAGGGAACTGGTATGGGCAGTCACTGTCCATGGACCAGCTGAGCCCAGCCTGGCCAGAGTGCAGAAACCAGCCATGCTAGATGAAATGCACTTCCTGAAAACCAAGGGAAGGACCCAGGCTAAGAATAGGTGGGACTCAGGAGGCTGGACTTTGAGCAGAACTAAGAAAATATGTCAGTCAGCTTTGCATTACTATAACAAATCTCTGAGAAATTAGCCTATTAAGAGAAAAAGTTTATTTTGGCTTACACTTGTGGGGGTTTCAGTTTATACTCAGTTGATCCTGTTGCTTTTAGGCCTGTGGTGAGGCAGTACATTGTGGTATAGAAGGCATGGTGGAGTAAGTCACTCACCTCACGGCTGAGACAAGAAAGAGAAAGAGACTGGGGTCCCGCGATCTACTTCAAGGACACACCCCCAATGACCTGAAGACCTCTATAGTTTTTACCACCTCTCAATAGCTCCAGGCTAAGGACTAAGCCTTTCATGCATGGACCTTTGGAGAAATTCCAGATCCAAACTATAGCAAGAACTTTGCAATATAGCTCTTAAACAGATTAAAACTTTAAAACGGAATAAACTGACCCATTGACTCAGAAAATGGGGAGACTAAAACAATGACCACCTAGACTCCTTGTATCATTAAGGCTATTTAACAGTATTCCGTGGACCGCGCTCTAACACTGAATTTATCTGACAGGGAATCCTCTTCAGCTCAGACCTCACTCAGGAAATGACTTTTATAATCAAAAAGTGAATGAGAACAGGAAAAAATAGACCACCTTCTCCTTCTTCCCAGAATAGAGGGCACAGAAAGCAAATACAGTGAAGCCAAGCCTGCTCACTCTAGACACAGAGCCCAGAAAGAAGAGGCCAGCAAAGACGCGGTTGCCAGGTAATGCATCATGGGCATCAAGTATTTATCACATGATAGAAGAACCATTTCCAGAGGTACATTATTGATAAAGATTTGGAATTCTAGTGAACTTAAAGAAATTAAAGATCATCTGCAAAAAGAGAAACATCCCAGTGGGATAAAAACAATTTGAGCAGAAATCAGACCACCCAGAAAGCATAACCTTCATCAAATCAGAAGTCCAATTCCTTAACCAAACTTGGCTAAAGGTTTTCACAATTGGTTGGTGAGTCTAAACAAATTAATGTTAACATCAGAACCCCTAACAAAACTCAAATTACCATTATAGTTATGCGATTTTGTTCTCTTGGTTAATCATTCAACTAGTTCCATTATGCAATACCTAGTAAAAGAACCCATCTAGTTATTGTTACAGATAACAATTTGATCTGGCAAAATCAGATCAAAGACACCTGAGGCTATAAGAAGTTTTGTTACGTATTACAATACCCAAGTATTTTCTGTTCTGTGGACCACTTTATAAAGATGGGTAGGTGAATGAATGGATAGATGGGTGGATGAATGGATGGACTGACTTCACTTATTCTACAGTTACATGTTTACAATCTATGTAAATTGATTTTGTTTCCCTTTTATTACTTTCAACCTATAAGATCCCAGGTGACAGGGCCAGGTCTCTATGTATTCGCTCCATAAAGGAACTAGTATAAAAACCACATGAATTTTGTTCAAAATTGAGAGTTTGATGAGATGATAAATCTACTACTAATTATGCTAATCGAGAGACAATTTGCATTAGTTTCAATCGAAAATTTGAAAGCAAAATGCCAAAGGAGAATTACTACTAGAAGGCTGGCTTATAAATGCAAGAAATATCAGTCAGTAAGAACTAGAGAAATAAATAACCCTAAAACATTCAATGAGAATATGGTGACAAGAGCTTACCTCTACATTCCCTTAAACAGTTCCCCTTGAAGTACAACCATATAAAATAAGAAATTCAGCACAATCAAAATAATAACAGATGTACTTTAAGTGTTCCCAGACCTAAACACCTTGGAAAGCTGAGGTCGCATTCATTAAAACTGATCCCTATCTTAAACAACTTTGACACATCATCTTGGCTTTAGTGGTAAGCAAAAGGAGGTCTTTGAAGAAATCTACACCAGGCCAGCTAAGCTCTGTCATACACAGTTTTTCTGACCTTTTATTTCATATCACTTGTTCCAGTTTTGTCAAAATCATGGAGGTTTTCAAGTGATGTTTCATTGTAATGACATTTGAAAGCCAAATAGGTTGGCCTGTGAGCCTGTACTTTGGAAAATCAATATTGTAGGTTTAAAGGAGCCCCCACTCCTACCTGGAAGCCCTCTCTGCATGGTGGTTGGGGATGCTAGCGCCTTCATCCTGAGCTAGGAACCCACTCTTCTTTCAGCAACACTGCAGTTTACTTCATTAACATCAGAAGGCCAAATCTACCTTTTATCACATCCTGAGATGGTGAGTGTTCAATATACATTCTTTACTGATTTTTGTGCACCTGAAAGCTTAGGCAATGTCTTGAAATCTACTTGAAAATGTTGCTAAAATGATTTCCCTGCTGAAGGAAGAAGAATGGGGAGACCTGTGGGTAATCAGAGGCCTGGGAAGGAAAACCGTCTCTGGGCAACACAGTACTAAGGACACTGGGGATTCTAGCCAAGAAGGAATGGGCTCTGTCTGGAGGGTTATGGGCTGGGGTTATGGGCGCTTGTGTAGAAATTCTGTCTCACACTTCTTAACATTCTTGCTTTTTATCTCCACATGACATGAAAGAGATAGAGTCTCCCATGTCTGGAGATGGCATCCCTGCAGCCTGAGTTCCCAGTAAGCCTGTCCCTCAGTGCATGCAGGGCATACCTGCTGACCATGCTGAGTGGTACTCATTTGAAAGGGAAGGGAATCCTCCTATTCTGTGTGTTTCATTGTTTATTTGCTTCCTTGTTTTTTCCACAAAGTTTCCTAACTAGAATTGTTTAATCAAAAGTAATGTTAACAATGCATCATTTACTTAAGCAAAGATCCTGCATGTACTTGTATTTTTAACAGACTGGATATTCCCCTGTGGCATCGTATTCAACGTCTTCCTAAGTTGCTTGTCTCTTTTAAAATGGAGGCTGTTCTTCAAGAAGCCAAACCTGCCCTATGAAAGTGGGTCCTACCTGCAAAAAGTGGGTATTTTGGCTTAATGAACAGGCTGGAGCTTTCTAATGTGTGTGTATGTGTCTGTATGTGTCTCTGTGTGTGTGTGTGCGCACATGTGCATGTGTGTGCACTGACAAGAATAGTGTTGGCAGGTCCAGTAAACAATTAGACAATTATGCATCTATGAGTGTATAAGTTTCACTGAGAAGCAAGGGTCCTCAAAGAGCCACATTGCAGGTGGTCATGATGAGTGTCAGTCCCAAAGCCTTCACCACCAAAGCAGCCCATGAAATGTGCTGGGATCATGCACTGATGTCAGAACTCAAGGGAGACTGGCTTTGTCCTCCACTTGTTCTACAGGCCCCTGGTGTTGTCTGAGATCAGCAACACTATTACCACCCAGGTAATCGTCAGAAACGCACAATCAGGGAGCGGGTAGAACAGCATCTACGTGTTAACAAACTCCTTGGATGATGCATAAGCACATTAAAAGTTGAGACACACTGCTCCAATGTAGATGGCAGGACTCAGAATTTAGGAACCACTGGGCACATCCTAGAGACATTGCTCTACTGTCATCCCTGAGCTGAGACCAAACAATATTATGGGATTGTCTACAGCATTTCTCCACCCTCTCCTTCGCTAGTCCTGGTTTTCATAGCACAACTGCTCCTCTGGGGTTTCAGAATGTCTTGGACATAATGACTAGAACTGGAATAAGAAGAGACAGTTCACTACCATCAGGTTTGCAAATCTCAGCAATCAGGATTTGCGAAGCTCAGTGCCTCCCTGAATTATCTAAAGGCCTGATAACTGGTAAGAAGTTAAAGAAAAGGGGAGAAATGGCTATTATTATTTGATCTTAAGTGTCCCCCAAAGGTCCATGTTAAAGTATTGGTCATCATCCTGTGGTACTATTGGGAGGTGGTGGAACCATTAGCAGGAGGGGCCTAGTGGAAAGAAGTTAGATCACTGGAGGCTTGTCCTTGTGAGGGATATTGGGACTTCAGTCCCCTTCCTCTCTTTGCTTCCTGCTCACTGTGAGGTGAGCAGCCTTCCTCTGCGATGCACTCCCTAACACGATGCCCTGTGCCACCACAGGCCCAAAAGTAATGGAGACAACTGACCATGGAATGAAACCTCTGAAACTGTTAGCCAAAACTTTTCTTTCTTAAGACCTTTTAATCTCGGGTATTTTGTCATAGTGACTGAAAACTGATTAACACAGTAATGGAAGATTGAAACAAATCTACCCAAGTGTCCAGCAAGATGTGTTTTCAAGTTTCTGTGTAGAAGTCTAGGTCAAAAGGAGATTGATGTACCTGAACATCATTTATTAAATTACCCAAGCATTCAGTCAATATTAATCAAGAAGCTACTCCACACTTGGCTATGTTTCAGCTGCTGTTATACAGCAACATTACTGATACAAGATTTGACCTTATCCACTGGAAAGCACCATCCTAAGAGCCACATGCGACTACATGAAGTTTCCTTCCAGATACGAACCCCTTTAAGGCAGTGTGGACTAAGTATATAACGGCCTCCTAAAAAACCAAGGAATTGTTTGGGGTGACTGGTTTTCAAAGGGTAACCAATTAATCTTTAGAGAAAATGCCCTTTGTGTCTCTGTTTAGGTGGCTCTTAAAGGGTTAACATCATCCTCAATGCTACCCTCAGATCTTAAGCAAAAGAATATTAAAGCACATCTCCAATCAATTGCTATTTTATCCACATGCATTCCCCACCCCAGCCTAATCATGTCCCTACTCCAGTCTTTTAATAAGAAGGTTGGTGTAACAAATGGCAATTTAAGTTCTCCTTCATGAGCAGATGCTTCTTCGCTCTCCAGATTCAAGCGAGGCACCTGTCTGAGCCCCACAGTCTGCCTGCCAGTTTTTTATTCCTGTTCATTATTTCTTAGTTCAGAAAATTAACTTTATTTCATGAGGCAAGAAAAATCCCTGTCATTTTCTGGCATTATTAAGAATAAATTCTTTTTAGTCCTTAATCCCAAGGCCTGAACATCCAGTTGCCCATTGCAGGAGATAACATGTGTCCATGTGCATACCTGAGATAAGGGCCTGTCCTCTTGGCCTTTTTATGAGGACATTATTTTAGATGCCTCTTCTTCCTTCACTGCTTCAACATAATTTCATTTCATGTTAATGGGAGTGGCTCTCCAGAAAACCCAGTCCTGGTGAGAGATACATTCAAGGACTTTCTGGGAGGGGTGTTGAATATGGCTCATAGCCTCCCATGCCCACGTGACCACAGGAATAGAGACTCAAGGGCAGCCTTTGAAGGACATACAAGTATTTCTCTTTACATGTCATCAGTTATGATAAGGACTATGTGGACCATAAACAATCTTCACAATAGGATTTTTCTCTCAATTCTAATAGGCATATTTGCAAGTCATTTCCAAATTACACTGTGGAAATGATCTACTTATCAAATGCATTATAACATAATTAGTTGGCTGCACCCACTTGAATATCTTGAAATTATTTCTACAACAACATCTAAAATGGAAAGTTCCTGTTTGAACAATGAGAACTAGAAAATCACTTTTATTCTATTAAGCCTTTCCAAACTAAAGATATTTTTCTTTCCTATATACAATAAAGTGATTTTTGTGATCATTTTCATGCAAACAATTTGTATAACAAGAGCCAGCATTTAAATACTGTGTCTGTGTAGCTGTCTCCAGGCACAGATTAAGAATGTGGGGCTTTAAGATGTTTTGCCATTCTGTCATTCTTTGACATGAGTGGACAAGGTTTGGATGGAGCCTGGAAGTAGCATTTTCCAGAAGGTGCTGCATATAAATGTGGAAGTGTATATACAGTATATCTGTGTATATATACATATATATATATATACTCATTATAACTGGTGGATTTTTTAGCTATGTCTCCATGTGCAAATTAGTTTATTTTAAAATGCTACATTATTATCAACATAAGGCAGTTGGAATGGAGATGACTCTCAAGATTAATTAAAAGAGATCAACTATTCAAGAGAGTACAATAAACGTGTCTAAATTGGAGAAAGATTAGTTTGGAAGCAGACAGAGGAGTTACCCAAGAGAGGGCTATTGGCTTTCTGCCTGCAAGCCTCTGGTGGGTATGAGCACAGAAGAGAAAGGCTGGGACTGGAAGAGAAGGATATTAAAATTTAAAACAAAGATGAACCCTCAGCTCCTAAAGAATGTTTGCTTCTGATCCCTGTAGGCTAAACCAAGTCCCCCCAAGCAAATGTGCTGAGTTATAAAATCAAAACCGTAGAAAACTCGAACATATGCACCTCAAAGGACGAGATGTCCTAGCTAAACTTATGTAGTTCTGAGTTTCTGCTTTCTGAGCAATGTGGGGCTCCTAGACATGGAGGAGAATCTTGCACGGCCTCACTCCTGCTCTAAGGTGCTACCTAGTGCCCCAAATTCCAGCCCAGCATCCCACAGCTGCCCAGCTCAGAGTGGCAGTGCATCTGTGTGAGAGCACTTGGCACTGAGACCAGAAGGCTCCACCCTTGAGGGAAACTTCTTAGCATGCGTGTCCACCTAAGAGACGGTGGCATGAGAGCATGCTTTCCTGAACACCTGGCCTGATGTCTCATTTATCTCTGGAGCAAAGATTGTTCCCTAACTCCAGGAAGTTGCATCAGGAAAGAAGGCGTAGCTCCCTATGATAGGCTGCATGATGGACAGTGGAAACAGCCTTGAGGATTAGTCTCAAAGGTGACGCTCCCCAGAGTTAACAGTAGAACCCACCACTCTGTAATGACTGAAGGTACTGCATACAACACAGATATCACTGGCCCCTCGGCCGCTGCCTCTAAAAACTCTGTTTTAGTCAAAATTTTCACCACTGTGACTAAAGGATCTGACCAGAACATTCATGAAGGAGAAAAAGTTTATTTGGTGGCTCACAGTTTCAGAGGTCTCAGCCCATGGACAACCAGCTCCACTACTCGGGGCCGAGGGAAGCAGCTTACATGGTGGTCAGGAAGCAGAGAGAGACCTTACTCTCCAGATACAAAATATGTACCTCATTGCCCTATCCCCAATGAACCACTTCCTCCAGCCACACCCCACCTGCCTCCAATTACAACTCGATTAATCCCTTCAGGGATTAATTCACTGATTAGGCTAAGGCTATAACCAATCATTTTTCCTCCAAACCTTCTGGCATTGTCTCACATGTGAGCTTTTGGGAGACACTCCATCTAAACTCTTATTATTATTACTCAGGCCAATCTCATTGTATCAAGGGTCCAGCAGGAATTCTTTACCTCAAATCCCTGCTATTTTGCTGCTGCTTTTCCCACCTGGGACCACAAAAGAAGCAAGAGTTCAGAGAGAAGCACCCAACATACTTGCTTCTCCAGTGACCCATGAAGAGAGGAGAATCCTTGAGTTTGTAAACTCCCATGTAACATAGCAGGGATTGCAACAACTGATAGATGTCCTATAAATGGGATTTCCATTCCTGTCCCCACCCCAAATACATACACAGATCTGCCACCTAAATTCTCTTTATACCACATGACTATGGTTCTCAACACCATGAACTTTAAAACCAACACCCAGTACCTCCAGACCTCTTATTTAACTGGTTTCCCATGATTTCTAATGTGTAGCCAGAGTAGAGAACCATAAATCAGTTTGTCTATCAGATGCTTAAATACCAAAAGGTATAGGTGACAGCAGTCTAAGTTTTATCAGTTCCCATGTCAGGGGATCCCAAATATCAAGTTTTCTTGAGAAACATCAATAGAGATTTTCATATTCTCCTTCCCCTCAATTTTTTTTAAGAGAGTAATATAAGTTATACTAGACATGAATTAACAGGTATAGCTTTAGTTACTGAATATTTCTGAGGCTGTTCATTTTGTGTTACTATAGCAAAATATCTGAGGCTGTATACCTGATTAATAAAAGAGGTTTATTCACAGTTCTGGAGGTCCAAGATCATGGCTCTGGTGAGGGCATAACAGCAGATAGCATCACGTGGTGGCAGAATGTATGAGAGAGAAAGCTCTCATGGCAGGAGAAGAAGCAAGAGAACATGGAGGGACCAGGCTTACTCTTTTATGACAGCAAATTCTCCAGGAAACTAACACACTCTGAGAAACCAGCATTAATCCATTCTGTGAGCAGTACACACATGACTTAATCACTACTGCTAGATCCTACCTCCTAAATTTTCATCCTTTTTCAGCATCACCAACCTGAAGACCAAGCTCCCAGTGCATGAAGCTTAGGGAGTCGAATTCACCATATTCAAACCACAGTAATAGCAGAACTGAGGTAGAAAACTGAGCCATGCCATAGCACCCTCCAGGTGTTTACTACCAAGATACACCCTTGTCCCAACAGAACAGAACAGTTATTTCCCTTATTCTGGGCAATGAGTGTCTATGTAGCCATACTGGAACAAAAGGGTAGTATGGATAAAAAAAAAAAAACAAAAAAAACCCAGAAACTTTAAGGAAAATCTCACTTCCCATCATTAGCTACCTGTAGAACCTGGAGCAACTCACCTACCCTCCTGTACCTCGTTACCTCTATCTGTAAAAATGATATCCACAAGGCAAGATGATCCAGAAATGTGAATACCGTGTATATAAAATGTTCATGGATCATGATGCTTAGTAATGGCACTAGCATTGCTGTAAGGAGAAGTGAGAAGACCCAAGTAGAGCACCTGTTCATTTGCTGGACACAGTAGTACCTGCTCAGAAAACACTCATTTTTATTTCCTTTACTCTTTATTCATTTATCTAGCATTCATTTTAAAATAGGCAACTAAGTCACATTTGCCTCATTTGGTAATTTAGGATTTATACTTTAGGATCTAAGTTTAGGTCTTTGTTTTGATTTCCATTATATTTGGAAGTATTAAAATAATCATTTCAACTTCTCAGACTATTCTTAGACCCTTATTAATTCATCCAGCATAAAACTATACCTTAAAATCCATGCTGTGGGCTGGGATTGTAGCTCAGTGGTGGATAACTTGCCTCACATGTATGAGGCACTGGGTTTGATCCTCAGCACAACATACAAATAAACATACAAGTAAATAAAATAAAGGCATTGTGTCCATCTACAACTAAAAAATAAAATATTTTTAAAAAAATCTTTGCTATTGCAAACTTGATAAATACACTGCTCATCACTTCGTTTGTTTAAAAAATGACTTTAAACCCTTAAAAATACATTGTGCATTTCCATGCCATATCAAACATTATACAACATACTTTCCATTTGCAGTGAATGTAAAGCTGGTTAGTCTAAAATAATTGGCTACCTTTTCAAGGTCAAATATCTCACTTCCCAGTTAGATTATAAGCTTCTGGAAGCCACAGATAAGTCTGTATACATTCTTCCTTCCATAAAATAGGTGCTCAATAAACTTTTATTGAACCAAGTGAGCCAAGTACATATAATCAACTGATTGCCACTGAATTGTCATTAATTTGCTAGTGAAACCAACCCTCAGTTTCCTCCAATGGCTTTCCTTCTCCTGCCTGCCATTTGTGAGAATAGTGTTTACAACTTGCTCCTGAACCCCTGGACTTCTCAAACCATAGAAACAGTCCTTGTTTCTATCTAGTGGGAATAACAGTCTGATCTGCTAGGATGCTCATCTTATATACCCATTAGATAATCTGCACTCACTTTACTAGTCTTTCCAGGAACTATCCCATCTAGAACATCTTTGCAAAAACAAACCACCATTTTCACAAAATGTTTGCCAAATTTTCCAACACTCACTGATCAGGATAGATTCAAAATCTAATTATTCCTGGCTAAAAGACTTCTCGAGATTGATAATTTATAAGCAAGTGATTATTACAATTTAATAATTCTCAATTCTGCCAGGAGTATAAAATGACACAGTGATTTTTGGGTAAGTATACATGTTCCTCATGGACAAAACAAATTCGTTCCAGGGTTTCCTGTTACATAACTTTGGGAATAAATAAGATGATGTGTGCAGCACTTTCGTCCCTGAGACACTGAGAAACATGGAGGTCATCTCCATAGGGACCTATATGAGATAGACAGCATGTTTTATTCTCCTCCCAGAATTTAAAATCCTTTGTATTTTCTGTTCTGATAAGTCCCACTTTTAACACAAGTGGATATTTTTCAATGAGTCAAAGATGGCACCTTAAAAAATGGAAGCCTTGACACCATCTCAATTCTGTCCATTTAAACACATTGTTCCCGTACTGACCTACAACTTCTCCTTTGGGTGCAGTGATGACACAAGCATTTTGCTTTTCACACCTGAGTTTTAACGATTACTACCAAGGGCAGATCAACCAGAGATGGAACTCACAGAGTATGAACGCACACTATGTCTTATTTGAAGTGGTTGCATGGTCCATCAGCCTATTTAGTAGTCTCTCTACCAGTTCTCCTTTTAATTAATAGACTTGTGAATAGCCATAACTGCCTTGTGGGACATGCCAAACACTAAACAGATGACTAAGTTGCAGCAAGCAATCTGCTCAACACGGGGTGGCTTAATTTAAGCCATACGTGGTGAAAAACGAAGGCATGGCAAGCATGCGGCTCAATGTATAGCTTTTGGTCTGTTTCAAGTTATATAAGTCCCTGGCGTACAGAAAGTAACATTCATAAAAGGGAAAGCAAGGGTTCTGATTTATTGCCACCTGTTAGCATGACTCTGACCTGCTTGAACGGGGCAGGCATCATGGTGCAGGAGAACAGGGCTTAGAGTTGGGCAGGAGCTGAGGTCTGGCTGGCCAAGGAAGCATTAGACCGTGGCTGGACCACAGCCCCTGTGAAGGCTTCCTACTGCGTGCTAGCAAGCAGGTAACTGCAGATGCCTGTCACAGGGTGGGCAGCCGAGAATGTGCTGCCACTGTCATCTGGCCCAGTTTATGGACAAAACCCATCTCCTGGGGGCTGCAGGGAGGGGTGGGGGTGTCGGGTCCTTCATTAGAACCTGGCCGGAGGGCAGCTCAGATCTGTAAAGGACAGCTGTCTAATTGGATTTGCTTGTGTGTACTGTCTTAGCTTTTACAATGGGAATAGGCTACCCAGCCTTTCTAATTAGATTGTTAAACATAATAGCTGAATAGCACAGCAGTAAAGAATTTGCCCTTCCCTTTGTAAGCGCAAAATAGGGCTCAGAAAAGATTCAGGATTTTTCCAGCCCATTTCCCCCATCATTGTATCTGATGGTAATGAGACGAAGTTTATTTCTTTTTAAAAGCTCCCAAAGGAGCACAGGCCAGGTTGAAGTTCAAACTAAATGTCAAAACACACACAGGCAATACAGTAGCAAACTTCTGTTTCCCTTTGGCCCCTTGTTTCCCCTAATTGGTGCCTTGTTGGTAGTCTCTACTGAATGACCAAGAATGGAATGGGATTGGAAATTGAATTGCCCTGTCACCCCTCAAGGTGGTCTCCAGACCTGGGTTGAGAGAATTAGAGGAACAGGGTGGGAAAAAAAAAATCCCTAGTGAGGACTCTGTGTCCAGTCTCCAGAGGCTCCTAGGAAGCAGCAGGAAGTGGAAAGAACACTGGGGGACAAAAGAGAAGGAAAGAGCAGGAAAAGAAGAGAATGTAAGTAGAGGGAGATTAAAGTCAGGAGATGTCATTCCAGCCTGCGGGTGCTGCAGCTGTGAAGCCATTCCCATCACAAATGACATTTTCCCTTGAGGGGCCATGGTTCTCTAAGATTCAGTCCTGGTCTCCTTTGTGGCTCATGGTTGTCACATCCCTCTGTTCAGCATCCAGGGAACCTTTATCAGACACTTGGCATGATTCAGGCTTGGTATGGAGAGGATGAACCCATACAATTTTCTTTCTTTATGTAAAAAAGAAATACCTTACACATCCGTTTCCCCTTTTTCTCCTCATCTTTTAGCCTGTCAAGTCCTGGCAGGTGGCAACCTTATCTCCAGGAGCCATCAGAGCAGTTCCCCACCTGACATCTGAAACACCACCCCTCAATCACATACTGAGTTGCCTTGCTCCTTACCAAATGCAGCGTAAGAAGAATTTCTTCTTTTCTGAAACAGATATGCCAACATTGTGTCCCCAGAGTCCCACCAGCCCGTAGATGCTGCAACAATAAAAATAAAAAATAATAAAGAAATAAATTAAGGACTCTCTTCTCAAATACACTCAGGAAAGCAAGGCGTGAACCAGCGTGACACTGTGCAGATGACCCAAACATCATCTTTGCCATTTTTATTCTCTTTCGACATCCTCCTGGAAAAATGACTCTTTGACTTTCAAGAATTATACATAATAAAAGCAGGCAACATAGGACTCAAAACCACCTTATAGTTTAAGAAAACATAAAGGAATGAATAAACGAATGGATAAATGAGGAATTGCCCACCTTTCTGAAGCACTCGTACTGTTAGCCTGTCCTCCTCCCCTTGCTGATGTGAATGCCCTCCTTCTCTGATTGTGATCTTGAAAAATCTTTGCCAAGATTCATCAGTGACTCCAGAACTCAGCTCTATTTATAGTCCTTTGTTCCCCACATGGAGTTCAAACATTCTGTCTGTGCTTTGGGTTTGTGCTATTCTTTTGCTGGGATACACCCTGCCCACAAGGAGCACTTGGCTCAGGACTTGCAAACTCATAGTCCTTGATTTTCATAAGGTCTATACATTCATTCATTCTTTAAATATTGAATTCCAGTCCCTGGAGCCAGGAAAATGTTCTCTGGATTGCCACAAGTCTGCCTGCCCACTGTGTGTGAGATTTGATCCCTTCTCACAGTCAGTTTACCTGTCTGGGTCCTGAGAAGAGTGATGTTTAGGACTCATTTTTTCCTCAATCATCAAGTACTTCTGTCTGATTATATCCCAAGGCAGATTTATCTTCCCACATCATGTGAGTCTACCCTCCACACTCAATAACTCCTCCCTCACAGCAATTCACAGAAAATGTGCATTTGTCAGTCCTCATCATTGTTTTGTAACTTTCCTTAACATTCATTTCTTGGGACTGGAGAGGTGGTAGCTCCACACATGCTTAGTAGGCAGGAAGCCCTGGGTTCCATCTCCAGCACCAAAAATACCAAAGCAAAACAAAACACACTTCTTTGGTTCGTTGCACACACCTGTAATCCCAGCAGCTCTGGGGGCTGAGGCAGGAGAATGGAGAGCTCAAAGCCAGCCTCAGCAAAAGCAAGGCTGCTAAGCAACTCAGTGAGACTCTGTCTCTAAATAAAATACAGAATAGGGCTGGGGATGTGGCTCAGTGGTCGAGTGCCCCTGAGTTCAATCCCCAGTTTAAAAAAAAAAAAGTCTTTGAAATGTGGCTTCGACTTTATTTCCTTCAAACTTTACATAGAGAAAGGATGTAAGAGGAAAAGATTAAGGAAGTGATTCTCTAGAATGGAGGTCTATCACAGCAGGAGAGCCATCCTGTGCCTCCCTGTGCTTTTTGTCTCCCAGCATTGTTGTATGTCTCCTTCGGGTTATGGAAGCTGAATCTGCGTGGGACTGGATCTACTTATGTACATGGTTCTACATGATGCCCGTGTAGAATAAATGATTACTATGAAGTACATTTTTGTGCCATGACGAGAATAAATAACTATGTATAAAAATTGCATAAAGGAGTTAGAATGATCTTTTCCTTATAGCTTACAAATTTTTGATAATCGAACCATAAAATCAGCACAGACCCTGACCCCGGCTCTAAATCTTTGAATCAAAGAGCTCTGCGCCTGCAATGACACTTGTGCAAAAGTACAGTTGTGCAGCCAAGGCAAACCCAAATATTGGCTTTGTTTTGAAATGAGAGCCCCTTCTGCATTCTGAGGCCGTGTGATGTTTCTCATTCCATTCTTCATTCTGCACACATGGGTGACTTTCAGTCGGCATTCATGGAAACAGTTTTAAAAGGTCCTGAAACTGAGAAGTGGATTATGTCAAGGACTAAAATTACTTGAGAACGTTTTGATCATATACGTTTTGGAGTATGATCAATTTGACACATGTGTCCATAACGATATGAAGATGTGCATGCCCATATTCCTGTGATAACACACAGGGTGTGAAAGGAATGAAGTTTCTCCCCATGCTCTCTCTCATGTTTTATTTAGTTTAGGACAGGTGTTGCAAATAGTGTCTGAAATATTACTAGAAATGCTCCGTGACACTCACATTCCTAGCAATCCTGTACTTTCCTTCCAAAAGCTTATTGACAGCTGATTTAACTCCTTGAATTTCTCAGAAAATAACTTTCCATCTATATGTGAATGTATTGTTCTTATTTTGCAAAGATAAGTATCAGACAATGTGGCTCTGTGTAACAAATGGGAGCTGGGAGGGGGGCTTACTAAAGGGCAGGGGGGGATGCCGATAAATCTTTCCTTAGGTTTATCCCACTTCTTTGCCCAATTCTGGACTGAGTTCCAGAAAAATACTAATGAAATTAAAATGCCATGTGATGAAGTTGGTTTCTGATGATTCAAAGTCGTATTTTCCCTACATTTCATTTCATTTCAAAAGTAAAATCGAAAGAAAAAATTAGAGTCTCAAGAATTGCTCTCTCAGAAACCTAACCAGGTATGACATCCAGACTTTTAGTTAGTCTAATGGAAAAGTCCTGGGAATACCTGAATTGCTTGAGTCAGTCATTACCATCAGAAAAAAATGCTGTTATGTGAAGGGGAAAACAACACTAAACTAAACCTCTATTACCCTTTCCTATCCCTTATTACTACAAATTGTATATCCAACAACCTGCAGCAAGACTGGAAAAGACAGGAAGGTGTGCAGGTGAACTCTGTGACATTGAAGACATCTGAAGAGGACAAAGAGAATCCTAGCTGGACTGGCCTGTTTCCGTCTCCTCTCCAACAGCCCCGCTTTGATCTTTCAGTGTTGCAAATGCTGGTGTGGTTTGGATATTGTTTGAGTGTATACCCCAAGGGTTTGTGTGCTGAAGAAACGTTGTCCTCAGTGTGGCAATGTAGGGAGGGGGTGAGACCTTTATGGGGTAGGACCTACTGAGAGTTGGTTGGGTCATGGGGTTCTGCCTCAGAAGGGATTAAGGTGGTCCTCATGGACTCTGAGTTGGTTCTTTAGAGAGTGAGCTGTTATCAAAAAGCCCTTTCCCACACTCTGTCTTCCTGTCTCACCCTCCTGCACGAATTTCTACTATTGTGATGCCATCTACCATGAGGTTCTCACCAGAGGCAAGCAGATACAGATGCCATGCCCTTGAACTTCCAGAACTCCCTTGCCCCCTTTATAAAAGTCCCAAACTCAGGTATTTTTTATAGTGATGGAAAATGGACTAATAGAGATGCCATAGGATAATGTTCTCCAATCCAAAAGCAACTCCTCCCTACAAGCAAAATAGGCACAATAGTCATGATGTCATGTTACAAAGCAAATTACTGGCAGCAATATGTCTTCCACAGAGAAGACACCAGGACTTCAGAGTTTTGACTTGTAGCCTATTAAAAAAAAAAAAAAAAAAAAAAAACGTGGAGGATCAGAGGATAACACAAGCAAAGGCAAAGTGCTAAAGCCTGGAGCAGCCTTAAGAACCATCAAAAATTCATTTGAAATCAATTGAAAGGGTAAACAACAATGCTGTTCTTTCATGCTAGATGATTTCTGCCAGTAGGAGTGCTGTAATTATCCTGATCCATCTCATCTGAGGCTCTAGATTGGTTCCCCCTAAAATAGTAAGTGTGCATTTTGCATGCATTACAGGGTCCCAGCAACATACAGCCCATAAGCTAGGAATGTTTTTTACATCTTTAAAAGATCTGGGGAAACAAATCAAAAGAAGAATTACTTGTGACATGGAAGATTGCAAGAAATTCAGATTTTAGACTTTCCGGAGCATAGGCATGCCCATTTGTGCACATGTATGTTGTCTATGTCTGATTTATGCTACAATGCCAGAATGGAGAAGTGGTGACAGAGACCCAAAGAGAAACAAACTGTAATATATTTATTACCTTGCCCCTTACAGAAAAAAGTTTGCAACCCCTTGGGTATGTGACTGCCAAACCACCAGGATTCCAACATGTTCTAGATTGTGGAACCATGCTAAGTGACTTGATTTGAATTCCACGTAGGGCCCATCAACACTGGATGACCATCTTCCCAACCTGTGTGCATAGGTATTAAACAAAACACATACGTAACCTGTTACTTTTGCAAACAATTCTGCCAGGAAATAACAACGGTTCAAAAGCTGAAATAAACACTTTTAGCACTTGTAAAATAAATGTAATGAAGTATTAAGGAAAGCGTAAACTTTGGCTATTGGTGAATTAAAGAAAATTATGCAACTCCCGAAAGAAAGTTATGAGTGCCTTTATCGGTTATAGAAAGTTGTACTATACTGTTGAGATTCAGGACAGAAATTTTTATGTGAATATATGTTGCTGCAATTAAGAGAAGATGTGTTTATTCTGAGTGTTTGGTGGGATACCTCTGTGTAAAATGATGGTTAAGTCCCCAATGACAAATGTAATTTAGTATTCATTCATTCATAACATAGTTAATTTACTCATTTACTCATTCAGCAAATATTTATTAAGCATAGATGATAGATGAACTAGTAAGCAAGCAGGTTAGTCAATGGAAGGAAATAGACACATAAGCTAAATAAAACAAAATGCAAATATTCCTAAATAGAAAAGAAGACCACAAGTATAAAACACCAGAATCAAGTTCTTGTTTCTTTGTCTGTTTAACGATTAGCTCCCACGGCCTGCCTTCCCAGGGCCAGGAAAAACTGTCAGACAATGTCAACCCAAGATGAGTGCAACTTCAGAATTTACAGCAAACATACCTGCAAAAGTCTAGAGTGGGGGAGACTGAAGCGATGTTCCCTCCCCCCAGGCCACCCCATCAACAAGTACCCCTTCAATCCAGCACAGGAAATATATTTATTTTTTCCACTTAGCAGCTGTTGGCATACAGAATACACAGCCTAAACTAGGCCTCAGGAGAAAAGTCGCGCTGGATCTTTATTCATGGTATGTGGTTAAACATGTTTTCGTGTTGTCAAAGATTAAATAATTAGGAGAACATGGTCAAGATCAAAAGGCAGCGCCATGTCACAGGCAATTAGGAGGCTGCTGCAGCTGGGACAACGAGGGATCCCTGCTGGTGAGGTACCTGCCCTAGCAAACCATGTGGGCTCAATATGAAGCCTAGATGGGGTGCTTCAGAACTTTTCATTTAAATCTCATTAAGAGGGTTACAATCCCATAAATACAAAAATAATAGTAAAATCGGTGTTAAGGTAGTCACGAAATAAAAGGGAGGAGAGAAAAAGAAAGTCACAGGCTTATTAATTAGCAATCTTTCCTCAAAGAAGTCCCAGTGGAAATGTTTCACATATCTTAAAATAGATCTCAACCTGATATATTTGTAAAATAAGCTTGTTCATCAGGTCTGCATATCCTCATCAAGAAAGAAATACGTCGATAAATCAAGCGAGTTCCCCCGCCCCCCCCCCCCGGGGTCCCTACATTGTCATAGCCTCATGAAGTAGATATTTTTTTGGTGATCCTACCTGTTGCCTAATTTTATGGATATGGATTTATGCTTTGAAATATGAACCAGGAACATCTCACCTGAAATTCTCCCCTACTTAATAGCATTACGAAAGTTCAATTTAAATGATATGGGAACCACATGACTAAGTCTAAAATTAAAGTTGTAAAAATGATGTAGTCTCAAACCTGTAAGGTTTAACCAAGGTTTAAATATCTTGTGTGGTCTGACCTGGTCACCAAACAGTTCGAATCTCCTAGACTTCAAATGACTTTCTCTTTCAGGGTGCTTGGGGGGCTGGGTGGGGCTCTGCCATGGGAATCCAGCAACTACTGAGAGCAGGAAGTGAATAGAATTACTAAGAGCTCCAGGATCCACCCAGTCCACACACACAGGTTCATCCCGGACATGGCTCAGCTCAAGAAGTCACAGAATCAAGCAGCTATTTTCTTCTGCCTTATTTCTCTCCACAAAGCTTCAGTTTTGTCCGATGTCCAGATGGCTACCGGGCATAAGAAAATACCTAGGACTCCCAGACCTGGTTATCCATGCCTCTCAGTCACATCTACAGACTCGGATGTTCTCATGGACTTTGGCAGAACCTCATCTTTCCCCATTCAGCATCTTCCTTCCAGCAATTCTCTGGACTGGAAATCACAGAGGTAGCTCATCTACTTCAAAATCACTGTAGCCTACTTCTTGTATCTCTAGGGTGGTTTTGATCCTGGCACTATCCAAACCATCATTTAGAAGACAGCCACACAGCAAAGGGTGGCCTCTGCCCAAGCCAAGTGTCTTATGGCCGCAGATCATACCACCACTTCTCCCGCCCACCAGATATGGCAGGAGGCTCTTACAGTCCTGAGAAATGCCTTTCAGTCCTTGCCTCAGACTCAAGCACCTGCCATGTTCATGTCTCTGCAGGGCTCCAGAATACCTGTGCCTCTCTAGACAGTGGCAGTGCCCCTGGCTGCCCTGTGCTCACCTCTGCCCTCTCCTCCTCTTTGCCTTAAACCCCAAATACCACAACAATGTCCTCCCTTGCCGGCCTCCCAATCAGATGGGCTGTGTTTCCCAGGTTGCCTTCTCTCTGCAGAGATGTGTTAACCACTAGGGGTGGAGCGTTTTTCCTTCCTCCAAATGTGTACCTACCCTAGGGTACTGGGCCCAAAAGGGACCTCCTAACAGATATGATAGACCTCACTACCCTCAGTTCTATTGTTGAGGGTCTCCTTCCTACTGGCTACTCTCCCAGGACCCACTATCCTGCATGGGGGCTCTTTTTCCTGAAACCCTGCAAATCTGTACCTGGAGCACAGACACAAAGCCTGGCCCCAGCTCCCTCAGTTCTAACTCCCTCACCTGATGAGTTTTAGGTATTGGAGCATGGGTTTCAGATGATGACAAACTTTGTATATATTATCTGTGTGACATAATCAGTGACAATGCTAGTGTTGCCTTGAGCTGCAAACCTTTACCCAATGGTACCTGATGGGAAGAAGGAGCAGTTCTACCAGGCAGAGATGCAGTGCATGCTCACATCCACCTCAGGATGCCCTCTAGAGTGCAGGAAAAGCACTTTTAAAAAGAGCTTTATTATTATACATAGTAGTTGGGTTTGTCCCAACAAACTCATACATGCATGGAAATCAATTTCGGTTCATGATCCCCTTTTCCTTCTCTTCCTCCTGCCCCCAGCCCCGTTCTCCTTCCTTCTACTCTACTAGACTTCCTTTCACTCACCTATTAATATTTGATTGGTTCTTTATACTGTCCTATATCTTTCCCTCTTCCTTCCCTTTATTTTACTCTAGCTTCTGCATATGAAAAGAAAATTCAACCTCTGAGTTTCAGAGTTTGGCTAATTTCACTTAGCATTATATTCTCCATTTTCATTCATTTACCCACAAATGCCACAATTTCATTATGTTTTATGGCTGAGTAAAACTCCAGTATATACATATACCACAATTTCTTAATCCATTCATCTACTGATGAACATCTGGGTTGATTCCATAATTTAGCTATTGTAAATTGTGCCGCTATAAACATTTATGTAGTTGTATCACTAGTCTGCCAAATTGAAATCTTTGTGGAAAATACCATTGAGTGGGATAGCTGGGTCGTATGGTGGTTTCATCCCTAGTCTTTTGAGTATTCTCCATACTACTTTCAAGACTGGTTGTACTAGTCTTGCAGCCCCACCAACAATGTATAAATATTTCTTTTCCCCCACAACCTCGCCATCATTTATTGTTGTTCAGATTCTTGGTCATTGCCATTCTGACTAAAGTCAGATGAAATCTCAGGGTAGTTTTAATTTGCATGGGAAATGCCCTTCTAAAAGAGCATTTGACTACTACAGTTTGCTAACTCAGATGGTATGGGGCGAAAAGCAATCCCATCTAATGGAGAATTCAAGGAACTGAGGATGTGTAGAACAGTAAAGTAAAGGGGAAACATGCTTTGGCTTTCATAGTGGAAAGGGCATCCAGCCAAAGAAGGGCTTGCCCAGTTCTGTGCTGTGCAGATGGGAATCCAGGCCAAGTACCCAGAGATCCCCAGAATGTCAAATGCAAATAATCATCCATGTTTTATACCTCTCCCTCCACACTTCTCTTCCTCTTCCACTTCTATTTTATATTCTTTCTAAATATAGGGGTGCTCAAGAAGGGACTCTGACCTAGTGAGGTAGTGATCTCTCTTCAACTGGGAGTGCTCAGGTAGGGTGGAACCATGCTCTCTAGTGGTACACAGGAAACATGCTTGAATTAGATGGAAGCCTAAACTGGAAATCTCTACTATTTCTTCAAAAGCCCAGATCCTATGACCAGGGTCATCTTAACAGAATGAACACCTTGAACCAGCATGGGCCAAATGATTTTATATGCCTTCTTTTTCAATTTTTCTCATAGAAAAATTAAAGACAAAAAGAAGGAAATAAACCACTAACACAATTATTAGGAATAAACACTATTGATGATATGTATTTTATTATGTTCATATGTGCCCATATATTTACAGTAAATACACATATGTATAGTGTATATATACACTATGTATACATAATACACATAATTTTGCTTTAATATGTACATGCATATGTGTATAATATATATACATGTATATGTATTATATTACAGCAATGATATAGTAATATATAGCAATTATGCATATTATATATGTACATATACATAATAATATGTTATTATGTATTATATATACACACACACATATACCTAGTAAAAATACATGTAATCAATAATATTTATATTTCCCTATTTTTTCAATCATGGCAAATTTTGCTAATTATGTTTTCTGACCCCCCCCCCTTTCCCTCTTGCAGAAGTTTTCTTCTTAACTTGTATGTACTGACATTTATTATGTGTTTTTTTTCTTTTGATGCTGTAGGTATTCCTTGGAGATCTCACAGCATAAATGGGGTGCTCTACTGGCAAGAAGGCAGCTGAGGAATTTCCAAATGAATTTCCAAATGAAATGAGGTCAAGGGGCCATGGCACTCTGCAATTCAAGCATGGAAAGGAGCCACAAACATGGGCAGTCTGGCTCCGCCCACCACCCGATGTGCTAAAGGTGTGTTGAAACTTTAGTAAGTAGTGACATTAACTAAACACTATTTTTGCATAAACCCCACATCTGAAACTCTAGTTATGCACATTAGAGGTAGAGGGGTACACCAGCAGAAGAGAAATAAGCAAATTAAGCATGAGGAGGCCACATTGCTGGGCAGGTAGGTGTGTTAAGGAAAATTCTTTAATGCCTTTAACAGGAAGGAGGGTCACTTTGCTCACAGCTCTGCGTGTCTCTCATCCTGGGCAGAAGAGCAGGCCAGGGAGAGAAAAGATAAACTCTGTGCAAAGAGCAGATCCCTCTCAGCCTTCCTTCTACCCTGTCCTGTGTCTAGGCTTTTATTTTAAGTGGAACATAAGAGGCCAGCACCCCAAGGCCACATGTAGGTGCCAGGAGCCTCATCACTCTCTAAAGCTCCTTGGGGGAGGAAGCTCATTCTTCACTAAATTCTTAAGAGTCTGCAACTTCTCTCTCTCTCTCTCTCTCTCTCTCTCTCTCTCTCTCTCTCTCTCTCTCTCTCTCTCCCTCCCTCCCTCCCTCTCTCAATGAGAGGCAAGAGTTCAGTGGGAGAATCAGAGAAGCCTTGGCTCCCTGGGGGATTGCCTTGTTTAGTCAAGTAGATGGCCCCCAGCTGGCCCGCCCAGCCCCTATGAAATTTTCTGGGGGCTTGCTCAGGCACCAGCTTTCAACTCTGCTTCCGAAGTTAGTCTGAACAATGGAAACAATTCCTTTCCATGATTAAAATCTTCCACCCTCTAAAATTAGTCCCAGGAAATTAGAACACCCGTAATTGTAGGAGGCTACACAATCCCCGCAATTTAAAGTGGAGTCATTTACGGAAAACACCAAAGCAAAGTCCTCAGAAGATATTTCCTCAGTAGTTTTTGTCCTATAACTTGAGGCCACTACAGGGTCATCAAATCTCAATGGCTCTCAGTCCCCCAGTTATTAAGTCCATTCCAGTGAAGAGATAACACAGAATTGTTTGCCAAGAGAAGTTGTGACATGCTGGCCTTTCTTTGTTCAAGGAGAGGTGGGTTGATGTATATATACTCTCTGTGTGTGATCAGAGATTTAAGAATTCAAGATTCTGTCCTTTTACGTTTTCTTTTTTTAGTATTTTCTCAAATCACAAATAGAAAAAATCAGAATCATAAGTTTTCCTGTCCAATTTTAAAACCTGATAACAGAAGAGCGTTGTAGAACAGGAGGCATGCCCGTACTTCAATCTACTAACAGACATCACCAGTCAGCTTCACTAATAAGCCAAAGGAAAACGACTGTGCATTTTGCCTTTACTTTTCTAGAATGATCCACATTTTTCTTCTGTGTTCATTTCCTGGCTAAAGAAAAGAGGTGGGGGCACTAAAGAGGAATTGCTGTGAGCTTAAAAAATACAGATGACTGAACCCTGATACTAGGTGATGCCATTAGGGGGCCCAAGTGAGCTTGTGCACATTCAGACTCAGTCACAGCAGTGGAGTTGAGGCTGGACAAGAGGAATAAGGGGTCAATCTCCACTTCCTCACTTGGGATCAGAGTTGTCAAATCATATTCCAGAACACACTTGCCTACTTCTGAGGCCTTCCCACGTGTTTATCTTGTTCCTTCATTTTCACTCACTGAGTATCTTGTTTTCTATCTCTAAGGTGGTCATTTCCAAAGCAGTGGCTGCAGAACTGAAATACTGAGCAGAATTACCCCACCCAGGCCAGGTTGCCTTTTCTGGGCGTAACTTACTATGTCCCAGTGTGTACGATAGACATGAGGTACCCCAGAACAAGCTCCATGTCCTGATTTCATGTATTCATCCACAAAACAAATATTTATTGAACATTTGTTGAAAGAAGCATGTCACTCAGGATGGAGATACAATACTAAACAAAGATAGACATAACCCTTGCCCTCATATGCTAACCACCTCTGGCATCCAGCTTACACAAACAAATATAAAATCACAAATTGTTCTTGATATTAAAAGATGAGTTATCAAGTACTACGAAGCTGCACATAGTTGGGTGTTTTTACCTAGTTTGTGTGGCTGGGGGAAGTTCATGGGAACGTGAAGAGAAATTAAAGTGTCAAAGATATGTGGACAACTAGGAAAGGGTAGGTGGGACAGCAGCCTCCCAGGCAGAGGCAACAGCTCTGGACCCTACTAGAATGTCTTTCCCACTTATATGTACCTGCTGAATCCTGCAGGAGAACCTTCATGCACTGTTCAAATGACATACTTTAGGAATCCTTCCTGTATTCTCCCAAACTAAACTTCCTCTTCTTTCTTCCATTGGTGACTTAATGACTGTATCTAATAATATATGAACAGTTCTCATATAGAATGCACTTTGAGGACCCAGAGCAGGGGGATGGTAGGGAAAGAAACAAAGCCCTTACCTTACCTGTTTTTTAAAAAAGGGCTTTATTATTATTCGGGTTTGAGGGGCCAAAAGCCCAGAAGATGACTGCCATTAAAAAGATAATATATTAGGCACTGTGGCATGCAGCTATAATCCCAGTGGCTCAGGAGGCCGAGGCAGGGGGATTGTGAGTTCAAAGCCAGCCTCAGCAACTTAGTGAGGCCCTAAGTAACCCAGGAGACCTTGTCTCTAAATTTAAAAAGCAGGGCCAGGAGGATGTCTAGGGATGTGGCTCAGTGGTTAAGTGCCTCTGGGTTCAATCCCTGGTACAAAAAAAAAAGAGATAATATGTTCTCATGAGGAAGGGGCACAAGACACTTTGGAGGCCACACAAGAGGAAGGAAGCATCAGGGTCAGTCAAGAGGCAGAAAGAATGAGGGGGAAATATGGACAAGAGACTTTATTGTAGTTTCAGCAGGAAGGAACAGACCAGGCAGAAAGCAGGTTTAGGATTGGCTAGTTATAATAATTTCAGCAGGATGTGGGCAAAACACTGTCCCTAGTTATTGGCCCTGAGGTGACTGAGGAAGGGAAATGTGACCCACAGTACAGAAGTCCCATAAAGGAGGTGGAGGGAATGAGCCTTGGCTTGTGAAGGGGAGTGCAAAGTTGAGTCCTTACAGCCCTACACACTGGCTGGCCTGGAAGGGCCAGTCCCTCCAGGGCCAGCATCAAAATAGAGCAACATGCTTAATATGTCACCCTCCAGGGCTAACTGTTGGCTAGGGAGGTGGACAAGGAACAGAAAGTGTAACACAGGTGAACTGGAAGTCAAGGCCCATGGCCAGGCCGCAGAAGGTCGGAGCTTCTCACTAAGGAAAGGACTGGAGTGGGCTCTGAAGGACAGCCAGGAGCCTGTCAGGGAAATGGGGACATCTAGGCTGAAGAAGCAGGAAGGCCAGAGATCCAGAGGGAGGGGATTGGTCAGGAAAATCAACACTGCTCAAAATTGCTGGGAACCCAAGCATGTGAGCAAAGGTACCTGGAGAAACGCCCACTTGAGAACACAGCAAAAGGGGAGCATATCTGCAAGCCATGAAGACTTGCTCTCAGACATCCAGCCTCCAAAACCATGAGAAATAAGCGTTTCTTTTTTGACCACCCTGTCTATAGTATTTTGTTTGTCAGCTCTAACTGACTAAGACCCTACCTTACCTGGTTTTGGGTCCTAGCTACAGTTACCTTTTTACTCCATGCAGGCAAAAGTCTGTAGCAGAGTAAGGACAGCCATCGTTTCGAGCAGATTTTCTACCATGACTTTTGTTCATTCTGCACAAGGATTGTTCAGTCCTTCTCCCCCTCATCAGCACCAGTCACCTGTTTCCAGAGAATCCTGAAGCCAGCCAAGGGGAGCTCCCACCGTCTCCAGACACCATTCAGACAATTCCTACATGTTTGCAGGCTGTCCCAGAATCCCTTTCTCAAGGGAAGCCATTTCTCTTCCAGACATAACCAGAACACACTTGTGCCTTGGGGTCTCTCTGCTCCACAACCTCCCCTAACTTCTTTCACTCATTGACTCTTTCGTGTCCTCAATATTGACACCCTCACTTTCAAACAGCAACTCTTCCCTCCTCTTGCTGCAGCTTTCTCTCTCTCATGCCCTTTCTTCCACACAATTAAGCTAAAATCCTGTCTATTCCTTGTCCTCTCTTCCCAGCTTCCTCTCACTGCTCAGCCTACTCACTGCTATGACTTAACAATTCTTGCTAGGGTTACATATAGGCTCCATGGGGCTGGACCCAATAGACATAGTCAGCCCATTCTCTGCATCATTCAAAATGTTTGATATATGATGTTCTTTCCCCCTTTCTTTGATGCAATAATTTTCTGGTTTTCCTCCTGTCTCTCTGGATGATCCTTTTCTGGGTTGTTTACAACTTTGTCATCTTCTTAATTCTGAAGTTTCTATAAGGTTCAGTCTCTGTATGCCCCCCAAACTCTACCAGATAAATATCAAACATATACCTGAAGCTGAGCCCTCTCTCAGGCCACATCACCAAGTGACCACACGGGAACTTCAAAACCAACACGGAGCACACTGAACTCTTGCTTCCTCATGCTTCCTCCCGGCAGTCCCACAACAATGCTGGCCTCTCCCAGGCCTGTCAGTTGTCAGTGGTCCCATGGCTGCAGTATTCCATGATCCAGGCAGAAACTCACAAGTCAGCCTTGCAACCTCCTTTTCCCTGATCCCCATATTCAAGCCATCTCTGTCAGTTCCTTTCGAAAAATGAATTGATTCCATTTCCTTTCTTTCAAGGCCACAACTCCCAGGCTTTTTCCTGCTCTCATGACCTTTTCCTGGATCCTCCTGATTTCCCTGGCAAAGCTCATCATCCCCAGCCTCTTCAACCTGTTCTCCACAGGAAAGGCTTGGGAAATGCAACTCTCAACATGTCACATTCATTTCTAGAGCCCCTCCAGAACCCTTCACTCTCCCTGCACTTAGAATGAAGTCAAAATGCCTGAACGTGCCCCACAAACTGCTATGTAAGCCAGTCCCAGTCTGTCCCCCTTGTCACCTTCCATGGATCCCAGCCATTTAGTTCTCACAGACATATGGATTTATATTTAATTAATTGTAAGAGCACTTTACATAGTTATGGCTTTAACTTTCTGTAAGATATATTGTAAATATATCCCAGATTCTGGCTTGTGGGACTAAAACAGCCATGCCTTCCACACCCTCACAGAACAGCCCAAATTACCCATCAGGAGTTGTTCCTGATGCTTCCTCATCCTCAGCAGAGTGGAAGCACCTGCCCTGCTTTACCTGGCTGGTCTCCCTGGGAGGGAACTTGCCTGGAGCAAAAGGTCGAAGCTGCAGAATGAACCACAAATACAGGAACCTGAGAAACAAAGTTTGAGAAATAAGCACCTTTAGAGATAGCAGGAGCAGACATCCTTCTGATGAAGGCACTGAAATTGCAGGGAAGTGGCCCTCCCGGGTTACTTCACTGCAGCTCCTGAGTGTTATTCAAAGGAGACTATAACAATGTGGCCCTTGATTGCCTGCAGTCCTAATTTTAGCTCAGATGCACTCAATACAACTGAATAGGCACGATTCTCATTATTGTATTCCTCCACAGCATTTTCGTTTGCCCAGCAACAGCTGTGTTATTCGTCTATTTCTTATAGAAGGTGAGCCTGGCACAAGGGGCCCTTGCACAACAGGCCCTTGTTCCATGGCATCGTATGGTTCCCAATTATTTCCTTTTCCATGTCCAGACTGAAATTCAGTCCCAGCAAGTGGGCAAGTAAAGAGACTCAGAAGGAGAATTAGTGAAGAGACAACAGACAAGTGAGCAGCTGCCTTTTTATCCCTAACAGCAGAATAAGCGAGGTGCAGCAGGTAGCAGATGGAAGTACATTTAAATATCTTTATCATCTCAGGCTTTTCACTGAAGATATCCAAAGAGGCAAGACCAACTTCTCTCATGCCCCCTCCTATCGCCCAACAGTCAGCCAAAATGTCAAACCACAGAGGCAGACTTGGTTGCCTATGGAAGTCCCTGTAGCAAGTAAAATACTAATATTCAAAAATAGCATTTCACTCTGGGCACCTGGGACTGCAGTCACACATAACACTGGCTAGTTTATATTCTTGCATCTTTTGTACTCAGCCAATGTGTTTGCTAGCCATTGTTCAAAAAGGTCCCAAGTGAAACCAGCAAGCTGGATTTTGCTGCTCTGAGTCCAAAATGCATCATGACCATCAAGGTCTACTGATATGCAATCCCAAAAAGGACTAAGGAAAGGGTGTGTTGAGCTGGAAATTCACTGATTTTTTCCTCTTCAAGAAATATCAGAACTGAAGAAGGGCTGTGGAGCTCTTGAAATAGCTCCTGCAGTTAATGGTCCTAACACTGCCTGTGTTCTACTGTACTACGTGGGTACCCTTAAAATTAAGATGTGGCTGTGTCCCCTCCTGGCCAGGCTACAGCTTTAAAATCAAACAGGCTTGGATTTGAATGCGGATGCTGCCCCTTAATAGTGAAGTGACACTTTGCTACTATGAACCTCCAGCTCCTCTGTGAGTTATTCTTCCTTTGTATAAGGTCTTTAGAAAATAAGTCAAATATGAAAAGCAACTTGCATATTGCCTACCCAACAACACATTGTATTGTTAAGGAAATTCAAGATAAAATTTTAAGAGCTGGGGTTGTGGCTCAGTGGTAGAGTGCTTGCCTCACATGTGTGAGGCAGTGGGTTCAATCCTCAGCAAAAAATAAAAATAAAAAAAATATTTTAAGCTGATACCCTAAAGATATTGTTTATTTTTCCAAAATGAAATTACATCAAGGTTCCTATAAATGTCAAATACATTTATTTATTTCCTCAACAAATATTTCTTGGGCACCAATTATATTCCAAGCACCATTCTAGGTACTTGGAATATGCTAAGTGGTGTGCTGGTAAATATTTAATAACTAACTGGCATTCTCGGAGGCAGGTACAGAAAGTCTTGATCTGTGGCATTTACCAATTACCATGGTATAAATTTCCCCACTATGGTGAATTTCTAAGCACCTACAATATGCACAGTCAGCTCTGGCTTCTGCACAGCACTGGGTAAATCAATAAATCAACCATTATCTATCCATTCCTGCTGACATAGAGCTTCCTTTCTGACAATTCCCCTTATGGGAAAATGTGACATAGTATCACCCCCTCACAAATCTCTTATAAAGAAGTTTTTAGGGCTGGGCACAGTAGTGTATGCCTATCCCAGCAGATTTGGAGGCTGAGGCAGGAGGATTGCAAATTCAAAGGCAGCCTCAGCAACAGCGAAATGCTAAGCAAATCAGTGAGACCCTGTCTCTAAATAAAATACAAAAAAGGTCTGGGGATGTGGCTCAGTAGTTAAGCACCCCTGAGTTTAACCCCGTGTACTAAAGAAGAAGAAGAAGAAGAAGAAGAAGAAGAAGAAGAAGAAGAAGAAGAAGAAGAAGAAGAAGAAGAAGAAATCTTCAGAGAAATGACAAATGAAAAACCAAAAAGTGATAGAGTTGAAAATATTTGTTATCATCATTATATCATCATACACTATCAACTCCCGATCAACCTGTGCTTCTATGAAGGAACACAGCTCATTTCAAAACAAAAACTGAGCCCCCAAGGTCACATTCTCCCCAAACCATAAATGATTTACATGACTTACTTTACTCTGGCTTTGTCCAAAGCACAGTTGACCCTACACTCAATGAAGGAGAACCTGACATAATTTCTTTCTCTTGGGGACCATTGAAGTATAGAGTATGCTCAGTGTAGGCAGAAACCAAATAAGAAGGTGAGCTTTGTAGATACTATTCTTGGAGCTTTGCAAACACAAAAGACACAATTCATAGGTGACCCCCTGCCCCATCCCAAGAATAATCTCCCAGGGCCAAGGCGTATGAGGTTAAGAGATAGAAGAAGGCCAAGGATGGTAAAGTCTTAAGCTCCCAGAACACAGATCTATGACAGTACTAAATATTTCCTGGACTTTCTTTTTTAACAGAAAGCAGTAAAACTGGGGGAGAAAATGAATAGAACAGAATTTTTGCCAGTCTGGGAATTCACAACTATTTGCTACACTCCATTTTACAATACTACCCTGGTCCCCTGTGGATTCCATGTACAGGAGCAGAGCCTACTAGCAGCCTAATGGTAGGCCTGGATGACTGGAACAGACCCGAACACTGGGTATGCCCAAAGCAAACACATTGGAACCAATATTTAGCCCAAATCCTCTTGCTTCTTGGAGTTGTAATGACATCTATCTAGCTGTAATTACTCAATTTTACTCAACCTGCTCAAATGAAGTCATTCAATCATAACTATTGCTTGTGGAGTTGCAAATCAGAGTGACATTAAACATGCTGTACCTGAGTGTAGATTTGATGAGGCAAATGACTGAAGACAATGTACCCATTTCTATTGCCAAAGGCTCAGGGAGAATCCAGTATGACCTCAACTGCCCTACTCTTCCCCTATGACTTCCTATGCTAATCAAAGGCAAATAGTAACAGTAGAAACTAGTCTCTGTCCTCAGCTGGTTGATATACATTGATCACATCCAACCTTAGACAGTTTTGCAGAGTCAGTAAGAGCCTGAAGATGGTGGGCTTGGACAAACTGGGTCCAAGTCCTGGCCAATTGTTTACTTGCTCTGTAACCTCAGGTCAGTTATAGTGAAAATCAGATAAATGACTGTGTAAAGCTTGTAACCCAAAACAATGTCTGGTGGAAAATATGTACTATATATGTGTTAGCTACTATAGGGAAGAATTATGGGAGATTTGAAATGGGTCCAAGGCATTGTTGGATATTATTGTTCATTGGAATGTTGGTATTACAGAGATTATTACCTTGTATAGGGTGTGCACATTTTTCTTTGACTAGGCTACTTTCCAACTTTGTAGATACAAGTTAAATTCTAGAAAATTGATAGCTATGCAAATTATTCTTGAACCTAGAAATGAATGACATGTCTCATGGAAGGCAATTCATATCACCTTGTAGATATGGACCAATTTTGCCAGTTTACAGTCATTTGTAAATTCATTTCAGCTTTCCTTATCAGACTATAAATGAACTGTTTATTTGTGAACTGGCTGTAATTATATCTTATGGATTTTTTTTGTTAATTATATTTAAAATTTTTGACTCATGCTAATTACATATATTTGTAGGCAAATCATGAGAAGAAGATCACCATTAAACAGGGATGAGAGGGGGGAGGGAAAGAGAGAGAGAAGGGAGATTGCATGGTAAAGGAAGGAGACCCTCATTGTTATACAAAATTACATGTAAGAGGAAGTGAGGGGAAAGGGGAAAAAACGAGAGAGAAATGAATTACAGTAGATGGGGTAGAGAGAGAAGATGGGAGGAGAGTGGAGGGGAGGGGAGGGGGGATAGTAGAGGATAGGAAAGGCAGCAGAATACAACAGACACTAGTATGGCAGTATGTAAAAAAGTGGATGTGTAACCGATATGAATCTGCAATATGTATACAGGGTAAAAATGGGAGTTCATAATCTGCTTGAATCAAATGTATGAAATATGATATGTCAAGAGCTTTGTAATGTTTTGAACAACTAATAATAAAAAAAAGAAAAAAAAAAGAAAGTAAAAAGCCAAACCATAGAATGGAGGAAAATATTTGTGAACCATTTATCTGACAAATGGCCTGTCTCCAAAATATATAAGTAATTCTTATCACTCAACAATGAAATTAACCAATTAAAAATGGGCAAATAACAAAAAAAATTAAAAAAAATAAAATTTGTAATTTATTGCTAGTATCAACATCTCCATCATTTCTCATTTATTTATTCCCCCATCCACTCAACAAGCACTGCTGAATGACCAGTACATAGCAGGCACTATGGGCTTCCTCAATTTCTATATTACTTCAGTGTACAGAAGGAATTTGGTATTAGAAAGCCAGGAGTTGCCTTTTGTTTTGAGCCTAAATATTTTCCTACAGACTTGTTTCTAACCACTTTGTTCAGGTATGAGCATGGGTTCAGAGTGTTCTCCCCACAATCTGAAAGAAGTCTCCTCCTTTTCAGTTCCAAAATGTACAAAGAGTACTTAAATATGCAATGTGTTTCAACACCATTTCAATTTCCTCTCCTCGCTATTTGTTCTTAACTGAGTGCCATTTTTAAGGCCTACCCTGACCCATAGAAATCTCTCTCTCTACTAGAGACAGATCTAAAAGTAAAAGAGTATTTAAGTAGCTTTTGGATAAAAGTGTGATACCAGAGGTCACTGGTCCATTTGGTCTCTTAAGATTCCAAACATATAAATTACAAAAAATAAATAAATAAAAATTAAAAGCATGCCACAGAAAAGCCAGTGCCACTGGACTTAGTTATAGCTTCGATTCTCTTGTCAACTCACAGGTGAGTTGAAATGAACCCAAACTTTCTTTGCCACCCAAGTTTATCAAAACCAGCCAACTGGGGAGCTGGGGAGGAATACTGGCTCGAAGGTGAGTTTTCCACCCTTTTAAATAAAGCCCTTCTCCAAAGTTGTGTTCATGGTTCGACATCATCTGGAAGAAATCTGCTGATCCATCAGTTCCCAGACTTAAAGGCCAGGGCAGACAGGGGACACTCAGGGGGCCCCAGGTGCAGGCCCTGCAGCCTGAGAAAGTTCAGGTAGGCTGTAGTTCTCAGACATCATTTTGAACACATCCTGACCTTCAGGGACTGTAAATGCTCATCCTGGTGGGGTTATTTTAAATCAAAGGCTGGCATGCCCACAGCTGCACAAGTCAGGAACGCCTAAGAAAATAAATACTAGTTAGGGGGTGATTTAATACAGTTAACTGCAGTGGGTGGAGGCTGGAGGCAGTAGCTTTTAACAAGTTTTATTTGAAAGACTAACTCGGTGTGGTTGTCACGACAGTTGTGTTTGTGGCCGGGGTTGTATTGCTAACAGATGGAAACCTGGCAGCTTTTCCTAATTCATGCAGAGGCTCTACAAGAAGGAGTGACCAGGCTAAGTGATTCCAACGTTAACCTTACACAAACCGTTCTCCCCCATGTTAATAAACAGAATGTTTTAGGGCTGTTCTGGTCAAAACACTAGCAGAAACATTCAGCTGTTCCTCTCTTTTCATCTCCCTTCAGCCTCTGAGAATTCATTAAAAACATAAAAATTCTTCTGCAGAGAATCACAGCTGGAGCAAAAAAGAATAATTTGCAAATATTCCCATCTGTAAACTCCTTCTCTAGTCATCAAGTCACCTACCACATTAAGATCTCCAGGAAAAGGAGAATAAGCCAAGAGGATACCTTTGTTGGAATTTGGGTATTTAGGAAAGCCAGTGTCTACAGAGAATCTTCAATCCACCCTTGGCTTGGGGAGATCAAGTTCAGAACTACTTTGCAGTTCAAAATCCAACAAAACCAATGATGACAACCAAAACAAAAAATCCCTATGGAAAAGAGCTCAGTATTTCATATGGAATCACCAAGCTTGCTTTTAAGGAAGCAACATTTCTTGAACTTTGTGTATTTTTAAAACAGAACGTTATGACACATGGAGACATACCCAAACAGAATCAGAATCAGCCTGCAGTAGAAACTGAAGAGGTGAACACCCCACCCAGGAGAGTTCTGGGAACTCCTGCTACACGCGTATGCAAATCTTTTAACAGTGGTGCTGGCTGAGCTCCCAGAGACAAAGATTTCCCTTTCTGTAGCTTCTTTACCTTTGTACCAAGGTGGCTGGCCACATGCCTCTTCTTTCTGGGCCAATGACATGCAGGGTCAGATTTTCATTAATCCTCTATTATTTTAAAAGGGAAAACTGTAAAAGAACATTGAGTACACATTCTCAACAGATCTCCATGGGTAGATAATCATTGTACTTTTTCTTTTTTCTTTTTTTTTCTTTTTTAGTTTCGGATAATTTGTAGAATGACAAATACAAATGACTTTCAAATAGTTTCCTAGAACTCCACCTTTATTTTCAAAGACTACATAACTGCACCCAAAGAATTTGGTGAGTTTAACCATTTCTCAAGATTAAACTTGTAAAGTATTTCTCCTTCAGCACAGACTGATACCATGCTGAGAGGGAAACTGCAAAAATAAGGGGACCTGGGGAATGTATCACGAGTGTTTTTCCTTTAAATCAATCACAGAATTATTATTTCAACAAAGATGGGAGGGGGAATCAATTGTGCTAATTGCATGAATAGTTTAAAGTATTTCTTAAATATTTGCTGATGAAAGTAAGGTTAGGTAGTAGGAAAGAGACACCTTTGCCAACATCGTCTGTGCATGGTAATTTACTACTTCTTAAGCTACTTTTTGGTGATGCCCCTGGACAACATAACACAAAATCAGTACATTGGACAGCCTGGTAGTCAACAGGTGTAGGCTCTCTCTGACTCTTGGATATGACAATTGGAATCTCAATTGGTTAATGTTTTTTAAATGCCCTGTGTCTGCTTAACAGATGGCATCTTGGAGGAGGCAGTGAGGTCAGGACATGCATGCTCCTGGCTCCTTCTCTCCTTAGGTCATCTGTGGCTGGCCCAGTCCCTGGGCTGTATCTCCTCTCTATCCCCCTTGCAGGGAATGCCCTGCCCTCCTCCCTTTATTTCTGGAAACATGTACATCACTCCTCTGCAAGGCTGTCCTACACTCTGCCCACACTTTGTAAATAACTGCTTATGAAATCCTCTAATTATCCTAACTTGACTGTGTCCTCTATTTCCTGCAGGGACCCTGATTGAAGTACTATACTATCTGACATTGACTCTTAAACTGGGCCCCTTGAAACCCCTCTGCCAAAAGATTGACCAGTTGAAGCATTTCAATAGAATTGACTTCCAATTTAATTTTCTTTCATTTATTTTATGTATTTAAAAATACATTTCTGTGAAAGAAGCCTTGGGCTTCATCAGATCGGCAAAGGAGTATATATATATATATATATACATATATATATATATATATATTTTTTTTTTAAAAGGAGTGGGTGGGCTGGGGATATAGCTCATTTGATAGAGTGCTTGTCTTGCATGCACAAGGCCCTGGGTTTACTCTCCAGCACCACAAAATAGCAGAAGATACAACAATGTGATCAGGTCTCTATTTATTCTCTCCTCTCAATTGCTCTGTACTGAAAGTGGTTACCTGTGGGTAGGAGGTTGAAGTCATCTCCTCACATGCCCTTTTTCTCATATGCCTTCACTTACTCTAAGATGAAGTTTTTAAAAAGGTTGAAAAGATTAAGATACAAGGATTATTTTCCCAGGCATCAAGAGGTGCTATTTACTGGATAGATCCTACTTTCCTTGGGAGAAGGCCTAGTAGCTCTTTTACTAGATTCTCTCAGTCTTTCCATCTTTGGTGTGTGTGTGTGTGTGTGTGTGTGTGTGTCTGTGTTTCACTGAAGTTCAAAGCCTGGCTAGTTCTTGTTTTCTCTTGTACTTGATTCTTTTCATCAAGTACATCAAGTACAACAAGGAGCCTGGATCCTTTAGGCTGCATGGATCTCTTCCTTGAAAAGGCCCAGCCATTTCTTTCTCCTATTTCAAAATTCTCTTCTATGGTATGACTAAGCTCCATGGAACTGGGAAGCTATACCCTGGCATCCTTAGTCTTCTCCCAACCACACTCATGGTTTTAATCTGTATAAACATCTGATTGTCATTAAACAAATAATTAATGCTAAATAATTAGATAAACAAAAACAATGGCATAGAAAGTAACTATAATCACAAACAAGTGCATAAATTTGCAGAAAAGGTGGAAACAAGGAAGTAAGTCTCAAAACAAGAATGAGCAGAATTATCAGTCTTTTAATTGATAAGGAAATACAGCAGTAACACACAAGGTGAGGAACTGTGGATTATAAGTCAAGTCGGTCGGTCTGTGATGGAAATTTGAATTTATAGCTAACATGAGTTTATTTTAAAAAAAAGTCCAAAAAGTAGAAAAAACTCTGGTGAGCAGTTTAAAACATGCAACTATTCCAGAGGCAGTGGAAAGATGAAACATATGATACACAGACTAGGATAAGGGAAAGTTTAACATCTGAAAACCAGCTGGAAGGAGGAACAGAAGACACCCAATTGTTTCAAAGTAAGAAACATACCAGGGAGCACAAAACAAATCCTTAAGCCTATATTTACAGGCTTTGTCTGCACAAAGCAAGCATGTCCAGAATATATTATAAGATTGTCTCACACACACACACACACACACACACACACACACACACATACCCTTCTTCCTTCTTCTTGACTGAATAATACTAAAGTATTTGTTGAAAGGTTGAAGATATTTCAAATAGTAACCTACTGCCAGTTATGCCTCTTTAGAGGTGGTAGCAAAGGGGACCATAATTGAACCAATAATTTAATTCCTTTGTGAGTAAGAGAAGTAACTCTTAATAATAAATTTGTTTATTGATAATCTAGTCTTTACATCTGTGTGCCTTATAGAATTCCCTTTGAAAATATGGGTTTGTGATTGGAGAGATGAGGAATGGGATCCGAAGAGAGTCTGTGTTAGTCAGCTTTCCATTATCATAATGAATACCTGAGATCATCAACTTATGCCAAGAAAATGGTTTATTTGGGCTCACAATTTGGAGGTTCTAGTCCATGATGGATTGGCCCTGTTGCTCTGGGGCATGTGGTGAAGCAGTCACATCATGAGAGCATCCATAGAGCTCAGCTGCTCAAATGTGAAAAGTTGCAAAAAAAGTTCCACCACCTCCAAAAAGCACAAAGCACAAAATTAAGCCTTTAACACATGGGCTTCCGAGGGACCTTCAAAGAACCAAACTCGAGCAAGGAGGCTGCTTGCTTTCCCCTCCTCCCAGGCTCTGTTATCTCACCATTATGATGAGAGGCATCACCTGGACCCACAGAGTTGCCTTAACTTTGCATTTCCATCATCCATGCTTTCTCCAAAGGCCAGCTGGCCACACTGCAGATGTTCTCACTTGGTCAAGTTACTCTCTGATCCTCCATGAGACTCCTTCTTCTGACAATTGCCCTTGATTTCCACCTGAAGATCTACTTCTCCATGCTTAGCTCTGCCTGCAGCTTCAACTCCCTAAGTGTAAGCCCCTTCATCTCACTGTTTACCTGGTCAAAGTGATAAGCTCAGGGGACATGAGTGTATGGAAGCTAATAAATGTCCTGTTTTTGTTTAAGCCAGTATGGTGGCGCTTAGCACAGTGCCCAGATCTAACCAAATCCTCACTAAGTGACAGCCACTTTATGATTATTCCTAATGTTGGCCCAAATGGAGAGCAAACAAACCTCTACCACCTCCCTAGTTTAGTAGTGATAATATTAGACTATCTCCAATCAAATATTTTATGACTTCAATGCATGAAAGCATAACAGAAAAAATACTACCTATTACAAAGTTTATAATCTTAGATAAATTTTGGTTTGCCAAATTTAGTGAACACCTCGGTAATGTTCTCATCTAAACTTTAGACATTAAATAAGCATCATCAAAGTTCTTGTCCAAGGCATTCTTTGGCAGTTACAACTGTTGGGTGGGGGAGAAAAATACCTGCTGTTTCTTATAAGCTCAATATGGGTCCAGGTCTCCATTTCCTCCTCTGAGTGATATTTCATTATAAAACACTATGTCTGGTCTTCTCCAGTGACGTTTTTCTCCTTTGTTCTTAGGATGATAATACCCTTACAGGATCTTCTGAATTTCATGTCTTTAAGTGCTTAGTTTAGAGCCCCGTCCTTCACTCCCACTGAGACCACTCGGGTTAGGGCCATGGTGGCCTGTTAGATTCTCCTGGGAAGTTTTAGAAAAAATGCACTAAGAAAATCTTGCCTCAGACCAACGAAGTCAGTAACCCTAGTAATGAGGCTTCCCCTCAGAAGTTCTAATACACAAACAACACAGAGAACCACTGCAAAGGAACACAGGCAATGTGAACAATGGATCATCAGTTCAATAAATAGTATCCAGTGCCCACTGAGTGCCGCTCAAAATATGGTTGCACACTAGAACAAAATGTCTGAACAGTCACCATGAGCTCTTTATAAATTCAATAATTTAATAATTCAAGTATTGTGCTTTGTTTGTATTTACTTGTACTGTCATCCAATTGATCAATTCAATTCAGTACTTCAATTTATGTAATTGATTTTGAATCTATTTTTTAAATACTTCTCCAGTAACATAGATTAGAAACTCCATCAATCTGGCATATTTCTAAAATCTAATTAATTAAGAAGCCTTCTGAACAAAACTATGATTTAATATCTACACAGCAACCTTCCCATCCTAC
This sequence comes from Marmota monax, assembly GCF_021218885.2. Lineage (NCBI taxonomy): Eukaryota > Metazoa > Chordata > Mammalia > Rodentia > Sciuridae > Marmota > Marmota monax. Next base: position 11,463,255 of record NW_026691982.1, on the reverse strand, counting down.
CACAGAAATCTATAAATCTAACATAATTTATTGGAAAGAAGCTGTAACTAAATGTTGCAGCATTACATTTACACAGACTTCTCCATGGACTCAGTGTGTTGCAAATTAAAATTTTTTTCTCCATATATATTTATATGACATATTTTCCACAAACAAGGACTCACTTTATGACCAATTTCATAAAGCTATTTAAAACATTATTTCTATCACATTTAATGAAAACAATTACATCTAACTGCACAGAAGGGATTAAAAAAACAATTGAGTGAAATATTGGTGGCAATAAAAACCCTGAACTAATGTCTAAAATCAGCTTGAAATAAAAAATGCTAGCATCCTATATTTTAAAACCTGTTATAGTAGCAAAAAATTCTCAAATCTAATTTAACACAGATGCATAACCACATTCTAAGTACCCCAGAGAAAGGTCAATGTGACTACATTCATGAATTTAAGAACTCTCTCAGAAAAATTCATTTTCATGGAAGGTGGTTTCTTTTTCTCCTGCATATGGAAACCTGTCTATATACATTAAAGTGACTAAACATAATCATGATCCACAAACTGATGCTTATCTAGCAGTTTGGACAAGAAATGTATTTTCTCCGCACTTTGGACTCTAAGTCTCCATGAGCTGAGCCCCTTTTTATTTGATTTCCATTGAGTAAAAAGCCATAGTTACTGAAGCTTTAATGGACCACAAACTTTACATCAGGACAAAACAAACTGCTCTCGGCAACTTAGATATTTGTATAATAAAATTATGTGTTCTTAAAAATGTGCTTGCTTATTTCAACTCACCTTCAATTCCGTCTCTGCATGACTCTCTTTTTATAAACTGTCAGGGAGCCTGACTTTTCTCCCAAAATGACAATCAAAATATTTTTGTTAATAATAGACCATTTCTTTCAGATTTATGTATGTATGAATATGAATAGATGGTTTTAGCATTATACATATAATTTTAGCTATAGATATGTAAAATTTTAGATTTGTATAATTTTAAAATATTTATAGAACACATAATTTTTTGAATGATGACTGAATCAGTTTAACTCTCGCCATGAAGTATGGGAAGAGAAATGTTTGTACTCCCAGGAAAGTATGCAGAAGACTATGTAATATTGGGAATTATTCTTTTCTCCATCTTAAAGATATCAATTTCTATGGATATTCTCAGCAAAGAAAAATTAGAAATCTAGGCCCAGCCAACCCTTCCATATTATATTCCTGTGTTATTTAAAATTAACTCAGACCAACAAAGATTTCATCCTAAAAGGCAGTGTCCACAGAATCTTTTTTTTTAATTATTATTTTTTTATTTTATTTTGAGACAGTGTCTCCCTAAGTTGCTTAGGATCTTGCTAAGCTGCCAAGGCTGGCTTTGAACTCACTGTCCTCCTGCCTCAGCCTCCCAAGCCGCTGAGATTACAGGTACCCGCCACCGTTCCTGGCTACACAGAATCTTAGTTCATGAATTATCAATGTTCTCCCACAAATCTTAGACTCTATTAGGCCTTCACCTAAATAGGATAGAGGAAAATTGTGCAAGCATGAAGGGTTGTAGCAAGCCAGAGTTTTAAGAAAAAACACTTGAATTGAAATATCTTTATGGAAATGCTGTTCATCCCAAGGGATGTGTAAAATGTTTATCTTTCATAAAAATAAGTGAATTGCCAACCAACTTGATAAAGAATAGGTTTGTTTCCAGTAAAATGCATTCCTTTTGATACCTCTTATAGATCAAAGGTGACCCAAAATGGGTTCTGTTTTATGTGTACTTTTATTTAAAGTAAGTGTTTAAACTGTATCCATTGAACTAACAACCAGTAACTCAATATCTATTGCTCCTGGGAGAACAGAGAAATTTTGATGCTTACATCAGCTTTGAGCATATTTGAAGAGGTTACAGTGAGACCAATAAGGGTGCATGTATTCAATGCATTTCTGACACACATACTACATATGATAAGGGTTAGCAATGCAATCTGTCAAGCAATATAAAATCATTTCCCGTGATTTTATCCAGAGAGAAGTACAAATGTACCACATTGCTTTTAGGGTGAAAAAATGAAAAAACAAATCAAATAATCATTATGATATGTTTTTAATATTCTCAAATGCCTGAAAAGAAGCTTATTGGAAAACAAATCTCAGAAGCACAGACTGGAACTCAGGAGTTGCTAGACCTCTTAATTTCTTTCAGATAGACATTTTGTTTGAAAAAACAGCGCTGTCAAAAGAAGGATCCCCCCAGCCAAGCTTGGGAGGGAACTACTGAAATTCCCCCAGCTTGGACTTATTTCTATAAAGGTCAGTCATCAGAGGCTGGCTGCAAATGCAGACTGAGGAAGTGTGAGCACTAGGGAACCAGGCTCGATGTCACAGATCCACACTCACACCCAAATCTCTCTCCCAAATATAGCTTACAAACTTCGCAGCTCTGCCTTTACTTTTTCAACTCCTTTAACTTTTTATTGACTTTTCCAAACACGAAAAAGCAAACAGCAACATTTCTTGCAATTTTTTTTTCCCCTGAAACTCGTCTGTAATTCAACATCTGTAAAGAAATGAGTCCATGTTTTATTTTTCTCTAGAAGGTTTTCATCTCTCCTACACACCCCGCCACCCCCACCCCCACCCCCATGCACACACAGGGCATTTGCTCTTCTCTCTCTCTTTTTTTTCCTTTATTCTATTTGCATTTGTTCTTCTCTGCCCATATATTAGCAAGTGTAACCAATAGGCTGCGTCACTGGGTCTTCTGTTTTCCTGCTCAGGCTCGGTGTTCTCAGGCACCACTATTCCTGGCTACTTTCCTTGTCTATTGCATACTCTCCAACACGGCGGGGCAGACGGCCAAGATCTTTGCCATTTTAGTGGCTCAAGGAGTCTACCAGATAGTGTTCAGACTGGAGGGATGACCTCACAAGGAATTTATTTTTCCTTTTGGGTCTCCATTTTGTGAGTCGGACACAAACTGATGTATTTTTCTAAGTCAGGCCAAGGGACCTGGAACTATTGAGCCAGAATGAAAGTCTCTGAAAGTGTTCTACAGCTCCAGAGAACCTGTAAAGGGGAAAAGAAAAAAAAATGTTTAAAGTTGGGACTGATCTTCATCTGGAAGCGAGACAGGAGTTCTACCCTGCATACCTTCATCAAACATGCCGTCGCCACAGATAAAACCTTCAACGCACCCACGTCAATAAATTCCCAGTAACTGTTTTCACAGCAGCTGACATTCATGGGTGGGTAGCATTTTCCATTCCTGCCATAGGTGTCAAATTTAATGGCATGATGCATGCAGGATAGCCAAGTCAGCTACTGAGTTCCCTGATTCTTACTTTTTAAAAATTATTATTATAATTATTAACACAAACTGATTGAATAAATTGATGGGATTCATACACACGTTATGTTGTGTGTTGATTGTACCAATCTCCCCTTCTCCCCCTTCTCCCTTCCCCTTTCTCCATGCTATCATTTGGACCCATTCCCATCCCTTCGTTGTCTGGCTTTTCTTGACTTCAAACCAGTTGGGCTCATCATTATCCTCTCCATGCAAATAACACTTATTAAGTTAGTCTCTATCCAAAAGAAGTCCTCAGTGCTCATGGCCTTGACTGAAAACAAACCCAAGGCTAACTTCAGGATAATCCAGTCACTCGCTGACTCCACATAGGGGATTAGAAGCTCAGAACTCCCCAGTTCACATATCCACTCTGCTTCAGATCTCTCTGCCGTGGATGGTTTGAGTTTTCTTTCTCAGTAAACACATGGAAAAGCTGAAGTACAAATGCTGGGGTGCTGGCATATTTGAGGTAGTTAAGCTGACTTTTTTATAGATCTTTGAAGTTTTATGGACTTTCCAAGTATCATCTTAAGCACTGAATTGAGTTTCAACAGAAACATCAAATATCAGGAATAGAAAAGTTCAGTTTGTAGCCTGATACTTTAACTGCTTAGTTAATATGATAGTTGTATTTCTTTTTTTTATCAGTAGCAAGTTGGTAGCTGATAACATTTTCAATGAGCTCTAAAGTTTCTTCATAAAAGCACATAATCTCAAGACAAGGTATTGAGTTCTACCTGCCTAAAATAAAGAGGCAACACTATTTCCAGTGAAAATAGCATTTTTGCCCCATGAAAAAGTTATAAACTAACCTTGGAATTCCTGGACTCTTGAGACCTGGTTGTAACCCAGGCCCATTTCACAGGTGTGTTGGATAAGACATTAAGGGTTATGGTCCTCTGTGTGAGTGATCCAGATAGGCTCATATTTGACACATATGGTATCTTTGAGTGAAGCAGAAAAGGAACCCTGCAACAAGCCAGGTAAGAAAGAGTCCTCAATTCAAGTTATAATTTAATTTCAGTTTTTTCTCCCTGATGACTGCCTCTTGCCACAGTCCAAGAATCCATCCAGCAAAGCTTGGGCTGATCATAGCTTTGCTAATATCAAAAACCAGGTGCCTTTGTGCAGGCATTGCCTTTGTAACCAACTGCACTGACCTTGATAATGGAAAACCAGCTCTGACCAAGCTACATAGGCATTATAACGTGGCTCAAAGGCTGGGCTCATTTATGCCTAGATATAAACCAGTTCTACAGTTCATTAATTACCACATCACCTAGAGTAACTGGCTTTCTCTCTCCAAGCCTCACTCCTTTCATATGTAAAACTGCCATAATATTATTTCACAATTATGAATTAGTATATACAAAGTCCTTTGCATAATGGCTGGCACATATTAAGTGTCCAATACCCTGTAGTCTATTGGAATGATCCTAGTTTAGGAGATCGGAAGTCTAGGTTTATTTACAAATAAATATGTGGCCTTAAAAATCATCTCATTAATCTTCAATTTCTTATCCTTCATCTCATGGGGGTTGAGATAATGAAAAGTAAAAATACCTGCAACAATATTCCCATAATTACTGCATTATCAGTAATTATGTATTCAGTTCATCCATAATTTAAAACTTCGGTAAATCTTAAATGTTCAAGTGAGAATACCAATAAATATGGTTAGAATGTAGTTTACCCAAAGAGGGCAGAAGAGAACCAGGGTAAAAAGATAACAGTAGTTTTTCAGGAAGAAACAGCCTGGCTCATCCAGCAACGGTAGTGGTTTCTTAAGACAAAAATAGCCCTGTTCAGCAATTCACTGCAATTAGCAAACCAGTTTTCAAGTTTGTTCGGCTACACTGGAGAGAAAGTTCTCACCAAGAAACTGATAAATATTGTCAACAGCCCGGGAGTGCCTATGCTTGATTTTATGAAGCTCATTTTTTTTTTAATGAACCATTCATTTTATTGAGGTAAATTTAAACATATAAACTGCACAAATATGAACCTTTAAATTTAGTTTTAAAGTTGCTTGACATGATATCTGTGCATATTTATGGAGCAGAGTATGATAATTTGATACTTGTATACAATGTGTAAATGATCCAATTGAGTAATTACCAGTTTCATATCTTCAAGCATTTATTATTTCTATGTGTTGAGAACTTTAGGACTCTTCTAGTTATTTGGAAACATCAGAAATCATTGTGGCTCTAGTTACCCTATACAGAACAGTTAGATAAATCTTTTTACATGACTTTTTCATGGCTATAAACTTCCCCAATGATAACAGCAAGATCTGAATGGGTTGCACACTCAGACAGTAAAGGATGTTTTGGAAACATGGCCATCACCCTTGGTTGGGATAAATGTTTTACTATAGGCATCTTCATTTGAGAGTAGAAAGGATCAGAAGGTCTCCTATACTTCTGACTCACAAAAAAAAGGAAACTAAAGGAGGCCTACATTGTCAATTCTTTTTGTCATAATTTTATAGAAACTTTTTAAAGAGATTAGTTTTGTTCATTATCTCCCTCCCTGACTCATTTTTGTAGGCTTGAAATGGTGCTGCTTATTTTAGGATTCTCCAACCTCCCCAAATTATACAACCATATATCCCCTTATTTAGACCTTCCATCCTAAGAAAAGAGAGAACAGGTCAGAAATTGGATAAGAGAAGCTGACCTCAAAGACGACCTCAAAGCTGACCTCAAGGTGGTGGAAGCAACCTGAAAATCTTGTGCAAATTAGCATGTTTATAGAGGAGTACACACATCTAATCTCTATCTCTATTGGGCTAAACAAGTGATAAAATCCCAATACTGCCTTATCTGCCCTTTCTAGTCTGGAGAGATCCAAAGGTCAGGAATCTGTAGCTGCATTACTGATAAAGACAACCAGCTTATTAATTTAAAATGTCACTGAAAATAAATGAGGATTCCTTTCTATGTGTCATCATCAGCATGAGATTTATGTTATAAAATATTTCAGCATTCTGCTGTTGGACTTTGGAATATGCTGCATATCTGGGACTTGATTGTTTTTTGTTTGTTTGTTTTGTTTTCAACAATCTTTTATTATAAGTTTTCACATGAGTCAAGCAGAATACTAAGCACTAGAGATGGAAAAAATAACAGGATAAATATCATGAAATAGTAACATTTGGGGGGTCTACATTTACAAAGAAAGAATTTTTAAAAACAAACTACTCATTTCTCAGATACTCACAGTGGTAGTTATAGAATTTAAAGCACATCAAAACAATATATAAGGATAAGTATTGTAATAAAGAAGAAATGTTTTGTGTGAGCCTCTAAAGTAGGAAATAATGAACTTGCTAGGGATTTAGGTAGGACATAAGAGGAAATATGTGATGACATTCATTTTCAGTAACATAAAAATGAATTAAACCAAATGCAACTTGTTCTAGGTATGCAAGGCTGTGCCAGCATTCAAAAATAAATTAACATAATACCTAATGTTAAGAGACTAAAAAAGAAAAATTATGTCTGTATCAATAGATGCAGAAACTCTAGTCTAATTCCTAGGTCCTTGATCTACTTTGAGTTGAGTTTTGTGCATGGTGAGAGATAGAGGTTTAATTTCATCTTGCTACATATGGATTTCCAGTATTCCCAACATGGTTTGTTGAAGAAGCTATCCTTTCTCTAATGTATGTTTTAGGCACCTTTGTCTAGTATGAGGTAACTGTATTTGTGTGGGTGGTCTCTGAATCTTCTATTCTGTATCATTGGTCTACATGTCTATTTTGGTGCCCATACCATGCTGTTTTGGTTACTATTGTTCTGTAATATAGTTTAAAGTCTGGTATTGTGATGCATCCTGCTTCACTTTTCTTGCTAAGGATTGCTTTGGCTATTCTGGGTCTCTTGCTTATCCAAATGAATTTCATGATTACTTTTCCTAGTTCTATGAAAAATGTCATTAATAGGAATTGCATTAAATCTGTATAGCAGTTTTGGTAGTGTGACCATTTTGACAATATTAACTCTGCCTATCAAAGAGCATGGGAGATCTCTCCAACTTCTAAGGTCTTCTTCAATTTCTTTCTTTAGTGTTCTGTAGTTTTCATTGTAGAGGTCTTTTACCTCTTTTGTTAGATTGATTCCCAAGTTTTTTTTTTTGTTGTTGAATGAGGTATTTTTCCTAATTTCCCTTTCAGTAGATTCATCACTTATAAATAGAAATGCATTTGATTTGTGGATATTGATTTTATATAGTGCTACTTTACTAAATTCACTTATTAGTTCTAGAAGTTTTCTGGTAGAATTTTTTGGGTCTTCTAAATATAGAATCATGTCGTTGGCAAATAGTGATAGTTTGAGTTCTTTTTTTCCTTTTTACATATCCCTTTAATTTCTTTTGTCCGTCTGATTGCTCTGGCTAGAATTTCAAGGACTATGGTGAATAGAAGTGGTAAAAAAGGGCATCCCTGTCTTGTTCCAGTTTTTAGAGGGCATGCTTCCAATTTTCCTCCAGTTAGAATGATGTTGGCCTTGGAATTAGCATAGATAGCTTTTACAATGTTGATGTATGATCCTACTATTACTAGTTTTCCTAGTGTTTTGAACATGAAGAGAGGCTGTATTTTATTGAATGCTTTTTCAGCATCTATTGAGATAATCATATGATTCTTGTCCTTAAGTCTATTGATGTGATATATTACATTTATTGATTTCTGTATGTTGAACCAACCTTGCATCCCTAAGATAAACCCTACTTGATCATGGTGCACCATCTTTTAAATATGTTTTTGTATGTTGGCCAGGATTTTATTGAGAATTTTTGTGTCTGTTTTCATCAGGGATATTGGTCTGAAGTTTTCTTTCCTTGATATGTCTTTGAAAAAGTAGGCCCAAATCTTCATCATGTCAGATTAGGCCCCTCCCCAACAAGACTCCTAAAGCAGAATAAATAAAATCAGGAATCAATAAATGTGATGGATTCAAGCTGAAAAGCTTTGTTTCAGCAAAAGAAAGAATCATTAAGGTGAAGAGAGAGCTTCAGTATGGGAGCAAATTTTTACCACACACATATCAGACAGAGGACTAATCTCTAGGATATATAAAGAACTCAAAAAACTTAATACCAAAAACCAAACAACCGAATTGCTGGCAGCTGGAAGTTTACAAGGTCAATTATCTAAGGTAATACAAGGAGCTAATGAACCTTATGCTGAATTTGTAGATAGGCTTATTCAAACAGCTACCAGAGTTTTTGGGAATACAGAACAAGCAATGCCATTACTAAAACACCTGGCTTATGAGCAAGTGAATCGTTGGTGCAGAGATATCATTAGACCATGGAAACATGAAGATTTAAACACATATATTAAATTATGTAGAGACATTAATGAACAAGAGCAAGTTGTGGCAGCTGCAGTAAAACAGGCTTTAGATGCCAGAGACATTAATGAACAAGGGCAAATTGTGGCAGCTGCAGTAAAACAGGCTTTAGATGCCAGGCCAAGAACATGCTACAATTGTGAACAAACAGGACATTTTAAAAGGAATTGCCCCATTGGAGGAGGGTTTAACAAAACTAGGTATCAAAGGAGTAGAATACCAGGTATTTGCCCACGATGCCGTAGAGGGAGACATTGGGCTAATGAATGCCGTTCTCAAACCACCATAGAGGGTACTCCATTATCAAAAAACGAACAAGGACCAGGTGTTTATCCACGATATCGTGGAGAAAGGCATCGGGCTCCATTGCCAAAAAATGGACAGGGGGGCCCAATGCTCCGGGGCCCAAAACCACAAATATACAGAGCACTGGAGGAACCCAGCAACCCCATCAGGGTAGTGCCCAGGACACATTGTCCATCAGATCCCTCATCAGACAAACCAGAGGGAGCGCAGGGTTGGACATCTGCGCCTCCGCCAGAGCAGTACTAACTCCAGAGATGGGAGTTCAAATCATTCCCACAGGGGTGAAAGGACCTCTTCCCAAAGGAACAGTAGGCTTATTATTGGGACGCAGCTCTTCTACTCTAAAAGGACTTATGGTAAGTCCTGGGGTAATTGATCCCGATTATGAAGGTGAAATAAAAATTATAGCCAGTTCTCCAAAGGGTATATCAGTAATTTCACCAGGAGATAGAATAGCACAGTTACTAATAATACCCAGCCTACATGATAAATTTTCCAGTCGTACTGTAGAAAGAGGTTCCAAGGGATTAGGCTCCACAGGTGTAGATTGGGCTATGCTTTCTTTAAATTTAGATTCTCGCCCCATGCTAAAACTAAATATTCAAGGACATGAATTTAATGGGCTACTGGATACAGGTGCAGACCTTAGCATCATCTCTCGTCAAGAATGGCCAAAACATTGGCCATTATAACAAGCCACTCAAATGCTTCGAGGCCTAGGAGTGGCAACTAATCCCCATAGAAGTGCAATGGTATTAGATTGGAAGGATCCTGAAGGATGTGAAGGAACTATACAGCCATATGTATTGGATCATCTTCCTATAAATTTATGGGGACGAAATGTCCTAGATCAATTAGGTTTGACATTAACAAATAACATCAACCAAAATGCACCCACTATTATGACTAGACAAGGTTTTAGGAAAGGAAAAAGATTAGAAAAACAAGAACAAGGTATAGCAGCACCAATACAAATAGATCAAGGAACAGACAGACATGGGTTGGATTTTCAGAAAGGGCCACTGAGACAATAAAAATTACTTGGAAATCAGAAAGACCAGTATGGGTTCCTCAGTGGCCCCTGAATAAAGAAAAGATACAAGCAGCCCATGACCTGGTCAAACAACAATTAGCAGAAGGACATATACAGCCTTCTGTATCTCCCCATAATACTCCCATTTTTGTCATCAAAAAGAAATCTGGTAAATGGAGATTATTGCAAGATTTAAGAGCCATTAATAATGAGATGGTTATTATGGGACCTGCTCAATCAGGGATTCCTCAGTTGTCTGCTTTGCCAAAAACCTGGTATGTTTTAGTTATAGATATTAAAGATTGTTTTTTTTCAATTCCAATTCATCCTGAGGATAGTCCACGTTTTGCATTTACTATCCCTGCACTGAATCATGAAGGTCCTGATCAGAGATATGAATGGAAAGTACTCCCTCAAGGGATGGCTAACAGCCCAACTATGTGTCAAATTTATGTTAACAAAGTAATCCAGCCACTTAGAAATCAAAATCCTGAACTACAAATATTTCACTATATGGATGATGTATTATTAGCACACAAAGATAAAAACACATTGCTAGAATGTTATGCCACACTTACAAACTTATTAAAAAAATTATAATCTAGAGATAGCAATAGATAAAGTACAATTAAATTTTCCAATTAATTATTTAGGAGTTCTATTATCCTCAACCATGGTCCGTCCACCAAAAATTCAAATACAAGTAGATCAACTCAAATCACTTAATGACTTTCAAAAGTTATTAGGAGACATAAATTGGATAAGGCCTTATTTAGGTATACCAACAGGAGAGTTGGGACCTTTATTTGATATCCTAAAAGGTCCATCAGATCCAAATTCACCCCGAATGTTAACGCCTGAAGCAAGAAAGGCATTAAAAATCATTGAAACATATATGGAAAATATGCATTTGGATAGAATTGATATAAGTTTGCCTTTATTATTTATTGTACTACCAACAAAAAATATTCCTACAGGAGTATTTTGGCAAGAAGGTCCATTATTATGGATACATTTATCTTATTCTCCTAACACTATTCTTACTAGGTATCCTGAGGCTGTAGGACAATTAATACTCAAAGGAATAAAAGCAGCAAAGGGAGTGTTTGGAATTTCTCCCAATAAAATTATTACTCCATATACTATGAATCAAATTGATGAGTTAGCTAATGAGTTAAATACTCGGGCAATAATCATGTGCAAATCTAATGTTTCATTTGATAACCACTTACCATCTAATCCTTTATTGTCTTTTTGGTCATTGCATCCTGTAATTTTTCCAAAAATGACAAGAAAAACACCTATCATGAATGCTCCAAATATATTCACTGATGGGTCAAATAATGGTACAGCAGCAGTAGTTACCCCTGATCAAACTTTTACATTTTTAGTACCCAAACAATCAGCTCAAAAGGTAGAGCTTAACGCAGTTTTACAAGCTTTTGTGATGTTTAAAGATTCTGTATTTAATTTATTTTCTGATAGTCAGTATGTAGTTAATGCTATAGTATCTCTTGAAGATGCTGGCAGGATTTCCCCTTCTTCTACTGTTTTCTCTTTGCTTTCCACTATACAAAGTCTAATCTGGGACAGAAAAGATCCATTCTTTATAGGACATATCAGGGCACATACAGGATTGCCTGGAGCCCTTAGTTTGGGCAATGATTTAGCAGATAAAACTACACATGACATACATATTTTCTCTACACTGGAAGAAGCTATAAATTTTCATAAAAAGTTCCATGTCAATGCTAATACTTTACAAAAGCGTTTTAAAATAACTAAGGAACAAGCTAGACAAATAATAAAACAATGTCAAAATTGTGTGACCTTTTTACCACAAGTTAATCTTGGAGTCAATCCTAGAGGATTGATACCTAACCATATTTGGCAGATGGACGTCACACACTTGCCAGAATTTGGAAAATTAAAATATTTGCATGTTACAGTTGATACTTCTTCTGGATTTTTGATGGGCTCCCTTCATGCTGGAGAAAAAACTAAAGATGTTATAGCTCATTGCTTACAAAATTTTGCCACTGTGGGTGTTCCAAAACAGTTAAAAACAGATAATGCCCCTGGTTATACTTCTACCTCTTTTAAACAATTTTGCTCAACATTTGGCATTACTCATATAACAGGAATCCCATACAATCTACAGGGATAAGGCATAGTTGAAAGAGCTCATCAAACTATTAAAATGTACTTATTAAAGCAAAAAGAAGGAATTGGGAAGGGGTATATATTCCCCAAAGATAAACTTAAAATAACCCTTTTTACTCTAAACTTTTTAAATTTGGATTCATCAGGACTTAGTGCTGCGGAAAGGCATATGTGTCCAAAAAATGTACATAAGCCCAAGGTACTTTGGAAGGATCTTCTAACAGGACAATGGAAAGGTCCTGACCCAGTAATTGTCTGGAGTCGGGGGTCTGTTTGTGTGTTTCCACAGGGAGAACAGCAGCCGATTTGGATTCCAGAGAGATTAACCAAGGTCCTGACCCAGTGATTGTCTGGAGTCGGGGGTCTGTTTATGTGTTTCCACAGGGAGAACAGCAGCCGATTTGGATTCCAGAAAGATTAACTAAAGCGATTTCTACAGACCAAAAAGAAGATGATTTGGCTCAAATCCATAACAACTGATATCCAAAACTCCAGTTTGGCTATTCTTACATTTGCAACAGAACCAGGATGCTTTTTTCAATATCTATTTTATTATTGCCCTTTGCCATATCATGAAGTTCTATTTTGTTTTTTGAGCTCATACAGACCTAGGTTAATGTTTTGCTGATCAGTTCTATTTTTTGACTATAGAGTTTTTAAACATTGCAATGGAGATTTCACCTGTAAAAAGTTATAAGGCCTTTACTATAATGTTATGTGTTGTATGTATTATATTATGTGTGCACACTTGTGTTTTGTGTTATATGTTTGAATGTATGTATGTCCATATATCATATAAGATGAGCGCTCATGATAAAATGGATCCAAATATTTTTTTTTCACGTGATTTATATGGTTTAATTTAAATTGGGTAAACAACTGTTGAGGATTGTTTTAATATGTAAACAAAAAAGAAGGTTAACAGATCTGTTTGTTTACTTTCACCTTTCCTTTTCATTATATTTAATAATTCTCTTAAAGATAATGTAAATTGTTAAGAAAATTGTTTTCTTTTAGTGCCTTCTGTAATGTTACATAATTTTTTCTTTAGCCATTATTGCCAGAATTCCTATCTTCATCCCAGTGCTGGTGAAGTCAAAGATAAAACCAATCTACAGCTTCTACAATAGCCATCACTGAACTGCTTGCAGAACTTGCCTGGACACATTGTGAGCTCACCTGTATGCATTGTGAACTATCTGTTGGTACAGCGAATTGTGGTAGTGCTGGAGTATTTTTGCTGATGGTGTCACCGGTGGTACAATTTTTCAAAGGAGCCCTCAATTGGCTTAATGTCATGGCATTTTGCATCCTCCTCTACTAGTGATGGTCTAAACTTTGGGGGCCAACAGAGGTGAGGCAAAGAACCTCACCCCCCCACAGGTGCAAAGGCCTATCCACAAGTATGGCTGTATGCTGGACCGGTAGTCAGTGACGGGTAAGATCCAATTGCAGTGGTACCAACCTAAGACAGGAGGCTGACGCCTAGAGGTCAGTTCATCCAATGACGGGTAAGGACCATATGTTGAATTGGACTGCCTAACAGGCACGGTCCCTAAGCCACATGCTTGTTGTTTAAACAGAGAGGGGGAGATGTTGAGAGCCACAGCCAAAGGGGCCCCAGCAAACTTCCAGCTGCCAGCAAACTTCCAGCTGCTGGCTGATGATTGGCTCACAGCGGCCCCAGCAACATCTAGCTGATTGGCTCCTCGGCCCCAGCAACATCTAGCTGATTGGCTCCTCTGCGGTGATGCTCATTGGGCTGTTTCCCTGCCCTTTCAGACCACGGAGCTGCTCATTGGGGGACTTTTTTGGCTCCGCCCACGTGACCCAGCCAATCTGCCTCAAGAGCAGGAGGATTGTGGGAGGTGGAGAGAAGCTTGTGTGGGAGAGAGAGGCTTGTGGAAAGCCGGTGGTGGCAGTTGAGGCTCTGAGGGTTTTTCCTGAGAGGCTGTTTTGTTTGGCGTGTGTGGTTCTAAAAATAAAGTTAGTTTCTTTTGACAAGTGGCTCCTGATTGTGCCCAGCCAGACTGCGGCACCGAATTAATAAATGGGCTAAGGAACTGAACAGACACTTCTCAGAAGAAGATATATAAGCAAGCAATAAATATATGAAAAAGTGTTCAACATCTTTAGTAATTAGAGAAATGCAAATCAAAATTACTCTAAGATTTTATCTTAGCCCAGTCAGAATGGCATTTATCAAGAATACAAGCAATAATTAATGTTGGCAAGGATGTGGGGGAAAAGGGACACTCATACATTGCTGGTGGGATTGTAAATTGGTGCGACCATTCTGGAAAGCATTATGGCGATTCCTCAGAAAACTTGGAATGGATCCACCATTTGACCCAGCTATCCCACTCTTTGGTCTATGCCCAAAGGTCTTAAAATCAGCATGCTATAGTGGCATAGACACACCAATGTTTATAGCAGCAGAATTCACAATAGCTAAACTGGGGAACCAATCTAGATGCCCTTCAATGCATGAATAGATAAAGAAACTGTGAGATATATATATATATATATATATACATACACATATACATACATACATACACACAATGGAATATCACTCAACATTAAATGAGAATAAAATTATGGCATTTGTAGGTAAATGGACAGAGCAGCAAAGTAAGCCAATCCCCAAAGTCTAAAGGCCAAGTGTTTTTTCTCTGATTAGTGGATGCTGATCTGCAATGGGGAGGAGAGGCATGGGAAAAATGGAAGATCTTTGGATAGGGCAAAGAGGAGTGTAGGGAGGGGTTATGGAGTAGGAAAGATGGTGGCATGAGATGGGCAACATTACCCTAGGTATATGTATGATTGCACAAATGTGTGTCTCTACATCATGTACAGCCAGAGAATTGAAATGTTTCACTCCATTTGTGTACCATGAATTGAAATGCATTCTGCTGTCATTTACAACTAAGTAGAACAAACAAAAATAATAATAATAAATAAAATAATAGAATGTTCAAACATTCTCAATATCACATAATAGTTCTTTTAAAAAGTAGATGCAGGAAAAAAATTGATAAAATCTATTGGTCATTAGAATAAAATCTCCAAGCAAACTGAAAATGGAGGGGAACTTCCTCAATTTGGTGAAGAGTACCTGCAAAATCCTACAGGATGATATCTTACTTAATCTGAGAAACTAGGTGCTTTGTCTCTAAGATCAGAAACAAGTTAAGGATTCCCCCTCCCACCACTCCTACTCAGCATTATATTGGAAGCCCCAGCTAGAGCAATAAGACAAAAAAGTAAATAGAAGGTATATAGATTAGGAAGGAAGAAATAAATCTTTCCTTTTTTCTATGTAGAAAATGCTGAAGATTTGACAAAGTAAGAACAAAAGCAAAACCTCACACATAACTTCTAGATTATAGCAAGTTCTTGGGATATAATGTTAATATTCAAAATTAAATGACTTTCACTTATACCAGATATCAACATTTGAATTTGAAATTAAAGACACAATAACAGTTATATTAATAAAATAAATCAAAGAAGATCTGAAAGTTGTAACATTTTCACCAGCCAAATTAATTAATTAGTATTTTCACATATTCTAAAAACTAAAATAAATCCTTAAATGCATATTGATATGATTAATGAATAAATTCTTAAATGAAAAATAAACAAATCTCCCTTGCAGAACAATTCCAAATAAATTATACATATACTTTACCCTAAAACAAGGGAAACCTAACTTGCCACTTTTATTTTTTTGCTGTTTTTCAAAATTTATTTATTTATTATAATTTGTTATACACAACAACATAATACATTTTAGTTTACCATACACATATAGAACATCTTTTTTTTTTCATGTGTCTGGTTGCACACAAAGTAGAGTCACACCATTCATGTCTTCATGCATGTACTTAGGGTAATGATATCTATATCATTCCACCATCTTTCTTACCCCCATTCTCCCTCCCCACTCCTCCCTTTGCCCTATCTCAAGTTCCTCCATTCCTCCCATGCTCTTCCAACAACCCACATTATGGGTCAGCATCCACATATCAGAGAAAACATTCATTGGTTTTGGGGGATTGGCTTACTTCATTTAGCATGATATTCTCCAACTCCATTTACCTGTAAATGCCATGATTTTATTATCTTTTAATGCTGACTAATATTCCATTGTGTACATATACCACAGTTTCTTTACTTATTCATGCATTGAAGGGCATCTAGGTTGGATCCACAATTTAGCTATTGTGAATCGTGCTGCTACAAACATTGATGTCACTGATGTAAGCTATTTTTAAGTCCGTTGGGTATAGACTGAAGAGTGGGATAGCTGGGTCAAATGGTGGTTGATAAAATACAGCACCCCTTCATGTTCAAAACAGTAGAAAAACCAGGGATAAGAGGACCATATCTTAACATTGTAAAACCTATCTATGCTAAGCCCAAGGCCAACATCATTCTAAATGGAGAAAAATTGAAAGCATTCCTTCTAAAAATTGGAACAAGACGGAGATGCCCTCTTTCACCACTTCTATTTAACATAGTTCTTGAGAGTCTAGCCAGAGCAATTAGATGAAAGAAATTAAATGGATATGGATAGGAAAAGAAGAACTCAAACTATCACTATTTGCTGTCAACATGATTTTATACCTACAGGATCCAAAAAATTCCACCAGAAAACTTCTAGAATTAGTAAATGAATTCAGCAAAGTAGCAGGATATAAAATCAACACCCATAAATCAAAGACATGTCTGTATATCAGTGACAAATCCTCTGAAAGGGAAACAAGGAAAACTATCCCATTTACCCTGAACCTAATAGAAGAAAAAGGCCTAAATCTTCATCATGTCATATTAGGCCCCAACTTCCTTAACAACAACAAAAAAAAAACCTTGAGAATCAACTTAATGAAAGAGGTGAAAGACCTCTACAACAAAAATTACAGAATGCTAAAGAAAGAAATTAAAGAAGACCTTAGAAAATGGAAACTTCTCCCTTGTTCTTGAATAGGCAGAATTAATATTATCAAAATGACCATACTACCAAAAGCACTATACAGATTTAATGCAATTCCAATCAAAATCAAAAGCAATCATGAAATTCATCTGGAAAAATAAGAGACACAGAATAGCCAAAGCAATCCTTAGCAAGAAGAGTGAAGCAGGTGGCATCACTATACCAGACCTTAAACTATACTACAGAGCAATAGTAACAAAAACGACATGGTATTGGGCACTAAAATAGACTTGTAGACTAATGGTATAGAATAGAGGCACAGAGACAAACCCACATAAATACAGTTATCTCATACTAGACAAAGGCACCAAAAACATATAGTGGAAAAAAATAGCCTCTTCAATAAATGGTGCTTGGAAAACTGGAAATTCATACGTAGCAAAATGAAATCAAGCCCCTATCTCTCACCATGCACAAAACTCAACTCAAAGTGGATCAAGGACCTAGGAATCAGACCAGAGACCCTGCACCTAATAGAAGAAAAAGGCCTAAATCTTCATCATGTCATATTAGGTCCCAACTTCCTTAACAAGACCCCTATAACGCAAGAAATACATCAAGAATAAATGTGATGGATTCAAACTAAAAAGCTTCTTCTCAGCAAAAGAAACAATCAGTGAAGCGAAGAAAGAGCCTACAGAATGGGAGCAAATTTTTACCACATGCACATCAAATAGAGCACTAATCTCTAGGATTTATAAAGAACTCAAAAAACTTAACACCAAAATAACAAATAACCTAATCAATAAATAGGCCAAGGAACTGAACAGATACTTTTCAGATGATTTACAATCAACAAATTTATGAAAAAACGTACAACATCTCTAACAATTAGAGAAATGCAAATCAAAACTACTCTAAAATTTCATCTCACTCCAGTCAGAATGGCAGCTATTAGGAATACAAGCAATAATAAGTGTTGGGGAGGATGTGGGGGGAAAGGTACATTCATACATTGCTGGTGGGACTGCAAATGGGTGCAACCAATCCGGAAAGCAGTATGGAAAACTTGGAATGGAACCAGCACAACTTGCCACTTTTAAGGATGGGCTATGTATAGTGACTTCTTTCCGGAGAGTAGAGTATGAAAAGGGGATATAAAAACCAATTTCCAGTGGGAAACTTGACAATACTGCTTTAACCAATATCAATGTCAATGTCAACATCCACAAGTCATGTTAATAGTATGTGCTCTTGATATGATGTGGTGAAAATTGTGTCTGTCTCTGTGGTCTTCATTCCCTAAACTAAATATGAGAAAGATATCATGCAAATTCCAACAGAGGGGCATCCCACAATATATCTTATGATTAATTCTCAAAACTATTAAGATCCACAAAACAAGGAAAGTCTGAAGAATGTCAACCAAGCAGAACTTACAGAGCTATGATAGCCAAAGGTAATGTGGTATTCTGGATGGGATCCTGGAACAGAAAAGACAAACCAGGTAAAATATAAAGAAATCTAAATAAATGATGGCCTTCCGTTAATAATGACATATACTAATGTAAGATGTTAGTGATAGGATAAACTGTATATGGAGGATATTTGGGAATTCTCTGAACTCTCTGCTCAAAATCCAAAACTGATCTAAAAATAAAGTTCATTAATAAAGACATAATTCGAAAGAAAAAATATTAATTTCTCAGTGATAAATTGAACAAAATATGTTGAAGACCTGCTTATTAAAATCTATGAGGCATTGATGAGAAAAGCCCATGCCTGTATCCCAGCTCTTAGGAGACTGAGGCAGGGGCAAACCTCAGGAGTCTGAAGCCAACATGCAACATAATATAACATGTTTTGCAAAACAAAACAAAGCATCAACTAAATAGAGAAATACATTTCTCAAGATTCCTAAGAAACAATTCTAAAGAGCTAATTTCCCCTAAGTTGATCCCTGGTTCAAATACTTCAATCAAAATCCCAGAGGGATTTTGCAGAAATAGGCAAGCTGACTCTAAATTTATATGAAAATGTGAGTGACCTAAGATAGTCAAAACTACTTTTAAGAAAGAGCAACAAAGTTGGACACTTTCCTAAGTACTTTGAAGCTTATTATAAGACATAATAATCATGACAGATAGGTCCCAAGGAAGACAAATTATCAATTTGTCTCCAAAAAAATATAATCAATTAATTTTCAACAAGGGTTTTTAAGGCAGTTCACTTAGGAGATAATTATCTTTTCAACAAACTGTGCTTAAAAGTGCAAAAAATAAAAAATAAAAGTAAAAAAATTTAAAAACACCTTAACACTTACCACACAAGATGTACAAATGAATCCAAGGCCTGAAAGGAAAGTTAAAACTTCCAGAGGAAAATAGAGAAGAAAAATCTTAGTGTTACTGGGTTAGGCAAATATATCGTCAATAGGACCAAAAAAGTCACAAACTATAAAAAAAATCTATAATTTGGTTTTCAACCAAATTAAATCCTTGTACCTTCCAAAAACATTATTAAGAATATTGGAGAGATTGATAGACACTTACAAAGTCAATCCAAAGAAAGGACTAGGGGTAAGATAGTTTGAAGTAAAATAACGCACAAGACACTGGGGAGTCATACAATTGCTAAAAGTAACAGACTAAGGAGTCTAATATTCAAAGGAAAGAAAATTAAAACTTAAAGAGGGCAATAATGTCTACAGACATTACTTTGAGATATATAGGAGTATAAGATTGGCATCTCCATGGAGTATCTGTGTCCTCCCATGTGGCTGTAGAGACAGTGAAGATCCATGAGTGGGATCAGGAAGAAATAAAAACGACTAGAAAATTACAAAAAGCCTAGTTCTTGGGTCTGAAAGTGGCGAAGCTTAGGAGTCTTGACCAAAGGAAGGTGAGTAAATTGAAATGACAAGTTATGTGAGAAAATTAAGGTATTACATTTGAGATTTCAGAATAGGAAGAGCTCTCCAGGCAATGGCCAAGTCTAGAAGGAAACTGAAAGAGAGTTTACTGAAGGGAAGTGGAAGCAGTGACCCCTGACTTTTCAGCTTTATTGATAACTTTAAGGGGTCTAGTAGGAAGTCCTTAGGTAACTGGCAACATTCCCTTGAAAGGGATGGTGCTGTCCTGTTCTCTCCACCCCTCCCCACCTCCGGCTCTTGTTTGAGATGTGGATGCTCACTCCAACTGATGCTCCTGACATGACGTTCCACCATCTGCCACCCTCACCAGAACTGAGCCAAAGCCAGTGCCATGCCCTTGAACCTCAAAGACTATGAGCTAAATATGTTTTTTTCTAAATAAACAATTGGTTACCTCAAATGTTTTGTTATAGTAGTACAAAACTGATTAATAGAGCCTACCTTCATGAAACCATTACCACGATCAAGATAATGAACATATCCCTAATCCTAAAAAGTTTTCTCACACCTCTTTGTAATCCTTCATTTCTTCCTACTCCACTATACTCACCCCATTCCCAATAAAAACTGATTGTTCTAGTCCTCTCCTGTTGTTATAAGAAAATACCATAGACAAGGTGACTTAACAGAAATTTATTTCTCCCAATTCTGGAGGCTGGGATGTCCAAGATCAAGGGCCTGAAGATTTGTTGGTGTTTGGTGAGGGCCCACTTCCCAGTTCATAGATGGCAGTTTCCTTTTTGTGTCCTTACAAGGTAGAGAGAGGTCACACAAAAAAAGTTACCCTTGTCTTCTCTTTTTCTGCACTTTGCCTACAATGCATCAGGAAATTCTCTTGGCTATACCTTAGAAGCTTGTTCAGAATCCAACCATTTCTAAATGCTACTAATCTCACCATTTTGGTCCCAGCTCTTGCTTCTTCACTTTGATCTTGCCATGGTCTCCTACCTGGTCTCTTTGCTTTTTCTGTTGCTCTCCCTTTGGTCTATTTGTTCACAATACATCAACAGAGTTGTCTTTTCAATATGTACAGAAGCCACATCAATGTTTATAGCTGCTCAGTTCACAGTAGCTATGGAACCAACCTAAATGTGGTATATATATACACAATGGGGAATTGTTCAGCCATAAAGAAGAATGACTTTATGACATTTGCTGGTAAATGGACGGATCTGAAGACTACCATGCTAAATAAAGTAAGCCAGTCCCCCCAAAACAAAGATAAAATGTTTTATCTGATATGTGAAAGTTAATCCACAGTAGGGGTGGGGGTGAGGGGAAGAACAGACGTGCAATAGATTAGACAATGGGGAAGGGAGGGAAGGGAGGATATGCAAAGGAAAGACAGTGGAATGAATCCAACATAACTTTCCCGTGTACAGACATGAAAACAACACAGTGAATCCCACCACCATGTACGTTCATAAGCATGGGACTCTTACTAGAATAAGATATAGTCCATGCTTGCATATTTATATCAAAATGGATTCTTCAAGTGAAAGGAGGGGAAGGCAGGGGATGTAGGGATAAGAAAGAGAGTAGAATGAAACAGACATTATTACTGTATGTATGTATGTGACTGTATGACCAATGTGATTCTACAATATGTATACTCAGAAAAATGAGAAATTATATCCCATCTATGTATGATAAAAAAACTAAATATTTTTTTTTTAAAAAGAAAAAATGAAAAGAATGTTTCTGTCACTTCTTTGCTCAAAATTCTGCAGTGCTCCCCATTTCTCTTAAAGTCAAAGTGCCTTGCACTTTCCCCAGGATCTTCTGTGACCCTCTCCTATGTCTCTCTCTCACCACTTGCCATATGACCCTCCTTGTTCCTTCAATATGTAGAGCACGGTCCTGCCTTAGACCCCACAGCTCTTCTGTCAGATATCCACAAGGCTCTATTTCTTGTGATATCTCATCCCTCCTTCAAGTCTTTGCTCATATCTTACCATTCAGGTGAATCCTAGCACTACTTATATCTGTGCCTTCCTCAGCCCCCTAACCTGCTCTGTGTTTTCTCTTTTCTGTATATTGCTTATCATCTACTACAAACTTTATGGTTTAATTATTCCATTTCTTACCAGTATGTTTTTGTTAAAAAAATATGAACACAAGAATCACCACTAGTTTTGCAAACTCAAATCAGTGCTTGACACATGCAAAATATTTGACTGATATTTGTTGAAGAAGTTGTTGAAATTTTGGTTCTTCATAGATACACTATTTCATAAAAGAACGGGTTTTAGATATCAAATGTTGGGTTCAAACGTGCCTCTATCAAAATACTTCATCCTGTGCCTTAGTTTCCTCATCTGTAAACTAGGGGAGGTTGTTGTATGTGGATTACAGAGTTATTATGAGGATTAAAATAGTGAATATATTTAAAGTAAAACACTGGTTGACGCACATTAAGCACTTAGTAAACATTAACAATTTCCTCGTCCATTCCTCTAAAGAGCTATATAAAATACTGTCTATCCTCAAGCCTACATACTTCAGAATTTTCAACAAGTAAATTTGTCTCCTGTTCAACAGAAACAAATATACTATATCAAGCAAAACTCTTTCCTCTTTCCATTAAAATATACTGATGCTTTCACTGATCTTTTCTCATTTATTGACTAAATGAAGGAGGTGACCCTTCTCCCAGGGGCACCTGCCACCACTTGTGCTCTGAAACCCTTCTTCTTCTATCTCAAAGTTGGTGTTCTTTCACTTATTCTCCCTTAATCTGTCTTCCATTGTTGAGGGCCACAGCCAAGTCAGAATGACGCCTGGCATTTTGCCAGAAGTAATGGTTGAGAGGCGAGCCATTAAGATGATGTTGGATTGAAACAGGTTGTGTATTCAATTGTATACAGACCCCTGTTGTCCCCCTCGGGCGCCCGCTACTTTGGAGTTCTCGCGGGGATTCCTGGGGAGTTCATGTTGGTTGGTGAAGTTCCAGTGGAGGGAGTTCCGGTTGGTGTGTGGTGTGCCTGGAAGGGCAGCGTGGGTGGCGTTCCCGGGAGTTCAGAAATAAAGTTTGTTCCTGCTTGAGTGGCTCATGATTTGTGCCCAGCCAGACTGCCGCATTCCATCCTTCTGCTTCTCCTGAATTCCACTCTCAGTAGACACGCACGTGCGCACACAATCAAGCACACACACAGTGTCCCCCTACATTTATATTCCAAAAACAAATTAATAAAAATTTGTGATTCACTTGCTTCAAATTGAAATCCTTTTCTAAACTCCATTCTCTTCTCCATTTTTCATAGTGAAGCATCTTAAAGCAGCATAGTGTATTGAATATTCACCCTTTCTTATTTTCGATGTTCTTTCCAATGTGCCACATTCCACCATTCTTCCCACAATTACAGCAACATTGCTCTCACCAATGACACTAACGTCCTCCATGCTTCCCTACCCAGTGGTTGGTTTTCTCTTCTCCTCTAACTTGTTCTCTGTGTCTTTTGACTATGGGAAGCCCCTGTCCTTCTCCTTCTGTGACATCAATTGAGCGTTCCTGATTCAGAGTACCATGATTTGTCAATCTGGGGTGATATCATTGTTTCATCCTTTTCCTTCCCTTAAATTTCCATGTCCTCCAGATCTTTGCCTTTGACTCTCCTGACACAACACTACATCATTTGGTTCCTCACATCTGGAAGAAAAGCCCAGACCTCATTAGACATGTCTCTTTAAATACATTCAAAATAAAATTCATTCAGTCCCAAACTGGGTATATATCATCAAGATGTTTTTCTTTCAGTCTTTTATATCTCACTGAATGATGCTACATCTATCGGTGCACTTGCCCACAGCAGAAATTTGGCAAGCATCCCAGATTCTTTTTTTTTTTCTCATTTAGCCTTCAAATCAAGTTACCAAGTCCTACAGATTCTACCTTCTTAATATCCACTCATACCCACGCCATTCTCTCTATCCCCAAAGCCATTACCTTAATCCAGGCCCTCATCACTTCTTGCCTGGATTACTGCAACTGCCTCCTAACTACTCCAGCCTGGCATGACTCCAATCCCTACTCCACACAGTTGCCAATGTGTTATTTCTAAAACACAAATCTGATCATGTCATTCCCCTGCCTAAATTCCTTTAGTGGCTCCCCATAGCTTCCAGGATAAAATTAAAACTCTAGCTTAACACAGGGTACATCATGATGTGATGCCTGTACACATTCTACCTCTCCATCCCCACATCCCCACCATCCATCCCCACAAACTCCTCACTCTTGGCATTATGCTCCATGCTGTTCACGCTAACTCCTCATGCCTCCACAAAGGGGGGGAATGGAGTGCACTTCCCTCATCCCACCTTAGTAACTGCTTTTCATCTTCTAGGAAGTCAGCCCTGATTCACTAAGGAATAGTCATTTCCATATAATTTAACACATCACTTTCATAAACACTATTTATTGATCTCAATTATATACCATGTAGTTTTATATACTTTTCAAATATTATCACCTCTAATTCTTGCAATGGCACTTCAAGATAACAATGTTATTTTCCCTCTTGGTGATGAATAAATTAAAGTTTTGAAAACTTCTGTAACTTGCCAAAGTTTATAATAGCTTAAAAAGTTTGAAATTTCCCTTGCTAAAGCCCATGCTTCTAAAGCAGTGCTCGAACTGCTTTACCCATGAGGATGTTCATGGTTGGATCTGCTGCAGGGCAGGTTATGGATAGGCAAATATGTGAATGGGTTTGGTTCTGGATACACTGACTTTGAGGCACTGTAGGTCTTCCAAGTTGGCATGGTGTACCTGAGGCTTTGGATCTCTATCAGACAATCTAAGTCAGAGGAGACTTGTGACTCAGCACTAGAAACATCACAACCAAGCACAGGATTGAGGGGAAAGCGACAAGAGCCAGGGTCTAAACTTGAGAAAAAAGGACATTGAGGAAATTTAGTAGAGTTAGAGCCTGAAACAGAGACAAATGTGAAGTGGGAGGCACAGGAGATAACTCTAATAATGTCTCTATTGTTAACAGTAGGGAACTACCAACAGGAAGGATGAGAAGGAAACAGGCTCATTCCTACTCTGTTCTTGTCCTTGACTGATTGGCCAGGTTGCCTCCCTGATCCCAGAGGCCCTCTGGGGGCAGTAGGGGGCAGGACTACCCCAGGAGGAGAGACCCTGGCTGCTCCCTGTGACAGGGAGTCATCAACATCCTCTAAGAAGGGAGAAAGAATTTTGATTTTATCTTCTTAATCATTATGGTGCCTATTGAGGTAGACAGACCATACATTTAAATATTGAGAAAATAAAACAAAAAGGACCCACATATTCTGGATCATAACTAGCATCAGTACTCCAGTTTCCTGATGAATTTTTTTTTTAAATTTCTTTCTTGGAAGACAGAGGGTACATTTGGCTTAATACAATAAAGAAGCCTAAATCTGCTTTTCTGTTTTTTGCCTCAGGTAGGATTACCACAGGGGACTTTTGCTGCATTCTGTAAAATACATTGACTTGTCAGCCTTCTTCTCAACAGCTTTCTTGGTCTTGTTCTCACTGTTTCAAACATGTATGTTGCTGATTCCCAAATGTTCAGGCCTCACGGGTGAGGTATAGAAAGCTGTGCTTTCGTGAAAAATTCTCCCATTCTCACGCATCCCTTCTTGGATGGTCACAAATGTTCTTCCTTCTGATGTGCTTGAAGTCATCAAAACCAGGAGGGAGATCTTGAGGTGGGAGTCACCCTCTGGGAGAAATCTTAAAGGGTTTGAAAATGTAACTTTCCCAAAAACAGACAGACTTCTTATTCTGCATTATAGTTTCCTCACATATGTTCTTATTTTAATTCAGTAATGGAAGACCAATAGCAAAGATTTTCTTTTTTAAAAAAATGAAACAGATCTGAAGCTGTAGAATGAGATTTAAAAGGCTCTTCCACCAGCACAAGGCATTCTTCCAGGACTATGCAGCTGTCCTTGAGGGTCATAGAAAGGCTCCATGTGGATAGAGCCTACATGGTAATAGACTCAGCTGGTCACAGGATTGAAGGATTTTTTGCTAAATTTGGTGCCAAGTTTCCCTGCATGACTATGATCAGTCTCAATTGACCTTCCTGTCCCTTTGCCAGGATCAGCAATGCAGCAGAGCCACAGACATGCAAGGCTTCCAAGGAAGTTGGGGTTGTGGAGGATGAAGTCTTTTTTTAATGAAAGAAAGAAAGACAGAGGCCAGTGGTACAGCACATGTTCTATCTCAGCTCTGTTTGCTGCAGGTTGGTTGATTGTGAATGGTTTGTTTTTTTTCCTTTTCAAATTTAAGACTTATCACATGTGACTCTAATAGTTCCAGAGATTAGAATTTCATAGTCATAGGCAGCAAGGGACAGGAATCCCTGCCACTGTGGCCTTTAGGAGAAATGCAAGAAGACACACATGTGGAAAGGGCCACCCTGAGATCAAGGCATCCACAGAGTCTCCTAGTAGCTGAGGTCCCATCAGGGAAGGGTTTACCAGCAAAGGTATTGATTCCATGGGTGGAGGCCAGGTTTATCTTTTTCTTGCAAGGACAATTATTTTGACAATCTTCTTACTGGTCAATTTTATCTACCCCTCTTGTAGAATGTTGTTGCATTTTTTATGTTATCAGATCCAAGGGGTTGCTGATCTAAGTCCTTAGATTCCAATAGTCAATCTGAGTTGCTCTGTAGAATAGAATTGTTATCAACTACCAACCAATGGGCACTTTCTCAACAATACTTCCTCTGGAAGCTCCCCTTCAATGTTCTACCTTTTGCTTTAAAATAAAACACAAAGTATTGTTCTATTTCATGACTTAGACCCTCACACATGCAAGTGCTCATACAAACATACACATACACACCTGTTGGTTCTGTTGACCTGAGTATCTTATTAATGGGAGTAACAGCACAAATCCAACTCTTTTGTCCCCAGAGAGTGCAATGAGCTCCACAGACCCCACCAGTTTGTACCTTTAACCCCCCTTATAGTCTTGATGTCAGATCCTTACTCAAGTTAGGATTCCTGTACATTTTTTTCTGGAATATTTGTCAACTTGAACACGGCCAGAGGAGAATAAAGATGACTCATCAGAAACACACCTTCAGTTCTGGAAAAGAACAACTTACATTTCATTCCCTATGACTACTGGATCACCCATACGCCCTGGACTATACATACCACAGTTGCTCATATGCTTTACTCTTCTTTTCACTACTAGAGCAATAATTCCATGCTGATTCCAAGGATGGCAACATTTGATGTGAATAGGTTCATAACCGAAAGAAAGAACAAGGCTCATCGTCAGAGAAAATGCCCGTTTATTGAGGAACAGCTTTGCACATTTATAGAGCTGGGGGTGGTTTGACAGTTATGACAGTTTAACGGTTTAACAGTTTGACAGTTGACACAGGGTGCTTTCTGATTGGAGGGTAAGGATCATGTGAGTCAGCAGGGCTCACCATTGGAAGGCTCTTCTCGCCGGATGGGGAAGTTAGTCTTTGGAGCCGGGGCGACTCCCAACAATAACTATCTTCCCTGGACAAGAATAACTTCTAGCAGCATCTGTTAACCTTAATAATATTGAATATGAATCTGGGCCATGTCTTTAGTCCATTTAATTGCCTAATAAAGGGCTCATAATTTTATAAGGATAGTTGGTTAGCCAAAATCAGGGTTATTGTCTTAGAGTAAAAACAAAAAGAGGATGGGTGGACAGCAGGAAGCAAATTATTTCTTATGGTCCCACAAACACATACACACACAAAAAAAAAAAAAAAAAAGCTCTTCATTTCAATATGGTCTTAAAACTACCAGGGACTGAGCATGTAGCTCAGTGGTAGGGAGAGCTTGCCTAGCTCTCTTGACCCTGATTTCAATCCCCTGCACTGTGACAACTACGAAAGAAGCTCAGGGAAAACCGCTTCTAAAGAATCATGAATGATAAACATGGATCCAAGTACCACCATGAAAACTGACCAGTGATCTTTCATGCCAACTGGTGTGAACACCTGCCAAGAGATTGATAAAATCTCTTTGAAACAGAAAGCTAACTTTTCTTAGGCAAAACCAGCAGGATAGTAAAGAACAGCTTTTCAGACAACAAAAAGGGTAAGTATCACTGGGTTGCAATAAAATACTATAAATTTCCCTCCTGGAGGCTCCAGCCAAACGTTTTTTCCTGTGTGTTTAGCTGATGGGGTCAGCAGAATTTGGGGTGGGGATTAAGGGGCATTAATCTTAAATTCTCACTTCAGCTGAGAAGAAGTAAACCAAGCATTACTGTGTGCAAAGCCACTGTTGCCTTTTCTCTTTACCATCTCTTCATCTGGCCTTGCTATTAGCATTTCCTTTCCTCCAAGGCTCACTCTGTGCAAAAATCTAATGATTTTATTTCTGTTAGACAGAGAATTGTGGTGGTATGTGTGGAGAACTGTTCCAAGAGCTCTAAAGACATTGCCATGGAGAAGAAATCTCTCAACATGGTAAAGATGCAAAAATCTTTAAAATATTTTTCAAAAGCTTTCCAATTCCTGAATCTTTCTATCTCATTTTACCCTTGGAGAAACATTCTGGACATCACACATGCCACATAAGTTCTGAAAAATGTTAATGTAAATCCAGTATCTACACACACACATACCTTTAAAAAATGTACCAGAGTAACGTTTATCTAGCAAATATTTCTAATCGAGAAACCTTGTGCTCAAAAGTGTGCTAAGTCACTGATTGTACAGTCAAGAACCATGGACATCTTCCCACCCTCATAGAACTTCAAGTCCTGTACGAAAGACAGATAAAGAACAAACGAGAGAAAAGTATGCAACGGGAAGCATTCAATGCCACACAGCCTCTTCACAGGGGAAGCTAAGGTCAGGAATGACTTCCTGCAGAAAGAGAGTCAGCTACATTAAGAGATAGAGTTATCTGAGGGAAAAGTGGAAGGAAGAACTTTTAGGCAGAGGGATTAGCCAGCGTGTTAGCCCTGAGACCAAAAAAATAAAAAGAAGAAGAAGACTAGACCCACCAGGAAGTATGCAAGTGGAGAGTGAGGAAGAATATTACAAGCTGATTATTATCCCTTATCCCCAAATGATTGAGCCTAGAAGTATTTTGCTTTTCAGAGTTTTTACGATTCTGGGATATTTGCATCTTGAGGATAATGAGTATATTAGTACATTTTCTGTTGCTATAACAAAATATTTGAGGTTGAATTCTTTTTAAAATAAAGAGATTTATGTAGCTCATGGTTTTTGAAGCTAAAAGTCCAAGACTGGATGGCCCATCTATGCAGCTCTGGTGAGGACTGTGTTGGCTGCATTGCACGTTAGCTAGCACAATGGCAGGAGCACTGGTGAGAGAGGGAGAGATCACAAGGCAAGACAAGGAGACAGAGATTCATGGGTCAGACTTGTTCTTTTAGAACAACTCTCTCTCTCAAGGGAACTAACTGGGGTCCCTCAAGAGCCACATTAATCTCTTCTGAGCACAGTACCCCCAAGGACCTAACCACCCTCCACCAGGCCCCACTTCTTAAAGACTCCACCATCTCAATACAGCCACACTGAGACCAGGCTTTCTGCAGTCAAACCTTTGGGGAACAAACTACATACAAACTACAGCAGACCCCACATCAAAACATGAAAGTTATTGATACTGTATGTATAGATTTTACACATATCCTGAAGGTATTTTATGATATTTTTAGTAATTTTGTGCATGAAGTATTTCACAATATGGAACTTTCCACTTGTCTTTGTCATATTAGTGCTCAAAAAATTTGGGATTTTTATAGCATTTCAGATTTTGTATTGGGGGATTAAGGATGCACAACCTGTGTTGGATGAAGACAAAAATGCTGGCAGAGGTCAGCCTCTAAGGTCCTTGTAAACTATGTTCAAGTTTGCAAGTTGGCACATCTGTATGCTTTTGTGATGGATGGAGCCAAACCAAACTAACTCTTCATGTAAAGTGGAGTTTTTATATCCAAGAACCATAGAACGTTGGAGTTAAAAGTTCCCTTGGAGGACAACTAATCCAAATGCCTATGGATTAATTGGTGCAGAAATTCCTTAAATACACCCTACGGTGTTTTAGAACACATCATTTGTTTTAGCTATAGCTCAAATTGTTAGAAATTTCTTTCAACTTAAACCTGCTTCCTTAAAACTTCCACCCCTATTCATGCCCTCTGGAGTTTCTCAGAATCAGTCTAATCCTTTTCCAATCTGACAGCTTTTCAAATGTTTAAAGACAGCTATCTTGTCCCCATTATGTCTTCTCTTCCCCAGGCTAACATCCCTAATTCTCTCACCTGCTCTTCATATTATAAGTTTCTAGACCCACTCAGCACTGTGGTTATGCTACTCAGGACAGGTCCCAGTTTGCGAAGAAAAAAATAAGTCACATTTACTTTTGAAAAATAAATCTCAGTACATACTCTAAGCTACTAACCTGTTTTGCTTATAGTTATACATTGCTTAAGGACCAGGATATGTTATGAGAAATGAAATATTGGGCAGTTTCATCTTTATGCAAATATCATGGAGTATATTTACACAAACCTAAAAGGTATAGTCTATCTATACAAATTTTATACAGTAGGCTATATGTTAGAGCCTATTGCTTCTAGATTACAAACCTGTACAGCATATTACTGTACTGAATACTGTATGTATTGTAACACAATGACAAATATTTATGTACTTAAATATATCTAAACATAGAAAAGGTACAAAAATACTAGGTGATAGAAATTTTTTCATTCCATTATAATTGTCTGAGGCCGCCATCATATATTAGATCTCTCACTAACCAAAATGCCTTTATGTGTTCCATAACTGTATATATTTTCTTTGCCTTAGAATATGAAATCTGGAATGCCTGGAATTTAAGAACCGTAAATTGTCTTTGTAGTTAATTTTCAAGGACTAGATACAGTGCCCTGAAAAATAAATATTTGATCAATGTCATTAATGAACTGAATGAATCTTTCCATAGTTGTTTCTGAATAAATGATAAGATTTAGCACAGTTTACAAAAATCTGAGTTTGTGCAAAGGCATGCAGATTTCAGAAAGGCTAACAAAAATACACCTGCATTAGCCTTTAGGATCAGCAGAAGTCAGCTGACTCTTCCACAGCTGGCCTGCAACAATAAAAACAGCAGCCTCAGATAAAATGCATCCTTGCAAAAAACGATCACTTGTGGTTCATTCACATCCATTGCAAAAATTTTATTTTTACTATTAAATCCTGCCAGTCCATCCAGCTGCCAGGAGAAAGCCCAAGTGCTGCAGGTCATCTGTGTGACACTGTGATCACAGGACTTCACTGTGGGGTGCAGGCAGGATGGAGGAGGAGATGGGGGGGTGAAAAAGCAGAGGAATTGGGGTGGGCTGGAGGAGATTGAGTTATGGGCTGGGGGAGGTCAAGTTGCTTTTTGTTTTGTTATTATATTATCCATTTCACTTCAAATTTTGACTTAAAACTGCTATCAGGAAATTTATCTATCATGCTAAAAACTAATGAGTCATACATTTTTCAGTCTAGTGGAAAAGAAATGCATGTTAATAAACAACAGTGAGAGAGCAAAGTGAGAGGCATGCATGGCAAGTCCAGCAGGCTGAACAATGAATTCAAAACACTTTCCGGCCTCTGACAAACAACACTGAGAAGAAGCAAAATAAGCTGCTTGCTCCATGCAGATAAGACACAAACCAAATCAAATAGCTTATTTATTAAGACTAGCCCTTGCTCAAGACCCTTATTTCACAGTGGCATCAATCCAAAGCTATCATGTCCTCAACTCTGGGCAATCCCAGGAGCTCTCTACCTTGCCTGCCCTGCTGTGTAGTCACACACCCCAGACTCTCCCTTACTCTTGTGAAGCCCTTCTAGGCTGTCACAGTAGCATGCCTCCTGCCTGGAGGACAGATGAGATGAGATGGTGTCAGTTCCTCCTTCACCTACTCTTTCTTAGTTCCAGATCCTAACTCTGACCTTGAGGTGCCTTTGCGAAAGGACTTCACAAATATTATCATTTTATGGTTCATGAGCACTACCAGATTCTTTTATAGAGAATTGTTTTCCTTTTTAACCACATCTTTGGCATATTCCTTCAGTAACATTCAACACATTATGTCAAAAACTGTAGTCAGTTTCCAAAAGCAGTGAGTACATAAATGTAATACAAATTTTTGGAGAAAAGGGTCAGAGGGTCCAAAAATGTGGAAAAGATAAAAAACAAACAGGCTATATTCTCTAAATTGTTAAGATGAGAAATGGAAGCAAAAGGAAATAGAGGAAGGAACAAAAACAGTAAACAAAGAAAAGACAGCCAAAACAAAAAGAGAAAGAGGAGCAAAGACAGAGCAGATTTTACTTTATATCCATTCATGAAAACTAGTCCTGAGTTCCGATTGTGATTTGACTTTCAGTGAAACCCACTTGACTTTTGATAAAAGTCATAGAAGAGACCCTATAGTTCAATTAGGATCTCCAGTTCTCCTCCAGCAAAATTTCTCCATATTGAGCCCAGGAAACTCTGAGGAAAAAATATTGCACAGACTCCCTTAGTGAGCTTTTGGCACCTCACAGTGCATATAAATTGAAAATACACCCTTATGTCACATTTGAGCTGGAGAAAGTCATATCATGATATGTTAGGAAGTAAATTATTTTTTTTTAAAAAAAGGAAGAAAACTCCAATGGTTTTTAATTAGATTGGATCATCTTGTCTCACCTGTTTTCTAAGTTTTCTTTAAAGGAGTATTAATTTCTGACTGAAATATTTTGTGTGTTCACTGGATCACATAATGGAGCAACTGCAAAATCCCCTCCTTTCAGCAGCCAGATTCCTGCAGCTGTGCACATTCCAGAGCAGGGTTACTGCTGAGGTTGCTGTGGCTGGCCCATGGCTACCATCTTGGATATGGACATGCTGAAAAGGGAAAGCCATAGGAATTCCTTAAGAAACTGCAAATCAGGGCTGGAGTTGTAGCTCAGTGGTTAAGTGCTCGCCTTGCATGTGTGAGGCACTAAGTTCAATCCTCAGCAACACATAAAAATTTAAAAAAATGGTATTGTGTTCATCTCCAACTAAAAAAAAAAAAATTAAAACAAAGAAAGAAACTGTAAATCAATGAGGGAAAAGGAGAAGAAAAGGTTTCAAGGATGATGGAACCAAAACAAAATTTGAAAGCACCGAAAGTAGCCCTGGGAATCATAATAATCAGTCAAGAACAAAAAAGCAAAAGTAGAATTTCTGAGAAATGCAATGAACTTTGACAAGCTCTACAAATCTGTTAATGCTGGATCTGCTTATTGCCTGGAATGCCTAAAAAAGAAAATAAAATACATTTTGCAATAGCTAGAAAATCAGCATCCAAGCTGAGATTCATAGTATCCTGTTTAAATGATTTTTCCCTTTTCGGTTACCATTATCAAAATCAATTTGGCATGTAAGCAGATGTTCATGCCACATAGTAGTTGAACAAGATCCACCACGTTGCCCAGTGAGATCTTTAGAAAGTTGTCAAGCATCATAGAATAATTGCATTTTTCATTAATCAAATATAACATTCCCCTTCATTTTATATAAAGCGAATGTAAATCATACACATACATGTGTGCACATATATTATAGATACACTATACACATCTACAAGTTTTCTTTAAATTTTGAAGCATTCCAAGTGGCACAAAACTCAGTAGAAAACAGTTTGCAAGTATCAGAAATAAAGTTTTTATTATAATATATAAGACTATCTGTATTCAGTATAATTTTTATCAAGATGCATAAAATATTTCAAGTCATAGAATTAATCAAGATGCTTTTGTCAGATGGATAATTACCTGGAAAAAAATATTTCCTTAAGAAAAATATTTGTACTTCCAAAGAGATAATGAATAAAGAAGCTATTTTTTTATGCAATATGGCTTTCATCAAAATTTCTTTCCTCTGAAATGCTGACAACATTATGGAAACCTGACAAAATTATCAGGTTGTTTATATACAACAAGACTCTGTTATTTCTAGAGCTCCAAAACTGACCTCTCATGTGCCAACAATTTTTATTTTCTATTATTCTTATTACTGGCATGGCTTTCGAATCATAATCTACTACATTATTGTGGATGTACCAATGAAATTTTAATATTCAAACATATATATATTAATTGGGAAGAAAGAACTCAATTGAGACATGATTTCAAAATTATTAGAAATTTTATAAAAGTTAGTGTTTTATATATGAAAATATATGGCTTACTTTGTGATTAAATTTAGAATGATGAAAAAATTAACATGTTCTTACTCAACAAAACTTAAAACTGGATCCTTATTTGTTTGGTATTCTGGAGTTTCATTGTAAAATATGAGAATTTGATTAAATTATCTCTCAATGTTTTCCTCTTTTAGGAAAAAATATATTTTCTATTAAATTGAATTGATCTCCCTAAACTCATTTCTAGTAGGCCTAGATCAAGAATTGATCTGGGTAAGCCTTGTTAATAACCGAAAAAAAATAGCAGTTTATGTCATGAAAACTTATAAGTATCACAAAGTAAAAATGTATATGTCAATATTTCTTCTACTAAAAATTTGGCAATTTTTGATAAGTACAAAATTAACCTATTGTTGTTGTTGTTGTTGTTGTTTACAGACAGTGGAAGTTCAGAAAGTGGGTATACTTCAGTGGAGACACAATTTCATTTGTGTGTTATTACTCCTCCTGTCAATAAGCTTACTAATGTGGACTTCAGGAGAGAGCAGCATTTCTGCAGGATAGAAAAGCTTCGTACTGAATAAGTCATCACCTGTCATTTCCCAAGCTTCTAAGATAACTTGCTTGGACTGTTCTAAGAAATATTTTATAATAGCATTTTGTTCATATTTGAAATTTATCTTGAACATATTACTCATGATTATGAAGTTGTTCCTCTCAATAATCACTGTTTAATTTTTCCTCTTTCCCATAACATGTAATGCTCTTAAATAGTACAGTGTTTCTTTACTCACTAAGTGATTTTATAGGGCTAAATAAAATAGAATATACTGCTTGCATTCTCACAATAGTCTTAAGAATCGCCCTATTTCCCTACAGTCTGCTGGAGGTTCTGGAGTACAATGGACTAGTTTATCCACATTGGCTGAGTAAAATCCTGATATATTTTCCAGATTTCCACTTGTTACTCCCTAATCCATAGCAACAAAATAGGAAAACTAGTATATGAGTCATTTATACCTAGGCTAAGAGTCTAAACATTGCTGTGGACTCTTCTCTAAAGAAAAGAATAAAAGTAATATACTAGAAAAATTATCACAAAACACAGTGAAATAGGAAGCTCCAAGACTCTGTCCTTCTACCAAAAGCCAAGCAATAAAAACAATACAAAATAAAAAAAAAAAAGCACTACTGAACTGGCAAGACATATCCGAAGCAGTAATTTCCAAAGTCTGGAAACTAGACAAATATTTTCAACCCCTAGGGAAGTACTTAATGAAGAAAGAGGCTGATAAATTTCACTAAATTCTGGTAACTTCTTTTTTGACTAGCACTGTGTATCCCCAAACCCTGTGGAGTTAGGATGAGGATGGTACCCATGGTGGGGCTAACTGCAGACAGATTGGGCAATAGGGACCTTGTTGCTCTCAAAATAGGAATTATGCATTTTGATCACTTGCTCTGATCATAAAAGGACCAGACAAAAATGCCCATACCATCAGAAGCACTATACAGATTTAATGCAATTCTATTAAAATTCCAATGACATTCTTCATAGAACAGCAGTCATGAAATTCATTTGGAAAAATAAGAGGACCAGAATAGCCAAAACAACCTTTAGGAAAAAAATTGAAGCAGGAGGCATCACAGCACCAGAACTTAAATTATACTACAAATCTATAATACCAAAAATGGCATGGTATTGGCATCAAAATAGATACACAGATCAATGGTACAGAATAGAAGACACAAAAAGAAACCCACATAAATACAGTCACCTCATACTAGACAAAGGTGCCATAAACATACATTGGAGAAAAGATATCCTCTTCAACAAATGGTGCTGGGAAAACTGGAAATCCATTTGTAGCAAACTGAAATTCAACCTCTCTCTCTAACCCTGCACAAAACTCAACTCAAAGTGAACCAAGGACCTAGGCATTATACCAGAGTCCTTGTGCCTACTAGAAGAAATTGTAGCACAATTCTCCATCATGTTGGCTTAGGAACTGACTTCCTCAACAAGACTCCTAAAGCACAAGAAGTAAAACCAATAATCAATAAATGGGATGATATCAAACTAAAAAGCTTCTTTACAGCAAAAGAAATAATCAAGAATGTGAAGACAGAACCTAGAGAATGGGAGAAAATCTTTGCCACCTGCACCTCAGATAGAATATTAATCTCCAGGACATATAAAAAAACTCAAAAAACACGCCCCCCCCCAAAAAAAAATAAACCAATCATAAATAGGCTAAGGAACTGAATAGACACTTCAAAGAAAAAAGAAAAATGATCAGTCAACAAATTTATGAAAAAATATTCAACATCTCTAGCAATTAGAGAAATGCAAATTAAAACCACACTGAGATTCCATCTCCCCTCAGTCAGAAATACAAGTAATAATACATGTTGGTGAGGATGTGGAGGGAAAGATACACTTATATGTTGCTGGTGAGACTGCATATTGGTGCAACCACTATGGAAAGCAGTATGGAGATTCCTCAGAAAACTTAGAATGGAATCACCATTTGATTCAGTTTTCCCACTCCTCAGTTTGTACCCAAAGGACTTAAAATCAGCACACTATAGTGACACAGCCACATCAATGTTATAGAAGCTCAATTCACAATAGCTAAGCTATGGAGCCACCCTACGTGTCCTTCGGCAGATGAATGGATAAAGAAAACATTGTGTGTGTGCACACACGCACACCCACACACTATTAATATATTCCTCAGCCATAAAGAAGAATGTAATTATGGCATTTATTGGTAAATAGATAGTACTGGAGACTGTCATGCAAAGTGAAATAAACCAATCCCCCAAATCCAAAGGTCCAATGTGTCTGATATGCAGATGCTGACACAGAACAAGGGGGCAAATTATTTTTTATTTCCAAATTATTTTTGGAAAGCTTACATTCCTTCTCATGTGTGGTCTCTGGAGTACCTGGTATCTCTGCAGCCGGTCAACGATTTGACAGTGATTTCCTTAAATACGTGGATCCAAGATCCAAGAATGAATCAGGCATAATTTTTTCTATGTTCATATATTAATACATGACCAGGGAAACTCCACATCATATACAACCACACACTGGAATCCTAGTTAGAATGAGTTATATTCCAAGACTTTAAATCACCTGTATTAAATATTCTCAAAAAAATTTAAAGAAACCACAGACAAAAAAAAATTAAAAAAGGGAACATCGAGAAAGCAACATGTGAACAAGTATAGAATATCAATAAAGAGACAGAAATTATTCTAAAAGAGTGATACAGAAATAAAAAAAATGGATTTGAGAATAAAATAGTGAGAACAAAAATCGAAGAGTGTCACACAAAGTAAATTCAAGCAGACAGAGGATTATTCAGTGAATTTAAAGACAGCTCCATTAAAATTACCCAGTCTGCAGAGCAGAAAGAAGAATGAAGAAACAGCCTGAGGGTCATATGGCACACTGTTAAGTATACCGACATACCTATTATGGAAGTCCTAAAAGAAAAAGAGAGAGAGAGAAAGGGGCCACAAATTTATTTGAAGAAATCATGGCCAAAAACTTCTCAAATTAGATCAAAGATGTTAGTCAACACATGGAAGAAATTCATCTTCAAACAGGGAAAAACTCAAAGAGATCCCCAAAATACATTATAATTAAACATTTTTAAAATTTTTTATTAGTGCATTATAGTTGCACATAATATTTAGATTTATTTTGACGTTATTATACAAGCATGAAAATTAATTTGCTTCACTTCAGTCCCCAGTACTTCCCCTTTCTCTTTCTTCCTCTAGCTCCCTGTTCCCTTTCCTCTATTCTACCAGACTTTCTTCTCTTTATTTATAATTTTTTCTTTAATTAATGCATTTACTGCATTATACATAAAAGTGAAATTCACTGTGGTGCATTCATATATGTACATAGGAAAGTTTGGTCAATTTCAATCCCCTGTCCTTCCTTGTCCCATCCTTCTTCCTTCCCACTCAATCTCCTCCCTCTGCTCCACTGATTTCTCTTTCTATTTTCATGAGATACCCACTACCCAGTTTCTTCATTATTTTGGTATAGCATATGAGATAAGACATTCTCCCCTTAACTTTCCATGTCTGGCTTATTTTACTTAGCATGATGGTCAAACAAACTTTTGCAAGCCATAGCAAAGACAAAACTGTGAAAACGGTACGTGAAGCAACTTGCCATATACAAAGGACTCTTAATAAGATAACAATTTCCAACAGAAACTATGAAAGCCAAAAGGCAGATATATTTAATGAACTGAAATTGAAGCTGACGGCCAAGACTTTTATAGCTAAAAAAACTATCCTTCAAAAATGAAGGCTAAATTAAAACATTTCAAGATAAGCCAAAACTAAGGATACTTGTCACTAGCAAACCCGCCCTACAAGAAATGCTAAAGGGTATCCTTCAGGCTGAACCTAAGGGACATTAGATGGTAACTCAAAACCATATGAAGAAATAATGATCACTGATCAAGATAACTATATAAGTACAAAAGCCTGTATTATATATTTGGTTCCTAATTATTCTTTTGGTTTCCTATATGAATTGAGACAAATGCAAATAACATATAAAGTTAATAACAATAGCAACATAAAAAGGGATGACATTAGAGTCAATAAATGCTATTGAAGCTAATTTTGTATCAATTCTAACTAATATAATTTTAAAATGTTAACTAATGTCCCCTTGTAGTCACTAAGAAAATAACTAAAACCTAGGCAAAAATGAAATGAAAAAAGAATCAAAATA
The DNA here is from genome assembly GCF_021218885.2 of Marmota monax. NCBI lineage: Eukaryota > Metazoa > Chordata > Mammalia > Rodentia > Sciuridae > Marmota > Marmota monax. Next base: position 11,424,184 of record NW_026691982.1, on the reverse strand, counting down.
GCATACTAGAAAAAAATCAAATACAAGACAAGATAATGTAGGAGGAATTTAAGAAAAATAACAATAAAAGATGTTTAGACATATTAAAAACACTATAGCACAAGAAAGTTTGTCATTACCAGTGATCAGTGTTAATGGAAATGGTTTAAAACTACAAATTAAAAAACAGAAATTGGCAAAATAGATAACACACAACTTGACTATATGCTGCTTATAGAAGATTACCTTTAAACCCCAAACAGAAACAAGTTGAAAAGGGAAAGATGGAAAAGATAGTCATGCAAAATAGTACCAAATGGATTGTATAACCATACTATTATCAGAAAAATTAATATTCAGTAAAAATTGTTACAAGAGACAAAGACAGACATTTAATATTAATGAAAGGATCAATTTATTAAGAAGTTATTTATACATGCATGCAGCAAACAACAGAGAACCAAGAACATGAAGCAAATATTGAAGAAATGAAGGGAGAAATAAGCAATTTTATAATGATAGTTAAAGACTATAACACAAAACTTCCTACAGTGTACAGACTATCTAGAAAGAAGATTAATAAGAAAGTAAACAACATGAAAAATACTATAAACCAACTGGATCAAACAAGTACAGAACACTTCACCAAACTTAATATGTATACATTCTTGGCAACAAATACAAATAAAATATTTCCAAGATATAAAACCTGTTAGGCCATCAAACAATTCTCAAGAAATTTTAAAATATAAAAATAAGGACTAATATCTTTTCTAAGCACAGCGGAATGAAACTAGGAATCAATAACTAATCAATAACTGAAGGGAAACTAGAAAATTTACAAACTTGTAGAAATTAAACAACACATACTTAAGTAACCAATGGGTCAAAGAAAAAAATCAATCACTAGAACCTGGAATACAGTTTGAACAATTAAAATGAAAACTCAGTATAACAAAACTTATGTAATATGTAGAAAGCAGTATGCAGGAGAGAATTTATAGCTATAAATGCCTAATTTAGAAAATAAAAAATACCTTCAATCAACAATTTCACTATACTACTTAAGGAGATAGAAAAAGAAGAGCAAGCTAAACCCAGTCTGTAGGGTAAAGGAAATAACAAATATTAGAGAAAAAAATAGAAAAACAATAGAACTAATAAATTCTTAAGTTTGTTCTTTGAAAGCATTAAAAAATTGACATATGTCTAGCTAGAACAAATGAGAAAATGAATGAGAACAAGTAACTAAAATAAGTAGTGTCAACTTTACAGAAATTTAAAAAACTACAACACCAGCAATTAAGCACACAAAAATTATCAAAGCCAACGCAAGAAAATAAAAAGTGAACAAAATCTCAAAGGACCTCCCATAAGCACAAAGACTAAATTAGTAATCAGTAATCAAAAACCTGCCAATTAATAAAAGTCCATCTTTAAGTTATACAAAGGCAGTCTTATTTTTTCAAGGGAACATCTTATTTTTCATATGAACATTTAGGTAAATAAATGCCATTTTTAGAACAAAAATCATAAATATTTATAACAACCATTGCTTTATTGAACTGTGACAAAATGCGTGTTTATCCAGTTCCAAGTTATTTTGCTATTGCTATTTTCAAAATCAAAGAAATCCCATGTATTAGACCCTTTATATTGCAAAACATCTTATTTTCTGCTTTATATATTTATATGGACTGATATTAGTCTTATCTCCCACGTTAGCAATATTTTCAAACATAAACACACACTGAAAGGAAATTTCTGGAGTGTGGATTGTAGGTGACATTAAAATAACTTTTCGTTACTGGTTTCTGAAGCTATCAAGGCCTTGAATATGTAGCTTACCAAGAACAATTATACTGAATGTCACTATTGTATACAAATAAATCAACTCTCCATTTTTCAAGTTTTAAGATGCTTTAAACTACAAAGTACAGCAAAAGTCAGTGAATCATCATAAGATATTGTAAGCTAGAAAAGTCTGAAAGATTCATTCATTGATAGCAGAATTCCTGTCTTCTCTATTTTAATTAACTTCCCCTAGTTAGTGTTTACTGCCTCTTAAGCCAGGAAATATACTCTACTTCATTTCATTTTTATAATTTCTTTTTTAAAACTGACTAGATACAATCACTGCAATGTCAAAGCGTGTTCCTTTTTGCTTTTTTCAATTTCTCCTTTTTCATGAATCAAGATGATGCAAAATTCTACTTTACTGATCTTTTGAAACAATCAAATTTGGGGTTAATTATCCCTTCTGAATTTTTGTTGTTGCATTTTTTATTTCATTAAATTTGGTTTTGATCCTTATTGACTTTCTCTTCCTAGTTGCTTTGGGCTTACTTTGTTTTTTGTATTCTAATTCCTTAGTTTTAAAATTGTTAGCAGTCATTCCTTAATATCAAAATACATGAAGCTAAGCAATGTCTCTCCCTGAGTTTAGATGCACCCCATCCCATTTTGGTGTGGTGCTTTCTCCTTATTGCTTTCTAGAGAGCTTGTGATTTTCCTTTTTATTCAGCCTTTGATTCAAAGATTTTATGAGAGTGTGTTTCTTAATATTCATGTAGTAAAATGTTATTAGGGTCCTCCTAACCGAAAGAAAGTAATCTTAAAATCTCATTTTATGAAGTTATTTTTTATGGCTAAATAATGAACATGTTTTTGTGTGAAAGTCATACCAAAAATGTATTACCTCAATTTGGGAAGTGTAAACTTCTGTGTGCAGCTGTGATTTTGTCTGTTGATTGTTATGGGTTAGATTTGAAATGCTCCCCAAAAGACCATATACTAAAGGCTTGGTCAACAGCCTGTTGCACTATTGGGAAGTGGTGGAATTTTGGAAGATGGGACCACTGGAAGAAGTTAGGTCACTGAGGATGTGTTCTCTTGAAGTTGATATTGGGACCCCAGTCCCTTCTTTTTTTCTTTCCAGCTCTGATGAGGTAAGCAGCTTTACTCTCCCACCTCCATCATGATTTAATGCCTAATCATAAGCCCCAAATCAATGGAGACAACCAATCATGGACTGAAATCTCTGAAGCCATGAGCCAAAACACAACATTTCTCCTTTTTCATTGATTTTCTCAGATGTTTTTTCAAAGCAACAGAAAGCTGATTGGCACATTCATTTATTATTGTTCAGTTTCCCTAAGGCCAATTTATTGTGTCTACTAGATCTGTCCATTTTTCAAAAAGATATTAAAGTTACCTGTTATGAACATGTTCTTATCACATACAGACTTTGCATCGTTATTGGCTTGCTTATTGAGTGGCTTTATTTTTTGATCAATAATGGCTTGGGAATGTGAGAGTTCTTATCATTACTCAGTATCCCTCTTTGTTTTCACTAGAGCTTAACTTTAAGTACAAAACTATTATTGCAATTTATTATGATATTAGCTGATATTGTGATAGTAATATTTACCTTCCCTACTTTATTTTTTTAGGTTTTTTAATAGATTTGTTGTTATCTTGTTGTCCTTTTTAAAATTGTTCTTTTCTCAAATTTATATTCAAGCTTTCTGCATTTACTTGTTTTAAGTGTAATTATTATATAGCATATAACAGACTGTGTGTTATAATACAGAAAAATGTCATCTTTAATGAGCATTCAGCCATTTGCATATACCACAATGGCTAATATAGTTAATTATATATTTTTTGCCCTACTTTATAATTGCTAAAGTAGTTCAAATAGTTGAGTTCTTTCAATTTTCTTTACTTTTGTTAATTTAACTCTCTCTAATTGTTCAATTTCTTACTCTTATTAATTTTCATATTCTACTATATACTTTCCATTTCATGAATAATTAGCAATCATAATTAGACATATATTTCCTACCATTTTTAAAAATAAGCTACCAGATATTTCCCCTATCATGCTGTAATGTTTCATGCTTAATGGTGGATTTATTCCCACCAAAATGCTTTTTCCCCCCTAATTATCTACATCTCTTTATAATTGTGCTCTATTTTGAGATATTTCATCCTTTTAAATTTCTAGTTTTCAAAGTTGAGTTTGAACTGTGACCGTCACATCTTTAGCTTAGGAGTCAATTATTTCATTGAAAAAATCAGGTTGTCAGCTTTAGCATTTTTTTTCTGGGCTTATTTGTGTTTTATGTGACTGATCTCCCCCATTTTGGGATATTGTAAGAAACTTGTATTTGGTTAAAAATGTGGTTCAGTAGAGAAAAGGAAGACTACAGTATACTTGCATGACATGAAGGGCAAAGTGGTCTCTCGCTCTTAAAAATCACATGCACAGAAGCAAAAAGCCTTCCAGGCCTTTCTGAGTTCCCTGGTCTTCTTGGAGATAATGAGAATCTGCACCTATTCACCTCTTTCTTGGTTTCCTGAAGGCCAGAAAAACCCAGTACTATCCCATGGAGCTGTAGTTGGCACAAAGATCACCATATTTCTATGAGCCAAGTTCTACACAGGATCTGCTACTTCTGGACTTCACCCCAGGCTCCCTGTTGCTCTTCTCCAAACACTTGACCAGACCATAGGGGAAAGCCTGCCATCATTCTCTGTAGCAAGACTCCCAGAAACCAAGGGCCTACCTATAGGGTCCTGCAGTCACCAAAGGAGGCTCGTAAATGAGGGCTGGGCAAGGAAGGTCAGGGTTTGTAGTCAAGCCACAATCCTTCCTTTATTGTATCCACTATCTGTCTTCTAAGCATGGCTTTAGCATATTAATTTAAAACATTCAGTGCCTTCTAATTAGTTGTCCCAATTCTATTCATCTCCCTTTAATCTAACAGTTGACAATCGTGGATGCAACACTGGAATCTTCTGGAGATTTCTTAAAGATGATGATTTCTGAGGTCCAATCCAAACTGGAACAGAATGCCTAAGAGCAATGTAGGACAAGGGTAATCATTGCTGCTTCACATGGGAAAGCTTAGCTCTCAAATTGACATGTAAAGCTTCTTGAGTTATAGAACAATGTCACTTTAGAAGGTCTCCCATAACAATGAAGCAAGACTAGTGCAATGCTGAGAACAAAACGTGAATTTTGGTAGGTTGGAGATGGATAGAAACATGAATATATCCTTAAGAAGATTCTGGGTAACATGAATGATAAAAAATAAAAACAAAGAATAATAATCTACTAAAAAAAAACTCTAGAGAATTGTTCTGCAGGTAAATATGACCTAAGAGAAAACATACTGTACCTGATGCAGGTGTGTGAGGGATGGCTTCCAGAGAAGGTGGCAAGCAAGGGCCAAGAGAAGGAAGAAAGCATTTTCTAGATGGACAGGACTTCCATTTCTGCATCTGTGAAGAGCATCACTAGTTTTGTTTTGTTTTTTTCTTAAAATTGTCCTTTTGGTACACAGAGACCATGACTTACTTATAGTCTTATAATCACCAGATTTTTAAAATTAATTTTCAAATTATTAAAATTACAAATGCTGGAAAGAAAAAGAGAAAAGGAGGGAGGAACAAATCTCATAAAAACAGAAGGGAGACCACTAGAGTAGAGTAAAGGGATGAGAGAGAAAGAAAAGTTTTGGGGTAGGGAGGGAGAAGGCACCAGGATGTGAAAATGACAAAATTATGTTGTGCTTCATGTACTGATATGTAACAACAAATTCCACTATTATGTGTAATTATAATGCACCAGTAAAAATATAAATAAATAAAAATAAAATTACAAATGCAAAAAGCCAATTTTCCATAAGCCTTCATGCAAATTATAACCAATACTTGAAAAGAGTCAAATTATTTTACACATTTCAATATTTCACATAAAGACTCAATTGCTCAATCATACATTTTAAATTCTAAACACACATAAGATAACTCAAGGAATTCTATATGCCAAATTCTCCCTAGTAGTACATATACTTTAACAAAAACATTCAGCCAATATTAAGATAACAAATATAAAGATAAATCAGCACTGTGTTCAAGATAAAAGTTTAAATTTCCAAAGGCTTATTTATTTATTCTTTTTTGTAGAACCTCCAGGAATAGGAAGTATACTCTCCTATCCAAGGAAGGGCTTTATATTGCAAAAAAACAGGTATCTTCTATATTCTTCTGATGATTTTCACTTCATGGGACTGGGAGCCATTTCTGCACCCAAAATAATCTTACCAGGATTTTTGATCCACATACTGAGCCCTCTTCATGATAAAAATAGTGGGTCATTTCTGGATCCTTGTCAACAAACTCTTGGATTCCAGTGCCTTCTGTATTACAGCTAAACTTCAACTCCTTCTTTCACTTCCAGAAGAAAGTTATACTCTATGTGCTGTCCATCAAGGTTCCACCCTGATTTGACTGTTTCTGCTCAACTCCAATGCCTCCTCCACCTTTGAGGTGGCAATACAAAGCCACGCTTGTGACCAAAATCACAAACAAGGCTTCTGTTTCACTGAGTTTATACTAAGGAACATATAGGAAAATCACAGGTTGGCCTTTAGGACTCTAGACCCAGCAGCCTTCGAATGCTTAAAAGTCGGTGATTTGTAATGAGAAGTTAGACGACAATGTCACCAGTATTATTCTCTCATTCAAAGTGGTAACATTAGAGGAACCTCTGCCTTAATAAGCCAAAGTACATGGGAAATTATATATAGTAATAAAGTATTCTGAATAATGCCACACCTTCAGTTCTGATATGACTATATTTAGTTCCAAGGACTCTCTGAGATATGAGTGCTTAAAAAAATCCAATCCTTATAAAATTAGCTTCCCAACTTACAAACAATGTCAATGAATATGATGCCTTCCTTTAAACATTTTGGACATCAGCAGGTTTGTCTGGAGATGTTAGTTTTGCTATTGGAAAATTTATCTTTGCTGATGATCTAAATGAATTCAGCATTGACTTCTCAAAAAGCAATTGAACTTCTCTCTTTAAAAAGGTTTTGTGGAAAACATTAGTTAAAAATGTTTCCAGACACTGAATTAATTACTAGATAAAACTGTAAAGTCTCAAATTATGTTCATGCCACAAAAACAAGACAGAGAAATGATGAGGATGTGTATGTGTTTAAAAAACAGTTACCCAAGGATTGCCACATTAGAGTAGGGAGGCGGCATAAGGAACCTTCCTGCTAAGCCAAACTCTCTCTCCAATCTCATAGATGCTTAAGGTATTAACCATCTCTGGAGGCAAACTGAATTTAAGCAACTGAAATTTACTTATGCTTCCTGAACATACAAATGCAAGACACTGGAACACTCTTCTACAATTATGGATTTGTTGTAATTGTTATATTTGTTTTGTTTTTATTTCCTCTATAGTTGCTGAAGATCTGATTCAGTTGACTTAATATTTCAAAGGGAGAGGTATCTGAAGTCCCAAGTTTGATAATAATGGAGCCTCTGTGGTAATATGAAGTATCTGGACAAGAGTATCTTTACAGTGGTAACAACAACTACTCTGATAACTATAATTAGAAAAATAGCTATATTTGCCATCTTCAGGAATTTCTTATATGTTGACCACCACCTTGTGGGAAACAGAGGAAAAAAAGAAGTCTTGAAAATTAGAAATAAGTAGAAAGTAGAAAGAAGCAGAAAATAAACAAAGCATCCAATAATCTGAGGAAAGTGACAAGAATGTGCTTTTTCAATCCTTCTGAAAAAGACCTACTGTAATCCACCCTATGTCCTCCTATCATACACTAGATAAAAGTGGTGCCAACCACAACCTGGACTCTTGAGCTATTTTTTGTTGTTCACATTCTTATCCTTTTAAATAGGATAGTCTCCCCTTACTTCCTCACCTCACATAACCTGAAGCCAATGAATTTCCTATCTTATCTATTGGAAAATAAACCATTCTCATTAAAAAAAAGGAAGAAGTGTTTTGTGACCTCATGGAATTACTGCTTAGAAAAGAGAAAAATGACCTTGATGTCTACATTACTGTATGAAATATCATAAAATATATAGTTCAGTTCTTTCACTTTTCTGAGTGCTTAATTATAAACATGGTAAAATTACTTCAGTTGATTCTATGTTGGTTGCCAAAAAACAGAGATTGGGAAGTCATAATCATGTACAAGCATTTGTTGAGGTACTACAAGCTCCTTCACACCCTAAAAAGGGTAAGATGTTTATAATTTGCGATAGAACTGTTTCTACACAGAATGAGTCAAGATGAATGAATAAATACTGTCATTAACTGAGGCAGTCAGTATATGCAAGTTCGTATCAATTTCTTGCTGATGTCTAATTTTTATATGTATACACATGCACACGTTACTAGGAGAAACATATTTCATTTCATGAGAGATAAGAGTATTGAATCCAAATCTGCTTGGTCAGGAAAAGTTTCTTGGATATGAAGTGAATTCTGCATTGTGCTCCATTGGATAAAAGTGTTTGGCAGGGGAGAGGATGTTCATGGCACCAGAGTTGGACTTCATCCATCCAGCTGCTGTTATCTAGCAGATATTTACTGTTGAAAATTCAAATTCTTTTTACATTATTAGCCCAACTGAGCTCATAGTACATACACAGCAAGTGCCCTGGACAAATGGTGTGAGGGCTGACAGACGGACAGTTGAAAACTAGTGTAATAAAATGATTTCAATCCTGCATGTCTGTCGACGCTTTTCAGGAACCAGTTACTTATCAAATAAGAACAAACATCAAAAATACTAGTGAGGACTGATGGTCAGTCATCCCAAATACATGAGATGACATCATAGCTGTTTTCATGACATGGATGCAGACTGTATGGTCTCTATTAATATTCCTGACTTCCTTCTAGGCTCAAGAGACTCTTCTATCACACTGTCCTTGTATAGGAGAAATGTGTCCTAAGAGCAGAAGCTTCTGTCTCTTTTTGTCTTCCATATGCCCAGTGTCTTGCTGTTTCATCAGTTTTTGCATCACCATGACCAAATTACCCAACAAGAACAACATAGAGGAGGGAAAATTTATTTGGGGCTTTTGGGTCCAGAGGTCTCAGTTCTTAGATGACTTACTCTATTCTTCTGGCCCTGAGGTGAAGGCAGAATGAAGAGCTCAGTAAGGGAAAGCTGCCCAGCTCATGGAAGTCCAAAGCAGAGAAAGAGGACAGGAAGGGACCATAAGGAAGATGCACTTTTCCAGAGCATGTGCCTAGGGACCCACTTCTTCTAACTATGCCGCAACTGCCTACAGTTACCACCCAACTAGTCCTTTCAAACTGGACTGATTGGGTTACTGCTTTTCCGATATAATCATTTCACATCTGAATATTTGTATTAGCAGGAGCTTTGGGGGGATACCTCATATCCAAACTATGACACTTTTACATGGTATTAAGATTAACTGTATGAAACTGCCATTTTGCAGGCAAAATAGTTTAAATTTTGACAATTTTATGTTTTTGTGTAATAAATAATAGAATATTCCTCTCTTGATTGGAAACAGAAATATAGTGGTGTTGTCAGGGTGCCAATCATGCTCACAGAATAAGAACATTTTCTTATACATAAACAGAAGTTATTCTACAAGAACAGGTTAAATATTTAATTTTCAACATTTGTTCTGTTCTTTCCTATTGCCTTTCTTGATCTTTGAGTGTTCCTTATTTAGTTAGCTTTTTCACTGCTGTGACTGAAAGATCTGCCCAGAACAATTTTAAAGGAGGAAAAGTTTATTTGAGGGATCACAGTTTCAGGGGTCTTAGTCCATATAAGGCCAGCTCCGTTCCTCAGTGCTTAAGGTGAAACAGGCCATCAGAGTGGAAGAGTGCGCCAGAGGAAAACAGCTCACACGTTGATCAAGAAACAGAGACAGAGAAATCTCCGCTCAGCAGATATAAATGTATACCCACAGCCACAACACAATTCCTTCTTCCTCCAGCCACACCCTACCACTTCAGTCACCACTCAGTTAATCCCTCTCAGGGGATCAATTCACTGACTGGGTTAAGACTCTCATAACCCAATCATTTCTCCTCTGGACCTTCTTGCTTTGTCTCACATGTGAGCTTTTAGGGGACACCTCATATCCAAACCATAACAAGGATCATTAAAGGAAAATATATGGTTCCTGGATTTCTTTTTTTTTACTATAACTAATAACTCAAAGGTATCATTTTAGGAGTCTAATGTGGTTAATTTTCAATAAACTTTGTCTTTATGCCTATCATCTACTCTACTCCTTGCTACAGAACTTTAAGATTGTTACATTTTGAAGATTTATAGAAAACATGATTAAAAGGCCTGGAATTGGATACAAGTCACAATGTTCAAAAATGAAGAGAAAGTTTCAAGTGGAAGTTGTAGAGGCTGACATGTTTAAGGAATTGTTTTAAACAAATTCGTAAACAGTGATATGTGAATAATTTAATTTTTGAGTGAAAGAGATAGCCATCAGGATTCAGGAAGGATTCACAATCATGATGTCATTAAACAACTTCTCTCCTTCCTCTTCTTCCTCCTTATTCTTCTTTTCATCAAGCAGGCCACACTGAAAACTGTAGCCAGCTGTGAAAAATAGACTTTAAAAGTAGTCTAGATAAATAAGTTGAAATGTGTTTAGTGACTATTTCTTTTAGGGGTCTTAAAATCATGGGCATTAAAAATATAACAGTCATCAATCTGAAGAAAAGTTTTAGAGAACATAATATGGCCAAATAGGAAAAAGATACCAGAAAATTAAAATGTAGAACTGTTCTCCGCTGGTAAATTCAGAGTGCTAAATGTTCTGCTCTCTCAAAAAGATGTTGCTTGAGATCACACAAGCTTCCTTGGTCACTTGTAGACTGTTGATTCTTGTTGAAGCTAGTGGTATTTAGAATCCCTTAAGTATTTTTTTATTTTATTTATTTTATTTGTTTATTGTTCTGATTTGTTATACATGACAACAGAATGCTTTTAGATTCACAGTACACAAATGGAGCATGATTTTTAATTTCTCTGGTTTTACACAAAGTAGAGTCACACCATTCATGTCTTCATACATGTACCTAGGGTAATGATGTCCATCTCATTCCACCATTTTTTCTACCCACATTTCCCCTCCCTTCTTCTCCTTCCCCTTTTCCCTATCCAAAGTTCTCCCTTAAGTCTTTTTATGACTGGTCATCTCTCTGTAGTTCTGTGTATCAGTCGTTTTGGGTCTCTCCCTTCCTTAAATGTGGCTTCAGAGAGTTGAAATAAGAGATGAGTGGAAGTAACAGAAAATAGATTTTGCTCAATTGTGAAAGCATTTTCTATCCAGTAAGCCATCTGAAAATGTAATTTTTAGGTGTGCAGTAGTAAGTTTTCTATCATGAGAGATGGTCAAGATGAGGTGGGAAGAAAAACTAAGGATAGGTATATGCAGGGAGTTGAACTAACAGCCAAGTTGTGTCAGGACAGTGTATAGGTGGCTGGGAGATCAAAAAAAAAAAAAAAAAAAAAACAAAGAAAATACTCAGAGATGGAGTGTGAAGCTGAATGCTTTACTGAGAAATATTTATGGGGAAGGTCCAGTGACAATAAGCTGAACAGATAGCACCTCCATCCCTCAGTACTTTGACAAGCAGTGCCTCCTCTTCCATATGGTATTTCTACAATGACAGCCAGCTGCTCCGGTGGCACATATTCTCTCCATGGTGCTCTCAGTGATGTCCCAGTTGCCACTGAGAGAGGAGACTTACATGTTAGGCTGCAGAAGCAGTAACATCACAGCATCAACTTGTTTGTATGACGAGCATTCAAAGGAGCAAATGTCCCAATAGCCATAAAAGAAAGTAGCTCTCTGCAGATAATATTAACCTGTCATGGTTCCCAGCATAGGAGAATATCAGAACCTGTTAAGATAATATGTATCTGGATACTCTGACCCAGGCTTGCTCTCATTATTTCCTTAACTTGACTACGTTTTTAGGAACAGAAAGGGGACATTGAGGAACATGGGGTTTGACTGTCCCCCTTTTCTTTAAAGATGAAAATTGACTAATCTTTTCAGCTTCCATGTCAGTAGCCTTTTAGTAGACTTTTGAATTGATCATCTCTTTTGAGATATTTAGGAAAATTCACTTCATAACCATACTCAAATAAAAATATAAAAATATATTTAAAATGGAGATTGCACTTTATAACTGTCAAGAATGTTTTTGACAATTTTAAATAAGCATGTAAGCTTTGGCCTCAGATAAATCTCCACTTAAATCCCCAAACTGTCTGTTAACAACTTACATGTGGCCACAGAGATGTTATTTTATCTTTTTACATTTGTGGCTCCTCATCTGTAAATTCTGGATACTGTTACTGGTGGGCCAATGTTTGAAGAAGGATTCAGTAATGTAATAATTATAAATAATCACTAACATTTTTTGAATACCCACTGTGTGTCAGGAATGGTTTTCATTCATTTCAAAAATGCCTTGTGTTTTGACTCATTTTGATTTTCTTGATACCCTGATTATGTAGGTACTATGCTCAGCCCCTTTTAAAGTTGAGTAAACTCTGAGACAGAGAGGTTAAAAAGCTCATGCATGGTCATGTGATCAGAAGATGTTGGAGTTGGGGGCCCTCTCAGGCTGTCTAAGCTCTTGTGCTCCACAAGGACACTTAACTTTGTCTTGATAAATGAAGACTTCTCATAAAGACTTCAGGAACTTTACAACTCTCAACTCCATGCCTTCTTCAGGATGATTTTTAATTAATTTTAGAAAATTATATTTCTATTCTCCTGTATATAAAAATATAGACATAATAAATATAACACAAACATTTATATAATACAAAAAGAGCAATCATACCTTCTTAATTCAATTAATTGCCACACATTTTCTAGAGTTCAAAGTGTTTTATGGTCCAGAGTATCCACTTGAGTAGGTGAGAATTCTTTCATTTACCTACCACAGTTGACTTTGTCAGGCCTCTGTTTGCTCAGCATCCTAGGATGAACATTTCAAAACACTAGTAGGTACTTTTTGTTAATCAATAGTCAAGTTTCTTAATATTCACTTAATCTGATTATAGAGAGATGAACATTTTCCTATAACTTTTCCATCAACTCCTATTATACTAACCAGCCTACTTGAAAATACAAGTTGAGTAACCCTAATACAAAAATCCAAAATCTGAAATTCTCCAAAATCCACAACAGTTTTAGTACCTATTTGATGGCAAAGTGGAAAATTCCACACACAATCTCTGACAGTTTAACATGAACAAAGATAGCTTCACGTACAAGATTATTTAAAATGTCATAGAATGTTATCTTTAGGCTATGTATGTAAGGGTTATATGAAACATAAATGATTATTGTGTTTAGACTTAAGTCCCATCCCTGATATGCCTCATAGGTAAATATTCTAAAATCTAAAAAAAAAGAAAATCTGGACCCAAGCATTTTGGATAAGGGATACTCGACCTGTTTTGGCATTCCTTAAAATTTCCCTTTTCCTACTTAATGGCAGACATTAGGAGCATTTAAACAACTGAACTAGAAAGATGCATCAATACAAGGACACACATTTTAATAAAACTGGTCACCATTTTTAGAATTCAATGACTTATGTAGTAAGAAAAAGTTTTCAGTCAATTTCAGATTGACACAACTCAAGTCTGATTCTCTTACAGTTTTTGGATATCCTCTTTTAAGCATTAATAAAAATTATTTAAAAATATATTTAGTATTATACATGTTATTAGATTTCCCAAAGCATGATAAAGAGAAGTTCACAGGAAATTCACCAATGGGATATGATGCATTTTTTAAAAGATTTCAATTAAGAAAGGAAGATGATTTCCTAGAGAGAGAAAATATCAAAGTATATAGAAGAAAACCCACAAAATCCAAAAAGCCAATTTCAAACTAGAAATTAGTTTTGCCAAAGATGAAATCTAGGGGCAGCATATACAGGTCTCTGAAGCCAATAAGAAATGGTTACTAAAATAAAAAAGGCAGACAGGCAACAGAGGAATCAATGCAATTACATTTGCTTCTAAATGCAAAGGATTTACTTGAGGATTAAAATCTAAATGCAAAGGATTTACTTGAGGATTAAAAGGAAGACAGTGAAAATTCTGTATTTTGTTTCATTTTCAGGAACACATTAGCACTATCTCCATATGTAAAAAGAGGGAGCAAGAATTTGGAATTCAGACCACTGAGTTCCATCTTGGCTCAATCACTGTGATAGGACTTTATTTAACCTTTATATTCCTTACCAACTCCAGTTATAATGGAGATAGTAATTTATGCTTCTGTCACACACCGTATTCTCCAAGGTACAGGGGATGCATGGTCCCTGATAGAATCGAATCTCTCTCACCCACCAATTTAATATGAAATAGAAAGATTAATATTATTCAAAACAGAAAATGTTCTAGAACTCCTTAAAATGTTTTAAATTTGATTCCAGAAATATTTACTTAGTTCTTTTCAGGCAGGATGGCTTAGGATCAAATGGATATTAGAGAAGAGATCAGCAATGACTGTTATGATCAGTGAGCCTTGGAGGTGAGTTTAAAAGATTTGAATGAATTTGTGGGGGAAACATGGTGGTATGCAAGGAAAATTTACATGGTAATATAAAATGATCAAAAGCCTAAAGGAAAGAATGAGAGAGCATATTTAGAAAGAAGGAAGAAACCAGCCTACTCAAGAATATTAGAGAGAATTAACAATTTTTTTATATTTAAAACTCATTCTCATCACAGAGAACTGAATGAAATTGAGATGCATAACATTCTGAGGCTAGTCATTTGGACATTAGAAAACTAAATTGTGCTAAAAAGAAATGTATCACTGGTTGTTATAAATATTCCATGAAAAAGAAAAAAAATCAAGGTAACTTCTGCCCATGAAGAGGCTTCCTGAAAACTCAGAGAATTGCAAGTGCAGAACTTAGAATCAGACACAACAGGTGATATTAGAAGCAGAGCATATACCTATGAAACTGTTAAATAAGCATTCCTTCAGAACAATAATAAATATTTATATTTAGTATTCTTTTGAAAAGTTAAGCAACCTAGTGAAAAGGGAGAAATAGAATATTTAATTCAAGCCTTTAAGAAAATGTTGATGCTTTCATCAGAAGTATTCTTGTTTTGTTTTGTTTTTAACATCATCACATATATGGATGCTTCTTGCCAAGAAACCTGGAGTAAGTTGATAATAACACAAGTAGAAAATGCATTTAATCCACCTAACCTGCCAAACTTCACAGCCTAAGAACATTCACTGTGGAGTGTCAATTGTTTCCCCTCATGATTAGGATGCCAACTAGAAATTGCATTTGTTGGCACTGCACAGCATTAAGAGAGATCAGATGGCATATTGCTAGCAGAGGAAGGGTCAACATTCAAATCTGAAGTAGCATTTACTACTGAATGCATACAGTACAGTCAAACCATAGCAAATCAACGCACAACTGACATAATCCATTGATTGATCCAGTGTATCAATTATCTATTGCTGTATAATAGATGAGCACAAAATATTTCAGCTTAAAATTACATTTATTAGCTCACCCTTTCTTCTGGTCAGGAAATCAACTGCAGTTAAGCTAGGTATGCCTAGCTAAATGTCTCTCATGAGGTTGCTGTCCAGATGCTGTCCAGAACTGCTATCATATGAAGGTCAAATGAGGCTGAAAGATCCTCTGCTAAGTACAAGCTCATTCATATGGTCATTGGAAAACATCAGAAGGCCCAATCTCATGCTCACTCACATCAGTGTCTTGGCTGATCACCTCAAGTCAAGAAATTCAAGGGAAAGCATGCAAAAGATGGAAGACACAGTCTCCTTGAAATATTATCTCAAAAGTGGCAGGTCATCACTTTTGCCCTGATGTAGCCTTTAGAAGTGAGTCATAGGGTCAGGTACAACAAAGGGAAAGGTATAAATCCCAGGAAGTGAGATCATGGAGAGCAATCTTAGGAAGGCTTCCTGTCTCATTCCGTCTCCACTCATAACTCCATCACATCTGCTGGAATTGGTGCTGGTCAAGTTCTAGCTGATGAGATCCAAGCAGTATGCCCTTCCTGAGCTACTTTCCCTTGCTTGTTTTCCTTCATTTTACTACAGTGTAGGTATGATGGCTGAATATGCAACAGCCATCTTGCAAACCATGAGTAAAAAGGACAAAAAAATTAAATCATCACTATCCTGGAAGTCTTTTGTTGTTGTTGTTGTTCTAATTAGTTATACATGCAGTAGAATGCATTTTGATTCATCATACATAAATGGAGTATAATTTCTCATACTTCTAGTTGTACATGATATAGAGTCACACTGGTTGTGTAATCATGTAGGCACATACAGTAATAATGTCTGATTCATTCTACTATCCTTCCTATGCCCATAACCACTGGCCTCCCTTCACTCCTCTCTGTCTAATTCAAAGTACCACTATTCTTTGCTAGCTCACTTATTCCCTTATTGTGAATTAGAATTCACATATCAAAGAAAACATTCGGAATTTGGTTCTTTGAGATTGCCTTATTTCACTTAGCATGATATTCTTCAGCCCCATCCATTTACCAGCAAATGCCATAATTACATTATTCTTTAAGGCTGACTAATATTCTATTCTTTATCTATTCATCTGTTGAAGGACACCTAGGTTGGTTCCATAGTTTAGTTATTGTGAATTGAGCTGCTACAAACATTGATGTGGCTGTGTCACTGTAGTATGTTGATTTTAAGACTTTGAGGTATAAACTGAAGAGTAGGAAAACTGGATCAAATGATGGTTCCATTCTAAGCTTTCTGAAGAATCTCCATACTGGTTTCCATAGTGGTGGTACCAATTTGCAGTCCCATCAGTAATGTATGAGTGTATTTTTTTCCCCACATCCTCATCAACATTTAATATTGCTTGTATTCTTGATAGTTGCCATTCTGACTGGAGTGAAATGGAATCTCAGTGCAGTTTTGATTTGCATTTCTCTAATTGCTAGAGATGTTGACTATTTTTTCATACATTTGTTGATGGGTAATATTTCTTCTGTGAAGTGTCTGTTCAGTTCCTTAGCCCATTTATTGATTGGGTTATTTAGGTTTTTGTTATTATTGTTGTTTGTTTTGTTTTGTTTGGGTATTTTTTGAGTTCTTTATAAGTCCTGGAGATTAATGCTCTGAGATGCAGGTGGTAAAGATTTTCTCCCATTCTGTAGTCTCTCTCTTCATGTTTTTGATTGTTTCCTTTGCTGTGAAGAAGCTTTTTAGTTTGATACAATCCCATTTATTGACTCTTGATATACTTCTTGCACTTTAGGAGTCTTGTCAAAGAATTCAGTTCCTAAGCTGACATGATGGAGACTTGAGCCTACTTTTTCTTCTAGTAGGTTCGAGGGTCTCTAGTTTAATGCCTAGGTCCTTGATCCACTTAGAATAAAGTTTTGTGCAGGGTGATAGAGAGGGGTTGAATTTCAGTTTGCTACATATGGATTTCCAGTTTTCCTAGCACCATTTGTTGAAGAGGATATCTTTTCTCCAATGTATGTTTATGGTACCTTTGTCTAGAATGAGATAACTGTATTTATGCGGGTTGGTTTCTGTGTCTTCTATTCTGTACCATTGGTCTACATGTCTATTTTGGTGCCAATACGATGTTGTTTTTGTTGCTATGGCTCTGTAGTATAGTTTAAGGTTTGGTATTGTGATGCCTCCAGTTTCTCTTTTTTGTTAAGGATTGCTTTGGCTATTCTGGGTCTCAAATGAATTGCATGATTTCTTTTTGTAGTTCTATGAAGAATGCCATTAAGATTTTAATTTTAATTTTAATTTAAGAAATTTCATTAAATCTGCATAATGGTTTTGGTAGTATGGCCATTTGACAATGTTAATTCTGGCTATCCAAGAATTGGAGATCTCTCCAACTTCTAAGGTCTTCTTCAATTTCTTTCTTTAGTGTTTTGTAGTTTTTATTGTAGAGGTCTTTCGCCTCTTTTGTTATATTGATTCTCAAATACTTTTGAGGCTATTTTGAATAGGGTAATTTTCCTAATTTCTATTTCAGTGGATGTATCACTGATGTATAGGAATGCATTTGATGTATTTTTATATCTTGCTACTTTGATGAATACATTTATGAGTTTTAGAAGTTTTCTGGTGGAAATTTTTGGGTCTTCTAAATACAGAATCATGTCATTGACAAATAGTGGTAGTTTGAGTTCTTCTTTTCCTATTCATATTTCTGTAATTTCTTTTGTCTGTCTAATTGCTCTGGCTATATTTCCCAGGACTATGTTGAATAAAAGTGGTGAAAGAGGGCATCCTTGTCTTGTTCCAGTTTTTAGAGGGAGTACTTTCAATTTTTCTCCATTTCTTCATTAAGTGTAGCTAAGGATTAATCAATTTTATTTATTGCTTCAAAGAACCAACTTTTTTGTCAATTTTTTTCTATTGCTTCTTTTATTTCAATTTCATTGTTTTAGATCTGATTTTAATTATTTTCTGTTTTCTACTGCTTTTGGCGTTGGTTTGTTCTTTTTCTAGGGCTTTGAGATGTAATGTTAGCTCATTCATTTTTTCTAAATTTCCATTCTTTTAATGAATGAGCTCAATGAATGAAATTTCTTCTTACCAATGTCTTCACAGTGTTCCAGAGATTTTGATGTCTGTATTGGTGTTTTCATTTACATCTAAGTATTTTTTTTTTATTTAATCCCTGATTTCTTGTGTGGTCCATTCATCATTCAAATGTATATTAATCAACTCCAGGTATTACAGTAGCTTCTATTTTTTATTTATATTTTATCTTTGAATCTGAATTTTATACCATTATGATCTGATAGAATGCAGCATATTATCCCTATTATTTTTGTATTTTCTAAGAGTTGCTTTGTGACATAGATATTGTCTATTTTAGAGAAGATCCATGTGCTGCTGAAAATAAAGTGTATTCACTCATTTATGGATAAAATATCCTATATATTTCTGTTAAGTCTAAATTATTTATTGTAATACTTAGTTCTATAGTTTCTTTGATTAGTTTTGGTTTGAAGGATCTGTCCTTTGGTGAGAGAGGTGTGTTAAAGTCATCCAGTATTATTGTGTTATGTTCTGTTTGATTTGTGAATTTGAGAAGGGTTTGTTTGATGGATGTAGAAGCTCCATTGTTTGGGGCATAAGTATTTATGATTGTCAGTCCTTCTTTGTCCCTTCTGACTAACTTTGGCTTCAAGACTACTTATCTGATATGAGGATAGAAACCCCTGCTTGTTTATGTGATCCATGTGAGTGATACTTTTTTTCCCATCCTTTTACCTTCAGTCTGTGGATGTCTTTCCCTATCAGGTGAGTCTCTTGGAGACACATATTGTTTGGTCTTGTTTTTAATCCAATCTGCCAGTCTGTGTCTTTTGATTGATGAGTTTAGGCCATTAATGTTCAATATTATTATTCAGATGATTTGTATTCCTGGTCATTTTGGTTTATTTCTGGTTTTTAATTTGAATTAATTTCTCCTTTGATTAACTATTACTTTAGTGTAGTTCCTCCCTTTGCTGGTTTTCACTTTTTTTTCATTTCAAGTTCCTGGAACATTTTGTTGAGAATTGTCTGTAGTGTAGTTGTTCTAGTTGTAAATTCTTTTAACTTTTATTTATCATGGAAGGTTTTTATTTCATCTTCAAATCTGAATCTTAATCTTCAAATCTTAATTTTGCTGGATATAAAATTCTTGGTTGTCATCCATTTTCTTTCAGAGCTTGATATATATTGCTCCAGGACCTTCTAGCTGGATTGAGAAATTAACTGAAATCTGAATTGGTTTCCCCCTATACATAATCTGATATTTTTTCTCTATTAGCCTTTAAAATTCTATCCTTGTTCTGTATGTTAGTTATTCTTATTATAAGGTGACTTGATGTGGGTCTGTTGTAATTTTGTACATTTGGGGTCCTGTAAGCCTCCCGTATTTATTTGATTTTCCATTTCATCCTTTAAGTTTGGAATATTTTCTGATATTATTTTATTGAAAAGGTTGTGCATTCCTTTGGATTTTTATCTCTGCACCTCCATCCATTCTGATGAATCTTAAATTTTGTCTTTTTGTGTTATCCCATAATACTTAGAAGTTCTGTTTATGGTTTCTTACCATCTTTTCTGTACAGTCAACTTTATTTTCAAGATTATATATTTTGTCTTCATTGCTTGAGGTTCTGTCTTCCAAGTGGTCTAGTGTGTTGGTGGTGCTTTCCATAGAATTTTTAATTTGGTTTATTGATTCCTTCATTTTGAGGATTTCTGCTTGATTTCTTTTTAGATTCTCTCTTTATTGAAGTGTTCTTTTACCTTCTGAATTTTATCTTTGAGTTTACTCCTTACATCGTCCTTTATGTCACACATCAGTTTGACTATGTACATTTTAAACTCTTTCTCTGACATTTCATGTATTATTATTGGAGCATTTGTTTGGAGTGCTTTATTCCCATTGTTGTTGTTTTTTTTTTCATGCTGTTTTTGTGTTTGCCCATCTAACAATGTGGATCTGAGGCAGTACATTTTCTACCCTATAGACGTATAGTGTCCCTAAAGGTTTCCAGTACCTCGCCTTTAAGGGGGAGACAAATAATAACAGCAACCAATGCAGACAATATACAGCCTTAAACCAAGTAGCTCCTATTAATACATCTATAGTTTTGTCACAATAAACAGAAATGATGTGTTCAATTATTGTCTATACTATTGTCTATAAAAAGTCAGTTTACAAAAGTGTTTACAATTTCAAATGGTAGACAGAGAGAGAAGAGAAGCAATGTAGGAAGGAGAAGTGAAGATAGAAGTAACAAATTATAGGAAGAGTGAAAGAGGAATTAATAGAGGTTAGTTGTTAACAGGAGAAAAGAGAGAAAGAGAATCCAGGTAAACAGATACATGAAAGAAAAAAAATATGCATAAAGAAAAAAATTTTAAAAAAGAAAAAAATTAAAAATAGAAAGAAAATGTAAAAATAAAAGCATATACAGCAAAACTGTAATAAACTATTCATATATTCCAGTCCTCAATAAATTGATGCATGAAAAATACTTGTTTCCAAATGTGAAGAGAAAATGTGAATGCAGGTAAAGGAGATTTCTACCTGACTGGTAGAAATGTGAAAGAAAAAAGGGGGGAGGGGGCGGGTCTTGAAAAATTGAATGATTTTTTCCGTTGGAGTTCAAAAGTTTCTCAGCTTCCCTTCTCAGCAGTTAGGTGAGGTTGTCTGGATTTTGATGCTAGCTCCACCCTCAAGATGGTTTGCTAGGGTGAGAGAGTTAGTCCTGGAGCTGAAACTCCTGGAGGTAGAATTTAGGCTTATATATGCTCCACCTCTTCACTGGGTGCCAATTGTTTTGGAGATTTTAAGGCAACACACCCCCAAGGCCCACTAATTGTGGACTGGAAGACTGCACCCTAAGAATCTCCTTTGGGTTCCACTCATGTAGTGTAGGATCCTGTTCTAGCCCACATACTACTCCTCTGTATGTCATAATTCCTGCTCTCTGATTCAGTTTTCAAACTTGAACTCTCTTGCCCTCACCCTTTTGAACTCCTGGCCAGGCACTTCCCTCCCAGCCAGTTCTGCAAATAGATGAATTGGAGGGAGAAAGGGAAGCCAGGTAAATTTTCTCAACGAGTATTCCCCTGTGTATTCTCCACACTTGATTTTCTCCTGTTCACTTAGCACACTCTCTGTCATGCAGATTGGGTTTGACCAGCTTGTTTATCAGGCAAGACTTGGGTCTGCCAGTAATCAGCTCCCCTAGCTGTTGGCCCCTGCACTGCAGCTACAGATAGTTTCTTCCACTGTCCTCTATGCTTGCAGCCATGAGAGACAGTGGCTTCCCTCCCATACATGGATACTGTGCAGCACAGCTTACTGGTTTTTTTAGTCTTTAAGCACTCCATACTCCATACATCAGTCTTCCCAAGAATGGGGGTTCTTTTAATTCCTTTATTTTTTGCTGCATTCATATAGAAACTCTTCTGGCTTGTTCCTCTAGCTGCACCTGTGGCTGTGGGCCTGGGTATTTTTCCCCCTTATTTTATTATACAAGATCTCCTGAGTCCCAGATCTCCTTTGAGGGTCCAGTATTAAATTCCAGTAAAGTCTCCCTTAATTCTTGATCTTTCACCCACCTGATTGAAAAGCTGCCTGTCCACTTTTCTTGGTTCACACCATGGAGCCACCAGGGAAGTGGCCCCTCTATTTCACATCTTCTATTTCTTCCTAGAAGTCTTTAAACTCTAAATAAATCCTTATGGCCACTTTCCTCTGAGCTGCTTGGTTTTTTTGTTTGTGTGTTTTGTTTTGTTTGTTTGTTTTTTGTTGTTTTTTGTTGTTGTTGTTTGAGAAAAGACCCTATTTATTAAAGTCATTCTATTGTCTTTTGTGTTACTTGAAAACACTGTTAAATTAGGAAACAAGGTTTAGCTACAGATGAGACTTTATAGAACAACCTTAAATATAACTTACATACAACCAAATATGCTAAGTTCTGATTATTGATCATGATAGTCATTCTTTTATGAGCCCTGGCTACCTTTTCCTTTTATCTCTCAGTAGATTTGTAAGCATATAAAGCTTTATTCATCTCTGGATTATCATTCAGTCCATCCCTCTGGGAAATAGATCCCATCAAACCCCCAAATGTTAATCAACAGAAGAAATAAAAAAGTGAAATAAAATTGACTTAGCCACTGTGGTGGGTTTGGTCCCCTTTTGTATGAAAAATGGTGAAGCAGAGTTGCATTAAGCTACCAGGTTTTGTGGGCTTTTTACCTTCAGCAATAGATAATTATAATAATTCTTGAGTGGAAACCATGCAAAATGGGACCAAGTAAAATGGCAGGAGAGAGAGAAGATAAAAAAAAAAGAAGAAAAAATTAACCACCTAGAAATAAAAACATAGCCAGGCATGTTGAAGCGCACTTGTAATCCTAGTGGCTTGGAAGGCTGAGGCAAGAGAATTGCAAGTTCAAGGCCATCTTTGACAATTTAGCAAGGCTTTAAGCAACTTAATGAGAACCTCTCTCAAAATAAAGAAATAAAAAAGGCTGGGAATGTGACTCAGTAGTTAAGCACCTTTGGGTCTAATGCCTCATACATAAATAAATAAAATATAATATTAAAGGGTTTCATAATCGCATCAAAGAAGACAACTAAAAAGCAGAAAAATTCAAAATAATTGGGCAGGTACAATACAATATCAAATATCAACTTTAAATAAGAACATCACTAAGTGAAAGCAACTGCCAGTAATTCTGTGAATATGTGAGGGTAGACATCTCTAAATTCTATCATAAACCTACTAAATTTTTCAGGGTTTTAAACTCAGGCCATGAAAACAACCCAGAAGAGGCAAAAGATGGTGTGTATTAATTAATCAGCTTTTCACTGTTTTGACAAAGACCTGAGGAGAGGGGAAACAATTAAAAGGAGAAAAATTATTTGGGCTCATGGTTTCAAGATTTCAGTCCATGGTTGACTGACTCCACTACTATGGGCCTGTGGTGAGGCACAGTAGCAAAGCAGAGGGGACATGGTAGAACAGAGCTGTTCATCTGGTGATGACAAGGAATCAGAAAGAGAGAGACAGAGGGAGGAAGGGGACCAGGACAAGAAATAACCTTCCACGACATGTTTCTATTTACCAACATCCTCCACCAAGACCCATCACCTATAATTTCCACCACCTCCCAACAGAGCCATCAAATATGAATACCTCACTGGATTAATCCATCAATGAAGTCGGAGCCCTCAAGAACCAATCACTTCCCCAAACTCCTAAATCTGAATGTTATTGCATTGGGGATGAAGCCTTGGCACATAAGCCTTTGGGGGACATTCCAGAATGGGATAGTTCCCCTTTGTACATTGGCCTTTGGTTGGGTCTTTATAAATTTAACCAGAATTAAACTATAGTTTTCAATGATCCTTAGTGAATCTAGTACCAACTTCCACAGCATGCATTCTGAATAGATATAAATAATAAAAGAAGGGTTGGTTCATTTCTAATAGCTTTATGTGATTTCTAATGTAAATAAAATATCTTATGGCAGGGATTATTTTATCTAATATCACATCAAGAAACTATTTCAAGCCTGAGAAAAATTTTTTACTTTGTCCAATAGCTTAGTCACTAGCCACATGTGGCTATTTATATTTAAATTAATTTAAAGTGAATAAAATTAAACATTCAATTCCTCCATCACAATAGCCATATTTTAAGTTCTAATAGCTACATGTAACTATTGATTACTGGACTTCAGGAATGTAAAAAATCTCCATCCTCACAGAGGGTTCTATTAGACTATCCAGGGGGAAGGTAGTTAAATGTCTTAGTGCTAGTTCAGAAATATTGTCCTGAGTTTTGATATTTGCTATAGTTTGCTTTTTTGTCTCCCAGAATCCATGTGTTAGAAACATAACCTACAAAGTCATATGTTGATAATATTTGGAGATGAGATGTTTGGGAGGTGATTGGCAGTATCCTCATGCATTAATGGAGAATGTATTGTCAAGGAAGTATCTTTGTTATAAAATCATGCTCTCTCTGCACACCTGTTCTGCCTTGCCATGTAACGCCCTGTATGGCCTGGGTGTCAAAAGACCTTCACCAAATGTAGGCACTGGAGCTTAAAATTTCCAGCTTCCAGAATAACTAGCAATAAATGTAATGTCTTTATAAATTTCCCAGTTCCTGGTATTCAGTTATAGCAACAAAAAACAGGCTAATGCAGTGTTATTTTGGTTCAGAAGTTGTTAAAATGAATTGTACTTAAGTGTTCAGTTAATGCAAGTAGAATAAATTTGTTCACAAACTTTATATCTCAAGGTGCTACACCAAAGACTTTGTGGGATATTTTAGAATTTCAAAGAAAATGCACCAATAGTATAGATCTGGTTGGACAGCACAAACAACAGGCAAGTTCTGATTTTCAGCATTAGAACATATTACATTTCTTTTAATAGTGACATAGCTTAGCTAAGTTGTATTTCAGTTAGTATGATGAAAAAGCAGGCACCATATGAAAATCAATATCAATAACAAATTAGGGTGCCAATGTTGAGTATGATTCCAAGTTTCAGGAGTTCTGCAATGTTCAGCAGTTACTTGTGTCCCATTAGTAACTACCTGGCAATATGTTCTCAAGTGATTATTAATTTTTATGACATAGATACTTACTAAGTGTGGGTCTTACCTATTAAATAGAAGTTTTAGGTATTTCTTTTGTCTGGTAGTCTGCCATGAGAAAAACTTCTGAGATACTAAAGGAGCTTTGGACAAAGAAAGTTTGGAAACATCTGAATTAATAAATGAGAATAAAACAATTGCAACCTTTTTCTTTTAATGAGATCAAGATAAGTATGTGGAAAAGAAATCTCAAAGAAACCTATTTAAAGTCATCTAATTAACTTCCTGTTTATGTTCTATCTCCCCTGTTTATTGTGGCTAAGGGAACGTTAAAGAACTCTGATATAATAATCAGGCAGGGCAGTTAATGTGAGAGAGATATTTGGATGTGTCCCTAAGAGACATAAAATTTTCTCAATTCTCAATTTGCATCTCTTGATCTCCAGATCTGACTCAATTCTCTTTATAGGTTTTGATCATCCATCTGAAGCCATCCTGAGGAATCAAAACCACAAAGTTACAAAAGGTCAAGGCAAATGTTATTTTTTTTCCAAATTAAGTTCATTTATGGGAATCAAGATGCTTATAGGTTTAGGGATTAGAATTAGTTTTCTTACCCGTCACGTATCTTCTCTGAAACATGTATTAGTAACCTTCTATGACAACACTCAGTGTCTTTCACCTGTTTTAGAACCCATAACTACATTATCCCAGCAATCCTCAGGTCCCCCTCCCACTCATCCATCCAATTCTGAGAAGCCAGGGGTTTATGTCTACTTCCTTCAGGTCTTTCCTTTGAATGTCACCTTCTTAATGGGACTTTCCACTAAGATACCACCTGTCTTAGTTCACTTAGGAAGCTATAATAAAATACCTCAGAGTGGGTAATGTATTTTTATTTTTAAAAATGTTTTTAGTTATACATGGATGCAGTATCTTTATTTTGTTTATTTACTTTTATGTGGTGCTGAGGATAGAACCCAGTGCCTCCCATGTGGGAGGCAAGCACTCTACTGCTGAGCCACACCCCAGCCGCCAGAGTGGGTAACTTATAAATAACAGAAATTTATTGCTTACAGTTCTGGATGTTAGGAAATCCAAAATTAAGGTGCCAGCAGATTCAGTGTCTGGTGAGGCCTTGGTCTCTGCTTCATAGATGCCCCTTTCTAGTTGCAACATCCTACTGCAACAGATTTGAGCAAATTCCCATGGGCCTCTTTTATAAGGTCACTAATCCAATCCATGAGGGCATCGCCCTCATGAGCTAAGCATCTCCCACAGGTGACACTACATTAGGTATCAAGTTTCAATATATGAATTCTGGGGGGACACAAACATTCAGACCATAGCAATACCTAACACTGCAAGTATTCCCCCACCTCTGAGAGTTTCTACTCCTTCCCCTATTTGAAATTCCTCCATACACTTATCATACACTTATCACCTCCTAATATATTATAGTCTTGACTCATTTAACCTGTTTATTGTCTGTATGTTATGGTCTGGATGTGAGGTATCCTCCAGAAGTTCATGTTAGAGACAATGAAAGAAGGTTTAGAGGTGAAATGATTCAGTTATGAGACCTTTAACCCAATCAGTGAATTAATCACCTGATGAGATTAATAGAGTGGTAACTGAAGGCAGGTGGGGTTTGGCTGGATAAGGTGGGGCATTGGGGGGAATGTATTTGTGGCATATACTTGTTTCTGGCAAATGGAGATTTCTTTATATGATTCCTTATCATCATGTGAGCTGCTTCCCTCCATCATACTCTTCCACCATGATGTTCTGCCTCAATTCATGCCTTGAGGAATGAAGCTTGCTGTCTATCCATTGATGCCTCTGAAACTAAACTTTTCCTCACCTACAATTTTTTTGGTGGAGTTTTTTAGTCACAGCAGCAAAAAGGCTTACTAAAACACTGTCATTACCAGGCCCCATGAAGGCTAGCATGTATTTATATTAATGTGTCTCCAGAACTAAGACCTGTTCCTGACACACAAGAAGCAGTCAGTATTTATCTTTTTACTGAATTCACTACAATTAATAAACACTCATTGAGCATCTTCAATATGCCAGATACAGTGTGTAAAACAAGCAGTACACCACCAAATTAGGGACATAATTGTGTATGTATGATTTGCACATATGTGTTCTTTGAAAAATCTATACTGATACACATATTTTTACCAGTTTTTACAAAAAACCCATAACCCCAAACATACTCAGGAACCACTAGAAAATTTCCTCCCATAGAACCTTTGCATTGCTCTCAAGCATACAGGGTGAAGGCCCCTTGCATAGGAAGGATCACCCAGTGGAAATGCAAAATTTCCCTCAGTATATGAGCTCTATCATACAAAGTATAGAAAGCCCATTTCCTCTGTCTTTCTTCCCTAGGATGTTTGTAAGATGTAAATTGTTTTAATCCTGATCCAATGTTAGGTAGGAGTCAGGGACACAAGGATGGCAGAGACAGGGTATAAGAAAGATAAAGACGCTGCTGGAGGACTAGAAAGGGGGACAAATCATGTCTCTGTTTATGATAAATCTTATTACCATGACAACTTCTGTCAGCAGGGACTTACCATCATGACAACTCCCACCACAGGTTGGATATTTTAAATTGACCAGTGCGGGTGAAGTTGGCAGTATTCTAATTAGGTTTTCTAGAGGGGTATCATAAGGAACCTATGGGAGCAAATGGGATAAGATCTTCCATCTGATCTGTATAGGGAAGACAACACTTTATAGCTTAGCATATAAGATACTGATTTCCAGACACTCAGGCCTTGAACCCCTTTTTCTCACTTGACCCACTCCACTCTACCTTACGGAATGTTTCTCTCACCTTTACCTTCAATAAATCTGTATTTTGCCTGACCCTTGTGTGTGTCTTGCTCAGTTCTTTTCTTGAGACACCAAGGACCTGGACCCTAACTGTTCACTCCAATGACAGCACCATCTGAACATAAAACTTCTACAGCTTAAGACTCTAGAAGTCTTCTGTACTGGCCCTTGGCCTAGGCACGATTTAAATATTTCACCCATGCCCTCTATTAATTTAGTGTTTATTATTACAACTGTATGTGAATCTTTTCTCCCTAAACCACATCAAGTGTTAGTTATACATTGTTACAGAAAACGAAAGTGTTTAACTCATATTTTACTGGCTTAATAAATACTGTTCAGTACTGTTAATGATGAAGGCAAGCCAATAAAAATACAAATTAAACTCTGTAGTTCTGTCTCTCTCTCTCTCTCTCTCTCTCTCTCTCTCTCTCTCTCTCACACACACACACACACACACACACACACACACACACACCATGGAGGGGAGAACTATGGGGAATATCTAGATAATTGAGGCTGATAATTCTGTAGTATGAAGTATCATGATGTGCAATCCAAACAATCCAGTGCTTCGTTTATTACTCAAATCTTCATTTTACCATTTACAGAGAATGTTGGATCTGGAAACCACAAGCAAAACTAAATAAATATTTAATCTTTGAAAGTTCATCATGGCTCTATGGCTTTTCTTCCTAGTAGTCCCTTCTGGTGTTCATTTCCATTTCCACCCCACTCCTCTCCTTCCTGTAGTGAAGCTTGTTGTGCTCCATGTAACTGATGCACCACATACTTGTCCAGTCAGTTTAGCTGAACACCAGCAGGACCCAGAATCACTGTGCAACTTTGTCTCTGATCTGATTCCTTCCATGCTGCTATGCTTAAATGTTCTCACCCAAACTCACATTTAAATTTAATTCCCATTGGAAGATAAAGTGTAGAACATGTGAGACCTTTAAGAGATGATTAGTTCATGAGGTATCAGTGGGTTGATGGGTGAATGGGTTATCTAAAGAGTGGGTAAGTTTGGCTTTGTCCCTTGTATATATTCCTCTCACCTTAGGACTCTGCAGAGTACACACCAGCAATAATAATCTTACTGGCTATGACCCCTCAACCTTGGATTTCCCAGCCTCCAGAACTGTAAGACATAAATTCATTTTCCTTATTAGTTTCCAATTTCAAATATTTTATTATAGCAATGGGGGCAGGGGGAGACAGATATGGAGAGGAAACATCTTATTTTTGACACTAAAGATTGATGATTTCAACTACATGAGAACAATACCTCACAAATTTTTGCCCCAAAAATATCTTACAGAATGCTGCCTGACAGGGCCAGCGGGGAAAACTCTTAAAAAACCTGACTTTCTGGTCACAGAAACTGGGAAAAGAGTCCCCTGAGAGCCCAAGAGTATAGAAAAACTCCAGATAGGAGAGGGCTAGAGAAGATTCACAAATTCTACATATGAACCAAAAGATTCCACAACTTTTCAAGTTTTGTGCACACTGACCAGACCCCCAAGTGCAAGAAAACCATTAAAAGTTAAATATCATACAGACCTCCACCCAGATACCAGACTAACCTCTGAGGGGAGCATGCAAATGGCAAACCCTAATGTCACAGAACAGCTTGTGCAAGCCAAACGGACATTTGAACCAAAGCCCACAACAATGGAATTCGTGGTCTTACCTAAATCAGGTTGACTGTGTCTAGTCTCCCAACACAATATTCAAATGCCCAAGAAGTACTCTAAAATCATTCATCTTCAAACAACCAGAAAAATCTGAAAAATTCCCATGGAATCTGCCATAATATCACAACAGACACCTACATGTTGTAATTATCAGATAGACAGTAAATCAACTACTATAAGTCATCTCCACAAGGCAAAAGGGCACAATCTTGAAATGAATGAAAAAAAAACTGAAGACCTCAGAGGGAAACAGAAACTATGTAAAACATGGAAAATTCTAAAATTAAAAATAAAATGTTTGAAATAAAAGAATTCTCAGATGGGTTCAGTTTGCAAAAAGGAGATGACAGAGAAAAGAGTAAACCTGAAGATAGACTAATAGAAATAAAATACAGAGAGTAAAGCTAGAAAACAAATAATGAACAGAGCCTAAGGGATACAGGAGACCACTTTCTAGGTATTTTCTAAAAGTGAAATGAAAATATACATTTACACAAGATCCTGTATGTTCATGTTTATAGCAGCCATATTCATAATCACCAAAACCAGAATCCACCTATGTTTGTGTCAGTTGGGGAGTGGGCAAGCAATCTGGGATCCTTCCACACAGTGGAATACTATTCAAAAACAAAAGCAGAAAAAAACCTCTATTGAAGGCAACTGCATTAGTCAATTTCAAATGTATTAGTATAAGATAAAGAAGCCAGATTATACAATTCCATTCATATGACATTCTGGAAAATGTAACAAAAAATTGTATGTTGGAGAATAGGTTAGTGATTTCGGGGATATTGAAATAGAGGACTGGCAGATTAAGAGAAACTGAAAGGAATTTAGGGGGTAAGAAAACTCTTTTGTATGGTGGTGGTTACACAAAATCTATGTATTTGTCAAAATTGGTAGAATAACAAAAATAGTGAATTTTATTGTTTATCAATTTCAAAAGCAAATTATAATAAATAGCAGTGAGCTTATGTCATGCAGCAGTTCCTCTTCCTAAAGAATGAAATTATACAATGTTTTATTTTGCTCAAATAATGTGCTGTTCACAGTCTTCATCAAGGTTAGAACTGCTTTGGAGGATTTATAACAGAAGAAGTTCATTATAATATGAATAAATACTTCAAATGACATCAGAGACTAATCACAGGTCTTGAGGAAGCAATCCTGTAAAACCCAAATTTCTAAATGAGGCGTGAAGAGAAAGTGACTTATCTCCTCCGATTCACTTTCCTTGCTATAAACAAGGACAAGAATGACAAGGTTGGTGTTAAGATTAAACACGTGCAAAAAATGTGGTGCAATATTTGGGATGCAGATCAACTTAATAGTCCCAAGTCCTTGCAGACTGCAGAATTTCCGAGGCTTTACTCTTCCCAAAATGCCAGGGCATGAGCTGTTGAGTTCCTGCTTCCTATTTTGTAGCTCAGACTAGTCCCAGGAACAAAAGTCCCTTAAATCATATTGCCAAAAATCTGATAAGATTTGACTAAACCTAAGACTCTTGAAGACAAGGAAAACTCCTTTCATTTTCATAGCTATATTAGGTAGAACTAATGTCCACTACATTGCACATATTTAAAGCATACAGTTTGATGAATTTTGAATATTTGAAGCCATCACCACAATCAAACTAACATCCCCTACATCTTCACATGTTTCCTCATAGTCCGCTAACCCACCCTTCTCTCCATCTTGGGGAAATCACTGATTTCTTTTCTCTCCCTCTACATCCAGATTAGTCTGAATTTTCTAGGATTTTAAATAGGTGAATCTCACATTATTTCTTCTGTTTTGTCTGTATTTTTAAAGATTATTTCTGTTCTGCCATCTACCAATAGCTTTTATGCGGAGTGATAAATCATTTGCAGACTTGACTAAATAAAGCTACCAACAACATTCATGCACAAGCCTTCTTATGGGAATCTGATTTTTCTTGGAGAATTTATCCAGAGTTAGATGACCTATCATGCAGAAAGGATATGTTTAAATTTTCAAGAAACTCTCACATTATTTTCCTAAGTGTTTATACCATGTTACATTCCTGTCAGAAGTTGATGAAGGATCTGTATGCTCCTCATCCTTGCCAACAATTGATATGGCATTTTACTTTTAATTTTAGCCATTCTGGTAGGTGTGTAGGGGTAGCTCACTGTGCATTTAATTTGCAGTTTCTTAATTACTTTGTAATTAAGAAGCAATCCCTTTGTTGGTGGACTGTCTGTTCAAAATTTTCACCCATTTTCCTCTAGGTTATCCCTATTTTTATTGGATTGAAATGTTCTTTGGGTGTTTTCAAAATAAGTCCTTCAGTAGACATATTTTTTTAACTATTTTCTCCCAATCTCTGGTTTGACTTTTCATTTTTGTAACAGTGTCTTTTAAAGGCAAAAGTTCTATTGTTGATTATAAAGTTCAGCTTGTAGGTATTGTTGCTTTTATTTTGTGCTTTTTGTCCTATTCAAAAACCTTTGCCTACCTCATAGTCATAACCATTTTATCCTTTGTGCTGCTTGAGAAATTCTACAATTTTTTTTCCTCTTTAATTTAAGACTATTGTTATGTTTTTTAGTTACTATATCTTTACGTAGCTAAGAAAGAGAAAGACTACCCTCCAGATACAAAATACATACTCCATAGCTATGCCCTCAATTACCACTTCCTTCAGCCACACCCCACCTAACTCCAGATACCACTCAGTTAATCCCATTAGGGATTAATTCACTGAGTGGGTTAAGACTCTCACAACCCAATCATTTCTCCTGTGAATCTTTTTGCATTGTCTCACACGAGCTTTTGGAGGACAACTCACATACAAAACATAACACTAGGCAAGTGCTCTACCTCCAAGCAATATCCCCAGCCCTTGCCCATTTTTAAAATTAGATAACTTGGTGTTTGTTGTGAGATTTTTTGAGTACATTGTATATTCTAGATATTAGCACTCCACCAGATGAATAGTTGGCAAATGTTTTCAAAAAAAAATAATACATTTAAAACCACCTTCTATTCATGTGTCTTATTTTGAAATTATTTCTATTTCCAATAAATAAAGATAACTTAATCTTTAAGAGGCTGGTAGGATTTTTGGAATTTGCGTTTGCTGTTATTCAAGACTATAGTTATAAGATTGTATTTTACTGAAAATATGCTAAGAAAGATTTTTAGATGCTCTTAACACCCACATACAAAATGGGTAACTGTGATATAATTGGGTATGTTAATTTGCTTGACTATAGTAACCATTTCATTATGGAAAGTATGTTACAACATAATGTCATGCACCATAAGTAAATGCAATCAAAATAAATTTAAAATAAAAACAAAAAATTCAGTCCAGAACAAGGCTGACCTCCAGGCAGAAAATGTGGCCACAGAGCTAAGATCTGAAGGATATCTGAGATTCACAGATGAGGGGAGGATGAGAGTGGAGAGGAGCAGGGACCACGGCTGAGGACAGAAATGGACATGATCCATTGCAGGACTAGAAGGACAGTCTGTGTGGGTGGGATGTGAGGAGGAATGGAAGACCCAGAATGCCCAGAGCCAGGGGAACACAGTAATTTTTATTTTAATTTTCTTTTTGTTGGGTAGGGGGATCAAATCCAGGACCTTATATATGCTATGTATGCCCCTATCACTGAGCCATCTCTTCAGCCCCATAATAAAGATTTTGAACTTAATCATAGGAACAAAATAAATCTGTCTTTGGGCTTTCTTAGCTTTCAGCTACCTAGGGTTCCTAGATAGAAGAACACCTGATGGCATGCTTTTCCTGGACAATACCTTGCCCTGGGTAAAACCCTGAGGAAGAGGAAAGGGAAGCACCAAACAGGAGAGGTGAGAAGCCATTCCATGTCATGGAAAATTTGTAAGTTATATGTGTGTGTGTGTGTGCGCGCGCACGTGCTCTCGTGTGCGTGTACACATATGCAATATATATTACATATTTATGTGTAACTTATGATATTTATCTTAATCTTAAATAAAATCACTTTCAGGGTGTTACAAGCACATAAATATCAATGTTCTCTGAATTTTACTTCTTTGTATAATTATGAAGGTACCATATTCAGAGAATTGAAAAAAGAAACTATATTACAAGTTACTTTTTTATACAAACTGCACAGGAACATGTGGAAAGTGATCAACTTTCCAGAAAAAGTAAAGTGTTCTCTTAGGGATGAACAACCTCACAGCTTTCAAGGTATGTGTACACTGTTTGGTGCTTAGAGCAAACCATCAAGGAGGCCAGCCCAGATTGTGACCCTCAGCAGCAGCAGTAGGGCAGATCTTGTGCCGAGTAGCAGAGGACATGTGGATGGAGCTAAGCAAATCCAAGGGCAGTAACGTGAATGAAGTGGCTCAGAGGTGGATACTCCAGGTAAAGGAGCAGCACATTTCTCTTTCAAACACCAACACATTTGGGTACTATTTCAAGGTAAAACTTTCTAATGTGCATCACACACATCCTGCAAGTGAGTCTTAAAAATAACAAAGGCAGAGAGGCACCCTGAGAGAAAGCTACAGGACTGAGGGACAGGGAATCTGATCTCACTGTCCCCTAGCTGGACAGAATGGGATATATTGCTGCCATTATCCAGAGAATAAAGTGTGATCTTGTTCAATAATAAAAAATATCTCTCTTGCCCTCAGCATGGTGCTACCTGTTGAGCAGTTTTCTGCATGCTGTGCCTGGATTACCCCGTCACAAAGGTTTATTTAAACCCTTTATCCTTCAGAACACAGCCGCAGTCAGTACATCTACCAACTGAGGTGGAAAAGGGTGAAATAACACCAAAGACCACCAGAGTCCATAGCTTTGATCAGGACACCCTCTTAAAATGCACCAAGTGACTACAGGCCACTTAATATATCTATGGTATAAAATTTTCCATCTGAAAACGGGAGTGACAGTTGACTCTAAGCTATTTTAAGAATTAAGTGAATGGGTTATGCTTAATATCAACCATGCCATAGAAGGTATTTGGTATATTCCAGCTATCTATTCCTTTCCCTTGTAAGCTAAGGGAATCTCAGTTTTGAGTCCAGCCCAAGTTACCTCAACCATGAAAGGAGTTGTTGTAAGAATAAATAAATAATAATGCATAGGAAGTAGGCATCTCGAGCATTTGATAATAAAAGTTATTACTTACCACACATTTCAAAGCCGTAGTTTCCCAAATCCATCTTACTGTCTTTCCCCCCAGAACTTACTTTCTATTCTGTTTTCCTCATTTTAATGGCACCATTTCCCCTCCCCAAACCAGGAAGACTACTTTGTGATTTCTCCATGGGTGACTGCTCCTCATATTCAGCTAGTCCCGAAGTCCTGTCAATCCTTCCAAGGTTTATTTAAACCCTTTATCCTTCATATCCTCTAGTATTACATGTTCTAAAGCACATTGCTGGACTGGGGGTGGGAGGGGTGGGTGAGGCTCAGTAGTAGAGAGCCAGCTTAGTATATTCAAGGCCCTAAATTAAATCCCCCCCCAAAAAAAAAACCTGAACAAAAGTGCATTGTTGTACAGAATATTTCTCCCTTTCAATTCACTCTTCAAGTGGCTCCTTTTGTTCTTTTTATACTTTTTACACTGAAATATGTTTCTCTAAAAATATTCTGGCATCCCACTATCAAAAGATAAAATACAGAGGCAGACCTGCGACCGACCAGCGGAGCAGGCCCAGCGGCCTGCCGGCGTGGTAGACACATTGCTCCAATTGGAAGAGGGGCGGAGCAGAGCCGCCTCCCACGACTGCAAGGTGGGCAGACCTGCGACCGACCGGCGGAGCAGGCCCAGCAGCCCGCCGGCGTGGTAGACACATCACCCCAATTGGAAGAAGGTCCCAGCTGCCGCCCACAAGGTAGGCAGACTGCACGTCCCAGGGCAGGGGCCCAGCGGCACGCCGGCCTAGTTGAAAGATCACCCAATTGGAGGAGGGGCACAGCCGCCGCCTGTACCTGCAAGGTAGGCAGACTGCAACCTGGAGAACAGGCCCAGCAGCATGCCAGCGTCGTAGACAGATCACCCCTATTGAGGAGGGGCCCAGTCATTGCCCGCAAGGTATGCAGACCACGTGACCTGGAGAAGGGGCCCAGCGGCCCGCCGGCGAGATAGACATATCACCTCAATTGGAGGAGGAGCACAGTCGCCTGTGTGGGAGACTTTGAAAATATACAAGAGCAATATAAATATATAGGGGGAAAATTCAATAACACAACAGTTTCACCAAGCAGAAAGGAACATGAGCAGTATGAAAAGACAAGGAAAGAAAGGACCACAAGCAATGCAGGTTAACTCAACTTTAGAAGAGGTAATAGCTGCAGCAGATGGAATGTCAGATAAAGAATTCAGGATATACATGCTTCAGATGATCTGGAGTCTCAAGGAAGACATTAGACAGCAAAATCAGACAATGAAAGATCACTTCAACAATGAGTTACATAAACAAATCCAAGAAGCAAAAGATCAACTATATAGAGAGATAGAGATTATAAAAAACAAACAAACAGAAATCCTAGAAATGCAGGAAGCAATAAACCAACTTAAAAACTCAAATGAGAATACTACCAGCAGAGTAGAACACTTAGAAGATAGAACATCAGACAATGAAGACAAAGTATTTCAACTTGAAAAGAACATAGACAGCTCAGCGAGACTGTTAAGAAACCATGAGCAGAACATCCAAGAAATTTGGGATAACATAAAGAGACCAAACTTAAGAGTCATTGGGATACAGGAAGGTATAGAGGGCCAAACCAAAGGAATGAGCAATCTTTTCAATGAAATAATACAAGAAAACTTCCCAGACTTGAAGAATGAGACAGAATCCCAAATCCTAGAAGCCTACAGGACGCCAAATGTGTAAAATCATAAGAGATCCACACCTAGACACATTAATAATGAATATGCCCAACATACAGAATAAGGAGAGAATTCTAAAAGCTTCAAGAGAAAGGAAGCAGATTATATTTAGGGGTAAACCAAACAGGATAACAGCTGATCTTTCAACACAGACTCTGAAAGCTAGAAGATCCTGGAACAACATATTTCAAACGCTGAAAGAAAATGGGTTCCAACCAAGAATTGTGTATCCAGCGAAATTAAGCTTCAGGATGGAAGAGGAAATTAAAACCTTTCACGATAAACAAAAGTTAAAAGAATGTGCAGCTAGAAAATCATCTCTTCAAAACATCCTCGGCAAAACATTACAGGAAAAGGAAATGGAAAATAACAATGAAAACCAACAGTGGAAGGTAGTACAGTAAAGGGAAAAATAATCAAAGAGGAAAAACAAACCATGTTAAGTAACATAAATAAACAAATATGGCTGGAAGAACAATCCATATCTCAATAATAACCCTAAATGTTAATGGCTTAAACTCACCAATTAAGAGACACAGGCTAGTAGAATGGATCAAAAAAAAAGATCCAACAATATGCTGCCTACAGGAGACGCATTTGATAGGAAAAGACATACATAGGCTGAAGGTGAAAGGTTGGGAAAAATCATATCACACATATGGACTTCAGAAACAAGCAGGACTGTCCATACTCATATCAAATAAAATAGATTTCAAGCCAAAGTTAATCAAAAGGGATAAAGAGGGACACTACATACTGCTCAAGGGAACTATACACCAACAAGACATAACAATCATAAATATATATGCCCCAAACAATGGTGCAGCTATGTTCATCAAACAAACTCTTCTCAAGTTAAAGAGTCTAATAGACCACCATACAATAATTATGGGAGACTTTAACACACCTCTCTCACCACTGGACAGATCTTCCAAACAAAAGTTGAATAAAGAAACTATAGAACTCAATAATAAAATTAATAACCTAGACTTAATTGACATATATACAATATACCACCCAACATCAAGCAGTTACACTTTTTTCTCAGTAGCACATGGATCCTTCTCAAAAATAGATCATACATTATGTCACAGGGCAACTCTTAGACATTATAAAGGAGTAGAGATAATACCATGCATCTTATCCGATCATAATGGAATGAAACTGGAAATCAATGATAAAAGAAGGAAGGAAAAATCATGCATCACTTGGAGAATGAACAATAGGTTACTGAATGATCAATGGGTTATAGAAGACATCAAGGAGGAAATTTAAAAATTCTTAGAGATAAATGAAAACACAGACACAACATATCGGAATCTATGGGACACAATGAAAGCAGGTCTAAGAGGAAAATGCATTGCCTGGAGTTCATTTCTTAAAAAAAGAAAAAAACCAACAAATAAATGATCTCATACTTCATCTCAAAATCCTAGAAAAAGAAGAGCAAATCAACAGCAAAAGAAGTAGAAGGCAAGAAATAATTAAAATCAGAGCTGAAATTAATGAAATCGAAACAAAAGAAACAATTGAAAAAATTGACAAAACTAAAAGTTGGTTCTTTGAAAAAATAAATAAGATCGACAGACCCTTAGCCATGCTAAAGAAAAGAAGAAGATAGAGAATTCAAATTACTAGCATACGGGATGAAAAAGGCAATATCACAACATATACTTCAGAAATACAGAAGATAATTAGAAATTATTTTGAATCCTTATACTCCAATAAAATAGAAGATAGTGAAGGTATCGACAAATTTCTTAAGTCATATGATCTACCCAGATTGAGTCAGGAGGATATAGACAACCTAAACAGACCAATATCAATTGAGGAAATAGAAGAAGCCATCAAAAGACTACCAACTAAGAAAAGCCCAGGACCGGATGGGTATACAGCAGAGTTTTACAAAACCTTTAAAGAGGAACTAATACCAATACTTTTCAAGCTATTCCAGGAAATAGAGAAAGAGGGAGAACTTCCAAATTCATTCTACGAGGCCAACATCACCCGGATTCCTAAACCAGACAAAGACACTTCAAAGAAAGAAAACTACAGACCAATATCTCTAATGAATCTAGATGCAAAAATCCTCAATAAAATTCTGGTGAATCGGATACAAAAACATATCAAAAAAATTGTGCACCATGATCAAGTAGGATTCATACCTGGGATGCAAGGATGGTTCAATATACGGAAATCAATAAATGTTATTCACCACATCAATAGACTTAAAGATAAGAACCATATGATCATATCAATAGATGCAGAAAAAGCATTCAACAAAGTACAGCATCCCTTCATGTTCAAAACTCTAGAAAAACTAGGGATAACAGGAACATACCTCAATATTGTAAAAGTTATCTATGCTAAGCCTCAGTCTAGCATCATTCTGAATGGAGAAAATTGAAGGCATTCCCTCTAAAATCTGGAACAAGACAGGGATGCCCTCTATCACCACTTCTGTTCAACATAGTTCTCGAAACACTGGCCAGAGCAATTAGACAGACGAAAGAAATTAAAGGCATAAAAATAGGAAAAGAAGAACTTAAATTATCACTATTTGCAGGTGACATGATTCTATACCTAGCAGACCCAAAAAGGGTCTACAAAGAAACTATTAGAGCTAATAAATGAATTCAGCAAAGTGGCAGGATATAAAATCAACACGCATAAATCAAAGGCATTCCTGTATATCAGCGACAAATCCTCTGAAATGGAAATGAGGACAACCACTCCATTCACAATATCCTCAAAAAAAAAATAAAATACTTGGGAATCAACCTAACAAAAGAGGTGAAAGACTTACACAATGAAAACTACAGAACCCTAAAGAGAGAAATAGAAGAAGATCTTAGAAGATGGAAAAATATACCCTGTTCATGGATAGGCAGAACCAACATCATCAAAATGGCAATATTACCAAAAGTTCTCTATACGTTTAATGCAATGCCAATCAAAATCCCAATGGCATTTCTTGTAGAAATAGATAAAGCAATCATGAAATTCATATGGAAAAATAAAAGACCCAGAATAGCAAAAACAACTCTAAGCAGGAAGTGTGAATCAGGCGGTATAGCAATACCAGACTTCAAACTATACTACAGAGCAATAGTAACAAAAACAGCATGGTACTGGTACCAAAACAGGCGGGTAGACCAATGGTACAGAATAGAGGACACAGAAACCAATCCACAAAATTACAACTATCTTATATTTGATAAAGGGGCTAAAAGCATGCAATGGAGGAAGGATAGCATCTTCAACAAATGGTGCTGGGAAAACTGGAAATCCATATGCAACAAAATGAAACTGAATCCCTTTCTCTCGCCATGCACAAAAGTGAATTCAAAATGGATCAAGGAGCTTGATATCAAATCAGAGACACGGCGTCTGATAGAAGAAAAAGTTGGCTACGATCTACATACTGTGGGGTCAGGCTCCAAATTCCTCAATAGGACACCCATAGCACAAGAGTTAATAACTAGAATCAACAAATGGGGCTTACTCAAACTAAAAAGTTTTTTCTCAGCAAAAGAAACAATAAGAGAGGTAAATAGGGAGCCTACATCCTGGGAACAAATCTTACTCCTCACACTTCAGATAGAGCCCTAATATCCAGAGTATACAAAGAACTCAAAAAATTAGACAATAAGATAACAAATAACCCAATCAACAAATGGGCCAAGGACCTAAACAGACACTTCTCAGAGGAGGACATACAATCAATCAACAAGTACATGAAAAAATGCTCACCATCTCTAGCAGTCAGAGAAATGCAAATCAAAACCACCCTAAGATACCATCTCACTCCAGTAAGATTGGCAGCCATTATGAAGTCAAACAACAACAAGTGCTGGCGAGGATGTGGGGAAAAGGGTACACTTGTACATTGCTGGTGGGACTGCAAATTGGTGCAGCCAATTTGGAAAGCAGTATGGATATTTCTTGGAAAGCTGGGAATGGAACCACCATTTGACCCAGCTATTCCCCTTCTAGGTCTATTCCCTAAAGACCTAAAAAGAGCATGCTACAGGGACACTGCTACATCGATGTTCATAGCAGCACAATTCACAATAGCAAGACTGTGGAACCAACCTAGATGTCCTTCAATAGAGGAATGGATAAAAAAAATGTGGCATTTATACACAATGGAGTATTACTCTGCATTTAAAAAATGACAAAATCATAGAATTTGCAGGGAAATGGATGGCATTAGAGCAGATTATGCTAAGTGAAGCTAGCCAATCCCTAAAAAACCAATGCCAAATAT
The DNA here is from genome assembly GCF_021218885.2 of Marmota monax. Taxonomy (NCBI): domain Eukaryota; kingdom Metazoa; phylum Chordata; class Mammalia; order Rodentia; family Sciuridae; genus Marmota; species Marmota monax. The sequence goes on along the minus strand of NW_026691982.1, from coordinate 11,383,485 downwards.
CTTCTTTGATATAAGGAGAGTAACTAAGAACAGAGTAGGGAGGAAGAGCATGAGAAGAAGATTAACATTAAACAGGGATGAGAGGTGGGAGGGAAAGGGAGAGAGAAGGGAAATTGCATGTAAATGGAAGGAGACCCTCAGGGTTATACAAAATTACATACAAGAGGAAGTGAGGGGAAAGGGAAAAAAAACAAGGGGGAGAAATTAATTACAGTAGATGGGGTAGAGAGATAAGAGGGGAGGGGAGGGGAGGGACGAGGGGATAGTAGAGGATAGGAAAGGCAGCAGAATACAACAGACACTAGTATGGCAATATGTAAAACAGTGGATGTGTAACCGATGTGATTCTGCAATCTGTACACGGGGTAAAAATGGGAGTTCATAACCCACTTGAATCAAAGTGTGAAATATGATATATCAAGAACTATGTAATGTTTTGAACAACCAACAATAAAATTTTTAAAAAAAAAGAAAAAAGAAAAATATTGCTTGGCATAGAAATGAGTGTTGTAAAAAAAAAAAGAAAAAAAGAAGATAAATTCCAGGAGATTTAGCAACACAGTCCAGAATCTCAGGACCTCTAATAATCTGGTCTATACCTGATTCTCATATCAAAATCACTGCTAATCTCCCACCAGCCCTCCCTTTTTCTAAATGTGTTCTACTCTTTCCAAACTCCTTGCTATTGTTCATCTGCCACCAGATAAAGAATTATTTACCCTCCAATAGTCAGTCCATGTGAATAGCTATGGAATATTCATTTCTAATACATATCATTATGAAATGTTTCTAACAAAGATGAGAAAATAGCATGACACATGCTCTTGTATCCCCTACCCAGATTTAACAGATAACAGTCGATCATGTTAGCTTTTGAGCCCTCTACAGAAAGAAAATATTACAGATCCATCTCGAGGTTTCCACCACCATTTCTTTCCTTCTTTCATTATAGATATGGACTGTTTTGAAATGTATGTGTCATTCTTATTAATCCATGCTTCTGTACTTTATTATTTGCATGAACCTCTATAAATAAATTAAATAGTTGTTTATCACTTTGGAAAGTTATTCAGCCACGTCTCCTAAAAATGGAAATACCCATTTTTTAAGAGAGAAAGAAATGCTTTCTATTTAGTATTCCAGAGTTATCTAGTGAGTGTGGGGGGGAGGAGTTTCCTCTTGATCCTTTTATCACTGAACAGGCAAATGTAAGATAACTAATTTAATGTTTAGTATTTTCTCCTCAAATAATGTTGGCTGATGTTGGCAATCTCATTGGCAACATTTCTGGTTCTATCTGCTCCTGCAGAAACTTGCCAGTTCCCAGCAAGAGATGGAATCACCTTCTGCTCCATTTTGACATAGGTAAAACTTTATATTCACCTGAAAATAGAATCCATAGGAAGTAATACTTCATTGGCTTTCAAGGCTAGGTCAAGGCTTTCCTCCCCTCCATGAGGAAAGAAGAAAGGCCTTCTTTATTTTTCTCTCAGGATTCTTGCCCTCAGAACCTAGCTGCATGTTGTGAGTAGCTCAAGTTATAGCAAGAGCTGTGTGTAAGCACTCTGGCCAATATCAGCCAGCCAACATCAACTGCCAGTACGTGAGTGAAGGAGCTTTCAGTTCTAGCCATTGAACCCAAGTTGATGCTAAGTGAAGCCAAAACAGCTATTGATGTTAAAACTTGCCCAAATTATGGGTCCAGGATCAAAATAAGTGGTGCCATTATTTTAAACTACTTAGCTTTGGAATAATTTTTATATAGACATAAGAAAGGGAATAAGCTTCTTGGTTCCTCTCAGGCACTAAATGCCCTCATAGTCCTCAAATATTCCCCAAATGTCTGCCATCAGGTATGTCTGCTTCATATGCCCCGTGAGCAAATGTCATCCTTTCCTTAAAATCAAAATGCACACTCCCGAAAGCTTTAGCAAGATGTGAAAGAAAGGGCTGACTGGGCAGAAAAGTCTTAACTCCAGGTACCCACCAGTCCCTACTATCCTGTCTCACCCCATCCACAAACTAGAAAACAGAGGCCAAAACTTCACCATCAGCATCTGTCAAGTCAATGACCTCTGACCTCAGCAGTCCCAGCCAATTAGAAGTCATAGCTGCAAACCTTTCCTAAGCCAGAGTGAGTTACTACTTTTTTCTTTTTAAGTTGTCAAGTAAACTGTTTATGATACTTCATGAAACACTCATTTCAGTGTTAAGGAAACAGCATGCTTTCTGTAGGAAATAAACCCTTATGAAAATGTTTAATTCAAGAGTTTAGTAATCCAACCATGCTCAAAATTAAGCTCCCTTACATGACAAACACATTTTGTGGGGAAAGGAAATTGAGATGAAGGGGTCTGCTTTTCTAATTTAATCATTGGATTTTAAAACTTCTGATGACAATCTGAAAGAGAGACAATCAAACTAGCTATCTGTGATCTTGTAAATAAAAATAAAGGTCTGATGATATTCAACCCGTTTGTTCTTTGGAGTTTATTTTCCTTATTTTTACTGAATTCAGTCAAATGGTTTGTGTATGTCATCACAATCTGAGAATGTGTCTTCACAAGACCAAAATAAATCCTGAATCACTAATTCAGAGGAGAAAAGAGAGAAAACCAGCTGTTCATCTGCATGACACAGTAGTTCCATTGAATCAATTGTGTGTTCAAGCGGAACCTCACAGGGCGGAAAAGTATAAAAATCTTTCAGTATAGAAATCCACTAATCACTTCTAATTCCTTCCCCTTTCAAATATTTATTCACATACTTCTTAGAAGATCTCAGTGATAACACTTGAAAGAACTTACAAAGAGAAACTTATAACTGTGTTTGGCTCACAGTTTTAAAGGATTCAGTCCATGATTGGTTGGCCCCATTGCTCGGGACCTGTGGCGAGGCAGCAAGCACATTCTGGAGGGGGCATGTGATAAAACACAACCTCTCACTTCATAGTGAGCCCAAGAGCAAAGAAAGAGAAAAAAAAAAGGAAGAAACCAGGACCTCACAATCCCCTTTAGGTAATGCTCCCAATGCACTAAAAACCTCCCACTAGGTTCCACCTCTGAAAGTTTCCGTCACCTCCCAGTGGAAGCTAGCTGGTGACCAAGACTTGAATATGTGGGCCTTGGGGGAACACGTGTCCAAACAATAGCATCTATTTAGTTTTTTTGGCCTCAATGTCTAGAAATACATATATTTGAGGACATGAAATTCTCCCCAAATATTAAGTATAAAGAAGCTATAAATGAGACAGCAGATTCTGGCAGAAGCCCCCAAGGGAATACAAACACAAGTCCTGCCAGACATAGGACAAAGCAAAGCTGCCACCTTTCTGGACAAACTTCCCCCAAATGTGAAACAATAATGATTATTCTCCTGACCTAACAGTGATATAATAATAAAATGAATGATTTTAATTTGTTGGAGCATATTTTTAAAATTTTTCAAAAAACTTTTCTTGTGTGCAAAATCCCATGAACCAGGATCATTCACATTGGAAAATAAGCCCATTACCTGAGATTTCTCTTTGCTGGTGAGTCCTGGGATTTTCAGAACTTGAGGTTATTTGTGTATGTGATGATGTACATATGTGTGCATGCATGTGATTGTATTCTGTGTGTTTTGAATCTGTATGTATATGTGCATGCATGTGGTATATGTGGGTATACATGTGTGAATGCATGTGTATGTTTTTCTGTGTATATTATGTGTGCATTTGTGTGTACACATGGTGTGTGCTACATATGTGTGTGGTATGTGTGTGATGTATCATGTGTTGGGGTATACATATGTGGGGCATATGTGCTGTATGTATATGAGTGTGTTGTGTGTACTGTGCATGGCACATGTGGTATGTGTGGTGTGACAGTTGTGTGTGCATCCACATGGGTGCAATGGCATGTGTCTGTGGTACTTTAAGAGTTTCTGGTTTCTTGGTTTGCTTTAGCAGCAACAGCTGAAGACAGAATTGCTAGAATTCAAAGAAAACAGCCTTTTTCTAATAACAGGAGGTAATGAGAGCCTGAGAAATGGGAAATGTGCTTTAGTTTGGTATGGAGAAAAAGAAGGAAATCTTAATGACTGTATTCACTGAAGAAACCAATACCAACAGGAGTCACATATCCTCAGGAATCAAGGGAATCCCTGAATACCTGCTATTTTTCAGCATGTTCCTTGAAGGCCTTCCAGGGTTCTTGGTCATCTCTTAAGGAACCACTCTAGGTTGACTTTGGTGAATGGGACAGGATTCTCAGTCTCATCATATCTTCAGTCATGACTGGGGAAAATCCACTCCACTTTGAACATCCACAAAGAACATGTAGAAGATGTGTAGTCCTTATACCTCCTGAAGAGTCCAATTCAGCCTAGGATTTCTCACATATCAAGGAACGTGATGTGGCAACCTTCTGAACAGAGAATTTCTATGTTTTGGGACACTATAGTATAGTTATTCATTTCATGTGGAACTATAAAATGGAAACACTAATTATATACAGAATATTAAAAACTTGTTGATGAAATTGTTCTAAGTCAGCCTTCATCCCTCAATTTCAGTAAAAGATTTTTTTTTTTAATTTTAGATTTTTCCCCTCAACCTGTCTATAGGATCATTTGTAGGATCTAAATGATAGTGCTTTACTGTAGCAGGCCCTAGTTTCTTCTATTTTTCCATGTCTTTGCCTCCTAGGTTGGAATACTCTACTACAGTCTGACCATAAAAATGTTTTTAACCACTTCTATGGATTAAATAATTTCTGCTCTTTCAAAATTCTTAAGCTTGTGGTGAGCCGCTTCTGCCGTTTCTGCAGACTATGGTCGCCATTACAAGATGGCGCTGGCTCCGCTGTGGTCTGTGACAAACAACTTCTTATCTGGGAGAATTGGCACATGATTTTTCACCACCCTGTTCACCACCCTGTGAGAAAGTTCCACGCGGCAGCTTTGCATTGGGGCTTGGGATGCTTTATTAAGGCTGGGAGGGGCATCCGAGAGGAGGAAGAAGAAATATCAAGGGCCTGAATAAACTGCTGAAAGAAGATTCCTGAGTTGCGTCTTCCTTGCGGGCAAGGGGTCGAGACAAAGCTGAAGCATAAATCCCCAATGTGATGGCATTAGGAGGCAGAGCTTTGTGAAAGTAAATAAGTAATGAAGATCAGTGCCCTTAGAAGAGTAGGGAGAGAGATGATTGCTCTGCTCTCTGTCGGGTGAGAAGATGCAAGGAGAAAGTGACAACTGCAAACCAGGAGGCAGACCCTCACCAGACACTGCATCTTGATCTTAGACCTCCCAACCTCCAGAACTATGAGAAATAAACGTGTGTAGTCTGAGCCACCCAGTCTATGGTAATTTGTTATAGCAGCCCTGGCTAAGATAACTATCATTGCCCCAACAGATTACAGTGACTACACAAACAAGCCTGTTTAAGAAACTGTCCTATTTTTCTATCAGAGCCCAGTTTGTTATTTATACTGATGAGTTAAATCTTAGGTTAGCAGCTTGAGAGTTACTGAAGCCAACATGAAATCATTCTTGTCTGACCCAGACAAAATTGGAACCGGAAAATAATGAAAGAAGAGGGCTCCTGCCTGCCTGTCAGAGATAATACTGTTTCAAGGACTTTCTAAAGACCTACAAGAGATTCCTTTTTATTCTATATGCACCCCAGGCTTTCACACCTCCCACATATGCACAGATCTCTGTTACAAAGTTTATCTTTAACATTCTTTAAGACTGCAACAACAGACCAGATGCTCTGGATGGAATACTTCCCCGGCAACTGCTCCTCCACCAATCAGCTGAAGCCAACTCCTGCCTCTGGCCTTCAGGACCAATGAATCCTGTATCCAAGGAAATCATGTAAATTTCTTCCTTCTTTTGACTTTAAAAATACCCCCCCCCAACAACCATTTTGTGATGCAACTATTCCCATTGCAATGCTCTGCTGTTGCCAAGTAAATTTTTCTATTCTTTAGAGAATCTCTAATTGTTATTTAGGTTGACAGTAGCAATGGTTTTTGTCCTCAACCCATAAGCAACCACTACTCCATTATCCCATGGGGAATATCTCATTGTTCCAAGTGTCTTTCAACAAGAATTTTTAATGAACATTTCTTACACATTTTTGATATTGCAACAAGTGTCTCCTGGGCTTCCCAGTATTACCTAGAAATATAAGAGAGATATTAAACATTACAAAACAATTATTATGCAGGCACATAATCAAATCAATCCTAAAGTTACATGTTCATTTTGCAAAAAGCATCATATGAGCTGGCTTCATTTTCCATGTCTCACGAGGTCACTAGATCTCAGGATTCTATGATGTCTATCCCTGGAGATTTGAAGCAAGGATTCAAGTCTGTCATTTGATCTAGTTTTATCAACAAGCCAAGATATTTCATTTGATCCTTATGGAGGTCAGTCGTTTATAGCCTCCCCAACTCCTGCCAGGTTCTAGATTGTTAGGTTACAAAAAGTAAATAATAATTTTTTCTTCAAGCAAAGAAGTGCAGACAATCCTTGAAACACAAATAATAAAAGACACTATGGTTTAACTTACAAGTCATCACTTAGGCACACCCCCGTTTTCCCCAAACTCTTTTTGCTATATCTTCTATGTGTTGAGGGCATGCATGCATTCTTACAATATGGCAGTCACTACATAACTAACCATTGCTGCTTATAACCTGACAAAGACTGCCACGTTTAACAGATAAAAATGCCAGTGGATTGGAATTTTAGATAAATAATAGAATAACTATATTTCATGTCATCTTTTGAACATACTTATATTTAAGAAAATCCATTGTCAGGGGCTTGGGTTGTGGCTCAGCAGTAGAGCACTTGCCTAACATGTTCAAGGCCCTCGATCCTCAGCACCACATAAAAATAAATAAATAAAATAAAGATATTGTGTCCAACTACAACTAAAAAATTTAAAAAATTTTTTTAAATAAAAAATTTCATTGTCAATTCAAAATTCAAATTTGGTTGAGTTTCCTGTATTTTACCTAGCAATTCTAAACCCGATGCTTAAAATTATTATATAGTCATCAATGGTCAAACAAGCCAGGTGTTTGGGAAGATATTGGTCAAAGAAAATAAAGTGGGCTGGGGATGTGGCTCAAGCGGTAGCGCGCTTGCCTGCATGCGTGCGGCCCGGGTTCGATCCTCAGCACCACATACAAACAAAGATGTTGTGTCCGCCGAAAACTAAAAAATAAATATTAAAAAAATTCTCTCTCTCTCTCTCTCTCTCTCTCTCTCTCTCTCTCTCTCTCTCCCCTATCTTTAAAAAAAAAGAAAATAAAGTTACAGTTTGAAAGATAAGTAAGTTCTAGAGATCTAATATACAGTATAATACCCATAGCTAACAATATTGTATTACATTAAAATATGCCTCAAGTTAGAATGCTAAATGTTTGATCATCAAAATAACAATAACTAAGAATAGCTGGGATTGAAAGGTGATGAATATGATATGTGGCCTTCATGAGTGAATATTTATCTCTAAACTCATCAAAATATTTACATTCAGTATGTCCAGATTTTTATATGTCAATCATACTTAAATAAACTTATTTTAAAAAATAAGCTAAATGCATCTGAAATGCTAAGATAGATCTTATACTCATAGGAATTTTTAAAAAATTGAAAATGAAAATTTTAGCTACTATTTTCTAGTCTGAAGAATACTGAACAATAATAAAATCTGCCATTTATTAAGCACTAAGCACCATACAAATTTTTTATTCTCAAAATATATAAGGCAAGTATGTTTATCCGTATTTTATTTACAGTGAGTCTTCAATCAACTTTGGCTCTAAAGATACCATCTAAAACACTGAGCTTTTAAATCCAGACCTAAAGCAGTCATGTTGCTTTGGGGGTACATTTGGAAGCCAGGTTAATATTTCACAGATGTTCCTGGTGTCACCGTATCACATGTACACACCCAGAGTCATTTTCATGGCACCAGACTCTGTTGTAGTTGATGATGCCATCATGATTGTCAAATATGTCAAATGTCATTCTTTCTGGAAGTATCTAGAGGGAACATCCCACATATTGAAAATCTCAGACAACTAAATGAGTTCTTACCTTTTTATCTGACTCTTCAGAGGTCCTCTATTTCATCCTCAGCAATAAGCAAACCACATTCACAATTTGAACTGTTCTAGGATACATGTGCCTTTTTTGTTCCTAGTACAATCATTTGGACTCCTGGGAAAACAACAGAAAGGACCTTCACCTCAAATGTCCTCACCTCTGACCACTGCACACAGAACTACCTATATCCATCATATTTTCCTTTCTACAAACAAAAGAGTCAACCCAGACAGATGGTGTGGATTTGCCCACGTGGACTTTCCCCCATGGCATAGTCTGGCATATGATCCCACCCAGCTACCAAACGAGCATCAGCATAGGACAACTGACATGTCTTCCATTAAATACTACAATCCCCAATTCACTCCCTCCATCCTCCCTTCCAGTCTGACATCAAAAAGCAGACACCAAGGTAAAGACCTGGCTCCTTGACCAAAGAGCTTCCCTCTGGGCTGCTCAGGCCATGAACACAGACACTTCTAAATTTAGAAGCTATTTGTCTCCTACAGCTTTCAGAGTTCTGTGCCATCTAAGAAATAGCAGGTGGCAGTCACCTACCACCACTAAACACCACACAGTATTCCAGGCCCATTCTGCCCCAATGATAGCTATGTTGTACAGTTTGGCCTCCTTCATGGGAGGGGACATTTGTGGGATGAAGTGACATCTTTTCAAAACACCAGAAGGCTTCCTACTGGCCTGAGCACAGGTCAGCTTGCCTGGCCAGCCTGGCTTTCCGTGGGTGCACAGCTGTCTAAATGGAGAAAGGGGAAATTATAGGGGAGAGGCAACAACTGGCTAAAAAAGAAAGAGGCTAAATCATTTCCCCCTGTTTACAGCACCACTGCCATCACAGAGCCCCAGATAGGGTAAAGCACATCTTCAAAATCTGCCATTTGCAAATGAGCAGTGGAGTTAAAGGAAATGCTCTCTTACCCCTGCACAGACAAGTTGATGGCCAAGTGTAATACATTGGAAATTCGTAAGGAGGGAGGTCACCAGGCAGCTTGTCAGTTTAACTCTTTATCAGAACATGCTTAATGGGATTTTACTTTCAGCAACATGAACTTTGAAATACTCAAGTTCAAGTTTCATCTGCAGAGCTCCCATCTGTTTTTACTTCACCCTCAGAATTTCCATCTGCTATCCTTTTGGTCTGTCTAATGGGATGCCCCATTAGGCTCTCCAGCTTTCCCAGGTGCTGAAGTCATGGAAATTTTATGACATTGAAAAAATTAAAATATGGGTCCTACGTGTTACCTATGAAAATTAATTCCATTGTACAATGCCTTTCCTTGAATGACACTTCCCAGAATGCCTGTTAAAGAGTTCCCAAGGGTGTACATGCAGATCATTTATTGCTACACTCTGGGACACTGGGAGTTCACAAGGGACTATAAGTAATGGAATCAGGCAGAGGGCTGTGCCTGAGGCCTTGCTTCCAAGCTGACCACTCAGAGCTTCTGAATTCCAAGGCCAAAACTGCAGCTTCTGACTCTGGGTTGAGTGATAGCCTGGACTTCATAATTGCAGGTGTTCAGCTTGACCTGAACTTAGAGCTCAGAGCAACTGAACTTTGTGTGAGGGTCAAGGGAGTGCCAGCCCTGTCTTCTGAAGGCATGGGACTGGCAGTTTGTCAGAAGGTGGCTAGAGCCATAATACTAGTGTTTGGAAATTCGTAAGGAGGGATGTGTTTGTGTCAGTGACTCATTCTTCTTGTTTCAGAACCTCCAAAAAGAATTCCACCACTGGAAGAGCAGGGGCTTTCCATATAAAGTCTGAGATGATTACTGGTGGGGACCAAGTGAGAGAGAAACAAAGGAAGGAGCTAAATACAGTCATAGTAAAGAACAGGAGGATTTGCAGAAAAACATTCAGTGGACTAAAGGAGAGGTGCTAACTACCCAGAAGGTCTCTGAATTAGACCTCTGGTTTACCCAACACAGAGTTTATATACTGGTTCATTTACGTATGATGCTTTTATGTCAATCAAAACTTTAAGCAGATCACTGGGTCATAGGACATTTAATGTACAGATAGCAAGGAGACAGTCCTAATAGGAACTTTGATAGTCTCCTCCCAGCTGGTATGCCGGCCAGGGACCCACTGTTTGGAGCTAACAGCCATGATGGTTCTGAAACATTCTTTTCACTGTGCATTTAGACTCAGATGTGCTAAAAAAATATAATGCATTATTAGCCTTGTCTTTCAATAAAACTATTAAAAGATGCTTTTTCAAGCAAGACTCAGTCTCATTCAGCTGCTCCCTCTTGCTCATGGCTCTAAGATGACATCCCAGTAAGGATGGATCTCCTAATAAGGGGTGGTGTTCTGACCTTGTGTTGGTCATCAGGTGGGCGTGTGCTGCTGACATCCCCTGGTCTCCAAGGCATTGTCCTTTGTCCCAGCCAGGCCCTTACAGGTCCAGTGAACTCATGGCCTCCTGGCAAGTCTTGGGTTCCAGCCCTGTTCCCAAGAGCCTGAGTTCATTTTCTTTTTCTTGACTATTCTCCAATCAGCTCTCAGTGCCGGGGGGGCTGGCACTGGCCCCTCCCCACCCCACCTTGGGCCTCCCGCATCCCCTTTGTCTTTCAGCTCCAACTATGGGGTGCTCTCCTTTTATCCACTGTCATCACTCTCTCCTTCTAGCATCAAACACCCTTCCTTCTTGTCTCTCTGCCATCTGCATAAGGAGCCCTTCTTTCCATGGGGGAGATGTACACAATGAGAATGAAGGACTAAGCCTTCTTTGGCATGTTGGAGAAAGGGAGCAAAGAATTTAGACCATTCGCTTCAAGTCTCCCCAGGACTTAGAAGTTTGGAAAGCTACTGAGGTAGTCAGTAACAATAAAAAAAGAAAAATCAATTTTTATGACTGCAAACATAAGTGTATCACACTTAGTTTCAGTACCTTAGCCCATTATGAAAGACAGTAATTTTCTCCTACATTACTGTCTGCCTAAAGCCTTATTCATGTCAGTTTTCATTCTCTCTCTCTCTAACACTCTCTCTCTCTCTCTCTCTCTCTCTCTCTCTCTCTCTCTCTCTCTCTCTCTCTCTCTCTGACAGTAGACATCCTGGAGGACCATTCTTTCTATGGGATGAGAAATGAGATGAAATTAGGGCTAGAATGCTTTCTGTTTGAAGAGGTTCCCATCCAATTCCTGTGAATTCTTTGCTGGCAAAAAAAGCTTAAATGTTTTTGCAAAGTATATTCCCAAAAGTTTATCTCTCTTAACCTCAATGTTTGTGGGGAAAATAACAGCAGTAGCAGCAACAACAAGAAAATCAAAACAGAACATTTAATGTGATTGCAGCTGCATGAGCAAAGAATTTTTCCAAGGTTTGAAAATGCCCTAACTTGGGAAAGCCTAGCACGACAGCACACATACATGTGGATCCTAAGAGCTTCTTTCATCTGTCACTTTGATGACAAGGATAGAGAAAAGGGGAAATACTGGAACCAGTGTCAAATGTCCCACAGGGCTTCAGAGGAACAGGGTTGGAAATGGACAAAAGAGTTGATGTGACCTCCTCTAGGTAAAGTGTACATACTCCTTCTAAAACATTCTAGGTCTGTAATTCAGGCTTCTGTGGTCGACATAAAAAGGAATCCTTGAAGTATCTGCAAAGGGGTTAAAACCAAAGACCGATTATGAAATATTGATTACTTTGTTATTAGTAACATTAGTAAATGTTATTACTTCTTTACTCCAGGAAAAAAATGCAACCTTCAAGATTGCTCTAAGAAACTAAAATATGGATGAGGTAAATGGTGATGTGGCAGAGCTCTGAACTTAGAGTAAGATAGCTTTGGGTTTAGATTTCCACTAATTCTTATATCAGCCCATTCTAGCTTTGCAATTTGACATTTATCAGTCTCACTGATTTTCAGTGCTACTATAAGACTAAATGAGATTGAACCAGGATTGAACCCAAAAGTGCTTAACTACTAAGCCATATCACCAGACCTTTTCATATTTTATTTTGAGAGAGTGTCTCACAAAGTTGTTTAGTGCATCTGTAAATTGCTGAGGCTGGCTTTGAATTCATGATCCACCTGCCTCCATTATAGGTGTGTGCACAGCACCCAACAGATTTTTAATGTGTTTATCATACTTCATAAATATGGACTGCCTTGCACATAGAACATTCTGGAAGAAAGAACATCTATTATTATTATTCACCTATATTTTCTATTTATATTTCTATCTTAACCTACTCCTCCTTTGTTTGGCTAATTTATGAAAAGAAAGCAAAAAAAAATGAGTGGTTTCAGCACTAAATGAGATAACATTTTTCCAAGGTATACCTGTAAGTTCAGCAGTGTGGGATTTAATTTGGGTCTCCGAGGTGATTTCACTGAGTGGCTCACACAACTGAAATTGATTCATTTTCTTTCCAGAATGCTTTCCAAATACTAAATCTGATATTTAGAAGTAAGGATCAGAGAATTAAAACTTTTTTCTTTTTTTCTGTACAGGAAAATTAATCCTATAAGAAGGTTCTAGTTCCTATCACAAGGTATCTGTTCACAAAGTAGCATACACGTGAGGGTTTCTGTACTCTCATCCATGAAAGCACTAAATAGGCCTGAGCTACAAGAACCATCTGCAATACAGGGGATGAGGGTTAGGCAGAGGAGGGAGGGGAAGGGGGGAAAATTCAATTCTTCTGTGTATTTTGTTTTAATTCTGATGCAGCCGGATGAAATCAAGTCACCAATCATTCACTTCCAAATACAGGAAAGGTTTTGTTGAGATGTCCATCCATCTATTAGGAGCTCAACTCCTTCAACCATTTTAAATCTTCCACAGAGAAGTCAGCCCAGCTGACAGCACTGAGGTCCCACAGTTCAGAAGGGATAAGATTTTCAGGGTAATATTCAAAACCTTTATTTCTAAGAATACATTGGCTACAGACCACCATTCCCAGGACTGTACGCCCTTGAAGAGCTGTGGAGAAATGTGTCATGTGCTTTATACCATGCTTTATAAGGTTTTCTAACCTGAATGACCTCTTTTAATTGTTGCTTTATAGCTTATTATGCAAAGATGAGGGACATATTTATACCTATGGCATTGCTGAAAACAAAAATAAATAAATAAATACCTCCTTTTCCAGTGTCTGGTCCAACCCTCCCCATTCTTTTCTGGCCACTACTCCATCCCCAACCATCAGTTCAATTGTGTTCAGTTTCTAAAGTAAACTATACTGACTTCCTACCAGTGGGTAATTCCCTTTCTGACTGCACAGGGGTCTTTCCAGGAACTGCCTGCTGTTGTGCAGAATCAGCTAGTTTTTTTTTTTTTTTTTTAATTGATTTCATTTTTTTAAACACAGAGCAGTGGAATGCATTACAATTTGGCGGGGGGAGTTTACTGATTTTATTTTTTTAAATACACAACAACAGAATGCATTACAATTCTTATTAAACATATAGAGCACATTTTTCATATCTTTGTATATAAAGTATGTTCACGCCAATTTATGTCTTTATACATGTACTTTCTTTGCATTACAATTCTTATTACACATATATACCACATTTTTCATATCTCTGGTTGTATATAAAGTATGTTGACACCCAATTTGTGTCTTCATACATGAACTTTGGATAAGGATGTCCATCACATTCCACCATCCTTGCTAATCCCCTGCTTCCTCCCTTTCCCTCCCACCCTTCTTCCCTATCTAGAATTCATCTATTCTTCCCATGCTCCCCCTCCCTATCCCACTATGATTCAGGCTCTTTATATCAGAGAAAACATTCAGCATTTGTTTTGGGGGGATTGGCTAACTCCACTTAGCATTATCTTCTCTAACTCCATCCATTTACCTGCAAATGCCATGATTTTATTCTCTTTTATTGCTGAGTAAAATTCCATTGTGTATATATGCCACATTTTTTTAATCCATTCATCCACTAAAGGGCATCTAGGTTGGCTCCACAGTTTAGCTATTGTAAATTGTGTTTTATAAACATGGATGTGGCTGTGTCCCTGTAGTATGCTGTTTTTAAGTCCTTTGGGTATAGTCCGAGGAGAGGGATAGATGGGTCAAATGGTGGTTCCATTCTCAGATTTCCAAGGAATCTACATACTGCTTTCCATATTAGCTGCACCAATTTGCAGTCCCACCAGCAATGTATGGGTAGACCTTTTTCCCCACATCCTCCAGAATTAGCTAGTTAACAGTCCTCATTCTTGACTCCAGCCCTACCATTACAGAGTGCTTCAAGTCCAGTAGGCATCTATTTCTGCTCCCCATTAAGTCCTATTTCCACTCAGATCCTCACAGATTTCCCACAATTCAACAAAATGTCTCCTGTTTTAACCAATTTTTTCCCATCTGAGGCTTCCAGAGAGAAGTAACTCCCACAAGTGCACTAATTTATTTGCTCAGACTCAGAGGATCTAAGCCATTTTTGTTAATATATCCTTAAAATGAGAAAAAGGAATACACATCTTCTACTTATTTTTTAATGTGATCAATTTATACAAAGCTTAATATTGTGACCTAGCCAGGAAATATGACCTAGCCTGGAAAGCTTATCCTACAAGACTCAGAAATCAGATATTACGGATACAAAGACTGCTAGTGCAATCTACCAAAAAGAAAATGCGAGGCACAAAATGCGAGTAGGGCGTTGAAAGGTTGTCATTGTTAAAATTTTATGGTGACCTTCAATGTTTACCAAATACCAAGAAATATAATCTGATTTCTTTATGCAGGAACGATGAAAAATTTCCCTTGGAAATAATAATTGCAATTGCAAATGATTCACCTCTCTGTCAGAGGAGGACTAACTTTTAAATCCGTTGGAATAAAGACATTACAGCATGCAGTCTTGTAGTCAAAAAACAAATCATTGAATTTCCATGACCCAAATCATAAGGAATCTTTACTTTAAATATCCCATTAACAAAACGCCCCAAGTATGTTAAAAATCACAGGACTCTCGGTTTACATTTCAAAACCAGGGAGCTCAGTGTGTCCCTTTTGTTCTTAGATAAAAATAGTCAAGTGAATTATGAGGAAGGACAAAGAATAAGGTACCCAGACCACCCCTGGCATTACTACTATGGTAACCAAGTCAATGCAATCGCATCTGCTATTACAACTATGAATCAGAACATTAATAGAATCGCTCCACTGACTGAATGCCCACCCTGTGCCAGGTTCTGTCTTTACACACATTGTCGTTAAACTTGGGAAGGATCCTGCACAGTGGACATTATTCTTCCAACTTCACAGACAACAGAAACTAAGGGTCATAAAGGCTGGCCCACCTGCCTGGTTGATGCAGAGAAGCAGGTCATTGTACTTAACTCTAACACTTTCCAAGCAAGTAATTTTTTTTTCACAAACCTTCCCCCTAAGAAAACGTTTAAAGTAGATGAAAAAAATATCAGCCCTTTCCATGATGTAGAAGCAGAAATAATAGGAAATTAGTTGTAATATCTCTTTCTTACACATTTCTCAAGTGAAATATGTTTTCCACCAACATATCAACTTTATGGAAAAGGGCAGAAATATCATTGCAATGGATATTTTGGAGTTGATGGTTCATTTTTCCTATGGACAACCACTGGCAACTATATGCAGATGAATAAGGGGCAATTATATATTATCTCCATCAGCCAAAAGAATTGATCCAAAATATGTTCATTCACCTGCAGAAAGGAAATCACTTTCAAGTATCTCAAATAATACCCTCTCCCACCTATAAGGAAGATGCAGCCCTAGTTGTTTAAACTAAACTTTTCACTTTTACACTCATTGCATTACCATCTTGCAAAACTCAGAAGACTCTTTACCTAAAAAACAAACAAATCAAATTTGACATCTTCTTCTAAAGCCCTACTTGTTCCTTGCATTTTGATGCCTCCAAGGTCTGAGTAATGAAACAGAGAGGTCAAGCGATATCACCCCAAGAGCAATGACCTATTGGAAAACAGGAAGTGAAAACAAACTCAGTTGCAGTGGAGAGAGCACCAAAGAGGAGCTAGCAGCCCTGAAGGGCCAGGCTCAGGCTCCGGGTTCATCTCTACATTGTCTCTGATTTCAGCACCTTGCCATCTGATCCTCCTGGCTGATTCGGATGGATTTCCCAGGATGAGAGAACTCACACTTCATTCCAGTGCCTGAGGACACCCCAGTGACTGATTTATGGGGGTGGTTGTCTGAAAGACAAACAGTTACTTGACATGGCCCAAGTAGCAGTGATTTGCACCATAGTTGTTGGTGACCTCCGAAATGGAGAAAGAGCAGGAAATTTCCTCACTTGATGTCAGGCCAGGGAACAGCAGTTCTAAAAGAGGCAAGTCACTTTGTTCTTTCCCTTCAATTTACCTGAGGGGAGGAGGCACAAAACTCAGAGGGATTAGCGCTGGGAGGCATCTTTCCTTATTTTTCTAGACCTTATATCCTGTTTTCCTTGCCATTTTCTGAAGACATTTTGTTTCTTTTACTAGAACAAGCCTGTTGGTCCATTTTCAAACCTAAGAGAAAATATCGTCACCTGCAACTTCTTGAGTTTGCCACCTTTCTTACCTCCAAATACCCACCTGCCCACAAACAAGAAATGGTCACCTAAATTATGCACTGTTTGAAAGGCACATGTCCTAAATGTAAACAGAGTTTATAATTACTTACCAAAATAATGTAGCAGGTCTGTAAAGAATCTGAATCTAAGAAAACACATTGAGAGAGTATGAGCAAAATGATGCTTCTAATAACTGTCTTTAAAAAAAATATTAAAAACCTGCATTTAGAGAAAAATCTTGTGACAAGGAGGTTCATTGGAGTCAGTTCCTCATATTTTCAGAGCCTGAAAGAATCCTGAGAAGTTGAAGTGAAGATGTATAAAACCAATCATAATAGAAATGCAAAGGAGGAAAATATTTCTAAAGCCCAGGAAAAATAAAATTTAAACAGAAATTGCTTTAAAAGAAAACAAATCCACAATGTGTATTTTATCTGCCTAATGAATAATTTTAGTGTGGTCAACAGTCTCCAAACATGACTAATTTAGAAAAACAGGAATGATTCTGAGCAAAGATGAATAAGAACGTATTTCTTTTTTTTTTTTTATTGGAACCACCCATTGCTGTATGTGAATGCCTGGTGACTAAACCTCTTTACTCAGTTTTGACTCAGTTTGCTGCTGGGTTGAGAGAGAGCAGATTCTGACACACTGCTGATGGTGTGCCAAGCTGCCTGCTGACCCCTATGTACCAATTCACCCTGAAAATGCCCATGTCCTAGGGTGGAAGGATGGTTCCCCAAAATGAAGAGGAAAGGGAAGGAGTATTCTGAGGCTTAGGGAATGAAAGCGTGGAAGGTGTGCAGGCTGGAAAGGTAAGGTGTGTTTGGGAACCTTAAATAGATCAGGCTCTTGGAGAAAATGAATGAAAGCTAAGTCTGCAAATGTGCTTAGTGGTTAGATTTTTAGGGCTCTTAATTATTGTTTGTGCAGGGGTGGCCTAGCTCGATGTTAGGAAGGTACTGAAAACCAGAAGTTTTCTAGAATCTGTATGATAAATGAGGACATTTAAGTCTCTAGTTTCCTCACTGTCAGCAATTAGAAAGTTATTGTTATCATCGTGGCTGTGCCTAAGATTGCCTATCATTAGAAAACCAACAACTTTTATCCATACCTCATTCTGTACCTCCAAGATGTGAGGGAAATGGAGAGAGGAAATTTCCATTTTTTATTTAATCACACAACATGTTTCTGAGCATCCACCACGCAGCCAGTGCCATGATTTGGAAAAGAATAGGCAAGAACCCAGCCCAGCTTCTGCCCTTAGGAGCTCTTCAGGGCCGTCAAAGGCAGGAGCATTGAGATGGGTCAGTGCAGGTGACATGGATGCACACTAAGTCTCCAAGTCAGCCTCAACTAGGAAAGATTTCCTCATGGCCACGGATAGATCCTTACCCATGTCAGTGTACATCAGAGCTAATCCACAACATCGAAATGATCAGGCATGCACAGCTGAACTGTCCCTGCTGACTACAAGAGCAAGAGTGGGGAAAATCCTACAAAACTCACAGATCTAGCAATCATATCTAAGAAATGAAACAAATTATTTTGTGTGTATGCATGTGAAATAAATGAATCCCAGAGAAAAGATGCCTAATATTTTGCTGAGTTTTGTTTTCATTTGTTTTGTTGACTAATGGATAAAGTATTCTGAATATTAAAAATACTAAATAACTGCTTACATTAAGTAAGTGTGCAGATAAATACTTCTGGAAGAGACAGAGAAAGTTAGTTGAATCAAAGATCTCATGAGAATAATACGATTATTTTTTTTGCTCCTGGACTGAGTTTAGAGTATTATAAATAACTCAAAAGAAAGATTTTTTTAAAAGATGTTTGTCTGGGTCACTAAATGTTAATACCTACAGCATATAAGAAAATGTCTTGCCTCAATTTTAAGTAATTATGCTGCATTTACCTCCTGTGTCTACTATCTCATTAAGCCTGCGTGAAATGCATAATTACCATGCAGGTGAGCTGGCTTTACCAGTGTATGCATGAAAGTCTCACATCAATTCTCTGTGAGGTCCCCCAGGGCAGAACCAAGACATATTCATCTTGCACACACCACTCTCAACCCTATCCCTGCAACAAGGCATGCATTCCACAAAGGATCTCCAAATCAGTCATGGAGAAGCATCCTAATTATGTCAACTTCAGCTTTGTCTTGGGTAGGGAAAGTAGGTATCTACTGGGCACCATTTTTTCTGGACAATGCTCTCAGTCAAACACTACTATCTCTCCCTAGGATCACTTAATCAGACACCAGTGTCTTCCCACTGATTCCCACTTAACTAATATTCCAGCATGACATTCCAGTTAGTCAAATGAGGTTAGTCCTAACCTCATATTAAAATAAAATCCAGATTTACTTACACACCATGGATAATCTTTTCTTTTCACAGTTTGAGAATGGCCTGTAATAATAATGCTCTGGGTGAGAAAGCACATTAACCTGACACCAAGTATGACAGAAGGGAGAGTGTGGAGATCGTCTCCTATATGCAAGGCTTCTGGAAACAGAAGGTGTGGCCACCGAGAACATATTAGCAGGTACCCAACAATTGTCACTGGTCATGGCAACAGGAAGAAGGAAGCAGGAAAAGAGAAGAGAGGCTACACAAAAGGTGACTTTGGGCTATGCTACATGCATCCCAGACCATATTTCATCACAAGGTTGTGGGTTGCAGCGTCACAGGCAAGTGACCACACACCATCAGACGTCACTGCCTTCTTAAGTTATTCCTTCCAGAAATGACTTCATAGGCAGCCACACTGATGTGAAAGGATTCCATGTTGATTCCTGTGATGTGTAAGGCATGGCTACTATCAGACAAGCATGAGCACAGGACCCTTTGGTCTAGTCCTACCACACACACCACACCATGTGAACATGAACACCCTCTATTGTTTGTGGAAAATTTCAAAATAGAGTCATGCATCACTTAACAAATGGGGCATGTCCTGAGAAATGCATTCTTGTTAAGTGATTTTCATCATTGTGCTAACATCCATCAGAGACTGTAAAAAAGACAGCTACGATGTCACTAGGTGATCCAGTCCTGTGGGAATATAATGGCATATATGATCCACTGTTGAAAGAAACTTTATGCATAACTGTACATAACTGTATTCTCCTTCCTCTCTGCTATGTTGTCCCTTCCTGACGGATGAATGGGAAAAGCCAGCTCAGATCCTGCAGGTCAGACTTCAAAATGCTCTTAACCTTGAGGAGGTCCTGCCCTCTGCCTCCTCCACCTCCTGCTTCACGTTATTCACATGTCTTGTCTCTTTTCATTTCCATACTGTCCATTCCTAAATGGGCACACTGACACGTCTGAATAACCATTCCTTTAAACACCCATGGAAAACACAGTTCTCTGGACATGGTTGAAACAATGTTGATGACTCAAACTGTGAAGAGGGCAATTCTATCTCAGATGCCATGCTTGGACTTTCTCCTACTCTGAACAACACCATGATAGGTTGTCGCTTGCATCTTCCTATTGTTTTATAATAATGCCAAGCCTGGAAGGAGAATTCTTTACTATACAGTGAATTTCCCCCAAAATATATCAACTTAAAACAGCATAATTCATCATCTCAATGTCTCTGTGGGTCAGGAATCCAGGAGTGGTCTGTCTGGGTGGTTCTGCCTCAGGGTCCCAAACAAGATTGTGGTCAAGATGGCTACCAGTACTGTGGTCATAAAAAGGCTGGAGGTAGGGGGAATTCTGCATGGCTTGAGCAGAGCAGGTGTAGGGGGCAGAGGGTAGAAAAAATGTAGATTCTCCCCCAAATAATAAGACTTCTCAAGTGACAGATGCTGGTGTCGACTCTGTAGGCAGTGGGAGGCCCTTCTGGGAGTGGTGTTATGACTAAATCTGTTTTCTGTTTGCCATAATATAACACCTAAAACTAGATACTTTATAGAGAAAACAGGTTTATTTTGTCTTATAGTTTGTGAGGCTGGGAAGTTTACAATCAGGGGGCCACCTCTGGTGATGGCCACCTACTGCTTCAACTCATGGCAGAAAGCAGAAAGGCAAGCAGGTACATGTGAAAGAAGCTAAAATTCCCACAATTGCTTACCTTTCCCATGAGAAAGGCATTCACCATTCATGGGGACTCCAACCCCATGACTCAAACCCTCCTGCTAGGCCTCACCTCCCAATGCTGCCATCTTGAGAACCAAGCCTCCACATGAGTTTTGGTTGGGACAAACACAGTATACCACCATACTACACCTAGAGAAATAAGTTACTGGAACTTGTGCAATTAAATTTGAACTTTTGAAATTAAATTGGACTGAGCTCCTACAGTAAGTTTCCACAGACCAAACCAAAATGGAATAACTCATGCTAAAGTTTCATTTCACCAAACCTAAACTAAGTTCTTCCCAAAAACAAGGGAAGAGATGATAGCCAAACCCCTAAATAGGCCAGTTTTAGCCAGCATGATAGGGAAGTCTTCTCTATTTTAACACTTACAAGGAAAGTAAACTGAGGCAACCTAATATGAACACCAAGCTGTTTAGCTTTGTGTATTATTCTACTTCCTTTCCTGTTCAAGTTATCCAATAAAATCCAATAGTTCCACCATGCCCAATGGAGCAACTCTTTAATCTTTAGATGCACTACTGCCCAATTTATGGATCACTAATAAAAACTAATTAGATCTTCAAACTCAAGTAGATGAAATTTTATCTCAACACACTGTAAAAACAGAGTGAAGGCAAGGTGTGGTTGATTAACTCACAATCCTCCTGTCTCAACTTCCCCAGCCGTGTAATCCCAGAGGCTGGGGAAGTTGAGACAGGAAGATTGTGAGTTCAAAGCCAGCCTCAGCAACTGTGAGATGCTAGGCAACTCAGTGAGACCCTGTCTCTAAATAAAATACAAAAGAGGGCTGGGGATGTGCTCAGTGGTTGAGTGCCCCAGAGTTTAATGCCAGGTATACGCAGCCCCCTCCCCCACAAAAAGAGAGTGAAGTATGGATTAAGTGAGGAAATGGAGAAGAGGAACCATTCAGAGACTCTACCGAGGCCAGGGAGAGGAATGCTATGTATCCAAAGCAAGGCTGAGGAAGACAACACAAATCACTAGGAATCGGGATGGTTGGATGTTGTGGGTGGGGAGAGAGGACATAACTTTAACAAAATAGGCCTGATTTCACAAAACACCACAGAGGCCCATAAGATTTTTCAAGTACCTGGTCAAAGACACTGTTCCTGGTGATGAGGTTTTGAGTACTCCCCACCCCCTAAGAAAAGTGGCTGCAGGCACAAGTATCCTGCTCCTTAAAACCCCACCCCCCTGAAACCTTGTATGGGAGAAATCGAATCTTAGTCATCACTCAAATCATTTCTTAAGAATGTCCTTCTAAAAGTACATTTGTCTATGGGTGAAACAATTTAAAATTAGTAAAGTCAATATTTAATTTGGACCTAATTGGGAACTGTGGAATTTTCCATGGAGAATCAGAGCTGTCACCAGGTTATGGTGAATTGGAACAACAGTCCTGGTTACTGCATTTTGAGAAGACAGAACTGCTGGGCTCATAGAGTGATTTAGGGCAGGAAAGGCAATAGCTTCACCAGCCAATGCTTGAGCTAAGACCTTGGCTAGACAATCATTCGACAAATGTCATCCCCATTGCCACCATTTTCCTCCTGATTTTACTAAATCCAGACTCTACCTTTCCATTCCCACCCAGCCCCAAGCTGCTCTTTTCCTCTATAAGATTGACTTCATTGCTCATGTTTCACTCTTTGTGCATACAAGAATATTTAGAGTATTAAAAAAAAAACAGTCTTATTTGACTGGTATTATATAGCCTTCCAGAAATGGCTTGGACCCTCTACTACCCTCTTGTGTCCAAGATGGCACTGCAAAGACTCATGGACCCTGGTGAGAAAGAGACCCATCTGATGCCATCAAATTCCCAAAATGGAAGAACAAAAAGACCCTGTCACAGTTGACTCCTCTCCGTCTAGTTGGTCTAGCTTGTCAACTCTTTGATCTTTTCCAGGAACCAACTTTAAGTTTCAATGATTTTCTCTAATATTTGTAATCATTCTCTTTATCTCCTCTGTAATCTTTGTTATTTTCTTCCCTTGGGGTTTGATTTGTTCCTCCTTCTCTATTTCCTTGAGTTGTACAGCTAGGTTACAAAATCAAGGTCTTTCTTCTTTCTCATGGATGTGTCACATTTATGGTCATCAATTTTTCTTTGAGCACTAGTTTCACTGTTTTCCACAAATTTGAGCATGTTGTATTGGCTCTTTTCTTCAATCACAAAATATAACCACACTGCATTGGGAACCGCAGAAGGCACAAAGCAAGACAAGTGGTCATCAAGTTTTGATTTTCCACTCCAGAGCAGGTATTGTACATTTACAGGTGTTTAAT
This sequence comes from Marmota monax, assembly GCF_021218885.2. Classification (NCBI taxonomy): domain Eukaryota; kingdom Metazoa; phylum Chordata; class Mammalia; order Rodentia; family Sciuridae; genus Marmota; species Marmota monax. The sequence goes on along the minus strand of NW_026691982.1, from coordinate 11,360,418 downwards.
ATTTGCAGATACTTTATTTTATATTTTCCAATCTACCTATAAACTGAGGACTTTGGTTGCTACTCATGGTTTGGTCTGAAAAGAGTTATTTCCTGAGGACTTAAGATCTTATGACATGTGAGAATAGGTTCATGTGAAGCATAGTATAGACTTGAAGCTTCTGAGTTTGTAGATAATGTTTCTGGAATTGGAGAATATACTTTATAAAAACTAGTAAGATCTGGGTGGATTTCTGCATTCTATCACCCAGGGCTTCTCACTTCCAAATATTGTTATAGGGATCAAGCAGCCATAGCCATCATTCACGGCCACTTCTCCATGCTGCCCAGCTTTCACCATCAGCCAGTGAGGAAAACTGGCCACACTTCAGAGGACCATACATCAGCTTGCAGTCTGGGATCTGGATGACTTAGCAGGTGACCATGAGCCAGTGCTGAACAGAAGGGAGGGGGCTTTCCTAGGGAGACATAAAACTGATGTCCTGGACTTCTACAATTACAAAAGCTTCCTCACAGCTCAGTTCTGCCCAAGAAACTTCCCAGGTGACTTGAGTTGGATGTGAGTTTGTCCCTCACTTCCAGGCCTCAATTGTTTTGGAATGTTGCTATGCATTATTAAACAGCTGCCACATTTCGTCCAAGAGGTGGCTGCATTTCAATGGTGGGTGAAGTAATTCCTGTTTATATGTGCAGTTGCAAAGAGTATTGGAACCCTTTGGCATGAAAAGTATCTCATAATACATCATTAATTATTTCTAACAATAGTCAGAGAGGGATGAGGGCTCTCTTGCACATACAAACACTTTGAAAGGTGATAGGCAACCAGGAACAACTTCTGATGGGTTCTCTGCTTTTATCCAGTTGATTACAGCACAGCTGAGAATGTCACTTTAATGGTGAAACGAATCTTAAGGTAATTTCTTGGAATGCGTATCTGATGAGACAAGACCCCCCCTCAAAAAAAAAAAAAAAAAAACTGAGGCTGAACAACCATCGACATATTTAGTTGCCTGATACAATGAGAATCAGCATGCTAGAAAAGAATTTGTCTTCCATTCAGGCAAGTCGCCATTGTGGTCATCAAGGGCTGGTAAATCCAAGTGATTGTGAAAATCAAGTTATTTCCTTCAGAACACTGGCCAAAAAATATTGCTTAAACTTGGCACCTTAGTACAAATCAAAAGTTATGTATTGCCTAATCACATAATCACATTTTGATAGCTCATTTCTTCCGAGGGGATGAAATTATTTCACAGGCAGAAGTCCCAGGTATTATTAAAATTGTTTTATGAAGGTGGGAAACCAAAGCAAGGAGAAATTGAGTCATTCATTTGGTATCTCAGCTGAGTCTCCATGAACCTATGAAAAGAGCTTCCTTGGTCTTCTTTCCATATGCTTGTCCCCTTAAAGTATTATACTCCTGGGCATAACAGCTCCTTACCTTCATTTTGAGTGAATTTTTAGGTTTATGAATTCAAAATTTCATTATGAAGTAACAAGAGGAAAAAAAGAAAAATAGAGCAAACTCTAACAAAAAAATGGGCAAAATCACCCTCAGAAAACTAACTCTGAGGAATTTCTCTAGAAATAAATAGAGAATGACCTTACCAAAAGAAACACGTTTTTTAATATAGAGTAAGTTACTTGACATCCTGGTCAGTTCTAACTGTGCAAATGTCCTGACTTCCATTTTTCATGAATTCCTCATCAACAGTCATTTTCTTCAAAGCATAAATGTGCACACTCCTTTTAATAAAATTAAGAAGTGTACTTCTGATGTCCTTCAAAAGCAAAGGTAGACATCTGTTATTTTTAATTACCCATTATTGGTGGCTTACATTTGCATCCCCTTCACAAACATAATGAAAGGCATTAAGCACAACACATAAGCACAAGACTATTTTTTCATGCAATTAACAAATGGTTAGTTTGTCTATATCTGCTAAGCTTCTTTCTTATCACATTTCTGTATCTCTCACCCTCGCCCACAACTCTGAAAGCTGTAATTCGAGAGTTCTCAAACTGAACACTGGGTTCGCGCCAACATACAAACTGTATTTGCTTAGCAAACATCCAAGGGTGAATAATGTGTTGTCATTCCCTGACCTTACAAGAAGGTTGAATATGAAGTAACAACCTTAGTCACCATTCAGAGTGGCAGCTCTGAAGCAATTTATCCCCTGGCCAGGATCCTTTCCTTCCTCTTCCAAAAGGGAACAGCCTGGGTGGGTGGGTGCTCAGAAAGTATTGATGGCTTCATTCCCTGAACAAGCCAGACAGCAAAGACCCAGGAAGATGACAGGGCTTGGAATACAGAAAAACAGGTTCAATTGCGAGCCTCACTGGCTCAGAAAAGCTGTCTGCTCAAGGGTTTGGCCTTCACTTTTGCAATGTTTGGTCTGTTAAAGGAAGAACGGATGCCTTTGAAGATTTTCTCGAAGAGTCTAGAATTCAAAGGCAACAGGAGAAAGATTTTTGTTCTCAAGTGGCAGAAGTTGACTCCTTCGAGACAAGTCTATGTTCTGCCCACCTCTTTTGGGGTTCCATCTACTCAGTTCCCACTAGTCATCTCTTGCCTGTACCTTTAAACCCACATTCTCCCTCTTTTGGAATTGTCTTTCCCAAACTCAGAGGACTCTGTTCTCTCTTCAGGACTCATTCAGCCACGACCCATACCATCCCTGACCATGGTGTCATAATGCGGGATGGGGGTCGGGGGCTCCCTTCCCCATGCTCTGGGCTCACAACTGTGGGTGCTCTGCCCAGTTGGCCCCAAGTCTTCCTCCTCCATGTCATGCAGCTGGTCCCGCTCTGCTAACCAGAGTAACAACAATGGCAACCATTTAGACCTGGTCACAACTTCTCTAAAGACAGGACACTACTATGAGCATACAAGACAAGGAAACTGAGGCAGAAAGTTAATTTGCCCAGGATTTCCAGGATCGATAAGTGACAGAACTGGGATTTGAATTCAGTAGTGCTCCTTAGAAGGCAAACTCAAGACATCTACTCCTCTGATAGACTTTGGTGTATGTCTCTATGCTCCAAACACCACTGCCTGCAGCCCCTCAGAGGGTCTATATCACTTGGATGGCTCTCCTGACTCCACACCACCTAATCCTGCAGCCACCTACACCCCAGGCTGGCTCTACCCTTTTCAGATGACAAAGACTCACATGAAATCTTGCCTCCTCCAGTATCTTGCTCAAATATTCATTCAGTAATTATTTATTGAATGAATAAAGGCACAAAAAGAACATTAGTGTTCATATATTTATAGATGTGCTGTTGTGGGGTAGAGTGGGGGACAGGGACATCCTGAAGATAGTGTAAAATTGTCCAAAGAATTCCCAACAGCCCTACATTAAGAACACACGCACGTGTGTGTGTATGTGTGTGTGTGTACGTAACTCTCTGAAAATACTAACATCTCTAAACGAAGCTGAAAAACAATCCCCACAACAAAATCATAAATATTCAAATTAATACTTTTTAGAAAAGAAATCAATAAGCTCAGAGAAACATTAATCCATGCAGTCTGTGCAGGGTGGGGGTTGTCACCTACCTTCACAAATGAAAACTCCATGTTCATAGACTGTAGCCCATGCAACTTAAATACACAGCTTCCAGAGTATTCATTTTTCCGTACCATGGTCCAATTGGCAGTTGTTATTTACACACAGGTATCTGTACACTTTAGTGACTTTGTGTGCCTTTGTTACTCTTCCCACCCCCCACCCTTCAGTTTGTGCAATAAGATGTGTTTTTCCTTTTTCAGGGAGCACTTTGTTCTTTCCTACAGTCAGTTGTATACCTCCCACTTCTGTTCCCCTCCCTCAAGTCCTCACTCAATCCAATGACATTTTTCAGAAGTTCTTGTCATGGAACAACAGCAACCTGGATTTATCTGTAATTCATTCTTTCAGTGTCATCTAATGCACACCTCCTCCACCTCCCTTGTGTAAAATCTATGCTTAAAGGCAGAGACAACTTTGTACATTATCATTATGATAGATTCCCTCCATTAAATCATTGCTAAATAGAATCAGCTCTTTCCAGAGGGAAAAACAAAGGCAATATTGAAAGTATTTATCTGGGTGGAGATTGTATAAAAGTAGATTGACAATGAATGCTTTATTGACAAAGCTGTGTGATGGGTGCACAAGGGCCCAGTTCTGTCTGTTCTCCCTTGATTTGCAATGCTTGAAAATTCTCCACCATCGGGCGAGAAATATGAAACCTAAACAATGATAACAAAAACCCGTGTTAGAAAGCAAAAGGCAGAGACATCCCCTAAACACCTCTCTTACATTTGATTCAAAATGTTCCTGACTTATATCAGATTTAGGTGCTAGTACTGAAGGCTGTGTCTCTGGAGGATTTCCTTCCAACGTTGCGCTGTGAAAGCTTGTAGCGCATGTTGTGAGCAGATGCAGAAGTCGACAGTGGCTGTTCTCCAAGCCAAGCAGCCAGAGACAGATGGCAGGCCAGAAAGTCCCCACAGCTGCTGTGAGAGAGCCTTGTTGGTGTAGTAGCTGCAACAAGGCTAACGAGAGAAAGTTAGCAGAGCCAGTGGGACTGTTCTCACCCTGCCATCTCAGGCTGGTGGCCCTCTCTGGAAAGACATGTGGTGGTGGGACCAAACTACTTCCTACAGATTTCAGTCTATGGACTGATTAATACACAGGACTCACTCAGAATAATGACCTCCATCTCTTTATAAGTCTCCTTCCAAATGCATTGCTCATTTTGGAAAAAAATAAGTTTGCAATTTACCAAAAATACTCTGTTTAGGTCAAAGGATCTACCTTGACCTCATTTCAAAAATGAGATTATTAATAACGAGACATAAAGAAGTTGAAGATAATGGATTTGTCAACACCTAGAATTAATACTCTATCCATGAGATAATTGTCACATGGTACATCAGGGACTTTATTGCTATTTTTTTGGAGGGGAGGGGTGGTTTGTTTGTTTGGTTGGTTGGTTGTCCATTCTTCCTACACAAACCAGGGCAAAGTTAAGAAATATAATAGCCATATCAGTCCATGTCATTTGGGAAGAAACTTAAAAAATCATCTCAGAGTCAGAATTGGCTTAATATACCCCTCAGCAGTGTGGATTAGTATTTTGCATACTTAGTGATGAAAAAGGTGTTTGTTTATATTGATACCAGAAATAAGGCAATGATAGCATTAGGCTTCATCTAGAATCATCCATTCAGCAACCAGGATGGCTGAACCTGGTGTGAAAATATTTAAATACTTCTATACTGTCGAAGAAGTAGCCACTTACCTTGAGTGCTTCCCAGTTACCCTCACCACTGAGCCCTGATTCTGGGAACCCCAAGTCTCCAGCCAAGGGACCAAGGGCACTGTTTCTTGGAAACACATGACATGTGGTATCTCCTGGAGGTCAGCCATCTCATGTCCCAGCACTTTGACTTGTATCTATGCTAACTGGTTGGCAATTGGGGCCATACTGATTGATAAATGTTTTCCCTTTTAGTCTGGGTTATTCCTGAATTACTATCTTCACGGTAACTGGTTCCACACATGCAGGAGCATCAACACCTACCTCACAGGGCAAAAGTGATATCAAGGTAGATTTTTCAGGAAGGAAAAAGGGCCAAAAGGATATAATAAAGGAAATAAGAGTGATTATGGTATCTCCAGAAACTTCCTAAGGCACTTTCTCAATCTGATGGTGTACTCCATCAGATAAAAATGCTTCACCCCAATGTGAAAATTAAAAAGGCATAAGAAAGCAAAGTTGGCACAACTTCAAAATGTTAATGATATGTGCAGACAAGGTCCCATAAAGGGGCATGACACTCCTGAGGTCAAGTGCTGATAATCAGAGCAAGAATCAGAGGTCTGCTATTTCAGAGGTTCATTCCAGCTGGATGAGGCAAGGGTAAAGAGCAGATAGCAAAGAAAAATGCAAGCAGATGGACCAAAATTCAGATTTTCAGATGCAGGTGGCAGCAGAGTATGGAAAGCTGAGCTAATGGTTACTCCACATTACTGTATGCACAGATTTCAAGGCAGAAATGGGTCTGAGCCCATTAAAGCAACTATAGAAATCATCACGACTGACAAGCAGTCAGGTAACATCTCTCATTTGAAGTGGCCAAGCCAAAGGCACTGTTTCTTGGAAACACATGACATATGGTCTCCCCTGGAGGTCAGCCATCTCATGTCCCTCATCAGCAGTTGCACAGAGATACTTTCTGAGTGTAAAGTTGACTGCAGAGACTTTCAGTCTCTTCTTTCCTTTCGAAGTGCGTAATTGAGACTGAACTCAGAGACGAGTGGTACATTCAGTTGGTGCTCATAGTTGGTGCCTATTTTACCCCAGGCAGCCTTTAGAATTAATTGGTGCATCTGAATTTCTGCCCAAAGTGTTGATAAGCAGTATACAGTCCTCCCTTTGTATTCAATAGGTACCTCGTCCAAGGACATAATCAATCATGGGTCAAAATATCAGAAAAAAATTGCATCTGTACTAAAACATACAGACTTTTTTCTTGTCACAATTCCCTAAACAATAGAGTATAATGACTATTTTCACAGCATTTACATTGCATTAGTCATTATAACAAGTGATGATTTAAAGTATTCAGGAGGATGTGGGTAAGTTATATGCAAATAAATACTATTTTATATAAGAAACCTGAGTACCTGAAGATTTTGGCATCTGTAGATTTGAGATTTCAATATTTTTGTGCATCCTTGGAACCAATCCCCCATAGATAACAAACGATGACTGGATAGACAGAGAGAAGAGCTTTAAGAAGGTTCAAATTATGCACCATGGCCTATTAGTAGGCTACAAAATCAAATGAGTGCCTCATAGACAACATCTTTTCAATGGAGTATACTATAATGAAATAAAAAAAATATTATGTTTAATAAGTTTCTCAAATGCACAGGTATTGGGGTTACTTCCATTAAGTACAAACTCTTAGTTTTAGTCTAAATCAAACATGTTTGAAAACAGATGCCACAGAGCCTCCTTCACAAAGCATTAGTGTATTAGTTGATGTGTCCAAATTTAGAAGTGGAATGATATAGTTAAAAATGAAAAAAATGTAGTCTGCATTAAAAATTCAAATATGTAAAAGAGGAATGCTCACTTTCATAACACCAAAAGCACAATCACTGTGTAACTAAGGAAGCAGAGCTGGTCTCCTCTGTGATGTGAGAATGAAAATGAAAAGCAAATAGACATCAACCACATATGATGTTCATGCATAAACTGCAGTGTCTGCCATCTTTATATGATCCCACCTCTAATCTCATGGGCTCCAATCCCACATTTCTTCCTTCTATGCAAAGGAGGGAAATGGTTGTCATTTTTCAAACTCACAGCCTAAAAGTAGTTTTGTTTTTGCTGAATTTTTAAATACATCGAGAAACTGTCATTTTTTTGCATATAATTTGCAAATGTATTCTAAATGTATCTGGTTGCTAAATTTAGTTTGGTGTCCTCCCAGATTATGGAAGCTATTTCCAAGCTACTTGTTCCCTGAGCAATAGTTAACTTTAAACTTCAGCATTAAGGGCCATGATAAAGGCCGAAACCAGAGACAACCACTGAGATTAGGCAGGACCTGGCCCCCCTCAAGGAAAGATAGCAGGATGTGGAAGGAGACTGGCTGAGCAGAGTGACTAATCACAGAAGGGGCTAGGAGGTCTTCTCTTTCCTGTCTTAAACACTCTCTGTTTCCACAAACTCATCCTAGGAGGGAGGTATAAGTGCTATGGTTCATGGCTGACGCTGCCCCATACTTAGACGTGGGGAGAAGACTCCAGAACCCATAACTAAAGATTTGATATAAGGAATTGTTTATGGGTGTCTAAAGTTTCTACTGCCCAGAAGAAGCAATCACCCTACAATTAAAGATATACTGAAAGAAAAAAAAAAAAGAGAGTCAATAGGCTCACAGAAAAAAATATGAAGAGCTGGGTTTACTATAGGAAATGGGATTGGAAATTCTTTCAACCTCTAAAACCTCCAGCGGCTATGCTGAAATGTGCCTCTCTGGAGCCAGGTTCTACCAGATGTGATGGTAGGTGCTGACAGAAAAGCCACACAGGCCTTGCCTGGAAGCTGCAAGCGGGAGGCTCACTGTGCCTACCACCTTGAAAGAGGAGAAATTAATGCCTACAATTTGTATTTATTTAAAATGATTTCTCTATCCTGTTAAATTACAACTTATAAATGTGGGTCATTTAAATGGGCTATGGGCTAACCTCCATCAAAACATGAAAATAGAGAATGATTCAACATCCAATCCAAAAGATTTAACAATAATTTCAGTTTGGGCAATCATAAAGAAGGTGCTGTCCATGATTCCAATAGGCACCATAACATACGAGGAACTGTCTAAAATAGAAAATACTATTGGAAATAACTGCCCATCCTGGCTAGGGTCACTAAGACTCAAAGTTACGTAAGAACAGAAAAAGTAAAAAAGACTTTGATCATGAGCTGTTAAGTAGTAGATGGCTCCAATGACAAAGGACATGAAATTGGAGACTGACTAATTTGGCTGCAAAACCTAATACACTGCACCCAAAATATCATATTTTGTATAAAGGTTTGTATTAATATCTCTTGCATCTCCAGACTACACTAAAACTTTGCTCAGAAAGAAGTCACTGCAAAAAACAGACTTAATAGAGGCCTACACTAATAAACATGCAAAGGGAGAAGTCCACTGTTCAGTGGATTTCAGGAACTAAATTGGAGGATCCAGAAAGATTTCTTACGCTTCTGTACTCTACTTTAAATCAGCACCATCATTCCAAAGTGCTCAAAGGCACTTTTTTTTCCCCTGTTAATGGATTGCTTTAAATATATTTAAGCAAATAGTGTGAGCAAATATTCAGTAGTGTGTCCTTTAACAACAGAGACTGGGATATGTTCTAAGAGCTGGCAGTAGTGTGATTTTGTCACTGTGCAGATATCACAGAGTTTACTTACACAAACTAAACAGCTCCAACATCACCAGGTGTCAGCTCCAGTATAATCGTATGGGTCATATATGTGGTCCATCCTGGATGAAATGTTGTTATGTTGTACATTATTGTAAGTTCAAATATACAAACTTTAGATTTTCCTGAGAACAAATATTGATGGGATAAAGGGGAGAACAGATAACATGGCTATATTGGACACATTCAGAAAGTGAGCTCGAGTCATTTCAGAGAAAATAAAAACATATGATCCGTGCTCCAGAATTTTGCATGACTTTGACCCTGATCTGTATAGTTACCAGCTACAGAGTGGGACTTATGAAAGACATGTTAGTAGTATGATAAACAAAAATTGAGTAAATTTATTGAAAGATGAATATTAATCACATAGTTGCTTACAAAAATTGCCCTAAAATAAGACAAGTAAAGATCATGATGAGATACTAAAACAAATGTGGAAATATCAAGATGTCAAATTACAGCCAGTGTTAATATATCTCTGCATGTTAGGCAAACATGTGAAGTGTTAGGCTCCATTCATGCTTTATGTGCTAGACATAAGTAGTGATACCATCCTCCTGCACTGTCCTTGGGTCAGAAGTGTCTCTGCTGCTTGTGTTGAGTGTGTTTGGTAATCTGTGGCATCACCAGAGTGGTCTCCAGAATTCCATAGTGGTGGTGGTACAGTGACACAAAGAGGGTGAAATAGTTTGGAGGGAAATCTCTGCTGGTAATTAAAAAAAAGAAGAAAAAAAGTACTGATGCATCTGTGCTTAGCAGTTAGCTATAAACCACTGCTCTCAACACAGCATGCAGAATGGATGCCCCTTCTTTATTCCAAACATGCAATTTAGGGAGCATTTTAGTCTTTTGTTATTGCTTTTCACTTTTAAAGTTGCCTTTGATGTTCATTTTAAATGCATTTTTATTCAATGAAAATATTGTGCAAGGGGGAGGTGGTGTGATTTGTCCCAGCCTTTAATCCTTCTGTCTGGCCTGGATCCTGAACTCCTGGGGACGGGCAATGGCTCAACTCAACAAATATTTATGGGATACTTCTTACAAATACCATATTGGGGAACTACAGAGACTCAAGGAGGAGCCAGACATGGCCCCCACCTGCAATATGAGGCCATGGCTAAAAGAATATGTACATTACTACCATAAAACCAGTTACAGTAAGGTAGGTACAGCAAGAAACTTCAAAGAAGTTTCAAATCCCAAAAAATATACTGTTGCTAAGATTAGGGCAGACTTTATGGAAAAGTGGTCTATAATAAGTATGCTAATTGAAAGCATATTAATCTTGTCAATGAAGGGCTGGGATGTAGCTCAGTGGTGAAGCATTTTCTCAGCATGCATGCATGAGGCCCTGGTCTTAATCTCTAGCACTGCAAAACAAAACAAAACAAATACCATCAATGGAGGTAATAATTTGTAAAGACAGTGCACCTTTCCTCCAGGGCTTCATAATGCATGACACCTTCCCTTTTATGTGACAAAAGGTCTCTAGCGTGTCTCATGATGCCACAGCTCACCTGCCCACCAGTACTAGCCTCTCTCATCACCACCACCATTTGGCCACATGTCACTCCCTTGTTTGCCCCCTAAATAAGAGCAGCAAGTAACAAATTAATTTTTTCCATGACCTGATATAATGTTAATATTCCTGCTACAATCATTTTCCTTAAGTACCCCACAACATAGGAGTTCTACTTCCTGGTTGCCATGTCCTGAGTTATCTTCCTCAGCCACACCCTTCTGCCATGATCTTCTGCCTCATCTCAGGCCCAGAGGTATAGAGTTGACCAACCATAGACTGAACCTCTGAAACCAGAAGCCAAAATAAACATTTCCTTCTCGACTTTGCTCTTGTCAAGTCTTTTGAACACAGTGACTAAAAAGCTGACTGAAACAGAAATTGGTACAGAAGTGGGGTCATTGCTGTGAATAACCTGATTCTGTGATTCAGAAGTCTTTGTAGCTGGTTTGCACAGGAAATTATTCTGAAAAGTTTCAAGATAGAAGCTGGGAAAGCTTTAGAATGTTGTAAGGAAAGATTAATGGGTGATTCTGTTAGGAGCTCAAAAGACCAGAATGCTGATAAGACTATGGACAATAAAGACTGGGATCATGAGGTTTCAGAGGAGGGGACTTTTGGAAATTGGAGTAGAGACCATTCCTGTTGTCTATATGTCCTGGGACTTTTTGTAAGACTGAATTTAAAAGTGATGTACTAATTAATCTGGTGGAGGAAATTGCAAGGCAGCACAGCTTTCAGAGGGTGGCATAAATATTGTTGGAGGCTTAGGCAAGTTTACTATGATAATCAGGAGCAGAAAGCAAAGCAGAAAGATTTGAAAATCTTGCAGTTTGGCCAAAAAAGTGTGAGCAAAACTGAGACTGAGAAAGCTGTATTAGTAAAAGACATTACAATCACTAAACATACACTAAGCACTTTAGCCAGAAACAACAGAAATGATGGCCTGAGGACATCCCAGAAAGTGGCAATTGTCATACCCATCTCAGGCTCTAGAATGTAAAAGTAAAAATTCCTTTGAGAAGAGACCATGGGAGCATCTTGTTTACACAGAAGGCCTAGAAAGTTTTTTCACCATGCCCAGATACCCAGGCACTCAGAGGCTGCTGCAATCAGGGTCCCAGTAGGCTTGGCTATTGATTGAGATGATGGCAGACCCTGATGTCAACAACACAGTACTGATTCTGAAGAATTTCAGGAGGCTGGAGTTACAGAGTCATGGAGGCTTCCACAGAGATTTCAAAGGAAGGTCTGGGAACCAGGCAAAGTGTAGCAGGGTCAGAGTCCCTACAGGCTGCCACTGAGTGGGTGAAGCAGGAAGAAGGGCAAAGGAGGCTGAAGTTGCAGTGGAGACCCCTAAAATTAAAAGTTTCCAGTAACATTAAATGTCTGTCAAGGAAAACTACAGGAATCAAGCAGGGACAAGCCAAGAGAGAAGCCCTGTGGGTTGCAACCAGCAAGGCCGTAGGGGTGGAGCTATAGAGTCCTTTGGAGAGAATCCTACAATGGCATGTGTCCCAGATGCTGGATGTTGATCTATAGCACTTGTTAGCCCAGCTGAATTTTAGTCTTGTTTTGGTCCTATTCTGTCTTTCTATACCACTATTTCTCCCTTGTGAAATGGAAATATTTATTCTATACCATTATATATATTGTATATATGTGACTTGCTTTTGATCTTTACAGGAGAAAACATTCACAAATTCTCCTTGAGTATCAGAAGAGATTTTGGACTTGGACTTTTGGGTAATGCTAGAACTGTTAAGACTAAGGGGACTCTTGAAAATGCAGTAAATGTATTTTGGATTGTGAGATAGGCATGAGCTTTTGGGGACCAGAGGCAGAAAGTTTAGATACACTGTGATTCCCAAAAGCTCGTGACACAATGTGAGAATTTTCAGAGGTGAAATGATTAAATTATAAGACATGTAATCTAATCAATGGAGTGATCCATGGATGTAGATTAACTAGGTGGTAGCTGTAGGCTAGTAGGGTGTGGCTGGAGGAAGTATGTCACTGGGGGTGTAACTTGGGGTTGATATTTTGTTGCTGGTGAGAGGAGTTCTCTCTGCTTCCTTGTTACCATGCCCTAAGTTGTTTTTCTCCTCCATGCCCTTGTGCCATGATATTCTGCCTTACCTTCCGTCCAGAGCTCTGGAGTCGGCTGACCATGGACCAAACCTCTGAAACTATAAACTAAAATAAACTTTTCCTCCTCTCAAATTGATTAATTAAAGTATCTACGCAACATAAGAGCTGGCTTGTACACTCAAAAACAGTTTTGAATTGCCCTGGGATCTCTAATGGAAACCAACTTCTCTGAAGTAACAGTATTATTTTTGTCTAAACAATCTAGGCAGGTATGATGGTTCTCATCAGCTACTGATCACCTCTCTTCTTTTTTGCCCATTATAGTAGAGAATTTGTCCTAACAGGAGAATCCAAAACCTCAGCATGCCGAATAATAGAACACCCAGAAGCTAAGACACAATTAGTTTCAATGGTTGCAAATTTTCTACGGCCATTGAGGAATCCCCCTCAGTACTCAGAACGGAAACTTAAAGATACACACAAAGAGGATTCAAAGTGAAAGACATCTAAGAATAAGTGTCAACCAAAAATCACACTCTGGAACTATTTTGACCCTGAAGAGTCTTAAAAGAATTGGGATGAAATGAACAAAATTAAATGTCTTCTACCTCCAAGGAGGAGCTATTGCATACAAACCAGTTGTGGATTCTACAACAACAAAAAGGCCTCTTATACTAGAAACTTAAGCAGATTGAGTCAGTGAATGCCTATTTTGGGGTGACTTGGGGCAGCATCATCAAGACTGCTTGATCTACTTATTATTTAGTGCCCAAGTACCTGCAAGGTACATTAGCAGAGCGCATTAGCAAAGCTCAATACGAATCCGTTAACCACAGCAATGATCTAATGTACATGCCTTCAAACAGCACAATCATGTAGAGCACTCTGAGCATAACACAAACTGAACATTTGTATCATATATTCACATAATACTGTATTATTCACCCTCCCTGTACTGTAAGCAAAGATATGGACTTCCTTTTGTATCTTTGCCTGATCTAAGCCTAAACTGTGCTCAAAAAGAACTCTGAATTGGCCCAATAGATACAGCTTTTCTTGCCCCTTGCAAAGCATCTGTTGCATTTTTGACTTCATGTTACAAATGAAGCAAGTAACACATCTCCCTGCATGTTCATCAAGGGGCAGATCCAGTAAAGTGTTCCAGTTCCACACCACGCTTATTAAATTTCTACCAAAATGACAAGTTAAAAGCTAATCCTGGGAACAGTTTTTTTAAAAATTCAAAATAATATATTCTAAGCAAGGTAATTAGTTAATTAAAACATATTTTATTAAGTTGATTTATATGTAGAAAGATGTCTCAATATGGTGACCCTGCTGCTTCCTGGGATAGTTTAAAGTAAATAACAACAACTATAATAATGGAATGTGTAAAAGATCCCTTCAATTTTGCAGGAGAATCTCAGGGGCTAACCATATGCTTATGAGAGCAGGACAGAGGCATTTTGAACACACACAGGGAAATGAGTAGATTCCCCTGAAGAAAAATTCAGAGCTTTTTCCTCTAACCCTGCCCCCACTACTCCTACAAGTCTCTCCCAGTTGGCAATGGCTCTGCCCTGAGGACATGGTGGGGGGGAGAAGGGGGGGTGTGACTTTCCAAGGTCTTTATTGAAAGCACCACCTGGAAGGAGTGATTACCTAACAACTTGCCAAAAGGGAGGGCTGCAGAACCTTCGGCATTTTTGAATTGCAACTGTTTTCTGTCATCGTAAAGAAAAAGCTAATCATTTTTTTCCAGCAAATCACCACCCCCCTGTCTCCTGCACAGACTATTACGAAATTGCTAAAGACCACACACTTGGCTTTCTCTGTTTTCACGGTTTTTAAAACCATCATCAAAAGGCAAAAGGAGCCCGAATCAAGGATTTCTTTCCAGCACAGCATCTGAAGTGGAATTCCTTTTGGTAAAATGCTCTTCTCTTCTGGCTACTTTCCATAAGTTCCATCTTCTTATTAAGTGTTTATCATCTTGCTTAAAGAAAACGGAGACAAAAAAATAATAATAATCTCAAACTCTATCCAATTGGGAAAAATGCCATTAAACCCTTAGACTCATGCTATCGAATATTCTGGAAATGAATTTTAAAGACAAAAAAAAATTAAGATCATAATATAAAGTTCAAATTTATGGTAACATTTATCTCCACATTAATAAGGAGGAATTTGCAAACAAAGATGATTATCCAGGTCTTTGAAGATGAACAACCATGAATCAATCCAGTTGCATATTAGTGATACAAGGCAGTCGGTTTTAGCAGAATTGGCCCAATGTAAGATGTTTCTTTTTTTTTTATGTGAAATTATGTTGAGAGAATTTTGAAATGCACACCATCTGAGTCATCGGCACTGGCTTAGAAGCAAGAATTTAGCACAAACATTTTTTAGCGGCACATCAATGATGTAAAGTTTGTTTTCAAGGGAAAATAAAATAAATGTCTCACTTCCAAAACCAACCTGACCCATGGGGCAGGAAAGAAAATGCCATTGGGCCCAAAGTTAAGAAGAGTGATCAGAGCTGCCTGTCAATTCATGGCCCACAGCCTGGCCTTGAGTCCTGCCTTCTGCTGTGCTGTGTTGCTGAAACAAAGATCTCCCTCTACCGGCTCCATGTTCCTTCCCTCCAAATCCATATCCCAGCAGGTGACACCCAGTTCCTCCAGGGTCTGTAAGTGTGAGCCAACCCTCCTTGTCATCTTTTGTAATGTTGTTGACCTCCATCCCAGTCTCAGTTTACCCCCAGCCTCCTACATGACAGTGCATAGGTAATTCAGGCCTCCCTCACAGGCATATTTTGGACTGATATATCGGAGATATCCTTACAGTTTCTTACCTCCTTTTTTTTTTATTTCTAACAGTTCAGAAAATTTGTGCCTATTATAGAAAACAACATCTGTAGGGTCTCAGGTTGCTTTATGACAGTGTTCCTCTGTTGACTCTGTTCCTACTACCTGGAATTTCCATCTTCTACCCTTCTTTCCAAACTTAATCCCTTCATCATACTTAATGGTCTCTGTTACGAAGCTGCCCCTACTTCTCTTGTTTCCCCATCATTTTTCCCTTCCCTCATGTTTCTATTTCACCTACTATCTGTTGCTATAATTTGAGATTTGTTGTCTTACTTGCCCACTTATTGCTCTTGAATCATTTCATACTTATACTTTGGTCTCCCACATAAACATCTCAGGTAATCTGGGTACAGGATTATTTTTCTATATCCCCATAAGTCCTGGCCACAAAGCATCATTCAATAAATAGTAATGGATAGATGGAAACATACCCCACAAATTTTGATGAAAATTATACCAGAAGTAGCAATATAGTCATATATCTTACCTCCAAAACATTGCTTTCACTAATACTGAATTTGTTTTGAAACCTATTTTGAATCATTCATTTTGTAGGGAAGTAGAAAAGCAGTGTGACTGAACAAAAGGAAAAGACTGGAAAAACATCTAAGGTGAGTATACCTGGTGTGGTGCATGGCCATAGTTCCCAGATTGCAGTTTATTGGAAAAACCTGGGTAGTATAGTAACAATGAAATTAAAAGCCTCATGATTCATCCAAAAACAGCTTAAAATTTGCTCCCAACATAAGATCAGACATATATCTCAATTTTAACCCACTTCCTAGAGATTCTGCATAGCAGCTTAGTGTAGGGTCACTGGGTTGGCATTGGGAAGCCCCTCTGGTAAATGCTGGGCTCAAATCCTGATTCTGAAACTTAAAAGCCATGTGACATAGGTTAAGATGTTCAAATTCAGATCCTATTTACTTATCTGTAAAGCCTGAAAAAGTAAATCCACTAGAGGTGAGGAGATGACCCTGCCACGTGGGTCATGTGGCCTTGTCCCCTGGACCTGTGGGCACAGAGCTATTTCTCTGTTGCAAGAAAAGCCAGTTATATTGGTGCCAATTCTGGGAAGAGAAGCTAAGACTGGAAGTGGCATCTTTGCATGCAACTTTAGACTGAACGATAATCTCAAACTGGGCCTCAACTCCTATGTTTGGGATGCTCCCAGGAATAGAAGGGGAGAGGTAAAGTGGACCGTTTGTAACAAAGAGGAAAGTTTAGAGGGCTCAGAACTTCTGTGAGATTGCTGCGGAGTTTATAAGATGAGTTTATGTGTAGGTGCTTGAGAAGAATCATATTTTAGTAGTATTTTGTAGATTATTCATTTATATAAGTTACTCCTATTTTCCTGTAGATTCTGCAAATTTTATCAAATGTTACAACCTAGTCTGAAGGGTCTATGTCTAAATTTAAAAGGTAAACGGAGACGGGAAGGAAAGTCATGGAGAAAAGGGTTGAAACTATGAGGTTTAGAAAACACGGGGTCTTTTTTCTTATACCATTAGAGTAGGTGAGCAGTTTTTCACACATCAATCTATATCTGTTGAAAATGCCTAATAATTAAGCTTAACAATATATAAGCCCACTGCTCCCAAGTTAGACTGCCATAACAAAGCTATTCCTTTAAGTTGACCATGGACAGACAACCTTTGAAACCATGAGCCAAATCAAACCTTTCCTTCTTTAAGTTGTTTATTTCAGGTGCATTAGTCATAGTGACAAAATGTTGACTAACATAGGTAGTGAGATTTGGTGCTCCTGCAATAGAGATTTGGTGACTAAACAACAAGCGTGTGATTCTGGAGACATAGGCATGGACCAAATAAGGACTTAGATGCCCCATTCAGGAGCTGAAACATTTCTTTTGGGCAGTACAGTCAGGGTGGTACACCTGCGAAGCAAAGTCTGTATTTCAGGAGGATCATTATGGTGATGATGTGAGGTTGGTGGGCTTAGGAGAAACTATATTGAGGGAGAATTTATGGCTATCACACTAATCCAGTGAAGAGATGATGGATAAGGCTTGAGCCAAGATAGAGGATGACAGAAGAGGAGGGATTAGAAGGCCAGCAGATGCAGAATCCCTGGGATGTGTGAAGAGCAAATTAGGGAGTACTTGGTGAATCACAGTTCTCTAGTGGAACTAGAGTGTTACGGTTTAGATACAAGTTGTCCCCCAAAATCTCAGGTGTGAGACAATGTTAAGAATTTTCAGAGGCAAATTGATTAGATTTTGAGAGGTATAATCCACTTATATGGGTCATCTGGTTAGTAACTGTTGGCAGTTAGGGTATAACTGGAGGAATTAGGTCACTGGTAGTATGTGTTGGAGGTTTATATTTTGCCCCTGGTGAGCAGAGCTCTCTCTCGGCTTCCTTTTTTGCCATGTCCTGAGCTGGTTTTCTCCACCATACCCTCTCACCACAATGTTCTGCCTCACCTCAGACTCCCAGAGCTATGGAGTTGGCTGACCATGGACTGAACCTCTGAAACCTTGAGCCAAGATAAACTTTTCCTCCCCTATGTTGTTCTTGTCAGGTCTTTTGGACAGAGCAATGAAAACGTTGACTAAAACACTAAACATACATGGAAGCAACCAGTTGAATTGAAGTTGAGAGCTGGATCTGATTACAGCCATGTGCCACACCACTTGATGTTTCAGGAGATGAACCACACATATCATAATGGTGCCATAAAATTAGAATGACACCAAAAATATCACTACTGCCTAGTAATGTCAGAAACAATGCATCATCATGTGTTGGTATAAACAAGTCTACTGCTTCCTACTAATGATGACAATAAACAATTATGTTACTGGTTTTTATCTTTATTATACTTTTTATTGTTATTTTAGGGTGTACTTCTTCTACTTATTAAAAATAGTTTAACAGTATGTCCTGTTTTGCCAGCAAAAGTCTCACTGATCTGTGTTTACCATATCTCTAGATTGCATAGAAAAGTTGTGTCAACTGATTGACCTAGGATGTCTATATTTTCATGAGTACACTCTAGGATGCTCACATAGTAATCAAATCACCTAACAACACACTTCTCAGAATTTGCTAACCAATTCATGACTATATATATATATATATATTTTTTTTTTTTTTGGGGGGGGGGTTGTTGGCATTCAGAGTCTCCTATGCCCACAGTTCACAGGGGTCATAGAAAGGTAAAGAACACCTCTAATCACCATTACCAATTCCAGAAAATTATTACTCAGTCTTTTTTTCTTTTTGGCTCACATAAAAACTGTTTGCATCTCATTTCATGCTGCTCCACCACCTTTAATCTCCCCAGTTGCTGTCATTTATCAGTTTCCCCCAGTTGGTCTGTTAAAGATTTCCCACTTATTTCATGGTCTTCCTCGCCAACATATCAGTTCACTTTAATCCACCTGGACAATTCAAACAGGATGTGGCTCCATGTTTGCTTGAACTTCTAGAATTCACAGATGGTCTTGGCTTCACTTAAACTCATACCTGGATTTCCAGTGGAAAGAGGAAACTCTGTGAACTTCATTTTTAGTTGATTCACATAGGAACACCATCAGTCACATGGTTGTGAGAGACCACGACGTAACAGAAAATTCTAAGAAAAAATATAAATATATATGACTTTAAGAAAAAGAGAAAATTCTCTTACGAATTTCCATTTTTTAAAAAAATCACAAAATAATAATAATGTCTGTCTCATTCTATTATTACTGTGTGTATATATGTGACTGTATGACCAATGTGAATCTGCAACCTGTATACTCAAAGAAATGAGAAATTATATCCCATCTGATTCAAATGTATGATAGGTAAAGAACACTGTACTGTCATGTGTAACTAAGTAAAACAAATTTAAAAATATATTGTAAATCCTTAAAAAAATCACAAAATAAAAAAGTGAATATGTTCTTAATATTTGTACAACAAACATCAATGAGATTCTCCAATCTCTTTCATGAGATGGTAAGGTGTCTTCCAAGAGCACTACTCCCAAATAGATTTCCGTAAAAACAAACTCTATTGGGGCCAAAATAATGCTGTCCCTCAAACTCCCCTCTCAAAACAAAGAGTTCCTTGGTCAAACATTTGGAAAATGGTGGGCTCCATTTGATTGCTAGTCTCATCATATAGTATGGGAAAGGATGGTTTAAGTGCATTCAGTGCAAACATCCTTAGGAAAATCAAAGAATATTCTATGCTCTCATCCATGCTAATCATTTTTCTAAATGAAACTCCAAATATGTACTTATACATCAAGGCTTTTGGAGTTTTATTCCTGAGAAGAGTCTGCATCAGATTGAACCCTTGTTGCTGATTATACTGGGGGGAAACCACTTTCAAAGGAAAATAACACTTCAAGCTTGTGTCTTCTACTCAGGCCATGGTGTCTTTTTTTTCTTTTCACAAGTATCCTGACAAGGAAATGCCCCTGAAAGGAAGGTCAGTGTTTTTCATGGTATAGGTGGAATCCCCAAAGAAGTTCAGAAAGTGTACCAGGACCATGAAGCTCTCAAGACATAGTTGGAGTACATCTCAGTACACAGATAAAGGGCCCTCAACCTCCCCATCCACTCACTCATTCAGGTTCTCCTCCACAGAAGAGGACCATAATAACTTTTTAAAAAATTATTTTCAAATTGTTTATTTTTATTTAAATTTGATGTTTGTACATATTTAAGAGGTATGAAGTAATGTTTTGAATCATGCAAATGTTGAATATGATAAATTATTTTAATGAAAAAACAGGTATTTCCTTAACTTAAAAAAAGAAAAAGAAAAACATTCATCAAGAAATAATAGCATATTTAACCCTATTCTCTACTTTGAAATAGACTGATAATAAATAAAATGTTAAGTAATAAACTGATTGCCTACAAAACTGACTTAACTGGATGTGTATAGTTATTGACCCTAAATCAGTTAAATCTTGATGATTTCTGACAAAAACAATGACTTTACTTACTTAAGGGTGAACTGTAGGCAATTTGAAAGTTCTTAGTTTACAGAATCTGTTGTTCATTATGGTTATTCTTATAACAATGGACTTTCAGCTGCTCTCTGGAGCCATACAAAGCCAACACCGACACATACATCCAAGTGGACAGGTTAATCTGGCTGCAAGAGGGAAACACTTAGGTAAAGGAAATATTTTGATTACAGCAGTATTATGGTTGGATGTGAGGTGGCCCCCAAAAGCTCATATGTGGGACAATGCAGGAAGGTTCAGAGGAGAAATGACTGGGGTATAAGAGTCCTAATCCAGTCAGTGAATTAATCCCCTAATGGGGATTAACTGAGGGGTAATTGAGGTGGTAGAGTGTGGCTGGAAGAGGTAAGAATAGGGGATGTGGCTTTGGGGTATATATCTGGCAAGTGGAGACCTCTCTCTTTCTATTCCCTGATCAACATGTGAGCTTCTTCCCTCTGCCACACTCTTCTGCCATGTTGTTCCTGCCTCACCTGGAGCCCTGAGGAATGGAGTTGGCTCTCTATGAATTGAGACCTCTGAAACTGTGAGTCCCCGAATAAACCTTTCCTTTTTACACTTATACTGGTTGGGTCCTTTAATCACAGCAGTGAAATAGCTGACTTTAAAAAGCAGTAAATGAATAAAATTAATAAGTGTATTTAATAAACAGCCAATTATGTGGCCAATCTACAACAGGTTGAACACCACACACACACACACACACACACACACAAAAAAAAAAAAATCTTCAATGATAGATAAATGCCTAATTGCTCTATATGAGGTTGGAGTTATATCTACCTAACAAGGTAACACTCATTCCTCTTTCTCTATTTCTTCTCTGCTTTCTTTCCTTCCTTCTCTCTCTCTCCTCTCCTCTCTCACTCCTTTGCTTCCATGATGATCCACAAATACCCATAATGTGTTAGTTGCTGTGCTCAGACCTGAGGATAGAAATAAGAAAAAGCCTCATTTCTACCCTCAAGGAGTTTGCAGTCTAATAAAGATGACCAGTAACTTGATTATTAGCTATTTATATCTTGGATAATCAGACATTAAAAACTAAAGGAGAGAATTAATTATTACTTACTATATTTCATTTGGGAGGTAAAAATATTTCTACTTTAGAATAAATAGGGAAAAAACTAAATGAATGAAAATTTAATTTAATTAAATTGGTGAAAATGTTAGAAACTAGTGTGTCTCCTGGGAAACCAAAACATACGCTTATAATTAAATATCCCTTCAATGATTGTTTATATTTTGGTGCAAGTCACTTCATACCCTATTAATCACAAAAATAGGATTAAAATTATTCATAGTATTAAAAATGTGTGCACATATATTCACATTTTTCTAAATAGGTTATATTAGTGAATGTTTTAATGAATAAATAATAAGTGTGCTTTTAAATATTGTTAAAAATTATAATAGTACTTGATGCACATCCTAAATTGTTTCTCCAACCTTTCCAAGAGATTCTGTGAAATCTCTTTGGTCCTCAGAATCACTCCACTCCTCATTCAGAGGCAGGACCAGGAAGGGTCTGCTCATTGGGTATTCTCTGTAGGCTGAGCTCACCCAGGGACAATCCAGCTAAGTGAATGATAGAAAGGAAGGTGAACACCTGCTTCAGTCGCAGCTGAGGTCTCCATCAGGAGAGGTACCACATCTAGCTTCATGACCAACCTCAGCACACAGTTAGTTGCAGCTCCGAAGCTCTTAGAAATTCTCTTAAATTATCTTCATTTCATTTACAATGGAAAAGGCACATCTCCAACAAGTGAACCATTTAGTGAAACCTCATGATACAAAAAGCAAGAACATCCCGTTTGACCAAAATTGCAGGAGTAATTTAAGAAGTTAGAAAGTCATTACCCTGGTTGGAATGTGACCAGGAAACTAGGATTAACACCCCAAAGCCTTTAGGTAAATTGCCAAGTAACTCTTTAATGACCTAATGGCTTCATGTGTTAAACAACTGATTATCAGAGGAGCTAAACACTGAAACATCCTTTTGGCTAAAACTACATATAAATTACTGTCCCTACTTGTGAATAATTGTGTGAATAATTTTTAAATTTAACTCCTCAACTGTTTATATGGAGCCCACTTTGAGATATGAACATTTCTCATCATAAATTCAACAGTTAAATAATTTAAACTCAAGAGAAAATCACTTAAATATAGGAAAACTCATTTCCCTTGGTGTAGCTTAGTTCTTATTAGAAGTAATTTGGGAAAAAAAGAAGTACAATTGACAAATGACACATTGGGAAACATTAGTGCTCAGTGTGCAGAATAGGACTAGACATGAATAAATACCCAAGAACTCTAAGAGGCTGTGTGTCACTATGTACACCAGCACTTCTGAATCTTCAAAGTTGAATTTACTTGGGAATTCTATGAAATTGGGTGAGAAGCAGCATAAGAACAACATGCTATGACAGGTCATATTATTGTTCCCATCCCCTTTCCTGTAAGAGACATGCATCCATCCATCCTGTTTGTTCCTCTGTGGCTTGTAGTGCCTCCCTGTAGGCAGAACACAACTCCCCATGCTTGACCATATGGGCTTGACCATATGGCTTTATGGGTCAAGGAATGGAATGAGAGAATCAGGGCTTCTGTGCAAAAAATCGTTGCATGTTTCCACCAGATGTCTTCCATTTTTATTCTTCTACAGGATGGCTTACCTCAAGAAGATATTGTTCCATCAGCCCAGGTCCAAGGATGAGAAGATAGTTTTCTGGTCATATTCCAACCAGGATAATAACTTTCTGAATTCTTAAATTACTCCTGCAAGTTTGGTCAAATGGGATGTTCTTGCTTTCTGTCCCATATGGTTTCACTAAGTGGTTCACTCATTATAGAGATGTGCCTTTTCCATTGTAAATAAAATGAACATAATTTAAAAGAATTTCAAACATTCAAATGAAGCTACAGCAGCCATTGCCAACTGTAGTCACCAACATGAAATATCCAGAAGTAAGCACTACTAGAAACCACGGAAATTTGGGAAATGTTCATTTCTACAGAAAAGCCACCTAATATATATCCTTCTCTGATGTGGGATTAATAATAATACTTTTGTAGAAAAGTGTTTGTTTTAGTCAGCTTTGTTGCTGCTGTGATCAAAAGACCCGACAAGAACAATTTTAGAGGAGGAAAAGTTTATTTGGGGATCACAGTTTCGGAGGTCTCAGTCCACTTGACGGCCAACTTCATGGCTTAAGCCCAAGGTGAGGCAGAATGTCAAGACAGAAGAGTATGGTAGAGAAAAGCAGCTCAGGTCATGTCTGCCAATAAGCAGTGAGCATTCCACTCACTAAAGTCAAAATATATATCCCAAAGTCATACCCTCAGTGATCTACCTCCTCCAGCCATACCCTGCCTGCCTACAGTTACCACCCAGTTAATCCCTATCAATAGAATAATGTGCTGATTAGGTTAAGACTTTCATAACCCAATCATTTCACCTGTAAACATTTTTGCATTGTCTCACACATGAACAATAACAGTATTGTTCAAGTAAAAACTGATTATAAAGGCTTGGTGAAGGGCTGGGGATGTGGCTCAAGCGGTAGCGTGCTCGCCTGGCATGCACTGGACACTGGGTTCGATCCTCAGCACCACATAAAAATAAAATAAAGATGTTGTGTCCACCAAAAACTAAAAAATAATTATTAAAAAAATTCTCTCTCTCTTTAAAAAAGAAAAGGCGTGGTGAGGAGATGGGTGTGGTTATCCACACAAAATACAACTCACATAACTCACATTTTTCCATGTTATCTAACTTATCCACGACTATGTAATCAAATTTCCCTAGTAGACTGTGGTCATAAAACATGGAACAATGATATAAAATAAGATTCTACTTATTGCTTCTTCATATTGTTGTTTTCAAAATTCTTCTCAATACAATCTTTGCTCAAAGAATCCAGGACCCTTCTAATCTATCTGGGGTCATTAAATAATATCACAGACCACAACAATGTTCTCACTGCCCATGTCCTATGTCTTCAATATACACTTTGTTAAGGAACCTCAAGACTTGAATATATTCTCTAAAATATCAAGTAAATACTAAAAAATTAAGAGGATTAAAAGGGGGTTGCTTTTGTTGGGGTAGTAAAGATTCTTCTGACATCCCTTCAATACCCCCAAGCCACAGAGACAATGGGCTACCAGTATTAAACATAAAATAAACTTGTCTGACAAGTTTGCTAGGACAATTCCGTAGAGAATATGAGAACCATAGAATCCAAAAGTCAAAGGAACCCAATAGCCAGGTGGAACCTTCCTCCAAGCCTTTGAAGATGTTGGTGGGGGAAGAAAGGGAATGAGGACATTCTTCCCTTGCTCTATTTATGTGAACATTTGCAATGGTTTTCTGAGTAAAGCACAGCTGCTTTCCAATCAGCGGATCAAAGTGTGAGCAGGTGATGTTGACTGCTTTCTAAGAGAAGGCTGCCAAGCACCAAGAGCAAAGGTGAAAATTTGAATGTATGGGGTGAGTGCTGAAATATCCACACAACACTTCCAAAAGTTCGAAGAAGATTACCATAGGTTATGTCCTGGATCTGGGAAACTGTTTGAATTGGGAGGTATTTCATTTTTGCTTGAAATGATTCTTCAACTTTAAATTTATACCTTTATAACTATGACATTTTGTAAAACAAAAGATTTCATTGTTGCTCCTTTCATCTGTGAACTTTCATTTAACACAGATAGCACACTGGAGTTTTTTCATTTTTCTCTGGTTTCCAGCACAAAACTCAATTGCTTCTTCATAACTGACAGCTAAATGTTTATAAGCTTACCTTTCCAGGACAGATACTTTTTATTTGAAATGCTATTGATAGATTTAATTATGTTCAACTTTCTCAAAAAAGAAAGAAAGAAAGAAAGAAACCCCAATCCCATTGGCGCAATGAAATATATTGAGTTTGATGTGTTTGGCTGCAAAAACTTTCATTTGGCCAAGCCTACATAGTCTGAAGTCTCCAAGTGTAAATTATAATGTTATTTGAGATGAAGTATAGAGTCATTTGTGGTGCTCAGGCACGACACATGATGTAATCTTACACTCTATCTGCAGGTGTGATATTGGATTCTGCTAGGACAGGCACCTGGTATCAGTGCTCAGACTGGCATTGCTTCAGCACAGTCGACCACGACTAACGATGACTAAAATGAAATAGCACCTCACTTCAGCAGATTTGTTTTCAAGAAGACAATGAGCAACAATTACAATGAGAAAATGATATCTCTCTTTCTCTTTTCCTGAACAGCACCAAATTCTTGCTGTTCTTTTTGTTGTTATTGTTTTGGTTTGGTTTGGTTTTGGTGATACTGGGGATTGAACTCAGGGGCATTCTCCCACTGAGCTATATCCCCAGACCTTCTTACTTTTTATTTTAAGACAGGGCTTTGCTAAGTTGCCCAGGCTGCCCTCAAACTTGCAATCCTCTAGCCTCAGCCTCCAGAGGAGCTGGGATTACAGGCATGCATGCATCTCTATGCCTGACAAATTCTTGCTCTTTATACTAATATTCTCAGTTTATGATAGAAATGAAATTAAGTCTTATGAATAATAAATATAATAATAATGCATGGATTTTATACATGAAAATGATACCAATATTGATGGCTTATTTTTCAAATAGAGTTGGATGATGGATGTATCCTGAGCCATGCATTTTCTCCTTATAACATTTATCACACTAGTAATTACTTATGGTGATGTCTATCTCTACCTCTATCCTTTAAGTTGAGTGAGGGAAGGGACATAACATAGCAATGAAACACTACAGGGCTTGATAAATATTTGCTGAATGAAGGGCTGGATTTACATATTCTTCCTTGGGGCCTGCTCTTTGCAGGGGCACACACTTATAAACTAGGCAGCCACATGACTGGAGTTCAGAGTATAGACTCTAATCACGGAGTATAGAAAGTCAAGCTCTCCTATTGGATAACTGAAGCTATGCTCTTAACCTCATTGAGACACCTGGATTGATGCACAAGCATCTGCAAAATGCATAGCTGTGATCAAATGCACCAGAAGGTGAATGAAATCTTTGGGTTCCATGAAGGGAAAGATGATTTGCCAAAATGAGCTCTAATGACCTAGGTCCCTTGAAAGTTTTAGATATTAGAAAATTTATAAAATTGATATTTTAAAAGTTCATGAGATTTTAAATTAAAGGATTTGATTGACATTAATTCACACATAGGATGGATCTTCACAACACATGCAACAGGCAGTTATGTAAGAGATCAGTTGGGCTGGAGGCCTGAAAGCAGATGGGGAAATCTCAAGCCCCATTTGAACCATTCAAGGAAAATGAAAACCATGCATCTGTTGGTTTACTCATTTAGTTCTTCACCAAAGATAGGTAAGAGATTCTATAATCATTATCTCATCTGATCCTCATAATACCCCCAAAAGGCAAATAGGATTTGCAAGTTGCCTTTTCTAGATTGGGAAGCTGATTTAGCCTGAGAAGAGGGGCAGTTAGATTGGCCGCTATGCCCTGTGCTTCTTCCTCCCCATCAAGCTGCCTCTCCCAAAGGCTACAGTCACTCAGTTTGACACCTTGTCCTTTTTCATCAGGGTGTGAACCTTTGAAAGTAAAGCAATTTCAAATTTGACTTTTTATATCCCCACATCCAGCTCTTCCTGTATCCCTCGCCATCCTGTATGTGAGATGGTTCAAACTCGTGGAACTGTGAACTGAAGCGAGATCATTTTTTCCATAAACCCCACACATTTGAAGATCAAAGCTGGCATCTCACCCTAGTTTATGTGCCAATGGCAAACAGAAGAAATTTCAAGGTCTTCCCTCTGAACAGACTATTTGGGCACAGCAGCTTCCTCATGACAGTTTCAATCAGGAGATTCTGCAGTCAGAGTGGACGAAAGCCACTGTAGCAAGTCAGGGCTTCTACAATGAGGTTTTTTGACAGTGCTGATGAATATCACTTAATATCTCAAATCATCTTTTAATTAGGAAAGTACTGTTTCTGCCTGTGTTTGAATTCACAGCTTGTTGCTTAGCAAATCCAACTTCATAAAAGGTTTCGGCAACTTGGGAAATAATCTCAGAGTCATTTTACACATGTTTCTTGAGTTTTTTTTTCTCTTATAACTTAGCTAGGGGAGTGGAAGTGGTATAATCTGTTGAGGAAAAAAATGCATACAGTTCATTCCTTCACTACAGTCAAAACTTTGCAATTTTTATAATTCCATATAATGAAAAATAGCTATTGAAAGTTAGGAGTCCTGTGACAGGAAGGGAGAGATAGAGGAATTTCCTTTTCTCTCTGTTGAAGTACTTCAAGAGAAATGGGAAAAGACCCAAGATGCAGATATGCTGTGGGTTGCAAAGTTTATTGATGCCTAAGGGTTTAAGCTAGCTCTGCTGCATTTAATACCACTGGAAGAGAAGGAAAAATTAAGAAGTCATGTGGAGAAATAGTAAGAAGCCACTTAACATGTTAAGTCAACTCTTTATAGTAGTCTAGCCATTTCCCAAAAGATTGGAGAGACATGGCCAAAATAGGAGGCATATGGGAAACACAAATGGAAACAAGAAAGATATCAGAAAATCCACTAATGTCCAAATTTGGTGGTGGGGGAGGGGAGTGACACAAATAAAAATATTGATGGAATGATTTAACAAATAACTTGTGAAAAGTTAAAGCAAAGATTTATAAGGGGCAGCTATTAACCTTTATGAATATTCAGTGTTCATTCAGTTCAAGGGAATATCGTGAATGTATTGTATCTAAATTTCCAAACAACATCTGACAAGTTTCATTTGAGAGTCCTGTATACAAGAGGAATAAAATCTGGTTTGATTATGGTATTAGTTAGGCTGTCTGCTCTAACAAACCACCTTCAAATTCCAGCGGCGGATATAATTGAACCCTCAAATTTCAGTGTCTGGACACATGTTGGCGTTTATACCACAATGCAGTGTGGGTCAGGTGAGGGGCTTTAACGGATGTCACCATGCTTCTAGTCTCTTTTCACCTTGTGACTCTGCCTCTTCTAGCTCTTCAGAGACTCCTCCATGGAGTCAGTGGACAAGGATAGACAAAGGGGACCAAGTATGAGAGGCTTTTGTATACCGTGCTTACAAGTGGCTCACAACATTGCCAACATCAGCCCAGAACTTAGTCCCAGGGTCACCCCTAGTTGCAAAGCAAGCTGGGAAATGAGGTCTAGTGATAGGCAAGGGAAGTCCAGGAAAGCATGGATAACTGTGATCCCTGGCAGTTTCTGATTGAAGCAAAGTACAGTGATGGTAGTGTCTGCAACACTTTCACTAATAAATCTTGTTCAGTTTTTTTTTTTTTTCTCCTAGGGACTGAGCCCAGGAACACTTTACCAGCAAGCTACATCCCCAGCCCTTTTAATTTTTTGAGACAGGGTCTCACTAAGTTGCTTAGGACCTACCTAAGTTGCTGAGACTGGCCTTGAACCTATGATCCTCCTGCTTCAGCCTCCCAAGCTGATGGGATTACATTGCTCCCAGCAATAAATCTTATGTTAGATGTTTCTTATCCTTGTTATCCCAATATTTTCATAAGCGACATAATTGGAATCATAGATAGAAGAAATGCTGTCCTAATTTCCAGAGGACACACAACTTGGAAGAAGAGAAAGTAATTTCATTTACAAAAAGTGGTAGCTTCCCAGATTTGGTCCACAGATTGTAGTTTGTTAACCCCTGAGCTAGATGACAGAATCATATTTTATAATAAATATATGATGAAACCAAAACAAATAAGAATTTTACATTTAAAATTCTTGATACGATGCATTTCCTGTGTAAAATACCTTCACACAAACTCTGATTAACTGAACCCCAAAGGAGTTAACAGAGTGGCAAGAATACCTAAAAGATCATGAAAAAAAGGTGTGGTATTTGGGACATTCCAATTATCCAAAAGGCATTCATCAATGAGGTAACACAGTTTCCCTGGGGTTACACAGCCAACATTCTCCCAAAAGACCTTCTACTTGGTGAATTTACTAAAGTCTTGCTTCGTTAATTCATTTATCCTTCACAAATAGTAAAACTTACGCATTATCACTCAGTATGTAGATAGCATTTTATCTGTGAATTCCACATCTATGGATTCAACCAACCGCAGATTGAAAATATTCAATAAAGAAAATAATTGTGTTTGTATTGAACATGTAAAATACGATAATGTTCTTATCATCACTCCCTCAACAATGAAGGGTCACAACTATTTACATAGCATTTTCATTGTACGAGATATTGTAAGTCATCTAGAGGTTATTTAAAGTCTACAGGAGAATTGTTTTGATTCTATTTGTAAGGATGGCTGAGGAGGTGGTCATAGGGAGAAGTCCTTTTTTCACCAGAGTCAAAGAGGCTGCTGTAGAGTTTGAGAGCAGCGATCAGGCAGATGAGAAGAGTTGGGATGCCAGTCCAGGTCTTCATCAGGCTCTCAGGCTTGTGTGTATAGTGTCGGCTGGCTGAATGTGTGTTCATTTGCTCCATTATTTATACCAAATTTGGGAGCTTTTGACCCCCCCCCCTTTCAATCCCTATCACCTGCCACAGGGTCTCTCAGTGACATCATTTACTCTGAGGTTAAAACATATGATCTGGTGGTCCCCACCCTGATCTTTTCGCCTTTTCCCCATATCAGGCAAGGACAGCATACCAGGGGCTTCTATCTGAGTTTAACAGAATGGGGAAAAGTGACTTGTTCATGCCTGAGGGTCATACTGGAGGGCTCCATTAGGTATTCCTGGTGAGACTGAAGGTTTCAAACTGGAGTTTTAAAATGGAGCTGCTTAGGCTCATCCTTATACGATTAAAATACTAAATCATCTTATGTAAGGAAGTGGCAATCTCTCATGATGTCAAGGGGACAACTGAAGGATTTACAAAAAGTTGGAATGTTACAACTACATCATGGGCAATCTTGCTATGCTTCCTGGCCCTAGAAGAGATAATATGAACCCAATGGGATAGTGAGTGAAATGCTAGATTTGGTAACTTGTGTGAATCTACCCTCATAATCAATGAACTTTAGCTATTGCTTTCTTTCTTCTAAATCCACCAGAATTGAGTATGCAGGAAAAAATGACTTTGGAAATAATTCTTTCAAACATTGGAGTCAAAGGCCTTCCTGCCCTTCCAAGTCATACAACCACATCTCCATTCCTGCCACAGAATCATGGAATATCTGAGTCAAAAAAAATTTAAGATTATCTATCTGTACTCCCCACCAAAGGGAAAACCTCCTTGGTATCAGTGCTGACCAACTACAAGTGCCTTCTGCTAGGAAACATTCAGGTCAGAGCACAGGGCCTCATGAAGCAGCCCTAGTCATCCTAGAATGTCTATATTCACTAGAAAAACCATCCATTAATGCAACTGAAATGCATCCTCCTGTAAGTCTCATCTATTGCTCCCCGATTTTCCTTGCTTTTATCTCAGTAGCTTTCCAACTCCAATTCTTATTTAATGTCAAGCACAGCCTGGATCTCAGGGCAATACTTTGCTACTATGTTTACTTTGCTGAAGGTGATAGCTCTGATGATGAAGCTATATGAGTATGTATTAAAATTAAAATTATTATTGATTACAGTCATCCCCCAGTATTGATGGAAGATTGATTCCAATACCCTTTTCAGATACCAAAACCCACAAATAATCAAGTCCTTATATAAAATAGCATAGTATTTGCATAAAACCTACACATATCCTCAGATTTTAAATAATCTCTAGATTGCTTATAATACCTAATACAATGTAAATAGATACTGTACTTATTATTTAGGGAATAATGAGAAAATAGTGTACATGTTCAGTACAGACACACTATTTCCACAAATATTTCTAATCTATACCTAATCGATTGAATCTATAAAACCCATGAATATGAAGAGCCAACTATAATAATAACAACTGTAATTTATTAGGTGCCCATTTCCTCAATAGACAAGTACAAGGGAAATGATTTATGTGTATTATCACAAGTTCTCATCACCTTTATAGCATGTATAATAATACCCATTTAGAGTTGAATAAATCAAGAATTAGCATAGTGTAATGACTCACTTAAGGGCAAAAATATAAATGATAAAACAAGATTTAGAGCCAAGTGAATCTGAATCTATTGTGTTTTCTTTCCATTTATTCTCAGGTTATTTGTTTTATCTGTCTAGTTAACTGTACTTTTACCCTATTTAATGGTTTCTCATCCCATTTTTTCCAATTCATGAAAATATCATTATCTTGTAGCCTACAATTCCAGAGAATTAATGATTTCTTAGTAGTCAAACAGGAAACAAAGGTAAATATTAATGAATGCACTGCCAAATCCCTGCCTGAGGTATGAAGGGTACTCTGGTTTGAATAAAAGTAAAACAAAAACACAAATATCCCAAGAGAATGTACATGTATCTACTTTGGAGAGTTCTAGTTGGGGGAACAGAGCATTCGATGCAATAGATATTTACATATTGTAGAGCTCACCAATATGTGTGGTTTAGAGAAAGTGGGACATTTGTGAACAATAGACCCCAATACACCCAGTAGTGCCTAAAATAGTTTTACTACAAAGCAAGTTCATGGAGCAAAGGACATGCAAAAGAGCTGAATTGAATGACTGATGCTCAAAGTGTTGAAAGAAACATTTTTCCCCCTGAATATTTTATACAGTGCCACCCACACAGGAAATTCAACAGACATATTAATTATACTTAGCATGTAATTCAAAAGATCCAGAGAATGTGCTTTATTTATTTTTTCTTTGGAGATGGAAAGAGAATCAAATAAGATGATAGCTACAGATGATGTTGAGATCTGAGTGTGCTGTTTTCATCTCAAAAATCTTAAGTCACACTGATTCTTCCCCAAATTGTTATCTTCCTCTATAAATAAATCTTTACTTTCTAACAACTGGTCCAAGGCAAATAATTACTAAACTCAGCTCTGATATGGACCTATTGCTCAATGTGGGAAAAATTTCCAAAATGACCTTACTGCTCTGAAGTTTGGGGGTTTTGTTTTGTGCTGTCTTTTTTTTTTTTCCTCACAGATTCACTCTTACACACTGATAGCCACTTTCGTTCATTGCTTTTATCCACATCCTGAAAGGAGATGTGCGTCATATCTGGAATCTTTCCAATCCCCTGACTTGAGCAATCTCAAAACACCTGGTTTGCTAAAAGAACCAGAGAGGAACAAACCCATGACTGAAATTTAGACCACCTTTAAAAAAAGTCTGAAGACAGGGGAACCCTGAGCCAGAAATTGAAAGTTGGTATTTCATTAGCACTGGTTTTATTTTGGTAAATGGTTGTAAAACTAAAAAGCTTTGAGGTCTTGTACCAAATTCCTTGAGGTAATGAGTTTGGCCTGATAGATCTTGAGACTTTACACTTTGGGTCTGTTGATTTGTTTGTGCAGGTAGCACATGGTGTTAGCAGCTGATGGTGACACTCACTTGCAGATGCAGTACTCTCCTAGAGGTACCTCAACTGCATGCCACTTCCTAGGGGACTTGAATTGGCACCACTAAATTCAGCTGGCTCCACTCCCTCCCTGTCTCTTTCACTTCACATACCTATCTTTTCATGTTTCCCAGATGCACCCGCTCTGTGCCACCCTACTACTCTGGCACAAACTATTTCCTCTGCCTGGAATACTTGTCTTGTCCCAACCTCTATTACTGAGCAGTTTTGCTTTTTTTTTTTCTCTCCTTTCACTTGTTTATTTATTTATTTTTGATTGGTGCTTTACATATACTTAAAGGTGCAATTCACTGTGTTATATTTTTATATGCACATAGCATTATTTTGCTAAATTCATTTCCTCTTCTTTCCCATCCCCCCTTCCCTCCCTCTCAATTTCCTTCCACTCCACTGATATTCCCTATATCTTTATGATATCTGATTCCACCCGCTTTTTTTTCCCTTATTTTGCTCTGACTTCCATATGTGGGAGAAAACATTTAACACTGGATTTTCTGAGTCTGGATTATTTCACCTGGCATATAGTCTCCAGTTCTATCCCTTTACTGGCGAATACCATATAATTTTATTCTTTATGGCTGAAAAAAACTCCACTGTGTATATATACCACAATTTCTTAATCCATTCCTGTTGTTAGGCATCTGGGCTGATTCCTTAATTAAGCTATTGTAATTTATGCTGCTATAAACATTGTAGGCATGTATCACTGCCGTATAATGATTTTAATTCTTTGGGATAAATACTGAGGAGTGGGATAGCTGGGTTTTATGGTGTTTCCATTCCTAGTTTTTTTCAGGAATCTCCATACTGCTTTCCAGAGTGGTTGTGCTAATTTTCAGTCCCACCAAAAAATATATGAGTGTAGCTTTGCCCCACACCCTTGCCAGCATTTCTTATTATTTGTATTCTTGATAATAATTGCAATCCTGACTGGAGTAAGATGAAATCTTAAAATAGTTTTGATTTGAATTTCCCTAATTCTGAGTTGCTTTTTCTTGACTATAATTCTTGCTTCAGAACTCAACTGAAACAATTCTTCCTTAGTAAACTCTCTTCTGACACCCCTGACCAGTAAGATTTCCTATATCTAACCTTTAGGACCTGGGGCTTAACACCCCCAATACTGTGTTTGAGGATGGCTTCTTTTTCCCAAGCTTCACTGGAGCAGAAACTACACCTGGCTTATTACCTGCTATGTCCTCAGAGCTCAGTAAAATGGGTACCACAGATGGTGTTCAACATGTATTAGCTGACTGGTCACCAGTTTCCTTTATCCTTCAGTGTCTAATGCAAAAGTAAGAACTTTGTCCTAATCATGCTGGTTTTTCTAAATCAGTATGATTTTCAGCACACAGTGTCTCATAAATACTTGCTGAAATAAATGAATGAGTAAAAGAGGTATATACTTCCAATTTATAACATTGTATGAAGACAAATAATCAATTAAGGAAATGCATTTTCATTCCTTAAAATAGTTGTATTTTTAAACAAAATGTCCATAATAATAAATGTACCAGAGCAAACTTTCAATGTACATGTACCTCCTTTTTTCTCTAAGACTATTTATCAAGAACAAAACTGTCGGTGGTCACAGTTCCGCCTACCTTGCAGGGGGAGGGTTAGGGTTAGGAAGGATAGCATCTTCAACAAATGGTGCTGGGAAAACTGGAAATCCATATGCAACAAAATGAAACTGAATCCCTTTCTCTCGCCATGCACAAAAGTTAACTCAAAATGGATCAAGGAGCTTGATATCAAATCAGAGACACAGCGTCTGATACAAGAAAAAGTTGGCTACGATCCACATACTGTGGGGTCGGGCTCCAAATTCCTCAATAGGACACCCATAGCACAAAAGTTAATAACTAGAATCAACAAATGGGACTTACTCAAACTAAAAAGTTTTTTCTCAGCAAAAGAAACAATAAGAGAGGTAAATAGGGAGCCTACATCCTGGGAACAAATCTTTACTCCTCACACTTCAGATAGAGCCCTAATATCCAGAGTATACAAAGAACTCAAAAAATTAAACAATAAGAAAATGAATAACCCAATCAACAAATGGGCCAAGGACCTGAACAGACACTTCTCAGAGGAGGACATACAATCAATCAACAAGTACATGAAAAAATGCTCACCATCTCTAGCAGTCAGAGAAATGCAAATCAAAACCACCCTAAGATACCATCTCACTCCAGTAAGATTGGCAGCCATTAGGAAGTCAAACAACAACAAGTGCTGGCGAGGATGTGGAGAAAAGGGTACACTTGTACATTGCTGGTGGGACTGCAAATTGGTGCAGCCAATTTGGAAAGCAGTATGGAGATTTCTTGGAAAGCTGGGAATGGAACCACCATTTGACCCAGCTATTCCCCTTCTCGGTCTATTCCCTAAAGACCTAAAAAGAGCATGCTACAGGGACACTGCTATATCGATGTTCATAGCAGCACAATTCACAATAGCAAGACTGTGGAACCAACCTAGATGCCCTTCAATAGACGAATGGATAAAAAAAATGTGGCAGTTATAAACAATGGAGTATTACTCTGCATTAAAAAATGACAAAATCATAGAATTTGCAGGGAAATGGATGGCATTAGAACAGATTATGCTAAGTGAAGGTAGCCAATCCCTAAAAAACAAATGCCAAATGTTTTCTTTGATATAAGGAGAGTAACTAAGAACAGAGTTGGGAGGAAGAGCATGAGAAGAAGATTAACATTAAACAGGGGTGAGAGGTGGGAGGGAAAAGGAAAGAGAAGGGAAAATGCATGGAAATGGAAGGAGACCCTCATGGTTATACAAAATTACATACAAGAGGAAGTGAGGGGAAAGGGGAAAAAAACAAGGGGGAGAAATGAATTACAGTAGATGGGGTAGAGAGAGAAGATGGGAGGGGAGGGGATGGGGGATAGTAGAGGATAGGAAAGGCAGCAGAATACAACAGACACTAGTATAGCAATATGTAAAACAGTGGATGTGTAACCGATGTGATGCTGCAATCTGTATACGGGGTAAAAATGGGAGTTCATAACCCACTTGAATCAAAGTGTGAAATATGATTTGTCAAGAACTATGTAATGTTTTGAACAACCAACAATTAAAAAAAAAAGAACAAAACTGTCAAATATAATGTGAAAATTTTAAATCAGCCAGTTATTTGGGATTTGATGTATTTTAAGGCTGTTTTATTTTTTTAAACTGAGTTCAAACTTTCAAAAAAAATTTTATTTGAATTTAGGAAGCTTATAAAAGGTAAGATTTATCACTGGGTATTTTTATTCCTACAATGAAATTAAGTTTAGGATTCTGTCCTGATGATTAATCTGGAAGTATTCAAATCAATAAAAACCATAAAATAAAATAAATATAAATATAAAAATGAAAAATAATCTACATAGTACATTATCTTTCAAAGTCTATAAGTAGACATCATACCTTAAATTTATTACCCTAGAGGAGAATTAACCCATCAGACCTAAGGATGGGCAACTGAGAGGAATAAGCAAGGAGGAAAAGTTTCCCTAACTGTATTTCCATTTTTAAATGAATGAAAGGCTGACAACTTGATCTTAACCAGGTTGCTTTCTCACCATTACCACAATGAATAAAATTTACTTAGTCAAACTTACAAGTGAGAGTTTTAAAAAATCCATTTAGACTGTTAAAACATGCAAACTATATGGAAATGCTCAGATATTAATGACAATAAAAATCAGAAATATTCTGGAAAGGATAAAGGACATTTTCTCAAGCTGTCTGCAATAGTTTCTTTCCATTTTTTTTTTTTTTTGTATTCAGTCACTCCATAAATCAATTAATGGCAACCTTGAACAAATGTACATACTTTCTCTAGTTAGAAACTCCTCCAGGCTTTAACTTGTTAAATGCACACTGTGGGCCATCTATAAGAAAGATGAGCAAGCCAACAGTTTCTGCCTACCTGTAGAAATTTTATAATACCTGGAGAAACAGTGATATAACTAAGTATTCCAATATTTTCCTGTATTCCATAAAAGCTCTAGCAACTGTAATGTAAAATCCTTCCATGTGCTTAAAACTACATACCTGCCCAGAGTTCATCAACTGTAAGTTTAAAAAAAAAAAAAAGGCCATTCTAACATGTTAAAAATTCATTATGTGCTATCACTGCCACCTCACTAGCCAATAAAATTAGTGAGCTCTTGGCCTTTGTGGGAATGGCCATGCATCCTGCTGCTCAGGGAGCAACCCAGGTTGAGAGACAGAATCTGCCAGACAAAAGTTTCCCATTGGGTTGAGTTTCTCTATCTTTAAGAAGTATTGTTTGGTTTTGTTTTAAAGTAGAAGGGAAAAAGAGAAAATAGGAGTATATAATAACAGACACAGTGGCAAGCTAATTCAGCCTAAAACCTTTGTTTTTCTACCTTTGCCCAGGTCTCCAAACCTCTGAGGAACTCAGTTAGGTTAGTCTTCATAATTCATTTTAATGCATAAAGACATTGTAATGCTCAACTTCTGAGACAGAGTGTTGTTGTTGGAAGATGGAACCCTAATCACCACCTTTGGACTTATTTCTATGAGAAACATCAGTAGACTTGGTGGTATTTAGGACTCCGTTCTGATGCTTTGATAAGGACTTTTTCCCACCAAACTTACACTACCACTCTCCTGAACATCCTTAAACTTCTATCTTGGAAGCTCGCATTTGAATTAGAGTAAAGGTATGAGAGAAAGTGAATTAAAAATATTTTCTTAGTAATTTGATCAACTAGCTTGTATAAATTATAATATCTTCTTTATCATCCCAGCATATTGTGCAATAAGGTGCTCAAATGGTTTTCACTTAGTAAAATCAACTCAACATGCAACAAAAAATTATGCTGAAGAATAAAAACTGAATGGCTCACCTCACTCTCTCTAACTCATTTCCATGGATCTCCATCTAAGAAGGACAGCAGGATTCCACACTCAATTCTCAGGAACATCAGAGCCTACCACAGGCAGGGCAAGAAAAGTTTTTGGACTTTACTATAAAATTACGATGGTAATTCCTGAAAATTCACTTATTCACTCAACAAATACTATTGAAGACACTGTGTTTTAAGTATGTTGTACCTCTTACAAATACTGAAATAAGGAATGTGCATTCCATAAGACCTATGCTCATCTACAAAACAGATGGAAGACAGAGAAATGTGACCTAATGTCTGCCACTTTCTAGTTGTGTGAACTCACTCAAATTCTGAGTCTTAATTTTCTTACTAGTCAAATAGTCACAAAATAGCTATTTCATAGAGTTGCTGGGAAACCTAAGTGAGATGAATAATATACAATTCAAAGCATAGTGTCTTATTTCCAAGACCAATGTCATCATTCAGAATGGTTATTTTTGTAATGAAAGGACAACAGAAGAGTACCAGAGATGGATTTGGATCTGACAAAGAACGAAACTGATTTTGCATGAAGTCAAAGCCTTGTCTGTCAACAGAAATTCTATGAGGTCTCCTGAGTTTCCCTGGAGAAGTCAGTTGCTGGCTCCTTGATCAAGCAGACTCAGCACTTTCCAAGGAAAATGATGTTTGGGAAAACTCACTGAAAACTTTCATTCTAGAAGTGAAATAGCAAGTATGTAACTTTCCCCAGGAATTATCTCACATCCATTTAGACATTAGATAGAATAATGTAGATGAGACCAATGAAAACCCAATAGCAACATTTGAAGCTCCCCAACACAGAGAAACTACAGATTTTTAAGGAAATGGAATTGCTGATTAGTCTGATTTGATCAATACACATTGTATGTCTATATTGAATTATCACCCTATCCCATAAATATGTACAATAATTATGTATCAATACTTTAATTTTAAAAATTAAAAAAATGCTTTAGAATAACTTATTCAAAAGAACAAACTAACCAAACACAGGACCGAAGCTCAGAAGGGATGAGCTGTAAATTACAGAACATAGAACAAATACTCAGTTTGGTTCTTCTTTTCTTTGCCAATACAGGTTTTTTAAAATGGGAATATTATATAGACCCATTCTGAACATCTTTCCTTGTCAATATTCACCTACAAATTGACTTTAATGGCCTCACTGAAGTCTGAACAGAACCCCCTCCGACTGTCTGCCTGCTTTTGATGAATATTGTTTTCACTAAGCATCCCGTGCTGCAACCAGGGTAATTTTTTCCACCAAAATTATTGATCATATTAATCCTATGCTAGCTACCCTTCAGCCAAGTCCTTCACCCCTATATTAAATCTTCTCAGTCATCCCACAAGCCCCATACATGGCTTCTTTACCCTCTGCCTGTCCTTAGTGAGGAACACTGGGGGAAACAAAAAGCACCATGCCACAGAGAGTTATCTGGATCTGCAACCTTCCTACCACTCCACTACATTAAACCCCTTTCTTAGTGGACCTCTGGAATCCTAGCTCCTTAGGAGTTTCCTCTTGAGTAACAGGCACACCGTCCCTGCCCTTATCCCTGCCAACACTTTCATGAAACTATATTCTATTTATTTAACACTATGCATGATTCATTTCTCAACTTTTCTTTCCATTTTCTCTATTTAGTTTTTTCATCTACACATTTCATTAAATGTTTTAATTTGCTGATTGCTCTCAGTTTATAGCTCTGCCTACTACATTGTAAATTATTTCAGAGTTCAGAGCATTTCATTCATAAACTTACAGTAGAGACCCTAGCTCTAGTAAATGCAGATGAGGAAATTAAAAAGGAGAAATCAGTTAACCAAAAGTTTGCTTTTATCCCAAAGGAGACATCTCTTCTTCTATATTGTTTTCCCTCCAGCATCCAGGATTGAACCCAGGGGTACTCTACTACTTGGCTACATTCCCAGTCCTTTTTATTTTATTTTGAGGCAGGGTCTCACTAAGTTACCTAGGCTGGCCTTAAACTTGGGACCCTCCTGTCTCAGCTTCCTAAATCACTGGGATTACAGGCAGGCACTGCTACTAGACTGAAATGTCTATTCTTATATCCAACCTAGAGTGACTTATCAAATAAATCATGTTTTCACAATGATTATACATACCTTGGTGATTGTTTTGCAATGAAGTCTATAGTCCATGTGAAACTCATATGAAATGACAAGAATTTTGTTTTTCTCCAATTTTGACTCAAGATAAAACAAACCAGGGCTGTGAAGGTAAGGATGTCCATGACTCTTTACGGGGAAACACACAAGCTTACAGGAATTTGAGAGGTGTGGTGGAAAATCACAAAAATTCATCTCTGATAAGTTTCTTTTGCTCCAAGGCAAAATTGTTTGTAAAAACTTTTCTTTTGATTTTTGTTATCCAAATAATTCCAGCTTAAATTGGAACTCAAATATTAATCTGATAATGACACCGTTGAGACACATTCTCTGACAATTGATCTCAAATGACTTACAAGGCTTTACTTTACCCCATTTTCTGCATTCCTTTCCAGCCAGGGGTTTTGCCCGTCTTTAACACCAATGGCCCTTCCCCCCAACCTACCATCACCATCATCAGGGAGGAAAAAAAAGACCCTGAAATGTAAGTATTAAGATGATTACTATGTGCTTGGGAATATCCTTTAATTTAAATTTTGTTTTATTTTATTTTTAGCTTCAAAGCTTTTACAGGAATGAACACCTGTCTTTCAGGGCATTATAAGAAATTGTCAGGTACCTGACATACTTTGTTTTGTCAAGTCCTCCAACAGTGACACTGTGGGTAGAAGTCACATTTTAATTAATGATCAAAGCAAAGGACACCTGTAAGGCTGGGTTAGACTTCTAAATTCTTTGATATTAGGTTTACAAATCTGAAAGAGCCCTTTGATTCTCCCATGTGTTTGTCCTTTCTTGGAGATCAACTTAATTCTTTTT
Source organism: Marmota monax (assembly GCF_021218885.2). Taxonomy (NCBI): domain Eukaryota; kingdom Metazoa; phylum Chordata; class Mammalia; order Rodentia; family Sciuridae; genus Marmota; species Marmota monax. The sequence goes on along the minus strand of NW_026691982.1, from coordinate 11,319,557 downwards.
TTCAAAGGCAACATATTTAGCTAATCTGAGCACCGGAGTTATGGGTGACAATGTCCATTCACAGCAACTCTTAACACTTTATAAAAGTCATACTCTATTACAAAGGAGGCAGGGCACTGTCCAGAAGACTCTGTTGCATGGAGATTTGTTGTGTCACATGCTGCTGAAGTATGAGAGCCCTCAAGTGGGCCTCAGATTGGTTTAAGGAATTGTATGTGGGAAGTGTCATTAGAGAGGGAATAATGATGTAGGATCTGTTAAGACAACTCCAAATTAAGTTCAAATGCAATTATCCCTTTGCTATAGACAGAAATTCACTATTTTATGTAAATTAAGATATATAAATATTGCTATATCAATATATGTTGCTACTGTACAGTATATATGTTGATATATTATGCTACATGTCATATTAATATATTATTAAAATCATGCAAGTTGATGAGTATTAATGTTAACACTAATATACTAACATATTCATATGAAATACTATGCATACATTACTACAGAACATTAAGCTATAAACATCAACAATATATACACTGATTTTATATAAATACACACTTTATGAACCTCCATGGAGATAACTGAATTAGCCATAAAGGTTCATACCCATATGTAAAAATTGCTTGGGAACTCTGGACACTCCTGGAAACATACTAAATACTTCATAATAGGGGAAATACAGGAAGCATAAAGAACGAAATCCAGAACTAATTGCCTCCATATTTTGATATATCTGTATGCATTTTTAAATGTAAACAGAATTATACCTATTTTGGCATACTGAATGCTTAACTTTGTATGCTTTTTATAATTAACCTGTGCATTTTTCTTTACTATTAAAAACTGTCCATGAGTAACCATTTAATGAGTCTGTTTTATATATCCTAGAACCTGCAAGAATTTTCTTGATCGTTTGATTACTTCTAATTAATTTTCTAGTAGGCACAAAAATACTGTAATGGATGACTTTATGCATACAACTGGAATTTTCCTAATGCATAGTGCCAAATTATCTTTCTAATAGGTCCTATCAGTTTACAATTCTACCAGTTATATATATAAATGTCCAATTGCTATGTCCTTGTCAGCAATTAGCATTTCTTTTAATCCTTTGATGTTAGTTTAGTTTTCTTTGCAATCTTTTCAATTGCTGATTACTAACACAGTATTTTTATGGTTTAATCAGAAAATTTAATTTCCTCCTATATCATTTATGTATTCTTATTGACTGCACTCCAATTATTGATTTGCATGAGTTCTTTAAATTTGAAGGACAGTGACTCATGCAAATCAATAATTGGAGTGCAGTCAATAAGAATAAATAAAAATATATAAGGATTTAAAGTCTTTTTTAAATGCTCAATCTTTAATCTAATACACATAAATATTATTGATTCTTAAATATTTCTCTATCATAGAACCAAAATAAAATGCAAACATAAATTTTAATAAGATTTTTAAAGTCTTAGGTGAACAAATCTACCACTCTCTTCCTTTGTGATTTCTCTAATTGCTTATTATTTTGGAAAGTTTTTCCCATAAAAAGATTAGATAAATATGTGCCTATGTTTTCTTATTAATTATCTCATATAAGCTTTACCCAAATTCATATTTGTTTAAATAGTTATTTGTAGAAAAATTAAGCTTTTATTCTTTAACACAATATATTTTGCATATATTCCCATTATTTTTCAGAAGCTACCAAGAAAAATCCATTTCTGGGCTAAGAAACATCTGCAAGCATAAAGCTATAGGTTTTAGAGGTTTCCAATTCCTTTCCATCCTGAGTTCATAAAGAACCGTTGTAATGGCTTAAGTCACAATCTATGATACCAGGAATTGTAATTTCTCATGGAACAATAATTTAAGCATGATTTTTCACTTTCTAAAGGAGATGGTAATTTTGATGGGCTGTTTTTCTCATGTTATGGGCTTCTGGTTCCGTGTGACAATTTGAATAAAGGAAAGTTTTGAAGAGTTACATATGCTTCTTTAAGAAGAAATTTGATGAGAAGTAGCAGCTTAGTGTTTGTTATGAGGTCACTGATCTTAAAGCAGCTTTCAACATCTTTTGAAGAAACCACCCTTTAAAGTTTAACTGATCAAAGTGGCATCATGTACAGAAGTCAGAGTCTCTCACTGGCCTATCCATTACAGAGGGGTCCCATGCAAAGGTTTAGAGCTGGAGGTCAGTATAAAATCCAAAAGTGACGTTATCTGCCTAGTGAAGAAACAGAAGCTTGTTTTCTTTCTTTTTGCTTCAAACTGAAAATAAGAGCCCATGCAAACAGACCGACAACAATATAATCTTAAATTCAATTAAAAGAAAACTTTTCCCCCTCAACACCAGTCAGATCAAAAATGGTTCCTCCTCTTTATTCATGACTTCTGATTTTATGGAAAGAAAGAAACATACTTTTCACTCAAACTTTTCATTTACTTTGAGACCAAACACTAGGGTCCAAACCAATTTCCTAAAACATGGGGGGGGGGGGGGTAAGTACCAAGTGATTTAAACCTACTGGGAGAAAGGGAATATGACATGATAATTAGAGAAACTCAAGCGACTTTAAAATGTCAGAGTGGAGCTGTGGCTAAAAGAAATGTCATTATGAGAATGAATAACCTTCATTTGGAAAAAAAAATTGTTGGGCATATGAAAAGAAAGGAGAAATGGCAACGGGGAAGGATTTCTCAAATGTCTTACCTGTCACACAGTAACTCAATCTCATTTTTTAATAGATCTGAAAATAAATAAGATGTGTGGATATGGTCACTCTATTGTCTCATAGTGTTTGCCTGAATTAATGGCAGTGCAAATTACCCTATTATGCCCTATGCAAGGCATATATGATACTAATTCTTAATTGTCATATATTATACAAAATATTCTTAAGTGGGATCATGATATTTGCGCATAAGAAAGCATGAGTACTCCACATCTTAATCTTATTTATTAACAAGAAAATGATAAATTTCTTTGATTAAAAATCAAGATCATTACATTAAATTTTCTCCCATTTCTAAAATAATATTAGCATAAATAAGGCGACAGGGAACTGATGAGGGACCTAAGGAAGAGAATCATAAATTACTGGGGGAATGCTTTTCCTGAGTCTATAATCTGATTAAGTTGGCCATTCTTTTCTCTCTGGCTTCCACTCCCAATCTGTACCTGTAACTCCTAGGCCATGCAACTAACTTCACTATACTTTAAGCAGTTGTTTGTTTGTTTGTTTGTTTGTTTAAGGAAGGTCAAGAGAGACCACATATGAGGCATGATCATCTAGCTCAGTTTCTGAGTCCAAACCATGGAAGCATGTAAGCCACACAAAAGGGTTTATGGACACAGATGGGACTGACAAAGACAATGCACCCAAGTCCAGCGTTTTAAACCATGTCACCAAGCTCAGTGCTCAAGGAGGGCTCCCACCTCTGGATCCTGTCCTGTTCTTAACTAGTCTTCAAAGAAAGGGGATCAAATCTGGCACTGTCCAAAGATGTGTGCTTATTTTTCTCTTGATCTTCTCCTTCAAAATCTCCCTTTGAACGGGATTTTCACATGCAGGATGAATAGAGATTAAGGGCAATTATGGTTTTTGTTTTGCTTTTAATGGCCCATGCAACTGAAATTTGCTCCTGAAACCAATGGTTAATACTGCAGTATTGCCTGTCTCATCTGTCCAGTGCCATGTTTCATTGCTTCCAAATGCCATTTCTGGTATTTTCTTTCAACTTCAATCTAAAGTTTTCTTTTTCATGTGCTTTAAGTGCTGGGCACCAAGGATAAGAATTAAGATATTCTGGAGCTTTGAGAGAGGGAATGCTAAGTTAAGATCTCCCAGTTAAGATCCTTGCCCACCCAAGATCCTGCTCATTTGAAAAAACAAAGGCAAGCAGAGGAGAGAGGAGGAGCTGAGAGCACATTCCTGGGATTTAATAGTGACGCCTCTGCAGTGGATGGAGTCCTGGCAGGCTGTTATCTTTGTCTGCCTTGACAGACTCTGGAGAGAAAGGCCCCCAAGAATCTATTTCACTGACATAGAAATGGCAGCTGGTGCTATTTCACTTTAAATAAATGTTTGGTGCTAGGTCTGTCTATATAATCTCCCCGACAGCAAAAGCCTCACCAGAACAAAAGGCATGACAAAAAAAAACTAGGTGCATGCCAAAGTGTCCTGAAGTGGGAAGGTGTGAGACATTTCCTGATCCAGGCCTTCGCCCCCTAACACCCCACCCTGGCTCACTGGCGTATTCCCCACGGGAGACATGGCCAGGTCAATCACCCGCCTTGTTTCCCAAGGAACAAATGGGGATTGTTCCCTCTGCTCATGGTCAGCACAGTGAACCTCCTTTCACAGGCAGATTTTGTGACACGAGGAACAAATAAGTAGTTGGGGAGTAAGTAATAAATAACCTATGTCAAGGTGCATTGGTGTGACTATACGCATGCTCTCACTTAACCTGCAGTGCCGGGGGGGCCCACAGGAATGAGTCCAGACCCAGAATTCAGAGCCCTGGCTTCCTCCCTAAATTTACATAAAGATCTTATGCAACCCTACCATCAATGAGACCATAAAACTATTGTAAAATTAGTCCTCAAATTATTAACCAGTTGGTGATTAAGATAATCAAAATGGCAGGTGAAATCTGAATTCCAATATGCAATGTATGAAATATATATTTATGTATTTATTTGATTCTAGTGCTGGAATGTACAATATGTATATACATGTGCACATTTTATATATATATATATATATATATATATATATATATATATGTGTGTGTGTGTGTGTGTGTGTGTATATATACATACACACACATACACAGATATGTGTGTATATATATGTTCATTTTAATTTTAGGGCCATTTAACAAGTGTCTAAAATGTATATAAGAACTGATGGATATAACCTAATACTAAACAAATGGGCTTTATTCTCAAGAAGCATGCAAACTGTCAGATGTATTTAATATGTTTAAGCATCTCTGCTAATAATTGTCATAATAATAGCTGCCACTTGTGGATTACTCTGTATCAGACATCATGCTACTACCTAACCTGCTTTTACATCTACTCTTCATTCCAAACCTCCAAGGACAAATCTTACTTCCATTATCTATGGAATGGAAGTAATGAAATAGAAAGTTACATGAGAGAAGTTAACCCCTCCAGGCCTCACAGCTAATGAGTGCTGGGCACAGGCTTCCTGTCTGTGTAGCCCACGTTCCTTTCACTCTGAAGGGTGAAGGACTGACATGGGGCCAGGCACACCAGGACTATAAGGATGTTCCCAGCAAAAGTCATGATGCTACAGAGACCACTGTTTTCTAGCAGGAGTGAGAACTAGAGGAGCTTCCTAAGAGACCACAGCATTGGAGTTGGGCTTTAGCCATGTCACTGACAATCTGCTCATTGTCACAGAACTGAAGATGATAAATGTGTAAGAAAAACCTGATTGGTCATACATTAAATTATTACACAGTCAGAGAAACATTTCACCAAAACATTTGCTTCAACCCAGAGTATCCCAACTTTAAAAAACCAGGTCATTTCTTGCTGGGGTGTTTCATTAAAGCACAGCCTCCACATACCCATCTTTGTTCCTGTTGATTAAACCAATGAGAGCAGAATGATGCAGGAGAAATATGTGCCCTTCATTAAAAGCCTTCTATGGATCCTGACCACGGGTGTTCAACACATATTTATTTCACACAAAGAAGCAAAAAGTCCCATTAATCATCTAAGTGTTTTTGAACAAACGAACAAAAACAAAACAAACAAAACAAATCACCAGCACTGGACAATCTGAGCATTTGCATGACACCTGGAAAGTTCTGGCATCTCAATGACTGACTCAGAGATAACAGCAAATGAGGTGAGTTGTCAGAATCTTTTGCTCAAGATCCTGATTATACCATTAATCACGTGAACTTGGACAAATACACTACCTTCTGTAAAATTTTCCTACATTTAGAATAGTGATAACAATAGTATTTACCACAAGACTCTTTCTGAGGACTAAATGAGAAGATATTATATAGTATACCATGCTACGAACACCCCAGCTTGTGGTAAGCACCCAGTAAACATCATTGTCATTGCAATTCATTATGAATAAGACAATTCTTGCCTGATCAAGTGTATTTACCCCTGTCATTCCAGGATATTTGCTTCCCTTTATTAAACAATATTTTAGAATGTATGAAAAGAAGAATATTCTAAGGAAAAATTAAGTTGATGATTAAACACTGGCTTCTACATAAGTTTACATTTTGAGTCCCCTCACGACATATTCATCTATCTTCACTGCAAACATCTCCCCACCAAGCCTTCTCCTTGTCCATGCCAGTCCGTATCTGCCCTGAATATGCACTGTATTCTCAGTGGGTAATCAAAGGTCATAATGGTGAAGCTAACAGCCACAGACCAGAGAAGTCTTGAGAAATGATACCTGAGTTGGGCTGTTGCAGAGCTCAACCAACTATAGCTTCCAGGCCTGAAATTTGCAAAACAATGCTGAATTGGAAGACTCCTATGGATCCTTCAAGGTTAAAATATATATGTGCATGCAACTCAGCTACAGAAAAAGAAAAAAAAACCTTCTCAGTTCTTCTTCCATCATGGAAATGAATAAGTGAGTGCATGAAATGTTAGTATGTAGACTATTATCAACATTTGAGAGATAATGAGAGAGAAACAGAGGTACCACAAGATGATGTCAACTGTTTATGGTCACTTGCAGACTGCTAAACATCCAAGGGATTGAAGTAGCCACTTCTTAGTGTCCTGATCCTGTTCTTTCTCCACTCCTTTCAAATGAGAAAGGTCCTATTTCAAAGCACAATTTTGTTCCATTCTGGCCAATTCTTCCCAAACCATTGAGGTAATGTTTATTCAGCCTCACACTTTAGCAACTATTTATGAGCAGTGTTTACAAGTTCCAGAGATTGCCCCAGCGGTTATTAATGCTATGCAAACCAAAAGCCGTCTAAATTTGTTAATCTAGACAAAACACAGGGGCAACTCCAAACCAATGTGCGATATTCTGTCTCTGGGTTTATTCAAGTATAATGCACCTTTAATGTCAACCTCGATTTTTCAACTCTCTTCACAAGCCTCACAGTAATTATAGTCAACAGTAAAGTTGAACTCAGCCAAAGAGGCAGCGCTACAGGAAATTGTGGGGAAATTTTAAAAACAAAACCAAAACAGAGACAAAAACCCTGTCAATTTTAAAAAAAAAAAAGTTTAGAAAAATAAAATAAAACTTGCCCCAATGTAATAAAATAAGAAGAACGTGAAGAAGTGTTTTAGGGACAATGGCCAATTCTCTTTTGGCTGAAGGGCTGATACCATTCTGGGCTAGAATCAGCACTGGCCTGAGATGGGTCCATACTTTCTCCTCCAAGCGGAGTGTGCAATCCAATCATCAGCCTATTTTTGGCTACACAGTTAATGATCTGTTGGTGCCCACACTTTTCACTTTGTCACAACAACTGGAGCCTGCAGCTGAAGCACAGCTGGCCTCTAGTTCCCCCAGCCCTATAATTTAGTTTAACAGCTTTAGGGACAAGAGGAAATGGCAGAGTGCCCTGGAGCCCCCACACTTGCTTCAAAAATTAGTTCCCTACTATGCTGTATATATACTCCCAAGTATTTTAGGCAAACAGTGTAGGCAGGTCAGGCCCACATGGGCACATGGTACTGCTGACTGTGCTTCTGGCAGGGTGGGTTGGTTTGGGGAGGGAAGGAGAAGTAAGACAAGAGCCTAAGTATGAGTCCATGCATGGGTGAGGTGTGTGAGAGAGACAGAGAGAGAAGCCTGGTCCCAGGGATGTATGTGTGATATCTTGAAAGGTATAGGAGGCCTTTGTTATTTTTACTTTTTAATTGTGCATATTTATAGAGGACAGTGTGATAATTTGATACCTTATACAATGTATCAATAATCAAATAAGGGTAATTAGCATTTTCATCTCTTTAAACATTTATCAATTGTACTGGGAAATTTCGAATTCCATTCTTCTGGTTCTTTATGAAATACATAATAAATTGTTGTAAAGTATAGTCACCCTATAGAACACCTGAATTTATTCCTTCCACCTAATTGTATTTTAGCAACCATTACCCAGCTGTCCTCTATCCCTACTTCCCCCACCCCATCCCAGCTTCTAGGGACTGATACTCTATTCTCTACTGCTATAAAAATCTCCTGTTTCAGATTCTACATATGAGTGAGATTAGGTGATACTTTTTGTTTCTGGATTATTTTACTGAACATAAAGTTCTCCTGTTCCGTCCATGCTGTGGAAAATGATAAGATTTCATTCTTTATTTTGGCTGAATAGTATTTCATTTTATTTACATACCACATCAGTTTTATCCATTCTTCTGCCTTTTCTTTTCATAAACATGCATTCCATACTGTCCTAGAACCTGAGGTTGGAAATCTTTCACTCTTGAGCTGATGCCTTAAAAATAGTCATGGTTTCCTGTTAGAGGAGACCCAGTGCTTCAGCTGAATTAGCTCAGCTCCCCAACCTCAAGTTGAAACTTTGTGATATCCCCAGGGATTGGCAGGATGAAACACATTTCCTATCTGCTTTGGTGCACTTTGTAGTCTACCCAAAGTGCACAGGTGGAGGGAAATCAGTCATTCTCCCCTGATACTGGAAAATGAAGGGCAGTGAGAACAGAGCCTAGGATCTGTTCTCAGTGTAGCAAGGGAGTAGGGGTGGGGCCCAGGCAGCTGGAGGGATAAGGGTGTGGGGCTAGAGGAAGGCATGGCGACACAGCTTCCCCAGGAGATTCTCAAGGGCTGGGCGGGGGTGAGTTTCACTGTGACTTCTCCTTATTGATTTTGCCAGAAGCAATGCCTGGTGGTTATGGAGTTGGATTGTCAGAGGAGGATATGAACAGGTGGCCTCCTGCCAGGTGAGAGCAGAGTGCTAGGTGTGCAGACAGGTGACTCTTGGACAGGAAGGTATGGAGTGCTGAAGCAGCGGGATTCTCCTTTCAACTTCCTGAGTAGACCATTCCTCATGCACTCCCCAAGCACTGAGGTGGGCACCTGGGGCATGGTGGAGTTTGAAAATATAAGATGTCCCCACAGAGAAGCACATACTTCAGCAGAGAACAGATACGTAAAGCCGCTCAGCCAATAATTATTTAGTCACAAAGGCAGAATTAAAATTCTTCCCTTTCTAGGACACCACTCATTTCTTTCTTTCTAGGAGGAAGACCAGGCTGTTTGTTCCAATCAGCCTACAAATATATCATAACTTCTTCCCTATTTGAAAACAATTCCCCTTCACTCCACGTCTCCCTAGAATCATTCAAACACCTCTTGGTTCCTCTTTAGCCCAATTATTCACAAGAATTGTTTATATCTTCTATCTTCAGCATTCATCTTCCTGTTTCTCATTGACCCCACTACAATCCTTCTTTTATTTCCATAACTTACTTGAAGCTGCTCTTATGAGCTCACCAAGGATATGTATACTGCTTACTCTGCTTGGTATTCTTGGTTCTGAGCTTAGCCATCTGCAGCATTTGGGAGAAAACCATGATATGTTAAAGACCAAGAAACCTGAGACCAGAGAGTCTTAGTTCGAATTCCAGCTTGGTGCTTATGAGCTATAGGACTGGGCAAGCTTATTTATCTCTGGGCTTTATTTTACATCTGAAAAATAAATGAGAATACCTCATAGGAAGACTATAAAGATGCAACAAGTTAATGTATATAAAAAGGCACAGAACCGTGACTGGCCCGTTTTAAACACCATATAAGTAGTACAGCTAGTAATGCCAAATAAGACTCACAACTCCCTCATTCATTTGGTTTCCAGGATATTAGACCTGCCAGGTTTTCTTCCTTCATATTCCTTAGTATCCTTTGCTGGTCATCTGGAGAATGCAGAGGGCCCAGAACTTAGTCACTGAGCACCTCTCCTCCTGAGATTTCACCTAGCTGTGTGTTTTCAGATATCGTCTGTATGCTAACCACTCCCAATTCCAGCTTGAAACTTCCTTACCTAAACTTGAGACCATTATAAATTGTTTACTTGGTTTCTAGAACTCTGTGTATTAGTCACCTCAAACTCAACCTTCTTACTGTTCTAAAACTTATTGTGCATTCACTTTAATCAAGATCCCTACCTGGAATGCTCTTTCCCCAGATACTGGCATGGGTTATCCTTCCCCTCCTTCAAGTCTTTGCTTATGTGTGACCTTCTTAGCAAGGCTTTCTCTGATTATCCCATTTAAATTAAAAACTTCCCCAACTTCATGCACACCCTATTGATTGTTTCTTACTCACTTTTTTTCTTTCTGGTATTTACCAGGATGTTATACTAGATATCATACTTACTTATTTACTATTCTGTCTTTTCCATCAGTCTATAAACTCTAGGTAGAAGATGACTTTATTCTGTCACATTCGCTGCTATATCTCTAGCATCTGAACACTCTTGTGTTAGTCCGGTTTTCATTACTGTGACAAAATACCCAAGGAAAACAACTTAATAGAGGAAATATTTGTTAATAGAGGTTCCAGTCCATGGTAGCTGGTACTATTGCTATGTGCCTGTGGTGAAGCACAGCATAATGGCAGAGAGGGCATTGTACAGCAGAGTTGCTCACCTCAAGGCAACCAGGAAGCAGAGAAAAAGAGAGAGAGGAGAAGGAGGAGGAGGAGAAGGAGAAGGAGAAGGAGAAGAAAAAGAGGAGAAAGAGGAGGAGGATCAGGAACAAGATACACCGTTCCAGAAAATTCCCCTAGTGACATAGTTCCTCCAACTTGGTCCCACCACCTACAGTTTTCACCACCTACTGGTAGTCTATTTAACTATGAATCCCTCGATGTATTAATTCATTGATGTGGTCAGAGTCCTTATGGTCCAATCACTTCCCAAAGCCCCACTTCTGAACATTGCTGCGTTGGCAACCAAGCTTTCAACACCTGGATATTCCAGATCCAATCCATAACAACTATTCTGTCCCATAATTAAATGCCAAGCAAATATTTGTTGGATGAATAATAAAAAAAAATAAGCAAATGAATCAATAACATGGGGAGATAAACCCTAATGAAAGTCTAAGATGCGATAAAAACCTGTACTGAGGATTTTACATGAACATCCACTGTCCTCTCAAGTAAGTCCTCCTAATGCAGTGACATTTAGTAATGCAAAAATGAAAAGAAGGTATCTATACACAGTGGGTAGGAGAAAAGAAAGCATCCAGGTAAGAACATATTTACCTAAGACCTTTCTAGTAGACTTATTTGAAGAACTGAGCAAAATTCCTGTTTCTAGATCTCAAGAGTACACAGGACGTCAACTCTAGAGAAGTATGTGAGAGATAAGTCATACCCTGTCTGTCAGCCTTGATAAGAATTCACCTTGAATACAGTAGGATATCCAATGGTCTTGAGCTGGTAGAATGACATGCCAGATGTGCTGAGTTTGCTGCAAAGAAGATAGAACACTGGGATGTTGAAACCAGTATGGCAGCCATTGAAGATACCTGACCAGGAGATGTGGCTTGGGACAAGGGGAAGGCAGACTATGAAATTATTAGGAGGCAGAATTGAGAAAATTTTCTCATTGATTGGACACTGGTGTAAAGGGAGAGTTGAGGAAAATATAGCAGCTTCCAGGTCTTTGGTATTAACAAATGAGTGAGAAGGTGAAGTTATTGCACTGAGATGAGAGTAAAAAAAAAAAAAATGGCTCAGGACTGGCAGGGGTGGGGAGAAGATTATAGTTTAGTTTCAACCCAAAGCCTGAAAAATTTTCTTTTCACCAATGTAAACCCTTCAAGCTACTTATAGGCCTTTCCCCACATAGAATTAATTTTTTCCATTCTCAGGAAATTTGCAATTGCCAGGATTTCAACTCCAAATGTCATTCCTGTTCATTATCCACTGTCCTCTAAAACCTAGCTTACACAGTCAATGCCCAGGTTTTTCTTCATATCACGTTACCTTAAAAAAATCACTGCTCCTTGTAGAATGCCTGCTACTAGGACTGGAGCAGGGAATATATAAGATGAGCTTGGAGCACTTTATAATGCCAGAAAGTGAAGAAGTGCTCAGAAACACACACACAGTGATTGATCCATATGTCAGAGAGTTAGGAGCCCACAGGGAATTAGGAGTCTACTGACAGAGCTCCCCATGGCTAAAGCTCATATAATTTGAGCAATCAAGGAAACAATGCAGTATTGGAATATAACCCAGAGTATACAATAAATACCCATGAATCCATATTAATATAAATCAATTATTGAATAAACAAACAAACTTAAAAAATAGACAAATATCCCATGCTGAAGAATCCCAAATAATGTCTGTAGCTCTTCCACCCCCAGGGAAGTGGAGCTTCACTCCCCAACTTTAAGTGTTGGTTGTGCAGATTCACTTCCTTCCAAAGAAAACAGATTAGAAATGCAAAACATGAGTAACTTTGTGGAGAAGCATGGCAAACGCTACCTCAACCAAGTAGACAAGGTTAACATCAATGGTGACAAAACATGTATTTGCCTTTAATATGGTGCAATAAAAGTATTTCACCTCTGTGATCTTCCTCCCCCAAACCCATCACCTCCGTCTCATCATGAGAAACATCTGATAAATTCAAAACTGAGAGATCTTATAATACATCCATTTTGTATTTTTCAAAACCTTGATCAAGGTTTTCAAAGACAAGGGAAGACTGAGAAACTGTCACAGCCCAGAGGAGTCTAAGAAGGCACATGACCCAATTTAATGTGGTCTCCTGGACGTGATTCTGAAACAAAATGGACATTTGGGGAAATTAATTAAGTCCAAAAAAGTATGGGCTTTGGTCAAAACAAATGTCTTGGTCCATCATTTGTGACAAATGTACTCTAGTAAAGTAAAATGCTAACAATAGGGGAATTCTGGGGCATACATGGGAACCCTCTGCACCATCCTTGTAACTTTTCTATAAATCTGAAACTATTCTGAAATTGAAAGCTTATTTAGGAAAAGAGAAGAAACCTGGCTTATATCCTACTCCTCCAGAAAGCCCTCCCCACTCCTCTCCCTCTCAGAGTAAACCCAGGCCTGGCCTAGCACTAGGTCCTCAAGCCCCTCTGGATGGCATCCTGTTATAATTAAAGTGTCCTCACTGTCTGCAGGTCGCTGAGTCCTTTTTTCCCTCTTAAAGGACACACTTCCTGAAAGCAGTGGTGCTGTTCTCTTTGACCTGAGTTTGTCTCCATGACAGCACCTCAAGGATTCCTATGCAAAGGGAACCCAAGAATCAGTTTTGAGCAAACCACTTCACACTTTTGCTTTTTCTTCTTCAGGGTTAAAACAGAGACTGCGGCAGACCTTGAAGAGATTAGGAGCAGATTTTCTGAAAATTATTTAATCATAAAATAATTGCTGTTTATTGCAATAAATTACATAATTCTTGCAAAGTTCAAAACTGAAGACATGGGAAATAATAAGTGTTTGCTGGGATTATCACTATACTGCACAACATTTGGCTTTTTATATCCTCTTTTTCTCCTAAACACACATATTTCTGAGATCCAACCAGCCCTCATCCCTGCAGCCTATCAATGCTCTGTCTTAAACATCCTTTGCTGGTATCCACTGCTTGCTACTCTCGTGAGTACTAATGTCTCTGCATCTAAGGCAGAGACATTGCTCACTGAAACGTGGTCATTTGGAGTTACAGTTTGTCCTCTTGTGAACACTCTGGTCTTGTCCACACTAATTCCTACATGATCATTTCAATACAACTACCTCATAATGTCATCCCCCTGTTAAAACCTGTCTTTCATACTCAGTTTCAAAATCCTGATCAGAGCCACAGGGTTGTCACAGCGCTAGCCCTACCTACTCCCTCCTTCTTCAATCACTGTGATCCAGGGTATTGGACCTTTTTTTTCACTTCTGCCATTTTTTTCCCACCTTTGCCATTTTTTCACAATCTCAAAACCTTTATAGATGCTGTTCAGTTCATTCGGCCTAGAAATACTTCCTCCTGTTTACCCTCCTCCCTGTTTTAGCCTGAATAATTTACACACCTTCTCCAGATACTAGAATGCAAATTACTTTTTCAGGGAGCTATTTCCTGAAGAAGTGATATGTTTTCACCCAAACTTGCTTCAGGATCCATAGTATCTTACAAGCCCATTGGGTAAAGCCAGGGAAGTCTATCCTGTGTATGCTTAATATGATTTCATGAGGGACAGACAGCTCCATGTCAGTGTTAGGTGCTGCTCTGTCCTTAGGACCCAGCACAATGACTGGCATATCACAAGTACTCTGTAAACACAAGCAGACAGTTTGATTAAGGAATCAATCCATTAATTGATTCCTTCACCTGGCTTTTATTCATAATACAGCATTGCTAACATTCTGTCTGCTTCTTTTCTTTCTTAGTGTTCTGTTTCCTTCTTTGAAATGAATAGCCAATGACAAAAATATCCAAAAACTCTTTTCAGAATACACAGGGGATTCTCTGAAGATGTTTCATTTATCTGACATTATTGAATTTTTACCAGGTGAGAGGATTGTCCTTCTTTATCACAGCCATTTGTTCACTGTCATTCAAGTCATAATGATACGTCACCGCATTAGACATGACTCAGTAAGAGGAAGTTTCATCTATTTTGCACAGCTAGTTTTGTAAGACTGGAGTCAAACAATATTCATTATGCATAAAGGGCACATAGAGCTTTAAGCTAGTCCCTTTTAAGATGATGACAAAATTTCTGGGATAGACAGACGTTAGGACAGAAGGTCATATGATGCATTAGTGAAAATGTTCTTTGGTTTTCTTCCTCAGCCTGTCCAGGCTTCCATGAATCACTGAAGAAACTGCTTTATTAAGGGAATAATAGGTTATGTGTACCCCTCAGCCAAGAAACAGTTCCTGTGGTTAATTAATCTTTTTGAGCTCCTGACCTATTTGAATTTTGCCAAATGCCCGGAGAGGAGGTTTCCTTCACACATCTGACAGACTCAGTGAGAAAGAACTGGGATCCTCTAAAATAAAATGTCCTCATAATAATTTCTACCACCATTGCTTTGTGGACCATCGCTTCCAATAAACGAGAAGATCATGCTGAACTGAGCTTCTTTCTACCTAATTATGATCAGGAACCACTGCTAAGATCAGCCATTCCAAAACATGTGGATCTGGGAGTGTGTGTGTGTGTGTGTGTGTGTGTGTGTGAGAGAGAGAGAGAGAGTCAGAGAGGAAGAGAGGAAATAACAGAGAGATGAAATTATACTGGTCGTACATTTGATTTCAAAGAACAAGGTAATTTGAATCTCATGGGGCCCAATTTTTTTCTTCCAAAATTCCAGCCTTTATTTCTGAGTCAGAACACAATTTTCCTCTAGGTAAGATTGTATTGCTTTTATTAGAGATTACCTGTCTTCCAGGAATGATTTTAAAAAATCATCGAATCCCTTGACACTGCTTGCATGTTGACACATCACTCTGGAAAGAGGGTCAGAAGCTAATGCTAAAGTCTCAAAAAGACTGAGGACTTTCCTGACTTCAAGAACTTCTGATTTAAATAAAAGGGAAATAAAAGTAGTTTTTAGGATCCTGACCTCTGGAAGTAGACTAACCAAGGTATTTTACCTCTCTAAGCCTTTTAAAAGGTACAGTAATATGTATTCCATAATACACTTGTAGGTGTAAAGTGCATGATGTATGTACAACTATCTATGAAAATATAGTGACAATCATACAGAGCTTGCCAAACAATAAACACCAGTTAGTATTATATTTTGGCCCACCTCTCAAAAGATCTTCTTCTCCCCTGATTGGGGACAAAGATAGGGAGGCAATTCTCCCATGCATAACTCAAGTTCAGGGCACCTAGTTTCCACTCCTTGTTGCTAGTAGATGCACAATCTTCCCATAAATTGAAAGATGAGAATGTACATTCCTAGCACCTTTCACTCCAGAGATAAAGGTCTAAGAAAAATTTTCTCCAGTGATGAAAGTGCTGAAAGAAACTTCAGTGAGACTAGCCACTGGTATGGTTTGAGTATAGGTGGTGACCCCCAGAGATCCCTAGGTAAAGGCTTGGTCCAAGGCACAGTGTTGGGAGGTACAGTGTACCTT
Source organism: Marmota monax (assembly GCF_021218885.2). Taxonomy (NCBI): domain Eukaryota; kingdom Metazoa; phylum Chordata; class Mammalia; order Rodentia; family Sciuridae; genus Marmota; species Marmota monax. The sequence goes on along the minus strand of NW_026691982.1, from coordinate 11,303,420 downwards.
TTAAGAAGTAAAACCTATGGAACATCCATATCTCTCTGGAAACCCTGCCCATTCCCTTTCCCCATTTTTTTATGGCTTGAAATGTGGCCACTTGCTCTGACATGAAGTCCTATCAATACTATCTATATTCTCACCAGAAACCCAAAGCAATGGGCCACCCATTGGATTTGAACTTCTAAAACTATGAGCAAACTAAACCTTTTTTTTCACTAATATTCTATCTCAGTACTTTATTGTTATAATGTGAAGCTGAATAATATATTCAGCTCCCCAACTTCTCCTAGGGGCCTTATCCTGAGGTTAACCACAATGAGCACACCAGTCTTTGGAAATTATATTGTGGCTGTGATTATTCAATTTACCAAAGGCCTTTAGAGCCATTTTTGGTAGCACTCTATTTCCAGTGTATCCAATGTGTGATACGAGGTAGGAACCAAATCTTGGTCTCCTGGGTGGCAATGTTAAGAGATTGAGGAACCCTTAGTGGGTAGGACCTGGTAGAAGGTGATTAGGTCATCACAGGCACCGCCTTCAGAAGAGAATAATGTGGATTTTGTGAATAATGTTGATGCTGTGAATTCTCACAAAAGGGAGTGTTATAAAGGGAGTATTATAAAAAGAGCAAACCTGATGGCCCCTGAATGTCTCTGTTTTGTTTTGTTTTGTTTTGTTTTTCTCTGCAGATTCCCACTGGTGATGGCATTCTCCAGGAGAATGTCACCAAAGCCAAACAGATCATGGCTCCATGCTCTTGAGTCTGCAAAACTGTGAGCTAAATAAATTTCTTTTCCTTATGAACTACCCAGCCTGTGGCATTTTACAATAGCAACAAAAAACAGACTAATACTCCATATAGGAAAGTCCAAGTCTTCTTATTTTAAATCTTTCTCATAAAGAAGCAGGGAATGTAACTAGATGGTTAAGAGCATGTTCTGTAGGGCCAGACCAAAATGACTACTCATTTTGGATCTTCCCTTTACAAACTGAGTATCCAGGACAAGCTACTGAAGTACTCTAAGGTCTGAGATTCCTCAAGGCGAAAATGAAGATGGTAATAGTCCTTCTATAGGATTGCTTCAAGGATCAAATGAAGAAAGCAATTAACATAATACACATCCCATGAGCATTAGCAATCATAACAACCAATATTTTTAAGTCAGAACAATAAGTGAGAAAGATGAATCCTTGTACTCAAAGGAACTTTTACTATGAAGTGGCAGTTAATTATGCCACACAGCTCATTTTCATGTCATACATATGGAAATAGCACAGAGCCTTCCTTCTCCATCCTATGAGCCAACTCACAGGATATCAGTCCTCTTGGGACCTCAGCTTTTTGTTTAGAAAGATAAGTTGTCTGCTGGCAAGCTGTCAGGCTCCACTTCCTCATGCTCAATAGACTACAAACCAGCTTCATGAGCTAGAGAGAAGCTATAATTAAACTCAAAGTCAAAATACTCTCTCTACTTAACATGCCGTGCTCATATCCTACTGAAAAAGACATGGCGCTTTAGAAAGAATATGACTTATTGATTGAGTGTCACTATCTGAAGGGTATGGCTGGGTTGAGGAAATAAAATAAAACCCAGCTAGCATGAATGCTCAAGAATTGACTAAGTGGATTGTTTTATTTTCCTTTTCTGCCTCTGTGTCATGGCTCCTTCCTTTCTTTCCTCTAGACTTGTTCTTGTCCTTGCCTTTTCTTTCTTATAGTCTTTTGACTTTTTTTTTTTTTTTTGGTCGGTGTATGCCACATGCCCCAGTACAGTAATGACAAAGGTGAACAAGGACCCAATTTTACCCTCAAGAATGTCACACTACAGTGGGGAGGATACACACAGAAAATTCCAAAACCATGTGGAAGGGCAGCAATAAAGATATCCAGAGATGATTTAGGAGCACCACTCTCTGGATTTAAGACCTTCACACAAGAACGAAGCTGAGTCTTCAAAAAAAGCATAATTTGTTTCCATCTTTTTTGGATTGAAAATTTGAAACTAGACACTGGATAGCTCTTCCAAATTTACTTTCTCTAAAGTGCAACCAACATGATTCAAGTGAGTCTTTATTAGATGATTGAGACTCATAGAATACAAATAAAATTTTATTTTACAGCAATAGAAAAATAGGCAGATGTTTGGGAAGATTGCTCTGAATGTTAATAAAAGAAACCTACCTGATCTAATATGTCCTTGTGTTATCTGCTTTCCTTAAACATAGGAAAGGGCAATTTGAGTGAAATGAGTGTTTGGTGAACTAGGCTTTTAACTGAGACCTCAACCCAGGGGCATGAACTGCAGGTTCTCCAGGTTGGTACCCAAATGGTGTGTGCATGAGAACACAAGGGTTTCTATCTCAACTATCCTCTCAGTTCCTGATCTGATAAATGGACACAGTGAGGCTAACACTGTAATACAATTACAGTGACCAAGTAAGGTGACACAGTTGCACCCTGAATTTGCAAGCTCAGAAATTTGTAAGCCTCCCTCCTTTTCAGGTCTATGAGATGTACCCATGCTGCCCTTTATCCAAACTTATCTACAAAAAAAAAACTGAATCTTGAAATGATTAGGAAATCATCTGAGGTCAGATAATGATGGCAGAACTGAGACTTGATTCCAGATTTGCCTGACTCCCAAGATAGGAAGTAGAAGAATTCAACAATATTTCTGAGTTTGCATTTGGTAATACCTTTAAGAACAGAATGTGATGGTTAATTTTATCAGTCAATGTGGATAGATTATGATGCCCAATTTTGAGTAAAGCAGATAATGTTCCATAACATGGACGGACCTCATTCAATCAGTTGAAGAATTTAAAAGAAAAGACTGAAGGTTTCTGAATAAGAAGTAATTCTGCTTTAAGACTGCAGCACAAAAACTCTTCTTATTTGTAAACTGGCTGGCCCACCTTGCAGATTTTAGACTCAAGACTACAACACCAGGGCTGGGGATGTGGCTCAAGTGGTAGTGTGCTCACCTGGCATGCGCGGGGCGCTGGGTTCGATCCTCAGTACCATGTAAAAATAAAATAAAGATGTTGTGTCCACCGAAAAAACTAAAAACTAAATATTAAAAAATTCTCTCTCTCTCTCTCTCTCTCTCTCTCTCTCTCAAAAAAAAAAAAAAAAGAAAGAAAAAGAAAAAGAAAAAGACTACAACACCAAACCTTACCTGTATTTCCACCCTTTCTACCAGCCCTGAAGTGGCTTGTCCCCTCAATCACAGAAGCCATTTCCTTAATATAAATATCTCTACCCATCTTGTGTGTATGTATCTTTCTTTCTTTGTGTGTTTCTTGATAATAGACGAAAGACAGATTATAGATAAGTAAGTAGATAGATATGATAGGTAGAGATAGGATGGATAGATGATAAATAGGTAGGTAGACACATAAATACATTTATACACTGATGATTAGTCATATATAGTCTGTTGCTTCTGCTTCTCTGGAGAACTCTGAACCCTGATTAATATACAAGAGGTAATTGAAAACACCATGTGATGAGAACAAATTTGAAACAACAGAAATTTGTTTGGAGGAACTCCTAATGTACTGAGATGGTATTGGAACTCTCTAACAGGTGAAGAATACATTAAAAACCCAGATTTCAGATTTGCTTCCATGGGCATGACATTTGAAGCCAAAGACATAAACAAAGACTCAAAAAAGAAAGTCTAGGGAAGATGTGAGAAGGTCTGATGGCTTTGGCACTTCCATCTCAGGCATGATAGAAGGACATAGAGAGAGAGGAGTTGCCCAGGCAAGGAATCAGTAAAAGGGAAACCAAGGGAGGGAGGAGCACACACAAGAGGGTTTGAGACTGAGAAGACCCAGGCTGAGGACAGAGCAGGTCAGGTGGTAAAGAGGCTAGAGAGACTGTGAAGAAGGCACATCCAGAAAAGACAGTAACAGCATGGCCAGTGAAGGGGTGCTGTCTTAATGCTTTAGTACACTGTTAAAAGACATACCATGCTGCAATTCCAGACACTGAGGCAGGAGGATTACAAGTTCATGGCCAGCCTGGTCAACTTAGGGAGACACCATCCCAAAATGAAATTTTAAAAAGAATACAAGCTCAGTGGAAGAGACTTAGCATGCATAAGGCCTTGGGTTCAATCCCAAGTACTGAAATGAAAGAAAATGGAAAAAAAATGACAATGGAACAAGTGCAGTTATTTTGTCTCAAGCTGTTTACAAAATCAAGTTCTACTTCTATTTTGCAGCAAAACTATCATGACACAAACCTTTGTTGGCCCTTTACCAGGATACCCATTGGCTTCTCAGTTCCCCAGCATGACATGGCTCTCTGGTTCTTTTTGCAGATGACCTAGCCTCCTGGCATTCTCTGCCTCTGAGCAGTATGTCTACTCTGCACCCTTATTGGTGTCAGGCAATCTGTCAGCTGAGGCAGAACTCCCTCTTAGAGAAGATGCTTCATGTGCTTAACACTCATCCCCAAGAGCATCCGAGAAGCATCCATGCAATAGCCATTATGGATAGAAATTTGCTACAACAGCCCCAGCAACTGTCCAAGACCTCTTGACAGTAATCCAGTGCCAGCCAGAGTCAGGCCAAAGTGTGCAACATGATCATATCTTTATTTTTGGTTGAGACACATACAAGCCTACTTCTCTGGCCATTTCAAAAAGTCTATGAGCTACTCAATATATTATGATGATGTCGATGAGGAGGAGGAGGAGGATGATAAAAACACTTAGCATATGATACACTATCAACAATGTTTTTATTTTATTTTTATTTTTATTTTTTATTGGTTGTTCAAAACATTACCATCTCACTCCAGTAAGATTGGCAGCCATTATGAAGTCAAACAACAACAAGTGCTGGCGAAGATGTGGGGAAAAGGGTACTCTTGTACATTGCTGGTGGGACTGCAAATTGGTGCGGCCAATTTGGAAAGCAGTATGAAGATTCCTGGGAAAGCTGGGAATGGAACCACCATTTGACCCAGCTACTGCCCTTCTCAGACTATTCCCTGAAGACCTTAAAAGAGCATACTACAGGGATACTGCCACATTGATGTTCATAGCAGCATAATTCACAATAGCTAGACTGTGGAACCAACCCAGATGCCCTTCAATAGATGAATGGATAAACAAAAATGTGGCATTTATACACAATGGAGTATTACTCTGCACTAAAAAATGACAAAATCATGGAATTTGCAGGGAAATGGATGGCATTAGAGCAGATTATGCTAAGTGAAGCTAGCCAATCCCTAAAAAACAAATGCCAAATGTCTTCTTTGATATAATGAGAGCAACTAAGATCAGAGCAGGAGGAAAAGATTAACATTAAACAGAGACATGAGGTGGGAGGAAAAGGGAGAGAAAAGGGAAATTGCATGGAAATGGAAGGAGACCGTCATTGTTACACAAAATTGCATATAAGAGGTTGTGAGGGGAATGGGAAACAAACAGGGAGAGAAATGGATTGCAGTGGATGGGGTGGAGAGAGAAGATGGGAGGGGAGGGGAGGGGGGATAGTGGAGGATAGGAGGGGTAGCAGAATACAACAGTTACTAATATGGCATTATGTAAAAATGTGGATGTGTAACCGATGTGATTCTGCAATCTGTATTTGGGGTAAAAATGGGAGTTCATAACCCACTTGAATCAACAATGTTTTTAAGTGCACAATACAGTATTAACTCTAGGCACACTGTTGTACAACAGATCTCTAGAACATATTCATCTTGCATAACTGAAACTTTATTCCTATTTAACAGCAGTGCCCTATTATTCCCTCACCCAGATCCTGGCAACTATCATTCTACACTCTGCTTCTATGAGCCTGACTATTTTAGACACATACGAGTAAAACATGCATTATATGCCTTTTTGTGACTGACCTATTTCACTTAGGATAATCTCCTCCACATTCACCCAAGTTGTTGCATATGGTGGGATATTCCCCTTGTTTAAGGCTGAATGATAGTGCATTGGATGTATATATCACATTTTCTTTATCTATTCATTTTCCTCAAACATTTAGATTGTTTCCAAGCCTTGGATATTATGAATAATGCTTCAATAAATACGGAATAAATTAATATCTCTGAAGTCCTGATTTCAATTTTTATACCCATAAGTAGAATTGCTGGATCATACAGTGATTCATTCCGTTTTTAATTAGGGATGGAGGGATTTTCCATACCATTTCCATAGCTACCACAAAATTTTGCATTCCTACCCAGTGGGTAAGTGTTTCAATTTCCCCACATACTAATACTTATTTACTGAATTGCTGAATCAGTTTGTAGAAAGAACAAACATGAAGGCATCACACTTCCTGATTTAAAAATATAAAGCTACAATAATTAAAACAGAATGGTATTGGCAGAAAGACATATAGACTTTAGAGCAGAACAGAGACCCCAGAAATAAATCCATTATCTTTTAAAAAATACCTTGAATCAAACAGAATTTATTTCTGCTGCTTAAAACTATGACCACTGACTACTCAGCAGCCAATGTCCCTCATGCAGCCAGGTTGGCAGGCCAGACATTGCTGTCTCCATCACAATCCCCTCTGTCAGCTTTACTGCCACATGAGGGAGGGGTTCTGTTCTTCCCTGGATATGGGACATACCCTCCATAAAACCACTCCATACAACCAAGACTAGGATAATAAGATGTTTGTATTACTGTGGTCAACCAGAGAGACAGCCATATAGATACTGATAGAAGTATGTGCTCAAACTCCTGGCAAAACCTGAACTGAGAATTTTTGTAGTAATCAAAAGGGCTCTTTGCCAGCTTTTGACCACCCTCCATGGAGCAGGGACCTGTGGAAATTTCCGTGCATCCTGATGCCAGATACAAGAGGATATGCAATAATTGCTTTTACATTTTAAGGCCTCCCTCCCCTTTCCCCCTCCCAAAGATAAACCAAGCATTCAAACTCCAAATTGTGAGTCATTTTGTTCATTCTCTCTTGTCTTAACATATATAGTAATATTTTATTCTACCTTAAGAAAGAGGTATCTTTCTTCTTCTCTTTACTAATACCCCCTGGGTAATTCTAAATACTGCCCCACCCTACCCCCATACACACACACACACACACACACACACACACACATTATCTTCCTGTGTCCAACTTTCCTAGAATCAATGTCTCTTTATGGCCTATAAACATCTGATTTTAGGCCACCTTTCTTCACTCAGATTTAGAATCTCTTCACTGTTTGCAAAATAAAGTTAGATTTCATCTGCCTGGCACTCAGTGGCCCCCATGATCCCACACTTCCATATGTATTGTCATCTTCCACTAGAATCCTACTGATCTGAAATCTTTCTCCAAAGTCTCTGAGCATTTCATTCAGGCTCCCACTTTTGATGGAATGATCATCCTAGGTATTCATTTATCCCTTCAGAAATTAATCATTCAATAACCAAGCCCAGTACTTACAGTGAAACTGATCATGTATAATACACATATATCTTTTCCCAAGCTTCTAGCAGTGCTGAGTTATTTTGTTTCCTCTTACTTTCTTTCTTCCCGTCATTTTTCTATACAGTTCAGCATATCTCCAGAAGTTTGTCAAAAGAATCTGGATGCTTTATCACATTGTCCAAACCTAAGGTCACACTAACATTGTAAATATCAACAATTTTGGACCGAATGTCAGTTCCCTTTCCTTACCACCAAAATAAACTCTCAAAGCAACTTCTGTTTCCTAAGTGTTAAAGCCAACAACGTCATGTTAGGTGACAGATTGGGAAACCCATTTCCTAAGACCTTATTATCTCTCTAACTCACTATGAAGAATGAATGGGTTTGGTTTATTCCCAGTATCATAGAGGTGTTTTGACCATATTTGAAATATATGATTTGACAGTAGAAAACATTTGAACAGAAATTCAGAAGGAAAGATTGTATCTCATATCAAAGCAGGTTTTCCTAAAGAATCACTAAACATGAAAAACTATAAATAAGTTTCAAATCAACACAGTATTATAAAGAAATTCCCTTTGGCCATTATTACATCCCTTAAGCTCATTCCAAGTCTGAAAAATCAAATTCAGGAGTAATACCAGCAAGTAACCAGCCAAGACATTTCAGAGACTGTCACTCAACTATCTGCTATAACGGAATGGCATTTTTATGAAATAGTCAAGATCCCATGAATGGAATCCAGTACAGTAGCATTTATACTAAAACTAAAATGATAAGGAAAATATTAACCTGGTGTCTGCCAAATGACACACAAATATGAAAGCATTTTATATTTAAATAATAAATTAAATCTTTCTATTTATTGTAATATGGATAACTACATAAACTAATATGACTTCCACTATAAAAAAACCAAAGACTCCACAGTAGTCTGCATTTTATTAAATACATGATGAGATCACAAAAAATAAATATCTAGATGATAAAATTAACAGCACAAAAGTTAAAGAAGTAGACACATGAACTAATAAATCCAGCAGCAGATATGGGTTGGGGAAGTAAATATAGAAAGAATGAGAGATTTTCATTTTGATAGAACTCTCCCACTGAAGAAAAAATGCAAAAAAATGCAGCATGAAACATTTTTAGAGTATATAACTGTTCATTAATTAGTTAATAAACATAAGGCTGTTTAAGAAAGTCCCCCACCCCACAGTTAAATGAAAGTGGAGATCCAGAGAAATAATATGAGCTCTGGAAGCTGTATTCAGCCTAATAATCTATTAAAAGTGATGCCAGTATGAGTTCAAAGATCATAAGAAAAATTATAAGGGCACAACAGAAGTTGAAACTAATTAAAGACCACAAAACAGTTAAAATGTCAGATTTCAAATCAACAGTAAATGGTACATGTCCAAATTCTCAGGAACCCTAAAAAGTTACCTGTAGTAAACTGACACTGAAAGAGAGAAAAAATATATTTCCCCTATAATTTGTAACCACAAGTTGGATATAATGTAAGTTTGCACCCTAACTGGATGAACTGAAAACCACAGATTTTAAAATGTAGATGGTAATCCTAGGTTGTTTGTGACCAGATATCCGGTGAAGGTAAATGCATCTTCTCTCTAGAAGAATATGCAAACATCCCAGTGTCAGATAGTTTCCACAATTAAATTCCACTTTTTTCTCACAGTGTAAACATCTCAAAATACATAAGGAAATAAGATAGTACCAGCAAGCAGGCAGAAATAACAGACAGCAGAATCCAATGGCTTCAATAATTAGAATTATCACACACAAATATAAAATAGTCATATTGATTATGCTTAAGTAAATAAAATAAGGAAGTAAAATATGAGCAAAGAACAATTTTTAGCAAACTCAAAAAAAGGATATTCTAATCAAAATTAGAAATTCAATGGATGAATTGAATCCATTGAATTAATAGAAGCTTAGATTTATTTGAAAGTAGGATTGATAAACTGGAAAATAAAGATTTAGAAATTTTCCTGAATGGAACATTTGCTAATCATATATTTTACTTTGTTTTGACATCATGAGAGGCCTTGCTGACTGGAGAGAGAAGGTCACTCCCAAGGCTAGTGAATTACTTGAGGTAATAAGCAATTCTCCTGCCAATGTACCTTTCATATATAAACCAACCAATCCAAGTCCATACACCCAACCACTTTCTTTATCTTATTCTTACAAACTAAGCCAATTTATTTCTGACTCAACCCAAGTCCAAATACCAGACAATTAGGAACAGTCCCCATTCCCTGAAGCCTGCCAGAATTATTAAACTAGTCAACCTTAAGCCATTTATGCTGGCCTGCCCCTGCATGGAAACTTCAACAATTCTATGGTCCGTGATTTCCCTTTACTCCTACCCTCGCTTCCTAATCAATTCTGATGCTTCCCCATGTTGCCCTGCCTTTCATGCCATGCCTCTCATTTCTAGGGAACTGAGATTAACAATGAACTTTTGTTTCAGTGGCAATGACCTCTCCATATCATCACTCATTCACCCCTACAAACTAAAATTTTTTAGTTTCAGTTTAACACAAGCATAAAAATAAATAGAGAAACAATATGAAGAATCTAAGCGACATCAAGTGTAGTGTGAGAACTCACAACATATTAGCTACTTAGAATTCACAAGAAGAAGAGAGAATGAGTAATGGAAATCAAATATGAAGAGATAATAGTTGAGAATTTTCGAAAATTGTCCAAGTGTCCAAGTACTCAAGTTCAAGGAGCCCAAGAATCCTAGGAAACATGCACAGACCCATAGGAAAACTACCAGTATCAGTGATGAAATGAACATTATAAAATTAGGCAGAAAGAAAACAGAAATCATTTATAATGGATCAACAATTAATCCAACCTTGAATTTTCAGCAACAATCACAGAAAGAGAGGTGAAATGATCAAAGTGTCAAAACGCTAAGAGAATAGAAATTTTAACTTAGAATTTTATATCCAGCAAAAATATCATTCAAGAATGGGATCATGTATTTTCAGAAAAAAAAAATCTGAGAGTTTATTACCAACAGATCCTTACTAAAGAAAATTTTAAGTGCAAAATAATACTAAACTCAGATGGAAGAATGATTGATGAGCAAAGTAGCAGTAGATAAGATTTTTCTTTGTACTATTTAGAAAAATTAGCTTCCTTTCTTCCCCCCTCCTTCCTTCTCTTTTTTCTTTCTTTGTTTCTTATCCTCAAAGCATATAACCTCAGAGCTGGTATGTGAGGTTATGATTTATAGTTTAAGATTCCTTAACTATTCAGGAGAAGGACAAAATTATTGATTAACTTACTGATTAAGCTTACTCACTAATAGAATAGACATTGAAAGTATTGTTTCTCATCGGGAAGAGAGGAAAGTGGAATGGAATAAAATACTCAATCCACCCAAAGAAGAAAAACGTAGAAAGAAAATTAAATGGAAGAGACAAGACTAACAGAAAACATAACTTAAAGTGGTAGTTTAAACCCCAATATATCAGGAAATTGCAAAATATATAAATAGAAAAATTACTCAGCTAAAAGATAAGATTATCAGATAAGATTGTTTTACAACTCCAAATCTATCATATTGTAAGAGAGTTACAAGATGATGACAAATAATTCAACAGAAATGTATGATAGCTTCAATCTTGCATGAATCTTCAAATTTAACAAAAAAATACCAATATAAACTGACAAAAATATAAGGAGAATCAAAACAAGTACATTAATTTAAACAGAAATTTTATCATATTTCTCTCACTAAACTAATAGATCAAGCTTTCAAAAGAAAATAGCAGTAAGTATGTAGGTTTGGGCAGCACAATGAATAAGCATGATCCAAAAAGGAGAAAACACATTCTCTTCTCAAGCATTCATGGATTGTTTCTACTTGTGTCCACACAGTGGGTCAAAAAACAAGTCTCAACAAATTCCAGAGGGCTGGTGTCACCCAGACCATTTTCTTTGATCACAGTGAAATTAAGGTAAAAATCAAAAAACTATTATTAGTTAGAAACTATTATTAGTTATAATATATTTTAAAATAATTCATGGCTCAAAATAATCAAGACAATTGATCATATTAATACATTTAGAAATAAATTCCATAGACTCAACTGAATACATTCAATAGATTGAATTGATTGAATAGATGGAATCAACTGAAAAGATTTATAGTCAAATAATTAAGATATGGTAAAAATTATTTTGAGCATAAAAAGAAATTCTTGGAGCTCCTAGAGTATAAATCCATCTGTAAAACATTAAAAGTCTTGAAAAACCATTCAGTTCTATGTTTAAGGCTACAAATAGAGTGGTCCTACTATAAAGAAAAGCTCAGAGAAGCTCTTCATGATTCAGGCTGACTGCTCTCTAGCATAGGGAAGGATAAAGTCAGGCTCAGAAGGGCTTGTGAAGACAATGGTCATTCCTAGTCCTTAAACTGAGTGTTGGGTACATGGATGTGGATTACTATTATTCTTCACACCTTATAATATTTATATCTTTGTATATGTTAATATTTAATAAAAAAATGAAAAAGACAGAAGTTGAGGGTGAGTTTCCAAAACTAATGTTTCTTTCCTAATGAGACTTTCCAAAGTAGATATTAGAGGAAGAATGGCAAGATTCAAATAGGATATGGATGGCTAAAATGTTTTCAGAACTTTAAAAAATCATAAATCCTCCATCTGAGGAATCATGGAAGAACTAAGGCAGAATAAATAAATGCACCCCCTAAACATATCATAATGTACATTCAGGATATCAAAGACAAGGAAGTGATCTTAATAGTAATCAAGGAGTAAAAATAGACAAAGAGAAGGCACATATACTGATAGCCTACATTACAACTGAAGGATGAGACATAAAAAATAGAAGAACATCTTTATGTACTGAGATAAATAGAAAAACCTATATTTTTTTACCCAATTAAGCAAATGTTCAAGAAAAGGGCTGAAACAGTCTCAGAGAAAAATCTAAGTCATTTTACTATTACAGACCTTCACTGAAAGACTTACTTTATCTAGAGGAAATGAAATCAGCATCTCAAAGAAATACCTTGACTCACATGTTTAGTGCAACAATATTCACAATAATCAAGATATGGAATCAACCTGAGTGTCCATCAATGGATGAACAGATAAGGAAAATATGGTATATATGATATAGTATATAGACAGAGTGGAACATTATTCAGACATACAAAAGAATGGCATCCTGTCATCTCTAATAACATAGATGAACCTGAGGACCTGATAGTAAGTGAAATATGACAGGCACAAAAAGTCTAACACTTAATGATCTCACTCATATATGGAATCTAAAAAAGTTGATCTCAAAAGTAGAAGGTGGGAAGATTTTTTTTTTTTATTATTCAACATGAAATTTTTATTCCATTCTGACCAAACACTAACAAAACGGATTTTTCTATTTTTTTTATTGGTTGTTCAAAACATTGCAAAGCTCTTGACATATCATATTTCATACATTAGATTCAAGTTGGTTATGAACTCCCAATTTTACCCCAAATGGGAAGATGATTATGAGAAGCCAGAATCATTAAGGGGAAAGAGGATGTGAAGTCAGGTCAAAGGATACATAATCAGAGTGAGATAGGAGGAATAGATTTCAAGAGATCTTTATAACAGAAAGGTGACTATAGTTAGTAATATTATATAGTATTCCTGAAAAATAAGGACAGTGGGTGATATTTGCATCTTACCACAAAATAACTAAGGTGAGATAGTACACCTCTTAACTAGCTAGACTCAATCATTCCACAATGAATGCATACTTAAAAACCTCATGCTGTACACAATAAAGACAGACAATGTTATTTGTCAACTTAAAAAAAAGAAGAAGAAGAATTGGCCAGGTAGAGAGTGGTAGGAAGAGAGAACATTCTAGATTTAAGAAAGAACACAGGGGCTGGGGCTGTGGTTCAACGGTAGAGCACTCGTCTCACATGTGGGAGACCCTGGGTTCAATCCTCGGCACCACATACAAAAATAAACAAGTGAAATAAAGGTGTTATGTCCAACTACAACTAAAAAATAAATATTTTTTTAAAAAAAAGAAAAGAAAGAAAGAATACAGGAAAGGGTTCTGGATTGGTGCACTTGAGAAACTAAATGGTAAACCTGAAGCATGTGTAGTAGAGACAAGATGGTGTGAGACTAGGTTGTAGGCAAAGCAGACACAAATTCACGTGGGGCCACATATGTTATATTAAGTGCAATGGAAAACCCATAAAGGATTTTTTAAGAAAAAGAGAAAAATAAATACATCAAATAGACATTAAAAAATAAAAATTGATATCAGTTCATAAAAAATATTTTAACAACAGAAAGACCTATTTAAGAATGTATTCCGTGAAGAGGGAATAAAACAAATGCAAACACAAATATTTGAAAAGAAATGATGATCAAAAGTGTGTCAAACTTGGTAAATCTAACTCATCCCTATCTGGTGTGGATAAAAATGACAAATTGAGATTTAAAATACATGGAAGAGGAAAAGACTCGTAAGAATTAAGGTATTGTATGTTGTCCTGTTCAAGAAGAGGATACAGGTATTGACTAACTTTAGAGTTTATTTCAAGTGTGCATCTTAAAATAGTATGGGTAACTACTAGAAGAATAGAAGGAGAATGAATAGATAAAGTCCAAATCAGAAGGCAGAATAATGATAAAATAACAGTATCAGGGGAAAAGAGAAAAATATATACAGAAAAAATCAGGATAAATAGAAAGTATAGCATAAGGTGGCAGAGATGAAAGCAAATACATTCGAAATTACAATAAATAAAAATGGACTTGACAGTCAAAAGACAAAAATAATCAGATATGATTTTTCTCAAAAAGTACTTCCGCAATATCTAAAAGAGTGGAAGATGCATGTGCCCTTTTGATGCAGCAATCCCCATTTACCTATGTGCAAATGGGGGCATGTACAAGAATGTTAATTCCCACATTGTTCATAATAGCAAACTTACAGAAAAACATCTAAATGCTCGTCACTAGAGGTCCTGATTAACAGTGGTGGGTTTATTCACACAACTGAATCCCATTCTGCAATTAAAATGATGGTCTCACTACAGCAACATCCATAAACATGGACTGATTTCAAAACCATGACATCAGTTGGGAAAATCAAGTTGCAGAAGTGTACAGAGAATCATTTACAAATGCACAAAACAATATTAGATGTTGCTTAAAAATGCATTCAGAGGGTCTAGAAACCTAAAAAAACAATCCATGTGGAAATACTAAAGCATAAATTCAGATTGTGGTTTCCTTGGGGAAATGAGGGAGATAAAGGAGGGTAAGAGAGTAGTACCAAGGGCCTTCAACTAGTCCTATAATATGCTCTCTCAATAAAATTTCAGAAATTATGAAATATAGTAAAAATTCTACAGGAGAAAGAGCAAAACACTTTGGATTTAAAGCTTGGTGGAAGATGCCATATTTGATTGATACTTAATCTTATTTTATATTATTCATTCAAGAGTAATATTATTTACTATATTTCTCATGATTTGAAATTTTTATACTAAAAAAATTAACTAAATGATACCAAGGTAATGTAACTTTCCAAAAAGGTTTTATGTTATTACTGAATCAGAGGGGGGAAAAATTACTGGGCCTTAGTACATGTAAAGACATTGCCAGGTACCATAATGCAATGTCATTGTTCTTCCTGTTGAGAGTCTAATCTAGTAGAAAATTAACATAATATAATATAATATATGCAGTAAAAGTGTTAAGCAAAGGGCACCACAAAAAATCCGATATGGAGAGTGTTTAATAAATAATTGATGCGTAAATGAAAGGTACTAGGTGAAAGGGAAGCTAATAGAGCTCAAATATAAACTGAAGTTTAAACATCCCAGATAAGAAGAGATTTTTTTTTAAATCCTGCACCAATCCTGGGAAATCTCAGATTAAAGAAGACTGCCAAGAAACACAAGGGAATCACAATCACTTGCTGATTATGAAATACAGCAGACAAGGAGAGTGAGACGTGTGGGTAGGAGACAGGAAAAGAGAAAAATTACCAAGAATACAGGCCCACCAACAGAGACCTAAATAGTCAATGAATCAAAGAAAATGCATTGCCAGGAGAAAAGTAGGACAGAGAAAAGATGCAATACTACTCATAAATTATAAAACAGTTCTCAAGTACAGGTTTAGCATTTAGCTTATAAAAAAAATCACATTCAATTCTGTTTCTGCCACGTAACTAGCCAAGTGTCTGGTCATATTTGCACAGGATGTAGGGCACCAGCTGCTCTACATCCTGACACCCTCTCACTCATGGTGCCCACTGAAAGTCCTGACACAAGGATTCTGAAGACTGGAATTAGTGACTTGCTGGCATTAACATACATCAATTACATGAAGTCTCCTATAGAACTCACAGGCATTTAATATCAGATCTAAGGCATAGACTTAAAGATCCAAAAGCAATCTACATTCTAAATGTATGTGTAATTAGGAAATAAATTTCGTAGGTAGTTTAATTACTACCAATTACCTCACATTGTGTCTTTGTTTTATGTTCCTATAACAAAATACCTGAGGCTGGGGACTTCATGAGGAAAAGAGGTTTATTTAGCTCTCTTAATTCTAGAGACAGGAAAGTTCATGATCAGATTGCTGTATCTTGTGAGGACCTCATATTGCAACATGACAAGGTGGATGGCAACACATGACAGGTGCAAATGTGAAAAGGGTGACTGAGTGTATGGAAGAACAAGTGTGAGAGAGGAAGCAAGAAAGTGAGCTGATAAAGCCAAACTTGCTTTATAACAACTGGTTTCCTCGGTTAATACCCTAGTTCTAAGAGATCTAATCTACCCCCAAGATACCAGCATTAATTACTTCTGAGACAGGTGTTCACTGTGACCTAATCACATCCCAGAAGATTCTCTTCTTATAAGTTCCACCACCTCTCAATACTGCTACATTGGGGACCAAGGCTCTAACACATGAACTTTTCGAGGGCAGATCATATTCAAACAATTGCATATTACTTACGTCAACAGTCATCTTCCCAGGGCATTTTATTTCATTAAGAGTGACGTTTACTCATCTCTGCTTCAATTTAGTCTTCAAAGTACCCTGAAGATGCACAACCACCCACCACCTGGCTGGAACTGATATTCGTGACCCATTTGGCTCCCTCTCCTCCAAGTCTCTGTTATAACTGCAGTCTCAGTGGTTGTCCATCTTCTCTTCTGCCTTGAAAAACCCAAAGTCAGGTCAGCACTAATGTTCTTTAATATTCTCTTTTCCTTATGCCCATTAAAAGGCGTGCCCTATGGGGTACCATTACTCACACGGCAAAAATGTTATCAATCAAGAAAACTTCCCCTCTAATAAAACCCCGTGGGAGATATTTATTTATGGACACCATACTTTTTCAGTTCCCAGTCATTATTTTTCTAATATTGATGCCCTACCACAGACCTCCTAACTCATGCAACAATGAAAGACCCAAAATGATAGATGTCAATGAATTTAGTCTCTTTCTACATTTCTCTTCTCATAAATACAACTCAGAAATTTCTTTTTTTTCTGATATACATCTTTATTTACTAAAACATGCTTGGAATTGCCTTAGAAAAAGCCTAAGAATTTAAAACACTAGATAGGTAAAATGTTTTACCAAATTAAGTTTAAATTTAATGTCCCACAATAATGAAAATCATTAGTCTAGATTGAAACCAGTCTCATTCTTTCACACCATGTTGACATGCTATAGTAAACATTTTTTTTGTAAGCAATGAATTCAGTGAATTTGCAGTCACCTAGAGTTGATTTTGATTTTGATTAGCTAAAACTCACTGACTCCAAAAGATCTATTGAAACCAGAGGATGATGGCATTTTAGAACTAAAGGATATCAATCACAGAAACCATCTACTCAAACAGCTTAACATTACAGACAAAGGAACTGAAGCACAGAGAGGGTTAGAGCTTTACCACCATTCCTTAGCTGGTGAGTGGCAGAGGAGAACAGGAGTGGGCTCTTAGCCCAGTCCTTGTTTGATGCCCTTGATCTTACCTTGTTATTATAGTGCAGATGGTTCTGTTGTCATTGAACACAGAAGGAATTATATAAACTCAGTTTTAAAAGTGAGGAGTTTAATTAATGACTAGGATTCCATTAGCTGATTATTTTTCATCTTTGCTCTATTCATGCCAAAAATCATTCCTGTGTTAGCAAGAAACATTAAAATCACTCTCTACCAAACATATTTGGCCTGGGAAACATTTTCCTTTAAAAGAGAAAGAAACTAAAAGAGATGCAAAGATTGTGGGGAGGGGGGAATGCAATCTTAAAAATAACTCTCTCAGGAAAAAAAAATTTAGCATTAGATAATTCAGATCAATGGATGATGATACAGCAAGACAAGTCAGCAGCACAAAAAGTTGAAGCAAAGTAAGATTTGTCCAGTGCACCTGTATACACACACACACACACACAAATATAACAACTCACAAAGACAAATGGCAAATGACCTGAAATTGAAAGAAACACAAGAAAGGGAAATAGAGAATTACAGAGAGAGAAAGAGAGAATAAGAGAGACAGAGAGAGAGTTGCTCTGTGTGTGCTGCTGAATGTACAGCTCTGATCAAATGAGAAATTGGCTTGAGTGTTTCCCAGAGCTGTGGACATAGCTTAGAGGTAGAACATTTGCCTAGCATGAACAAAATCCCAGGTTGGATTCCCAGAACCAAAGTAAAAGTCCTGAAAGTGCTTCTCATTTCAAGTGTCTAGAAAAACTTCAGTCTTAGTATATACAGTTGGGAAGTTCCAAGTCAGTTAGTAAAAAAGCAGAGTATTGTCATATTGTTTATATTCTATAAAAGAAGTTAAATAGTGAAAACTGTTTTAGGTTAATTAGAAAATATAGATCTTTGTTTATGAAATTTCTTTAAATCTTGCTTCATAGGCTAGATAACCTTCATACTAGCATTTGAAAACAATAATTCTCTACTCCTATATTTCCTCTCGGAATGAAAGATTATTACAAAAACAAAGTATTTTTTAGCACAAAGTCTTCAGATTTGGTAAACAACCAAATAAATGTAGTTTCCCCAAAAATAACTCACAGATTCCTGAGGTAATCAAGATTGAAAAATAGGACAATTTATGTACCCTCTTTTGTAGTGTGCTTTTCTCCAAAAAAATGATAAAATAGCATTAAGATATTTTGAAAAATATTGTTGTCTTTTCATAAACTAAAGCACAATTTACAGAATTTGGGCAAAAATAGCTCTCCATACTCCAAGCCTTCCCCACAGTTAAGTAGTGTAAAATGTCAAAATCGCTACATTGTGGATAATAGTAAAGTATAACATTAGCTAAAACATCAAGGTGTGGCCATCAATACAATACATAGTACATGGTAAGGGCAGGTACAAGATTCATGTTGCCCTTACAGCTTCCTGGCATAAGCAAGTTCTTGGGATTATACAAACTAGAGCCACTTTGTGGGGGTTTATTCTGCTCTTGGTCCACTCTGGACCTCGGGCAAATAGCAGCATGCCTGCATGTCTTGTTTCTTCATCTGTGGAAAAACAAATAATCATACCCATATTTTTATATTTCAGTACATATAGTCTGTCTCTGTGGTGCAATGGAATAAGTCAATACATATCAATTCACAGTCGATTCTTAAAACTAAGTCTGAAACACCATAAGCACACATTTCACATTCTTCTTCACATGTAGGCTCTGTCTGAGGCACTCTACAAGCACTATCCCATCTAATTCTCAGACAAATGATGAAATAGGTTATGGAAGCCCAGGGCATTATGTAACTTGCCTATGGTCATATGGCTAGTACATGGCAGAGCTGGCATTGAAAACTTTGGAGCAGGAGCCGCGGGCGCTTTGCTCCCATCTGCTTCCTCTTTCGCTTCGCTCCGGGCAGAGAAGCTGAGTGTGTAATCAGCAGTGGAATGTAAGTACCCAAGGCAAAGAAAGCTCAGTGCGCCCCGCCTTTTTTTTTCTTTTTTTTTTTTTTTTGAATACTTTTTATACAGGGAGAGTTTGTGGATTGGGATTGTTGGCGGGGCTGTGGTTTCTGTGCTGAAAATCCACTCCGCGGGAGCCGCCATTTGCTTTCTGCTTGCTGTCTTGATGGCTCTGTATACACTGTCCGGCAACCGCACCTAGAGTTTGGAGCTGGGCTCCATGCCGAGCCCTGTCCTCCGAAGGCTGGACTGCAGCCTCGAGCGCCTCGGTGGCCTGTTCGCCGCTGCACCTTCGGGCAGAGCCTGCTCTGGGGTCGTTCTGCACCCCTCTGCCAGGGGACCTGTGCTCCGGAGGAGGGGGACGGAGAGCCGCGGCGGCAGCCGCTTGGGCCCCAGGGGCCGGGCACCGGGCTGAAGAGCTGCGGAGGCCAGGGCGGCTCTGCTACCATCGCAGATGAGCGCAGCGCCCGTAAGCGCGGTCCAGAGACGGAGGCGACGGCAGCAGGGTTTCATTTCTAGAAATCTGGACTGGAAACAGAAGCAGCAGTTTGTATAATCCCAAGAACTTGCTTATGCCAGGAAGCTGTAAGGGCAACATGAATATCACTGAGGAGATGTAACATGGTGGCAGGCGCAGAGAGATCAAGTCTCTGACATCTTCAACTGCGCGGGCATAGGGAGCCGTAAACTGTCTAAATGCTGTTTGCTCAGGATCACTAGGCAATGCTGAGCTGACGTGGATCTGGGGTGTACAGGCTGGGCCCCTCAGAACACACACACAGAGCCCGAATCGGAGGCAATTAAGCTCCGGTTCGCCTGCTTCGTGTGACTCAGCACTAACGATTCCACTGAAATAATTGGTCGGCCCTTAGGAACTTACAGAGGTAAAAGCCAACCGAGCCTTCATAGGCAGTGGCCACAGGACTAAAACGGGGATTGGGAGAGACAGTCAGGACCCACCCGTTGCATTGGTCACCCGGCAAAGGGAACGAACGGTCACCATTTGCATGGGAAACCACCATGGCAGAGAAATGGCGTCACGGGCGGAGGAGATAACTGCATTGAAACCAGCGCGACAGGTGTGTAATCCCCTAGCCATCTCTCTCCACACAGCGGGGAAACCTTAAGGGCCACTCCCAGCTCTCCTGTGAACTCAATAACCAGACCGAGGGAATCAGGAGTGGCGCGGGACTCGCGGCGCGGAACTCCCGGCTACCGCTCCCACCAGTGCTGACAACTGAGGTCTCTTGCACCAGCTACCGGGGGCGTGGCTACAGGAGGGCAAGCAAATTCGCTGGGGGATCTCAGCCCCAAGCTCTACAAACTTAGGGTCTGAGGGAGGCAAACAGGGAGAGTGAGCCCAGGTGTTCATGAAAATAGGGCTCCCAGGATCAGCAGACCTGGCGTGTAGCCAGTATTGTGGTGAGCGCCACAGGTGAGCACGGTCTGGCTTGAGGAAACACAAGACAAGGCCCTAGACACTCAGGATTGGAGACCCGCCCAGTCTAGGAGAAAGAGCTGCTGCACAGTGAATGGTTCCCACCTACTGAGAGGAGAAGCTTGGCCCAGTGGGCACAGCTCCACCTACTGGAAGAGAAGTTAATAGAACTCTAGGACTGCATTTATTATTATTATTATTATTATTATTATTATTATCATTTTTTTCTTTTTCTTTTTTTTTCTTCTTTTTCTTTCATTTTCAATTTTTATTTTTTGTTGTTCTTTAACTTTTTTTCAATGTTTCTATTTTTTTTTTATTTTTTTTTTTATTATTATTATTTTTTTAAATTTTAATTTTCATTTTTTTATTATCATTATTATTTTTGTTAAAAATTTTTTTCTCGTCTTTTCTTTCTTTCTTTATTATCTAATCTTTGTTATTTTTGTTTCTTTTGTCTTTTCATTTCTTTTCAATTTTATTATTCCCCCTTCCTTGAATTCTACCTGCCTACTCTCATTCTCTTTAGTGACTTCTTCCCTTCCCTTCTAATATCTTTCCTCCCAAGCATCAAATAAATCTATAAGAGTAAACAGAAACTCAGCAGTCAAACAGAACAAGAAGTAACATGAGCAGCATAAAAAAGCAAGCAAGAAAAGGAGTACAAACAATGAAGGACAGCCTCAATATTCAGGAGGACCTAGAGCAGAAAAATGGTCATATAAAGAACTCAAGGAATACCTTAGACAAATGGAATGGAACCTTAAAGAAGATACGAGACAGCAAATCCAAACAGTGAAAGAACACTTTGAAAATGAATTACATAAACAGATAAAAGAAGAAGTTAAGCATCTTTATCAGGAGATAGAGATTATAAAAAAAAACCAAACAATAATTCTAGAAATGAAGGAAACGATAAACCAAATTAAAAACTCAATTGAGAGTATCACCAACAGAGTGGAGCAAGTAGAAGCCAGAACATCAGATAATGAAGACAAAATATATCATCTTGAAAAGAGCCTAGCCAACTCAGAAAGGCTGGTTAAAAACCACGAGAAAAACATCCAAGAGATATGGGATAACATAAAGAAACCAAACCTACGAGTCATCGGGATAGAAAAAGGTACAGAGATTCAAACCAAGGGAATGAGTAGCCTGCTGAATGAAATAATTACAGAAAACTTTCCAGAAATAAAAAAGGAAACGGATATACAAATTGTAGATGCATACAGGACACCGAGCACACAAAATCACAGTAGACCAACGCCAAGACACATTGTTATGAAGATATCCAATATACAGAACAAAGAGAAAATATTAAAAGCTACAAGAGAAAGGAGGCAGATTACATTCAGGGGTAAACCAATAAGGTTAACAACGGATTTTTCATCACAGACGCTGAAAGCGAGAAGATCCTGGAACAACGTATTTCAAACACTGAAAGACAATGGATGCCAACCAAGAATTCTGTATCCAGCAAAATTAAGCTTCAGGTACGACAACTAAATAAAAATCTTTCATGATAAACAAAAGCTAAAAGAATTTGCAGCCAGAAAACCAGCATTGCAAAGCATCTTGAGCAAAACACTACACGAGGAAGAAATGAAAAACAACAACCAAAACCATCAGTGGGAAGTGCCTCTATAAAGACAGAGGGCGGGGGAAAGCTAACCATGGAGAAACAAACTAAATTAAAAAAAAAAAAGATAAATAATCAAACATGGCTGGAGTACAAACCATATATCAATAGGAACTCTAAACATTAATGGCTTAAACTCTCCAATAAAGCGACATAGGCTGGTAACATGGATTAAAAAAACAAATCCAACAATATGCTGCCTCCAGGAGACACATCTGATTGGAAAAGACATACACAGGCTGAAGGTGAAAGGTTGGGAAAAAATATACCACGCACACGGTCCTCGTAAGCAAGCAGGGGTGGCCATCCTCATATCGAATAAAATTGACTTCAAGACTAAATTAATCAAAAGGGATAAGGAAGGACATTATATACTGTTAAAAGGAACCATTCACCAACAAGACATAACAATTATCAATATTTATGCACCAAATAATGGTGCTGCGACGTTCATAAAACAAATTCTCCTCAAGTTCAAGAATCAAATAGACCACAACACAATAATTATGGGTGACTTCAACACACCTCTCTCACAATTGGAAAGATCCTCCAAACAAAAGCTGAATAAAGAAACTATAGAACTCAATATCACAATCAACAACCTAGACTTAACTGACATATATAGAATATATCAACCATCATCAAGTGGATATACTTTTTTCTCAGCAGCACATGGATCCTTGTCAAAAATAGACCATATATTATGCCATAGGGCAACCCTCAGTAAATATACAGGGGTGGAGATAATACCATGCATTTTATCTGATCATAATGGAATGAAACTGGAAATCAATGATAAAAGAAGGAAGGAAAAATCCTACATCACATGGAAAATGAACAATATGTTACTGAATGACCAATGGGTTACAGAAGACATAAAGGAGGAAATCAAAAAATTCTTAGAGATAAATGAAAATACAGACACAACATATCGGAATCTATGGGACACAATGAAAGCAGTTTTAAGAGGGAAATTCATCGCTTGGAGGTCATTCCTCAAAAAAAGGAAAAACCAACAAATAAATGAGCTCACACTTCATCTCAAAGCCCTAGAAAAGGAAGAGCAAAACAACAGCAAATGTAGCAGAAGGCAAGAAATAATTAAAATCAGAGCGGAAATCAACGAAATTGAAACAAAAGAAATCATTGAAAAAATTAACAAAACTAAAAGTTGGTTCTTTGAAAAAATAAATAAGATCGACAGACCCTTAGCCATGCTAACGAAGAGAAGAAGAGAGAGAACTCAAATTACTAACATACGGGATGAAAAAGGCAATATCACAACAGACGCTACAGAAATACAGGAGACAATTAGAAATTATTTTGAAAACCTATATTCCAATAAAATAGAAGATAGTGAAGACATCGATAAATTCCTTAAGTCATATGATTTGCCCAGACTGAGTCAGGAGGATACTCACAACTTAAACAGACCAATAACAATAGATGAAATAGAAGAAGCAATCAAAAGACTTGAACAACCTTGGTTGTTCAAAACATTACCATCTCACTCCAGTAAGATTGGCAGCCATTATGAAGTCAAACAACAACAAGTGCTGGCGAAGATGTGGGGAAAAGGGTACTCTTGTGCATTGCTGGTGGGACTGCAAACTGGTGCGGCCAATCTGGAAAGCAGTATGGAGATTCCTGGGAAAGCTGGGAATGGAACCACCATTTGACCCAGCTATTGCCCTTCTTGGACTATTCCCTGAAGACCTTAAAAGAGCGTACTACAGGGATATTGCTACATCGATGTTCATAGCAGCACAATTCACAATTGCTAGACTGTGGAACCAACCCAGATGCCCTTCAATAGATGAATGGATAAAAAAAAATGTGGCATTTATACACCATGGAGTATTACGCAGCACTAAAAAATGACAAAATCATAGAATTTGCAGGGAAATGGATGGCACTAGAGCAGATTATGCTTAGTGAAGCTAGCCAATCCCTAAAAAACAAACACCAAATGTCTTCTTTGATATAATGAGAGCAACTAAGAACAGAGCAGGGAGGAAGAGCAGGAAGAAAAGATTAACATTAAACAGATACATGAGGTGGGATGGAAAGGGAGAGAAAGGGAAATTGCATGGTAATGGAGGGAGACCCTCATTGTTATACAAAATTACATATAAGAGGTTGTGAGGGGAATGGGAAAATAAACAAGGAGAGAAATGAATTACAGTGGATGGGATAGTGAGAGAAGATGGGAGGGGAGGGAGGGGGGATAGTAGAGGATAGGAAAGGTAGAAGAATACAACAGTTACTAATAGGGCATTATGTAAAAATGTGGATGTGTAACCAATGTGATTCTGCAATCTGTATTTGGGGTAAAATTGGGAGTTCATAACCAACTTGAATCTATTATATGAAATATGATATGTCAATAGCTTTATAATGTTTTGAACAACCAATAAAAAAATAAATTAAAAAAAAAAAAGAAAACTTTGGAGCAGAGTCAGCACTCTAAAACACCAATGCAGCTGCTTCGTTGAAATAATCTCACCCAAAAAATAAGTTGGTCCAAAAAGCTCAAGTTGGAGATGTCATTTTATTTAGAATAGCAGTAGTCAAGCTATTTTCCTCAGGAACTTGGATTCATACAAATAATCTACAAATCTCTTCAATTTATTTCATCATATTAGTAAAAAAGATAAAAAGGAAGAAAACCATATGATTATCTCAGTAAAAAACAGGAAAAGCATTTGATAAAATTCAACCTCATTTATGATTTAAAAAAAAAACTCAGAGAACAAGAAACAGAAGAAAACTGTCTCAGCTCAAAAATGGTATTTATGAAAAACCAGCTGGCATTACACTTGTGATGAAAGACGGAATGCTTCCCTCCTAATCAGGAACAAGGCAAGAATTTCACTCTCAGCACCTCTACTTAACTGTACTGGAGGCCCAGCAGGGAAGTAAGCAAGAAAGAGAAATAAAGGCTACAGATCAAGAAGGAAAAAGTAAAACTTGCTACTTAAAGAGACAACAAGATACAGAGAATCCTAGGGAATCTATTTAAACAATTACTAGAAATTACGAATAAATTTTACTAGGATATAGGATAGGTGGTCAATACTTAAAAATCTATTGAATTGAAAAACACGACAATGTTCAAAATCATCAGATACTTTAGGATACATTTGATAAATATGAATAGGCAGGACACCAAAAACAAAGAAATATTACTGAGAGAAATTAAATACATACTATATATTAAATAAATGGACAGACACACTATGCTCATGATTTAGAAGAGTCAATATTGTCAAGATGACCATTCACCCCAAACTGAGCCCTAGAATCAGTGTCATTCTAAATAGGATCCTAGCAGATTCTTGGTTGGAATTGCAAAAAGCCAGGAAACACAACTATGAAAAAGAACCATTTGGAAGGAAGTATACATAGGATTTCTTGACTTATAACAAAGCAATAATTGTTAGTACAATTATTTAGGACTGGTGTTAGGATGACGAATTCATCTGTGAGCAGGGCAGGGAACAAGAAAACACCCAGATATAAATGGTTATTTGGCCATTGTTTTGTCAATGAAATTCAATGGATAAAAAACAGCCTTTTCAGGAAATGGAGCTAGAACAAACAGCTGTATGGAGGAAAAACTCTCATTTCTCTCTCTCTCTCTCTCTCTCTCTCTCTCTCTCTCTCTCTCTCTCTCTCCCCTCCCCGCCCCCACATAAGCACACCTCAAAATAGAATATAGACCTAAACTCTAAAGGTACAACTATAAAATTTCTAGAAGAAACCACAGGGAACAAATCTTTCCACATTTGGAATAGGCAAGGTTTTACTATATGGGATAAAGAAAGAATTAATGATATAATAAATTTGTAAATTAAGCTTCTTCACAATTAAATATTTTCTTTTAAAAAACGTCATTAAGAAAAATGAATAAAAGCCACAGTGTAGAAGAAAAAACCTTCAATACATATATTGGACAAAAAAACTTGTTTTTAGAATATATGGAGAAATTTTTTAACTTAATAAGGAGACAATCCAATCTTCAAAACGGGCAATTTCTAACACATGCTCATGAAAGAAGATGCACAAATGGCCAATAAAATCATGAAAAAAGATATTTAACTTCATTAATCATCAGGTGAGTCAAGTAAATAATTATATACTACTATATATATCCACTAGAACCTTCAACTGTTTTTTTAAAAAATGCTGACAATACCACACATTTGTAAGGATGTAAAGTGACCAGAAAAGTTATACATTGCTGGTGGGAATGGAAATGGTATAGCAACTTTGGAAGAGATTCGGTCCCTTATTGTACTTTCTCATAGAGAAAGTGTGCACCTGCCATGAACATGGCACCTGCCATAAGGACTTTTTGAAATAAACTTTATAATTTATTACTACTTACGACAATATCCTATACTGATCCCAATCTCTTTTAAAGTTTAATAATTCTACTCATAAGCATGTTACAAAGAAAGGTAAAACATTTGCCTACACAATGACTTATACAAAAATGTTCTTAACATTTTTATTCATATTATCCCCAAACTGGAATCATCTCATATGTCCTAAACAAGTGAACTGATCATGGTATATCCATTCAATGGAATGCTAGTCAGCAATATAAAGACAAAAGTTCCTGATGCATACTACAGATGGATGTACCTTAACATTGAGCAAATTGAGCAATACTGAGCAAAAGAAAGCAGAGACAAAGCAGCCCTGTGCCATTCTATTTATATGAAATTCTTTAAAAAGTCAAAACTAATCCTCAGTTACATAAAGTAGGCCAATCACTTCTTGGTGAGATGATATGGCAGCAAAGGGACTTAAGGAAAATGTACCTAGAGTGAAGGAAATGTTCTTTTGATCACAGTGGTAATTACATGGGCATAAATATTTGTCCAACTCTTTTAACTGTATGATAAAATGAGTATATGATATGGTAGTAAGTGGATTTCAAAGTACCCTCATGGCAGCTGCAATGTACATGGCAGGTATAGACTTTATGTCACAGTTAGAGAGTACATTGAGAGATTCAATCTCTTCAGGAATATAAAGCAGGATTTTCTTGAAGAAAATTCACTCTGGCTGCAGTAGGGGATCTAAGGATGGATGTAATAAAATAGATTAAGGAACTATTTTTATGGGCCAAGTGAGAGAGAACGGTAGTTAGACAAGAGTAATTTTGTGTGAGAGATGAAGAGAGCAAGGAATACCTGAAGATATTTTGTAATTGAAATTAAACCAGGTATGGCAATGATATGAAGGAGAAAGGGCATCAAAGATGAGAACCAGCTGGGTGCAGTGGCACCTGCCTGTAACCCCAGAGATGTGGGAGCTGAGGCAGGAGAATCCAAGTGAAACCTAGCCTCAGCAATTTGGCAAGGCCCTAAGCATTTTAGCAAAACCCTGTCTCTAAGTGAAATATTAAAAAGGACTGGGGATGTGGCTAATTAAGTGCCCTTAGGTTCAATCGCAAGTGCCAAAAAGAAAAGAAAAAAGAAGATAATGTCCCACACTGACAAAAGAATACAGGGTGGGAGGTGAACTGAGGTTCCACTTTGAACAGTTGAGTTTGAAGTGCCTTGAAGCTTCTGAGATGTCCAATAGACAAAATTAACTAGTTCTCAATTATAATGGGAGCTGAAATTCAATTCTAGTGAACTATTTTGTTTTATTGGTGCTGGGAAACAGAATTAGAGTTAAGGGAGGACTGACTTCCATTAGAGCTGGAATGGAGATTCTTTAGGCAACAGCAGGCAGCTGACATGGCTCAGGACCTCATTCTATAGCTGATATTTCTTAACTTGTCATTCCCAACCAATGTCAGAAGGTCCCCCAACTCCAGGTTAGCATCCTAGATGAAGCTGAGATATTACATGGCATTTAGCCTGGTTATTTCCGATGTGTTCTCAACAGTCTTACAACCAAGTTGAGCCATGAACACACATTCCCTCTACCATTGTTTACATCAGGATAGGGGGTCAATAGGATAGGTAGTCAATATTTAATATTTGCATAAATAATTCCAACATTTCTTACCAAAGCAAGGAAATGTTCTTGCCTTTGGATAAAACACCTAAGCACAGCAGAAACTTCTCATTCCACGAATTATGTGTAGCAGCTGACTAGAAACACATACCATAAGATGGCAAAATAGCAATTAAAAATTTAAAAATCAGGATAGGGAAAATTCAATTAGAATAGAGTGTCTATGCCAGGTGGGAAAGTAAACTACCTTATAGGTAAAGTAAACTACTTTAAAGGCCATAAGCTCCTAGATTGATGGTGAATCAGGCTATGAGCAGATACAGAGAACATAATTGTAAAAGAATTTTTCTATAGAGAATTAAATCCATTCCTCAAATAGAACAAAGCTTCTCTCAGCATTTACATTGAAAATAACCCTCTCCCATGGGCCTTCAC
Organism: Marmota monax; assembly: GCF_021218885.2. NCBI lineage: Eukaryota > Metazoa > Chordata > Mammalia > Rodentia > Sciuridae > Marmota > Marmota monax. The sequence continues at coordinate 11,274,498 of NW_026691982.1, read as the reverse complement.
ATAAAACTTGCTGAGAAACAGTGAGCCATGCCTTTCATAATGTCAGTACAGCAAATGCCATCCGTTGCAAAGTTGTTTTTCACAGTATCATTCACTTCTACATCACTTGCACTGGAAAAGCCCCGTTTAATGAATTTCACTTTGAACAGAGCCAAGCACTGTTGTCCAAAAAAAGATACTACCTGAACATCATTACAATAAGCTTATATATTTTTTAATCTATTACCAATTGTTTAAAGAAGAATTTTTAAATAAGCCATTGTAATAGCAGAAGAAATTCTCATGTTCTATAATTCTTCCAAATACTCTTTGCCTTTTGAGTTTCTCTTAAGGTCGACCCTCACCCCTGGATGAACAACCTTCTCACAGAGTGCAGTCAAAAATGCAGACAGACTGACTTGGTAGCAAAGATAAATCTCAAACCAGATGCGAAATTTTTATGCACATTTCACTAGATTTTACAATAGGCCGTGGTGCTGCGCGTCAGTGTTTCCACTGGAAATGATGGCTTTCATCCAGGGCTCGGTGTGATGCTTTTTCCAGTAGTTACCAAGAACCAGCCATGTCTCTTTTCCAAGGATCTTTTTCTTGTGCAAGAAGAAAGAAAATGTTTGATATGTAGGGACTAGCCAGTCTCAATCCTCCAGGTAGCCCTAATTTTGCCTTTTATTCATGATTCCTCACACCTGCTCCAGCAAGTTGGCATTTGGGAATTCAAACTCCACAGATCTTCTGAACACAACTAAGTTGTTCAAAGTTGTCCAATTCTTTTGAAACTTCGACAAGTTAGACACATTGGTGATATTTATATAATTATAGCTTGCTGGTTCTAGAATAAACAAACAAACTTTCTAGAGGTACTCTTAATGCAATGCAAGTCTATGGATTGATTCATTCATTGGGCAAAAATGTATTAAGTGCTTCATATACACAGGTATGGCATTAGATGATTATACATTAGACACAAACGTGGATGAGATGGAACCCCTGTCCCTCGGTTGTTTACAGAGTGTACAGATGATGAGACATATAGTTCTGATGAGAGTTATCAGATTCCTATCATTATTTTCTTGGATTTTTGTACAGACCTGAATTACAAAACAGAAGATAAGTTAATTTTCACCGTCTTCAATAGCAGATACTGAGGAAGACATAGCCTGCTTATTCTAGAGCATTGTTTCATAAAATTTAGTCATTTAAGTATGTCATAATTTGGGCACACCCATATACATACAGTGCTTAATAACTTGATTTCAATTGAATACTTTTGTTGAAATTAATAATTCAAGAGGAAACTCATTGTTAAAAAGAATGAACCCACCACAAATGTATCCTTATTATAAAAATAAATACAAATAAGCCCACCATCACTATCTCAAGATGCAGCAGCCTCTACTGGGGATACTGGTCAGAGCCTGGGGGTAGCACTGCCCATCACAGTGTGCTGCATCTTTGAATGAAGCCATCCACCATCACCTGCACCACTGCACCACCTGCTGTCACTGCTCCACCTCTGAATGTGGCTGCTTCCCTGCTTCCATCTTGGGACACCTCTGCTGCCACCATTACCATCTCAAGAAGCAGCAGCCTCCATCTTGGGACACAGGCCCGGGCATGGAAGTCCAACATTGAGATACCTACAGGTTTGCCCCAGCTGCTGCCAACTCAAGACATAATGGCTTCCATGTAGGGATACCAGCCATGGCTGGGAAATCCATCATCAAGGTGCCTGCAGGTTTGGTTATGTATCAGGTCTTCCTGGTAGATGTGCTAATAGCCACCATCTTGGTGCAGAGGCTGGAGAGAGCCAGGCTCTACCCAGCTCTGGAAGTCCTGAAGTGCAGAGACACATGGGTCTGGCTTTTATGGGTCAGAAGGTTGGAAGAGGGTATGAGGGCACTTTGCCCTCTTCTCACCCAGCCAACCAGTCCAGTACCCACCAGGTTTCCAGGGCCCACTTGGCCCAGTACTCACTGGAACCCAACACCAGCCTTGTCCCTGACTCCTCCACCAGTCCTGCTTCCACCTATCCTCTGGTCCTGCCATGTTTGGCATTAAACAGGGCCCTCCAGCTCCCCAATACCCATTCTCCACTCTCCAGCCACCAAACAGGCCCAGAACTCACTGCTACATGGCCTGCCCACAGCTCTCAGCACCTGGTTGTGATCTGCCCAATAGAGAACAGCTCTCCACAACAACAGATGCACAGCTCCCAGTGCTCAGCCTTCAGGACCACTGGGGAGAGAGGTACCTGACCTAAAAGTCAAAAGGGGAGGGGCAGGAAAGATTGAGTTTGGAAACTAAGTAAGAGACAGGAATTTTGAGGCCCACAGGTAATGAAAGTGTCTAAGATCAGACTCATACATAACAGGAAGAGAACGCAAAGGAGATTCCTGGGGTACAGTCTTCCAAAGTGGACCAGCATTTGCTATATTCAGGAGTTCCACCTCCAGGACAAAGTTCCCATGCTAGTAACCCTCACCATCTTAAGGGTGGAGCTACCAGCAAACTCCAGACAACATTACCTATAGGCTGAGAAGGGAAGCTGAGAGGCATTTGAACTCCAACAGAAATAATTGTTCAATTTTCCTTCTAGAATTCTTTTCTTTCCCTGCTCTCACATTGCCACCATTTTTGAAATGAAGTATTTTTCATATATCAGGTTATTGAGAACTGGGATGTTTGAATAGTAGATTTCAGTATTGTTGTGTATTCTTTTTCTTTTCTTTTCTTATTATTTTATCTTTTTTAATTTTATTCTTTTACTTTATATGGATTTTTCCTCTCACATATCTGTTTCCCTGGATTCTCTTTCTCTCTTTTCTCCTGCTAACAGCTTACTTATATTGATTCCTCTTTTACTCTTCCTACAATCTTATACTTCAATCTTCTCTCCTTCTTCCTCATAAACATCTCATCCTACACCACTCCTGTTCCCTCTTTGTCCACCATTAGAAATTGTAAAGCCTTTTGCAAACCTACTGTTCATATTGCAGACAACAATTGAACACATTATTTCTATTCTTCATGACAAAACTATAAACATTGCAATAGGAGCTATTTGGCCTAAGGCTGTATATTGTTTGCACGGGTGCTATTAATACTGATTTATCCCTTAAAGGCAAGGTACTGGAGACCTGCAGGGACACTCTAAGCCTTCAGGATACAAACTGTAATACCTCAGATCCACACTGCCAGATGGGAAGACACACAAACAACATGAAAAAAACAAGGGAACAAAGCACCCCAAACAAACCCAGACGTTTCAATAATAGAATCCGTTGACAATACAGAGAAAAAAATGTCAGAGGAGGAGTTCAGAATATAAATAATTAAACTGATCTGAGACATAAAGGATGATGTAAGGAGTGAAGTCAGAGATAAATTTCAGGAGGTAAAAGATAACCAAAATAAAAAGAGACAGAGATTAGTAAAAGAAATAAAGCAGAAATCCTTGAAATAAAGGAATCAATAAACCAAATTAAAAGTACAATGGAAAGTATCATCAACAAACTAGACCACTTGGAAGACAGAATCTCAGATGAAGACAAAATCTATAATCTTGAAAATAAGGTTGACCACACAGTACAGATGGTAAGAAACCATGAACAGAATATCCAAGAATTATGGGATAACATGAAAAGACCACATTTAAAATTTATCAGAATAGAGGAAGGCTCAGAGATACAAACCAAAGGAATACATAATATTTTCTGTGAAATAATATCAGAAAATTTAACAAACAGAAGAATGGAAAATCAAATATGAGAGGCTTATAGGACACCAAATGTACAAAATTACAACAGATTTACACCAAATTACAACAGATTTACACCAAGGCACATTAAAATGAAAATGACCAACAGAATAGAATAGAATTTTAAAGAGAAAAAAAATCAAATTACTTATAGAAAATCAATTTGGATCTCAGCTGATTCCTCAACTCAAAACCTAAAAGCTATGAAGCCCTGGAACAACATATATGAATCTGAAAAAAAATAAAGATGCCAACCAAGTATTTTATATACAGAAAAATTTAGCTTGAGATTTGAAGATGAAATAAAAACCTTCCATGATTATTAAAAGTGAAAAGAATTCACAACTAGAAAAAAAATCCATGAGGAGGAAATGAAAAAAAAAAAAGTGAAAACCAGCAAAAGGAGGAACTACACTAAAGGAATAGTCAATCAAAGGAGAAACTAAGTGAAGTTAAAAACCAGAAATAAACCAAAATGACTGGGAATACAAATCATATCTCAATAATAAACCTGAATCTTAATGGCCTACACTCATCAATCAAAAGACGTAGACTGGCAGATTGTATTTTTAAAAAAGATTCAAAAATATGCTCTCTCCAAGAATCTTGCCTCATAGAAAAAGACATCCACAGACTGAAGTAAATTGATGGGAAAAAAATATATCACTCACATGGATCAGGTAAATAAGCAGGGATTTCCATCCTCATATCAGATAAAGTAGACTTCAAGCCAAAGTTAATCAGAATGGACAAAGAAGGACATTTCATACTGCTTACCAGAATCATACATCAACAAGATATAATAATCATAAATATTTATGCTACAAACAATGGATGATCTACATATTTCAAGCAAACCCTTCTCAATTTTGAGAATCAAATAGACAACAACACAATAATACTGGGTGATTTTAATACACCTCTTATCACTGGATAGATCTTCCAAACTAAAACTAAATTAAAAAGCTATAGAATTAAAAAATGCAATTAATAATTTAGACTTAACAGACATATGGAGAATATTTCAACCATGACTGAATACACTTTCTTCTCAGCAGCACATGGAACCTTCTCTAAAATAGACCATATGTTGTGCCACAAAGCAACTCTTAGCAAATACAAAAAAAAAAAAAAAAAGAAAGAGAGATACTACCCTGCATTCTATCATATCATAATGGAATGAAATTATAAATCAATGATAAAATAAAAAATATAAGCTACTTCAACACCTGGATACTAAATAATATGCTATTGAATGATGAATGGATAGCAGAAGACATCAGGGATGAAATAAAAAATACTTAGAGGTAAATGAGAATAGCACTACAACATATCAAAATCTCTGGGACACTATAAAGGCAGTGTAAGATGAAAGCTTATTGCACTGAGCTCATTCATTAAAAGAATAAATAGTCAACAAATAAATGAGTTAACATTACATCTCAAAGCCTAAGGAAAAGAAGAACAAATCAACACCAAAAGCAGTAGAAGACAGAAAATAATTAAAATCAAAGATAAAATCAATGAAATCAAAACAGAAGAAACAATTCAAAAAATTGACAAAACAAAAAGTTGGTTCTTTGAAACAATAAATAAAATTAATAAACTCTTGGCCACACTAACAAAGAGAAAGAGAGAAAACTCAAATTGCTAAAATTCATAATGAAAAAGAAAATATCACAATGGTCCCTACTGAAATACAGAAGATAATTAGAAACTATTTTGAAAATTTATACTCAAATAAAATAGAAAATTTTGAAGACATCAACAAATGTCTAGAGACATATGGTCTATCCAACCTGAACCAGGAGGACAACACAATTTAAATAAATCAATTTCAAGCAAAGAAATAGAAGATGCCATCAAAAGCCTACCAACCCAGAAAAGGCCAGGACCAGATGGATACACAGCTGAGTTCTATAAGACATTCCAAGAAGAATTAACACCAATACTCCTCAAATTATTCCATGAAACAGAAAAGGAGGGAGCCCTTCCAAACTCATTCTATTAGGCTAGTATCACCCTGATACCAAAACAAAAGACAAATCAAGGAAAGAAAACTTCAGACCAATATTCCTGGTGAACATAGATGCAAAAATTCTCAATAAAATTCAGGCAAATCACATGCAAAAAGCATATGTAAAAAAAATTGTGCATCACAATCAAGTGGGGTTAATCCCAGGGATGCAAGTTTGGTTCAACATATGAAAATCAACATAACATCAACAGACTTAAAAGATAAGAATCATATGATTATGCTCCCATGCTTTTGGATAGATGCAGAAAAAGCATTTCACAAAATACAGCAACTCTTCATTTCAAAACACTAGAAAAACTAGGGACAATAGGAACATAACTCAATATTGTAAAAGGTATATATATGCTAAACCCAAGGCCAACATCATTCTAAGTGGAGAAAAATTGAAAGCATTCTCTCAAAAAACTGGTACAAAACTGGTACTCTTTCATCACTTCTATTTAATATACTCCTGGAAACTCTAGCCAAAGCAATTAGATAGATGAAAGAAATTAGAGAATATGAACAGGAAAAGAAGAACTCAAACAAACACTGTTTGCTGATGAAATGATTCTATATTTAGAAGATCCAAAAAATTCCACAAGAAAATTTCTAGAACTAATAAATAAATTCATCAAAGCAGGATATAAAATCAAAACACATAAGTCAAATGTGTTCCTATTCATTAGTGATAAATCCACTGAAAAAGAAGTTAGCCAAACTACCCCACTCACAATAGCATAAAAAAATAACATACTTGGGAATCAATCTAACAAAATGAGTGAAAGACCTCTACAATAAAAACTACAGAACACTAATGAAAGAAATTGAAGAAGATCTTAGAAGATGAAAAGATCTCCCATGTTCTTGGATAGGCAGAAATAGCATTGTCAAAATGGCAATACTACCAAAAGTGTTATACAGATTTAATGAAATTCCTATTAAAATCCCAATGACATTCTTCATAGAACTAGAAAAATCAATTATGAAATTCATTTGGAAAAATAAGAGACCCAGAATAGCCAAAGCAATCCTTAGCAAGAAGAGTAAAGCAGGAGACACCATGATACCAGAACTTAAACTATTGTACAGAGCCATAGTAACAAAAACAGCATGGTATTGGCACCAAAACAGACACATAGACCAACAGTACTGAATATAAGACACAGAGACAAAGCCACATACATACAGTTATCTTATACTAGACAAAGGCACCAAAAACAT